>NW_024062882.1:2400000-3787179 GCF_006381635.1 Hibiscus syriacus | reverse complement strand
TTCTCTTGCCCGCAAAACTTGCATATGAGTAACACGGGATTACGCCAAACAGGTGGTGCTCGGTCGTGCATGGAGTGCTTGTTAGTTGTTACGCGCTATGTAACCGCCGATTTCAGTGTACTTCTCTATCAAATCGTACTCCATCTGGTACTGTCTCTCGCACCGCTTGCATTGGACGTCGCCGGTGATGGTACGGATCCCGTTCGACAACAAATATTGAAGTTCGTGAACCGTGGCTCGGTGGTTCGATCGTCTCGCTTTTCCCTTTTCGTGGAGCATTTGTTGTAGAGTTCCTCCGATCATGTACGGCTCGTGAAGGCCTGATCCGGTGATGGTCCCGCTTCCGGTTGCATCCGCCGGAGACGGCGGAAATGAAAGCTCCTCTAGTGGTGCGTGTAGAGGATGGTTGGCGGACAAATGAAGTGGGTGGGAAGTTGGTGATTCATAGAGCATTGTTTGTACCGGCGACGGCAGGGAAAACATTCTTAGTGTTTCTTGTAGAGGGGGCACCTGCACCGGTACCGTAACCGGCGGAAGACGGCGTTGAACTGGTAGACACTCTAGAATATATCGTCTTGTTGTGAAGGACTTTCCTTCCTTTTTCTGATGATTTCTTGTTGGTCATCCATGATTCCTTGAATATTTGAGAAAATTGAAACGAATGGTGTATGCTTCTGAATTCAATGAAACAATAATCAAATGTAAAGATTTTCTCGGGAGAATCTGGCCTTGATATGGGATTTTTTTTCTTAAATAAGAAACTGTTCAAATTCTTTTCTGTTTAGGGTTAAATTTCTCGAGGATTTACAGATATCTTTTTAATTAATTTTTTTATATATAGGCCATTGACTTGGTCTGAAGGGGTAGTTTTAGGTGGTGTTTGTTTTTGCAGAGGTAAAGCGGTCTGCGGATCATATCCTTAGGCATCTGCAACAGAATTGGTGGAATAAAAGTCTGCAGTCTGCAAGAAGAAGACTGTTTGTTTTTTAACGTCTGCAGACTGCTAAAATAAACTGAAATATAAATAAACTGATTTTTTAAACTTAAAAGAGTTTTGCAATATTGAAATTTAAATAATTTTAGTTTTATAATGAAATTTAAATAATCCATACAACTACAATAATAATTTTTTTAAAATAAATCAATCCATATTTTAAAATAAATCAATTCATATTTTAAAATAAATCAATTCATATTTTAAAATAAATCAATTCATATTTTAAAATAAATCAATCCATATTTTAAAATAAATCAATCCATATTTTAAAATGAATTTTTCCATATTTTAAAATAAATCAATCCATATTTTAAAATAAATCAATCCATATTTTAAAATAAATCAATCTATATTTTAAAATAATTTTTTTCATATTTTAAAATAAATCAATACATATTTTAAAATAAATTTTTTCATATTTTAAAATAAATCAATCCATATTTTAAAATAAATCAATTCATATTTTAAAATAATCAATCCATATTTTAAAATAGATTTAAATAATTTTAATTTCTTTGAAGAGGTTTGAAGACCTTTGAAGACATAAAACCATGTC
Organism: Hibiscus syriacus; assembly: GCF_006381635.1. Taxonomy (NCBI): domain Eukaryota; kingdom Viridiplantae; phylum Streptophyta; class Magnoliopsida; order Malvales; family Malvaceae; genus Hibiscus; species Hibiscus syriacus. The sequence goes on along the minus strand of NW_024062882.1, from coordinate 3,785,626 downwards.
TGCACCAAGAAGACCTCGCGCAGACGTTAGAAGAGCTTCTGTTTCTAAAAAATAAACAGTCTGCGAAACCCAATTGTGCGTGGTCTACGCGGCACAGACATAAGAGATTTGCAGACCTTACACAGTAAAACCAAACACCACCTTAGTATGGTGAAATTGGTCTAGATGTCTAAAGGGTATATTTCTGCTTTCGGTCCCTGTACTCTTCCTACATTAGTCTCTTTATTTTTTTTAATAATTATAAATTAATTGACAACACTTTCAAAGGACTTTCGTCTCATTATATTATATGTTGTTTTTAAAAATGAATAAATAAACAAATAATTCATGATAACCATTTAATAGTATTATCAATTGGAATTCAAATTTAAAATTAAAATTTATAAAGTAATGATATTACATTTTAAATTTACGAAGGACATAGGAATTAATGAGTAAAAAATAATATAATTTTTATTACCAAATATATATTATATATATATATATATATATAATATTTATTTAAATGTAAAATTTCGAATGAATCTTACATCAAATTAGTTGTTGATAATCCCATGTAAATATGAATTTGAAACTACTAATTAAGATAAAAGTTAGTTTAAATTTTAAAAAGTAAATATTAAATAAGATGATAAGATAAATTCTTATTTTTTTTAAATTAAATTATAGATTTAAAGGATAATATTGGTGATAATTTAATGTAAATATGAATTTTCAAACTACTAATAAGATAAAAATTAGTTTTAATTTTTGAAAATAAATATTAATATAAAAACTAAGAAATTTATCTTACCATATTATTAATATTTATTTCATGTTTATATTGAATTATTCAACAAGTAGTTTTATTTAAAATTCATTACCACTTTTGCGTTGACATTAAAATAATTGTATAACTGTTCATTATTCCTATACTATTAGTAAATTTAAAAAATTAATCTCTTACTTTAAAAATCTATCCATTATCCTTATCCTAATAATACAAAACTTAAATAATAATATTCTATACTATTAAAATTGTATAATTTTTTGAACGGGTATAAAATAAGTGTTTAAATTAATTTTTATTTAAATGTCTAATTTTTTGCATTTTAAATGAATATTTAACATTTTATTATGTTATCATTTTAAGGTCGGATCATCAATGTTTATAAAAAAGTCTATATTATATAAAAACATTATATGACGTATGATTTTTAATTTTCTAAAAATATTTTAAAATTCAAAATCCATAAATCTCTATATCAAATCTAATATCCATAATCTTTAATCTTTAATTTCATAAATGACTTAATTAGATAATTTATTTTTAAGGTTGTCTGTTTATATATTTATTGAAGTGGTTTTCTATTTATTTTTAAACACTTTTAGATTGGTTTTCTTAAGAAAAATATTTTAAAAATGTTCTATATTTAATATTTTCAAATCAACCCTAAATTATTTCTCAATTTATGTAATTATTAATACATTTTTCAATTATTAAAAAATTTACTAATTAAAATGATGTTCACTTAACTCAAAACATCAACTTTATAAACACTTTTTACATCCTTTTAGGCGTGATACGAGAATTCCTACTATCATTTATTATTAAATACATTTTTAATTAAGAAATAATTGACCTTCAAAATAAAATTTAATTTCAAGATAAATTACAAATACTAATCACAAATAAAAAAACTTTTTCGTTTAAAATTATAATTTAATTTTAAAAACTAAGAAAATTATCTTATCATCTTATTTAATATATTTTTTAAAATTTAAATGAACTTTTATCTTAAAGTTAATTGTCAAGTTTGTACTGTGATCCTTATCTTAATTGATCTTCAAGATTTGAATATTTCAAGATCATCTTTAAAATTATAATCCTTATCTTAATGAATTTTTTCGTTGAATTATTAAGGTTTTACGGATCAATTACATGTTAATAGTTGAAATGTGGAGTTCCAGGACATTTATTTAATGGTAATAATGTGTTATAACTTCAATTAAATACTGATATGTTGAAAATTATGATATATTCAAAGAACTATGGTGAGTAATTAACATCAATTAATTATATGATTAATATCACTGTCCCCAACATTATTTTTAAGGTTGCTTATTTATTTATTTTCTAAATTAATGTTATTTATTTATTTTCTGAATTAAGGTTGTCTATTTATTTTTAAGCTCTTCTAGATAAATTATTGCTTTTTTTATTAAGCTAAGGTGATTACAAAATAATATATGTTCTAAATACTCTTAATAATTTGACAATGAACACTCAATCACCCTGCTGCAGCCGCTGGTGCTCGAACCCGTGATCTCTAGGAACAAATAACGATTCCTTTAACCATTGAGGTAAGTTGGTTCATTCAAATTTATTGTTTTTTTTTTCATAACAGAGCTTTATTTTAAAAATATTTTACAGATAATATTTTTCAAACCAACACAACAAGGATTAGTTATTATTTTATGTTTAAAAATATGGATTAGTTACTTTTTTAACTGTAATTATTTCTCGGTTTATAAGAATATATTTTTAAATTATTAAATACATTTCCTAATTAAAATAAAGTTCAATTAACGGAAGGCATCAACTCGATAAATATTCTTTACATTCTTTTAGCAGGGATATACAAATACTTCTATTACCTTAGCTTAATCAGGAAAAAAATCTATTATTTATTATTTATTATATTTTTAATTAGGATATAATTGAAAAATAAAATAAGATTGAGTAACAAGAATCAATGATTTTTAAACTAACTTTTATCTTATTTAATAGTTTAAAAATCATATTTTCATTGGATTATCAACAAGAAATTTTATCGAGTTAGTTTATTCAATTGACCTTTAATTATTAAAGAATAAAAATAGTAAAATAATATATGAAGAGTATAGGGACCGAAAGAACAAATAGTCCCTTTAAACGGACAATTTCACCCTGACAAAACTACCCCTCCTGACCAAGTCAATCGACCCCTCACGGTATAAAATCTTCAAGAACATGAACCCTAAACAGAAAAGAATCCGAGTAGTTACTTTATAAAGAATTCCAATTTCAAAGTAAATTCTCACCGGGAAAATCTCACATTTGTTTCGTTGAATTCAGAAGCGCACATCGTTCATTCCCATTTTCTCGATTCAAGAAATCATGGGTGACGAACAAGACGATAATCTTGAGTTAAGATTGTCTATCAGTCCAAGGCCGTCTTCCAGGGCGACGCCGGTGGCGGTTACGTTACCGGTGCAGGTATCTCCCCAACAAGAAACACTAAGAATGGTTTCCCTGCCGTCACCGGTGCAAACACTGCTCTATGAATCACCAACTTCCCACCCTCTTCAGTTGTCCGCCAACCATCATCTCTACGCGCCATCGGAGGAGATCTCTTTTTCGCCGTCTCCGGAGGAAGTTCCCCGAAGTGGGGCCATAACCGGAGCAGTCCCATCAAGAAACGTACGTAATCGGAGGAACTCTACAACAAATGCTCCGCGAAGAGGGAAAAGCGAGACGATCGAACCTCCATATCCATGGGCGACGAACCACCGAGCCATGGTTCATGATCTTCAACATTTGTTGTCGAACGGGATCCGTACCATCACCGGCGACGTCCAATGCAAGCGGTGCGAGAGACAATACCAGATGGAGTACGATTTGATAGAGAAGTTCACTGAAATCGGCGGTTACATAGCGCGTAACAAGCACTCCATGCACGACCGAGCACCACCTGTTTGGTGTAATCCTGTGTTACCCAAATGCAGGTTTTGCGGCCAGGAGAACAGCGCGAAGCCGGTGATTTCATCCAAGAAGAGAGCCATTAACTGGCTATTCTTGCTGCTCGGCCAAATGATCGGTTGCTGCACTCTCGAACATCTCAAATATTTCTGCAAACACACCAATCTTCATCGCACTGCTGCCAAAGATCGCGTTATTTACCTCGCTTATCTTTGTCTCTGCAAGCAACTCGACCCCACTGGCCCTTTCGATCGAGAATTTTGACGCTTTCCAGTGATCGGATGTGTTCCAGGAAGATTTCATATTATCTTGGTACGTATATCAAGCTACTTTGTTTATGATTTTACGTTTGTTCTTAGGTGTTTTCTGCAATTTGGGCCATTTGATTTTAAGTCGTAGATACAAAAACTGCACTGTTCTTATTATTGGCAACACCTTGTTCCATAAATGCTGGATTCCTCTAATGGTTTCCACTTTCCATACCCAATGTTGCATGAAGCATGAAGCATACAATAATGTAGTACTTCTATTAGATCATACCAACTATTGTGTTATTCTGATTCTAATAGAATATCGAATATGACTATATAGATTGGATAAAGGTATACTTTTTCTTACATCTGAAGGACTATATTGTTTGCAGAACTCTTTTCTATTAGCTCTTATCAACCATTTGTTACTAGTTATGTTATTCGAATTCGAATAGAATATCGGATATGAGTATATATCCGACAAGGGTATACTTTTTCTTACATTTGGAGGATTATTATAGCTTTGTATACATGTTTGTCTTTATGATTCAAACAATGTGTCATGTATGTACGGGTATTATCTAAGAAAGGTATAGAATATTAATGTTTATTTAAAAATTTAAGGTTTTTTTACCTACATTTATGGGGTTTTATTGTACTTGTTTACAGAATTGACATAATTTAGATCTGAATACATTGAGAAAAATGAAAAAGATTGGATCAACACTTGCTGTTAGTTGTTTTTCTTTTCTTTTATAGGTTTATTTGAAGGGACATAGCAAGAAGGGAATTGAGTGGATGGAAATGAGCAGAAGAGTCACAATTCAGATCTTTTATTTTTCTGGAGGCAATAATCTTTATTTTCAAATCATATGTAACAGACTGAATGTTCTTTCATTTCCTTTTCTACATGCAACTAGTGGTTTTGTTAATGACCATCATATTCGTATTATTGATGAGTGTTGGATATTGATATATGTTTTTTATAATTGCTTTTGTATATTTAAGGATTTTTTGTTGAATTTGAAAAGAAACCCTGAATTAAGATTGGCTATCATCCAGTCTTAAGATAAGTCAAATCTGAGTATCTTAATTAGGGATGGGCATGGGATCGACCTGTCGGGTTGGGTTTTTTAAATGTGGTGTTCAGGTCGAGTTAGATTCGGGTTTAGGGTAAATAATATCAGACCCAATCCGAATTTTTTTACCTTATATATTTAGGAATAATTACAAATAATACCCCTCTTTATATATATATTCCAATTAAATTACTATTTTTATTGAATAAATATAATATTTTTTTATTATTTCGGGTTGTGTCGGGTTTGAATTTTTTTTTAAAAAATCGTGTCGGGTGGAGAGCATATATTATGCGGGTCGTATTGAATTTCGGGTGGGAGTCATTGTTCTCGAGTTGGGTCGGGTGGACCAAAATCTGACCCAACCCGACCCATGCCCATCCCTAATCTTAATTCATGACTCAAGTAATTCTTGAGTCAAACTGAGATTTTTAATTTTTTTCTTTTATAAAAATATTTTAATTCATTGATGGTCAAATGAGCATAAACAGGTTAGGTTAACAAACCGAAGGTGGACCTAAATGGGAGTCGGAGTAGAAGGACTAAAATAGTAATTTAAATGAACTGCAAGGATTATTCATGGAATATGACCTTAAAAAGAATGAGGATTCAGGTCAGATCTATGCAAAATATCAGAAATGGATAGAATTTTGCCACGCCTGAATTAGTAATTAATACACCCGTGCCAGCCTGCCGGTCAAGACAGATTAAACCGAATAAAAAAGAATCCTAGAAAAAATAATTAAAGGGTAAAATATACTACAAGTCATTAAATTATAGATGTAATATCAAAGTTGTCATTTTGACATTGATGTCTTATTTTAGGAGAAAAACCTTCAAATGTTTGTTCGACTAATCACTTTAGCCTTTATTTTTTAGAGTATTTTAAACCTTAACGTTTTATTTTAAGTTAAAAAGACTTCTATTTTGGAGTGTTAATTGTTTGTTAACTAATAGTTTCTATCTATGTAGGGCAATATTTATCCAAAATGATTGGGACTAAATTGCTTCAAAAAAGAATAGAGATTAAAATGACTATCTAATCAATGTTCTATAAAAAAATTATGCCTAAATTATATAAAAGTATTCTTTGATAGGGAACCTTTCAAATATTATAAAATGAACGTTAAAGTTTTAAAATAATTTTAAAATAATTTTAAAAATTAAATTTATAAAATTATTATAAGATAATCTTTAAAATTATTAAAATATTATAAAATGGTTCCTAAACTTATTAAAATTTATTACTACATTAACGTTGCTGGACCGTTTTGTAATCATTTAAGAGATTTCATGACCAATTTGTAATATTTAAAAGTTAATTAACTGAAAAATATTTGTACATAACTGAGGGACTTGTAGTTACTTTACACATAGTAAAAAGACAATTGGACGAATCAAAAGCAGCATACAAAAAGCAGAGAAAGTGAGAAAATAAAAGAGAGGAGTCCATGGCAACAAACGGTGACAATTACATAAACTGAGCCAACAGCGACGTTGCAAAGGCAGCTTCGTAATCTATGAGAAGTCCAAAACCCTAGGGCATATCGAAGCTGTTTTTTTGTCCGTTATGCGATCTTTTTGATGACGAAATCTGGTCGCTAGAGTTGATTTTGATCGGATTTTTAGTTGAAATCTTGTTGATCGGAGAATGGAGTCGATGATCGAACTGTGCGACATTATAGCAAAAAATCCGGAGAAATTTAGCGATAAAATCGCCTGGATTTGCGGTAGATGTCCGCCGTCGGAGTTGTTACTGAGCGGATCGCCTCGAGTTTCACGGTCTCACCTCAATGCGGTGCTTGTTGTGGCGCGATTGCTGTCTAAGTGCCCTAATTGTACGGATAACCGTCCCAGATCGGTGATGCTAGAGTTTATTCGAGTTATTCCGGCGTCGTTTCATCCTTCCTTTTGGCCGCAGTCGTACAACAACGATTCAATTGTTTCGTTTTTCGCTGATTTCTTGAAATACGTGTCTGAATCTGCTGATTCGTCTCCTGATTTCGGTTTGGAGATCGCCGGGTTGGTTGGGGAGGTAGTTACGGCAGCGGTTAATAACCATGAGACAAACGGAAGTGATCCGGCAATTTCTAGGGCTTTTTTGTTGGCTTTATCGCAGAATTTCCCCCCGATTTTGCCGTCCGACGCTGATAACTTGATAAATTACCTTCTCGATCAGTTGGCTATGTCAGTTCCGGAATCACCGAGGGAGCTGATTACAGGAAGCTCGGAGACATCGTCTTCTCAAAGTTCACCTCTGAGCGTCAAGCATTTTCAAGGCATTGAGGTTTCAAGCCCAGCCAATGACTCATCCAGAGGGTCATTGATTGCAAATGGTGGTGGGCCTATGTTTAGGCAGCAGGTTTCTTCCTTTGAGGAGGAGTCGGTGGAGAGCATGGAGAAGCATGAAATTGCTTTTAAATTGATTGCTCATACTTTGCAAAAAGTAAGTATTGATCAAAAGCTTTTGGTGCAAGTGAGATTTATTGCGAAGAAGCAGCTTCAGTCTATGTCAGCTTTTCTGAAGGTAATTGTCAACTGCTATCTTGTGGTATTTTTCTTCTTCTTTTCGTTAAGTTTAGTCAACTGAATGGTGCACTTTTAGGGAAAGTTATGAACTCACACTTGTAGTAATTTTGTGTAATAAGTTAGTATTTGAAATTTATATGAGCTGAGTAATGAAAAATTAGATGGGATACTTTTCTTGTCTTCGTTTGCAGATCAGGAAGCGTGATTGGACTGAACAGGGGTCACTTCTAAAATCCAGAGTTAACGCTAAACTTTCTGTATATCAAGCTGCTGTTAGGATGCAAATTAGAAGTCTTCTATCTCTTGAGGCAGATGCTAAGACCTCTAAGAAGCTGATCCTTGAGACACTTGCATTGTTGATAGATGCTGCTGAAGCATGTATTGTCTCTGTATGGCGAAAGTTGAGAGTCTGTGAGGAGCTTTTCAATTCCTTGCTTTCTGGGATTGTAGAAATTGCCCTCCCTAGGGGAGGGCAGCCACTGCGTATCTTGCTCATTCGCCTTAAACCCCTTGTACTGGCTGCATGTATGCAGGTCTGTATTATAGTTGGGATTTAGATTCTGATCTCTAAAATGGTCTTATAGGTTGATAATTTTTCTCCTTTCTGATATTTTTTACGATGTCATCACCACAGGCTGATACTTGGGGCAACAGCCAAGGAGCCCTCTTTGAGGGTGTTCTTAAGACATGTTGTGAGATTATACAATCTGGCTGGGCCAAAGACCGTGCTCCAATAGATACATTTATCATGGGATTAGCGACTAGCATTCGTGAGAGAAATGATTATGAGGAGAAGGTTCGTGTATAATATTAGCTTTTGAATGGGTTAGTCATACACCAAAGTGCACGTGCCTACCTATGGGCCAAATTCCACAAACACTTATATCTGCAGTGTGCTTTATATATTTATATATATATATTTTTGATAAGATAGGGAGGTCTCGTTAAAAAGTAAAAAACCCCTTCATAACCGTCGAGCTACTGAAAAGTATCTCAACGGACATTGGAAGGAGGAAAAGAGTACCTCAAAAATTTTATTACCAAACTTAAGATACATCAATAGTACAAAGAGCATGGTTAGGAAAAAAAATCTCAACCAAATACCTATCACCTAAAGGTAAGACCAAAATACACACAGCATTTAACCAATTCCTAACTTAGCTAACTCATTCGCCTCCCAATTTGCAGATCTCTGAATATGCCTAACAATAACATTCCGAACTAATACTATAGCAACAATATCCTTCGCCAAAGACTCAAACAAAGTAGTACAGAAACCAGGATTTTTAATCCAATCCAAGGCGATAGAACAATCACTCTCTAAAATAAGGCGCCCCCTTGAGCCCAACCAGATGTTTTATATTAACAGACCTTCTTTGGTTGTGTTGTTATATAGTCTCTTTAATCAATTTAGTTTAAACTTCTAAATGTTTTTTATTTTCCCGTCGTTACATTTAGCTTGAATATCATGCATTTGTATATATAGAGGCTGACTTTTTATTTGGGACGGATTAGTAAATTTAGGTTATATGTGCTATCAGATCATAGTACGCTATTTACCTGTTAGACTGTGTGTTGCCTTTTCTATGCTTTTATTAACTAATAAGTAATATCTATTAACCCCATTTAGTTTTGATTTTTTGCAATGCTTCACAGCCACAGGTTGATAAAGAGAAGCAGGCGGTTCCAGCTGTGCAGCTTAATGTAATACGTTTGTTGGCTGATTTAAATGTTGCTATTAGAAAGCCTGAAGTGGTGGACATGATACTTCCGCTCTTCATTGAAAGCTTAGAAGAGGGTGATGCTATGACTCCTAGTTTACTACGACTTAGAGTATGTATTTTCTAATTATAAATTTGAAAACCTTTTCCCCTCTATTTACATAAGTAATTTGAAAAGTTGACAAAAAATCTTGCTTGTCTAGATATTTTTGGCATATTTTCTCAAATTTGATTTATACTTCTCAATTTACTGCAGCTTCTTGATGCTGTATCTCGCATTGCAAGTTTAGGCTTTGAGAAGTCATATCGGGAGACGGTTGTTCTATTGACAAGAAGTTACTTGAGTAAACTATTGAGTGTAGGATCTGCTGAAAGCAGAACATTGGCACCTGAGGCCACTACAGAACGTGTTGAGGTACGCATTATTTGTGTGATAGAAGTTACTTTTCAGTTGTCTTGGAGGTTTTCCTACACGATTGGATGCTCACTGGTTCAATCACATTCTAGACACTTCCTGCAGCATTTCTTTTGATTGCTTCTGGTTTAAAGAACGCTAAGTTGCGCTCAGACTATTGCCATCGCCTGTTATCTTTGTGTTCTGATGTGGGCTTGGCTGCTGAGTCAAAAAGTGGAAGGTAGATATTTTCTGGTTAACAATATATTTTTCTTGTTACCCACCTTGTTGTGCATGTTTCAGTTATTTTATGCCCGATATTTCAAATTTTGCGCAGGAGTGGAGCTGATTTTCTGGGCCCCCTACTTCCTGCTGTTGCTGAGATATGTTCTGATTTTGATCCTACAGCAATTGTGGAACCTTCACTGCTTAAGTTATTCCGCAACTTGTGGTTCTATATTGCTCTTTTTGGACTGGCACCTCCCATACAGAAGACTCAAATACCAACAAAATTAGTTTCCACTACATTGAACAGTGTGGGAAGCATGGGTACTATTGCCCTTCAAGCTGTGGGTGGACCATATATGTGGAATGAACTTTGGTCTGTTGCGGTCCAGCGTATTGCTCAAGGGACTCCTCCCCTTGTGAGTGTATCTTCATAATTCTTCCACAAGCACCAACATTATTTCATCTGACAAATTATTAGTTTTTTTCCTTTTTGTCTGCTGTTGTACTAATTATGTTAATCACACTGATTTAGATTTAATTGTGGCATGACAGTCTTGTTCTTATGGTTTTTATATGCTTGATTTTAAACTAATAATTCTTCTACTGTTATGGAGCATGGCTTCCCCTTTTAGTTTTTCTATGGAGTGCGCTTGTATCAACTTTGTTTGAGTTATTTGTGCTTCTGAAAATAGAATTGCGTAGCCACCCCCCACAAGCCAAAAAAGAAAAAAATGTCCCATTCACCCACACGTGTGTATATATTTATTAAATATAAGTTTGTGCCTTTACATAAATGATGATTTGAATCTTTTCTAAACTAAACAACCATCTTATCAAAAAAACTAAACAACCATTTGAGCTCACTTTGTGTTTTTCTTTTTGCAGGTCGTTAGCTCAGTGAAATGGCTTGAAGATGAGTTGGAACTAAATGCCCTTCACAACCCTGGAAGTCGACAAGGCAGTGGAAATGAGAAAGCTGCTGTAAGCCACAGAACAGCTCTTTCTGCTGCTTTGGGTGGCCGAGTTGATGTTGGATCAATGAGCACAATTTCAGGTCTAGTGAACATATTGCGCCTTTATGGTGGATATACCTCTGTTTTTCATGTTGAATAATTTCTTTTGCAATATTAGCTTCTTATTTGAACTCATCAGCTGCTGTGGTCTATATTATTTCTTTTCTTGTTTTTTTCCTAAGAGGCTCCTTTGATCAATTCTTTATTGGCTCATTTGTTTCAGGTGTAAAGGCAACGTATCTTCTTGCAGTGGCTTTCCTGGAGATAATACGTTTCAGCAGTAATGGCGGCATCCTTAATGGTAGAACGAGTTTGACAGCATCTAGAAGTGCCTTCAGTTGTGTCTTCGAGTACTTGAAAACTCCAAATATTATGCTTGCTGTCTTCCAATGTTTGACAGCAATTGTGCACAGGGCATTTGAAACTGCAGTGTTCTGGCTTGTATGTCTTTAATTTACTTGGAAGTTTTTTGAGTATTATTTTTTGTTTTTGGTATACTTCTCCGTTTGAATAAAATCTTCATATTAGGAGATTTTATGAGATATGCATCTTTGCATCTTTATTATTGTTAGAACTATAACTAATTAATAGTTGTATTACCATCTGGCTTCTACTTTAATGACTGCTAATTGCTTAACAAGTTGGGTGGTTAATTTCATGAACTATCTCATTCTTTAAATATTTTACACTGGCTTACTTTAGCTTGTCAGTTAGACATATGACAATGGCAGTTAGCGAAGAGTTGCATTCAAAATATCACAAGGGCCCAAAAGCATAAGAATCCGTTATGTATCATAGTGCTGTCTGGGTAAATCTGTCTTTATGCTGAGTCATGTTTAGCTTTATCTGATTATTCTATCCACAATAACTGTTAATTTTTTAATAAGTTTTAAAATGAGTGCCATATTCTTATTGACTATAGTAAATATTTGTGTCATTAACTTATGATCATCCCTTTGTCTCTCTCGGATGACATTCCCAAACAGTAAAAGTGCATCATGTCTTTTGCTAACGGTATAATACTGCTTTCTTGTCCTGTTATTTTATCCCTTCGTCCTCTTTGTGTGTTTTGTGCATGTACATGTAATCATGCTCTATGAACCTCAGGAATTTCTTGATATGCTTTCAGGAAGACCGAATATCTGAAACTGGCAATGAAGCTGTCATTAGAGAATCTACACTTTTTGCGCATGCTTGTTTTCTAATAAATAGTATGTCGCAGAGAGAAGAACGCATTCGCAATATTTCTGTGAACCTTTTGATTCACCTTAGAGATAAGTTTTCTCAGGTGAAGTATTAGTAATGTTCTTCTCATCTCATGGTTTTTCTACATTTTGCCTTCCCAGTTGCCTTAAATCAAATTACATATTTAAGAAAAATGGAATAAAATTTGTGCAGGTTTTATGGAATTCATCTTGTCTTGATTCCCTGCTTTTCTATGTTCAAAATGACACACCTACTGTTATCAACGATCCTGCTTGGGAAGCAGCTGTTCGCTCTTTGTACCAAAAAATTGTTCGGGAATGGATTGTCATATCACTGTCTTATGCTCCATGTACTACCCAGGGTCTACTCCAGGTTGCTGACTGGATGACTGCATATGTTATTTGCTTTTTTTTCCTTACCATTTCCCCTGCTTGAATATGTGAATCCTGCATGATTAGTTTATATCATTTCCATTGTGCATTGAGTTTTGAAGATCTCTGACATTTACTTCAAGGATGCCTTATTTGGCCCTTATTTTCTAAGAATAGAACACAAAATTTGACTTCCCTTATATAAATGTATCAGCACATGTACTTATTATCGGGCTTCACAAATTTCAGTTATGATCTTTTTGGTGATTTTTTGATTGTTTAAATATAAAGGCTGGTTTTTGGTTTCCCTCTCCATCAAAGCTGTTCTTAAAATGACCTAGATTTGTTCCTTTTTGGAGATCTTTTAGTCACTCGTTTTTGGTTCATATACATACAACAGGAAAAACTCTGCAAAGCAAACACATGGCAGCAGGCACGGCATAAAACTGACGTGGTGTCTCTGTTATCTGAGATAAGGATTGGTACTGGAAAAAGTGACTCTTGGGCTGGAACACAAACTGCAAATATCCCTGCAGTCATAGCTGCAGCGGCTGCAGCTTCAGGAGCAAATTTAAAGTTGTCAGAAGCCTTTATCTTAGAGGTCCTTAGTACTGGTATAGTTAGTGCAACAGTTAAATGTAACTATGCTGGAGAAATTGTTGGCATGAAAAGGTTGTATAATAGCATTGGTTGGTTTCAATCTGATGCTCCACAAACAGGCCTTGGTGGTGGCCTCCAAAGGTTGATCTCTGGAGCATTCTCTCAACCGGCTGAAACTGAGAATGATTCATTTAACGAGATGCTAATTTCAAAGTTTGTGCGCCTCCTTCAACAATGCGTTAATATTGCAGAGAAAGGTGGGGAAGTGGACAAGTCCCAGTTCCGTGAAACTTGTTCTCAAGCAACTGCTTTACTTCTGTCAAATCTGGTAGAGCTATCACTATTATGCATATATATATATATATATATAGACACACACCCACACGCGCGTGCACGCACGCACACCGCATATATATATTTATAGACTTATTGCTGAGAAGTATTTTAGTGCCATTCCATTCATACCCTTTGAAAATGTTTCATTTATTAACCAGGGTTCTGATAGAAAAGCAAATCTGGAGGGCTTTGCGAAACTTCTGCGGCTTCTTTGCTGGTGTCCAGCTTACATTTCTACCCCTGATGCCATGGAGACTGGTGTTTTCATCTGGACTTGGCTGGTTTCTGCTGCTCCACAGTTGGGATCTCTTGTCCTTGCTGAACTTGTTGATGCATGGCTATGGACAAATGATACAAAACGAGGTCTCTTTGCATCTGATGTGAAATATTCAGGACCTGCTGCAAAATTAAGGCCCCACTTGGCCCCTGGGGAACCAGAGGCATTGCCTGATACAAATCCTGTTGATCAAATAATAGCTCATAGATTGTGGCTGGGATTTTTCATAGACCGCTTTGAGGTACCATATAATATGTATTCTCTCTCATGCAAGTGTATTCTATCTCATGATGTTTGTGCTTCTTGTTTACCACTGAATTGCATTCGTACATAAATGGTGTATTATTTGTGTGTTTGTCCTTTTATATGCATGTGTCACGTGCTTTTTCTTCACCTCTGAATATTTCTGCATTTGATATTTATTATCTTGTTTTCTGACTGTCAATATGACTTTATGTTCATGTACATTCCAACTTGTGGTTCTCATTTTCTGATGGTCATATCACTTTACCTTTATGGTTTAATAGGTGGTTCGTCACAATAGCGTTGAGCAACTCTTGCTCCTTGGTCGCATGCTGCAAGGGACAACCAAACGTCTCTGGAACTTTTCACATCATCCGGCAGCCACTGGCACATTCTTCACTTTCATGCTTCTTGGTCTTAAGTTCTGCTCTTGCCAATCCCAAGGGAATTTACAGAATTTTAGAGCCGGGCTTCAGTTGTTGGAAGATAGAATATACCGGTAACTACAGTTGACTTTTTCTTTTGCTTTCAAATATACAGCTTGTTATTATTTTTCCTTTTCTTTTTGGACTAGTAATTGAATTGTTTCCTGTTTCATTGACTCTTTCACTTTTGAATTACAGCTTTTCAATTATTTTTGCTTTGATTTTATTTTGGACAAGTCATTGTCCCTCCCATTGTCTGATGAAAATTTTAGTCTCTGCTAGTTTAAGTTCTTGTCAAACTAAACCCTGCCCCTCCCAAATTTTAGATTAAATACTTACTAGCTTCCTGTTAACTTTGAAATTAGTCGATTTGGCATCTCCCATTGTCTAATCCTGGCTCCGCATATACCATTTATCCTTGGTTTGTTTAAGAAAATGTGTGCTTTTGAAGCTGTTCTGCTCAAAGGATGATTACTTTTTAAGGCCTATGGAATTTTTATTTGCGAAAAGGGGGAAATCGCTATTATGATTGTCCAAGTTGGGAAATCGCTATGTGTTTGACATTTTCTAAGATCTCATGTTTTCCATTTAGAACATCTTTATGCCAAATGATAAGTTTCAAAAATGTAAATTATGGTCCATGTTTACATATATTTTGCCATCAGACCAAGACATTTTTTTCAATTTACATAGCTTCAGTTTCTAACCTACACATGCTTTTGAGTTCCACTTCTGGCTCATTCATTGCCAATGCTGCATGTGAAGATGGAAGGACATACAATTGATTAAGTTTTGGAACCCATCGATGTCTTGGATGCGATTAATTTAAAAATTTATTATTCAAGCACCAAGGTTGGTTTGTTGTATCCCCCTGTAAGGAGAGGTAAGGTCTTAAGGTCCAAAACATCCTTCTGACCTGTGTTTCTTCTTATGGGTGTCACTCTGTTTGTGTTTTCTGTTAAATTCTAGCTTACGTGGCTTACCTTTGCAAATTGTTCTTTAAGCTGTTTCTGGTGCATGCAGGGCCTCTTTGGGGTGGTTTTCCTATGAGCCCGAGTGGTTCGACACAAACAATATTAATTTTGCTCCAAGTGAGAGTCAATCTGTCTCCCTTTTTGTTTACTATCTCTCAAGTGGGAGTTTAGATTCTCTGCAGTCTGATTCCAGGGGTCGTGCACCTGATAATGGAAACTCTTTGGTTGAGGCGGTAAGATGGTCATGTTTCAGCTTCTTGGTTTTAAAAAGTTTCGACCATAAGACATTCTATATATGCATTGTATGCATGTATTTTCTGTTGTCACAAATCCTAAGTATGTTTAAACATTTGCAGAATGATAAATATTTCCCTGTCTGGATTGTATGTATGTTCTGTTGCAATTCAAATCCTAAAGTGTAGCTAAAAATTGCAGAATGAGCACCCTGTCTGGGGCAAGATGGACAATTATGCTGTGGGAAGAGAAAAACGGAAGCAGCTTCTCTTAATGCTGTGTCAGCATGAAGCTTATCGGCTTGAAGTTTGGGCACAACCTCTTTCAAAGTACTTTCATTTGTCAGCAGAATATATCTTTTAATATTTTAGTTCTACATCTTTTTTATTTTCTTTTGGGATCCTTTGTTGATTAATTACTTTAGTAAGCTTTGTTGTTTGTATTCATCTTTATATTAAGGGAAGGCACATCTTCTCGACCCAAAATTAGCGCAGACAAATGGATTGAATATGCCAGGACTGCTTTCTCAGTAGATCCTCGAATTGCGTTTTCCTTAGCCTCAAGATTTCCGACGAACCCTCATTTGAAGGCTGAAATAACTCAGTTAGTCCAGGTATGAAATGAATTACTTTCACAGAGTAGCTGAATTGGAATGGCAAGGAAATGGAGCCTGTAACTTACCCTATGGCTATTTATTGTTTTGGTAATAATGTGATGATTGCCACTGCCATTGTGGTTATTGTGATGATCAGTGAGCATTTCAGAAACATTCATTGTTTTGTTTTCTGCTCTTCTGCTTTATTGTTAATATTTTATTGTGCCATGATTGCATGATATTAGTTTATTGCTTCTTGATTTACTGGCATTTCTCATGCAGTCACATATAACGGATATCCGCTGTATACCTGAGGCGCTGCCATATTTTGTCAATCCGAAGGCAGTTGATGAAAATTCAGCACTTTTACAGCAATTGCCTCACTGGGCTGCTTGTTCAATTACACAAGCTCTTGAATTCCTTACTCCTGTATACAAAGGTCATCCACGCGTCATGGCTTATGTTCTAAGGGTTTTGGAGTCCTACCCTCCTGAACGTGTAACTTCTTCATGCCACAGCTTGTGCAAGCTCTACGATACGATTCAGGGGTGAGTCGTTAATGATTATATGGGTATTTATTTATTTTATTTTCCGTTTTATTGTTGAAGTGCATTAGTGGGAAGTTAACCTAACAATAGGGTTCCCCTTCCGCTTTTATTGGAATATCCTTTGGTGTTCTAGTAAATTTGAAGGGGGGTTTTTAACGAGGCCTCCAATTCTTAAAAAAAAAAACCCTAACAATAGGGTAGATTGTAGGCTTGAACAGATTAGGTTAGGTTGAGAGCATCCAGGCACTATCTCAAAATTTTGACACAAGGTGCGGAGCTATTTAAACAAATTTGAGCATGAGATATGATTTTTATAAAAACCACTCAACACTATTCTTATAAAAAAAAAACCACTCAACACTACCTCTATGCTTTTATTGTGCATTTATCAAATTTAGCATTTCATAGTAATCTGATTTTTCTTGTCCTTCCTGAACACCACTGAATGACCTTAATCTGTTTACAGTGTATGGTTTTCATATATGTTTTGAAATGATTGGAAACTTGAGTCAATTAGGTGCATCAAGTGTGATCAATGGGGTTAAAGGTTGAGTAATCTTTACTTGTCTGTTATTGCCAGAATTTCCCACCTAAATTTTCTTGTTGCCCACACCACCTTGTATTGTTTTCACACATCTTAACTTCTGTAATGATGATTGTTCATTTTTGCAGAGGTTAGTAGAAGGTTATTTGCTTAGAGCAGCTCAAAGAAGTGACATATTCTCACATATTCTAATCTGGCATCTGCAGGTGTGAAAAAATTGTAGTTTTCCTCAATTAGATAGTATGCCTTTTGTGTGAGTATGTGTGGGAATATATAATCGTCTTATCTTTTCATTACATCACTTTTTGATTTATGTAAGTCCTGAGTGTACTTTTTAATGGCAGGGTGAGGCATGCGAACCTGGGAAAGATGCAAGTGGAAAGGTTGTATATCTCAGTGTTCACTTTTTTCCTTGGGAACTTGTTAGAAATTGCCTCAATGATTCCCTTCTAAAAGGGACTGGGTTTTGGGCTAGAGGACTGAGTGCAGGTGTATTGGGATTGAATGACTACAGAATCTAATGTCATAAGCATACTGTTTAATATAATCTAAGAAGACGAGAACTAAAAATTAGATACGAGGATGATTAAGAGGTAATTAGAATTCTTCTCTGTATACATACTGGAAATTGACTCTAAAACAAGGGTTTGTCTCAATGAGAAAATGAAGTCGCTGAAATGTTGACATGAATACAGAATGGTAAAATTCCTCTATCCTTGGACTAAACGAAAATTGTAATCTTTTGGACAAGAATAATGTCGGTGGTTCTCTCTCTTTATATTTTTTTTTTTTGAGGGGGGAGAGGGTGAGGGTGGTATTTGAGGATGCCATAGATTGAATTCTACTCACTAGAATTAAGATTCTAGCACTCTACATCTCATGGCTGTTAGCAATGTCAATGATTTTCCTGATCAAGCACCCTTTGCCTATTGCCAGTGAGGAGATATTGACTCTAACTACTGTCTATTATCTACAAATCTCCAATTTGAAATTAATTTAGGCTAGTGTGATTCCTGTGAAGTATTCTTCTGTATCCCATTAATTTGTTGGAAAACTTATAAAACTTGTATACTTTCTCTCATTCCAGAATAGTTCGTTTCAAGAACTATTACCAATTGTTCGACAACATATTATAGATAGTTTCACTCCCAAGGCTCTTGATGTATTTCAAAGAGAATTTGATTTCTTTGACAAAGTTACATCCATTTCTGGCGTTCTATTTCCACTTCCAAAGGAGGAACGCAGGGCTGGCATCCAGAGGTATTTCCATTTCTTAATGATTATGCTTATGTCATATCTGATTTCTCTCTTACAATTAAAATTGGTGGTGCCATGATGTTGTTTTAGGGAGTTGGAGAAAATTCAATTGAAGGGAGATGACCTTTATTTGCCAACTGCTCCTAATAAACTTGTTAGGGGTATTCAAGTTGATAGTGGAGTACCCTTGCAATCGGCAGCAAAAGTTCCTATTATGATCACATTTAATGTTATTGATCGGGACGGTGACCCAAATGATATAAAACCCCAGGCTTGCATTTTCAAGGTAAACTTGTGTTTCAGTTAGCAAGACTAACTATAGTTTTAACTGCTTACAGTTACACAGAATTCTTTGTGTACCAGTAATTTTGGAGAAAAATGAAACGCCATTTATTTGTTTCTCCACCCTTGTGGGCACATTTATGTGCTAATTATGGGGTCATATCTTTGTTTCTCCTTCTCAAGGCAAGGTATACTTTAGCATTCATAAGCTCTGAAAGGGGCTTTCCTTGATTTCAGGATGTTATGCTAGTTTAAGATTTTGACAATTGATCTTTCCCCTAACTTTTACTTGCTAAGATTATAGTTGCATTTACGTACTACTACACTTTATAGTTATTTG
This sequence comes from Hibiscus syriacus, assembly GCF_006381635.1. Classification (NCBI taxonomy): domain Eukaryota; kingdom Viridiplantae; phylum Streptophyta; class Magnoliopsida; order Malvales; family Malvaceae; genus Hibiscus; species Hibiscus syriacus. Next base: position 3,766,458 of record NW_024062882.1, on the reverse strand, counting down.
ATTTTCAGTTCCTAATATACGAGCCCAGATTTCAAGGCCTTTTCTGGTTGAAATTTATGTTCCTGGTTTCTTATACTAAGCAGTGCTATTATTTTATGTAATTGACTTTTATTCAAGGTTGGAGACGATTGTCGACAAGATGTGCTTGCTCTTCAAGTGATAGCTCTTCTAAGAGATATATTTACAGCAGTTGGACTTGATCTCTATGTATTTCCCTATGGTGTGCTCCCAACTGGCCCAGAGAGAGGTATAATTGAGGTATGTCTTCCATTCTGTTAAGCTCTTGTGCTCGTTTTTGCATCTAAATTAATTCTTAACAATAACTAGAGAACATTTTCCCGTATGATTCTTCTTGACATACCTAATCTATAACAGTTAAACAAACGAGTTGAAGGAATATAATGCTCCCACCACCGAGTGTTTTGGTTTTGGTCCATCACTTCATCTTACTGTTGTCATTTTTCCAGTTGTGTTTCCTAACGCCTTAAACTTTTAGTTTGCCATCACAACAGAGAACGAGTTTCTGAAAAAGGTTCCTAAGGTGAATTTAGGGAGTAATACTGGTATTTTTTTTACCTTGCTCCCAGTGGCGGAGCCACGGCTTAGTCAGGGTGGGCACGTGCCCATCCTGAAATCCGAATTTTCTTTGATTAGTTGCTTATTTTACTGATGGCGTCCACCCTGAAAATTTTTGTGCCCACCCTGAAATATGAGTTTTCTTCGATTAGTTACTTATTTTACTAATGGTGCCCACCCTGAAATTTTAATTGTACCTGTCCCATTTAATAATTTTATGTTATTAACATATGTGTGCCCACTCTAGAAAATATTTCTGGATCCACTACGCTTGCTCCCAAATAAAAATTACTACATGAACAAATATGACAATGTGGTTTGATTTACGAGGGATGTCACTCGTGCAAGTGTCCTTTCAATGGAAAACGAACTGGACAATCGGTACCTAGGTTACTGTAATGAATTCTTCACTCGACAAGTTCTCTTGTTTTCTCCCTTGATGCAGGTTGTGCCAAATACACGAAGCAGAAGCCAGATGGGTGAAACAACCGACGGTGGTTTATATGAGATTTTTCAACAGGATTATGGGCCTGTGGGCTCACCTAGTTTTGAAGCTGCACGAAGAAACTTTATAATTAGCAGTGCAGGGTATGCTGTTGCAAGCCTTCTACTTCAGCCAAAGGATCGGCACAACGGAAACCTTCTTTTTGACAAGTATGGCTCTGCTAGTCCTTTACCTGTAGTTGCTAGAATAGTTAAATAAATTTCTTTATATACCGAAACATGACTTGATGATTGATAAAACATATCGACATGATTTTTCTAAAGAAATGATCACTTATCGTGACAAATCGTTACACATGTAAATAAAAACTATGAACAGGTATGGCACTAGTGTCAGAAACACATAATCAGATGGGACAGACTTTATAAACGCATACATGAGACTTAGTACCAAACCTGATATTATCTGTTATATGCATGTAAACCACTGTGAGATATGTGCCAATGCAGTGAAGGGAGGCTTGTTCATATTGATTTCGGTTTCATCCTGGAAACATCACCTGGTGGAAATATGCGGTTCGAGAGTGCACATTTCAAGTTGAGTCATGAGATGACTCAATTATTAGACCCCTCGGGGGTTATGAAAAGTGAGACCTGGGACAACTTCGTAAGGTGATCACTTTCATTGCTTGATTTTTATCCTTCTATCTTACCTGCATTTTATATTTTTATTGTCAAGGTCATTTGAATGATTCTTTTGTCAAATGCTTTGTAGCTTATGTGTGAAGGGATACCTTGCTGCTCGCCGTCATATGAATGGGATCATCAACACGGTGTTGCTTATGCTTGACAGTGGATTGCCTTGTTTCAGCAGGGGCGATCCCATTGGAAACCTTCGCAAGAGATTCCATCCCGAGATGACCGAGCGTGAGGCTGCCAATTTCATGAAAAAAGTCTGCACCGATGCTTACAATAAGTGGACGACTGCGGGATATGACCTAATACAGTATCTGCAACAAGGCATCGAGAAGTAAAAGCCACGGGTAAACCATCTTTAAGTGTACATTGTGGTTTGTAATTTATAAATATTCTTTTACCCCCATAGTTACAGTTTTCTCAAGCAAATCTGACCTAAGCAATGCTCGGAAATATAAAAAGAAACGGCCCTTGCAATTGGTTTGTGATAAGAGAAATGGTTTTGAGTTCTTTGAAAGCTAGCGGTGGAATGTCTGTTGCTGTTTGAAACAATCCTGTGGAATTCTCAACGTCGATGAACTGAATCTGAGCCCGGTTCTAAACCTGAAAGTCGAGTTCCGAGGCTCATCTGTAGGAGATGGTCTGGTAAGGTAAGCTTCGATCGGTTTGGTTTGATTCGGTTTAATTTGTAATGGATTCAGGATAATGAGTGTATATTTGAATTGAATATGCCATGTTTAGGGGTTTCAGGTTATTTTAAATATCAGCGGCAATTTGCGATTCGTGAATTAAGGTCCTTTATCTACGTAGGGGTTTACACGAAATGTTCTCGGAATATGACGCTTTCTCGTGGTTCACCTTTAATCTCTTTGTTTTATTTTCGAAACTACTCTCTTCTATTTTTCCAGGTCTTCCGATATTTACTTTTATATTTGCACTACAGGGGTTGAGGCCTCGTTTAGGAATGTTTTTTCAAATAACTTTTTTCAGTGAGTTTTTTTTTAATGTAAAAGTACCGTTTTCCCAACTTCTTAGTTTAAATTAATAATCACGTTTTAAATGTAATTATTTTTGTTTAATATGAGTTGTTTAGGAATACTTTTGCATTTCAAACGGAATTTTGGTTCAAAATCTTTTCTATATGAGTATTATAGTTTGGGTAAGGGTGTTCTTAGAACTTTTGAAAAAAATAATTTGAACTCTTAAATCGAGGAACTAGATTAATTAAACCTTTGAATTGAATAATTTCTCCATAAAAATTAATATTTAAAAAAATTAATTTAATAATTGTGTGCTATAACAAGTGATATCAACATTGATATACAAAGCGAATTCATAATATTTTGAACTAGAATTTTAATTGGGGTAAATACCATTAAGAATTTAATTGATTGTTTTTCAAAAGTTTGATAGCTTTTGATATCAATAATTTTTCGGTTTGATGGTATATAAGATCTTTAAATAATTTTTAATTTAATGGTATTCGAGATCTTTAATTTTTTTAAATGTTCAGTGGTATACGATGCTTTAAAACTTTTTAAGGGCTAGTTTGGTATATTTTGAGAAATAAATTTTAAAAGTGGTGTAGAAAAAAACGTTTAAAAGTGTTATGCAAAATTATAATTTAAAATTTAATTGTTTGGAATTACTATTAGAAAAACGAGTTTAAAAAAATAAAATGTCCATTATAGATATTTTATTGTAAATTAAAAATATAACATTTAAATTATATTTACAATTATACATGAATCATATCAATTTAAACTATAATAAATCAAAATTATTATATATGAATTATGTCAATTTAAACTATAATAAAAATATAAAAATGAAAATAAAAAATATAATTATAATAGAAATATATTTTATATAACTCATTATTAGTGTTTTAATATATAAATCATGAATTTTATTTATTATTAAATAATTAAAATAAATTATTACAAGTAATAAATTATTTTTAAAGGATTTTAGTATTAAATTATTAAAATAAAATGTAAATATATAATTGAGTGAAGCACATGCATTAACAATGGTAAAATTATAATTTGCTTGTAAACGCAAAGTTAAAATGAAAAAGTAGAAAGCTTAGCTTTTGGGGTTAATTTGAAATTATTATTCCCACCACAATTTTTCTTTTCATTTTTTACCGATTTGATATTGATTTTACGGTCAAAAAGGGGTTTTAAACTAAAAGTGTGATTATGTTATTGATTGTTATGATGTTGACGTGATAATTTATCAATCTGTGATAAATGTAATAAATGGACTTTCGTTGATTATTTTTATAGTTTGAAGGTTTAATTAATTTTTTTTAATAAAATTAGAGGTTTTATTAATTTAGTAATTAGGCTATAATTTAGTAATTATGCTATAATTTAGGAAACTAAATACACATAAATACAAAATATTTGGAGAATATTTCGTAGTCTATCACTCCCCCTGCAGTCGAAACGGGAGGATCTCGAACGTTAAGACTGGTCCGGAAATCGTCAAACAATAGGGGCAACCCCTTAGTGAAAATATCCGCAATATGGTACCTAGACGGCACATGACGAACACGAACCTCACCTTGCGCATCTTTTTCTCGAACAAAATGAATATCCATTTTAATGTGCTTTGTACGCTGGTGTTTAATGGGATTTCCAGAAAGATTGATAGCACTCACATTGTCGCAGTAAACCATTGTTGCTTTACGGATGTGACAATTGAGTTCGAGAAGAAGATTACGAAGCCAACAAGATTCCGAGACAACGTTGGCAACTCCCCTGTATTCTGCCTCAACACTTGATCGGGAAAGCGTAGGCTGACGTTTGGACAACCATGAGATCAAATTGTCACCCAAAAAGACACAATACCGGAGGTGGATCGTCGAGTATCAGACAGCCTCCCCAATCCTCATCCGTATAAGAGACAAGATCGGTAATAGAGGAGTGAGAAATATGTAAACCAAGATGAAGAGTACCTTGGATATACCGGATGATACGCTTGAGAGCGTTCATATGTTCATCTCGAGGGTCATACATATGGAGACAAATCTGCTGAAATGCATAGGAAATATCCGGCCGCGTAAAAGTGAGATATTGCAGGGCACCCGCAAGGTGCGGTACTGCGTTGGATCAACATATCGTGCACCGCTGGTGGTACTCACCTTCGGCTTGGTATCAACTGGAGTCTGACTGGGCTTACAAGAATGCATGTCTGCTCGATCAATGATGTCCTCAGCGTATTTTTGTTGTGATAAAAATAACCCACCCTAGTGTCGAGTCACACTGATGCCGAGAAAATAGTTCAAGAAACCAAATCCTTCATAGCAAACTCAAAGTTGAGATGAGCCATTATAGACTTGCGGAGATGCTCAGAAGATGCCATCAAAATAATGTCATCAACGTAAAGCAGTAGGTATGCCATATCCGACCCTTGTTTGTAAAGAAATAAGGAAGTATCTGATTTACTGTTAGAGAAACCAATGGAAGAAACAAAATCAACAAACCTCTTGTGAGATTTATGCAGTAAATAGACATAATCAGATGCACTTGATCTCAAATCCCATAGGCTGATGCATATAAACGTTTCCTTGAGGTCACCATGCAAAAAAGCATTGCTTACATCTAACTGATGAATCGACCATTGTTTCGACAGGGCAAGACTAAACACAGTATGAATTGTTGTTGGCTTCATTACCGGACTGAAAGTCTCTCCACAATCAATACAACACGTTGAGTTTTACCATCACCTACAAGATGAGCCTTATGCCTCTCAAATGAACCATCAGACTTTATTTTATGAGTAAAAATCCACATAGAATGAATAACATTAACTCTAGGAGGGCGGGGTATCAAATCCCACGTCTTATTTTTAATAAGAGCATCATATTCGTCAGTCATAGCCAACTTCCAATTCGGGTCACGAAGTGCAGCCACAGTTACGGGGGAGAGCAGATCTCGTAACCGTGATAGTATGGGCCTCGGATGGGTCAAATATAGTTTTTGGCTTAAAGATACCATGCTAGCTGCGGGTGACAGGGCGTTCGAATATAACAGGGGGCGGTTTGGGCCAAATTGGTGAGGATTTTGAAGGAGATGGGATTGCGAACTGTCTGCTCATAGATGAGTGAGAGGCTGGTGAAGACATGATTGGCTGGGCCGTAGAAGAAGAAAGTGGAGACTATTGTGGTTGGTTTTGATGAAGAAGATACGACGACACGCCATCATTCAAAAAATCATAATCACCTGTACTAGGTTGATGACCTTGGCAAAAGGGAAGATAGTTTCATCAAATTGTACATGCCGACAGATTATGATTTTATTGTTGGATAAATCAAAACACTTATAGCCTCGATGATTATCGAAATAACCTAAGAAAACACAGGGAGTGGATCGAGCTTGTAATTTGTGAATAGTCGTGGATGGAATAAGAGGAAAACACAAGCACCCAAAAACCTGAATGTGAGAATAAGAGGGAACCTGGTGGTATAAAATTTGTAGAGTAGACACATCGGCTAGTAGTGTACTGGAAAGAATATTCAAAAGATGGGTTGCCATATGAAGCGCATGATGCCAAAAAGAGTGTGGCAAAAAGGCATGAATAAGTAGTGTGCGCATGATATTATTAATGGATCTTATTTTTCGTTCAACCTTCCCGTTCGTTTTGTGAGGAGGTATAAGGGCAGGAGAAATGAAAAGAAATGCTATGAGACTCACAGAATTGCCGAATAGAGGCATTATCAAACTCTCCCCATTATCACATTGTATGGTTTTGATATCTCGTTCAAACTGGGTATAAATATGAGCTTGGAATTCAGTAAAACTGGAGAATACTTGTGATTTATTAGCAATGGGAAAAATCCACAAGAATTTCAATAATCATCTAAAAAAAGCACATAATAACGATGTCCCGAAGAACTCAAAATCGAGAGGTCCAAAGATCACTATGAATAATATCAAAAGGCATGAAAGTTTGAGAAGTTAAAAGAACAAAAGGCAACCAAATATGTTTTCCCAGTACACAAGATTGACAAGTAGTAGACTTAGATGGACTATTACAAGTAATCGGTTTATTTTGCTGAAGAATAGATAAAATGGAGTCGTCCGGGTGACCTAAACGGTCATGCCAAAGCATTAAAGCAAGCAAGGCAGTAGGAGAGAGGCTGGATGCCGCCTGGTGGGAGTGATTGGGTAGAGAGAGTTGGTACTATCACATCTCATTAGACGTCTCCCTGTTTGTAAATCATGCACGAAAACCACAAGGATCAAACACCACTGACACATTATTATCAGTTGTAAATTTTCAAACAAACACTAAATTTTTAATAAGATTCGGAGATGCAAGACATGTTTGAGAGATAAAGGTGGGTTCGGGGAAGGTAATAAGGTATGACCGTAACCATGAATTAGAATTGACTGACCACTACCAACATCAACACCATTATCTTTGCTCATATTAACATAAGATGAGAGATTACCTTATGTTGATGTCATATGAGACGTCGCCCCAGTATCCATATACCAGTTTGGATCCGGTTGAGAGAGAGACATGGTGTTTATGGCGACTCAATAACCGTTGGAGTCCACTGGGATGTGTAGCATAGGCTTACTGCTGCTAGGGTTGTGTTCCTAGAATACAGGCTGTTGTGGTCTAATTTGCCTATCCCAAGGTTAAGTCAGATATGACGAGGCATGGCCCAAGGTGGTTGCATCCATGTCTACCAAGGAGGCATAGCCCATGGTGGTTGCATCGTACCCTGTGACCACCACCCAAGTTCGACCACCTCCACGGTTGCCACCACGTCTAGCACCTGGCGTCTGAACTCCACTACTAGTAGGTTTGCGTTTTTGTTATTGTTGCGGTGCTTGTTCTGTTTCCCACATGCGCGACCTGGAGGAGGATGATTAGAAATCTCATCAGTGTCATGATTAGTCACCATCATCGTATCATCAGATGTAGCCTCCTTCATGTTGGTTTCTTCTAAGGCCAACATCGATCGAACTTCATAAAAAGGTGGTAGTACTTTTTGTGGCGAATAACAGAAGCAACTCCCTTATAAGCCGGTGTGAGACCACCCACCATGCGAAGAACAAGACGATTGTTTGAAACCGGAGCACCCACATTCTTAAGTTGGTCAGAAAGTGTTTCGAGGTGCTGGCAATATGCAGAAACCGAGAGAAATCCTTCAAGTAGGTGTTGTTAAACTCGTGTTCCAAGGAAATGGTATGAGAGTTCTCATTTCCTGAAACAAATCGCGAAGACGATTCATAGAGTCATGGCAAAAACATCGGCTTCAATAACGGTATTCAAGAGATCTGTCAAAATCGTGGAATAAATCCATTGAACCAAAGCATCATCCAACGTATCCCACAACTCTTGTTCTTCCTGACTAAGGGTGGCCGGCTCTGTGGCCTTCCCGTCCTTAGATTTCGGTGGGATAATATGATGAAGAACCTTGTGAGATCGACAATGGACCTTGAATATCTCCGTCTAATTTGTATACTGGACGTTCTCCATATCAAGAGTGATGGAAACATGTGTCTTGATGTTAGAAACAACAAGAGCAGGGTGAAAGGATGAGGAAGATGATGTGGGAGCCATGTCAGACAGAAGGACAGAAGACAGAGAATAAGAGGAAGAAAAAATAGGGTTGTGGAAGCTAGAATAGATCAACCGTAGCTGATACCATGAAAGGATGTAATTTTGTGCCTTCTCATTACCACAGGGGTTCAATATATACACACTCATTAGTAAATACAATCCTAACAATTAGGCTATAATTTAGTAAAAAGCTATAATTTAGGAAACTAAATATACAACAGTAAATACAAAATATTTGGAGAATATTTCGTAGTCTATTAATATGTATGAACATAACATTATAATTATACTGCTAAATAAAATAAAATTTACTTTAAAATTTGTTTCTAAATTGAATGAATCATTTAACAATAACATTTTCAATCACTCTAGTTAATATATATATATATATATATATATATTTAGTAGTTTAATTTTTATTTTTAATATTTTTATATTTGTATAGTTTAAATTAAAAATTTAAAATATTTTTTAAAATAATCAAATAAGTCATTGAATTTTTTAAAACAATTAGTTTGATCCTCAAATTCGACAAAAAACCAATTTAGCCCCATATACCAAATCATTGGTTACGTCATCAGCCATCGTAGATTACCACGTCAGTACCATGAAATGTCACTTAACACCGTAACGATCAATGATGGAAATGTTGATCAAAGAGGTGTGTTAAATTTATTTTCTAAGTTTAAGGGTCATATTAATATTAAAGAAAACAAAGCCATCTTAATTTTTTGGGTAAACTACTCCAATGGTCACTAATATTTGGGTAAATTTTCGTTTTCACCACTGATGTTTAAAAGTCACAAATCGGTTACTAATGTTATCGTTTGTTACAAATTGGTTATCGCTTTAAACAAGCGTGATGGACAACACACGTGACTATTAACAGTCGTTAACAAGCTTACATAGATGGTATAATTACATAAAGAGTCCATGTTATTTATATATTCTTTCAATTTGATCTAGTTTTAATAAATTAAAATAAATTTACCTACGAATCAGGAGATGCCATGTGTCATTGGTTACACAATGTCATGACACATATTATCACTTGATTGGGAGACTAAATTTATTTTAATTTTTTAATTTAATATATTTATTTCTACCAATCAAAGATGACATGTGTCACCCTATGGTTGGAAGAAGATAAAACAACAAAGAAGCAAGTGTAGGGATTCGAACATAGGACTCGTGAGTGTAGTAATACAATCAAACCATTAAGCCAAGAGAACTATTCGATATATTTTGAACAAAAATGATATATATCTTGTATCTTAGTATGTAAATGCTTTACTCAAAATTAATAATACGTTATATATATTAAATTTAAAAATTATCTCTTTATTTTTGTTTTTACTTATTAAATATTTTTTTTTGTATTAATTTATTAAATATATTTTTTATTTTAATGTAAAAATAAATATTTTATCTTTATCATCACTTAAAAATATATATTTTTAAATATCTTAACTTAAAATACATTTAAATATTTTATTATTAATTTAATATAAAAATATATATATATATATATATTAATCTAATTTTAAATTAAAAAATATATAATATTTTATTCTTATCTTTACTTAAAATTTTATTTTATTCTTATTTTAAATTAAAAATATATTTTATTATTATCTTAATTTTTTAAAAATAAGAAAATATTATATATTTTTAAATAAAAAATAAGAGTAAAATATATATTTTTATATTAAATTAATAGTAACATATTTAAATGTATTTCAAGTTAAGATATTTAAAAAAATATATTTTTAAGTGATGATAAAGATAAAATATATATTTATATTAAAATAAAAAAAAAATATATTTAATAAATTAAGAAAAAAATAAAAAAATTAATAAGTTAAAACAAAAATAAAGAGATAATTTTAAAATTTAAGATATATAACATATTTTTAATTTTGAGTAAAGCATTTACATACTAAGATACAAGATATATACCATTTGTTGTCCAAATATGTTTAATGGTTGCCTTGGTTCAATGACTTGGCTTGCATTATTTTGCTCAAGGGTCCTCTATTAAAATTCCCCCCACTTATTTATTTGTTGCTTTATTTTCTTCCAACCATAGGATGACACGTGTCACCCTTTGATTGGTAGAAATAATATATTAAATTAACATAAATTTAGTCTTCCAATCAAATGATAACAAGTAGTAACCAATGACACATGTCATCTCATGATTCGTAGGTAAATTTATTTTAATTTATTAAAACTAGGATCAAATTGAAAGAATATATAAACATAGACTATTTATGTAATTATACCATTCAGGTAAGTCTGTTAACAGATGTTAACAATCCACATGTGTTTTCCGTCATGCTTGTTAAAGGAGAGTAACCAATTTGTAACAAACGATAACGGTAATGACCGATTTGTGACTTTTAAAACATCAATTGTGAAAACGAAAACGCACCTAAACATTAGTGACCATTGGAGTAGTCTACCCTTTTAATTTTAAGTACCGAGAGCCTCGGTACCCTTTTGCCAAAAATAAATAAATTTCTCTGTTTTCCAATTCGAATGAAGAAATCTTTAACTCACCGCAATCGAAAGTCATAAACAATCAAACTTTGAACTGTATAAATTCGAATTCAACAAATTCCCTTCAATACTAATCTCAATTCCCAGTTTTATCTTCAGATTCCAGAATTCATGGCTCTAACGAACGAGGTCATCCATCTCTTTCCTTCTTAAATTTTGTTTATATACATTTAACCATGTTGTTATTAAGTATTATGCATCGAAATGTCACCATTCTTAGTTTGAATTGGTTATTTTCAATCAATTTAGGGTTTATTTTATACAATTTTTGCATTCAATCAAGAGTAACAGTGTCTGTTCAGTTAATTTTTTTTTTTTAAAAAGGAATTTGTTAAGAACAATTAGGGTTTAATTTATGTTGAGTTAGTTCTAATTGGTTATTGAATTGGTTTAGGTGGGATTAAGGTTGCTTTTTTCTCCAATTAGTTCCAACATTGTTGTTCGGACGGCATGGTAAGCTCTTAGTCAAATCACTTGGTTGCACCATTGATTATGAATCTGTTGCTAATTTTTGTGGTTTATTCTTCTTTTGTTTCATAGTTGTACAGTGGGGACTATTCTACCAGTTTACTCGACTTTTAAAGCGATTGAAACAATAATCAAACTGAGCAGCAAAAATGGCTTCTTTATTGGACAGGTTAAACATCTATGGCAACTCTTCAACGTTATATTGTTTTATATGTATCACGAATTTGATGGTTTCTTCCTTTGTTTCGTAGCTCAATACAAGTTAAAAGATGTAGCTTTGTTTCCTATTGATATTTTAATCTAACTAACAAGAACTCATAGTCTTTTTCAAATTTATTCTGGTGTGGAAAAAATTATTTGAATTTTGTTTTTGAGGGGCAAGTTGTAATTGGGAACAAACATTAAAAATAAAGCACAAAATGAAATCACCATTTCACCTTTGCATAAATGCTATGCAAAATATATAGACCTAACAATCCGTTTATTTGTTTCTTGTTTATGTTATTTGCATTTGTCATAACCGTACTTAAGATACTATATATTTTGATAAATTTTGAAACGTTCATGTTATATATGTTTAGACATGTTAATAATCTTGTTCCGTGTCTTTTTTTTTTTAATTTTGTGTATTATATTTGTTGTGCGTGATCCTGTCATAGCTAAAAGTACTTGTTTTACCTGAAGCTGGGACCAATGAACTTGGTACGGTTTAAGTTACTCAAGTAGTGACTATATATGTCTGCTGCTTGTGGCACATTATCAAAATAAGTTACTGCAAGTGCATTATTCAACTTTGTTTACTTCACAGAAGTCTCATTTTTATTTGCAGTTTATGGATCTTTTACAGTTGCTGAAGTTTTTCTGACAAAATCCTGTCCTGGTATCTTTTCTTAAACCTAATTGTTGCACCAATTGTTTCTTTTCCCATTGTTGTTTTTTCTTTCCTTCACAATTTGGTTCTCTTTTACTTCATTTAGCACTGTGAATTCAAACAAGTAGTTAAGATTCATGGTTACAAGTGAACCATCAGAATTTAAAGTGTCATGGTGAACTTCTCCTGATACACTTTTTATAAACCTAATTTGTTACATGTATGGTTGATCAATGTTTTCTGTTTACCAATTATTTCCTCCGGGTCTGTTTCTTGCTTATTTCTAGATTTAAAGCATTTTCTTCGTGTGTTGCTCATTTTGTTTGTTTCATCAGGTTTCCTCTGTACTACCATGCAAAGTTTGCTTTTCTAGTTTGGCTTCAACTCCCATCTTCCAATGTAAGCTCGGTTTTTGCTTCTGTTTCACACATAGGATACGCTTATTACTCGATCTTGCACGCATCAATTTTAAAGGGTATAATAGCACTCTTAGGTCCAACCAAGAAAATATATATCGTTCAGTGTTTAATTAGTCAGCCAATCCTAGCATTTTTTTTTTGCAAACAGTATTTATTTGATATTTTTCTATATGCAACTAAGACATGGTAGTTGAATATGGATAAGCAAGGTACTCTTGATAATTAATTGCTCTCTAACAGGGAGCCAAGCATTTGTATACAAGCCATCTCCGTCCGTTGCTACTCAGGCACCAAGCTAAGCTTGATAAAGTGTCGGAGTTCATTTACAGTGAAATGGTAAGAACTTGTTCCTTTGTTATATTAAAAGTGCTGTCATGGCTTAAGCTTATCGTTTCTGCTTGAAAACCCTGGTCCTTGTTTCTTTCTTTTGCGCCACTGTTCCCTCATCGCTTTCATTCTTGTTGCCACGAACAAACAAGCAATCTATAAATTAGTTGCTGATTTGGTTGCCGAATGGTATGATGGTTACCTGGCTTCTACTTAAGATTAGGAATTTTAACATTTAATTGTCATTGCAAAATGTTTGAAGCATAATAGATTTAGTGTGACTGCAGACCAAAATCATTAGCGCACACCAAGCAAAATTCGAGTTTGCAAGGGCACTTTTCATGAAGCTCGCAGCATCAGGTACATACTCAGACCACACTCGTCCGCCAAACTATATTTAAAGTTTCCCTCAGCTCTGCTTGCTATTTTTGTTACATTTTTCTTAAATCTACCACTTTATGAAGCATTTTCTAAAGCACAAAAAGCGTAAAGCTTCGATGCATCTCACATTTTCTTCTCACTATCAGTGAACCAGATAGTTTGGGATCTTATTCATCCTGTTCGAACACCGCGAAATCGTTCAATCGGAGGCCCAAGGCAAGTGGATTCTTCAGATACACAATCAAACAATGAAGACTGATGCTGCCATAGATTTGCAGATGTTGCATCTACTGTTATCCCTTGTACCCACTTTCCATTTTTGGTTATATATTTGTTTTTATCATCATTTCTTTAGTTTCTTATAGGCTTAAAGGTTTAGTATTTTACAAAGGAGATTCTGATGGAAATATGGCTTGGATCCATCCTACTATCATGTGTATAAATATACACATATACATACAAATAGGAGTTTCTATCTGTAATATTTGCAGCTTTTGCTTAAAGCAAAATCTTTATAAGATACAAGATCTATATTATGAACATACTCTTCTCTTTTATTCATTTACTAGATTTTTCAAGTTCGGTTCATTCATGTTCATGAACATGTTCGTTTAGTATTTATTTATTATTTGATTATTATTTAATTAATAATGTTATCATTGTTGTTTCCAAAAAAAGAAGCTATCATTGTTTGTGTTTGTTTTCTTATAATGTAATTATTGATATTTATGTTTGATTATTTTATGTTTAAAAATTTTGATTTATCATTTATTATTCACTGAAAATTTGTCCGGAATTATGTTCGATTATATATTTATGATCATATTTATAAATGTGTTCATTTTATTATTCATAAACATTTGCTCATTTCATGTTTGCAAACTTTAATTGAATAAAGACTGACACGTATGATTTTAAATAAATAAATAAATAAATTTCAACGCAATTTCATGTTTTGATTTCATTCATATTTGTTTTCAGTGTAAATCGAAGGCGAACCACACCATTTGAATGACCCACTTTTCATGCCTCCCATGGCGGGTTCTCTTTTTTTCAGGGACCGAGTTTGTGTTTTTTGAATACCTTTTGTCAGATTTGTGGGTTAGGTCTTTTTGTTCATCGTTTTAAGCTTCACTTTCACGGTTCCTTTGCCTTTCACGGTTCCTTTGCGTTTTTCTTGACAAGGCAAACAGTAGAATCTCGACTTGTTTGCTGGTGTAACAGCAGAGAAATTGTTGATATTGACCAGAAATAGTTTTTATATTCATTGAAAGAAAAAGAATCTCACTCTCAGCAGGCCTTTCCTTCTTTTTTAATTTCTTGGTCATTTTCACGATCCATAGATCTACACAAATCGGGGTATTATTTGTGATTTTGGGTCTTAAAATCGGGACCAGGGGATTAAGGAGCTTCGAGTGGTGTGGATTTTGGGTGCTTTATTGACTCTGTCAGATTTATGAACGTTAGCTCCTATCGCCGCACTCTCGAATCCACAACCAGCTTCAACAGGTTTTTCCGTTTGCGTTTTCTTTGTTTATAATCTCGACTTGTTTGCTGGGTTATTGTGCAATTTTACAGTTTTTCTGATCTCTCCCCATCTCCCCTGTGCTCGACCGAGAACCATCGACCCCTTTAACACCCATATTACAGTCACTGCTAAACAAGTGGTTGATCTACTTGTGTTCTTCAGCTTCCAGCTAAAAGATCTCTCTTTTTTGGGGGTTTATTCTTTACTTTTATTTTATTTTTGTCTGAGTATATTCTTTCCTCACTTTCTCTTACTAAATATGTCCGTTGTATGTGAATCTTTTAGATCGACTTGCCTTCGTAGTTTAAATTTGTTTTGTAGAGATTTAAGACTTTTTATTTTGGTCTATTTTGAATGGATCAGTGATATTTATGTGTTAATTAGGTGATCCAGTTGTTTTTGATTCGTTCATTACTCTTGAGAACTGTCTCTGGATTTTTAAGATATTACCCAGACTTGAAAAGTAAACTCTTAGACCCCTCTCTCTCTCTCGCTTGCTCTCTCTTTTAAGCTCAAATCACCCACGAATCAGGTACTTTTAATATTGTTTCCCCCGTATATTTTATTCCAGTCGATCTTTGTTTGAACCTTATAATTGTTAATAAACTAATAAACTTACTTATATATTATTAACCTAATTACACAATTTATCTTATAATTGTTAATAAACTTACTAGCAATAAATTAAAATCGTACTTAGTAACCAACTAGGCTTTTTAGTACCCCTCAATTCTCTAGTGTTTTCTGGTGCATCTTCTGTCTTCTTTGGTTTCATTTTTCATAGTTTCTCATAGCTTCGACTATAGATGATTACTTGAGGTCATGTCCGTCTTTTAGAGCCCATGGGGCGTATAGGGGGAGGGCTCGATATAGTGGTGACAAGGAGACTAGACTTAGAGTTTTCTCTTTGAATGTAGGCACATTAATGCTAGGCTGTAGAGCTGACCGACGTACTTAATAATAGGAAAATAGATTTTGCATGTTTTCAGGAGACTAGGTGGAAAGGGGCTCGCGCCAAAGAGTGTAATGGGTACAAGTTATGGTATTCAGGCGTAGATAAAGCTAGAAATGGGGTGGGTATCTTGGTATCCTCTAGGCTCAAGGAAAATGTAGTTGAAGTTTGTAGATACCGGGATAGGATCATGATGATTAAGGTTATTATAGAAGAGGAAGTGGTGAATGTCCTTTCAGTGTACGCCCCACACGTTGGCCTAGGGGAGGGGGAGAAACGTTGCTTCTGGGATCAGTTAGATGATGTACTTAGGAGCATTCCGGAGGACCAAAGAGTTTTCATAGGGGGAGACTTCAATGGCCATATAGGTAGTGCAACCGACGGGTTTGACGGTGTTCATGGGGGTTTCGGTTATGTAGCAGGAACGATGGGGTACGTTGCTTGAATTTGCTACTGCACACGATTTGGTGGTCACTAACTCCTTATTTAATAAGAGATGAACTTGATTACGTTTCATAGCGGGGGACATTGTACCCAAATGACTACATCCTGGTTCGAAATCGGGATCGATGGGCTTGCATTGACTGTAAGGTGTCCCTGAAGAGGCATGCGCATCGCAACACAAATTATTGGTTTTGGTGTTTCGCGTACCGCACGGGCGGAGCACTCATAGGAGGGCTAAATGGGTAAACCTAGGATCCTTTGGAAGAAGTTACATGGAGCACAGCTGATGACTTTAGGAGGTTTTGTAAGGTTTTGGAACTACAAACTCAAATAATGCAGATTTGTTATGGAAAATATGGAAAATTCCATCAGAGAGATGGGCAAAAATACCCTGGGGTTGTCGACAGGGAAGGCCAAGGAACATAAAGAATCGTGGTGGTGGAACGACGAAGTCCAAACTAAGGTAAGACAAAGCAAACTTGCTTCAAGGAGTTTCTACAATGCAATGACGAGAAGAAGGTCGAGAGCTAAACAAAGATACAAGGAGGCAAGCGGGAAGCCAAGAAACGGTGGCTAAAGCAAAGGATAAGGCATACGAGGAAATGTACAAGAGATTAGACACCAAGGATGGATAAAACAACATATTTAGGCTTGCAAAATCTAGGGAGAATAAGAAAAAGGATCTAGGTAGCATTAGGTTTATTAAGGACAACAATGGTGTTCTTTTAGCGAAAGATCATGATATTAAGATGGTTTGGGGTAGTTACTTCTTTGACTTATTTAATGACGGTGCCTCTCCCTGTAGAGATAGTACCGTTGATGGGTCAGCCGACCATCATACTACGGCCAATGACTGCCCTACAAGTAGGATTGGGTTTGAGGAAGTCAAAATGGCTCTTAGAAAGATGGGAAGGGACAAAGCTGTCGGTCATGATCAAATTCCTATCACTGTGTGGTTGGCCCTAGGAGAAGAGGGAGTTAAGTGGTTGACCAACATCTTTAATATTATTTTAGAGACTGCCAAGATGCCAGAGGAGTGGAGAGAGTCCACGGTGATACCAATCTATAAGAATAAAGGAGATCCCAAACGTTGTGGTGACTACAGAGGTATTAAACTACTCAGTCATACCATGAAGCTATGGGAAAGGGTGATAGAGGTTAGGTTGAGACAAGTTACTAGGGTTTCGGAAAATCAATTTGGCTTTATGCCAGGCAGGTCTACCACGGAGGTGATTCATCTACTTCGACGACTTATGGAGAAATATAGGGAAAAGTCTAGAGATCTTCACATGACATTCATTGACCTTGAGAAGGCTTATGATAGCGTTCCCCGTGATACGATCTGGAAGACTTTGGAAACGAGACGGATCCCAACTGCTTATATCCGGGTGATTCGTGATATGTATTGTAGATCTACTACACACGTCAGGACTACAGTTGGCGACACCGAGGCATTCCCAGTGGAAATCGACTCCACCAGGGGTCAGCTCTTAGCCTTACATCTTCGCCTTGATTATGGACGACATCTATTGTGCGAAACCTGACGGTGTACCATGGTGTATGCTTTTCGCTGACGACATTGTCCTAGTTGCTGAAACAAAATCTGAGTTGAATAGTAGACTGGCTACTGGAAGACTGCTTTGGAAGAAAAAGGTCTAAGGATCAATATTGAAAAGACAAGTATTTATGTTCAAACTTCAGTGGGACCAAAACGATGAAGATGTAGAAGTATGCATAGAAGGACACGTTCTCCCCTCAAAGGATTGTTTCAAGTACCTAGGGTCTATGATACATAAAGATGGGGGTGTAGAAGATGACGTTACACACCGTATAAAGGCGGGATGGCTAAAGGAGGGCCTACTGGAGTTTTGTGTGACAAGAAGGTGCCTCTAAAACTTAAGGGAAAATTTTATAGAATGCAATAAGACCAGCACTGTGTATGGATCATAATGTTGGGCAACCAAGAAGGATCATGTAAGGAGGATAGAGGCCGCAGAAATGAGAATGCTTCGATGGACATGCGGTAGGACTCTGTGGGATATGACACAAACTCTGCTATTAGGATGTCCTTGGGGGTGGTGCCTATTTCCGAAAAATTGAGGGAGGGAAGACTACGGTGGTTTGGGCATGTCCTTAGGCGACTATTGTCGGATGCGGTCAGGAGGGTAGAGTCGATTACAGTCAACGGTGCCAGAAGGCAGGACGACCAAGGCGGAAGTGGGAAGACTGCTTGAGATCTGATTTGATGGATTTAGCCCTTACCGAGGACATGACCTCTGATAGGAAAGTATGGAGATTCAAAACTAGGGTAGTCGAGTAGTGTGGGTAACTTCTACTTTTTATACGTTTCTGTTATTGGTATTTATGAAGGCTTAGAACTGGGCTTGCTTTCTTGGACTTTTGTGTAACATTCTCTTCACTTTTAAATTTAGTCGGGTCTTACGTTTCTGTCTATATGCAGAGATTTTTTCGTATGGATTTATTTGCAGGGATTACTGCCCAAGTACAAACGCGCATATGATATTAATGATATTAATGTCTGCATATGAATACTGTTCAACTCTGTATTTATGTATTTATTTATACATGCATTGCACTTTATCTATATTTTTAATTTTCTGACTGCCGGAGGTCTTCCACGGAAGCTACTCTCAACCTGGCGTTGGGGGCAGCCTACTACCCTACCTCCCCCTTACCCCATTGCATATGGGAATTGAGTTTTGTTGTTGTTGTTGTTGTACTAGTAAAAATAAATTTAAAAGCCTAAAAGCTAAAAATATTTGCACTAAAATGTTATAATTTTAATTATCAAGTAATAAGAGAGTCAAAATAAAAATTTTGTATTAACTAAAGCGACAAAGTAATTTTTAATCCGTAAATTTGATGATTTTTCAACTTTATCCCTAAACTTTGTTTTAGTCCATATTAGTCTATAAATTTAGCAACTTTTATTTTATTTTATTTTAGTCTTTTTGATAATATGATACTATGAGATTATATTGCATCACGCACTCGGTGTACCGTATTATCAAATGGACTGAAAATTGGTTAAGAAATTAAATTTTGGGATTTATATGGAGCAAAAAGAATTTAGGTATTAAATTAGAAAAATCATCGAGTTCAGGAACTTAAAGTTAATTTTTCCTTTAATTAAAATAAGGGTAAGTATAGTAATGGCCATGAACTTTTCTAAGGCTTGCATTTAGGTCCCCTAACTTTTAAAACTTACAATACAATCCTCCAACATTTAGTCCGTTTGCAATATAGTCCCTGACGTAACCGACCGATTGACACCATTTGCAACTTTTAAAACTTGCAACACAGTCCTCAATTTCATTCTAAACCCCAAATTCCTTTTCGATCTCAATTTTATTTTTTTGCTTCTCTCTTCTCATTTCCAGTGTAACTTTTCAGTCGGGGATGCATGAGAAATTCTAACTAACTTTGAATTTTGTGGAATTGTTGGCTTGAATAAGGGTCCATTAAGAGAAGACCCGACCAAGGGACTACTGGGACCATCAACGATTCAAGATGTAATGTTATATATAGGTCATCTCAGGTGAAACATAGATGTTCGATGAAACGCTTGTGAGAAAAAATGGGGTTAGAAATGCAGAGTTGACAAATACTACTAAGATTAACTAAGTATCATTGTTGAAAGTCACCAACAAAGCTGGAATTATTTTGTATAAATGACATATAATAATTTCTTCGTTTAATCCTTGTGGTTAAAAAATTTCCAACAGATGATCAAATATAATGAAATCCCAAACAACTCCTTGATCTCTCAGTCTCTTTCGCTCACATGCACTCTCGTTTGGTTTTTGTTCTTTAGTTTTCCGCCATGTAAAATTGTAAACCCAAGCAGTGCTCTATCTTTCATCTTTTTATTTACAAATAAAAAATAGAGGAAGAATTGCTGGAACGCAACACCGATTGCGTTTATTTCTTAGTCTCTCCCCTCACTTGCAAGAAAGTATTTATTTTCTCTTTTGGGCTATCTGAAAGTAAGCTTTCCCTCTTTCACACTTTCCCATTTTCAGCTCGCATTTTCTTTTTTGTTGAAATTTTTATGTTTCTGGAGTTGCATGTTAAGGATCTGGATATTTAATGTTAGTTTTGAACCAAAACTATTTAATTTTATTTCTTTCTTCTTAATCAAAACTTTTAGTACTCCTTATGAAAGATATTAAGTCCATCATAATAGAAGTGAAAGAGGGTCTTAGGCTAATTTTTTTTATCTTCTTGTTTGGTTTTTCTTTAAATCAGGGAATTGGTTGTGAGTATCGACATAGTGAAATCGCCAGGCTCAATCCGAGAGATACTGGTACTAGTTTACTGGGAATTGTATTGATTCGACCTGTGATTTTCGATATCCTATGAGCTCGTATTCTTTTTAATAAGTTTTAAAATTTGATTATGGGACTGATATATCGCGAACAAATTGAATTTTTTTACATGTTTTGGAAATTTTACAAGAATTATGGGGTCTTATGATTTTAGTTCCGATATCTGCTTTAGATTCTCATTATGTTTGGCTATTGAGGAACATTAAACATGGAGTATTAGAAGCAAGTATATGTTAAAAGGGTAGGCCATTAATGTATTGCAACCGTTAATGTTGTATTTGGCATCTAATGTCTATCTTAAACAACTTATTTGTAACATCCCAAAATACGGGTTAGTGACTAAATTGTAAAACTTTAGAATTTGGTGATTAAAGTAGGATGATTGAATAGTTTAATGATTTATCTGGAAGGATTGTTAGTAATTATTAAGTGAATTGAAGGGTAAAATGGTCATTTGACCAATAAATAAATTAAAGGTGATAAGGATGAGATATGCACGGAAATGAGGGGAGAGGAAACAAAGTTTCCAGAGTTCTCTTCATCCTTCTATTTTCTCTCATTGCGAACCTAGCTAAGCAAAGGTGAGTTTTCTGATTAGTTGGTTATTTGATAAATTAAAGTTAGGTTTTGATCATTAGATGATAACTGAGCTTAAGGAAAGCTTAGATTATCTTAAAACAATAAGATGAGGAGTACATGAAGAATTAAAGAAAGGAAGTAGAAAAGTGAAATCTTTGATTAGAGTTCATAATAAGAATTAGAAGTGGGATTTGACTTGTCATCAAGCGAATTAAGGAATATGAAGTGTTAGAATTAGATTAAGAACATGTTGGAAGTTGAGTGAGATTCTTAAATTCTATATGGAGAATTGGGTTTCTAAGTTTTAGAGGTATGGAAGGGATAATTGTTGAGTTAATCGATCGACGGAATTAGCCAAGAGGGAGGTGAATTGACAATTAAAAATTCGGTGGAAGCTTTTGCAGAAAATTGAAAAGATTTGCACAACGATTTAGAGTGGTTCGACTTTCTCAATCAAAGTCTACGTCCACTACCTTAGCTATCCACACTAAAGATTTTCCAACAAATTCACTAATTTGTTCTTTCTTTTGAGGCCAAAGAGATAACCTTACAACACCTTCAAGAATATACCCCAATTCTTGAGAACACTCTTTTCCCAAAGAGAAGATTACAAATTTGCAAACTTACAAGGAAAACCTCACAAGGTAAGATGTTTGCACAATTCTAGAACAAGAAAAGAACACTCAAAGATAATTACAAATGAGCACAAATGGTGTTCTTGAAAGCAAAATGAATATTGAAAGAAAAATTGGCTTGATTTGCACAAACTTGGTGTTTGATGCTTTCTCTTGTTTCTCTATGATTTCTTGTTGATCAAGGGCTTCAAAACTTGTTTAAATACACCTTGAATCACTTTGAACGTTGGGATAATAATGAAGATAATATAGTCGTTTTAGTGTGAAAACAATTAATAAAACAGCTTGGAGCGTGGGGGGAATCGGTTCCTCATCATAGGGAATCGGTTCCTCATCATAGGGAATCGGTTCCCTAAGTGTAAAATTCAAATATTTCGACCATTGAATAGGGGGGAATCGATACCCCTTATGGGGGAATCGATTCCCTCCGAGCATTCTGGAAATCTCGGAGCCAAACCATCGGTACAGGGGGGAATCGGTTCCCTCTGAGCAATCTGGAATTTTTGGTTTTGAAATGGTTCGAAATACTTTGAAAGATTATTTTGAAATTATTTTAAGATTAAAACTTAATTTTACACTTAAGTAAGGATTAAAAATGATTTTTGAAATATTTTGAGTAATGTTTTGATATTTGAATAATTATATCGAATATACTTAGAAAATCATTTTGGAAAATCTTAAAATTCATTTAACTTAATTTGTTATATCGAAATATCAAAATGTTTTCAACAATAATAATTAGTTTAAGTAAGAGTATGCAAGTTAGGGATATAAAAATAGGGGAAATATAAAGTGTTGAGAAGATTATGAAGAGATTTTCGTGCTAAAATAACATTTCTGGCTATGTGCATCGATGCAATCCAATGTGTACCGATGCATCAAGGATAATCCTAGATTGTTCAAGGTGTATCGATGCACATGAAGTGCATCGATGTACTCCTTTAAAATAAAAACATCGAATGCCATCAGTGTATCGATGCATAAGTAGTGTATCGATGCACCTGCTTAAAATACAAACATCGAATGAGATTTATACACCGATGCATAAATAGTGCATCGATGCACCCATCAAGGGATGCATCGATACATGGTGTAGTGCATCGATGCATACCTTCATTAAAAGATAAAAAATAACTTTCTTTTTAGCCTGAGGAGTGATAGTTTAAAATATATCCATTAGTATACTGATATGTATCAATGTATTACTAGGTAGATTTAGAACGTAATCTCATTCCGGAACAATCGAAGGATTAGAATCGAGTCAAAGCAAGGCTAAGGTGAGTACATATTATAAGTATGGTATAATGGAATAAGACTTGTGATAAGTCTAATTCCTATGTTGATTTTCATAGCACAATAGTTATGAACATGCATACATGATAATTATTATGATACATGCATAAAGTATATATGTTCATATGATTTGATAAATATGTGAATAGATTCAAATACACATGTGACATGGTAAGTGATATGAGTTATGTGATCACAAGAGAAATGACATGAATACATGAACATATATGAATAATACCCATGATATATGATATGAGAGCTATAGGTATAGTTGGCATGCCAAGAGTTGAGGGTTCTACGTGGTCCTTCGGGATATATATATATATATATATATATATCATTTGGAAATTTACAGGGTCTTTGAGACCGATTTGATCCACTGGAATATGTATATGGTTCTTAAGGAGTGGTCCTTCGGGACAAATACAGTACATAGGTCATTCAAGACAAAATTTCATAGCCCATAGTGGGACCCTATACGAGCTGTGGTGACAGCAATAGTGCACAACCACAATGTACTCGAATACCTTGAGTTCTAAAAAATATACATAGGCCTATAAAAGGTTATCAAAGGTAATTGCATTATTATAGTTATATGTTACCATATTATTATTGTTTATATTGAATTGCATATGACATGATTTAATGGATAGATTGCATGTTCATATTCATACGGAATGCATTATTTTTATATTTATATATCTCACTAAGTCTATAAATTAGCGTGTAAGTGATTTACACGTAGGACCAAGAATTAGGAAGAGCGGAAATATGGTGGCAAGAACAGCAACACTATTAGAAGATTAGATCAGAAGTAACGGATAAAGTATGTCTTTTGTCGTGTATAGTGTTGGCATGTAAGAAAAGTGTTTGTTACGAATGATTTGATCGATTTAGTATTTTGTGGTTTTTTTTATGTAAATTAATGTATTTAGTTTTAATGAAAGTTTAAAATTTATCTGTTTTCTTTAAGTGTCAAAGTTTGAAAAGTCAATGTGACACCTTGGACTCATATTCGGGTCGGATATGGGTTAAGGGTGTTACATTTAATGGTATCAGAGTTACGGTTTAGTCGATTCTCGGCATAAACCGGAGTCTAGAGTGTCCTATAAAGTATTCATGCAAACAAAATAGTGAAAACTTCTGATCTGATATAATAGTAAGTGTGTTGTTTTACTAACAGAACGATATGGTTATGTTCTTATAGATGTCCGGATATGGTAGCTCTAGAAGTGAAGCGAGAGATGATAGGCCCGCTGAAAGTAGTAATTCACCTGCCTTGGCCAGACAAGGTGAAGAACAGGCACATTCTAGAACCTGATTAAGATGTGTTCTTCAGAACATTGGACGCAGTATTGGCACGTTTTCAACCTTCTATTACTTCAACTCCGAGAATAAATGTTGCAAATAAGTTGGAGGGTTTAGGAGCACCAGAGTTTAAAGGTGAAGCCGAAGAAGGTCTTATTGTTGCAGAACTTTGGCTTAATGATGTAAAAATTATGTTAGATGGTCTCCATTGTTCTAATATAGAGAAGTTAGATGGAGTGGTCTCCTTGCTTCGTGGGCAAGCGAGAATCTGGTGGACAAACGTCACTCTGAGAATGACAAGTGACCAAGTGACCTGGTCGTTGTTCTTAGAAGAGTTTAAACACAAGAATATAGGAGACCAATTTATTAGGCAAATGAAGCAAGAATTCTTGAACCTGAAGCAATTGGACCGCACTGTATATGAATATGAGTGTGAATTCAACAAGTTAAGTCATTTTGCGGTCGAGTTAATTCCAACAGAAAAAGATTCGTGTGAGTGGTTTGTTGAGGGTTTGCACCCAAGGTTAAAGGAGATGCTGATAGTATTGAACTTGTCCTCGTTTCAAGAGGTAGTAAATCGTGCTAAAGCCTTAGAGAGAGCTCAAAATGAAAGATTTGGGAATCAAAGAACCCAACCATCTAAAAGAACTAGGGCTTCATCAAGTTTTGCACCACCTAAGAGAAGTAGAGATTTTGGGTTCTGACCTCAAGAATAATCAGAGTCGATGGCATCTGTTGCAAGAGATTCAAATCAGATGAGAGCTAGACAGACTCAATCTGCAGGGTCTGGTGATGGACAAGCACAGTAGAGTCAAATTAGACAATGTGAAATTTGTGGAAGAAGTCATAGCAGAACGTGTAGGGTAGTTACTGGAGCTTGTTTTTGATGTGGTGAAGTGGGACATTTCATGAGAGATTGTCCATTGGGAACAGGAGAACCAATACAGTCGGAGCGATCTGATTCGATGTCTCAAAGAGGAAGAGGTAGAAGTCAACCTGAATCCTCTACTCAACAAGAAATATGCTTCACTGCTCGAGTGTATAATATTAATACTAATGAAGATTTTGATGATCCAGAGGTGATAACAGGTACCTTTTTATTATGTAATAGATATGTTATGATCTTGATTGATCTAGACTTGCATATTTATATATTAGTAGTAAATTGATGTAAGAATTGAGAATTCAATTAGAAGTTAGTTATAGTGATGTGGAAGTGACAAATTTATTAGGGTACAGTGTTTGGATAAATAAGATATGTTGAGAATGTTCCATTAGAATTCAGAGAATTGAATTCTCTGTTAATTTGATGGAATTACTATTTAAATGATTTGAAGTAAGATTGGAAACTATAGAGTTAGAGGATCTCTATCGTTCTGAAATAAAGTACTTTCTTTACTTCAGTGACAAGATAAAGTAGAAGGAATGGGTGTTATTAGGGGAATATTAAAAGAACAAGTGATTGATACCATTATTTTGGAGGAAATTGAAAATATGTACATCAGTAATCAGTTTATAAGACAAAGGTAAATGAAATGCTTGAATGCGAACCAAGGAAATTATATTATGGATAAGTGAGAATGAAGGTTTGATAAGTTAAGGAAATGGAGGACGAACTATTTTTGATTGGGAAGAATGAAGGTTTGATAAGTTAAGGAAATTGTATTATTTTGAATGCGAACCAAGGAAATTGTCTTATGATTTTAGTTCTGCTATCTACTTTAGATTCTCATTATGTTTGGCTATTGAGGAACATTAAACGTGGTGTATTAAAAGCAAGTATATGTTAAAAGGGTACGTCATTAATGCATTTGCAACCGGTAATGTTGTATTTGGCATCTAATGTCTATCTTAAACAACTGATCTGTAACATCCCAAAATACAGGTTAGTGACTAAATTGTAAAACTTTAAAATTTGGTGATTAAAGTAGGATGATTGAATAGTTTAATGATTTATCTGGAAGAATTGTTAGTAATTATTAAGTGAATTGAAGGGCAAAATGGTCATTTGACCAATAAATAAATTAAAAGGTGATAAGGATGAGATATATGCACGTGAGAAATGAGGGGGAGAGGAAACAAAATTTCCAGAGTTCTCTTCATCCTTTTCTTTTCTCTCCATCGTAAACCAAGCTAGAGCAAAGGTGAGTTTTCTGATTAGTTGGTTATTTGATAAATTAAAGGTTAGGTTTTGATCATTAGATGATAACTGAGCTTAAGGAAAGCTTAGATTATCTTAAAACAATAAGATGAGGAGTACATAAAGAATTAAAGAAAGTAAGTAGAAAGTGAAATATTTGATTAGAGTTCATAATAAGAATTAGAAGTGGGATTTGACTTGTCATCAAGCTAATTAAAGAATAGGAAGTGTTAGAATTAGATTAAGAAGATGTTGGGAGTTGAGTGAGATTCTTAAATTCTATATGGAGAATTGGGTTTCTAAGTTTTAGAGGTATGGAAGGGATAATAATTAGTTTAAGTAAGAGTATGCAAGTTAGGGATATAAAAAGAGGGGAAATATAAAGTGTTGAGAAGATTATGAAGAGATTTTCGTGCTAAAATAACATTTATGGGCTATGTGCATCGATGCACATCCAATGTGTACCGATGCATCAAGGATAAATCCCAGAAATTGTTCAAGGTGTATCGATGCACATGAAATGCATCAATGCACTCCTTTAAAATAAAAACATCGAATGCCATCATTGTATCGATGAACAAGTAGTGCATCGATGTACTTGCTTAAAATACAAACATTAAATGGAATTTATGCATCGATGCATAGACAGTGCATCGATGCATCCGTCAAGGGATGCATCGATATATAGTGTAGTGCATCGATGCATACCTTCATTAAAAGATAAAAATATCTTTCTTTTTAGCCTAAGGAGTGATAGTTTAGAATATATCCATTAGTATACTGATATGTATCAATGTATTACTGATATGTATCAATGTATTACTATATAGATTTAGAACGTAATCTCGTTCCGGAATAATCAAAGGATTAGAATCGAGTCAAAGCGAGGCTAAGGTGAGTACATATTATAAGTATGGTACAATGGAATAAGACTTGTGATAAGTCTAATTCCTATGTTGATTTTCATATCACAATAGTTATGAACATGCATAAAGTATATATGTTCATATGATTTGATAAATGATATATGTGAATAGATTTAAATGCACATGTGACATGGTAAGTGATATGAGTTATGTGATCATAAGAGAAATGACATGAATACATGAACATATGAAACATAAGAATAATGCCCATGGTATACGATATGAGAGCTATAGGTATGGTTGGCATGCCAAGAGTCGAGGTTATACGTGGTCCTTCGGGACATATATATATCATTTGGAACATTTGTAGGGTCTTTGAGACCGATTTGATCCACTGTAATATGTATATGGTTCTTAAGGAGTGGTCATTCGGGACAAATACAGTACATAGGTCCTTCGGGATAAAATTTCATATCCCTTAGTAGGACCCCATATGAGATGTGGTGATAGTAATAGTGCACAACCTCAATGTACTCGAATACCTTGAGTTCTCAAAAATGTATATGGGCCTATAAAAGGTTATCAAAGGTAATTGCATTATTATAGTTATATGTTACCATATTATTATTGTTTACATTGAATTGCATATGACATGATTTAATGGATAGATTGTATGTTCATATTCATACGGAATACATTATTTTTATATTTATATATCTCACTAAGTCTATGACTTAGCGTGTAAGTGATTTACACGTAGGTACCAAGAATCAGGAAGAGCGGAAATAAGGTGGCAAGAACAGCAACACTGCTAGAAGATCATATCAGAAGTAACATATAAAGTATGTCTTTTGTCGTGTATAGTGTTGGCATGTAAGAAAAGTGCCTGTTAAGAATACTCTGATCGATTTAGTATTTTGTGGTTTCTTTTATGTAAATTAATGTATTTGGTTTTAATGAAAGTTTAAAATTTATCTATTTTCTTTAAGTGTCAAAGTTTGAAAAGTCAATGTGACACATCAGACTCATATTCGGGTCGGATATGGGTTAAGGGTGTTACATTTAATGGTATCAGAGCTACGGTTTAGTCAATTCTCGGCATAAACAGGAGTCTAGAGTGTCCTACAAAGTATTCATGCTAACAAAATAGTGAAAACTTCCGATGTGATATAATAGTAAGTATGTTGTTTTGCTAATAGAACGATATGGTTATGTTCTTATAGATGTTCGGACATTGTGCTCTAGAAGTGAAGCGGTAGATGATAGTCCCGCTGAAAGTAGTAATTCACCTGCCTTGGCCAGGCAAGGTGAAGAACATGCACCTTCTGGAGTGCCTGTAACTGATCAAGATGTGTTTTTCAGAACACTGGATGCGATATTGGCGCGTTTTCAACCTTTTGTTACTTCAACTCTGAGAATGAATGTTGCAAAGGAGTTGAAGGGTTTAGGAGCACCAGAGTTTAAAGGTGAAGCCGAAGAAGGTCCTGTTATTGCGGACCTTTGGCTTAATGATGTAAAAATTATGTTAGATGGTTTCCACTGTTCTAAGGTAGAGAAGTTAGTTGGAGTGGTCTCCTTACTTCGTGGGTAAGCGAGAATCTGGTGGACAAACGTCTCTCTGAGAATGACAAGTGACCAAGTGAACTGGTCATTGTTCTTAGAAGAGTTTAAACACAAGTATATAGGAGACCAGTTTATTAGGAAAATGAAGCAAGAATTCTTGAACCTGAAGAAATTGGATCGTACTGTATATGAATATGAGTGTGAATTCAACAAGTTAAGTCATTTTGAGGCAGAGTTAATTCCAACAGAAAAAGATTCGTGTGAGTGGTTTTTGAGGGTTTACACCCAAGGTTAAAGGAGATGCTGATAGTATTGAACTTGTCCTCGTTTCAAGAGGTAGTAAATCGTGCTAAAGCCTTAAAGAGAGCTCAAAATGAAAGATTTAGGAATCAAAGAACCCAGCCATCTAAAAGAACTGGGGCTTCATCAAGTTTTACACCACCTAAGAGAAATAGAGATTTTGGGTTTCGACCTCAAGCACAATCAGAGTCGATGTCATCCGTTGTAAGAGATTCAAATAAGATGAGAGCTAGATAGACTCAATCTGTAGGGTCTGGTGATGGACGAGCACAGTAGAGTCAAATTAGACAATGTGAAATTTGTGGAAGAAGTCATAGCGGAACGTGTAGGGTAGTTACTGGAGCTTGTTTCCGATGTGGTGAAGTGGGACATTTCATGAGAGATTGTCCATTGGGAACAGGAGAACCAGTACAGTCAGAGCGATCTGCTTCGTTGTCTCAAAGAGGAAGAGGTGGAAGAAGAGGTAGAAGTCAACTTGAATCCTCTACTCAACAGGAAATACGCTCCACTTCTCGAGTGTATAATATTAATACTAATGATGATTTTGATGATCCAAAGATGATAACAGGTACCTTTTTATTATGTAATAGAAACGTTATGATCTTGATTGATCTGGACTTGAATATTCATATATTAGTAGTAAATTGATGTGAGAATTGAGAATTCAATTAGAAGTTATTTATAGTGATGTGGAAGTGACAAATTTATTAGGGTACAGTGTTTGAATAAATAAGATATGTTGAGAATGTTCCATTAGAATTCAGAGAATTGAATTCTCTGTTAATTTGATAGAATTACTATTCAAATGATTTGAAGTAAGATTGGAAACTATAGAGTTAGAGGATCTCTATCGTTCTGAAATAAAGTAGTTTCTTTACTTCAGTGACAAGATAAAGTAGAAGGAATGAGTGTTATTAGGGGAATATTAAAAGAACAAGTGATGGATACCATTATTTTGGAGGAAATTGAAAATATGTACATCAGTAATCAG
The DNA here is from genome assembly GCF_006381635.1 of Hibiscus syriacus. Lineage (NCBI taxonomy): Eukaryota > Viridiplantae > Streptophyta > Magnoliopsida > Malvales > Malvaceae > Hibiscus > Hibiscus syriacus. The sequence goes on along the minus strand of NW_024062882.1, from coordinate 3,736,178 downwards.
TTTATAAGACAAAGGTAAATGGAATGTTTGAATGCGAACCAAGGAAATTGTATTATGGATAAGTGATAATGAAGGTTTGATAAGTTAAGGAAATGGAGGATGAACTATTTTTGATCGGGAAGAATGTATAGTATATGAATGGTTTGATGGCGGGGTATGTTTTATTGGAAGAAATGAGTTGAATAATAAAGTAGTATGATAGTGAGTGTAATAAAGATAAAGGATTTGTATGTTTGGCGGAAGTAAGATTGACAGAAAAATTTAAAATGATAAGGAGGGATACGTATAAGGGATATGAAAGGAATGTGAGAGCATCAATGAAAAAGGTAATGGAAGAATTAAAGTAATGAAGTAAAGTTTATGATAGCACAAAAGATTTATTGAAGAGGGGATATGTGAAAATGAATAGTACATGTGTGGAAAGTATCTTATCTCCTTGTGCAATGAAAATTTGAGGACGAATTTTCTTAAAGGGGGGAGATTTGTAACATCCCAAAATACGGGTTAGTGACTAAATTGTAAAACTTCAAAATTTGGTGATTAAAGTAGGATGATTGAATAGTTTAATGATTTATCTGGAAGAATTGTTAGTAATTATTAAGTGAATTGAAGGGCAAAATGGTCATTTGACCAATAAATAAATTAAAAGGTGATAAAGATGAGATATATGCACGTGAGAAATGAGGGGGAGAGGAAACAAAGTTTCCAGAGTTCTCTTCATCATTTTCTTTTCTCTCCATCGTAAACCAAGCTAGAGCAAATGTGAGTTTTCTGATTAGTTGGTTATTTGATAAATTAAAGGTTAGGTTTTGATCATTAGATGATAACTTTAAAACAATAAGATGAGGAGTACATGAAGAATTAAAGAAAGGAAGTAGAAAACTGAAATCTTTGATTAGAGTTCATAATAAGAATTAGAAGTGGGATTTGACTTGTCATCAAGCTAATTAAGTAATATGAAGTGTTAGAATTAGATTAAGAACATGTTGGAAGTTGAGTGAGATTCTTAAAATCTATATGGAGAATTGGGTTTCTAAGTTTTAGAGGTATGGAAGGGATAATAATTAGTTTAAGTAAGAGTATGCAAGTTAGGGATATAAAAAGAGGGGAAATATAAAGTGTTGAGAAGATTATGAAGAGATTTTCGTGCTAAAATACCATTTCTGGGCTATGTGCATCGATGCACATCCAATGTGTACCGATGCATCAAGGATAAATCCCAGAAATTGTTCAAGGTGTATCGATGCACATGAAATGCATCGATGCACTCCTTTAAAATAAAAACATCGAATGCCATCAGTGTATCGATGCACAAGTAGTCCATCGATGCACCTGCTTAAAATACAAACATCAAATGGGATTTATGCACCGATGCATAGACAGTGCATCGATGCATACGTCAAGGGATGCATCGATACATAGTGTAGTGCATCGATGCATACCTTCATTAAAAGATAAAAATAGCTTTCTTTTTAGCCTAAGGAGTGATAGTTTAGAATATATCCATTAGTATACTGATATGTATCAATGTATTACTATGTAGATTTAGAACGTAATCTCGTTCCGGAACAATCGAAGGATTAGAATCGAGTCAAAGCAAGGCTAAGGTGAGTACATATTATAAGTATGGTATAATGGAATAAGACTTGTGATAAGTCTAATTCCTATGTTGATTTTCATAGCACAATAGTTATGAACATGCATATATGATAAATATTATGATACATGCATAAAGTATATATGTTTATATGATTTGATAAATGATATATGTGAATAGATTCAAATGCACATGCGACATGGTAAGTGATATGAGTTATGTGATCACAAGAGAAATGACATGAATACATGAACATATGAAACATAAGAATAATGCCCATGGTATACGATATGAGAGCTATAGGTATAGTTGGCATGCCAAGAGTCGAGGGTTCTACGTGGTCTTTCGGGATATATATGTATCTTTTGGAACATTTACAGGGTCTTTGAGACCGATTAGATCCACTGGAATATGTATATGGTTCTTAAGGAGTGGTCATTCGGGACAAATACAGTACATAGGTCATTCGGGATAAAATTTCATAGCCTCTAGTGGGACCCCATACAAGCTGTGGTGACAACAATAGTGCACAACCTCAATGTAGTCGAATACCTTGAGTTCTCAAAAAAATTACATGGGCCTATAAAAGGTTATCAAAGATAATTGCATTATTATAGTTATATGTTACCATATTATTATTGTTTACATTGAATTGCATATGACATGATTTAATGGATATATTGCATGTTCATATTCATACGGAATGCATTATTTTTATATTTATATATCTCACTAAGTCTATGACTTAGCGTGTAAGTGATTTACACGTAGGTACCAAGAATCAGGAAGAGCGAAAATAGGGTGGCAAGAACAGCAACACTGCTAGAAGATCAGATCAGAAGTAACGGATAAAGTATGTCTTTTTTCGTGTATAGTGTTGGCATGTAAGAAAAGTGACTGTTACGAATGCTCTGATTGATTTAGTATTTTGTGGTTTCTTTTATATAAATTAATGTATTTGGTTTTAATGAAAGTTTAAAATTTCTCTGTTTTCTTTAAGTGTCAAAGTTTGAAAAGTCAATGTGACACCTCGGACTCATATTCGGGTCGGATATGGGTTAAGGGTGTTACATGATCATTTGAGGCCTTAGCTTTTGGAGTGACTATGACTGAACCTCTTTTCCTTTATTTATTAAGTCCTCTTTTTGAATGAGTTATTAATTGATATTCTTGGTTTATTTTAGTTATTGCTTGACTGTATGTTGTAGTCCTATGAACTAAAACTCTTTACTATTTTCGCAGCTGTTGGATGTGCATGCTCAAGTTCTATCCAAACCTATTGGATTGTCATAACAAAATGCGGCAACTACTAACAAGACAAATTGGCCTTGTTACTTTTACTTCAACGATTTATGCAATAACCGTGATAGGCGCACTTATTGAAGTAAACATTGTCAAATAGCAAATTCATGTTCAAAATTCCAAAACACTTATTACATTCTAAACCCAAAATTCCAAAAATACTTTAATTACATTTTAAACCCTAAATTAAAGTATTTTAGAATTTGAGGTTTAAAATATAATTGAATTATTTTAGAATTTGGGGTTTAGAATGAAATTGAGGACTATGTTGCAAGTTTTAAAAGTTAGGGGACCTAAATGCAAATGCCTGAAAAGTTCAGTGACCATATTGCAAACGGCGTCAAATAGCCGGTTACATCGGAGACCATATTGCAAACGGGTTAAATATTAGAGGACTGTATTGCAAGTTTTAAAAGTTGGGGACCTAAATGCTGGCTTTAGAAAGTTTAGTGATCATTATTATACTTTATTCAAATTTTAATTGGGATGGTAAAAATCTTTTTTGTTGTTGTTTAAGGTCTAATTACTCTCTCAGTGTCTACAGTCTTCATGCATTTGAAATTTAGTCTACTCTTTTTGAAGCTGAATTGATTAAAGGGTGTTCAGTTATATTAAATTATGTGGCATTTTTAAATTAAAATATTTTGCTCACCTAAAGGCTAAATAAGCAAATGAAAATGTTGAATATGGAGTTCCAAGGTTTTTTATTCTTCAAATTTGTCAAGAGTACAGGGATTAGGAGTGTACTTAAACCTTTATTTAATGGAAACAGAAGGATTATGTACGACTGTCTTCTATTTTTCATTTTTGTTTTTGGTTTATATGAATTTGAACCATATTGTTTAGTTAATTTAGTCTTGAAAAACTATACATTTATGTTGTGAAATTTGCCTAAATCTTGCAATCTTTTATTTGGGGTTTTAAAGATTTTGTTGATGTTAGATTTGATCATCAAATCTAGTGTTTGTAAGTTCGATTTTTCGGCACCGGTGTGGTATTAGTAAACAAAAAATAAACGCGATTTTACTTGTTTCGTTGCTAGATTCTATCTTCCGATTGTGAATCGTCTGAAACTTTGAACGTGTTGAAATTGGAGTATGCGGCGGCATACGAGAAAAAACAAAGAGTTGAAACAACAGGTTAAGGAGCTAACTGAAAAGGTTAGGTTTGCTGAACAAGGGAAGGATCATGCACAAAAACAAGTTGAAGCATTGGGTAAACAGAGTAAATCCGGGCCTTTTGGAACTGTGTAAGGTTTAAGAACGAACCCCACGGTAATTCCAGATGAACCCGTTAACCCGAGATTGGCTAAAATTCTGGAAAATGTTGCTGTCCAAAAAGAGCTTATAATGGCACTTGCAAATTGGAATGTGAAGGCGTCGTTAGAGGTTTGGTTCACGAGCATTAAGAGAGTTGGCATAACTAATTATTGGTTGTTTCTTTGGATGATAAGATTGCTGAATTTTGCAAGTCGAATGATGTTCCGGTGTATGAGAGAGATCCTGACAAAGGGATTGATTCCATTGGGAGGACAGGGGGTAACCATGCTGTGTCGGGATTGAAATTCCGTATCCTGAGAGCGTTCTCCTTTCGGATGTCGATATTGTGTATTTGCAGAACCATTTCAATTATCTTTACCGGGATTCGGATGTGGAATCTATGACCGATGGCCATGATAACATGACTGCTTATGGATTCGATGATGTCTTTGATGAACCTGCAATGGGATGGGCTCGAAATGCACACACGATTCGGATATGGGTTTATAACTGTGGTTTCTTCTATATCAGACCAACAATTCCTTCAATCGAGCTTTTAGATCGTGTGGCTAGTCGCCTTGCTAACGAGCCAAGGTCATGGGACCAAGCGGTTTTCAATGAGGAACTCTTTTTCCCTTCACATCCCGGGTACAAAGGACTTCATGCTGCTCGGAGAACCATGGATTTCTATCTCTTCATGAACAGAAAAGTCCTTTTCAAGACTGTGAGAAAAGACGCTAGACTGAGCAAGCTTAAGCCGGTCATTGTTCACTTAAATTACCATCCTAATAAGCTCGAGCGAATGAAAGCTGTTGTCGAATTCTATGTTAACGGCAACCAAGATGCACTGAAAGCTTTTCCGGACGGTTCAGAATGGTAAATTATGCTTTGCTCAGCACAAATTCACAAGCGGGCACTGGTCACGAAAGGCTAGACCCGTAAACGATTCAAACCGAAGCTTATTCGTGACTGGGATATGATTACACAAACAAAATAAGTGGTTCCTTCCCTGCTTCTGCCGAAAGCAAAGATAACCCCAAAGGTATATGGTTTTACTTTATTCCATTTTTGCTTTAAAGATTTGTTCTTCGAATGCTTTGGGTTTCTTCTTCAGCTGGCATTTTTGAACATTTCCAAGGTTTTATAGCTGTTCAAAGTTCGAGTCAGTCGATATGTAACTCGATTCATTCACTTTTCGATGTCTATGTTCATGTGGAGAAGTACTTGACCAGGATTTGTGCTCGAATTGTTTCATTCAGAAAGTAAAATGTTTCATTTTCTTTGCTTTAAAGATGTATATAGTTTGAAGCATCATTTGTCTGAATTTGATGGGTTTCGACTCGATTCGATTTTATTTTGAAAATTTAAGCTAATATCTATCTTTCTTAAGGATAAGTTTGATCTGGGTAACGAGTTCGTCGTCATGTTTTTATTGGTTGATATTATGAGGATTAAAATATATATAATTTTTACCAACAATCAGTTAGTCTAGTAGGATGATGTATTAGATCTCTTAAGTAAGGTCCGGGATTCGAATCATGACGTTTACAAATGGAGTAAATTTTATTGGGAGGGTCGTCTTAGCCTCTGCAGTACCTGATCCGGATTAGTCGATTAATAGATCGGATACCAGTAACTAAAATTTGTTATAATTTTTTAGTAAGAAGAATTTGAATTTAATTTAGGTAATTTTCTCATTCGGGTTAATTTATACACTTATTTTACTTATAAAAATAGTATTTATAGAATATGATATTCAAATCTTAACATCGATAAATCTTTTTAATTAAACTCTTTTTTTATCTCAAAATTTCATCTAATTTCTTTTACAATTGTAATTTATGGTATAAAATTATAAGTCTATAAAATTATGTACTTAATTGCAATTCTGATAAAAATCTCTGATAATATTTGTAATTTTACCAAAACCACCGGCTCAGAAAACTCGGGACTCAGTTGAATAGTGTGGTGAGTATATTCCTGAACCTTCACTCACTCAAACTCCACAGTTCACATCACACAAAAATTCCCTAATCAGTAAAATGGGGAAATTATGGGTAATTTCAATTGCTTCGATCTCTATCCTTCTTCCATTTCTCTGCAATGCATTCTCTCCCGAGTCGCCGACCGATCGCCGGCTCCTTGTTCTCCTCGACGATTTCGCCATCAAGTCGTCCCACTCCATCTACTTCAATTCCCTCAAATCACGCGGTTTCGACCTCGAATTCAAACTCGCCGATGATCCAAAGATCGCCTTGCAACGCTACGGACAGTATCTTTACGATGCCTTGATCCTCTTCTGCCCCTCTGTCGAACGTCAGTCATTTCACATTTTTCAATCATTTAGTGTTTTCGAATTAATTGTTTTTTTTTCTTCTTCTTCTTCTTCTTTAAATGCGTAACCGTTTGAATTAGGAACTGGTTTTTGTTTGTTTAGGATTTGGAGGATCTATTGATTATGCTGCCATTATCGATTTTGTTGACTCCGGTCATGATTTAATTATCGCTGCGGATTCGAATGCCTCCGATTTGATTCGGGAAGTTGGTAATGAAAGTGGAGTAGAATTTGATGAGGTTCGATTCAATTTTCTTGTATGATTTGATGCTATGTTCTTTGTTTTTGCTTAGCTTGATTGATCATTAGAGCTTCCTTCTTTGCTGATGTGTAGGATCCTTCGGCTATGGTTATTGATCACATCAGCTATGCTGTATCGGAAACCGAAGGAGATCATACGTTGATTGCAAGTGATGATTTGATCAAGTCTGATGTGATCTTAGGAAGCAAGAGAATTGCAGTAAGAGTCACCTTCTGGATGCTTTTATGATCCAGTGCACCTTTCTTATGATGTTTTCTAGTTTGTTAATACTGAATGGAGGTTATGGAGCCACTTGCCAATGACCTTCAAGGACGGATGGAGGATTCCAAATCATTGGGGCAACTGTCCGAAGAATTCTTAATAATTTTATGTAAATATGTAGAATCAAAACTCATCTAGCATTGGCTTAGATTTAGTTTAATTTATAAAGAATAAATGGATCATTGAACGTTTTTCAACTCCTTGATTACTTGGTGAAGAAAATGGAGGTCATAAAAAGAATTTAATCACTTTTGATAGTATTAAGAGGTTTTGTTTTCAATTTAAGAGAAGAAAAATTTATTATATCAAGTTAACTGTTAAGAAGGTTCATAAGCTTCAAATGCTAAATTTTGATAAATATTAGTGGGGGAAAAGTTTATTTATATCAGAAGTTCTTTTAGTTATTATTTGTGTGGGGCAAAGGTATGATTTATTATTTTTTTGTTTTATAATAATTTCAATAATATGTCAAATGTCAATCGGGGAATGACTACTTTCAATTATTCTAAATATAGCCATTTTTTTAGCTTACATGATTTCTCATTTATATTTTGAAGCCCATTTCATGTTATTTCCGTCCTTGATTACAGTGATGATAATTAACATTTCTGATTTGTTTTAACTACCTTGCCGCAGGCTCCTATACTTTTCAGAGGCATCGGGCATTCACTGAATCCTGCAAATAACTTGGTATACTGCTTGCATCTGATTTGAAGGAATTGAATCATGTACAATTTATTAATGACCACAACCATCCTATTTTCCCCCTTACCACGTACTATTTTTTAGGTGTTAAAAGTTCTCTCAGCTTCTCCATCTGCCTATTCTGCTAATCCCAAGTCCAAGCTGTCAACTCCTCCAACATTGATTGGTTCTGCAATCTCCTTAGTTTCAATTGTACAGGTAGATCGATGTAAACTGTTTTCATATATGATATCTGTTCTGTGTCTATATGGCATGAAAGTTTCCCTTCCAGATGGTTTTCTACAAGACGAATGGAAGAACCGCATGTTGTGACTCAAATATATCAAGCAATTCAAATAAACTGATGAACGCTTTTTTAATTTTCTTTTTAGGCCAGGAACAATGCACGGATTCTGATTACTGGCACACTAAGTATGTTCAGCAATAGGTATGTGATAGAATAGCTTTTAACTTGTTCCTGTATTGATGAATATTTATTTTGAATTTAATAACATGTTATGTTTCTTGATGAACTGTTTAAATGTTTTCAGGTTTTTCAGATCTGGTGTGCAGAAGGCTGGGAGCCATACCAAGTCATTGAACTTTAACTCTCTAAACTACCTTTTAAATATGAGAAGCCGAGTAATATTAAACAAATTAGAAGTAATCTATACTGACTGCATAAGAGGAAAGAAATAAACAAGTTTTTTAGGTTTCTATCATATGAAGTTCGTATTAAAGCTTCATCTTTTATATGGATCTTCTTATTCAGAGTGCATTTCCAAATTTGATATCAACCTTTTATGTCTTTGGAGTTGCTCTTAAGTGCATGCTGAGATTGTTGTTTAACCAATGTACTTAAAAACACGTTATATTGAAAAGTACGTTATATTGAAAAGTTTTTTCTGATTGCAGACATGAGAAATCAGGCAATGAGCAATTTTTGACTGAAATTAGCAAATGGGTTTTCCATGAAAGATGTCATCTTAAGGTAGGCATGTTGATCTGTTTTTTTCCTTTAATATTTCATTCCTTTATGAAGGCATCATTTTGAGGCATATGCTTATACATTTTTGCGTCCAACATAGATTTTTGACCTTTTTCTTTTATCTTTAGGCTGTAAATGTAAAACATCACAAAGTTGGAGAAACTGATGAACCTGCTCTATATAGGATTAATGATGAATTGGTAATTTTTCTACCTTGCCTACTTTGATGTAAGGCTTAGCAGCATTTAATAAATTTAACTGAAAAGAAATGGGTGTATTTCTTGAAGGAATACTCAGTTGAAATCTTTGAGTGGTCTGGAACAAGCTGGGAGCCATATGTTGCTAATGATGTCCAAGTTCAGTTTTACATGATGAGCCCTTATGTTTTGAAAACTATGTCACACGACAAAAAGGTATGCCATTTGCCTCTTGAGCTCATACGATTTGTGATATCAGGGGGCCAGTCTGCCCACGTTATGAAGTCATTCATTAAAAAAATATCGGTACATTTTTTTTCTGCAGGGTCTATATTCCACATCATTTAAGGTTCCCGATGTTTATGGTGTTTTCCAATTCAAGGTCGAGTACCAAAAGCTTGGGTATACAAGTTTATCCCTTTCAAAGCAGGTAAGTAATGATGTGCTTTTTTTATGATCCCGAATTCAAATTTCTTTCTAGAGACCTAAATCTCTTACCAGTTATCCCATTTTATTTTAAGTACGGAAGCTTGTAATCGAAGTTAAAAGTCAAGAAAGATCAGCATGGACATTTTCATCTATGATTTTCTTTTGGAGATATTGCTTTGGACCTTTTTCTTGAATTTGTTGGCTAAAATTGTTAACATATTGAAATTGGATTGCAGATTCCTGTCAGGCCATACAGACACAATGAATATGAAAGATTTATACCTGCTGCATACCCCTATTATGGAGCTGCATTTTCTATGGTACCACCACTCTCTCTCAACCATTGTTGTTAGCTTTATAGCTTGTGGGGGACGCACCTTAATACCCTGAAATTCTTTAGAATTCGAATTTTCTTTAAAACTCGAAATTTTCTTCATTAATATATGTGTGCCTACCTGAAATTCTACCTCATAAAAAATTTATATTATTTATATGTGTGCCCACCCTCAAAGAATTTTCTAGATCCGCCACTGTTTATAGCTTATAAGTTGACCTATCAAGTTTGACCCGAACCTGAAAATCCGATACTAGTAACCTGAATCTGCCCAATTTAACTCTTAAAAGTCAACAAATCGAGCCGGAATATTGAAAATTCTAAACCTCCTGAATATTGAAAATTCTAAAACTCGAATTGACAGACCCAGATAGTCTTAGTCTGATATCCACCCAATTGACAGGTCGACTTATCGGCCAATCATTCATCAGACAGCTTTATGGGTTCTAGTTCCCCCCCCCCCTCCCGGATGAATCGCTAGTGTAGGATGTAATTGACTTTTAATGAGTGTATTTCTATGTGTGTAGATGGCTGGATTCTTCATTTTCTCCTTTGTCCATCTGTACAGCAAGTAGACTCGTATCATCTCCAGCATGCAGGTGGACCGTTGGATCTGAAATTATTTTTATGCAATAGAAAAGTTTGGGTTTTCAATTCGATGCGTAACTCTTATTTTCCCCTACTTTATCACGCCGTTATAAACATTTCAGAAATATTATTAAGAAGAATTTTGATTTCTTCGAGTATAATGAGTTTTGTTCGCTCTTATTAGTTTGATTAATTACACCCTAATTTGAGTATTTGTATGTAATGCATTTAAGTTAATTATTGATTTTGAGTAAGTTTCGTAAAAAAAAAATTGTAAATATGTGCATGAAATGCTTATATTTCTATATCGATTTTTTGCAAATGATGATCGATGCGAATAACAATTGATTAACGACTGTAGGAATATTGGACAATTTTTTACATAAAAATAGAAAAAGATTCAATTGTATAATCACAATATTAATGATATAATTTAGTGATAAAAGTAACCCAACATAAAAATTTGTTTGAAATATGATAAAATTCGATTATCATATTTCAGATAATAGATTAACATCCATCGTTAATTTCTTAACGGAAAATGATGAGTTTGAAACATAATGAATAATTATATGATTATTTTATAACTTTTAATAATTGAGAAATTTAATAAAGCAATATCTTAAATTCATACCATCATTTTGTAAGTTCTAATTATAAGACATCATATAATTTGGAAATCATTCATGTACTTTACTATTAAAATTTAATAATTAGATCGATACAAAAATTAGAATTTAATGGTAAATAAATAATTTAAATAGGGTTTAGCTTTGACCCTTACTGTACATCTATATTGGAGTGAAGAAGTTAATAAAGAGAAGAAAATACCAGAAAAGAAAATAATTTCCATTATTTTTTGTTTAATTTAACAAAACAGAGAATTTATAAATACTTGGCAGACAAGCGATACTCATTTGGCAACTCTTTTCCAAAGATCAATTTTAAATAAACTGAGAGATTTTTCACCGTTTTTCTCTAAAACCCCGCGGCAATGAGTTCAATGGAAATCGATTTCAAGTAATATCAGCTCCGATGCCAATTACGAGGCCACGAAGGCGACGTATGATCTCTGTTTTTTTCTTCTCGATTATGCATTCGCCATTTTCCTTTTAATTTCGATCAGTTAGGTTTTTGAAAAAAAATGTAGGGAATTTTTATTATCTTTATTTTTAGGTTCGTGGAATATGTGTTTGTGGAAATGAAGGTATCGCCACTTCTTCAAGAGACAGAACGGTTAGGTTCTGGTCGCTTGATTCGTCAGATAAGCGTAAGTATGTTTCGTCTAAGATTCTCTTAGGACATTCGAGTTTCGTCGGTCCATTGGCTTGAATTTCACCCGATAAGGAGTTTCCGGAAGGTGGGATTGTGACAGGTGGAATGGATACTATGGTTTTTGTTTGGGACTTGGAGGACTGGGGAGAAAGAGAAGTCACTGAAGGGTCACCAATTGCAAGTTACTGGTGTCGTATTGGATGATGGGGATATTGTTTCCCCATCCGTTGATAGGTGAGTTAATTACAGTGTTCGACGACAAGTATTTTACGTTTGTGTGAAATAGTTATGTTTGGCTTCGTTTAATGTTCAAAATAGTTTTAGTTAACCATCTGTTTACATGGGCATCTGCATTTTAGCACTTTATTTATTTATTTATTTATTTTGAAGGAAAGAAAGGAATTATATTCCAATAGCATCAACGATGACAATGTGTTTAATACATTCATGTTCGTCCAGGAAAAATCAAACTGGATTGGGGTTCGATAAAGCCCATTTAGCAAGCGAGTGAGCCGCTCTATTGGTATCTCTACATACATAGTGAACTTTGAAGGAAGTATTATCATCGAGAAGGGAGCGGGCCTCAATGAGGATCAATCCGATAGTAGAAAGGTCATGGGTCTTGCTCTGATTTTTGTTGGACAATATATTAACCACATAAATAACATCGCCTTCAATGATAACATCGCACCATCCATTCTCAATCGCAAAGTTGATTCCCTATGTAAAAGCACAAACTTCCGTAGACTCCGCGGGGTTAGGGGGTCAATCTGTCTAGCCACACTTCCTAGGACCATTCCATAGGAGTCTCGAGCCACAATGCCTATAGCTGCCATATGTGAATCAGGATAGAAACCACCATCAACATTAATTTTTATCATGCGCATGGGGCAACTCCACATGTGGGTTCTAGGGGGCTCCTCCCACAAAGACTCGAGAATGGGGTTGTTTCCTGTTTAAACTCGCCGAGAAGACTCCGAGCATTTGTAATAACATCTCTGTCCGACTGGAGGTCGGCATCGTGGATCCATTTATTCCTACGATTCCAAATATTCCAGAGAAGTGTGAGGAGTAAATCAAATCCATTGCGGTTCAACTTAGAGGCCGCGAAGATCAGCCATTCTTTATAGGGTCTGGTAGTCTCGAAAGAATGAGAATAGGGTTCGTCTTTGGACAATTCTTGAGTGCATGAAACGACGTTTCAATCAATTCATTGCATAGGTTGCAAGTTCCTTTCTCTAGTCAGGCCTGCTTAAGTTTTTCTCCAGTGGGAAAAGCTTCTTGGCATAATCTCTAGCCGAAAATTTTAATCTTTGGGAGGGTGTTGGCCTTTGCAATGTAACTCCAGATTTTATCAGGCACCTGAACTGAACTATTGCGAATCAAAAGCCAGTTATAGCCTGACTTAGCTGAGTAAGAGCTTGTACTATGATGGCACCAAACAAGTCTGTCACCTTGGATGAGGGTGATCAGTGTATTAAGGAACTTGGAAGCATCCTCCAAGGTGAGAGTCGATCAGACTTTGTACTCATCCCATATTAGAATATTGGGGAGCATGAAATCTGATACACGCATAGGGTCAACGTTGCTATCCATATACTGGGTAGTCCACCCGAAAGGACCGAAGTCACCCCATTTGTCTTTGAACATCCTTGCCAAGCTGTTGATTCCCACTCTCCAGAATAATCCATCCGAGAGGGCATATTTAGCCTTGAGGATGCTTTCCCAAGCATAAGAAGGTCTATCACCTAGTTTGGCTTCTAGAAAGGCAGAGTGAGGGAAGTATTTAGCCTTGAGAACCTTGAAGGCCAACGAGTTCTCATTTTGGATGAGTCTCCAGACTTGGTTACCCAGGAGGGCTAGATTAAAAAGTTTTAGATCTCTGAATCACATTCCACCATGCTTTTTGGACTAACATACCTTTTCCCAAGCAATCATGGCCAAACCCCTAGTGTCTTGCTTGTCAGACCACCAAAAGGAATGAGTTTGGGATTTAATGGCCTCAATGATTCCTTCTAGCAAAAGGTAGCAGGACATAGCTTAGGCAGGGAGTGCTTGGGCAACTGACTTTATGGAGATCTCCTGGCCTCCAAAGGAAAGAAGTCTCTTCGTCTAACCTTGCATTCTGTTTGTCGTTCTATCCTTGATGAAGTTGAAAGCCGCCATTTTTCCTTTGCCAACTGCCAACGGGAGCCCAAGATAGTTACCTGGTTCCCTTGATTCCACCACTCCAAGCACATTGAGAAAAGTGATGCGGTCAGTGGAATGGGTGTTCGGACTGAAAAAATACTTGATTTCTCAAAGTTGACTTTCTGTGTAGACACACGTTCATACTGGGAGAGAATGCTCTTGATTCACCTCACTTCTTTAATAGAGTTCTTAACAAAAAGGATGTTATCGTCATCATAAAGTAGATGAGAGATCCTTGGTCCTCTAAAGCTTGCCTGGATTCCTTTGATTTTGTTCCTTCTTTGAGCTGCTAGTAGGAGTGCTGAGAGGCCCTGTGCATAAAACAGGAACAAATATGGGGACAGAGGGTCTCCTTATCGAAGGCCCCGCTCAGGGGTGAAGGGATCAGATAAGGCACCATTTAAGCGGATTTAGAATGAGATTGAACTTATGCATTTACGAATAAGGGTAATAAAGGAAGCATTAAAACCCATGCTAATCATAACATTTGACACAAAATCCCATTCAACACGATCATAGGCTTTTCCATATCGAGCTTTAAGGTTGCCCCCATGTTTGGCCCTTTTTGGAGCCCTTTAGGTAGTGGATAAGCTCATGAGCGACAATGAAATTATCAGAGATTCGTCTACTAGGGACAAAAGCACATTGATTCTCAGCAATGCATTTAGAAATAATAGGTTTAAGTCTATTTACTATAGCTTTTAACAAGGAAATGAAACGCTTATAACTCGACGACGCTTAGGGTAAAGACAAGATTTTTTGCCAAGATTCCCATGTAAGAAATTCAAAGTACTTTGTGAGTAAAATAAGCAGAGACCTCACAAGAACAACTGAGGTTGCTTGATATAATTTCAAGGCACCATGCCTTCTTTTTCGCCAGTCTTTTTCTATGACAATCAGAATAATTTCATGGACAATGGAAGAGGTAGCCTTGGCTGTAGAAGTTGACATTTGAGCTTCCAAGCCACGTAAGGAAGCCTTTCACTAAATATTGATGTGTCAATTACGATGATGATTCAACCAGTTCCAGTAGTTGATCGTCAACGAAATGAAAAAGAGTCTTACTCCCCCGAGTAAACAAAGACTAAAAGAAAGCTTAAGAATCTCTGGATTAAAATTGATCCATACAATCAAGAGTGAAATATCACTTGATGAAGCTAACAAATGAGCAAATTTATGATATTTTCCATGAAGCCATCAGTGGTGGGGCATGATCGATTCCAAGGACAAGGCCATCAGACAAAGAATGAGACTCCATCCAAGAAATAAAACAAGAATTAATTCATTGTGCATACATCTTATACATACTTAAGAGAATCACATTTATCATTTTCCGCATACATAATTTTTTTGCAGTTTTAGAGTCAAGTTTCAACTTCATGACGAATGATACTCGATTCAAAAAGCGTCTTCAAAAAATTGATGGTGGCTACTTAACTCAGGAGCGAGGAACTATGTTCCAGTTGAAGTTTAAACTGAGGTCTTTAAGTCATGAAAAAAGACATAGGTTGGTTGCGGTTTATCAACAAAGAACTATCCCCCAACTAAATTTACAGCAGCTCAAGGTGAGAAGGGCTATCTTTCAACGAAAACTTTCGAGTTCGATTCCATTCAGCTGATGGTATATCATCCACATGGTAGCAGCAATGAACAATTTTTCGGTTGAATTTTTAAACCGGTGTCTTTAAGCTAAGAAGAAGACCTAGGTTGGCTGCGATTTAGCAACAAGGAACTACCTCCCAGCCTAATGTACAACATAGCTTAAGTCGAGAAAAGTTATATGTCAAATAAAAATTTTGAGTTTGATTCCATTCAGCTCGAGGGTGTATCAATCGCAGGGTAGCAGCGAGGAACTACTTTCTGGTCGAATTTTCAAACCGAGGTCTTTAAGCCAAAAAGAAGACCAAGGTTGATTACGATTTGGCAACAAGAAACCATTTTCAGTTCATATTTTGGACTAGATTTCAACTTCACAGCGAATGATATCATACTCGAAACGTCCAAGACCGGCTCAACTTCATGACGAATGAGTCACCCATAATTCAGCTCAACGATAGGGAGCCATGACCTATTAGAATTTTTGAGTCGAATTTCAACTCTACAACGGAAGATATTCGATAAGAGAGTCAATAGACATTGAGTCAGATTTCAATCACAGAGAAAGATATCACACTCACAAAAGCAAATTTTCTTTTGAACCCCTCTTCTTACCGAATGAAAATCTGTGTCCTTTTATCTTTGCCTTATTTTCCGTTACACGATAAATGGGCAAAGAGGGCAGCTATAGACACTGATTTTCGTCCGGGTTTTTTATAGCATAGTATATATAATAATTTCAAATATAATTTTGGAAAATATATAATATATAGTTTTTGGAAACTTATTTTTAATAAACATATAATATATAGTTTTTTTAAAATAGTTTTGAAAATATATACTATATTGTTTTTAAAATAATTTTGAAAACGTATAATATATAGTTTTTAAAACGATTTTGAAAACATATAGTATATATTTTTTAAAAATAATTTTGAAAACATATAATAAAGTTTTTAAAATAATATTGAAAACGTTTAATATATAGCTTTTAAAACGGTTTAAAAAACATATAATATATAGTTTTTTAAAATAATTTTGAAAACGTATAATAAAGTTTATAAAATAATTTTGAAAACATATAATATATAGTTTTTAAAAAATGATTTTGAAAACATATAGTATACAGTTTTTTGAAAACGGTTTTGAAAACGTATAATATATATTTTTTAAAAACAATTTTTGAGAACATATAAAATAATTTTTGAAAACATATTTTTGAAAATATAGTATTATATAGTTTTGTTTATTTTTATTTAGTTATTTTATTTATTTATTATTTATTTCATTTTATTTTCGTTTTTAGGTCCAAAAGGAAATCAAGTCCAGCAAGGGGGTAAGAGAGCCCAATTGGGTGCCTGACCCAACAAGCCCAGCAATGCCCAATTGAAGCAGGCCTGATCCGACCTGAGATCCGAACCCATCTGTCGAACCCAGCAGAAGCTAGGGTTCCATGTTTAGCACCAACGCAACACGACCAAGGGTCGTTGGGCCATTTGATCCAACGACCAGGAAGAATCAGGAGCAACACGTGAAGGCCACACACCAATATGGTTACCAACCGGCCAAGATTCCCGACCATACGACCCGGGACTAAACCATCCTGGGATGGCCGGTCACATGAACGATCGAACGTCCCGAAAATAATGGGAACAAGAGAAACAACCTGTTTGGAGCGGACACAACAAGCACCGACAGTGGGGTATAAATACCCCACCTAATATGTCAAGAATAACAACTATAGCCACGGAAAAACCCAACAAACAACAGTACAAAATATCAAGAGAACCAACAAAAAAACACAAAAACTATCACTGAAAATAGTTTCGAAACAATAAAAATCATCATGCAATATACAGTAATCGGCAGAAACAACCGAGTAAAAATATACGACCAGCATCGGAAGAGGCTCAGAGGAAGAACAATCATCAAGAACAAAGGGGCTTCGACGGAAATATGTAAAAAATTGAACCTTTCACCTTAGATCTACGTCGTTTAGGGTTTTTTAGGGGATTTGGGGTTTAGTTTTAGTGTTAGAGTGGTGTGGAGAACATTTTTGGTAGGTTCTTAGGTTTCTAGTCACCGGTGGTGTTGGCTGGAGCAGTGGTCGGCGCGGTGGGGCTTCACCGGAGTGAGGGTCGGTCGTAGGTCGATTAAGAATAGTATAGAGAGAATTTAGAGAGAGGGGATAGGGCTTAGTTTTGAGAAATGAGTGGAATGCTATTTTTTTTATTGTTTTGGGGAGTATTTATAGGGAGGGCCATTGTGCGGTTATGAAATAGTTAAATTATTTATGCAGTCTCTGAAGGTTTGATATGTAGTTCATTTTGGTCACCTATTGTAAATTTACCCTGGAATTTTGAATTAATTTAATTTGTTCCCCGTTTATATTTCTTATATTTTACAAATTGGCCTCTTAACTTTCATTTTTTTCCTTGACAGCTTTCAATTAACATCAATTCGATCCTTAACTTTTAATTCTTTCCAATTTACCAAAATGTGAAGATTGTAACAACTGTTGTTACCACAATGAAGAAGGACATGATGTGCAGGATTGCTTAAAGTTTAAAGCTTTGGTCCAGCTCATGATGGATAGGAAGGAGCTGGAATTCTACGAGGAAGTCTATGACACTCTAGAAGTTGATATTTGTGTGATTGGAGATTCATCCGAAAAAGGATACGACACGAGTCGTCCTTTATTAATCACCCCTAAGGTGCAACCAATAGAAAAGGCACCAGCAAAGGTGGTGATCAAAACACTTAGATCTTTTCCCTATAAAGATGATTGAGAAATGCCTTGGAAATACAATTGCCAAGTAAGCACTGTGAGAGAAGGTGCTCAGGAAGTGGGGCACAATACTGGAAAGAGGAAGTGTTATTCCCAGGAAGTTTATCTATCCCAGAGACCACTGGAGATATTTAAAGGGGACAAACCAGTGGTAAATAAAACTATTAAATAATAGAAAGCAATGGAATTTCTGAAATTCCTGAAGCATAGAGAATACAGTGTTACGTAATGACTACACAATTTGTTAGGACATATTTCGATACTGGCACTACTACTGAATTCAGAGGCACATAGAGATGCACTACTGAAGGTCTCGAATCAAACATTCGTACCACAAGACATACCAGTCAACAAGCTGAACAAACTTGTCAAAAACATTCAGTCTTATAATCTTATCTCAATTTCTGATGATGAAATCCCATTCGGAGGAAGAGGTCAGGCTAAAGCATTGCACATTACAACTCACTGTAAGGGGCATGTAATGCCAAGTGTGTTAATCGACAACGGGTCTGCTCTGAATGTGATGCCTCTAGTCACTCTAAAAAGACTACCAATGGATACCTCCCACATGCGAACATGCCAGAGTGTGGTCCGAGAATTTGACGGGACAAAGAGAGAGGTAATTGAAAAGATTGAAGTACCCTTAATCATTAGACCTGCCACTTACAACATCGAATTCCCTGTGATGCATATTATGCCCTCCTACAACTGCCTTTTTGGGAAGGCCATGGATACACCAAGCCAGGGTAGTTTCATTAACGCTTCACTAGAAAGTACAGTTTGTCATTGATGGGGCCCTTATCATCATCAACACTGAGGAAGATATAGTGGAAAGTGTGACCACTGATGCCCGAAACTCCATTTCAAAACTTAGGATGCTTGAATTATTTCCTATTTTATTTTTTGTTCAAAGCATGCAAACTAGAAAAATATATGGTTAGGACTTGCTCAAAAATTAACATGCGGGATAGAAATCATGTATGGGTAAGAATAAAAACATGTGGGGTAGGAATTTTTATTTTCGCTATTATTTTGATTGTTATTTTTATCTTACTAACTTGTTTCCCTTTCATTTTTTTGTATTTTTTTCATTCGCATCATTTTAAAGAGGTGATTGATCCACAAAAAAGTGTTTGTTAAACACAAATAATTTGTATTAATGGACAAAGGGGTTGTAATGCAAGAGGCGAAAAACACAGAGGTCTGGCTATGGTCAGAGAAGACTCAGAAGGAAAAGGGAGACAATCTGCAAGACAACTATGTGTCAAATCTGGTTGGTTATGCTTCTGTCAGCCTTAAGTAGAACGATGTTCAAGAATTGCAGAGAATTTGGGACAACTGGAAAAACGACTAGAAACGAAAATTCTACCAGCGGTATGGTGATATCGCGCTTCTACTCTATGTCAAGATAGATGAGCCCCTAATTTGAGCCTTAGTGCAATTCTAGAATCCGGGGTACAATTATTTTACATTTAATCAAGAAGGCATTGTGCCCACAATGTAATACCCCAAATATCATATTAGTGACCATATGGAAAAGATTTAAAATTTTGAAGACTTATTTGAATAATGATAAAAAGATAAGTGTCAGACCAATTTGTCACCATGAATGAATATAGAGGGTAGTTTGGTCCTTTAAGGAGAAATGAATTTAAAATTCTTTCCTTATTAGGGATTTAAGGAAAAAAAGGGAAAGTAAAGCCAATATAGTTATCTCCTTTCTTCTTCTTCTTTCCCTTGTAAGGACAAGCCTCTATAGCCAAAGGTAAGGCTTAATTTAACCAGCTCTTCATCTTGTTTTTGGGTTGTTATTGGAACATTGAGTATTATAGAAACTTAAGGAATGGTTAAATAATATTAAAACTAGGAGATGGATGAAATATTTGAGATTTAAGAAAATGGGTTTTTGAATGATATTTTAGAATATGAGTTTTTTCTGATGTTTACTAGTTTATTTGACTTGTCAAAAAAGTAAATAAGAGATTAAAAGCATTGGAGGGGATTAAAAACTTGTTAGAAAAAAGTGGTACGATTCTTAGAATGAAATATTCTTGGGGATTTTAGATATTTAGCTAAATGAAAGAAAGTTAGTAGGGATAAGTAAAGAGAAGTTTAATAGTATTGTTGAGTGTAAACATAAGTAAATTTGACCAAATTTGGGTAAGAATCGAGATAAAAAATGGAAAATCTAGGTAAGGGTATCGGTACTGATAGAACAATACCGATACTATAGGCTTAAAATTAGAAGAAATCAGCTGACAATATGGATACTGATGTAATGAGTATCGATAACGAGGGGGATCGATACTATGGAGAAGGTATCGATACCATTGATTACAGAATGCAGAAATGGTATCAATACTATAATGGAGTATCGGTAATATAGTATAGAAGTATTGGTACTAGGAGAGAAGTATCGATATCATGGATCCAGAATGTAGAAATGGTATCGATACTGAAAGGGAGTATCGGTACCACAGTATAGAAGTATCGATACCAGGGTAGGGGTACCGATACTATTGAGCCTATAATTTGAAGATAGGCTGAAATTGTTATAGAAATCTACATAATAGTACTTGTGAGTATTATTAAGGCATAACTGCTAAATACTAGATAATATACTAACATTTGTATGGTATGTGCCTTTAATGGATGTTTGAGTAGATCGTAACCAAACTCCCGAGTCAAGCAAGAAAAAGGACAAAGATAAAGTTTCCAAGTAGCTGGACATCTTTACAGTATACAATCGAGGCATACCAGGTGAGTGCATTTATATAGAAATATAAACGGGGACCAAATTAAATTAATTCAAAATTCCAGGGTAAATTTACAATAGGTGACCAAAATGAACTACGCATCAAACTTTGGGGACTGCAAAAATAATTTAACTATTTCATAATTGCACAATGACCCTCCCTATAAATACTCCCAAAAACACAAAACAAATAACATTCTACTCATTTCTCAAAACCAAGCCCTCTCTCATCTCTCTAAATTCTCTCTATACTCTCCCCAATTGACCTATGGCCGACCCTCACTCCTACGGAGCCCTGCTGCACCGACCACCTGTAATACCCCAAAAATTTAGATAAAGACCAAAATGAAAATATTGAAAGTTTGGTGGCCAAAGTATAAAACTTGGAAAATTTTAGGGAATTAAGTGATAAATTTCCTAAAAAGAATTTCATTCTATAAATAGATAGTTTACTCTTGAGAGTGGAATTTTATAGAAATCATATTTTTTGTTTTGGAATTTAGTAAAGAAAAAAAATTAGAAAGGGTTAAAGCGGTAAGGAATTGGTAATTCGGATCGAATTGGAATTTTACAAAACTTTGAAGGATGTTATAAAATGGTTGGAAATATTATTTTAATATTTTAGATCAGAGAAATTTGGTTTGGAAATGTGCATTTTTTCAGATTTAATTGAAACAGTGGAATTTAGTGACTAAAACACAAGTTTAGAAAATTTCATGGGAAATTTCGAAAATCAAAGTCAAATTAATTCATATTTGACTTTGAAAGATGATAAGGATGAGTTGTCATGGTTTTATGGTGAATAAGAAGATTCATTAAGGGTGATTTGGTCTTATTCCAATTAAATGAATATTTTATTCATATAAGTGGAATATAATGTAAACTAATATGAAATGCACCCAACATTTCATCCAAATTGCTCATCTTCTTCTCCAAGCTGTTGTGGGTTTCTTCAAAGGTGAGAGGAAGCTTCAATTCAATTTTTAAGCAATTCCCTTAGGATTTTGAGTATGACGTAAAAGAGAAATTATTATACGCGAAAAAACGCTATCATTTGGTACCAATATTGCATGATAATCTTGCTGGTGTTCAAAGATCCCAAATTATTCTGTTTGTGTTCATATAAGATATCGTTAATTAATGGTGGATCTTGATGTTTGTGAGGTAGTAGATTCATATTCAAGCATGTATGATGATTAGAACATGTTAATCTTGCTAGAACTTGTTTTTTTTTTAAGTTTTGGCCATGGATTGTTTGAGTGAGAAAAATTATGGAAAATTATATAAGGGTTGGAAATGATGAAGGAAGTATTCTTCAAGCCTTAGAAAGATTTGGGAACTATTTTGTAAATTTTGAAAAGTTGGGGATCAATTCGGTAACTTTGGAAATTGATGGGTTGTTGTGTAAGTATTATATAATTGATGTACTATGTTAGAAATTTGTTGTTTGGTAATTAAAATGAGTGTTAGAATGTGAAATATGACTATTTTGAAAGTTTGAAAAGATTGGTGATTTAAGTACAACATTTGCACAGTTTGGGTACTTAAATGTAATTATGCATTTGTAAAAGCATTTGAATGGTAATAATTTCAATGCTGGAATTTTTGGTATTAAGAATCTAAGTGATAAAATGGTGAAAGACCATTTTATATAAGTTGGAAAAGTTGGTGCCAAATTAAAAAGAATTAATAAGTGTTAAAGTATTTTGTGGTGAATAGTTTCAAATATATTATGGAGTTTGTTATGGGATATGTTTATGTTAGTACAATACTAACATATGTATCGTTATAAAATTTGTGATTTATACAAATCGTGATTGAATTGTGATCAAAGTAAGTCAAATAAAAAAGGGTTTATTGTGGACAATTAGTGATGCACATATTTTGGATTATATAAAGTGACAAGGTGAGTGCAATACATGCATTACATTATACATGGATGTTGTATACATCATAAGGAAGACTTGTGATAAGTCTACCTTGTTTTATCAGCTTGAAATTTTGATATGGATGTTATTTTGTGTATGAACCGCCCTAATGTTTGTTCCATGGTTATATGTTGCCATGGATGATTTAATTAATGACTAGATGCCCAAGTATGTTATTGAGGATCAGTGGTATTAATGGAATGTCATAGAGTCTAGCAGCTGCATATTAGGTAGCACTAGAGTGTCTAGAGAAGGCACATAGTGTAGGCCTCAAAGTGTTTAGTGAAGACACGGTACAAAACACTACGGTATACAAGTGGGTAAAACCCGACCTCAGCACTACGGTGCATTATTAGGTGAGCAATGCTCGACCTCAGCACTTTTGTACAATATTTGACTCCTATACCGGGTTCCTCATAAATTGAGAATAGTGGGCAATAGTTGTGGATAAAAATGATTTTATTATATTATGTTGTTTTGATTTTGGCCTTTGAAAATGATATTAAATTTCATGCATGATTTGTATTGCACTGTTTATTGTTTTAAATTGCCTCACTAAGTGTATAGTTAGCGTGTGATGATTTTTACGCGTAGGTAAAAAGTCTGTAGTGGAATAAAGAGTTCAAAGCTACATCAACATCTAAGAGTATATTTTCAATATCAATAAAACATCCTATGATGTAATGTTGATTTTGTTAGTGGCATGTATTTATTAATGTCCTATTTGTTATATTGAACTATGTTTAAATATAACAAAATTTTATAGTAATGAAAGGTTAAGTTTTTATGAGTTATATATATATATATTTTACTGAAATTACTGTAGCAGTTACTATTCATAGTACTATTTATAAAAAATTTCTTTTGAATTAAATTTGTTATAACGAAACATAATTTATATGATATGATATTTTTATAATATCATTTATCATTTTAAGAAAATAAAATTTAAATGGCTTTAAATTTTTAAAATGGTTTTAGAAATTCGGGTGACACATATAATCTGTATAGGTATAATTATACAGTTTATGGGTGTTACACCACAGCTCCGACCATCACCATCGGTAGTCGAAAACCTAAGAACCTACCCAAAACGTTCTACTCACCACTATATCGCCAAAGTTGAACCCTAAATCCCCTAAAAAACCCAAACGGTGTAGATCTAAGGTGAAAGGTTCGATTTTTTACCTATTTCTGTCGAAGCCCTTTTTTAAAAACTATACATTATACGTTTTCAAAATTATTTTAAAAACTTTATTATACGTTTTCAAAATTATTTTAAAAAACTATATACTATATGTTTTCAAAAACGTTTTAAAAACTATATATTATACATTTTCAAAATTATTTTAAAAATTATATATTATATGTTTTCAAAATTGTTTTAAAAAACTACATATTATATGTTTTTTAAAAATAAGTTTCCAAGAATTATATATTATATATTTTCCAAAACTATATTTGAAATTATTATATATACTATGCTACAAAAAAACCTCGGATGAAAAGCAGAGTCTACAGCTGCGTCTCTTTGCCCGTTTATCGTGTAACGAAAAATAGGGAAAATATAAAAGGAAACATATTTTTTTAGGTAAGAAGAGGGTTCGAAAGCGAATTTACTCCTGTGAGTCTGATATATTTCTCTGTGATTGAAAACTGAATCAATGACTATTGACTCTCTTATCGAAAATCATCCATTGCAGAGTTGAAATTTGACTCAAACATTTTAATAGATCATGGCTCCCTGCTGTGGAGCTGAATTACGGGTGACTGCTTCGGCATGAAGTTGAGCGGTCTTGGACGTTTCAAGCATGATATCCTTCGCTATGAAGTTGAAATCTAGTCCAAAATCTGAACTGAAAAATGGCTTCAGTTCTTGAAATATTTCTTGTCATTTGAACTTTCTTTTCAGGCTACTGGTTTCTTTTTTCCAGTATTCGGAAGATCTTTTCAGAATGGAGTTGTTATGGACTTGCTCCTGATACCCCTTTTCAAGTTTTCCAACTCAAATCAGACTTTCTTCTATTCTTTTTCTAACCTGTCTGCTCGATCCTTTTGAGTATCGACATTTAACATCCATTGGAATCTTTCGGCCTCGAGTTCCCCTAGCCTTTGTTTCAGCTCCTCTTTTTTAGCTTTGAATTCTTTTTTTCTATCTCTAATTCGGAGGGAACTGGTTTAAGATGCTCTTCCATGGTTCAAGTATCTTCATGATCTGGTACGGGAATGGTGTCATTCTTCCTTAGCTTCCGCCATTCCAAATAATATGGAGAAAGCATGTCTTTAGCGGCTACGACATCCATACGAAATATCTTCTTCCATGACTCAACTACATCTTCGACCTTCTTATTGTAGTTGTCCTCATGGTATGTGAATTCTGATCCAAATATTCCATGTGTAGTTACGAAAATTGACGTGCCCCATACTGCCGAAGTACCAAAAGAGGAGAATATCCGACTCCTCTCAATAATCCAAGTAACATTATGATTATTGAGTCTCCACATTGATAAAGGATGTTACTATAGGTTAACTAAGGGGCTCTCCAGACAATGTCCTTATCTTGAAGGTGCATGAATACCTTTACCCATTTTTCTTTCGGAATGCCTTTTCGCCACTTTTGTGTAAGGAATTCCTCTAAAGAAGAATAAGTGGTGCTGAATCAACGGTAAGAAAACCCGTCAGTCTTCCATGAGTGACTATGGATCCATACCTGAAGAAGTTGTGTGCACCCTATAAATCTTCCTCCCCTAGTATTTTTGCAATGGTTGAGTGAATGAAAAATTTCAGCTAATATTACTGGTGTAGGGTTCACTCACTTCAATAGTTTTTCGAACAGTTCCACCACAGCCGCATCTATGTATCCCAAGGTTTTTTTGGAAGACAACAAAAATGTAATGCCCCAAAAATTTATTTAAGGATTAAATTGAAATAATTTAAAAATACGAGGATTTATTAATTAAATAATGAAAGACGAGGATGAATATGATTCATAGCTTAGACTAAATTGTAAGAAAGGGTGATTAAAAGGATATTTTGGTCATTTGGATTAAATTGAATTTAATATTCAATTAGTGGAGAATTAAGATGAGAGATAAGATGAAGAGAATAATAGGAAGTCAACCCTTTCATCTTATTCTCTTCTTGCCGTGGAAAACTCTCCCCTTCAGCTCAAAGGTAAGTTTTCGATTTAATGGTTATTTCATTCGATTTTTGATGGGGAATGAAGCTTTGTATATTATGGAAGCTAAAGGAAGGTTTAAAAGAGATTAAAAATAAGCTATGGATGAGATATTAGAAATTAAAGAAAATGGGTTTTTGAGTGACATGATGAAATATGAAGGTTTATGAATGTTTTATGGTAGATTGGACTTGTCATCAACTTAATTAAGAAATATGATGTGTTAGAATTGGATTTAGAACATGTTGAAAATTGGGTATGATTCTTGAATCTCATGTAGAATATAAGATTTTGAGGTTAAGGATGTGGTAAATGCGTATAAATGAGTTTAAATGAAGGTATTTGAGTTAAGAGTATGAAAGAGGTTGAAATATGGAGTATTTGAGCTGGAATGAAGTGATTTTAATGCTCAAAATGTAAATTCTGGGCAAGGTGCATCGATGCATAAGTAGTTTACCGATGCACACTTAAATAAATAAACATTGAAGGTAGTGAGTGTATCGATGCACAGGCAGTGTATCGATGCACCCCTTAAGATGAAAACATCGAATGTAAAATGTGCACTGATGCATAGTCTGTGTACCGATGCACCTGTGAGTGGATGCATCGATACAATATAAAATGTATCGATGCATAAGTTAAATAAATAAATGAAAATAATATTTCTTTTAGTTTAAGAAATGAAAGATTTCAATATACTAATAAGTGATATTGAATGTGTCTTTAATGGATACTTGAGTAGATCAAAACCAAGCTCCCGAGTCTAGCAAAACGAAAGGCAAAGACAAAGTAACTGAGTAATCAGATTTGCGTATTGGAAATAATAGCAAGGAGAACCAAGTGAGTGCATTTAATTATGTACGTACATGTGGTAATAGTTATAATAGCATGAATTACTAATGTATGTATAGTGATTACCAAATGGCACTATATGTGCTAAAAATGATAAGGAAATCATACTGAGTGTATGAATTTCCATATGGAGATCTGAGTGTGCTAAAATGATAAGTAAATCATACTAAGTGTATGAATTTCCATATGGAGCACTAAGTGTGCTAAAATGATAAGGAAATCATATTTAATATATGGATTTCCAGATAGGACATTATATGTGCTAAAATGGTAAGGGAATCATACTGAGCGTATGGATTCTCAGATAAAGCACTAAAGGTGCTACAAGGATAAGGAAATCATACTAATGGTATGGATTTTCACATAGGGCATTTCATATGCTAAAATGGTAAAGAAATCATACTAATGTATGGATTTTTGAATAGGGCACTTCGTGTGCTAAAATGAGAAGGAAATCATATTAAGTATATGATATTCCAGATAGAGCACTAAAAGTGCTAATATTATAAGGAAATTATACTAATTGTATGAATTTCCTATAGAATATATGGATTCCAATAATGACCAATAAATGAAGTCAATGGCATCAGTGATGCAAATTATAGTATATCTATTGGAAGTAAAGATTCCTTGAAGGTTAAATACTAGAATATAACTTGTGCGTAGAACTGTTACATGTGATTAATTATACCTCACTAAGTAATACTTAACGTGTGTTTATTTCACGCGTAGGCATGTAATAGATTTTAATATATAAAAATGTTTTAAATAAATTTAAATGTATTTATGTAAATGGTAACAGTATAGTGGTGAACAGTTGAATTTTTATGAGTTTTATACATGTTTTGTCGAAGTTACTGTAGTAATGCATCGATGAACTGTAGCAGTACATCGATACACACTTTTGATTCGAAATTTTTGTGTATCGGTACATTGTTCACGTTACTGTAACAGTGCATCGGTACACGATACTATTCACGGTAGTGTTTATAAATACATATTTTGCCTTAATTTTTTATAAAGGATCATAATTCATATGATATAATATTTTTATAATATTATTTACTATTTTAAGAAATAAATTTGTATGGATTTTTACATAGTAAATTGTTTTGAAAGTGATGGGACATTTGTATCTTATATACATAAAGGTATACGAGAGATGGGTGTTACACAAACCATAAAGACCTAATACGAAAAGGTTTATCACCTTCCATTCATCTGGATGATTCTTCATTAGTTGCTTGATATGGGTCCAAGTAATTCCTTATCCTTTACCCTTGTGTTGAATTTGGTCAGTTACCCACTTCCCATATACCCCTGCGACCTTTGCCAACCCATTATTGAAAGGTTTACTTTTGATGTGCTTCCATTCTGATTCCTTTACAATGTAGTGAAGTTCATTCTAAAAGATTGGCAAGATTGTTTGGGGACGAAATTCAGTGGAACCAAAGGTATTCCCTCCTCTTCAAGATACGTTTCGATCTGGTGGCTATGTGTTCTAGACGACCTTACTAGATTTGTGCGTTACTTTAAAAGAATTGAGTATCAATGTCATAATCATAGAAAAACCAGAAGATGCAGATAGATCCAAAATTCGCCACTTGCCACCTAGGTTTGTGCTTAGCAACTGGATAGCTGAAGAACTACCTATGGTTTTCAAATTTCTTTCAGAGTAATACTCAAATTTTTCCTATGTGCCTATACCCGGGGCAATAGGTAATGTTTTGTAAAGGTTAATAAATGGTTTTTATTTACATTCAATAAAAGATGCAGTTTCTTTTTCGGTAAACATTTCTTCCCTCTTCATTTCCTCTCATTTTGTATTTAATTTTTTCTTCATTCTATGTGGGATACCTTCCTCTCGCATATACACATTTCTTTTCTCCTTTCATTTTCAGGTCCCCAAATATTAATGATGCAGACAATGATGATTCTGACCCGGAGGTGGATTTTGAACAGCTCAGTTTTCTTGGGGAAATTGATGAATATGACAATGAATAAGAATGCAATTTACCTTCCGAATAATTAAGGATGGTAGAAAGAGAAGACAAACAAATATTTCCACACGAAGAGAAAATTGAAGTTTGAATTTGGGCGCAAAAGAAGAAAAGAATGAAGTTAAGATTGGCACAACACTTTCGTCTGAAGCTAGGCAAAGCCTGATAGACTTACTTAAAGAGTACAAAGATGTGTTTGCATTGTCGTATCAAGACATGCTTGGGCTAGACACAGATATGGTAGTCCATAAACTACCCATCAGGCCATAATCCAAACCAGTACAACAAAAACTGAGGCGGATGAGACCTGAAATGTTCCTTAAAATAAAAGAAGAAGTTCGATGATGGCTTTCTTCAAGTGGCCAAGTATCCGAAATGGGTAGCTAACATAGTACCAGTGCCAAAGAATGATGGAAAAGTACACATGTGTTTCGACTATCGAGACCTAAACAAAGCAAGTCCTAAAGATAACTTCCCTCTGTCGTACATAGATACTCTGATGGATAATATAACAGGAAAAGTGAAACACCCCAACCCGTATCCGACCCAAATATGAGTCTGAGGTGTCACGTTGACTTTTAAAACGTTTTTCTTTACAAATGACAAAATATATTCAAATTCATAATTCAGGAAAATAATTTCTTTGCATTAATCAAAATCAATTGATTTTACAAAACATATCAGAGCGTATTCAACTCAATTCTATTAATAAATGCCAACTATATTCAAAAGAACAAAATATATATTGATCATTACTTTTCTAATCTGAACTTCATAAGGGAGATGATGACCTGTCTTGCTCCTTTTAACTTCTCTTCTCGCTTTCCAAACCTACTTGTGAAACATTCACATGAAGTCGATGACTTAGTGAGGCATATAAACATGTAATGGAAACTCTAACTCATAACAATGCTTGAACACTTAATATGCTTATATCATACACAAACATATAATCTTTTATATAACAAATACACACATGCATATGTATATCATTATCTTCACACCTAGTACTATTGTCAATCCTTCTTATCATATGATCTTTTATTCACTAAATGTGCACATCATATGTCACTTAGAGCAATTCACAAAGAATCAAACATATCATCATAAGGTTTCTATAATTCATCTTTTATCACTTAATCATATACATCACATATATAAGGTGTTTATTGTTATCTCTGTATTAGCCCATGTACACATTTGAGTATTAAAGATATGTGAGTACATTGAAGTTGTGCACACATATACTGTCACCACTGCTTGTAAACAATCCACTAAGTGGCATATGTAATGTGTGTCCCGAATGACCTATCCATATGTTCCGAAGAACATAGGTAACTGTCCATATGTCCCGAAGGACATAGGTAATCCTATCCATATGTCCCGAAGGACATAGGTAACCCTCAACTCTTGGCATACCAATTATACCTCTCGCTCTTAGGACATATAACATGGGCATTATCCTTTATCATTTCACATATTCACATACACATATAGATCACTTGCACGTAGAACATTTTTATATAAATCACATATCAAATGGCTTATAACTTGTTATTATATTTTCTCATAAACATATGTTCTTATAACTTTTTGTTATATCATTCTCATCACTTAATTTTACCTAGCTCATAGTCACATATCTTATCTTATATACATATATTCACGTACTTTATAATTACATAGTTTACTCCATTTCACACATAGTCACATAGTTACTCAATTCACTTACACATAGATAATTTCCATACCTAAATCATATAATACCTAAGTCTTCGTCATAAAGTTATACTATATGCTAATATATATTTATATCAATTAATTCTTTAGCTTATAGTATATGTCACATGTTCATTTCATTCCTTATGTCTTTATTATATAGCTTATTTCGTATTCTTATATGATCATATAGATCATTTGTATTGTTTCACATGACTTATCACACTTACATATACTTATACAAATCATGTAAGATACATAGTGACATGTTATCACATATACTCATGCACACATATAAATCATAAAAAACACATACTTCTATCTATGAATTCATGTATTTTACTATTGAAAATAGACTCATCGCAAGTCTTATTTCCCATAAAACATCATATACTAAATAATGTGCACTCACCTGACCTTACTAGCCAATATCGAACCCTTATCTCTTCTAGATGACTATTACTTATAAACTTGTCCGAACGTTGGTCTCGGTCGATATCTACACAATCATGTAGACATATCAACATTCCAAATACTATGATTTGATCCTTGATTTCTTAAGCTATAAGAAAGATTAAATTCTAACTTTCTCGTGCAATGGTATCGATACATCTATAGGGTATCAGTATATCCCTTCACTGAGGTATTGGTACACTGCCTAGGTATCGATACCCAAATTATATTCGATATTTTTTTTTGTTTCAAGGGGTATCGATACCATCCTTAAGGTATCAATACCGTTTGAATGTCTTCCTGAATTTTTACTCTTGAGGTATCGGTACCTGATAAATGGGTACTGATACCCCTTGCCCAAAAATCACTTCTTAAACCCAAAAATTCACTCAATTCCACTCAAATGTTTCATATTTCATCCTCTTACATATTCTTAACTCATATGCATATGCTTAAACCCATTAATACTCATTTATTACATCTTTAACCTCAAAATCCTATTCTCTACATGGAATTCAAGAATCAAACTAAATTTTCAACATGTTCTAAATTCAATTCTATCACTTCATATATCTTAGTTCCACTAATGAAAAGTCAAATTTAGTCTTGAAATCTAATTAATAACTTCCTATCAATATTTCATTTATTCCCCTCTTTTCTTTAATCCCACATAACTCTCTTATCTTTGACTTTTAAGGTAACTTAAGCTTTCCTTAAGCTTAAGTATTATCCAAAGATCATAAAACAACCTTAAATTCAACAAATAAATAACTAACAAGGAATTCACCTTTTGCTTTGGCTTCACGTACTAAGGAAGAGGAAGAGGAAGAGGAAGAAGAAGAAGAAGAAGAAGAAAACTCTGGAACCCTTCTTTTTCCTCTTCTACACATTCCACGTGGGGGTAATATATCCCCTCTTTAAAAAATCTTACTATCAAATGACCAATTTTGCCATTTTGCCCTTCCTTTAAAAAATCTACTATCAAATGACCATTTTGCCCTTCCACTCTTCCATTTGCTATTAAATCCTATACAAAATTTATATATAAATCCCTGAATTTTTTAATTAATTTACTTTGACCAAAAAATTCTGAAATATTTCAATTTAGTCACTAACCCGATATTGAGGATGTTACAAAATGCTTTCTTTTCATTCGTGGACGGATTCTCAAGATACAACCAGATTAAAATGCATTCAGATGACATGGAAAAGACCACATTTGTCACAATATGGGGAACATTCTGCTACAAGGTGATGCTATTCGGATTAAAGAATGATGGGCCAACATATCAAAGAGCTATGGTGACCTTGTTTCATGACATGATGAATAAAGAGATTGAAGTTTATGTTGACGACATGATTGTCAAAGCTCAAACTGAAGCTGAGCATGTAGATAATCTGAGAAAACTCTTCCAGAGATTGAGAAAGTTTTAGTTGAGGTTGAATCCAAACAAGTGTACCTTCGGGGTAATATATGGAAAGTTGTTAGGCTTCGTGGTTAGCAGGAAAGGCATCGAGATTGATTCAGATAAAATTAAAGCCATCCAAAATTTACCTCTCTATGAACACAAAACAAGTTTGAGGTTTTCTAGGTAGACTAAACTACATTGCGCGGTTCATATCTCAGTGACCATAAAGCGACCCAATATTCCGCCTTCTTCGAAAGAACAACTCTAGAACATGAGATGAGGACTGTCAGATTGCATTGAGAAATAAAGGTATTTATCTCGTACTCCTGTCTTAATGTCTCTCATCCCAGGAAAACCTTTATCATGTATTTGTCCATCTTTGAGAATTTAATGAGATGTGTCTTGGGCCAACATGATGAGTCTAGAAAGAAAGAGAGTCATTACTACCTAAGTTAGAAGCTCACTGATTGCGAAGTTAGATATTCACCTATTGAGAAAGTTTGTTGTGCTTTAGTTGGGCTACACGAAGACTCAGACAATACATGTTGTACCACACCACTTGGTTGAATTCCAAGTTAGATCCGCTAAAGTACATGATGGGTGTGCCTATGCTCTCTGGAAGGATAACCCGATGGCAGATGTTATTATCTGAATTTGACATCGAATATGTGAGCCAAAAAGCTATAAAGGGAAGTGTCATATCTGACTTCTTGGCAAGCAGAATTGTTGAAAATTATGAGCCAATGGACTTTGACTTCCCAGACGAAGACTTGATGGCCATATATCTAGAAGAAACAAGTACTTATACATGTGATTTTTGAAAAATACATTTTGATGGTGTATCAAATGTATTAGGACACGACATTAGGGCTATATTGGTTTTACCCAAAGGAAATCATTATCCGTTCACTAGCAAATTAAACTTTGATTGCACTAACAACATGGCAGTATGAAGCTTTATTTTGGGGATTCGTGCTGCTATTGGACATAATATAAATACCTTACGGATATATGGAGATTCGACCTTAGTGATCTATCAGCTCCGAGGAGAGTGGAAGACAAAAGATGTAAAACTGGTAGAATACAGAAAGCTCGTATTGGATCTACTCGAAGAGTTTAATGAAGTCACTTTCCATTACGTTCCTAGAGAAGAAAATCAAATGGTCGATGCCTTAGCTACCTTGGTAGCAACATTCAATGTTGGCAGGGAGGCTGACATAATGTCAATTGACATATAGTCGTATGATTACCCGATTCATTGTTACCAAATTGAGGATGTTAAATATACCAAACCTTGGTACCACTACATCCTGCAGTACATTAAAAACCAAAGCTATCTAGAAGAAGCCACCGAAATGGACAAAAGAATAATCAGAATGATGGTAGCTAGGTATGTTCTTGACGGAGAAATCTTATACAAGAAAAGTCATGATCAGGAGGATGTACATGACAGAGTTTGTGGAATTCATACAAACGCATATGATGGCAAGACAGTTATGAATGTGGATACTTCTGGTCTACATGAAGAGTGATTGCATCAACTATGCTAGAATATGTCATAAGTGACAAATCTATGGGGGATAAAATGAATGTTTCGCCTCACCCTCTTCACTTGATGATGACATCGTGGCCCTTTTCTATGTGGGGCATGGATGTCATTGGACAAATCCATCTGAAAGCTTCAAATGGTCATAGGTTCATTCTTGTAGCAATTGAATATTTTACCAAATGGGTGGAAGTTGCATCATATGCCAGTGTCACTCAGTCCACTAATTGTAAGTTCTTAAAAAAGAAGATCATATGTCAGTATGGTTTACCCAAAAATTGGTTTAAACCCATCGTAGAGTCGCCAAAATGTCGTAATCGTCCCTCAATAGGCCCATATATGGAAAAAGAAGAGACTGGAAACCTAGAGATGTCCCACACCGTTTCAGTCCCTTTAACCAATTTTTTTCGAAAAACTATGTCTTGCCCATCGAGTCGCCAAAATGTCGTAATCGTCCCTCAATAGCCCATATGATGGAAAAGAAGAGACTGGAAACCTAGAGATGTCCCACACCGTTTCAGTCCCTTTAACCAATTTTTCGAAAAACTATGTCTTGTCTGAGATATATCTCCCTTTTTTTTAAAAAGGGTTTGGTATAAAAATGATGTTAGAGTAATTGAAGCAAAGTATTAGTTCACTGAATATCAAAAAAACAAATCACACAAGTTGTTTTCAAAAGTTATAGCCCTTTGACAAGTGTTAAGATCCATGGGTGATATGAGAAAGCAATGCGATTTGGTTTTTTATTTTCATTTTTTCAAATAGGATAAACAAAATAGCGCAACTGATGAATTCTACTGTAAGACCCCTTAAAGAGCATTTATATTTCATTTCTCATGAATCTTTCATTTGTTCAAGTTTCACAGACTACTTAAGCAGAGATAGTGCCAAAAATCGATCTAAAAACAAAACCTCTTAGTGCTTTTGTATAGTTAACTATACAATGTTTCTTGACTCTCTTAATCCATTTTTCATTGTAATTAATTTCAAATCCACGTTTATTTTAGGCATTATTGTCTTTCTTTAAATTATACTTTGTTAAACTTGATGTCCTCACTTTAGATTTTGGAGGGAGATTCATCTCGACACACAGAGACTAGTGTCATGATCTGAATGTACTCGTATTCATAAGTTAGGGAACTAACATCACCCATTACTTTAGCATAATACCCTTAGTTAAAGGATTCAAGTGTCAAAAAGTCTTTGACATGACACGCTCAAATGAAACTCACTTCATAAAGGTCGAACATTACCACCATAGCTGCTTCAAACATTACCTCTGAAGATTAAAAGCCAACTACTTTTAGTGGAGTGCCCCAAAAATTGTTAAAATTATCGTTCATTAATATCACATTAATTCTTCAATTTCAAGATTTTCTAAGCTTGTCAGGAAGAACCAGTTATTTTCTGAGTGTCAGCAAAAATCATAAAATTTCATCTTTAGAGATCAATTCCTAAGCAACTGATCTAAGCCAAATTTGTCTATTATGTATCATCACTAAACGTCCTTAATAGACATGCAAACTAACTGGTATTGCAATGTCATGCATCGGAGACTCCTCATCTGGTGTACTTCCAAACTTGTACACATGAGAAAACATTTTTTTTGGGTAAAAGATATTGATCGTTTTTTTAAAAGGAATTTGATCTCGGTATATGTCAAAAATGTTATAACCTCATTTATAAAAAATGGGCATTTTATTATACTTGATATTCACTGAATTTCAAGAAATTCTCTATTACTCATATGTCATTTAAAAAAGTTCAAGCATATAAAAGATAAATTCTAACAAAACATTATTCACATGTAACACTCTGTGGTAATAGTGATGATTTCCCCTTGTCTCATCCCAATACCTTGTTCCTTAATAAGGGTATTGCATCTATGTGCTAGGATACATTGCAAGAAACCCTACATTTATCATTTTCCTCCA
This sequence comes from Hibiscus syriacus, assembly GCF_006381635.1. Lineage (NCBI taxonomy): Eukaryota > Viridiplantae > Streptophyta > Magnoliopsida > Malvales > Malvaceae > Hibiscus > Hibiscus syriacus. Next base: position 3,700,319 of record NW_024062882.1, on the reverse strand, counting down.
TACCCAATCCAGAGGTGACTTCACTTCAGAAACTATGGTTTTGACCTTCTTTCCCTTCTCTTTGGTGATTGCATTTTCATCATTATCTTGGTGATTAGACAGAGGGTTCTATACAACATTGGGTATTTTGAATTGTTGAAATGAATTCAATTCCTGCTGTGCATTCTTTGGATAATCCTCTTAAAGGTGAAGAAGTTTTAAATAGCATGCCCCGGAAAACCACCATGATATTCAGAGTGTGCATTTTCATCATACCACCTGGGGTATGAGGGCTTTAGAGGTTCCTCTGGATATGGTGACACCACATGAGTGTCAAAAAGCTGTTGATAAAGCTCCTTATATGTTATGGGAATATATCGAAATGCTCCTTTTCTTTTTCCTCTCCTTGATTCCCTCGAATCTTGTCTAGAAGTACTGACGGTACAGCGATTGGTTTTATTTAGATCGTAATGTTTTGCTAGTATTAAAAAGCTTGATGTTATTAATCTCTTATTCTTTTTCTTCATGGGAGGTTTTCTACTTGACCTACCTCTTTAGTCTTTCCTTGCTTAATGGTTGTTTCCACCACCTTTGTTTTGACTTCCTCATCAAACTCCAAATATAGTAATAATCTGGATTATTTGGAGGGTTGGTTACGCGGCATGTGCTTTCACGGAATGAATCCCCTTGATGTCCTGGTGAGATTCTGAGTGAAATAACCAACTTTGGAGTAGGTGGTACGACCATCCCCTCAAATGGCCCTACCCCAAGAACATTCATTTGATTTAGGTCATACAACCTTGCAACGATTTGATCAACCAAAGACTCTTGGCTTTTAGTGATTGATTCTAAAGTGCTTTGATTATTCTGACTTATTTTTTCTTCAAGCTCCCTTTGTAATCTCAATATGTTCTCTTTAAGTTGAGTGCTCTTTGCTTCCATTTTCCTTTTCTTTAAACGGGTATTGTGAGGATGAGGTGTGTCCAGTGTTTGTTCTTTTTTTTATGAGACATTTTCTGTTAGTTAATGTGAATGTAATGAAAATAAAAGAAAAATAATGTGAAATATGCAAGAATGCATGACGCATGAAGTTTTGAGGAACTGATCCAAAAATGTGTTAATTGTTATAAATAATGTTTATTGGGACAAAATTATTATTTTTAAGGGATCAAAACAAGACTAAGTCCTCTAGACCCTGAATGGTTTCTAATAGGTTAACGAGTCTTCTTACTTCATTTGTCACTGGCTGAATACCTTGTCGAATCACTCTAGCTTCTCTCGCCAAACCGTGCAAGTGATTTGTCACTTTCTGTACTTGCTCTAAGAAGTATCGAATAACCATATCTCTGGTTTTCGCGCCATTTGCTGAGCTTTCTCCCAATGAAAACGCCATTGAAATCCTCCATCAAAGGGAACTATCTGAAGCTCACTTGATTGCTTCTTTAACTTGTCAATAGTGGTCTCCAATTCAGCTATCGTTTTGCCATCTTGTTCCTGTTGTCTTTTCAGATCACTCACCTTGGTTCTCAATCGTTTGTTCTGGTGTTGACTTTCTAACAAAAGTCCCTAGGAAGTCTTTAACTGTTCTTTCAGTGTCTCATTTTCATCTTGTCCTTTGAACTTCCTTTTCAGGTTGTTAGCTTATTCTTTCCAGTTTTCGGAAGATCTTTTCAAACTAGAGTTATCATGGACTTGCTCCTGATACCCCTTTCTCAAGTCTTCCAACTCAAAGTAGACTTTTTATGTTCTTTTTCTAGTCTGTCTACTCGATCCTTTTAAGTATCAACATTTAACTTCCATTGGAATATTTCGGCCTCGAGTTCCCCTAGCCTTTGTTTCAGCTCCTCTTTTCAACTTCAAATTCTTTTTTTCTATCTCTAATTTAGAGGAAACTGTTTAAGATGCTCTTCCATGGTCCGATTATCTTCATAATCTGGTACGGGAATGGTGTCATTCTTCCTTAGCTTCCGCCATTCCAAATAATCTAGAGTAAGCATGATTTTAGCAGCCATGACATTTATACGGAATATCTTCTTCCATGACTCATGTACATCTTTGACTTTCTTCTTGTGGTTATCCTCATGGTATGTGAATTCTGATCCAAATATTCCATGTAAAGTTGGTACAAACTGACGTGCCCCATACTGCCCAAGTGTTGAAAACGGAGAATATCCGACTCCTCCCCATAATCCAAGCAACATTATGATTCCTGAGTCTCCACATTGATAAAGGATATTACTATGGGTTAACCAAGGGGCTCTCCAGACAATGTCCTTATCTTGAAGGTGTGTGAATACCTTTACCCATTTTTCTTTCAGAATGCCTTCTCGCCACTTTTGTGTAAGGAATTTCTTTAAATGAGAGTAAGTGGTGTTGAATCAGCGGTAAGAAAACCCGTTAGTCTTTCAGAAATGACCATGGATCCAGACCTGAAGAAGATGTGTGCACCCTATAAATCTTCCTCCCCAGTGTTTCTGCAATGGTTGAGTGAACGAAAAGTTTTAGCTAATATTGTTGGTACATGATTCTCTCGCTTCGATAGTTATTCATATAGTTCCACCACAGCTGCCTCGATATATCCCAAGGTTTTTAGAAAGACAATCAAACTATAGAGACCTAATACAAAAAATTTTATCACCTTCCATTCATCTGGATGATTCTTCATTAGTTCCTTGATATGGGTCCAAGCAATTCCTTCTCCTTTACCCTTGTGGTGAATCCGATCAGTTACCCACTTCCCATCTCCTTGCGACCTTTTCTAACCCATTCTTGAAAGATTGACTTTTGATTTGCTTGGTGTAGACTCGATCTATTATTATTCCTTCACAATGTAGTAAAGTAGTATACTCTTCGATTGTGGGCACCATTTCTTCTTGATTAAATGTAAAATAGTTGTACCCCGGATTCTAGAATTGCACAAAGGCTCATATTAGGGGCTAATCTATCTTGACATAGAGTAAAAGCATGATATCACCATACCACGAGTAGAATTTTCGTTTCTAATCGTTTTCCCATCTATCCCAAATGCTTTGCAATTCTTGAACATCGTTCTGCTTAAGGCTGACAGAAGCATAACCAACCACATCTGACACATAGTTGTCTTGCATATTGTCTCCTTTTTCCTTCTGAGTCTTCTCTGACCATAGTCATACCTCTGTGATTTTCACCTCTTGTATAACAACCCCTATGTCCATTAATACAAATTATTTGTGTTTAACGAACACTTTTTTTGTGGACCAAACACCTCTTTAAAATGATGCGAATGAAAAAAATTAAAAAAAAGGAAAAAAAACAAGTTAGTAAGATAAAAATAATAGCGAAAATAAAAATTCCTACCCCACATATTTTTATTCTTACCCAGACATGTTTTCTATCTCGCATATTAATTTTTGAGCAAGTCCTAACCGCATATTTTTCTAGTTTGCATGTTTTGAATAAAAAATAAAACAGGAAATAATTCAAGCATTCTAAGTTTTGAAATGGAGTTTCGAGGTGGCCTCTAATTCCTTGCAATCTCCTGGTTTAGCTCCTAAAAAAGGTACTCGAGTTCTCCTTGATGTACCCCCTTGGGCTTGGTAGACCCTCAGTCCTAAGCCTAGGAATGGCAACAGGGGGGTTCGAGATGGGTTTTGCTTGCCCCGTCCCCAAAATAAATTCCAGCCCCCGCCCCTATCCCCGTCGGGTTTTTTATCGGGGTGCCTCGTCGGGGATTTTTTTTGCCCCGTCCCCGAACCCGACCCGAAATATTATACCCAAACCCGAGCCGATCCCGAGAAAAATCATATTTTTCATTAAAAAATAGAAAAATATAAAATATATAAAATATTATATATAATTAATATAAAATATATAAAATATTATATATATAATTAATATAAAAAATATTATATATATATAATCGGGGCGGAGCGAGGATACCTTGCCTCGAACCTGAACTCGAAAAAATCCCCGAATTTTATCCCGATACCCGACCCGACCCAATATTATTCAAACCCGAGCCGACCCGAACTTGGTCGAGTTTAGGGTTTTCCCATCGGGTTCGGGTCATTCTGTCATCCCTACCTAAGCCCATTACAAGCTTTTGTGGATCGAGTTAAACTCGAGAGGACACATTCCATTATGTATATACGGAGAATAAATTCACACGAAGACATAAGGTATATAAATATCGAAGGTTACTTGCTATGCTTGTACGAAGAATAAATTCCTACGAAGGCGTCGTTTTACCTCCACTTACAAAAGGGTTTGGATCTCGGGTATAGAGCTTGAGATAAATTTTTAAAAGGCTAAAATCATTAAAAAAATATCAGTACAACTATTTATTTGAAAAATAATCAAATATAAATAATAAGGATCAAAAAGTTAAATTAAAATTTAAGCTTACAATTTTCGCTTAAGAAGACAACCGAAAATTAATTTTAGCTTGACTCACTTATCTATCCCCAGCAGAGTCGCCAAGCTATCGTAAATGTCCCTAAGGTGGGCCCGACTTCAGTTTCTGACTTAATTTCGATATGATGGAGCCTCCATCGATCATTTAAAATTAGATTGATTGGATACCTTAATTTATCATTTTACCTGATCTACATTTTTTTATTAGAATTGAATCGAATTCAGGAGTCAATTACAGTCAGGAAAGGATTAGCACCCATGTACTGCCCTTTCGGTACCAATTTAATTTCTCAGTAGTCTTAATTGTGAAATTGAAAGTTAAATTAAAATTTGAAGTTTGATCTGAATTACTTACCTTTGATCAATTAAAATTGTCCTAAAAATGATCAAAAATAAAGTAAAAAAATAAAATAAACAAAAAACACAGAATTAGTATTAAGATTGAAATAAAGTAAATAAACAATAGGAATAAAAGAAAGTTCAAATTAAAAGGATTAAATTGGAAAGAATTAAAAGTTAATGATCGAATTGATGCTAATTGAAAGCTGCCAAGGAAAAAACGAAAGTTAGGAGGCCAATTTATAAATTATAAGAAATATAAACAAGGACCAAATTAAATTAATTCAAAATTCCATGGTAAATTTACAATAGGTAACCATAACGAAATACGCATAAAACCTTCAGGAACTGTGAAAATAATTTAACTATTTCATAATTACACAATGACCCTCCCTATAAATACTCCCCAAAACACAAAAAAAAAAAAACTTTCGACTCATTTCTCAAAACCAAGCCCTCTCCCCTCTCTCTAAATTCTCTCTATACTCTCCCCAATCGGCTTATGGTTGACCCTCACTCCCGCGATGCCCCGCCGTGCCGACCACTGCTTCAGCCACCACCACCGGTGGCTGGAAACCTAAGAACCTACCCAAAACGTTCTCCACACCATCCCAACGCCAAAACCAAACCCTAAATCCCCTAAAAAAAACCATAAACGGTGTAGATCTAAGGTGAAAGGTTCGATTTTTACCTATTTCTGTCGAAGCCCCTTTGTTATTGATGATTGTTCTTCCTCTGAGCCTCTTCCGATACTGGCCGTGTATTTTTACTCGGTTGTTTCTACCGAGTACTGTATATTGCGTGTTGATTTTTGTTGTTTCAAAACTATTTTTGGTGATATTTTGTGTGTTTTTTTGTTGGTTCTCTTGGTATATTTTGCTTTTGTTAGCTGGATTTTTCCGTGGCTATCATTGTTGTTCTTGACAAATTAGGTGGGGGTATTTATACCCCACCGTCGGTGTTTGTTGTGTCCGCTCCCAATGGGTTGTTTCTCTCATTCCCATTATTTTTGGTTCGTTCGTGTAACCGGCCATCCCTGTTTGTTTGGATGGGAATCATGGTTGATTGGTAACCACGTTGGTGTGTGGTCTTCACATGTTGCTCCTATGCTTCCTGGCCGTTGGATCAAAGGGCCAGATCCAACGACTCTTGGTCATGCGGCACTGGTGCTAAACATGGAACCCTAGCTTCTACTGGGTTCGACAGATGGGTTCGAATCTCGGGTCAGATCAGGCCTACTTCGATTGAGCCTTGTTGGGCCAGGCACCCAATTGTGCTCTCTTACCCCCTTGCTGGACTTGATTTCCCTTTGGACCTAAAAACGAAAATAAAATAAAATAAATAAATAACTAAATATAATAAACAAAACTATATAATACTATATTTTCAAAAATATGTTTTCAAAAATTATTTATATGTTCTCAAAAATCGTTTTTAAAATATATATATTATACGTTTTCAAAACCATTTTCAAAAAACCATATACTATATGTTTTCAAAATCAGTTTTAAAAAACTATATATTATACGTTTTCAAAATTATTTTAAAAACTATATATTTTACGTTTTCAAAATTATTTTAAAAACTTTATTATACGTTTTCAAAATTATTTTAAAAAACTATATATTATACGCTTTCAAAATTATTTTAAAAACTATATAATATATGTTTTCAAAACTGCTTTAAAAAACTATATATTATATGTTTTTTTAAAAATAAGTTTTCAAAAACTTTATATTATATATTTTCCAAAACTATATTTGAAATTATTATATATATTATGATATAAAAAAACCTCGAACGAAAATCAGTATTTACACTAATGAGGTGTGGTTTTCGTCTTGACTATATGTTAGGTAGTCTGTCATGGGTTTTTCTGAAATTTAGAAAGAAACAAATCTTATTATCATCATTCCAGTCATTAATGTAGTCTTAACTCTCTCAAGTCATGTACATATATAGATGTTGACTTACTCTAACCTGCTGGTCCTAGGAACGACTGAACCTGTCGCTTTGATACGATTAAATGATCTAGTTCGACCTGAAGATCGAATAATTAAAGTGTCACACAAGACCACCAAGGTGGTTAACCTAAATGTTTTCTTTTAAATCCATCGTAAAACATCATATAAAAAAATACATAGCAAGGTGAAATAAAAACATAATAATTCGAGTTTACAAATACGAGGGAGCTCCCAAATTAATCCATAATAATAATAATGTGTTTAAAACAAAATGGATTTACGACTTAATACAAAAGAGTCTACGAATAGTACATGCCCTCTAATACAAATGAAGACGCACTCTGAAGCCTCAATTGATTTGGAATATCTAAGGACGATCGCTCCACAAACGACCTCCTAAGAACCTGCACACGAAAACACATTCTGAATGTTGAGCTTACGAACTCAGTGCCACACCAATAATTGTACTTTATTACATGCATTCACTAAATGATCATGCTAATGACATAGGTAAAAATACATAAGGATGCTAACATGAAGTGTAAAGATAGGCATTATGGTGTGGGCGAGGGTTAAGTATTTCATATCCCACACCCCTCTAACCTACCTAGGATACCCTCGGGTATCTGGGGTGAGATCCAAAACTGTATAGAAAATGTACACCTAGCCCACTTCCTCGATCGAGTCTTAGGGTATATGCGCTCAACTGGCGACAGAAGTGTCTTGCCATTGACTATGAATATCAAACGAGATGATCATCAACTGTTAGAGTAACTCGGGTGTCCATACTATTTTTTGAGCATCTAACAAGGCTTGTTTTATGTTCTCCTAGCTATTATAGTTTCTAGTTGTACTGTGTTTATTACTATTCTCGCTTGTAGTTTTATTTCATGGCATTCTAGTGATATTGGGCCCCTCAAGTCTAACCCCTTAAACATTTAAATTCTTTATCCAAAACTTTGCATTGGTACCGATACTGAGCTCTTTGGTATTGGTATTGACCCCTAGGTATCGATACCCACCCCTTGATATCGATACTGAAATGGTTATTATAAGCTGAGAAGAAATTGTAGTATCGGTACTCTTAGACTAAGTATCAATACTTCTATACAGTGGTATATATATCCTCGTATAGACACCAAGTTTCACTTCGATATTTTGATAAATAACTCAGTATTGATACCCTACTAGGAGTATCGATACTCTACCATCTATATCAATACTCTCATAAGTACTAATACCAAAATTGGCTACTGGAATTTGCTAAGTGAACTCGTTATCGGTACTCCTCTTGTGAGTATCAATACCCAACCAGTAGTATCAATACCCTATGAATGAGTATTGATACTTCTAGCCTAAAACTTCCTTATTTTAAATCATCTAACAAACAATATCGGTATTGTTCTTCCAGTACCGATACTCAAACCTAGAAATACCTTGTTTAGGCACGAAAATGACCCCTCATTTCCCCCAAAAGCTCTACTGGGTTTCCTAAATGTTATTAAAGATTTATGTTTATAAAAAGGGGTCATAATAGGTTTATAAATATAAATCTACCATGAACATGCTTCATAACTCATGCAAGCTAACAAAGACACCTAGTGATCTACATGTGGTAGAGTCGAGTTAGAAGTGTGTTACCTTGAGTCATAAGCTGCTAAAAACAGTCAAGGCTCAACCAAGTGTTAGCTTTTCCTTTCCTTTGCACTTGGAGCTTGCTCCAACCTCCCTCATTAAATAAGAATCAAGCTTATGAGTTACTAACATGTTTGCAAGCTTATAAATGAGTTAAAAACACTTAATATGGCTTGAGTTCCTAAAAAAAGTTGATTTACCTTGATGTTGTTGGGCAAGTTTTGAAATGAATAAAGCTTAAACCTTTCTTGAGATGCTAGGGAACAAAAAAATTTGAAATAGTGATTAAGAAGATAAAGGGTTAGGGAAAATGAGATATGAGAACTTTCCCCCCATTACATCATCCTAAAAGGATTAAGCTTTTGGGAAAGTTTAGGGGTAAATTGCTTCCTTAGTCCTCTAACTTTGGTCACCACTTAAAAATACCCTTTTATAACTATTGGGCCCAAACCAACACCCATTTAGGTCAAGCTTCCTACAAGGCTAAAAACTTATCCAAAATACTCTCGACTTAACCCAAAACTACCAACTCGGATTTGGAACGTTACAATTTCTAACCAAAAATTGATTCAGATTTCAAATCGAATGATGAGAGAGTATAATACTTAAATCAGGTTTGGATGAATTAAAAACCCAAATCAACCTATAACCTTCCCTAACTAAACTATTCATAAACATCCGTAAACCATAAAAACACTTTAACCTATAGCAACAACCATGTTAATCAAGTAAAGATTGGGTTGATTATTTCTTTTAAGAATATTTTTTTGGGAAGAATTCAAAAATTTATGTTAAAGGGAGTAAATTTTTAAAAACTTATATTAGAAATTTAAAATTATAAAATTTTAAAGACATAATATTAAATTATTAATAAAAATAAATAAATAAATTATATAATAATTTAAAATTTTATGAAAATGCCACTACTGGCCAACTTCTTTTTTTGAATACAAAGGAGGCCAAAACCGGGTTCTAAGCGTTAATGTGAAAGCAGGGGGCCATATAAGTCTCGGTGTAGAACAACAATAAGGGAGTCTGGGCTGCCTAACCTCTTTCTATTCATCCCTAATTACTTCAATGTATACTCCTTTTTGTTGATAAATAATAAACAACATAGTGGAGAAGAAAAAGTACCCTTTTATTTTTATATATTATAACGGTGAAAATACATCTTTCCTTTATAAGAAAAGTTAGGAGTAAGTTTTCTATTAAAATAACTACCTAGTAGTTATCCTTATCTATCTAACTTTTGTAAGAGTTAGTGTTATATTAAAATACTAACTACAAGCCTTATCGCATAACATATACTCCCCCTCAAGTTGGGGAGTAAATGTTGAAAAGACCCAGCTTGGATATAATCTCATTAAAGGTAATTCTTGGAAGTGCTTTGGTAAGAATATCTACTAACCGATTCTTCGTTGAAACATAATTGAGCTTCACAATTCCACCATTCACCTTTTCAGAGATAAAAATGTCTGTCATTCTCCACATGCTTCGTTCGGTCATGATGAACTGGATTCTTTGCAATACTTATTGCAGATTTACTGTCACTTTGAAGTTCAAACCATTTGTTGGCACATAACCCCAACTCAATTAACATTCTTTGAAGCAAATTCCTTTTCAAATTCCAAGTGTCATTGCTCTAAATTCTTCTTCTGCACTACTTCGAGATACCATATCCTATTTTTTACTTCTCCAAGTAACCATATTTCCCCAAACAAATGAACAATAACCAGTTGCAGATCTTTTATCCGTTAATTCACCTACCCAGCTTGAATCCAAAAAAATTCTTATTGTTCTATCATCACTCTTTCTAAAAATTAACCCATGTCCTGATGTCATTTTCAAGTATCTTAGAATTCTATTCACAACCTCTAAATGTTCTTCTCTTGGATCATTCATATATTGACTCACTATATTGACAGGGAACGCAATATCAGGTCTAGAAAGTGATAAATAAATTAGTTTACCTACTAGCCTTTGATATTGTTCTTTGTTAACGAGACTTCTTAATTCTTCTCTCCGTAGCTTAAGATTTTCTTCCATGGGTGTTTTTGTCGGCTTACATTCTTTTATTCCAATTTCTGATAATAGATCAAGGATATATTTTCTTTGATTGATCATTATTCCTTCTTTTGATCTTGCAACCTCTATGCCTAAGAAATACCGTAAAGTTCCCAAGTCTTTGGTTTCGAACTCCTTCGCCAGTAGCTTTTTCAGTCTTTCTAACTCCATACAATCATCACTTGTTAGAATTATATCATCCACATAGACAATCAAAATTGCATTTTTGTTGTTTGAAGCTGTTTTGACAAATAAAGTGTGATCCGACTGACATTGCTTGTAACCATCCTGAATAATCACCTTTGTAAACCCGTCAAACCAGGCTCTTGGAGATTGTTTAAGTTCATACAAGGACTTTAGTTATCTACATGCTTTTCATGTATTACTCTTCCCACCCGGTGGAATTCGCATATATACTTCCTCCTCCAAGTTTCTATTTAGAAATGCATTTTTGATGTCCAACTGATGAATCACCCAATTCTCATTGACTGCTAATGACAGTAACACTCTCATAGTGTTTAGTTTTGCTACCGAAGTAAGCGTTTCATGATAATCAACTCCAAAAGATTGAGTGAATCCTTTCGCCACTAATATCGCCTTATATCTTTAAATGCTACCATCAGCTTTGTATTTTACCGTGAATACCCATTTGTAGCCGACTGGTTTTTTATCTTTCAGAAGATCAACTATAATCCAAGTAATGTTGTTTTCCAATGCTTTTAATTCCTCTTCTACTGCCTTTTTCCACTTGGGATCTTTCAATGCTTATTCCACCTTATCTGGAATAGTAATGATATCTACACTTGTTGTAAATTTCTTAAAACAAGCTATTAGCTTTCCATATGCAACAAATCTCTCAATTGGATAATTTCTTCATTTTCATACTCATTTCCTTTGAGCAATTAGCAAGTCATTATCATCAATTAAAGCATTTAATTCAGTGGAAGAACTATGATTACCTTCTTCATTCTCCAAAGGATTCTCGTTCTATTCTAATGTCCATATTGTGTGGGAGACTCGGGATTAGGTTTAGGGATTGATTTAGAAATTGGTTTTTGTCGTCTCTTGTAAATCTGCAATTTGAATTGAGGTATTTGAGGCGAAGTGATATGTTGATAATGCCGAGATAAATATGTTTCGATGGGTTGGTTTGGCAAGGATACATTTTCTGGGTTCGGTAGTGTTGTTTGGTCTGGCTGGAGCGATTTTGTAGGCTTATTCGACTGGTTTAACTGGTTTGACGGTGCTGGTTGATCAAAAAGAGCTGGCTGTAAATCAAGCGACAATTGTTGTGAATCAACAAACTGATATTCATTATGTGACTCCCCCTGAATAGCAATTTTAAGGAAAAATGTGTTTTTTCAAAGAAAGTAACGTCCATAGTAATAAAGAATTTCTTTGTATGAGAATAATAACACTGAAAGCCCTTTTGAGTTGATGAATAACCCAGAAACACACCGAAATGCTCGAGGGTCTAATTTAGACCAAAAAGGAACATTGTAATGAACGAACACAATACAACTAAAACTATAAGGGGTAACAATAAAGTCATCAGTTTAAAATTGGGAAAAACTGAAGAAAAACATCTCTCGGACACTTAAATTGTAACGGTTTACTAGGGAGACGGTTAATCAAATAAGTGGAAGTTAAAAGGGCTTCCCCCAAAAATAGTTAGGAACATTTGTGGAAAAAAGTAGAGACCGAGTAACCTCAAGAAGATGACTGTTTTTTCACTCAACAATCCCATTTTGTTGAGGAGAATTGACACACAAAGTAAGATGAACAATCCCGATTTTCTAAAGAAAGAACCCAAAACATTGGCAAAATACTCACTACCATTATCAGAATGAAACATTTGGATAGAACACTAAAATTGGGTTTCAACCATCTTATGGAACCGTTTAAATATTTCACAAGCTTCAGATTTGGTTTTCATGAGAAAGGTTTAGGTAGTACGAGTGTAATCATCAATAAATGAATAAACCACTGAAACTCATGTAAAGATTCTCCCCGAGATGGTCCCCAAATATCACTATGGATCATGGTTAATGGTTTGGACATTTATATGGAGAAGGTAGATAAACACTCTTAGTTTGTTTAACAAGTGGGAAAATATCACAAGAAAAAGATTTTGGACTTTTATTGACAAACAATTGTGGAAACAATTTTGCAAGATAAAAGAAACCGGGATGTCCTAAGTGAAAGTGCAATAACATAACATCGGTTGAAGGTTCAAGTAAAGGAAATTGTTGTATAACATTGAAGGAAGTAGGTGGGTGGGAAAATAAAGTTACTGCAAGTAGGTAAAGACTCCCCCACAAAGCCTAGCACTGCCAATCACTTTCCCCGAGCTGGAATCCTGATATTCACAAAAATCAGAGTTAAATTTCGTGGTACAGCATAAATCGGCAGACAACTTGCTAATGGAGATAAGATTGCAAGTGAGATTGGGAACATAAAGAACATGAGATAACAAAATGTCATGATTTATTCGAATAAACCCATGACCGGTAACACCAGATAGAGAACCATCAGTTGTTTGATATGAGAGATAGACGAGTCGGCATGAAAAGTGTGAAAGAGCTGAAGATCACCTATCATATGATCACTTGCACCAGAACCCATAATCCAAGTAGGACTGGGAATGAGTTTTTAACTGACTAAAAAACTGTTGCGACTCTTCCATTTGTTTTTTAGTAAATGAACTTCCTTGTAAATCAGTATTCACAACACAATTTCCTTGAGTATCACGTTGTTGATGATGTTTTGAAGACTTCCCATCAGTAGGCTTGCCATGTAACTTCCAATAGGAATCTCGCAAATGGCCAACCTTTTTACAGTAGTCACACTAAGGTCTTCCCTTCTTTGGTCGAGTAGTAGTTTGAGAGTAAGTGAGCAATGCATACCCTTCAGTGGGCTGCGAATCAGGAAGCATAACGGTACGTCGACTTTTTCGCGTCGTATTGCAGATAATACTTCCCAGATTAAAGGAAGAGGTTTGATTCCTAATACTCGTCCTTGGACTTCATCAAGATCCCGATGCAAACCAGACAAAAACTAGAATATCCGGAGTTGTTCAACAATCTTCTTGAATAGACGGGCATCTTCTACACACCTCCAGTCATGGGATTCGAGCAAATCAAGTTATTGCCATAAGCATGACATTAGAGTAAAATATTGAGTCACTGTCATGTTTTCTTGTTTGAGATTGGCAAGTTAACACTCGATCCCAAATAAAGCAGTAGAATTTTCCAGATTCGATTACATCGCCTTTGTAGCACTCCAAATTTCAGCCACTGTTTTGTACAGCAGAAAGTTTTCCCCCACAGCAGGAATCATGGAATTGATGAGCCATGACATAATCATGGTATTCTCACTTATCCAGGTTGAATATTCAGGATCCGTCACAGCAAGAACTAGTGTGGTCTCTAAAAATATTGTTGTTTGCACCGGCCGGTTATATAAAGGCGGCCAGTTATATTGTTGTTGTGGTCTCTAAAGAGATTGGGACCAAGGAATATAATTGTCACCATTCAATCAGTGACAGGTGATAGAGGCTGAAGAAACATCAAAAAGGTTCGAATTGGGTGAATTAACGAGGATTTCCGAAGTGACCTCCGATGAAGAAAAGGCAAAATTCATTATTGACAACTATATTTAAGGTAAATAATAATAATAATAATAATCGGCTAGGGTTAGGAAGAAGGATCTGTCACCTAACTGATACCATGTTGATAAATAGTAAACAATGTGGAGAAGAAAAAGAACTATTTTATTTTTATATATTATGAACGGTGAAAATACATCTTTCTTTTATAGGAAAAGTTAGGAGTAAGTTTTCTATTAGAAATAAACTACCTAGTAGTTATCCTTATCTATCTAACTTTTGTAGGAGTTGGTGTTATATTAAAATACTAACTAACAGCCTTAGCGCATAACCTATACTTTTATTAAGAAATAATCACATATTATTATGAAGATATTTTGATTTTTGCAGGCAATTAAGAGCCATCAAAGCCATTGAATTAATAAAACCATGAAATGAATCTTATTTCCAAAAAAATCACCCCACATGGTATTAAAAAAGGAAAAAAAACCAATTGGCACATCATACAATCTCAGCTTTGAAACAATGGATTAAACCAAAAAGAAGACCCCAAGGATGTCCATATGCTCCATTGAAAGCAAAAGTAATGTGTATGAGTTCTTCTCATGACTCGGTAGCAATTTCCACGGGAGCGACCTTATCGGTCGTGGCGTTTTGTTGTTTCTCACGATCGTTCGTCTCAAGCTGGCTGTAGTTCCCTTTCTCCTTGAAGAGTTGGATATGGTGATGTTTGCAGTAGAGTTTCCCTTCATGTGCTATGTAGTTTGATGGGCTAATCGTGCAACCTCCATGAGTACACTTGAAGCAGCTCCTGTGGTATACTGTTCCATTCACAGTGACCTTTAAACAACACAAAGAAAAGGGGTTTCAATCTCTGTCTCTCGAATCCGAATACACGTGTCGGATACGAATAATGTATCCGGCAATAAAGATTTTTTGTTATCTAGAACGTCTTTAGAAAATCTATCTCGTACACGTGACAGAATAAGTATCGGATATGTGTAGAAAGAGTTCGAGTAATATAGATTTTAATTACCCTCTCAATAGGATAAGCAGTCTTGTTACAACACTTGCATTTCTCTCTGGTGCCCTCAAACAAGTTCAACACCTTTGCTGCATTCTGTTCGATTCAATTCGAAACAAATAAGAGGCGTGATTAAGAAATTATAATGTTTTATATATTTAAATATCAATTAAATACACATCAATTTCTTAACTTTGAATAATGTATCAAATAATTATCTATATAAACATATAGTTAGCAAAAATTACCTCGTTTTCCTTTTGTCTTTCAGGCTTGGCCATTTTTGGTATTCCTGAAAGAAGATTGGAAGGAAAAAAAACTTCAGCATATGGTTCAGAAATTTTTTTTTTTTTAAGTATTCGTGTCTGACACTCGTCTTCGACATATAAACATATAGATATAACCTTTTAGAATAATCTTAACATATATTTATCGGATAAATACCCGTATCCGATACTTATACCTGAGCCCAAATAACATAAATAAAAAAATAATAATATAATTCAATAGAAAATTTTACCTTCAAAACTCTTTTCCAGACTGCCAGTTCTCTTGAAGAGTTGATCAAAGTGAGGCCTACAGTATACCACCCCTTCAAAAGAGTTGTAGTTGCTAAGCTGCAAAAAAAAATCTCAACATACTTTGTACAATATATATGGGTTAATTGCACAAAATGTTCTTCATTATGATTTTGATTTTAAATTAATCCCTAAGCTTCAAAACATTTTGATTGAGTTCTTATAGATCAATATTATATCAATTAGATCCTTCTATCTAGTCTAACTATCAATTCAAACATTGACTGTAAAATTTGGATTTGACATATGAGGATCAAATTATAAACAAATAATTTGTTCATTCTTGGAAGCTTAGTCTAATCTATCAAAAAAATTTGGGTAAACTACACTAATGGTCACCAAACTCTTAGAATGGTTGCACTTTAATAACTATTGTTTTGGATAAACTATTTAATGATCACCAAAGTTTTAGGTTGTTTAAACTTTGATAACATAATTTTTAAAATGTTTTAACTTTTGGTCACAGAACTTTTAGAAGGCTTGTACTTCGATTACCAAATCTTTTAGGTAAACTATACTAATGGCCACCAAATTTTTAGGACGTTTGCTCTTTGATCACGGATGTTTTAGCATGCTTGCACTTTTGGTCACTAAACTTTTAGGATGCTTGCACTTTGATCACCATTTTTTAAGTAAACTACACTAATGGTCACCAAAACTTTTTGATCATTGACTAGATTTCAAAACATTATTACTCTAAATACTCAATTAAGATATTTTAAAATTTAAAGATCAGTTTAAATTCTAGATCATGATACGACATCCAAAAACGTGATGAATATGTCAAAGAAAAAGGAGGAAGGATCACATACATTTTCTTATAGATACTAAACATATATCTATATAACTCGAATCATGTCATATGTTATATTGATTTGTATTCGATATTCATCCGAATTTCATTAACATCGATATTATCGAAAATCATGATCATATACATACTAAACATATGTCTATAAAAGTCGAATCATGTTATATGTTAGATACATATTCGTAATTGATATTTATCCGAATTTCATTAACGTCGATATCGAAAAACATGGATGACAAGACAAAAGCATGTTACCTTGAGAGTACCCCTGCAATGGTGGCATCGGAAGCAAGCCTTATGGAAGGCCCTATTATCAGCCATCAACTTATCCACCAAATACACAGTCTTATCGCAAGCACTGCATTTTTGTTGAGTGCCTTGAAATGTCGCCATTTTTGCTTCCGTCCGATCTCTCAACAACAAAGCCGACTTTCACGAAGAACCCTAGAGATCAAGAAGGCGAAACAGAGTGATCCAATACGATTTTTTCGATTGTTTTAGCTGATTCTTTTTTGTGAATCGAATTTCACACTTGTTTGCCTTCCGATCTGAGCTTCTTCCTCACCGATCTGATCCTCTCTTTCGAGATTTGAGATCTGTTAATTTATAGGGTAAAAAGAGGGCAAAGGTGACAAAAAATAGTGTGGAATACAGTGAATTGAGGCAACGAATTAAAGCGATTTTGTAGCAATTGGTGTCGCTTTCTGCCCTTTTTTTGCTTTCATTTTTTTCCGTTGTTAAAGCAATTCCACCTACCATCCAACCTTGTTTTCTAATATTTTGCTTTGCATTTCTATCTGTAATTTTCCTTTCTTTTCCTAGAAAATTTGATCAGGTCTTTTAAATTCAATCTTTTAAAGCTTTTGCTTTAGTCGTGAAAATGCATGCCCATCCGGATTCCTCGTTACAATATTCATTAAATTTGAATTTATAAATTGTTTTTACTTCTTTTTACGATATAGTTTTAGGGATGGAAACAGGTCAGAGTTTTTTCGCTCTCCACCCGAATCAAACCCGACTCGACCTCGTCCTTTAAAAATCCGACCCAACTCAACACAAACTCGAATTTTTTTAAAAAAAAAACCTACTATCAAATCGGGTCAGATTAGAATCCATCAGATTTGGGTTAAATAGACATCCCCATGAGTGTGTTGTATTAAAAGATTAAAATTAATTGAAAAAATATTACTTTTAAGATTAATATAAACTAAAATAAAACTCAGAGACTAAATTGAAAAAAATTTATCAAGTTGAGATCCTCTTTCGTATTTAAGTTTATTTATTTCTTTATTTAATTTAAAATTTATCATGATTAATGACACATAAAGTTCTTCGTCAATTGGCCCGACATTCATCATATCATATCATATCATATCATCATCTAACAACTAATCTATTAGATACATAATTAAAAAGAAAAATGGTATAGTCGATAGGATGTCCATCATCCTTTTTATTTATAATTTTTAAACTAAAATTTGGTATTACGAAAAATTAAAAGGTATTGCTAACTACGTTTTAATTTGGTTGATATTTATTAGATTTCGTTTTGTATTTAAATATAATTATATATGATCTAAATTTTTTAAAAGTTTAGGATTTTTATGAAAAAAAAAATTAAATATCATGAGACTTATATAACAAATAAGTAACTAAAAGTATATTATATTTTTCATTGAAGTACCTAAAGTTTTTTTTTATCAAAATAAGCACCTAAAATTTTACCTTTTTGATCAAAATAGGTACCTGTATTTTTTTATCAAAATAGATACTTAAAGTATTCTTTAATTAATGCAACATGTCAATATTTTTAGAACTTAGATGAAATATTTTGACATAGAATACTTTAAGTACCTATTTTGACTAAAAATATAGCTTTAGGTATTTATTTTGATCAAAAAGTATTTTATGTACTTGAGAAGTATAGTTTACATACTTCTTTGTGATATAAGCCATTTCATAATAACTAGATATAAAAGGTAAACATTAGTCTTTAATTTTTTTTGGAGACATTATTTACAAGTTAAAAAAAACTCGACAAAAGGGAATATTTCCCTTTATATTTTCAAAGTTGAATAATCACATATATTCTGATTATGTTGGGAGTTAAGGTAGATCTGACATTTAAATAGATATAATTTTTATCATTTTCGTTTTTCATCTGCAGATCTCAAACTCCAACTCTAATCTTAATTTGAACGGTATCTAATTACTTGCGGACTAAGGGTCTAAAACTTTTTACAGTTTGGTAAATAATCACTTCTAATCACTAGTGAAATGAGGGGGACCCTTCATTTCTACTCAAATGTATCAGTCTGATTCTTTTTCCCATTACATAAAACATTCAATAACCCTAATTTTCCAAACTCAAATTACTCAACCATTCACCTAACCGTTCTGTTGTTGCCGCCGTCTTTACTAGCCAGACACCTCTCAAGGTTACCAAACTATTCTTCTAATTTCCAGATTAAAAGGCCAAAAAATTAAGCATGTTTGATCTGTTCTTCACTGCATATGCATAAGAGTTGGACTAAAATTAAGAATTCCATTCATCACTTGCACTTTCATAATCTCCACCCTCTCTTCTACCTAAGGATAAACCCCACTACATGATGAGAGTTGGGCACATGATCTTTTATAGTTCCTAAACTGTCCTGAAGAAAGTATGTAGATATTGGGAAGTTGTTGATGTGTAAATTGTTCACTCCGCTACTGAGGTATTTAGCAGTGGTGGGTGTCGCTACTACCGTGGCAGCACTGTGCCACTCTTTTGTAGTTCAATAGACTGTACCATATGAAATGTAAGAGTGGCAAACTTTGGTCTCTAGTGAAAATTAACCAGAGTTCTAAGAGAAACAGATTGATAACTAAAAACCAGACATTATACATTTACAGAAATAAGGCATTTGGTCTAGTGGTTTGATTCTCGCTTCTGCAGCGAGAGGTCCCAAGTTTGATTCTAGGAATGCTTCAGTGCCCTTTAGTCCAAGGTCAAAACAGATTCAAACCTAGCTCACTGCATTTCAATGCACAAAATAGCTCACAAACAATTTAGTTGGTAAGAGATTCATCAATAAACAAAGAAAGTACACACTATTCTTGAAAATTAGACCACTATAGTTGTTTACCAACATTACAATTAACAAATTGGGCATTTGGTCTAGTGGTATGATTCTCGCTTTGGGTGCGAGAGGTCCCGAGTTCGATTCTCGGAATGCCCCCTTTTTTTTATAATTTCTCCTTTTTTAATTAGGCAAGAAGAAACTGGACCAAGTCAATTTTCAAAGTACTAATTGTTTGGAGAAGGCCTAAATAAATGATTACGGAAAGAAACACTAGTTAATGGGAAAGCTAAAAAGCACACAAACTCTAATTTCCTTCTCTTTTGTGCAGTGGTGAACAACGGCACAAAGCTTGGTCAATGTCTGATTAGTTTTGGATCCTTAGTAGAGAAACCAAACGGCATTAGCAGCTAAAGACTAAAGTAGATACCGCCTACACTGCTTGCAACAAAATAATATTCGAGCATTCAGTATGCAGAGTCCCGGAAATAAAAGGTTATCAGGACAAGACACTAACCCGATAATTCAAGAACTTCCTAATCATCCAATAAGCTCACCTTTAACCATTGCCTTAAGCACCAAGTTAGGATTCAAACATTAGAACATACTGATTCTCGCTTCAGGTGTGAGACTCAATTCTTGGAATGCCCCCCATATTCCCTTTTTCCTTCCCCTTTTCTAAATTTTTAGAATTTGGGATAATTGATCAGATTCCAATCTCAAGTCAACTTCTATACTAATATAGAACTTAATAATGGATTTCAAATCTGTCTTGTCACACCCCAATATGGGGTTAGATTTACTTTAGTTTAAAATATGTGAGGATATAAAATTTGGTTGGCAAATAATTGTTGTATTATACTATTATTTTATTAAACAATTGAAGGTCACTCCATAAGAGATATATTTTTTTAAGTAAGGATAATGCAACTATGGTTGGAACCCAATGTTTTCAGCTCATTTTCGGCCAGCTTTTGTGTCCACCAAAGCTTGAAATCAATTAAAGAAATGTATTGATTTGTCATTCTCCAACAACAATCTCCGTTCATATAATAAAATAATATGAAGTGATGGAGGGTGAATGATTGAAAGAAAGGATTGAAAATAAATAATTCTTTTATTATTATTTTATTCAACCATAAGGCATCAACAGATTAGTTTTTTTTGGCTATGGCAGATGAGTTTAACTCATGAACAAATTGGTGGGATTCATCGAGGACAGCCGGTTCATCTTCTTTATCTTCTGGGTTAAACAATAGTTCTGGAAGCTTCGGTTGGGTGACTAAAATGGCTGATATCAAAACAGCAGCTGCAACAAGGTCTTCAATGGATTCGATCTCATCGGTTTCGGGTAGTTCGGTTGTTTTCCAGGAGAACGATAAGCTTCAAGTCATGGATTGTAACCAAGCTTTGCTCCGTGGGGAGACGCGTGAGACTAGTTTCAGGTCGATGCTTCAAGACCATAACTTGAGTACATCAAATGTGAACTATCATCATCCTCAAGAGCAGTAAGAAACAGGATTTGGTCGATTTTCATATGAGAATAGTTCGACCAACTATCAATATGGAGATGAAACGAGTGACAGAGTTTATACCATTGATTCAGTCCATCATGAGGTATTATATAGTGAAACACCCAAACTCAAACCTGGAATTGGAACTGGTGACGAATTTGCATCCACTCCAAGGGGGGGTTTCCAGTTTCTATCCATTTTTTAATATATAAAATTTTCTTATTTCCCTCTAGATTTTCCTTCACTCCAAATACCATTGCAATTCCTACGATTGGGTTGGTGACGGGCCTCAAAGAAAAGTTATAATAAGGAAAGGAAAGAACTGGGAAAGAAAGGAAAAAAAAGGAAATCACCAAGTTAGTCATCCAAGAATGGTAAGAACTTAACCTTGTTTTCTAGTTTCCATATAGTTATGTTTTTGTTTTAATAGTTTTAATAAGATTAATTTAGTCCCTAACCTTGTTAGCTAAATATTAAATTAGGCCCATAAATTATTATTTAGATTTTAATATATTATTTCAATTATAATAAGTTATTTTTATGGCAAGAAAAATTATTTGAAGTTGTATTTGTACGGTGGATGGTCCGTGTTCGTGAGAAAAAGATTGGAAGCTAGAAATCAAGTTGGTGAGCTGGAAGTTAAGACTAATATTTTGGGTTTTGTTGATGTTCCGATTTTGAGGCCGTTTCGCCAAATTCAAACCCAGTAAGTTATTTTTCACTGATTAATCACCCGATTCGATCCGTTTATCTCAATTAAGCTCCGTTTTTGATGTAATTTCTGTTGATATGCATCCGAGAGAAATATTGGAAGTTGAATTAAAGATCAAAGGCGTTCGAATGAAATTTATATGGTCGATCAGTATGGCACAAAAATCGAGGTAATACTTTACTATCTCTTTATGCTTTATGGAACATGTTGATATTGGTAAATATATGAATAAGATAATGTTGGTCACTTTTATAGAGTTGAATAATTTATTCACTCGATATGAATGTGGTAGAAATTCTGTAACTGAATACGGATCGAATGACTATTATAAGATATTGAGGAATTGTTAGAATTAAATTACAAGTTTGAGATTAGTGATAAAGATATCAGCACTGGATTTGTAACTTATATTTTATATCATCAAAGGTTAAATGTTAAAGGTACTTGGATGAAAATTATGAGAATACTCCGGTATGGTAAAATTATGAAAATACTCTTATGTTGTAGGATGACAAAAATTGTCCCTGGAAGTTGGTTAATAACTCTGAAAAGACATATTGATTCGATATAACTACTGATGCGCATAAGAAATGTTAGTTTTACTTGAAAATTTTGGATAACCGGTTTTTAACCCCAAGAGGGTTTATACATGATACTAAAAGTCTGTTAAGTAATCATTTCAAGATCAGAGAAGGTTCGGGAAAACAATTAATTATAGGATTTCCAAATTATATTATTTTCGTTAAGAGATAATACCGAAATTATCTAGTTATGAAATTACGAAAATACCCTTGAGAGGTAAAAATAATCCAAGTTGACTCTGAACGAGCATGTAACCTGAGAATTTGTAATTAAACCGATAAATTACTGATTTAATGGTTGAGATCCTACTTTTGTATGGAAAATTCCTAATAATTCGTTAGTAATGTCTGAAAAGACTTTTAACCTGAAAATCTCCGAGATATGAGTAAATACCTGAAGAATAAATTATCGAGGGTGCTCTTTTGTCTGAATTATTTGAAAGGTCTGAAATAAATGATAAGTTGGAATTAAAAATAAGACAGAATGGAAGGAAATGATTGAAATACACTGAATCTGTAAGATGACCAAAATACCCCTATAATGGAAATGATTAAAGAATATCACAAAGCCAGAAATGAATGGATAACCTCAAGCTTTGAAATGAAGAAGAACATTGAGCATAAAAATGTCCAAAATACCCTTATGACCAAGGATAAGTAAATGGATTGGATTCATTAAGGAATCCAAATAAACCTGGATGTTGCATTGCCTTTTAAAAGTTATGGAACACAGTTTAAGCTGGTCTACCAAAGTTAATGCTATGTTAATACCTGAATGGCATAAATACCACTTGAATGCTAGTTCGTCTCCTTAAGTTTGGATTGATGATAATTATGGAAGTACTCAGCTCAGCTCAGCTCAACGTTAGAGCACATTCGATATTAAGAAGTGGATATTTGTGAGATAAATCAATCACGAATACCAAAATGATTTTTGTATATGACCAAAGTGAAATGAACGGAAGTAAAACATGTATCTGAAACTTAGAAGTGTCTGAATTAATCTGGAAAACTCTGAAGTAACCGGGATAGACTTGCGTGCTAAACGAACTAAGTAACCTCAATGACTGAGGATTTAATAGGTGATTGGATGAGTTTGGAAACACTGATAAATATATATGATGAATTATCTTTATGGGCCATGAACCATGAATTAAGTACGTCTGTATTTTCTGATATCGTTGAAATGTGGAAATGAAATAAAGACCATAGAAAGATCTATTCAGCAATGATTACAAAGATGATTTATGTACAAGAATTGTTAGTATTAAAGAGTGAATACTTGGAAAGGCAATAAATTGACGAGTCGACAAGCATTAGTTCTGAGAGTTATTCAGTTTGAATAGTTCGATAAACCGATAGATCAACATGAATTGTAATGTCTGGAATCTCCGTTTCTCTTTTATTAGCTCAAATCACTCCGGTTATTCCTGAACACTTTCCTGATGCACATAAATCATAGTGGAATTCTAAAGTATCAACTTTAAATATCTGATTAGATCGGTTAGTAATCGATTCTCTCCAATAAGACCTTGTTCTTAGAATCCGATCAAATTGCACGAGTTTCATGTTATCCTTACCGATAATTACAAAATGCCTCTGAAAAAATACTTGGATCCTCTAGTGTGTTCCCTATGTACTACATAATTGTTTTATCTGTTTTGAAATGTGGTACACTAAAATCTATGGTTATTGTTTTATGATGCACCGACTTACCAGTGATGGTTTATGGACTATGACTGATATATGATTATTGGTTTTCACTGATATATGATAACGATGATTACGGACCTAATGTGACTCTTGGGTAGGCTCACGGGCCCCAAGATGCACCATTAGGTTGGCTCCCTTTTGCCGTGTGCTTAGGGTAAGCCCTATGGACTTACGGGCCTAAGGATACAGGCCCAAAGCCTATCCTTAGGTGGCTTCCTTTTTGCTGTGTGCTTAAGGTAAGCCCTATGGACGTAGTTTTGAGGAACTACGGATGGTGTACATGAAAAGGATTTAAACTATGAGTTTCAAAAGTGAAACTTCATTATGATTTTATAATGATTTACTGAACTATTACTCGTTTATTGTACCTACTATGATTTTATCGTACTGTTGGAACACACTACACATCCTATTCGATCTCATGAAAATGTCATACTATGAATGTTTCCTATGACCTAAGATCTTAATGGATTCTACTCGATGAACTACCAGTGGAACCCTAGATTATTCCGACAACCGGTATATGTTTGATTCAATAAGGAAATTATATGGTTTTCCATTTATCTACATGTCCTATAGCATCACCTGGTAGTTCTGTATTACTGAGCTTTCCGAAGCTTACTCTATTACTCACCATTGCAGGTTAAAAGAATTGTATCAGTGCAACTATCGACATCAATAAGGAAGTTCTTCCGGCGTTGCTTGTAGAGGATGCTACATGTGATTAGGGGGCATGTAATTGTATTTTGTTTTATATACGAGTCTGAAAATCTGTTTTATTTCTGAATGCTAATAAAGCAATTATGAGTTACATGTTTTAATAAAAAAAAATTAAATTTTTCGAGATTTTTACAGTGGGTTGCTCCGGTGACCCTAATGTGACACTCCAGATCGGATCGGGTTATCCGCATCGGTCTGAGGGGTTACATGTCTTCTAACAAGATTCCTCACAAAAAAGTACTGAAACATAAATAAATAAATAATAAAATTACGTTCAATGCCTGCACAAACGGGGACATTTTAACATAATCCCACTAGGGTTAATCCTAACAATAGGCTCAAACAGGGTCATTAAAAGAACAGAAAAATTCCGCAGTCAAACACTTAATTGGTTAAAAGAAATTATAAAATTTAGGAAATTCATGAACAATATATGTTTTGCCTTCTAGTGTATTCATATTTCAACAAACAAGTATCAAATGGAATCACAATATAGAAAAAAAGTGACAACCTGGTGCTAATCACAAGCCAGATTCCAACCTAGTGCAATGCACATTTTTAAACAAATAAGAAAGCTCACAAATAGATTGAATTGATCAGAGATTCATCAATAAACAAAGAAAGTATGCACTATTTTTTAAAATTGGCCAGCAATACAGGCTATCAACACTGATTGCAACAAATGGGCATTTGGTCTAGTGGTATGATTCTCGCTTTGGGTGCGAGAGGTCCCGAGTTCGATTCTCGGAATGCCCCTCTGTTTTTCTTTTTATCTTGCATTCCCGGCAAGATTTTCTGAGTTCAATTCTCAGAATGCCCCACTGCTTGTTTCAGAAGTTTTAAACTGTTTAAAATAGAGCATTGCACATTTTTTTAATACACAAAAATAGCTCACAAACAATTGAGTTGATTAGAGATTCATCAGTAAAAAAAGAAAGTATGCTCTATTCTTGAATATTAGCTTCCAATAGATGTTATCAACAACATAGGCAACAAATTGTGCATTTGGTCTAGTGGTATGATTCTTGCTTTGGGTATGAGAGGTCCCGAGTTTGATTTTTTGAATGCGGAATGCCCCTCTAATATTTTTGCTTTTCTCAAATCATTAGGCATGAGGAATCTGGACCAAAGTCATTTTTCAAACTCTTAATTGTTTTCTGACCAGACCATATACAATAAGAAGCTATTCTTCCCACTTCTTGACATTTTAAATAAATGTTTACGGAAAGAAAAACAAGTTAACAAGAATGTCCGGTTTTTAATTGACATAAAATCCAATTTTCTTCTCTCTTGTGCAGTGACTACAATAAACAAAGCGGTGAACAAAGGTACAAAGCTTGGTCAATGCCGGGTTCGGTTCAGATCCTTGCTAGAATAACTGAATGGCTTTAGCTGGCAACAAATTGGGCATTTGGTCTAGTGGTATGATTCTCGCTTAGGGTGTGAGAGGTCCCAAGTTCAATTCTCGGAATGCCCTTCTTCTTTTTTAGTTTTCTCAAATCATTAGGCATGAGGAATCTGGAAAAAGTCATTTTTCAAAGTCTTAATTGTTTTCTGACAATAATATATACTATGAGTTGCAAAAGTTAATTAAATAAAGTCTTCCTGCTTGTTGACGTTTTAAATAAATGTTTACGGAAAGAAAAACTAGTTAACGGGAAAGCCGAATGTCCACAAAATCCAAATTTCTTCTGTTTTGTGCAGTGACTACACTAAACAAAGTGATGAACAAAGGTATAAAGCTTGGTCAATGCCGGATTCATTTTGGATCCTTACTAGAATAACTAAACGGCTTTAGCAGGTAAAGACTAAAGTTACCGATCAATCAATAACTCCCTAATCATCCAATAAGCTCATATTTGACCATTAGCTTCAGCACCAAGTTAATATTCAAACATCAGAACAACATGCTGACAAGGTTAGCATCAACATATCAAAATTCATCAGGATCTTGAAGAAAATATGTTACCTAAAACCTAATCATGTTTATTATCAAAGATTGGGCATTTGGTCTAGTGGTATGATTCTCGCTCCGGGTGTGAGAGTACCTGAGTTCAGTTCTCGGAAATCCCCCCCCCCACCCCCACAACACACACAAAAAAACCTTTTTTTCCCCCTTTTCTGAATTTTTACAACTTGAAATAGCTTATCAGATTCCGACCTCAAGTCAACTTCAATAATATAATAGAACTTAATAATGAATTTCAGATCTGTTTTCTGACAAGTTTCCTCACAAAATAGTTCTATGAATAAATAAATGATAAAATTAGGTTCAATGCCGGAACAAATGGGGACATTTTAACCTAATTTCACTAGAGTTAACCTAACCATGGGCTCAAATAGGGTCATTAAAAAAATCTTAAAAATTCTAAAAATACAATAAAAACTGAAAAATCATCAAGCGATGTACTTTTACTTACTGCTGAGAAAATATAAATCATTCGACTGTACACAGCTTGAAAACGACAACTCGTAAAGCTCCATACACAGGCGATCAGTGGTTAGATTATTTCCGATATCTCGCTGGATCAGGTAGTTCAAGGAAACGGGTTTTCGACACTTTGGTCAAAATAGAGTCCACATACTAATCAAGGCAACATAAGCCCTACACTATTTTTTTAGGGTAAAATACACTACAGGTCACTAACAGGCTAGTCAAATGTTTTTCTAAAGTTGCGTTTGGTTTATAGAATAAATGGGAATAAAAAATTATCATGGAATAAGATTATTGAGAATGTTGTATTTTGTTTTGGTTGGTTTAGCAGGAATGTAAAATTATCGTGTTTGGTTAAAGGAATAAAAAATTATTGGAATATATATTTGATCAAATTGTCATTATTATATATATTTTTTTTAACAAGTTGAAAAATAATTATATATTTTCTTTAAAAAAATTTAATTCATAAAATTTTTATAATTTATTTTTACAAAATTGAAAATAAAAAGGTTTAATGAAAATGTAAAATTTTATTTTAACCCCTAAACTTCATATAAAATTTTAATTATATATTTTTTTGTAAATCTAAAATAGTTTAAGGATAAATTTATAATTTAACATTTGTAGAATTTTTATTATTCAATGACAGAAGAAGGATATTTTTGGAAAAAAAAATTTAAAGACATTTTAGTCCAAAACGCCGGTAATCCAACAATACCTAAGAGAATGGGGTAATGACATTCTCGGTAATATACCCCAAAAATATACTATTGGTAATAAAATAATACCGTGAATGACATTCCCAGCCAGTCAAACGGAGGAATGTAGATTCCATTTCCATGAGAATCCCACATTCCCCGAACAAACAACCCCTAAAAATTATAACAGATCACTCAATTACAAAGGATAAAGTATACAAATGGCTACTAAACTATGATAAAATTATATTTTGGATATTAAACTTTCAAATATTACAAAATGAATATTAATTGTTTTAGTTACAAAATTAAGACAAGACACGTGTTTCATTTCTAGTCATGATCTCCAGGTAAATGTTTGAAAACACTATAACTTTCACAGAATTTTTAAAAGGGAAAAGAATAAGTTCGTTATTATCATAAGAAATACAAAATCTTAATTTTTAAATTTTATTATAGGTGACACAAAAGGTGAAAATATAAGTAAAAAGAAATATAAAGGATTTTATTAAAAATTTTAAGAATTGTAAAATTTTCCCAAAGCTATAGTTTTAAAAAGCATGAATATTATATTATAGTTTTTTTTTTGTTTTTTTTTAAATATATTACCTAAAAATATTAGAAAATATCAAAATAAAATTTTTAGTTATAATTGATAAGTCTACATATTGTCCATTAAATTTAATGTGTGACGTCATCACGATTAACAACAAATAACGACAGTTAATCACGTGATTCCCATTTTATAACAAAATGAAAAGTTTAATGTCCACTTTATGATTTTTGTTAGTTTAGTAACTTAAAAGATCATTTCGGCTTCGTTTAGTGATTATTGTGTACTTTACCCATTAAAAAATGTCATAAGCAAATCACCCCATTATTGTGATATGGTATAATAACATTTTTAGTCCCTAAAACTCGTACATTCTATTAATTTTATCATGATTAAAAAAACAATTCAGTGATCTAATCTTTCATATTTAAAGATTCCATCATTTTTATCTTTTAGTCGCGATATGGTCAAAGCAAGGGTCTAGCTTTTTATACTTTGGTAAATAATCAGTAGTGAAATGAGAGGATCCTTAATTTCTACTTGAAAGTATCAGTTTGGTTTTTCGCCCATTACATAATGAATTCACAAACCCTAATTTTCCAAACACAGAATTACTCGGCCATTCACCTAACCCATCAGGGTCACCAAACTACTCTTCTAATTTCCAGATTAAAATGCCCAAAATTAAAATAAAATAAGCATGCTTGATTTGTGCTCCACTGCATATGCATGAGAGTTGAACTAAAATTAAGAATTCTGGTTGTCCATCACCTGCACTTTCATAATCTCCATCCCATTACATGAAGAAAGTTGGGGACATGATCCGTTTCTAAACTTGCCTGTAGAAAGAATGTAGATCTTGGGAACTTGATGTGGAATTTGTTCAAGCCGCGGTCGCTGCTACCCGATAATAGTCAATGTGGAACCACTATGCCACTCTTTTGCAGTTCCATACACTGTACCATGTGAAATGTAAGAGTGGCAAACTTTGGTCTCTAGTCAACATTAACCGGAGTTCTAGGATAAACAGATTGATAACTAAAAATCAGACATTATACATTTACAGAAATAAGGCATTTGGTCTAGTGGTTTGATTCTCGCTTCCGGTGCAAGAGGTCCTGTGTTTGATTCTCGGAATGCCTCAATGCCTTTAGATGAAGATCAAAACAGATTCAATCAATGCCATTTCAATGAACAAAAATAGCTCACAAACAATTTAGTTGGTAAGAGATTCATCAATAAACAAAGAAAGTACACACTATTCTTGAAAATTAGACCACTATAGTGTTACCAACATTACAATTAACAAATTGGGCATTTGGTCTAGTGGTATGATTCTCGCTTTGGGTGCGAGAGGTCCCGAGTTCGATTCTCGGAATGCCCCCTTTTTTTATAATTTCTCCTTTTTTAATTAGGCAAGAAGAAACTGGACCAAGTCAATTTTCAAAGTACTAATTGTTTGGAGAAGGCCTAAATAAATGATTACGGAAAGAAACACTAGTTAATGGGAAAGCTAAAAAGCACACAAACTCTAATTTCCTTCTCTTTTGTGCAGTGGTGAACAACGGCACAAAGCTTGGTCAATGTCTGATTAGTTTTGGATCCTTAGTAGAGAAACCAAACGGCATTAGCAGCTAAAGACTAAAGTAGATACCGCCTACACTGCTTGCAACAAAATAATATTCGAGCATTCAGTATGCAGAGTCCCGGAAATAAAAGGTTATCAGGACAAGACACTAACCCGATAATTCAAGAACTTCCTAATCATCCAATAAGCTCACCTTTAACCATTGCCTTAAGCACCAAGTTAGGATTCAAACATTAGAACATACTGATTCTCGCTTCAGGTGTGAGACTCAATTCTTGGAATGCCCCCCATATTCCCTTTTTCCTTCCCCTTTTCTAAATTTTTAGAATTTGGGATAATTGATCAGATTCCAATCTCAAGTCAACTTCTATACTAATATAGAACTTAATAATGGATTTCAAATCTGTCTTGTCACACCCCAATATGGGGTTAGATTTACTTTAGTTTAAAATATGTGAGGATATAAAATTTGGTTGGCAAATAATTGTTGTATTATACTATTATTTTATTAAACAATTGAAGGTCACTCCATAAGAGATATATTTTTTTAAGTAAGGATAATGCAACTATGGTTGGAACCCAATGTTTTCAGCTCATTTTCGGCCAGCTTTTGTGTCCACCAAAGCTTGAAATCAATTAAAGAAATGTATTGATTTGTCATTCTCCAACAACAATCTCCGTTCATATAATAAAATAATATGAAGTGATGGAGGGGTGAATGATTGAAAGAAAGGATTGAAAATAAATAATTCTTTTATTATTATTTTATTCAACCATAAGGCATCAACAGATTAGTTTTTTTTGGCTATGGCAGATGAGTTTAACTCATGAACAAATTGGTGGGATTCATCGAGGACAGCCGGTTCATCTTCTTTATCTTCTGGGTTAAACAATAGTTCTGGAAGCTTCGGTTGGGTGACTAAAATGGCTGATATCAAAACAGCAGCTGCAACAAGGTCTTCAATGGATTCGATCTCATCGGTTTCGGGTAGTTCGGTTGTTTTCCAGGAGAACGATAAGCTTCAAGTCATGGATTGTAACCAAGCTTTGCTCCGTGGGGAGACGCGTGAGACTAGTTTCAGGTCGATGCTTCAAGACCATAACTTGAGTACATCAAATGTGAACTATCATCATCCTCAAGAGCAGTAAGAAACAGGATTTGGTCGATTTTCATATGAGAATAGTTCGACCAACTATCAATATGGAGATGAAACGAGTGACAGAGTTTATACCATTGATTCAGTCCATCATGAGGTATTATATAGTGAAACACCCAAACTCAAACCTGGAATTGGAACTGGTGACGAATTTGCATCCACTCCAAGGGGGGGTTTCCAGTTTCTATCCATTTTTTAATATATAAAATTTTCTTATTTCCCTCTAGATTTTCCTTCACTCCAAATACCATTGCAATTCCTACGATTGGGTTGGTGACGGGCCTCAAAGAAAAGTTATAATAAGGAAAGGAAAGAACTGGGAAAGAAAGGAAAAAAAAGGAAATCACCAAGTTAGTCATCCAAGAATGGTAAGAACTTAACCTTGTTTTCTAGTTTCCATATAGTTATGTTTTTGTTTTAATAGTTTTAATAAGATTAATTTAGTCCCTAACCTTGTTAGCTAAATATTAAATTAGGCCCATAAATTATTATTTAGATTTTAATATATTATTTCAATTATAATAAGTTATTTTTATGGCAAGAAAAATTATTTGAAGTTGTATTTGTACGGTGGATGGTCCGTGTTCGTGAGAAAAAGATTGGAAGCTAGAAATCAAGTTGGTGAGCTGGAAGTTAAGACTAATATTTTGGGTTTTGTTGATGTTCCGATTTTGAGGCCGTTTCGCCAAATTCAAACCCAGTAAGTTATTTTTCACTGATTAATCACCCGATTCGATCCGTTTATCTCAATTAAGCTCCGTTTTTGATGTAATTTCTGTTGATATGCATCCGAGAGAAATATTGGAAGTTGAATTAAAGATCAAAGGCGTTCGAATGAAATTTATATGGTCGATCAGTATGGCACAAAAATCGAGGTAATACTTTACTATCTCTTTATGCTTTATGGAACATGTTGATATTGGTAAATATATGAATAAGATAATGTTGGTCACTTTTATAGAGTTGAATAATTTATTCACTCGATATGAATGTGGTAGAAATTCTGTAACTGAATACGGATCGAATGACTATTATAAGATATTGAGGAATTGTTAGAATTAAATTACAAGTTTGAGATTAGTGATAAAGATATCAGCACTGGATTTGTAACTTATATTTTATATCATCAAAGGTTAAATGTTAAAGGTACTTGGATGGAAAATTATGAGAATACTCCGGTATGGTAAAATTATGAAAATACTCTTATGTTGTAGGATGACAAAAATTGTCCCTGGAAGTTGGTTAATAACTCTGAAAAGACATATTGATTCGATATAACTACTGATGCGCATAAGAAATGTTAGTTTTACTTGAAAATTTTGGATAACCGGTTTTTAACCCCAAGAGGGTTTATACATGATACTAAAAGTCTGTTAAGTAATCATTTCAAGATCAGAGAAGGTTCGGGAAAACAATTAATTATAGGATTTCCAAATTATATTATTTTCGTTAAGAGATAATACCGAAATTATCTAGTTATGAAATTACGAAAATACCCTTGAGAGGTAAAAATAATCCAAGTTGACTCTGAACGAGCATGTAACCTGAGAATTTGTAATTAAACCGATAAATTACTGATTTAATGGTTGAGATCCTACTTTTGTATGGAAAATTCCTAATAATTCGTTAGTAATGTCTTGAAAGACTTTTAACCTGAAAATCTCCGAGATATGAGTAAATACCTGAAGAATAAATTATCGAGGGTGCTCTTTTGTCTGAATTATTTGAAAGTCCTGAAATAAATGATAAGTTGGAATTAAAAAATAAGACAGAATGGAAGGAAATGATTGAAATACACTGAATCTGTAAGATGACCAAAATACCCCTATAATGGAAATGATTAAAGAATATCACAAAGCCAGAAATGAATGGATAACCTCAAGCTTTGAAATGAAGGAAGAACATTGAGCATAAAAATGTCCAAAATACCCTTATGACCAAGGATAAGTAAATGGATTGGATTCATTAAGGAATCCAAATAAACCTGGATGTTGCATTGCCTTTTAAAAGTTATGGAACACAGTTTAAGCTGGTCTACCAAAGTTAATGCTATGTTAATACCTGAATGGCATAAATACCACTTGAATGCTAGTTCGTCTCCTTAAGTTTGGATTGATGATAATTATGGAAGTACTCAGCTCAGCTCAGCTCAACGTTAGAGCACATTCGATATTAAGAAGTGGATATTTGTGAGATAAATCAATCACGAATACCAAAATGATTTTTGTATATGACCAAAGTGAAATGAACGGAAGTAAAACATGTATCTGAAACTTAGAAGTGTCTGAATTAATCTGGAAAACTCTGAAGTAACCGGGATAGACTTGCGTGCTAAACGAACTAAGTAACCTCAATGACTGAGGATTTAATAGGTGATTGGATGAGTTTGGAAACACTGATAAATATATATGATGAATTATCTTTATGGGCCATGAACCATGAATTAAGTACGTCTGTATTTTCTGATATCGTTGAAATGTGGAAATGAAATAAAGACCATAGAAAGATCTATTCAGCAATGATTACAAAGATGATTTATGTACAAGAATTGTTAGTATTAAAGAGTGAATACTTGGAAAGGCAATAAATTGACGAGTCGACAAGCATTAGTTCTGAGAGTTATTCAGTTTGAATAGTTCGATAAACCGATAGATCAACATGAATTGTAATGTCTGGAATCTCCGTTTCTCTTTTATTAGCTCAAATCACTCCGGTTATTCCTGAACACTTTCCTGATGCACATAAATCATAGTGGAATTCTAAAGTATCAACTTTAAATATCTGATTAGATCGGTTAGTAATCGATTCTCTCCAATAAGACCTTGTTCTTAGAATCCGATCAAATTGCACGAGTTTCATGTTATCCTTACCGATAATTACAAAATGCCTCTGAAAAAATACTTGGATCCTCTAGTGTGTTCCCTATGTACTACATAATTGTTTTATCTGTTTTGAAATGTGGTACACTAAAATCTATGGTTATTGTTTTATGATGCACCGACTTACCAGTGATGGTTTATGGACTATGACTGATATATGATTATTGGTTTTCACTGATATATGATAACGATGATTACGGACCTAATGTGACTCTTGGGTAGGCTCACGGGCCCCAAGATGCACCATTAGGTTGGCTCCCTTTTGCCGTGTGCTTAGGGTAAGCCCTATGGACTTACGGGCCTAAGGATACAGGCCCAAAGCCTATCCTTAGGTGGCTTCCTTTTTGCTGTGTGCTTAAGGTAAGCCCTATGGACGTAGTTTTGAGGAACTACGGATGGTGTACATGAAAAGGATTTAAACTATGAGTTTCAAAAGTGAAACTTCATTATGATTTTATAATGATTTACTGAACTATTACTCGTTTATTGTACCTACTATGATTTTATCGTACTGTTGGAACACACTACACATCCTATTCGATCTCATGAAAATGTCATACTATGAATGTTTCCTATGACCTAAGATCTTAATGGATTCTACTCGATGAACTACCAGTGGAACCCTAGATTATTCCGACAACCGGTATATGTTTGATTCAATAAGGAAATTATATGGTTTTCCATTTATCTACATGTCCTATAGCATCACCTGGTAGTTCTGTATTACTGAGCTTTCCGAAGCTTACTCTATTACTCACCATTGCAGGTTAAAAGAATTGTATCAGTGCAACTATCGACATCAATAAGGAAGTTCTTCCGGCGTTGCTTGTAGAGGATGCTACATGTGATTAGGGGGCATGTAATTGTATTTTGTTTTATATACGAGTCTGAAAATCTGTTTTATTTCTGAATGCTAATAAAGCAATTATGAGTTACATGTTTTAATAAAAAAAAATTAAATTTTTCGAGATTTTTACAGTGGGTTGCTCCGGTGACCCTAATGTGACACTCCAGATCGGATCGGGTTATCCGCATCGGTCTGAGGGGTTACATGTCTTCTAACAAGATTCCTCACAAAAAAGTACTGAAACATAAATAAATAAATAATAAAATTACGTTCAATGCCTGCACAAACGGGGACATTTTAACATAATCCCACTAGGGTTAATCCTAACAATAGGCTCAAACAGGGTCATTAAAAGAACAGAAAAATTCCGCAGTCAAACACTTAATTGGTTAAAAGAAATTATAAAATTTAGGAAATTCATGAACAATATATGTTTTGCCTTCTAGTGTATTCATATTTCAACAAACAAGTATCAAATGGAATCACAATATAGAAAAAAAGTGACAACCTGGTGCTAATCACAAGCCAGATTCCAACCTAGTGCAATGCACATTTTTAAACAAATAAGAAAGCTCACAAATAGATTGAATTGATCAGAGATTCATCAATAAACAAAGAAAGTATGCACTATTTTTTAAAATTGGCCAGCAATACAGGCTATCAACACTGATTGCAACAAATGGGCATTTGGTCTAGTGGTATGATTCTCGCTTTGGGTGCGAGAGGTCCCGAGTTCGATTCTCGGAATGCCCCTCTGTTTTTCTTTTTATCTTGCATTCCCGGCAAGATTTTCTGAGTTCAATTCTCAGAATGCCCCACTGCTTGTTTCAGAAGTTTTAAACTGTTTAAAATAGAGCATTGCACATTTTTTTAATACACAAAAATAGCTCACAAACAATTGAGTTGATTAGAGATTCATCAGTAAAAAAAGAAAGTATGCTCTATTCTTGAATATTAGCTTCCAATAGATGTTATCAACAACATAGGCAACAAATTGTGCATTTGGTCTAGTGGTATGATTCTTGCTTTGGGTATGAGAGGTCCCGAGTTTGATTTTTTGAATGCGGAATGCCCCTCTAATATTTTTGCTTTTCTCAAATCATTAGGCATGAGGAATCTGGACCAAAGTCATTTTTCAAACTCTTAATTGTTTTCTGACCAGACCATATACAATAAGAAGCTATTCTTCCCACTTCTTGACATTTTAAATAAATGTTTACGGAAAGAAAAACAAGTTAACAAGAATGTCCGGTTTTTAATTGACATAAAATCCAATTTTCTTCTCTCTTGTGCAGTGACTACAATAAACAAAGCGGTGAACAAAGGTACAAAGCTTGGTCAATGCCGGGTTCGGTTCAGATCCTTGCTAGAATAACTGAATGGCTTTAGCTGGCAACAAATTGGGCATTTGGTCTAGTGGTATGATTCTCGCTTAGGGTGTGAGAGGTCCCAAGTTCAATTCTCGGAATGCCCTTCTTCTTTTTTAGTTTTCTCAAATCATTAGGCATGAGGAATCTGGAAAAAGTCATTTTTCAAAGTCTTAATTGTTTTCTGACAATAATATATACTATGAGTTGCAAAAGTTAATTAAATAAAGTCTTCCTGCTTGTTGACGTTTTAAATAAATGTTTACGGAAAGAAAAACTAGTTAACGGGAAAGCCGAATGTCCACAAAATCCAAATTTCTTCTGTTTTGTGCAGTGACTACACTAAACAAAGTGATGAACAAAGGTATAAAGCTTGGTCAATGCCGGATTCATTTTGGATCCTTACTAGAATAACTAAACGGCTTTAGCAGGTAAAGACTAAAGTTACCGATCAATCAATAACTCCCTAATCATCCAATAAGCTCATATTTGACCATTAGCTTCAGCACCAAGTTAATATTCAAACATCAGAACAACATGCTGACAAGGTTAGCATCAACATATCAAAATTCATCAGGATCTTGAAGAAAATATGTTACCTAAAACCTAATCATGTTTATTATCAAAGATTGGGCATTTGGTCTAGTGGTATGATTCTCGCTCCGGGTGTGAGAGTACCTGAGTTCAGTTCTCGGAAATCCCCCCCCCCACCCCCACAACACACACAAAAAAACCTTTTTTTCCCCCTTTTCTGAATTTTTACAACTTGAAATAGCTTATCAGATTCCGACCTCAAGTCAACTTCAATAATATAATAGAACTTAATAATGAATTTCAGATCTGTTTTCTGACAAGTTTCCTCACAAAATAGTTCTATGAATAAATAAATGATAAAATTAGGTTCAATGCCGGAACAAATGGGGACATTTTAACCTAATTTCACTAGAGTTAACCTAACCATGGGCTCAAATAGGGTCATTAAAAAAATCTTAAAAATTCTAAAAATACAATAAAAACTGAAAAATCATCAAGCGATGTACTTTTACTTACTGCTGAGAAAATATAAATCATTCGACTGTACACAGCTTGAAAACGACAACTCGTAAAGCTCCATACACAGGCGATCAGTGGTTAGATTATTTCCGATATCTCGCTGGATCA
This sequence comes from Hibiscus syriacus, assembly GCF_006381635.1. NCBI lineage: Eukaryota > Viridiplantae > Streptophyta > Magnoliopsida > Malvales > Malvaceae > Hibiscus > Hibiscus syriacus. The sequence goes on along the minus strand of NW_024062882.1, from coordinate 3,662,937 downwards.
GGTAGTTCAAGGAAACGGGTTTTCGACACTTTGGTCAAAATAGAGTCCACATACTAATCAAGGCAACATAAGCCCTACACTATTTTTTTAGGGTAAAATACACTACAGGTCACTAACAGGCTAGTCAAATGTTTTTCTAAAGTTGCGTTTGGTTTATAGAATAAATGGGAATAAAAAATTATCATGGAATAAGATTATTGAGAATGTTGTATTTTGTTTTGGTTGGTTTAGCAGGAATGTAAAATTATCGTGTTTGGTTAAAGGAATAAAAAATTATTGGAATATATATTTGATCAAATTGTCATTATTATATATTTTTTTTTTAACAAGTTGAAAAATAATTATATATTTTCTTTAAAAAATTTTAATTCATAAAATTTTTATAATTTATTTTTACAAAATTGAAAATATAAAAAGGTTTAATGAAAAGGTAAAATTTTATTTTAACCCCTAAACTTCATATAAAATTTTAATTATATATTTTTTTGTAAATCTAAAATAGTTTAAGGATAAATTTATAATTTAACATTTGTAGAATTTTTATTATTCAATGACAGAAGAAGGATATTTTTGGAAAAAAAAATTTAAAGACATTTTAGTCCAAAACGCCGGTAATCCAACAATACCTAAGAGAATGGGGTAATGACATTCTCGGTAATATACCCCAAAAATATACTATTGGTAATAAAATAATACCGTGAATGACATTCCCAGCCAGTCAAACGGAGGAATGTAGATTCCATTTCCATGAGAATCCCACATTCCCCGAACAAACAACCCCTAAAAATTATAACAGATCACTCAATTACAAAGGATAAAGTATACAAATGGCTACTAAACTATGATAAAATTATATTTTGGATATTAAACTTTCAAATATTACAAAATGAATATTAATTGTTTTAGTTACAAAATTAAGACAAGACACGTGTTTCATTTCTAGTCATGATCTCCAGGTAAATGTTTGAAAACACTATAACTTTCACAGAATTTTTAAAAGGGAAAAGAATAAGTTCGTTATTATCATAAGAAATACAAAATCTTAATTTTTAAATTTTATTATAGGTGACACAAAAGGTGAAAATATAAGTAAAAAGAAATATAAAGGATTTTATTAAAAATTTTAAGAATTGTAAAATTTTCCCAAAGCTATAGTTTTAAAAAGCATGAATATTATATTATAGTTTTTTTTTGTTTTTTTTTAAAATATATTACCTAAAAATATTAGAAAATATCAAAATAAAATTTTTAGTTATAATTGATAAGTCTACATATTGTCCATTAAATTTAATGTGTGACGTCATCACGATTAACAACAAATAACGACAGTTAATCACGTGATTCCCATTTTATAACAAAATGAAAAGTTTAATGTCCACTTTATGATTTTTGTTAGTTTAGTAACTTAAAAGATCATTTCGGCTTAGTTTAGTGATTATTGTGTACTTTACCCATTAAAAAATGTCATAAGCAAATCACCCCATTATTGTGATATGGTATAATAACATTTTTAGTCCCTAAAACTCGTACATTCTATTAATTTTATCATGATTAAAAAAACAATTCAGTGATCTAATCTTTCATATTTAAAGATTCCATCATTTTTATCTTTTAGTCGCGATATGGTCAAAGCAAGGGTCTAGCTTTTTATACTTTGGTAAATAATCAGTAGTGAAATGAGAGGATCCTTAATTTCTACTTGAAAGTATCAGTTTGGTTTTTCGCCCATTACATAATGAATTCACAAACCCTAATTTTCCAAACACAGAATTACTCGGCCATTCACCTAACCCATCAGGGTCACCAAACTACTCTTCTAATTTCCAGATTAAAATGCCCAAAATTAAAATAAAATAAGCATGCTTGATTTGTGCTCCACTGCATATGCATGAGAGTTGAACTAAAATTAAGAATTCTGGTTGTCCATCACCTGCACTTTCATAATCTCCATCCCATTACATGAAGAAAGTTGGGGACATGATCCGTTTCTAAACTTGCCTGTAGAAAGAATGTAGATCTTGGGAACTTGATGTGGAATTTGTTCAAGCCGCGGTCGCTGCTACCCGATAATAGTCAATGTGGAACCACTATGCCACTCTTTTGCAGTTCCATACACTGTACCATGTGAAATGTAAGAGTGGCAAACTTTGGTCTCTAGTCAACATTAACCGGAGTTCTAGGATAAACAGATTGATAACTAAAAATCAGACATTATACATTTACAGAAATAAGGCATTTGGTCTAGTGGTTTGATTCTCGCTTCCGGTGCAAGAGGTCCTGTGTTTGATTCTCGGAATGCCTCAATGCCTTTAGATGAAGATCAAAACAGATTCAATCAATGCCATTTCAATGAACAAAAATAGCTCACAAACAATTTAGTTGGTAAGAGATTCATCAATAAACAAAGAAAGTACACACTATTCTTGAAAATTAGACCACTATAGTAGTTCACCAACATTACAATTAACAAATTGGGCATTTGGTCTAGTGGTATGATTCTCGCTTTGGGTGCGAGAGGTCCCGAGTTCGATTCTCGGAATGCCCCCTTTTTTTTATAATTTCTCCTTTTTTAATTAGGCAAGAAGAAACTGGACCAAGTCAATTTTCAAAGTACTAATTGTTTGGAGAAGGCCTAAATAAATGATTACGGAAAGAAACACTAGTTAATGGGAAAGCTAAAAAGCACACAAACTCTAATTTCCTTCTCTTTTGTGCAGTGGTGAACAACGGCACAAAGCTTGGTCAATGTCTGATTAGTTTTGGATCCTTAGTAGAGAAACCAAACGGCATTAGCAGCTAAAGACTAAAGTAGATACCGCCTACACTGCTTGCAACAAAATAATATTCGAGCATTCAGTATGCAGAGTCCCGGAAATAAAAGGTTATCAGGACAAGACACTAACCCGATAATTCAAGAACTTCCTAATCATCCAATAAGCTCACCTTTAACCATTGCCTTAAGCACCAAGTTAGGATTCAAACATTAGAACATACTGATTCTCGCTTCAGGTGTGAGACTCAATTCTTGGAATGCCCCCCATATTCCCTTTTTCCTTCCCCTTTTCTAAATTTTTAGAATTTGGGATAATTGATCAGATTCCAATCTCAAGTCAACTTCTATACTAATATAGAACTTAATAATGGATTTCAAATCTGTCTTGTCACACCCCAATATGGGGTTAGATTTACTTTAGTTTAAAATATGTGAGGATATAAAATTTGGTTGGCAAATAATTGTTGTATTATACTATTATTTTATTAAACAATTGAAGGTCACTCCATAAGAGATATATTTTTTTAAGTAAGGATAATGCAACTATGGTTGGAACCCAATGTTTTCAGCTCATTTTCGGCCAGCTTTTGTGTCCACCAAAGCTTGAAATCAATTAAAGAAATGTATTGATTTGTCATTCTCCAACAACAATCTCCGTTCATATAATAAAATAATATGAAGTGATGGAGGGGTGAATGATTGAAGAAAGGATTGAAAATAAATAATTCTTATTATTATTTTATTCAACCATAAGGCATCAACAGATTAGTTTTTTTTGGCTATGGCAGATGAGTTTAACTCATGAACAAATTGGTGGGATTCATCGAGGACAGCCGGTTCATCTTCTTTATCTTCTGGGTTAAACAATAGTTCTGGAAGCTTCGGTTGGGTGACTAAAATGGCTGATATCAAAACAGCAGCTGCAACAAGGTCTTCAATGGATTCGATCTCATCGGTTTCGGGTAGTTCGGTTGTTTTCCAGGAGAACGATAAGCTTCAAGTCATGGATTGTAACCAAGCTTTGCTCCGTGGGGAGACGCGTGAGACTAGTTTCAGGTCGATGCTTCAAGACCATAACTTGAGTACATCAAATGTGAACTATCATCATCCTCAAGAGCAGTAAGAAACAGGATTTGGTCGATTTTCATATGAGAATAGTTCGACCAACTATCAATATGGAGATGAAACGAGTGACAGAGTTTATACCATTGATTCAGTCCATCATGAGGTATTATATAGTGAAACACCCAAACTCAAACCTGGAATTGGAACTGGTGACGAATTTGCATCCACTCCAAGGGGGGGTTTCCAGTTTCTATCCATTTTTTAATATATAAAATTTTCTTATTTCCCTCTAGATTTTCCTTCACTCCAAATACCATTGCAATTCCTACGATTGGGTTGGTGACGGGCCTCAAAGAAAAGTTATAATAAGGAAAGGAAAGAACTGGGAAAGAAAGGAAAAAAAGGAAATCACCAAGTTAGTCATCCAAGAATGGTAAGAACTTAACCTTGTTTTCTAGTTTCCATATAGTTATGTTTTTGTTTTAATAGTTTTAATAAGATTAATTTAGTCCCTAACCTTGTTAGCTAAATATTAAATTAGGCCCATAAATTATTATTTAGATTTTAATATATTATTTCAATTATAATAAGTTATTTTTATGGCAAGAAAAATTATTTGAAGTTGTATTTGTACGGTGGATGGTCCGTGTTCGTGAGAAAAAGATTGGAAGCTAGAAATCAAGTTGGTGAGCTGGAAGTTAAGACTAATATTTTGGGTTTTGTTGATGTTCCGATTTTGAGGCCGTTTCGCCAAATTCAAACCCAGTAAGTTATTTTTCACTGATTAATCACCCGATTCGATCCGTTTATCTCAATTAAGCTCCGTTTTTGATGTAATTTCTGTTGATATGCATCCGAGAGAAATATTGGAAGTTGAATTAAAGATCAAAGGCGTTCGAATGAAATTTATATGGTCGATCAGTATGGCACAAAAATCGAGGTAATACTTTACTATCTCTTTATGCTTTATGGAACATGTTGATATTGGTAAATATATGAATAAGATAATGTTGGTCACTTTTATAGAGTTGAATAATTTATTCACTCGATATGAATGTGGTAGAAATTCTGTAACTGAATACGGATCGAATGACTATTATAAGATATTGAGGAATTGTTAGAATTAAATTACAAGTTTGAGATTAGTGATAAAGATATCAGCACTGGATTTGTAACTTATATTTTATATCATCAAAGGTTAAATGTTAAAGGTACTTGGATGGAAAATTATGAGAATACTCCGGTATGGTAAAATTATGAAAATACTCTTATGTTGTAGGATGACAAAAATTGTCCCTGGAAGTTGGTTAATAACTCTGAAAAGACATATTGATTCGATATAACTACTGATGCGCATAAGAAATGTTAGTTTTACTTGAAAATTTTGGATAACCGGTTTTTAACCCCAAGAGGGTTTATACATGATACTAAAAGTCTGTTAAGTAATCATTTCAAGATCAGAGAAGGTTCGGGAAAACAATTAATTATAGGATTTCCAAATTATATTATTTTCGTTAAGAGATAATACCGAAATTATCTAGTTATGAAATTACGAAAATACCCTTGAGAGGTAAAAATAATCCAAGTTGACTCTGAACGAGCATGTAACCTGAGAATTTGTAATTAAACCGATAAATTACTGATTTAATGGTTGAGATCCTACTTTTGTATGGAAAATTCCTAATAATTCGTTAGTAATGTCTTGAAAGACTTTTAACCTGAAAATCTCCGAGATATGAGTAAATACCTGAAGAATAAATTATCGAGGGTGCTCTTTTGTCTGAATTATTTGAAAGTCCTGAAATAAATGATAAGTTGGAATTAAAAAATAAGACAGAATGGAAGGAAATGATTGAAATACACTGAATCTGTAAGATGACCAAAATACCCCTATAATGGAAATGATTAAAGAATATCACAAAGCCAGAAATGAATGGATAACCTCAAGCTTTGAAATGAAGGAAGAACATTGAGCATAAAAATGTCCAAAATACCCTTATGACCAAGGATAAGTAAATGGATTGGATTCATTAAGGAATCCAAATAAACCTGGATGTTGCATTGCCTTTTAAAAGTTATGGAACACAGTTTAAGCTGGTCTACCAAAGTTAATGCTATGTTAATACCTGAATGGCATAAATACCACTTGAATGCTAGTTCGTCTCCTTAAGTTTGGATTGATGATAATTATGGAAGTACTCAGCTCAGCTCAGCTCAACGTTAGAGCACATTCTACTTGAAAGTGTCAATCTGGTTTTTCGCCCATTACATAAATTCACAAACCCTAATTTCAAATCACAGAATTACTCAGCCATTCACCTAACCCATCAAGGTTACCAAACTATTCTTCTAATTTCCAGATTAAAATGCCAAAAAAATAAGAAGCATGTTTGATTTGTGCTTCACTGCATAGGCATGAGAGTTTAACTAAAATTAAGAATTATGGTTGTCCATCACCTGCACTTTCATAATCTCAATCCCATTACATGAAGAAAGTTAAGGACATGATCCGTTTCTAAACTTGCATGTTGAAAGAATGTAGATCTTGGGACTTGATGTGGAATTTGTTCATGCCGTGGTGGCTGGTGTCACTGCTACCAGATAATAGTCACTGTGGTACCACTCTGCCACTCTTTAGCAGTTCAATACACTGAACCATATGAAATGTAAGAGTGGCAAACTTTGGTATCTAGTGAAAATTAACCGGAGTTCTAGGGGAACAGATTGATAACTAAAAACCAGACATTATACATTTACAGAAATAGGGCATTTGTCAAACGGTTTGATTCTCGCTTCCGATGCAAAAGGTGTCGAAACGATTTTTTCTTGAAAGGTGAAAAGGTGAGATTTATAAAACTACATCAATTTTTAACTTATATATTTCAATTGATTTTTAATTTAAAAACAAATGCGATTTAAAAAACCTCTCGTTTCGAAAAATTTTGAATTTCTTTTACGATCGAAAAATACGATTCAAAGAGTCGCCACCAATCTTTGATTAGGGTGTGATTGGGCACCCAAAAATGCTTTGTCATTTTAAATAAAAATTAATTTTAATTAAAACAACAAATTGAGGTCTGCGTTACCAAAAATGAGTTCGGGAATCGGTTACGTGTGGGGAAGGATTAGCACCCCCACAACGCCCTAAATCGGTACCTAGTCGATTAATTAACGTCTTTGCAATGAATTTTACAAATTCAAATTTATTTTGATTTTTGATCCTATAAAATAAAAATGTAAATTTGAAACATTCAAAAGCACTCAAATGAATTAAATTAAAATTACCAAGTCGTTTTAGAAAGATAAAGAATGTTCGATTATTTACAAATATCGAGACCAGATCTTAAAAGCTATAACAACCTTTTCTCGATAAATTTAAATAACCGAACATTTCCTTTTCTTTCGTTCCTAAATTTTAAAGTGATAAATAAATTTCTTTGGTGTCACTGATGTGATACACTTTTAATTTAAAATTGTTAGAAACGGACCTCTAATCAGTTAAGACAGCCCGCTAAAAACGATTTAAATTAAAAGTGTATTACCCTTAAGCCAATTATGTCGTATGGTCGAGTTATGCCCATGAGGTTATCATGCAAATCATGTGAAATGATGTATTTACAGATAATTACAAATGGCTATATACAAGCAAGTCCATGGCATACTGACAACATTAGAATGTAATCTAGAAAGATGAACACACTAATAATTTTAAAAACAATAAGAATTAACCATCATCAATACTAAATTCTAAAATAATTGAAGAACAACAGTTTAAATCATCATTGAAGCACGTGCATATGTGTATTATAGCATTAAATGACTACATTCAAAGCACATGCGCTCACGATTTTTATAACAAGATAGTTTTCTATATTAAATAATATGCATAAGTTATCAAAAATGTATACATAATATATAATATAAAGTGACACGTGCAATAAACACATGCATTGTGACATGTAAATAATGCTCTGTTGCTGTATGTACAATATAATAAAATGATTTTTAAAGTTTGGCTAAATAGATCTAAAAAGGAAACTAAATTAGAATAACAAAATAATCAGGGGTTAGATTCAAATTATTCACAAATTTAACTAAGGACTAAATTAAATAAAATGAAAATTAGACATATAATTCGAATTATAACAAGGATTAAAAAATAACTATGAAGGAGCTAAACCTAAATAACCCGAAAATTATAACTACAATCAAAATTTAGGAAAACGTCAAAATCAGGACAAACAACAAAAAGATAAAAATTCTAAAATAGTCCAAAGGTGACTAAAGTGTAGATATACAACTACAGTACAAGGGCACAAGAGAAAATTATCATAAAAATTCGATGGCTAAATATTAATTTACCCAAAAGCTATGATATAAAACCTATTTTACACTAAACCTAGACTAAACCCAATTCACGTGTACACCTTGCCTCACTATTCACTCTTCTTCTTCAACTCTTCCCCCTCTCATTATCACGCAAGCTACAGACCAGAAAAGGAGACCGATTGCCATTCCTCTTCCCTCTTTACTAACCCTTACCCACGTTTGATCAAAATCTCAGCCACCATATTCACGGCCACTCGTACCCAAACCACCACGAAAGAATCCTTAATCTAAAGAACACAACACTTATGTTCTATGACAGCCCGAACGAGACCCCAACCGAAGCAAAACGGCCACCACGACCCTCTATCGCTCAAAAGCCCCAACAATGGAAGTAAATCTATCGACGAAGAAGGTAAACAATTTCATCATAGCTTTCATTTCAATGGACAAGTTTCGTTTCTAACATTTTCAAAATATACATTTTTTAGATTACTCTTTCTAACAAAATTTCCTAAATCACCCAAAGATACTAAGTTAACAATCTTCTACCTAATGATGTAACCATGGCCCTGGAAATGGCCCCAATTCCTAAGGTAAACATACTACTATTCCTTTACGCTTTTGACTTGGTTTCAATTCAAAACATAGGCACACACAATAACATTATAAAAGCGATAGAGAATGGAAACTAAAAATAAATACCTTTTTAATTCTATGTTACTTTGGTTCGCTAAAATAGGGAACTCCTATGTTTCCTTTGATGAAAATATAGTACAATGTTCTTTCCTTTCGCTCTTCACTGCAAAAATCAATAATGGAGGATTTGATTGTTCGTTCCTCCGTTCAATCTTCTCCTCTTTTCTCCCTTTTTTTCTGTGTAATCTCCCCCCTTTCTTTTTTTGTGTCTATAATCTTCTTGCTCGTTTCTTTCTTGTTTTTTTTTTGCTGTGTCCTTTTTCTCTTTCTCCCCCCTTTTCTGTTCTGTTCTTAATCAATAAAAACTGCCCCTCACTCCATTTACAGTTTTTTTTAACTCCTGATAACCATTTTTCAGTTTTCCAAGACTTCACGGACTGGAAGCTTGGATGATAACAATGCTGGGTCATTAGGCTTGAACTGGGCCTTCAACGAATTGGGTTCTTTAGGCCTGTCATTGCTCGGATCTACTCCGACTTAACCCCGGACAAAAACGAGCATCTACAGCTGCCCCTCTTTGCTCATTGTCGTGTAACGAGAATAGAGCAAAGATCAAAAGATGATCGAGTTTGTCCAGTCTTGAGAACTTCAAAAGATTAAAGCACTCCACTGTTACTTCAGGATAAATGAAACTTGAAAAATCTTCAAATGACGGGTCCGCTCCCTCTTGTTCCGGGATTAAGGAACTCGAACAATCTTCTAAAAATGGGTTTGCTCCCTATTGCTTCAGGGAGTAGAACTCGAATAATCTTCTGCTTACGGGTTCGCTCCCTCTTGCTTCAGGGGGTAGAACTCGAATAATCTTCTACCAGCGGGTTCGCTCCCTCTTGCTTCAAGGAGTAGAACTCAAACAATCTTCTGTCTACGGGTTTGCTCCCTCTTGCTTCAGGGAGTAAAACTCGAACAATCTTCTGCCTACGGGTTCGCTCCCTCTTGCTTCAGGGAGTAGAACTCGAACAATCTTATGGTTTGATTATTCTTCACTATTCTTTCATGAAGGCTCAACTTCGAAGGTTAAACCTGAAAAACAAACGTTGCCACTCATTAATGTATGCTTACAAATTTGAAAAACATTATACTCGAAAAATTTAAAATTTAAGGGAATCTTTGAGAATTTATTTCTCTTGAGGGAGCTTGTCTCGCAACAACAAGATATGAGAATCTTCTTGGACTCGACTGCCATCTGAACCTCTCTCTTCCTAGGACCTTGAATTGATTAATGACTCTTCGTGCTCATTTCCTTTTAATCAATTGATTTGCGTCTTTATACTCGAGAACGTTCGATTTCCTCCCAGATCTGATGATTTGATGGCTTGCTCCAACACTATTCCGAGAAGGCTTAAAATGGCCCGAAGGACTTATCATCTTGGTGTGAAAATATCCTACCCGAAGGTCTTATGGATGACCCGAAGGATTTATCATCATGCTCGAAAGACTTACTGATTATAAAATTTTGAAAATCACATTCTTCGTTTTCAAAAATTTCATCTTCTTAAAACATAAGTTTCATTTTCAAATTCATGTAAAAACATCCTACCCGAAGGTTTTATGGATGGCCCGAAGGACTTATCATCTTGCTCTAAAGGCTTACAGATGACCTGAAGGATTTAAGCATCATGCTCGAAAGACTTATTGATGGCCCGAAGGACTTATAAATTGTGAAATTTTGAAAATCACATTCTTTGTTTTCAAAAATTTCATCTTCTCAAAACATCATTTTTTTCATTTTCAAATTCTTTTGAAAACATCTTACCCGAAGGTTTTACGGATGGCCCGAAGGACTTATCATCTTGCTCTAAAGGCTTACAGATGACCCGAAGGATTTAAGCATTATGCTCGAAAGACTTACTGATGGCCCGAAGGACTTATAAATTGTGAAATTTTGAAAATCGCATTCTTCGTTTTCAAAAATTCCATCTTCTTAAAACATCATTTTTTATTTTCAAATTCTTTTGAAAACATCTTACCCGAAGGTCTTATGGATGGTTTGCTTCACTGCTCTTCGGTGAAGGCTTAAGATTGACTTGCTCCAATCTCATGTGTGCAAGTCTTTCCAATCGATCGATTCACTTCTTTATACACAAAAATCTTTGTTTTTCTTCTATATCTGATGATCATCACTTCAGAGTAATGCTTCTTCTGTGGATTAGACCTCTCAATTCTTCAGGGTATGCCTCTCTAAATGTAACTCCTTGCGTTTGAGGTTGGAAATTTTCCCTTCAAACTTGTCGGGCTTTTGACATCATGAATCTTCTCTTTTCACGGGAAGATCTATCAAAATCATGTATTTATGCATGAAACACTAATGCAATTAAATGTATCAGTGTAATGCATTTTCTTTTATGCAAATGATGTTTTCATGAATGCATAAATGTTGAATCAATTTTCACTTGGCTCCAGAGTGGTGAGCTTGATCTTCTTCTATTTGATCATTCTTTCAAGGGTCTACTTCATATGCTCGTGTAGCAACTCACGGTTTCCAACTTGCATCTTTGACAAGCCCTCTGATCTTCTTCTTGTCGTCTTTGTTTTCTTTCTTTATTTCGGAGAAAGTGTTTTCTCTCTCAACATCTTGCTATAGTAAGAAATACGACTGTGTTGCCCCATTTCCGTCCTTGGCTCAATTATACTTTCAGAGTTGTTCTTCCAGGACTCTGCCATTGATCAATGCTCAGTTGATTTGCTTTACAAGGTAAGCTCTGCTCAAATTCACGGTCTGCCCCTAACACTTCAAGTTGTGAGGCTCATTCTCAATATCTTCTTGATCTGAATCTTGTCATCCCAACATGATATGGGTTTCTGGTTATGCCCCAAAGTGGGTACTCTTGGATCTCTTTGTTCCCAACATATCATAACTTGAATGTTCTCATTCTCGTGTCACTACATAGTAGTGTTGTCAAGTAGTTTGAAGGCGTCTCTTCACATTGTCATAAACACTTAAGTGCCTAATTTTTCTAACAAAATGTCTTGCATTTTATACAAGTTGTAATATGTCCCCCTTCTGAATAATGAGATCATCTTCTTCTTGATGGGTAATTGACAACGTCACAAGGAAATTTTATAAGTTTCATTCTTCATTCATTCTGTTCTCTTGGACCATCTACTTCAAGATCGTGGAATACTTCATGTTCTGGCATTGCTTATTCCTTTTCTCCAATAGAGCATAATGAGTCTCACAAGCTTCAAGGACCTTTCACACTTGAAACTGTCCTGTTTGAAAATGTTTTTCCCTTTTCTCTTATTATAGGGATCAAAGAATGAAAGAATTTTATAAAATATTGCCACTTAATTCAGACTCACAATCAAATCAAATCATAAACATGAGTTCAAAAAATATCAAAAGAATCAATAACTATTTAATTTTTCAGAGTTATAACTCTTTGACAAGTGTCAAAATTGATGGGTTGGCTTCAGTTGGCTTCCTATTTTTTAAGGTTTCAGCCAACAAACTTATATTTCTTTCTCGGTCTTCATGAACATCACAACATGCCCCTTCTTCTGGCTTGGTATTTTAATCGGATACGGACAAAATGACGCAACTTGCATAATCAATTACTAGACTTTATAGAACACTTCTATTTCAATTCTCTGAAATCTTCCATTTGTTCAAGCCTCGTAGACTCCTCTAACAAAGGCATTGCAGAAATATCGATCTAAAAATGAAATTCCTGAGTGCTCGTGTGAAGTTGACTATAACAGGTTTTCCTTAACTCCCTTAGTCAATCTTTACCGAAACTCCTTATTTAGAAAAACTTGATTTAATTTGCCATTGCCTGGCTAGCTGAAATCAGCTTTATTGTAATTTGCCTCTATCGGGCTAGCTGAAGGGTTCGTCTCATCACAAAGTCTTTGACTTGACAATCACAGTGGAGCATACACCAAATTGCCAGGTACCCGATCAAGGTCATGGTTTGAATATAATCTATTCATAAAGCCAGGGCTTTCGAGTTTCCTCTATAACCAATTGCTTTAGCGGAATAACTCAGCTTTATTGTATACATATAATATTATAATTTGGGTATACGGGTCCAATTTCTTAAGCTTGTCAAGAAGAACCTGTCATAGTCTAGGTGTTGTTGAAAGTCAGAAAATCTCATCGTTAGAGTTCAATTTCCAAGTAACTGACCTAAACTAGATTCACCTACTCGACTATTCCATCTATAAAGATCATAATCATCATTGAACGTCATCAACAAAAGTGTGGTCTATTTAGTTTCGTGACATCATACACAAAAGATGCCCCACGTTGTCCGCTCCTATACATACCTGAATACCAAGCCTATGGCTCATTCCATTATGATAGAAGAATGCTATATCGGTCCCTGCAATAAAAAGGTATGGTGTTCGATTGTATCTTCTGGGGATAAGGTCAAGGTCCTTGTTTTATCAGGTTTCAACCTTGTCATCTTGTCAAAGATTTATAACTCTAATCATTTAAAGAGTTTTTAATTCAGTTGATATTCAAAGAATTTCAAGTTGCAAATTCGATTTAATGCTTACCATCCTCAAAGTAACATGAATTTATTTAAACATCATTATAAAAAAAACTGAGAAAGGATGAAAAACAAGTTCAAACATGATGTTGCAAATGAAATAAAGCTCCATAATGAATGAAATGATCTCTTCCTAATTAGGATGCCCCATTACCCATCTAATGTCGTGGTACTTAACTCAAACGGATGTTACATATTGTTCTTTGATGCCCCACTCAAGCTCGTCATCCACTGTTCCACTAATTCCTCTGTTAACGTCCCATTTGCCACAAGCATCTCTATCTCTTTTAACAGCGGCCTACAGTTTCCCGTAGAATGTCCCAATTCCCCCAAGTGGAAATCACAGACACTATCTTGATCATAGCTATGAGCAGAAGGGTCTGGTTGCACTTTCACTGGCATCGGTGTGAGGTATTGACCTTCAATCAAATGGGGATACAGATCTGAGATAGGAGTTTGGAACACTTTCAAAGCATTTTTCGATCTTGGGACTTTCTTTGGAAGTCTCGAGTAACCCGCTACCCATTTTCTTTTACGGCTTTGAGAGCTCTTGATGTAACATTCATTCACCTCATCAGTTTGTTCCTTTTGATCGGTTGGGTTTTTAGAAGTTTCTTTCAAGTTTCCTTTGCTAATTGCATCCTCAATTAACTCTCCAGCTGTCATAAGATCCTTGAAGTTATTCGTCGACTTTCCCAACATTAACTTAAAGAAAGGAGCTAGAAGAGAATCGTGAAACATATATGATATTTCTTCTTCTAACAAAGGAGGTTGAACTTGTGCTGCCACTCCTCTCCATCTTAGGGCATATTCTTTAAAGCTCTCAGTAGCTTTCATTCTTATCCTTTGAAGGTCATGACGTTTTGGGGCTAAGTCTTTAACATATTGATATTGTCCCAGAAAAGCATCAGCTAGGTTGACCCATGTCTTGATCTGTTCTTTGTTCAAACGGTTATACCATACTATAGCTGGCCCAGCAAGACTATCATGGAAGTAATGAATCAACATGTTGTCATTATTTAGGTACCCTTCCATCTTTCTACAAAACATCTTCAGATGAATTATGGGACAACTAGTGCCATCATATTTCTCAAAATTAGGCACCCTAAATTCATGTGGGATGACCAAATCAGGGACCAAACTAAGTTCTCTAGCTTCTAACTCCTTGTGAGGGGCATTAACAATCTTTATATCTTCAATGGCTTCATTCAACCACCTGAATTTGTCTTCAAATTGTTCAAAATTGATGAGGCTCGTCCCTAGGTCTGAGTTAGACGCTCCAGGGCAAATTATCACTCTTGATGTACCAGTCTGATGAGATTGATTTCCTTTATCCTCTATTTTCTCTTTACTAGCAGCCTGTGGTACCAGTACCTGGATCATTTGATTCGATACGCCTTGCAAAGAACCCGATGCTTGATTCCCCGTATCTTGTTGTGACCCGACTAACTGCTCTTGCAACTGATCTTGTGATCCCTTATGAGATTGCTCCATTATTTCCATTTGCTTATTCATGACGATGAGGAAGTAGTATGAATGGATGATATTGTTATTACTGTAACATAACCTTCCATAAATTATTTTTGTGTTTTTATAATTAATGCATGTAAAATGCTTAAATAAATACATGTAATGCAAATGCCAGATGCAAATACAAAAGGTGTCATTCCAGAGTGACCATCTTAAAACAACTTTCATTGAACACAAAGGTTTCGGTTCATCAAACAAACTTTACATATAACAGACAACTTTCACTCCGAACTTTTCTATCTCCTTCAAAAGCCAATTTAATTTCCACTCATGCTCGGGGGTTGAGTTGTCAATCTGCTTTAATTCTCTTGCAAAGCCAGCTAAATCAACCCATTTCTGAGCCACATTGCTTGCTTGGGTCATAACTTCTTTCATGACTTTGTCCCTTTTCTCTATCTTGAGTGCTGATTCTCGGAGCTGTAG
The DNA here is from genome assembly GCF_006381635.1 of Hibiscus syriacus. Lineage (NCBI taxonomy): Eukaryota > Viridiplantae > Streptophyta > Magnoliopsida > Malvales > Malvaceae > Hibiscus > Hibiscus syriacus. Next base: position 3,647,628 of record NW_024062882.1, on the reverse strand, counting down.
ACACTGCTGTTGAATCTTCCTTGTAAGAAAGTCATTGTGGTTATGAAGCTCTTGCATAAGATCACTATAATCATCCACAATCTTCATCAACTTCTTGTTCTTGGCTCTAACGGCTTCTAGCTCAGCGTCATTCTCCCTCTTATGGCGCTGATATGAGATTTCCATATTAGCAATGGATCTGTTCAACGTCTGAATTTCGGCTTGATATTTTCCCAAATTATTACCAACTATATTGCGTCTTATTTCTGCAATATGTAAATCATGAGAAAACTTCTCGGCTCGACCCTCGTGTACCTTACAATTCCTTCTCCACTGTTCAGCGTCATTCCTCAGTTTAGCGACTCCTGTTATCCACTCATCTAGTACATTTCCCATACCAGCAAATTTAAAAGCCTGATTGATCCTTTGAAAATCATCTCGCATGGCTTCCATCTCTCTGCTCAATATATCATTTTCACTTCTTAAATGACGAATCAGAGCTTCATATTTTGGCAAACAATTTCCTTCCTGGATTTCCTTACTGATACCCTTACCTTTGGTCACTATTGGTTCAAACTCAACAGGATAATTTGTTTTCAAACTGGGTTGTCCTTTCAATTCAAACTCCAATACTCCATGATCTAGAAGAAGTTGGACTCGACGTTTGAAGGTAGAACAATTCTCAATAGAATGTCCTTGAACTCCAGCATGATATTCACAACGAACGTTGACGTCATACCAACTTGGATATGGAGGTTGCAAAGGTTTTACATAATGCGGTGCCACTTCTCGGGCTTCTAACAGTTCATCATACAATTCCTTATATAATATTGGGATGGAATCACAATGAGAGCCACCTCTCAACTTGGGTTGAATTGGAGTTTCCATTTTTATTTCCCTTGATGTTGGAAGTAAACTATCAAACACCAACGAGTTCTGACTGCATGGCTTCTTTTCATCCTTCTGAACTTCTATAGTTGCCACTATTTCCTTGGCATTTCCAAACAACTTGTTGATACGAACAATGATTGTGCGTGATTTCTGATACTGACTAGAATCAACAGGTTCTAAAGTAGTCCATTGCGTATCTGACACCTCGAGATTGTTTTCATTGAGTTCTTTCTTTTCTTTTGTAGAAGTCTCTATTCCTTTGGACAAAACATCTATTCTATCCATCATCTTAGACATTTGCTCTTTTATCTCTCTTATCTCATTGTGCTCTTTGTGCGCCATATGATCTTTATGCACACAACCCTCCACTATTCTCGAAGCTTTCATAGGATGCCACTTCTTGACTATGTTATAGCCTGCTTGATCACGAAACACTTTATCCGTCATGAAAACCTTTTACTATGATGACCACTCACAAATCAACACCTTTTGAATATGTCATGATCATGCAATGCGAACAAAGAGAAAAAAAAAACAATATAGAAACAAGTTAGTACAAATGAGATAACAAAATGACAAAAAGCAACAATAACAAAATAAATAAATTAATGCTAATAAGAATGCAAATGCAAATGCACATGCACAAGGTGTTAATCCTAAAAGTGACCACTATAGAATAACCTTCATTTAGACAACAAGAATTCAGTACACCATGTAGTCAGAATATAAATGTGATTCTTCATTTCTTCATTTCCTTGAGCCGTACTCTTCATGGAATCTAATATTGCACCCAAAGTTATCGGCGTACTTTATCACCTTTGATGACATCAGATGTCTTTAAATTGAATCTTGAGGTCTCCATTTTTACTTTCAATACGAAGTGATCTTCATGTCTTTGTGAAGGGTATTCTCGTCCTTGCTATAATTGTATCTATCTCTTGAATCAACATCTTGGCCTTTGCCCCATTAAAGGAAGTCTTCAATCAGTTTGATTTCTTCATTCAGCAGATATCATTCTTCATGATCAGTCGAACATCTTTGTATCTCCCGGTTTTGACTACATGGTTGAGAATTTTTTGTCTCAATATGTCTAGCCTTCTCATTAGTCAATCACTTGCAAATTAACACCTTGTGATGACATGAAGATGTAAATGCAATAAAATCAAAATAAAATAGACATATAACAAAAAATGGGTTAGTGCACATAATATAAACAACAAATAATAAGTACTATAAATATCAAATAAAACCTACCCTCATATATTGGCTACCCAATCATACTTTAGTTGATCCTACCCAACATGATATCTACCCCATACTTTGTCATTCACAAAAAATCCTAACCGCATGATATCTAATTCACATGTTTGTTCGAGAAAAATAAACCTAACCGCATGATTTCTAGTTCATATACATTTATTCAAAAAGCAAAATTAAATGACTCAAAAAGCTTTTCCTTGTGTACCCTCCTCACGGGACTCTTAAGGTTCGGGTTAGGCTCGACCTAAATTCGGGCTCTATGTTCACTATATGCTGGGTTCGGTTCTAAAGTAATAGGTTCTCGAATTGTCCTTGTCGGTGCCCCCTTGGGCTGCCGAACCCTCAATCCTGGCCCATCACAGGCTTTAGGGGATCGAGTTCAATTTCGAGGGAACACACCTCCTTATGTCCATGCGGAGGTGATTACCATCACGAGGACCATAAGGCGTGAGCTCCAGAAGCGATCCACTATCCCATGTGGAGGTGAAAACCACACGAGGGCATAGTCTCTCACTCCTACTTAAACAGGACGGAGCGGGGTTTTAGCTCATGTTATGATAATGCAACTGTGCAGTGTGTGAGGAAAAGCGAAAAAACAAACAATAAAAACACTCAAAATCAATTCCCAAAATACACAATTAATCTGAAACCATTAACAAACAGATCAGTACAACTATTTATTGGTTAATCATATTATAAACAAAAAAATATTAAAACCAAATAAGGGATCAAAAACCAAATTAAAACAAATTTATAACTTTCAATTGTAAAGACAGATAATTAATCGACTATTGGCCTGACTCTCTAAAAAAATGTCCCCAGCAGAGTCGCCAAGCTGTCGAAACGATTTTTTCTTGAAAGGTGAAAAGGTGAGATTTATAAAACTACATCAATTTTTAACTTATATATTTCAATTGATTTTTAATTTAAAAACAAATGCGATTTAAAAAACCTCTTGTTTCGAAAAATTTTGAATTTCTTTTACGATCGAAAAATACGATTCAAAGAGTCGCCACCAATCTTTGATTAGGGTGTGATTGGGCACCCAAAAATGCTTTGTCATTTTAAATAAAAATTAATTTTAATTAAAACAACAAATTGAGGTCTGCGTTACCAAAAATGAGTTCGGGAATCGGTTACGTGTGGGGAAGGATTAGCACCCCCACAACGCCCTAAATCGGTACCTAGTCGATTAATTAACGTCTTTGCAATGAATTTTACAAATTCAAATTTATTTTGATTTTTGATCCTATAAAATAAAAATGTAAATTTGAAACATTCAAAAGCACTCAAATGAATTAAATTAAAATTACCAAGTCGTTTTAAAAAGATAAAGAATGTTCGATTATTTACAAATATCGAGACCAGATCTTAAAAGCTATAACAACCTTTTCTCGATAAATTTAAATAACCGAACATTTCCTTTTCTTTCGTTCCTAAATTTTAAAGTGATAAATAAATTTCTTTGGTGTCACTGATGTGATACACTTTTAATTTAAAATTGTTAGAAACGGACCTCTAATCAGTCAAGACAGCCCGCTAAAAACGATTTAAATTAAAAGTGTATTACCCTTAAGCCAATTATGTCGTATGGTCGAGTTATGCCCATGAGGTTATCATGCAAATCATATGAAATGATGTATTTACAGATAATTACAAATGGCTATATACAAGCAAGTCCATGGCATACTGACAACATTAGAATGTAATCTAGAAAGATGAACACACTAATAATTTTAAAAACAATAAGAATTAACCATCATCAATACTAAATTCTAAAATAATTGAAGAACAACAATTTAAATCATCATTGAAGCACGTGCATATGTGTATTATAGCATTAAATGACTACATTCAAAGCACATGCGCTCACGATTTTTATAACAAGATAGTTTTCTATATTAAATAATATGCATAAGTTATCAAAAATGTATACATAATATAATATAAAGTGACACGTGCAATAAACACATGCATTGTGACATGTAAATAATGCTCTGTTGATGTATGTACAATATAATAAAATGATTTTTAAAGTTTGGCTAAATAGATCTAAAAAGGAAACTAAATCAGAATAACAAAATAATCAGGGGTTAGATTCAAATTATTCACAAATTTAACTAAGGACTAAATTAAATAAAATGAAAATTAGACATATAATTCGAATTATAAAAAGGATTAAAAAATAACTATGAAGGAGCTAAACCTAAATAACCCGAAAATTATAACTACAATCTAAATTTAGGAAAACGTCAAAATCAGGACAAACAACAAAAAGATAAAAATTCTAAAATAGTCCAAAGGTGACTAAAGTGTAGATATACAGCTACAGTACAAGGGCACAAGAGAAAATTATCATAAAAATTCGATGGCTAAATATTAATTTACCCAAAAGCTATGATATAAAACCTATTTTACACTAAACCTAGACTAAACCCAATTCACGTGTACACCTTGCCTCACTCTCCACTCTTCTTCTTCAACTCTTCCCCCTCTCATTATCACGCAAGCTACAGACCAGAAAAGGAGACCGATTGCCATTCCTCTTCCCTCTTTACTAACCCTTACCCACGTTTGATCAAAATCTCAGCCACCATATTCACGGCCACTCGTACCCAAACCACCACGAAAGAATCCTTAATCTAAAGAACACAACACTTATGTTCTATGACAGCCCGAACGAGACCCCAACCGAAGCAAAACGGTCACCACGACCCTCTATCGCTCAAAAGCCCCAACAATGGAAGTAAATCTATCGACGAAGAAGGTAAAAAATTTCATCATAGCTTTCATTTCAATGGACAAGTTTCGTTTCTAACATTTTCAAAATATACATTTTTAGATTACTCTTTCTAACAAAATTTCCTAAATCACCCAAAGATACTAAGTTAACAATCTTCTACCTAATGATGTAACCATGGCCCTGGAAATGGCCCCAATTCCTAAGGTAAACATACTACTATTCCTTTACGCTTTTGACTTGGTTTCAATTCAAAACATAGGCACACACAATAACATTATAAAAGCGATAGAGAATGGAAACTAAAAATAAATACCTTTTTAATTCTATGTTACTTTGGTTCGCTAAAATAGGGAACTCCTATGTTTCCTTTGATGAAAATATAGTACAATGTTCTTTCCTTTCGCTCTTCACTGCAAAAATCAATAATGGAGGATTTGATTGTTCGTTCCTCCGTTCAATCTTCTCCTCTTTTCTCCCTTTTTTTTCTGTGTAATCTCCCCCCTTTCTTTTTCTGTGTCTATAATCTTCTTGCTCGTTTCTTTCTTGTTTTTTTTTTGCTGTGTCTTTTTTCTCTTTCTCCCCCCTTTTCTGTTCTGTTCTTAATCAATAAAAACTGCCCCTCACTCCATTTACAGTTTTTTTTTAACTCCTGATAACCATTTTTCAGTTTTCCAAGACTTCACGAACTGGAAGCTTGGATGATAACAATGCTGGGTCATTAGGCTTGAACTGGGCCTTCAACGAATTGGGTTCTTTAGGCCTGTCATTGCTCGGATCTACTCCGACTTAACCCCGGACAAAAACGAGCATCTACAAAAGGACCTGAGTTTGATTCTTGGAATACCTCAATGCCTTCAGCTGAAGTTAAAAACAGATTCAATCAATGCCATTTCAATGAACAAAAATAGCTCATAGACAATTTAGTTGGTAAGAGATTCATCAATAAACAAAGAAAGTACACACTATTCTTGAAAAGTACACCACTAATGCCACTCTTTTGCAATTCCATACACTGTACCATATGAAATGTAAGAGTGGCAAACTTTGGTCTCTAGTCAAAATTAACCGGAGTTCTAGGAGAAACGGATTGATAACTAAAAATCAGACATTATACATTTACAGAAATAGGGCATTTGGTCTAGTGGTTTGATTCTCTCTTCCGGAGCAAGAGGTCCTGAGTTTGATTCTCGGAATGCCTCAATGCCTTTAGCTGAAGGTCAAAACAGATTCAATCAATTCCATTTCAATGAACAAAAATAGCTCACAAACAATTTAGTTGGTAAGAGATTCATCAATAAACAAAGAAAGTACACACTATTCTTGAAAATTAGCCCCCTATATAAGTTCACCAACATTACAGTCAACAAATTGGGCATTTGGTCTAGTGGTATGATTCTCGCTTTGGGTGCGAGAGGTCCCGAGATCGATTCTCGGAATGCCCCCTTGTTTTATAATTTCTCCTTTTTTATTAGGCAAGAAGAAACTGGACCAAGTCAATTTTCAAAGTACTAATTGTTTTCTGACAAGACTATCAACAAGGACTTGCAGAAGTTAATTAAATAAGTAATAACCTATGTTGGGCAGCTATTATTCCTACTTTTGATCAGTTTTCAGATAAAAGAAAAGGCATCACATAAACGTGTATGAAACCGACATTCGAGGAGAAGGCCTAAATAAATGATTACGGAAAGAAACACTAGTTAATGGGAAAGCTAAAGATCCGGTTTTCGATCGACAAAAAAAATCTAATTTTTTTCTCTTTTTTGCAGTGGTGAACATCGGCACAAAGCTTGGTCAATGTCGGATTAGTTTGGATCCTTAGTAGAAAAACCAAATGGCATTAGCAGCTAAAGACTAAAGTAAAAATACCACCTACACTGCCTTTAGCAAAATAATATCAAGCATTCAGTATGCAGAGTCCCAGAAATAAAAGGTTATCAGCACAAGACGCTAACCGATAATGCAATAACTTCCTAATCATCCAAAATGCACACCTTTAACCATTGGCTTAAGCACCAAGTTAAGATTCAAACATTAGAATATACTGATTCTCGCTTCAGGTGAGAGGTCCCGAGTTCAATTCTAGCAATGCCCCCCATATTCCCTTTCTTTTTATCCCTTTTCTAAATTTTTATAATTGATCAGATTCCAATCACAAGTCAACTTCTATACTAATATAGAACTTAATAATGGATTTTTTTCTGTCTTCTGACAAGATTCCTCACAAAAAAGTACCAAAACATAAATAAATAATAAAATTAAGTTCAATGTCTGCACAAATGGGGATTTTAACGTAATCTCACTAGGGTTAATCCTTACAATACGCTCAAACAGGGTCATTAAAAGAACAGAAAAATGCTTCAGTCACACACTTATTTGGTTAAAAGAAATTATAAAAATTTAGGAAATCCATAAACAATAGATATTTTGCCTTCTAGTGTATTCATATTTTAATTAACAAGTATCAAATGGAATCAAGATATTGAAAAAAAGCCACAACCTGGAGTTAATCACAAGACAGATTCCAACTTAGTGCAATGCACATTTTTAAACAAACAAGATAGCTCACAAATAGATTGAATTGATCATAGGTTCATCAATAAACAAAGAAAGTATGAACTATTCTTGAAAATTAGCCACCTATACAGGCTATCAACATTGATGGCAACAAATGGGCATTTGGTCTAGCGGTATGATTCTCGCTTTGGGTGCGAGAGGTCCCGAATTGATTCTCAGAATGCCCCTCTATTTTTCATTTTATCTTGCATACCCATTTGAAAGCATTAGGCACGAGGAATCTGGACCAAAGTAATTTTTCAAAGTATTAAATGTTTTCTGACAAGACTATACAAGGAGTTGCAAAAGTTAGTTAAATAAGCAATTACCTATGTTGAGCAGCTATTATGCTTACCTGTGATCTCAAAATTTTCAGATAAACGAAAACGCATCACATAAACGTGTATGAAACCAACATTTGAGGAGCAGCCTAAAAAAAATGATTACGGAAAGAAAAATTAGTTAATTAGAAAGCCAAATGGTCTGTTTTCGATCAACACAAAATCTAATTTTCTTCTATTTTGTGCAGTAGTGAACAAAGGTACAAAGCTTGGTCAATGTCGGATTCATTTCGGATGCTTAGCAGAATAGCCAAATGGATTTAGTAGCTAAAGTACGTATCATCTACACTGCTTGCATCAAAATAATATTCAAGCATTCAGTATGAAAACTCCCGGAAATAGAAGTTTATTAGGACACAACACTTACTGATCATTCAATAATCCTCCCTAATCATCCAATAAGCTCATCTTTAACCATTAGCTTAAGCACCAAATTAGTATTCAAACATCAAAACAACATGCTGACAAGACTAGCATCCAATTTCAGCTAGGCAACAATACCCTCGGCCATGTAAAATGTAAGAGTGGCCAACATTGGTCTCTATTGAAAATTAACAGGAGTTTCAGGAGAAAAGGATTGAAAACTAGAAACCAGACATTGTACATTTCAGAAATAGGGCATTTGCTCTAGTGGTATGATTCTTGATTCGGGTGCAAGAGGTCCTGAATTCAATTCTTGGAATGCCCCAAAGCCTTTAACCAAAGGTTAAAACAGATTCATACCTAGTCCAATGCACTTTTTTAAATAAACAAAATAGCTCACAAACAATTGAGTTGATCAGAGATTCAACATGCAAAGAAAGTATGCACTATTATTGAAAATTTGTCAGTCAACTATAGATGTTATCAACATTATTGGCAACAAATAGGGCATTTGGTCTAGTGGCATGATTCTCGCTTTGGGTGCAAGAGGTCCCAAGTTTGATTCTCGGAATGCCCCTCTATCATTTTTCTGCTTTTTCAAACCCGTTAGGTTAGAGGAATATGAACCAAAGTCATTTTTTCAAAGTACTAACTGTTTTCTGACAAGACAATATACAACGAGTTGCAAAAGTTAATTAAATAAGCAATTACCTATATTAAGAAGCCATTCTTCCAGTTTGTTGAAATTTGAGGAGCTGGCTTAAATAAATGTTTACAGACGGTAGTTAACAAGAAAGCCAAATGTCCGGTTTTTGATAGACAAAAAACCCAATTTTCTTCTCTTTTGTGCAGTGACCACACTAAACAATGTGGTGAACAAAGGTACAAAGCTTGGTCAATGCCGAATTCATTTCGGATCCTTAGTAGAATAACCAAATGGCTTTAGCAGGTAAAGACTAAAGCAGATATCACCTACACTGCTTGCATCAAAATAATATTCGAGCATTTAGTACGCAGTCTCGGAAATAAAAGATTATCATGACACAACAATTACCAATCTTTCAATAAGCTCATCTTTAACCATTAGCTTAAGCACCAAGTTAGTATTCAAACACCAGATCAACATGCTGACAAGGCTATGCTCCACTTATCAAAATTCATCAGGATCTTGAAAAAAATATATAATACCAAAACCTAATCATGATAAACATCAAAGGCTGGGCATTTAGTCTAGTGGTATGATTCTTGCTTCAGGTGCAAGAGGTCTGGATTCAATTCTCGAAATGTTCCTAAAATTCTCGTTATACCTTTTTCCGCTTCTCTAAATTTTTACAACTTGGAATAATGCAGTTAGATCAACTCTAAAACTAAAATACCATTGAAGGTTTTTCTGCCTAACAATAAGGGCATGAGATAAAAAAAACGTATTCATGTTAGACACATGCCCAAACCCAAATACAAGTAAAGTATGGAACTCTAGCGTTATAGTTTTTAAATCTCATGAGGAGATGCTGGATTTATGGAGTAACAGGGAAGAGGTTATAAAACAATGGTTTGATCGAGTGGAACCATTACTGAATGATGAGGGAGTTCCATTGGCTTTCTGCATAGTGGAATTAATAGGGGTCCCTCTGTTATGCTGGAATGAATCTTTCTTTGAGAAGATAGCAGGTAGATGGGGCACAGTGGTGGATATTCATGAAGGTACGAGGAAAAGAGAAGACCTTACACTGGTAAGAATTTTATTGAGGGTGGCAAGCCCATTTGATGTTCCAGATGTGATAACTCTCGGATCTTATAGAAGATCCTTCAAAGTAAGTATCAAGATCGGATCGGCAAGTGAGTATTCAAGTTCATTCTTCAATAATTTTCCAGTGGGGCATTTTTTGAGGAGATTATGTCTGAGAAGGATGAAGACAGACTGTTGTCAGATCGTTGGGAAGGTGAAGCATGTGCAGCAGGGAAAAATCTTCTGTCAGTGGACAATTGGATTGACCAGAGAGTTTTTCGTGTTTCTGGAGGAGTTGGTGAGGACAGACAGCTAGCAAGACTTTCCTTAGATAGGAAAGATATTAATTATGGATTGCTAGAAAGTCAGAATGTTGGGAGTTTAAAAGCAGGTGAGTTTGCAGGTTTGGGAATTAGAAGTCAAAATTATTCGGCTGATGGATCTCAGGAAGATTCTGGGCAGTATGGGTCAAAAGGTGTCACGGGTTTTATCTCTGGGCTAACATTTACAATTAATAAGTTTGGGGAATTGGTTTAAAACCTTAACTTATCAGAGAATAATAGTAAAAGGTTAAAAGATTTGGAGAAGAGCCCAATTGCAGAACAGTCGGTTAATGCAGAAAGAGTGGCCGAAGAGGAAGTCTTAAGGTTGGTTGAATTGGTTACAACTGATTCAGGATTCAATTCTAGGGGGAGACAGTTACATCGATCTAGAAGATAGTTCACAACGGAGGGTAATGTGCGAGAAACTAGAAGTTTGAGCAGTTGCAAAAGGGTCTATAGAAGGTCGAGGGAAAGAAGATATTGGTATGGGGATTTGTTAAAGCTCTCGTCTGAAGCAGATGAAGTTATAGTTAGTCAGAGAAAATTTGATGTGGATTCCAGTACTAAAAAACAACTTCATTTATCAGCAAAGTTCAGTGCTGATGGGGGTAATCTTCCTTACATTGACAGTGGCACAGGGGTTGGGAATGAAGAAAGGGAGATTGAAGGTTATTTTTCAGAAGGTGATTGCTTAAGATCCAAATCTGGTTTGCTAATTAGAACTAGAAGGAATCTGTTACGGGAAGCCCTTGAACAAGTGAGCATTGATACAACCTCCTCCTCAGCCTTCTCGGTTTTAATGGATGAAGCTCTAGCAACTTGGGAGGTTAGAAAGCTTTTGGGGGTGTTTTTAAGGAAGGGAAAGAAGTATTTTTGGAGAAAATTATAGCTCTAGAGAAAGGCTTGATTAGGGTTAATCAAGGTACTGTTGGTTGAGGGTTTTAGTTTCTACCTATTCCTTTTATGAAGATGACAAAGTTAGTAATATGTTCATGGAATGTTAAGGGTTCGGGGAAAAATGAAAAAAAAAAAGGTTGTTCAGAATTTAGTTTCTAGCATGAATCCTACTTTTCTTTGGCTGCAAGAAACCAAAATTGAGAAATTTCAGAGGTCTTTTTTAGGAGAAGTGGGATTAATAAACTTAAAGGAGTTTTGGTATCTCCTTCAATTGGATCAGCAGGGGGTTTATTGTGCTATTGGGACGATAATGTTTTTGAGTTGGAGAGTCAGTTTATTAGCAGGAGATTTATAGCTATGTTTGGTAAATTTCAGAATAATAATTTCAGTTGTGGTTTCATCAATGTTTACGGCCTAGCAGTGGAGGAGGAGAAACCTGGTTTTTTTTAAGAATTAAGCAGTTATCTAAGCGGGCAGAATTATCCCGTTTGTGTAGGAGGGGATTTCAATGTTTATTTACAAGAAGATGAGAAGATGGGCAGAGGTCAAAATAGGAGTTCAATGGAGATCTTTAATGAGTTTATTCTTTAAACGGGTCTAATTAATCTTCCTATGAATGGGGTAGGTTTACTTGGTGTAATAACCAAGAGAATCCAACTTTTGTAAGATTAGATCGATTTTTGGTTGACAGTCAATTTTTGGCTTTGTTTCCGGATATTATTCAGTCTCTTCTACCAAGGTCGATGTCAGATCATAACGCTATAGTTCTTGTGAATAAAGGTGTGGACTGGGGGTAAAAACCGTTCAGACTTTTCAACTACTTGATGGATGAGGAGGGTTTTCAGGATATGGTTATTTCTTCTATACAGAGTTGTAAGAGTAATCTAAAGAAGGCAGGTGTGTTTAGTCTACTAAGGAGTACAAAACATGCAATAAAAAAGTGGGCTGGAAAGAGAGATCAGTATTCAGGATCCTTGATTTCTAAGTTAGAGAAGAAAGTTTCGAAGTTAGAGGTTGATATTCAGTAGAAGCAAGGTGCTATTGACAGTGAGGTATTAGCAGAGTTGAATAATCACATAGCAGAATTGTGGAAACTGCACAAGATTCAGGAGCAGATTTGGTTTCAGTACTCAAGATCGAAATGGATTGAAGATTAGGAACGTAATACTAAATACTTTCATACGTGTGCTACGGTTCGAAAAAAGAGGAATGCTCTGGTTACCCTAAACTTTAGAGGAGAAACAGTAGAAGAACCGACTGCAATTAAGGCCAATAGTTAATGATTATTTCTTTAAAATTTACAATGACCGATCCACTTTAGAAATCGATGAGTTAAAACTGGATTTTTCCAGAATTAATTCTGATCAAAGTCAGTTCTTAGAGCAGGAATTTTCTGAGGAGGAAGTTTGGGATACTGTGAAGTCTTGTGGTAGTAACAAAGCTCCGGGCCCGGATGGCTTTAATCTGGGATTTTTTAAGAGGTTTTGGCAGGTCTTTAAGGAATATATTATGAAATTCTTCCATAATTTCTACTTGGGGAAGGAATGGGAACATGGAGTAAATCATACATTTATCACTCTTATTCCTAAGATCTCAAACACTGGAGGCCTAGATGATTTTAGACCTATAAGCTTAGTTGGTGGTTTATACAAGATCCTTTCTAAATGCCTGTCGAGGAGACTTAGGAGTTGTATCTCAGATTTAATCAGTCCGTTTCAATTCGCTTTTATCCACGGTCGACAAATTTTGGACTGCTCCCTTATAGCTAATGAAGGGATTGACTATTGGAGGAAAAATGGTTTAAAGGGATGTGTTCTTAAAGTTGATTTCAGGAAGGCATATGACACAATCGACTGGCCAATATTGTTCAAAGTAATGAAGGAAATGGGCTTTGGTTCTAGATGGATAGGTTGGATTTCGAAATGTATCACAAAAGCAACTGTTTCAGTCTTGGTGAATGGGGTTCCAACCGAGGAAATTCCAATGGCTAAGGGTCTTCGTCAAGGTTGCTCCTTGTCTCCCTTGTTGTTCAATATAGTTGGGGAACTTCTGAATTTATTGATACTTAAGGCAGTTTCAGAGGGACTATTTTCGGGTTTGGTCATTAGAAATAAGGAGGGGAATTTTAATTTATCGCACCTTCAATTTGCTGATGATCTATAATTTTCTGTGGTGCGTCGAAGAAGCAGATTTTGAATGTGAAGAGGGTGTTTTGAGTGTTTGAAATTATGTCTGGTCTTCAGTTGAATTTGAAGAAGAGTAAATTGTTTGGGGTTAACTCGAATGAAGAGGAAATTAAGGATTGGGCAGCTGCGATCGGATGTTCAATGGGTAGTTTTCCTTCAGAATACTTGGGACTCCCTCTTGGTCCACACAGAAACTCCAACATTCTGTGGGATCCACTGGTTCAGAGCTTCAATAAGAGGTTAGCGGGCTGGAAAGGATCCTCTCTTTCTATGGCAGGCTGGCTGGTTTTAATTAAATCAGTTCTATGTTCACTTCCTACATATTTTTTGTCAATGTTCAAGGTTCCAACTTCTGTATACAAGTTCCTTAATTCTATTATGTCAAATTTTTTATGGGGAGGAGATGAGAAAAAAAAGATTCATTGGGTAAGCTGGTCCGATGTTTGTAAACCAAAGATCGAAGGAGGTTTGGGAGTTCATAATTTAAATGTGATGAACATAGCACTCTTGGAGAAATGGGCCTGGAGGTTTGCTGTTGAGAGGAAGACGGTTTGGAGGGAAATGTTGTCTATTAAATACAGATTGGATTCTTCCTTAATGCAGTTTGACAATAATGTTTCTCCTAAATACTCTTGGATTTGGAGATCTATGGTGAATACTCACTTTAAAGCAGATTCTATGGGTTGTATAATCAGAAGTAAATATAGTTATAAAATTGGTAATGGGAGGAATATTCGGTTTTGGCAAGATATTTGGGCATTGGATCACCCTTTAATGGTCATTTTCCCTAGACTATTCTCTTTAGCAGTTGTAGAAAACAAACTGTGTAGAAAATAGACTGTAGAAAACAAACAAGTCTGTTACTTTTATTCTTGTGTACATTCAGTAGAACATATTACATATTTATATACAAATTATGCCTCTAAACTAGGAAACTCTAAGAAAGGAAACTAATCCTAGGAGATGTAATCCCTTGAAATAAGGGATTGAAAAACATAAAATAATTACAGAATCTCTTAACTTAAGGGATTGACAACTCATTTCTATAATTCCTACACTCCCCCTCAAATTGGTGTATATATGTTGTATATACCCAGTTTGAATGACATCTCATCAAAAGTCACTCGTGGAAGGGCTTTGGTGAAGATATCTGCCAGCTGTTTCTTCGTCGGAATGTACTGCAGTTTTGCAACTCCATTGTTGACCTTCTCGTAAATAAAATGTCTGTCTATCTCAATGTGTTTCGTTCTATCATGCTGCACTGGGTTTTTTGCTATACTCATAGTTGATTGGCTGTCACTAAAAATCTCAAAATTATTCTTGTCATCTAAGTCCAGTTCTGTGAGCAATCTTTTAATCCATATTCCTTCACGTATTCCGAGAGCCATTGCTCTAAACTCTGACTCAGCACTACTTCGAGAGACAACAGCTTGTTTCTTACTTCTCCAAGTCATCAAATTACCCCAAACGTAGGTACAATAGCCACTAACTGACCTTCTATCAGTTAATTCACCTCCCCAGCTTGCATCCGTATAAACCTTTATTGTTCTGTCTTATTTTTTCTAAATATAAGTCCAGCTCCTGGGGTAAATTTCAAGAACCTTAAAATTCTGTTAACAACTTCCAAATGTTCTTCTCGAGGATCACTCATATGTTGGCTGACAATGCTCACTGAGTATGCAATATCAGGCCTGGTCAGTGAAAGGTAGATTAACTTCCCAACTAACCTTTGGTAGGTTTCCTTGTTTACTGGATTTCCAGTCATTTCCTTGCAAAATTTCAAGCCTGGCTCCATTGGAGTTTCAACTGGTTTGCAGTCGAGCATCCCAGTTTCTGCAAGAAGATCCAAAACATACTTACGCTGGTTTATGACCAGTCCTTCCTCGGACCTTGCAACTTCCATACCTAGGAAATACCTCATACTCCCTAAATCCTTGGTTTTAAACTCCTTTGCAAGATTCATCTTTAGCTTTTCTATTTTTTCTATATCACTGTCAGTTATAATCATATCATCTAGATAGACAATTAGGAGGGTTATCTTATCACTCAGTGTAATTTTTCTGAATAATGTGTGATCCGCTTGGCTTTGTTTGAAACCATTTTGTGTCATAGCCTTAGCAAATTGATCAAACCAAGCCCTGGGAGACTGTTTTAAGCCATATAAGGATTTATTGAGCTTGCACACAGTTTTCTTAGTGACATTTCCTTCTAATCCGGGGGGGACCTCCATGTATACCTCTTCTTCAAGGTTCCCATTCAGAAAAGCATTCTTTATGTCCAGCTAATGCAATTTTCAGTCCATGTTAACAGCTACTGATAACAATATTCTGATGGTATTCAATTTTGCAACCGGTGCAAAAGTCTCCTGGTAGTCGATGCCATAGGACTGAGAAAAACCTTTAGCAACCAGCCTTGTCTTGTATCTTTCCACACTCTCATCCGAATGATATTTGACTGTGAATATCCACCTGCATCCAACAGCTCTCTTCCCTTTTGGCAAATCTGTCAAACTCCATGTCTTATTCTTTTGCAACGCTTTTATCTCTTCTTCCACAACCTTTTTCCACTCAGGAGATTGAAATGCTTTTGTCACATTTCTTGGGATTTTCACAGTGTTAATGTTGGCAGTGAAGGCCTTGAAATTAGACTGTAATTTCCCATATGCAACATACTTATTTATGGGAAGAGCAGTGCATTTTCTTACCCCCTTCCTAATAGCAATAGGAAAGTCATCAAGATCACCAGTAGTAGCCTCTTGGTAACCATCATTACCTTTTGTTTCAGCTGCAACAGGAAACGAATCTGGTTCTTGGCAAATGCTAGGCTGACTGATTTCTTCAGTAACATCTTTCCTTCTTCTTGAGTAAACACTGAGTTGTTTCGGTTGAGGAGTTATGGTTTCAGGGTCATTGTTAGGTGTATTTTTTGGTAGTGGTGGAAGGTGTTTTGCACGGACTAGAGTGCTGAGATAAGGAGGAAGGTAATTCATCAGAGTTATTTAGGTTATTCCCATCACCCTCCCTAGGAACTGGGACAGTGCTAGCCGGCTTTGGAGAGACAGTAATAGGTAAGGAAATGATAGGCTGTAAAGAAATATCGGTTTGAACAAGTTGAAATTCCTTGTAACTAATAGGCTGTAAAGAAATATCGGTTTGAACAGGCTAAAATTCCTTGTAACTCTCCCCCTGAATTTTTGTTCCTGAAAAATAAGGTTGGTTTTCAAAAAATGTAACATCAAAGGAGACATAGGTCTTTTTTGTGGAAGGTGAGTAACACTTGTAACCCTTCTGACTCGAAGAATAGCCCAAGAACACACACTTTATGGACCTAGAATCTAATTTCCATCTGTTGTGGATATGAACAAAGGTTGTATACCCAAACACCCGAGGAGAAAGACTTGAGTTTAAATGTTTAAAATAGGGATACAGCTGAAACAGAACCTTAGTAGGAATTTTGAAATCTAAGGTCTTACTTGGCATTCTATTGATGAGGTAAGTGGATATGAAAAAGATACTTAGGAGCATTAGCAGCAAACATAAGAGACCTAGTAACCTCTAGAAGATGTCTATTTTTTCTTTCTGCTATCCCGTTTTGTTGAGGTGTGTTGACACAAGAAGTAAGGTGAACAATGTCTTTTTCCTTAAAGAAATACCCAAGGGTTTTATTCAAATACTCTCTCCCATTGTCACTCCTTAGAATTTTGATTTTTGTGTCAAATTAGGTTTCAACTTTTTGATAAAAACTTTTAAAGAGAGACTCAACCTCAGATTTTTCTCTCATTAAGAAAACACAGGTTGTCCTAGAGTAATCATCTATAAAAGACACAAACCACTTATACCCATAAATACTTTTGACAGGAGGACCCCAAATGTCACTATGGATGATGGAAAAAGGTGTTGTTGGTTCAAATTTGGCTGGAATATATGGTTTCTGGTGTGTTTGGCCATTTGACAAATTTCACAGGAAAACAAAAGATGAATTTTTATTAATGAATAAGTTCGGTAACATTTTGGAAAGATAGAAAAAATTAGGATGACCTAATCTAGAGTGCCATAACATAATTTTATTGGTATTGAGATCAGAAGATAAAATTGGTTTCCTAAGAGCACTGGATAAGGCATGATTATGAGATGCTTTACCTCCAAGGGTGTACAATCCTTTGCCCAGCCTAGCACTGCCAATCACCCTCTTCGAGCCCTGTGCCTGAAAATGCAACCACCAGTACCAAACACAACATTACAACCAAAATCTTTAATTAATTTGCTGACTGACAACAGATTGCATGCAAGTCTAGGAGCATAGAGGATATTATGAAGTAGTAGATTTTTGTTTAATGTAACAGAACCACTCCCTTTGACTGTAGTGAGAGAGTCATCTGCTATTTTGATAGAAGCTGGTAAGCAGCTTTCACTATATTCTTCCAAGAGATCAATATTTCCTATCATATGATCTGATGCACCCGAGTCTATTATCCATTGTACCGAGGAAGCATATGGATTATTTCCATCAGTAGTAGTATAAGTCACATTTGTAGGCTTGGCTGTCATACTGCTCAAAATCTGCTGCAGTTCCTCTATTTGTTTCTTGCTAAAACTGCTTGAGGAATCATCTTGAGAGGCAATATGAGGCTCCTTTTGAAACCTGGACCGTGTGGGCTGCCAATCGGCTGGTTTTCCGTGCAGCTTCCAACATTGAAGCGACGACGACGACGACGATTTCGACACCGTCCGAATTTCCGATCGTCGTTTTGAAAGTACCATCGTGTTCGTTATCGAGTCAGGAACAATCCCCTCAATTTAATTGAAGCGAAACGCTGCCAAACGTCGTTAATTTCAAGTCAAAGCATCGACGTTTTTTTTAAGCTCAATCGCCTAGAAAATCCGAAATTCATCGCCGATCGTTGCTCCGTTTACGACACCTCCCGCACCATTGTGTTCCTTGTGCCGTTCCGAGTCCGCCGGTGTCATCTTCGATCGCCGTTGACGGCGGCGCGTGGGGAGGTGGATCAGTCAAAGATTCGGCCAAGTCGAAATCGAGCTCTCTGCCGTTCAAAAATTTGAACCGATGTATCTCGAAATCGCTCAAAATAATTTTTAGAAATTTTTCCGTGATTTTTAGAGACCCGGAGGACGTCGCACGCGCCACACGCGCCGCCGCAGGCGAGTGAACGCTGGAAATCGGTTTTGACCGGTTTAACCAGTTTTGACCGGTTTGACCGGTCACGACCCGTTTACCCGTTTACCCGACCCGTTGACCCGACCCGACCCGTTGACCGTTGACCGGTGCTATTCTGGGAATTAATTCAGTTTTAGTGCTATTCTGGGAATTAATTCGAAATGGGTGCTATTTTGGTAATTTTTTTTAAAAAGGGTGCTATTTGTGTAAAATGTTTGACAGTTTGTTGACCTCCTTTGACTAGAACTTTTACCGGCTTTGACCGGCTATTAAACGACCTTTGTTTTCGACCACAAATACCTATCCTGATAGTTTTCGACGTCCCGAATCCGTTTTTGGGGTCCGTTTCACTAAATTCAAACTCGAAAGTCTCCAAATCGTCAGTCAAACCCGTTGACTTTATTTTTGACCAAGAATTTGAAATTTCGGAAGGTCATACTTTATGTTTTTCGACGTCCTGAATTTAATTCCGAAGTCCATTTTGCCAAATTCTGAACCGAAATTCCCGAATCGAGCTTGTAAACCCAAAAGGCTTAATATTTTAATATTTTGATTATTTAAATGAGATTTGGTCAAGGATTTATTCAATAAAAATATTTTATGAAGGTACTCGTATTTCACCTGAGCAAGGATCAATTAGGTCTGGTGTTATCCGTTCGTTAGATCAGCCTGAACCGCGTACTACGAGAATTACCCGTAGGTTTCCGTATATTATTTAAATAATATTTAGATTATTTATATTAGGATTCCAATATGGATTTTTCCAATTCGTAGGATCTAGCGATGCAGCAGAACGTGATCGACAGACTCAGTAATAGGCTTCCCTATCTGATTTCTCAGACTGTTACAGGTGTGTTTCCCGACAGTGTTAATTATTTCTGTTTTAAAATATACATCTGAACATTATGTATATGACATCTGATTTGCCACATATTTCTGATATGATTTCTGGTTACGGTATTTTATACCAATTTTCTGAATATTGAATATTCGATATCTGAAATTCTGTATACTACTGACTTGTCTTCTGATTTCCGTATTTCTGTATATTATTGTTAAGCATGAACACTTTTATGTTTTAAAGATTTAATCATTGTTTTCATTCAAATATATTCATGAACATCTCCATCATTGGGGGGTATTGTTGAAGGAAGTATATCCGCAGGTTCCTCGGCTTTGTGCTCAGGGCCTTAATTGTTGTGTGGGCTGGGTGTATGGTTCTGGGGAACCTACACATTCTGTTGTGATGGGCTGGGGGTAGTGTTCATTTTTTTTAACGACGTGATTGCATAAACCGACTTTACTGGAATATTTTTATCAGTATGTTTTATATACACTGTATGGAACTCACTGAGCTTTTTAGCTCATTCTATAGTTTTTACCATTTTTCAGATAATAACAGACCATAAGCTAGCAGATTTGGCATTAGGGGAGATCAATTATTTTGTACGAACATATATTCTATATGTTTTTCAGATATTTTGTGACATGTATTTGCTATCGTTTTGGACATATCTGTAATATTAATATATTTTGTTTAATATTCTATAAGTTGTAAAAATAAAAAAAAAACTCTGAATGGGATATGTGACCACTTAGGTTTGGGTCTAACTTACAGATCGGGTCTGGGGGGTTACAGAATCTCTTAACTTAAGGGATTGATAACTCATTTCTATAATTCCTATAGCTCAAAATCGCTCAAAATAATTTTTAGAAATTTTTCCGTGATTTTTAGAGCCCCGGAGGACGTCGCACGCGCCGCCGCAGGCGAGTGAACGCTGGAAACCGGTTTTGACCGGTTTGACCGGTCACGACCCGTTTACCCGTTGACCGTTGACCGGTGCTATTCTTGGAATTAATTCAGTTTTGGTGCTATTCTGGGAATTAATTCGAAATGGGTGCTATTTTGGTAATTTTTTAAAAAGGGTTCTATTTGTGTAAAATGTTTGACAGTTTGTTGACCTCCTTTGACCGGCTTTGACCGGCTATTAAACGACCTTTGTTTTCGACCATAAATACCTATCCTGATAGTTTTCGACGTCCCGAATCCGTTTTTGGGGTCCGTTTCACTAAATTCAAAACCGAAAGTCTCCAAATCGTCAGTCAAACCCGTTGACATTTTTTTTGACCAAGAATTTGAAATTTAATAAGGTCATACTTTATGTTTTTCGACGTCCTGAATTTGATTCCGAAGTCTGTTTTGCCAAATTCTGAACCGAAATTCCCGAATCGAGCTTGTAAACCCAAAAGGCTTAATATTTTAATATTTTGATTATTTAAATGAGATTTGGTCAAGGATTTATTCAATAAAAATATTTTATGAAGGTGCTCGTATTTCACCTGAGCAAGGATCAATTAGGTCTGGTGTTATCCGTTCGTTAGATCAGCCTGAACCGCGTACTACGAGAATTACCCGTAGGTTTCCGTATATTATTTAAATAATATTTAGATTATTTATATTAGGATTCCAATATGGATTTTTCCAATTCGTAGGATCTAGCGATGCAGCAGAACGTGATCGACAGACTCAGTAATAGGCTTCCCTATCTGATTTCTCAGACTGTTACAGGTGTGTTTCCCGACAGTGTTAATTATTTCTGTTTTAAAATATACATCTGAACATTATGTATATGACATCTGATTTGCCACATATTTCTGATATGATTTCTGGTTACGGTATTTTATACCAATTTTCTGAATATTGAATATTCGATATCTGAAATTCTGTATACTACTGACTTGTCTTCTGATTTCCGTATTTCTGTATATTATTGTTAAGCATGAACACTTTTATGTTTTAAAGATTTAATCATTGTTTTCATTCAAATACATTCATGAACATCTCCATCATTGGGGGGTATTGTTGAAGGAAGTATATCCGCAGGTTCCTCGGCTTTGTGCTCAGGGCCTTAATTGTTGTGTGGGCTGGGTGTATGGTTCTGGGGAACCTACACATTCTGTTGTGATGGCTGGGGGTAGTGTTCATTTTTTTAACGACATGATTGCATAAACCGACTTTACTGGAATATTTTTATCAGTATGTTTTTATATACACTGTATGGAACTCACTGAGCTTTTTAGCTCATTCTATAGTTTTTACCCTTTTTCAGATAATAGCAGACCATAAGCTAGCAGATTTGGCATTAGGGGAGATCAACTACTTATTTTGTACGAACATATATTTCTATATGTTTTTCAGTTATATTTGTGACATGTATTTGCTATCGTTTTGGACATATCTGTAATATTAATATATTTTGTTTAATATTCTATAAGTTGTAAAAAAAAAAACTCTGAATGGGATATGTGACCACTTAGGTTTGGGTCTAACTTACAGACCGGGTCTGGGGGGTTACAGAATCTCTTAACTTAAGGGATTGATAACTCATTTCTATAATTCCTATAGCAGTGAACAAAACTGGAAAATTATTCCAGTTTGGGGAAGACACCTCGTGGGGCTGGTTTTGGAATGTTCAGTTGAGAAGGGAGTTGAATGACTGAGAATATGAGCAATGGACAAATTTGATGGTTGTTATTTCGGATTTTTCTATTTCTGCTGATGGGCTGTTTTGGAAGGGTTCTAGAGATGGGGTTTTCACTGTTAAATCATGTGTTAATCTATCTTATTCGGGTACTTCCGACTCGGAGGAAGCTTATTTTTGGAAGGCTATTGTTTGGAGAGGTTTGCTGCCTCCAAGAGTGGAGACTTTTCTTTGGCAAGTGATTTTAAAGAAGCTACCAGTGAAGACAGCTCTGGTTAAAAGAGGTGTTAAGGGCATAGATGATTCTCTATGCCCTTTTTGTAAGCTATTAGAAGAGTCACCATCTCATTTATTCTTTTCTTGTTCATTTGTTTGGTCAATAGGGACTAAATTCATGAGCTACTGGAATTTTCAGTCTGCTTTTCACGAAGATGCTAAAAGCTTCTTCCTAGCATGGGCTGATTTGAAGACCAATTCTCTAATATGGTCACTTATTCCTGGAGTGGTTTTATGGACAGTTTGGAAAACTAGGAATTCTATTGTGTTTGAAGGAGGGAAGCTTGATCGAGCTGAAATCTTCTTTCTAGCAAGGTTCAGGCTTGCTTCATGGTTTTTAGCTAAGAAAACTCAGGTTTCTATCGACAAGGATGCTCTTATTGCTGAACCTTCCTTAGGGGATTCTTACTCGCCCCATTCTAATCTGATTGTAACTAAGTTTCCATGGTCCCCTCCTCCAAAGGGCTTTATTAAACTCAATGTGGATGCTGCTATTTCTTGTGATTGGAAGAGGAGTGGATTAGGTGGTGTTCTAAAGGACATGTCTGGTTCGATCCTTGGCTCTTTCAAAGAGGCTGCTGGTCCGAGGCCTCCAACAATGATGGAATTGAAAGCTATCCTAAAGGGTTTAGATTTTTTTGAATCTATTCGTCATAGATTTAAGGATCGTTTGATTATTGAGAGTGATAGTAGGGTGGCAGTTGATTGGGTTAAGGATGTTGTTTTATGTCCTGTTGTTTATGTTCAAATTGTTAAAGACATTATTCATAAGCTTCGAGATTGTGAAGGTCTTATTAGATGGGTTAACAGGACAGCTAATATAGAGGCGGACGCCCTAGCTAAGGCTGGTATTGGTTGATCATTTTGTTCTGTTAGCGGCTGTTTCTTTTTGGTCTTCTATCTCCTTAAGGGAGTTTAGGTTTTGTATTCCTATGTAATTATTTGAGGTTAATGAAATCCTAAGGCAATCTTTTCCTCATTCCGCTGATTAAGGAACTATTATCAAGTTCCTCTAATCATGAAGGGGTTTTTTAATGAGACCTACTAATCTTATCAAAAAAAAAAAGATGTTGACATACAACTCGGGAAAAGTTTATTAGAACGTTACATAGTGTGACTGGGTTTCTGGATAGCTGTCAAATTGTTATGTAATTTTGTTTTTTTTTAAATCATTTTGAAGAAAAATTCAGAACAGTCTAAAATCTAAGAGCGTAATAAACAATAGATGTTTTGCCTTCTAGTGTATTTATATTCTGAACTAACCAGTATGCCTGGAATCTCAATATAGATAAAAGCTACAACCTGGTGTCAGCCACCAGGATCCAGTTTCAGCTACGCAACAATACACTGTACCATGTAAAAAGTAAAGAGTGGCAAACGCTATTCTCTAGTGAAAATTAACAGGAGTTCTAGGACAAAAGGATTGATAACTAGAAACCAGACATTCGCATTTCTGAAATAGGGCATTTGGTCTAGTGGTATGATTCTTGCTTCGGGTGTGTAAGGTCATGAGTTCAAATTTCAGAATGCAAAATTTTTAAATACAAAAAATAGCTCACAAAAAATTGAGTTGATCAGAGATTCATCAATAAAAAAAAGGAAGTATGCACTATTATTGAAAATTTGCCACCTATAGATGTTATCAACATTACAGGAAACAAATTGGGCATTTGGTCTAGTAGTATGATTCTTGCTTTGGGTGCGACAGGTCCCATGTTCGAGTCTCGGAATGCCCCTCATTTTTACTTTTCTCAAACCATTAGGCAAGAGAAATCTGAATCAAAGTCATTTTTCAATCTTTTTCTGACAATAGTATACAATGAGTTGCAAAAGTTAATAAGTAAGAAATAACCTATATTGTCCAGTTGAGCAGCTATTCTTCCTGCTTGTGATCTGAAAGTTTTCAGCTAAGAGAAAATGCCTCAGTGCATCACATAAACGTGTAAGGAACCAACATTTAAAAAACTAGTCAACAAGAAAGCCAAATGTCTGGTTTCTGATCAACACAAAAATCCAATTTTCTTCTCTTTTGTGCAGTGACTACACTAAACAAACTGGTGAACAAAGGTACAAACAAAGCTTGGTCAAGGCCGGATTCATTTCGGATCCTTTAGCAGATAAAGACTAAAGTAGATACCACCTACACTGCTTGCATCAAAAAGAATATCCAAGCATTCAGTATGCAAAATCTCGGAAATAAAAGGTTATCAGGACACGGCACTTCACCGATCATTCAATTACTCACTCCCTAATCCTCCAATAAGCTCATCTTTATACATTAGCTTAAGCACGAAGTTAGTATTCAAACATCAGAACAACATGCTGACAAGGCTAGCATCCACTCATAAAAATCATCAGGATCTTTAAGAAATTATATGATACTAAAAACCTAATCACGTTTATAGTCAATGACTGGGCAATTGGTCTAGTGGTATGATTCTTGCTTCGGGTGCGAGAGGTCCTGAGCTCAATTCTCGGAATGCCCCTTAAAATCTTCATCTCTAAATTTTTAAAACTAGAAATAACTGATCAGATTCCAACCTCAAGTCAACTTCTATCTGTTTTCTGACAAGATTCCTCACAAAAAAGTACCAAATATAAACAAATGATAAAATTAAGTTCAATGCCGGCACCAATGGGGACATTTCAACCTAATTTCAATAGAGTTAACCTCACCATGGACTCAAAAGGGTCATTAAAAAAACAGAAAAAATCTTCGAAACTCTAAAAATTTTAAAAAAAATGAAAAATTAGCAAGCGATCTACGTTTACTTACTGCTGAGAAAGTAATAACCGTAAATCATTGAACTGCACACAGCTTGAAAACGAGAACTCGTAAAGCTCCAAAATCAGGCGATCGGTGGTTAGTTAATTTCAGGGGTTTCTCGCCGGAACCGGTGGAGCAAGGAACGGGTTTTCGACAGTAGGGAAGAAGTAGGGTCAAAATAGAGTCCGCGGCCTAATAAAGGCTACAAAAGCCCTCAACTATTTTTAAGGGTATATTACACTTCAGTCAGTCAGTTAAAAAGATAAACTACACGATTAATTATTAAACTATATTAAAATGAAAAAATTTATAAAAATTTAAAATTTATCGATTTATTTAAGTTTTGAGGAATAAAAATATTATTATATCACGTCAATGTTTCATCTAATATCTAACAATTAATGGCATATTTGTAAATTTAATCAAGGGACCTGAGTGTAACGTTTAGGGGAAAAAAAAGAAAGAGTGACTTGTTTGTTACTAAACACATAATTGGGTTTAGGGGTGTTCGTGGTCGATTTTGATCTGTTTTTGGTTAAAAATTCATCCGATCTGAAAGTATAAATATTTACGGTTTGGATCAGTTTAGATGTTTTAAAAAAAATACGATCTGATCCGATCCAATTAAGTGTGGTTTGATTCAGTTTTGGATTTGTGAGGTTTTTTTATTCTAATTTTTCAAAATAATTCTTGAATTTTTTCATAAAAAATAACATATGTATAACAAAAACAAAGAGAGTATATATTTTAACAAATGCAAGCTTGCGAAGCTTACAAAAAAAATATATATTTTAACAAATTAAGAAAAAAATCAGTTTCTCGTCAGTAAGTCACCCATAAAAGTAAAACGTCACATTTTATAAGTTTTTCCCGACAATTTTCTCTCTACCTCATAACTGAGGAAATACCAAAAGACTATACTATCCTTCTTTGCTATTATCACTTATTACACCATTTTTTTTTTCATTGGCATCAATGACTAGAATCAAGAGCAAATTTGTTACGTGCGTGTCGAGGAAAGCTAAATCTGTATTTGTATCTGGGTTTTGTGAGATTTTGTGAGGCTTTTGATGGGTTTGTTTCAAGCTTGTAAATTCAATATTCCATTTCATCGGTTCTGTTCGATTTGGATCGGTTTCGGATTTCCAAACCGAAACCGAATCGAACCGATCGGTTTTTAAAAAACAAAAATAAACACACAAAATTGGTTTCAGTTTTTTTCGGTTATCTGTTTTTTGGATCGGTTTTCTACTATTTTTTTGGATCGGATTGGATCTGAACACCCCTAATTGGGTTACCTAAGGTATATTTAACATTATTTTAAAAATATTTTTGTACAAAAATGGTTAAAATACACCACAAATCACTCAATTATCAGTAAAATTACAAATATATCCCTTAAATTCGAAAGATTACAAATTGATTAATTAATTAATTAAGGGTAAATTATGTCAATAGTCCTTTTTTATTTTCGGTTTGATCGACTTTGATCACTGGCTTTTTAATTAAGTGTGATTGGTCCCTTGCGTTATCGATATGTTCGGTTTAAGTCTCTCACTGTTAACTTTCGTTAACTCATTAACCGAATTATGAGTTAGTTGTTAAAAAAATCTAAAAAAAAACTCGTGCGTCTCTCTTTTCCCAAAAACACATTCTCATCAACACCCTTACATTCTTCTTCTTCTTCTCCTACAACCCATTCTCATCAACACTCTTCTTCTTCTTCTTCTTCTTCTTCTTCTTCTTCTTCTGCTTCTTATTCTTCCACTCATTCTCATTAACACTCTTACCCTTAAAAAGTCCCACAACCCATTCTCATTAACACCCTTACCCTTAAAAAACTTTAAAAAAATTCACGTCAGTTATGGACGCATGGAGGTGGTCACTATCCTCACTTCCCCTCGGACCAGCACCGGGCATACCACTTGAGCCATAGGGTGCTCTCCGTCCTTGTGGTGGATATGGCCCACTGTTATAACCTCCCTGCCATCTTGACAACCACCGTTTTGGTGATTGTATCCCCCATTTGTGAACTATAATGGTGACCAAGCCTTATTGATCTCAGAACCCTCTCTTAGCTTCTTCAATCTGATTGTTTCTTTTACAATAATGAGGTTTGATTGTTTCAGTCAGAGAAACTTTCTAACATAACATATCCCTCTCTCTCACAACTTGAATACCGGGCAGAAACAGTTCCGAACCGATTGCAGTTTGGTATTGAGATGGAGATCTGATGAAGATAATTCATATTGAGCATGCCTGGCTCGTTGTATGCCTGTAGGAACATTATCAAAAAAACAATGCAACGGGGTGGTTGGTGCAAGGGGATTTCCCGAAAATAACGGCATCAAAAATTGTGCTCCAATATTTTTTTATCAAATCAAGTGGTGACATATGAAACCGTGTCACCTGATTCGGGTGAAAACTAATGAAATAGCATAAAAAGGAGAATAAGAATTCGAAGTCCAATAACTTGATAAGGGTGCCAACGTGAGTGTTGTCACATGTGAATGAGATTAAGAAGTTCAAGCTTACAAGGTCAAATTTAAATTTATCAACTTCATTTTTAATGGGTAATTTATAAATTTCTATGTAAATCTTAATTGGATCTTAAATATGCCATAGTACTAAATTGGGGAGCAACACTATCTAAACTTTTCGTTCAAAAAAAATAACTTGGTAAGGGTACGCCTCAACCACCGCCTGAGCCACTCCACTGTGTTAGTTGTCAAACCATTATTTATATATCTTATTATCACTAAATGGTTATCGAAATACTTGAATACGGATCATTAAGGTATGGTAGAAACTGGCAGAAGTGCCCAGATAATGCTACAGTGAGTGTTTAATTCCCAAAAAAAATGAAGTTTACTTATTATTTCTCGAAATGGGGTGAAATATACAGTGTTTCATGTGGTGCTTGGGATTTCTCGGTGTCTTTAGGGTTAATTTATTGCATGCTTGATTTCTCGGCGTCTTTGGGGTTAATATTTTCCATGCATATCGAAAGCTGCCTGTGGGATCTCTCGGCGTCTTCTATTGCATGTGGGAGATCACAAGGTGAGCAGAGAAAGCTGTTGTTGCGTGTGCCAGGGGTGAGGTGAGTAGTTGTATATGCCAGGGGTGAGCAGCTGCATTTGGGGGGCCCTGGAAGTGAATCATGCATGCATGCTACAAAGATTCATGCGTTTATAAGGATCTCTCTGCGTCTTTAGGGGTATTGGATTTGGGACAGGATATCTCGGCGTCTCTAACACAAAATTTTCCATGCAAAGGTGGATCTCTCAGCGTCTTCCATGCATGAATGCTCGGCGTCTTCAAGTAATGCATATATGGAATGCTCAAAGTCTTCACCTGTCGTCTGGCGCACGGGAATCTCTGCATGACTCTCTGAATCCTGTATGCAGAGTTGCTTTGAACGCGTAAAAAACTTGAACACAATAATGGTGGGATTGCTCGGCGTCTTTAGTTAATAGGGTTACAAGGGCGTTCGATTTCTCGGCGTCTTCAGCTATGCATGGAGAATATTTGGCTAGAGGTGGCCATGAAATCTCGGCGTTTTTATCTTCCTCCGCGTAGATTCGTTCTGTATGCGTCTGCATGCTTTGGGGCTGAAGCGTGAGATTCGCCGAAGCGTCAGATTTGTTGCATGCTTTGAGACCAATAATGTGTCTGCACAGATCAGACCAATAATGCATTTGCTCGGAGTCTTCAATTGCATGGATGATATTATAAAAAAAAACATCAATAATTGGTGCATCGACTTGTTATAAAATAGGGGTGGGGATTGCATTTCATTGCATGCATGAGTTGGTTTTAACTTACAGAAGCAAGTGAGAATCATGAATTTTTTTTTTTTTTGCATTGGATTCAATTGGAGCTGCTACTTGAAGTGGATTTTCAGTGATATTGGAGATTTTTTGTTGGTTCGATAATTTTCCGAGCTTTGGTTTAATGTCGTTAAAAAACACGTAAGTTCTTTCTCGTTTCCCATGCGAACTCTGTTTATTTTTCCCGTGTTGAAAGAATGCTCATATATGTTAGGAGAATGATGCATTTAAAATTTGTTCATGAGACCATAGTAATGTAATTTAGAGTACTATTGTTAATTTAAAATTAGAAAATGTAAGTTTGATGATTAGGTATACAGAAAATTTAAGTTTGAGTATTATTGTTAATTTAAATTTTCGTGTAATTTTTAGTTGTATTTTTAGTTTATTTTTATATAATAATTATTAGAATTTTTATTTTGATTTAGCGGGGAAAAAATTCACATTATGTAATCCTGACATTTTTACCGTAATAATAATGTATTTAAGCATTATTTTTATAAAGCAATTGTTAACATAATTTATATTTATTATTTATAGTTTTGTAAATAATTATTTTTCATTAACATTATTAATGTAATTTATTCTGAATAACTATTTTTATGTGTAGAGAAAATGAGCAACAAATTTTTCACGATTGCTCATTACAATGGACATATGATGGAAAATGAGGTCGGGGTTATTTTTCAGTCTGAAGCACCTATAATATGATGTTTAAAATGGACATCACATTTGTAGAGATCAATGAGATGATAGAAAGAAAAATGCGTGCTAAAGTTGATGGTTTGAGGTACAGATTTATGGTATGTCCTAATTCGGTCAGGTATGCTGCAGTACCACTTGAAGAAGATGATGATATTATAACTATGGTTGAATTACATGACTCAACAAATATTCCAATTATTGAGTTATTTGTTGAGTTGTGTAATATATCTAATTTTTAGTAAATCATTATTACTAATCATTAATACTCTATAAACTGTCGTCTTTCTCTGTTCGTTGTCAAGAACGGCTTTCAATGTTCCCAAAAATAATTCAGGTAATCCGAACTCTCAAAGTCAAAGTCATCCGCCTGTATGGGAGTGAGTGTTGGCAAGTATGAACCCCTGTTATTCCAATGATTGATATGGTTGGCATGCCTTACAGACCAATCCTCACCGACCCTACCCCGTCCATCTAATTTGTGGAGAGCGTCATGATTCTCTGGAATTCTTGAAATAGGTTGGTGGAAGCCGAACTGCCTCAACACTCTATTGGAAAATTGATACTCCACAAATGCGAAATGGATCAATGGTGTAACAGCACACCAATATTGACAACCCTCCCAGACATGTTGCGGTACGTACGAAATAATTTCTCCATCATTGTACGACCTCCAAATAAACTATAAAACAAAATTATTTAGTTATTATTTAATTAAATAATTACAAAATTCATACCTAAATATATAAATAAACAACAAAATATAATATAAACATAATAATAAATAAATTCACTAATTAATTTTATATATACCTCAACTTTGCATTTGATGTCAATCTTAAACCTAAACTCTTTCACGTTATTGTGTGCCAACTCCGTTCTTTCTATTTTATGCCTCCATCAGTATACCAACCAAAATAAAATTTTGTAATTATTTTTCCTTTACAAAATATTCTTTAATTAATTTAAGATAAAATATTTTAAATAAAAAAATTACCTTCCGGCAAGAGGAAACTGAACTGCAGTTCGGCTAATCGGTGTTAACCATGGAATTCTATACCATGCCCACGATTGTAATAACATCGTGCATCCACTGATTTCAGTCGTATACGCATCATTTACAAGTAATGACGCCTTGCACATCTCGCGATACAAGAACACTAATATTACTGATCCCCAACTATACTGACGGGTCATAAAGAAGTTACACAAAAATGGAAGATATTGTACATGGAAGAGATTATTGTATTTATCAAGCATCAAGATTCCGCCGATCAACCGTAATATATATGCTCGAGTTGCATATATAATGTCTTGCTCATTACACTGAGGACCAAGCTTAAACTCAGTTGCCAACCAGGATAATCTCAGCTGTGACCCTTTTGTTAAATCTTTGTGTGGTACCTTCCCAAGGTACTGCTCACATACTACAAACACGTTAAGTTCAATATTTCCTACCACTGCCATTCCATTTGTAGGAACACCAAGTTGTAAAGCCATATCCTCCAAAGTGATCGTACATTCACCACACGGAAGATGAAAAGTATGAGTTTCTGGTCTCCACCATTCAATTAATGCACTGATAAGACCAAGGACCAACCTAAATTCTCTTACAAAAGCGACATCATAAAAACCGACTATTTTTAAATTTTCGACAATACGTTGATCTGGCATCTCACAATTGATAAGTCGAGGACGAAGGACTCGTTGTTCGTCATCTTGTAATTTTTTAATCCAAGTAATTATAATTAATTCACCGTTCTCAAATAAAAAAATTATTCGATCATAATACCAGTTCTCCCAAATGACTCGAAATGTGTTGACCATCTAGCCTCAAAAGAACATTTTCTTCTGCCATGTTTTACCAAATCTAGAAAAAAATATTAAACTCAAATACAACTTAATATGTTGGAAAAAATAAATGGAGTTCACATAGGAAACGAGAGAGAACTTACGTGTTTTTGAACAGCGTTAAACCAAAACTCGGAAAATTATCACTGAAAACCCACTTCAAGTAAAGCAACAACTCCAATTGAAACTAAAAGAAAATCATCCTTCAACGTTAAAAAGCCCATTCAACTAAAAACATCTTAATGGAAAGGAAGATTGTATTAGTAAAAGATTTCCCTATGTTCACAAGTAAATCATCCTTCCAAAAGGGGACAAAAGAAGGAGCATCTGAAGCTTTATCAGCATGTCTAATGTTTCTCGTCAATTTTCATATTCCATGTCAAACCCAAAGATTCTTGGAATGAGAATAAAAGTGATGCACCATGGTAAGAAGTTAAGGTCCTAAGCAAGTTGTTCAAGTCAATAACCGATCAACATGTGATGAAAGCAATTACACTCTTAGTTCACAAAGTAAACCCTAAGCAAGTGTTGAGATACAAAATGTTCAATCACCTCTTTACCCAATGTGTTCTTATAGATTAGCAATTTTTAATGATACGTTAAAGCAAGGAAAAGACTGCATAGGCAAGTTCTTATAATTTCTGGCCATTCATAATCAATGCCACATATTTAAACCGAGAAAATCCAAGTTCAATGCAATAAGAAGCCCTTTGAGGATTCCTAGTCTTCCTATATCATATGTATGGGTTTTGGCATCCAAAAGCAATCAAGTAAATATCATTAAGGGCTTTAAAGATTCTCAGGCAATCAAAGATCTACAAGCCAAAATGAAAGAGTAATACATATTTCTTCATCAATACAATCATGGAAATAGAAATCGCATTAAATGGGCTTTCACATTCTAACTAAAGTTGAGAATACCTTTGTTGCGAGGAACTGCCTGACTGCACTTTCTTGATTGAACCTTGATATAAAATCTTCGACGTCTGTTTTTGCTGTAGCTAGTCTCCTCCTCTGCAGCGTATTAAGAACCCTTTTTAACTTATGGCACTCATATGATAGAAAAAGAATAAGGAAATCTCTATGGAATTGTAAATGAAATGCCTAAACCCCTCTTATAAACATGTTCACGTTCACGGGCTTCCAGTGCATGCATTATTGGTTGCCCCATGTCACAGTGGATGCATTCTGCCACTGCTGAAGAAGACGCCGAGAGATTCAGACGTCCAGGCCCCTCCCAGCAGCATGCATGCACAATTCAGAGAGTCATGCAGAGATTCCCGTGCGCCAAACGACAAGTGAAGACTTTGAGCATTCCATATATGCATTGCTTGAAGACGCCGAGCATTCCCCGAGCATTCATACATGGAAGACGCTGAGAGATCCACCTTGGCATGGAAAATTTTGTGTTAGAGACGCCGAGATATCCTGTCACAAATCCAACACCCCTAAAGACTTCGAGAGATCCCTAGAAACGCATGAATCTTTGTAGCATGCATGCACGATTCACGTCCAGGCCCCCCCACATGCAACTGCTCACCCCTGGCACATGCAACAACAGCTTTCTATGCTCACCCTGTGATCTCCCACATGCAACAGAAGACGCTGAGAGATCCCACAGACAGCTTTCGATATGCATGGAAAATATTAACCCCAAAGACGTCGAGAAATGAAACATGCAATAAATTAACCCTAAAGACATCGAGAGATCCCAAGCACCACATGAAACACTGTATATTTCACCCCATTTCGGGAAATAATAAGTAAACTGCATTTTTTTGGGAATTAAACACTCACTGTAACATTATCTGGGCACTTTTGCCCAACTATTAGCCGCTAGGCTAAATAATAAATTTAATATAATTTATAACATTTTATATATGAGAATAATGAAACCATTAAATAATTTTAATATAAAATGTTATTTAAATAAATAATATTATTAATAATATTAAATAAATCTAATATAAGATAATAATAATAATATATTATTATTATTATTAAACAATATGTGATTTAAAGTATTATAAATATTAGATTATATTTTAATAAACCATATTAAATAAATCACATAAAATATTATTAATAATTTTAAATTATCAGTAAGCAATATATGATTTAAATAAATCTAATAAAAATATTTTAAATTTAATATAAATATTATTTGAATAAATAATATTATCAATTATTTTGCATTAACTGAAATAATGTCTATTAGATTTATCTTATAGTTTTGTTCTTCTCATAAATAAAATATTGTAACTTAGCATCAAATTTGTGATTTATTCTAGTAGCTAACTGGTATCTATCTTATGTTAGTGACCTAGTTTCAAATCTTTTACTAATGATAATAAGGTATATAAATAGTATTGTAAAACTTAACGAAAAGAAGAGGCTAGTGCAGTGGTTGAGGCGCGCCCCTGTCAGTTTGCTGGACACGGTTTCAAGTTTTCATATCCCCATTTATGCTCGGTCATTAGTTTTATACTGAATCAGGTTTCACCACCTTATTCCATAAAAAAATATTTAACCTAATAAATTAAAATTTTAAAAATATCCTCCAATGAAATGAAAGATTGATTTATAAATTTAAATTAGGATCAAATTGATATGATGCATAAGTATTGAGAACTAAATTTGAAATTATGTTAATGTTTTTAAATGTCACGTTAGAATTTTCGTTGACTTCCAGTGGCTTGATGGATAGCAATTAAATAGTTAGGTAATATAATTGATAAAATTGAAAGATATGTTGTAAAAATAAAAAGACTAAATAGTTGAGTAGTCAGTGGTATGACTTATGTGGTAAAAATAAAAAGACTAAATAGTTGAGTAGTTAGTGGTATGACTTACCCTTCAACAGAATACAATATAACTTTATACGAATATATTAGAATTTATATAAAAGATACTATTTATATATTAAATTTTATATAAATATGAAACACATTCAACATAATTAGGACACGACAAGACACATGAATACAGTACGAATACATGAACCGTCGTATCTACACATAATAAAGGTAATATAGAGTAATTTAAGGACTTGTTTAAATTTAAGGACTTTCTATAGTATATTACCCTTTATTCTAATACAGTCCTATGTTGCCTGTTTGCCTTATAACGAAATGGTGCCTCACTTGGCGCTCACCGGAGGATCCTACAAATAGGGTATGCTGTCCTATGACCAGCTTCCTCTTCCCTTCGGCATCCACTAAGGTGAAATCTTTGCACACATCTAAGCTCATTGTCACTTTCTTGGTCTTGCCTTTCTTCACCTCGACCCTCTCGAACCCGACCAGCTGCTTGTTCGGTGCCCCGGTGATGTTCGAGCTTGGTGGCTTCCAGAAGAGGAGGACCACATGATCTCCATCCATCGGTCCCTTGTTCCTCACTCCGATAAAGATGTCAAATTGTAGGATGTCGCAGTTTAGGGTAGATGCGTCAATTGCTTCACCGATGTTTGAGTAGGGATTATATTGTTTGAGAATGGATTTTTGTGTTGAGGTTATTGGTATTGTGGAAGGAGATAATATTACGAACTTTGAGAACGATGTGTAGCTTAGTCCGCATCCGAAATCGTAAACGGTTTTGTCGGTGTAGAACCTATAGGTTCTCCCGGGGTAGTTTGCGGTGGCGTTGGCTCGCATGTTCATGTCAGTCATCGGGACCTTATCGGCGTACTCTTGTAGGTATCATGTGAATGGGGACCTTCCAGCTGAGACAGCAGGACAAATTATCAGCACATTTGACGTTTTGGGACAAAATGTTTTACTTAAATTGTCATCAAAGAAGATGAAAAAGATAGGAAACCTGGATTGTAGTCTCCGAATATGACTTGAGCGATGGCGTCTCCGCCGGCTTGACCCGGATATCCGACCAACAGAATCCCTCTGTTGTTTCTCATGTTCTTTGCAAATGATATATCAATAGGACCAGCAGCCATAACCACAATCACGACTTTCCCATTTGCTGCATTAGCAACATCAGTCACCAACTTCTCTTGAAATCCCGGCAATGTCAAGCCTACTCGATCGATCCCTTCGGCCTCGACCAATTGATCTAGGCCCACGACTAGCACCACAGCATCGACATTCGCTGCAGCCTGAACCGCGTGCTGGATAAGCATCTCACTACCACATTTGACATCACTACACCCGCCTCATATGTAACCGTTGACACCTACTTTTGCAGTCCTTGTAAAGGGCTACTGTACCGACAAGGTATACCGGCATAGTTACTTATCATAACCGTCGTGGCATTAGTGTTTGGTTCGTTGACAGCTAAATTTTGTGTGACTGTATTAGACAGAGGAAGAACGCCATGGTTGTCGAGTAAAACTATTCCCTGCTTGGCAGCATCAAGGGCTAGCCGTTGATGGTCATCGGTGCATACATCGGACAGACCGAGGTTACCGTATGGAAGCTGTTTCGGGTTTCCATCGAATAAACCGAGCCTCATAAGTACTATATAGTTATATACTAAAGTCTGATCAACAATAGATTCATCTACTTTCTTAAGTTGATCGCATTCACTGTGTATTTCCCCAAATAATCCCCACAATTCATGTTTAGACCAGCCTTCAAAGCAAGGGCCACTGCATCTTCCGGTGTAACAGTATAATGGATGGAATCTTAATAAACCTCGACCGAGTCACAGTCCGAAACGACGTATCTGTCAAAAACGAAGTGAAAATGTCGATAACGACGTTATCGATCGAACACTTTCGGAAACAATCATGTTATGATAGTAGCATGACTCGATTTTATCGTTTTTTCGAGTAAGAACAAATAGAAATATACCCATCAAGACCCCAATGGCCTCTTATGCCTTTAAGGTCTGGATCAGCACAAGTTGGGACTCCATTGACCCTATTGTATGAGCACATTACACTGCTCACATGTCCTTCCTGCACACAGCTCTTGAATGGTGGCTGATACGTATCTTCCAAGTCCTGCTTTGTGACCTGAAGAAAAATATTGTAATTTATGTTATTCGAACTTTTCATTTTTGGTAAAATAACCGTATCTGACACGTCGAATAATTCGACCACACGTATTTGATATATGTTAACCAACCAACTCTATAAGTTATGCATACCTTTGAATCAAAATGGAACCTATCCACTCCTTTCCAATTGTCCAAATCATAAGCAGTGTAATGCTTGCAACAACTCGAAACCTTAAGCTTGTTACCGTCCCCGGAGGAGCCGCCGACTTCTTGCAGTCCCCGGACATAATTCACAGCGTATTTCGAGACCACCATAGGGTCCTCCCCGGGCATTTCTTGGCCACGACCCCATCTCTAGCCCGACGTTGTACATGGCTCAAGCCTCGGTCGACACCACCCGTCCCATCTCTAGCCACAATGTGGTGTTGAAGCTCGCGGCGGGGAAACTAGTGGCACCGGGCACCGTGGCATTGAACCGAGTGCTCGGACCGACATTCAAGACGCCGTGAAGCGCCTCGGACCACCACTAGTATGCCGGAACACCGAGCCAGGGAACGACTGAGGCCTTGTTTACGAGCTGTGCACCTTTTCTTGGAGTGTCGACCGTGAAACAAGGTCCCTGGCTCGATCCTTGTAGGACAAGGAAGTGTTACAGAATCGGAACTGGCTCGTGTTAGGGCCGTTTTTGTCACATGCAAATGGCTGAGCCTGAGTGTTACATGGGACGATTACTAAGAAAAACAAAAGGCATAAAGCAAAAGAAAACTGGATTTTTAAATTCATTGTGTTTCTTTCTTGCTGGTTTTAGGTCACCTTTCATGGTGGAATATTGCAAGCATGCAGCTTGTTTATAGTACAAGTTTAAGTTTCGAGGGTCAGTCTGGTCTTTTTTTCTTTTGGGTCAAATTCTGCCATTAGTCCCTGTATTGTGCACAATAGTAGAAGTTGAAGTTTCAAGGGCTGAGCTCTTGAGCTGGTCTTTCTTTTTCTTTGGGCCAAATTCTGCCATTAATATTGTACTATGCATAAATTGTGGATTTATTTTCTATATTCTAATTTCCTCAATTTTAATTCCTTTGCTTTTCGAATTTTGAATTTTTTGTCCTAGCCAATCGGTACAGGAACAATATGATTAAATTACAAGGACTGAAAAATTGAAATAAGAAAAATATAGGGATTTAAAATGATTAAATTAAAGTAGAAGGACCAAATCTTTAACTTGTGCAAACTGTGTGGACTAACAAAGGAATTAACCCATTTCTTTGCCTAGTTGCCTTTCGGCTGGTCGATATTTTCCTTTTTGGCCAAAATTATATCATTAGTCTCTATGCTTTCTGAATTTTTAAATTTCAGTTCTAACTCAAATGATTTGACGATAATGTTGCTAAATTATAAGGACTGCACATGATTAAATCGGATAATATGAACTAATTCTGAAATTTACGCATAGTATAAGGACTAAGAGCAAAATTTAACTTAACAACTACCGTTTAGATCAGAATCAAAATTTCAAAAACTTACAATATAATAAGGACTAATAGCAAAATTCAACATTTTCTTTGCATAGTTTCCTTTCTTAGCATTTGAACCACCACTAATGGTACAAAGGATTGACTAAAGTTATGTGTTAGGGTTCAAATCATGGTAATACCATCTCCTTTTAGAAAAACAGAATGCTTAAATTATAACGACCGGTATTTTAAAATTTTAAAAAGTATAGAGATTATAAAAGATGGAATTAAAACTCAACAACTTAATTTATAATTTATGTATACTATAGGGACTGACATTAAAATTTGACATTTTTTCTTGCGTAGTTGCCTTTCTCGTATGTGGAACTACATGGGTTGCTTGCAATGAGAGGAATAACACGAGTTCCCCTATTTAGGAAGTAATGACTTGTGAAGCTAATGATACTTTGATGCTTACAAAAAAAAGAGCATATTTAGCCCTCCATGGCATTATACACACTTGGACCACACAATAATGTTGATCTTATAGTCCTAAATTGGGTGGGGCAACATAATACTTAGTTTAGTATTTCAATTGCCACTAATGAAAGAATTAAACTTTAAGGACCCTACGTTATTAGGACGAATGGTTACAAATCTTTCGAATATAGATCAACATATTATGTGGTCACAACATTATCTTAGAGCTAAATATATCAATGTGTATAAGATAAAGATGTGTATAACAATGTGTATTATATCAATGGGGCAACATAATACTTAGTTTAATTCTTTATCTTATACACATCTTTATGTTATACACATTGATATAACATTATCTTTATTATCAATGTGTATAAGATAAAGATGTGTATAAAGAATAAGTTAAGGATATGAATTATATCAATGTGTATAACAATAAAGATGTGAATTATATGTTATAACATAATCCATTTTTTGGCCCATAGGATAATTGACCATGGAGATTAGATGATGAAGAAATCGAAGAGAGTCAATCATCGATCTAGGGAGATTAAGGTGTTTCCTAGTGAAGTAAAGATCGAAATCGCGTTCAGGGGGTCGAAAAGGTACGAGTCAAAAAGTTTCGGATTCATCGACCTGTGGATATGACGAGACGCGACGGCCAGCGAGCCCATCCGTTAAGTTTTTAATGGCGAAGTACTAAAATGAAACAAAAACTAAACATTGGGTATGATTTAAAAAATGAAAGTTTAAATACTAAAATTGATAGTTTATATACTAAACACATAGTTTACCCTTGTTTTTATAATCTTATTTTAAGGCGGGACAATGTAATATCCTTAGTTTAGCATTTCTATTGCATATATTTGTATAAATGTATGCAAATGATGCATATATTTTTCGACTCGAATGATTTTATAGTCCTAAATTAGGTGGGGCAATATAATATTTAGTTTAACATTTCAATAGTAACTAAGATAGCAATTAAATTTTAAGGATTATACATAAAATAATACCAACTTTTCGAATATATATTGGATAGAGAGTACCGAAAATGTATAAATGTAAAACTCTACTAGTATATGTGAAACTTAAATATTACAGTGATAATATATTAAATACTAACCTATAAATAGAATCGATCGTTACAATTTATAAATATTCAATCGATAAATCAAAATGTATTTCTTAATAATTTATCAGAATAAATCTCAACCAAATTTATTTAAATCCGAGACAGTAAAATTTTAAAGACTTTCGACTGTGATTATTGGATACGAATATTTTTAAATATATTCATAATAATATATTTTAAAAAAATATTTGATAAAATATTGACGAGAGTATAAATGAATCAAGTAATTGATGAGAAGAAAGAATTTGCAAATAATTCTAGTCAAAATACCAAATTGAGAAAAATGCAAATTTAAGAGACTAAATAAAATAAAAGGATGAGTAGAAGAAATAAGGAAATTATGAAAAATTGAGGGACTAAATTGAAAAATAAAAAATTATTGTCAAAAAGGAGGAATTGAAAGTACATATGTATTATATTATGTCTTAGGAGCATGATGTGATCCTGTCTAGCACCAACTTTCCTCATGACATACATCATTAAAGATCTATCAAGTTCAATCTAAGGGAGTTCTACCTTACTTTATCTTAAATTTACTCATTTATGCACTGTATTATTATGAGCATACATTTGCATATATAGACTATACTTGAATTATCAAAACATGTGCATTCATTCATTATGTCATATGGTTTGCATCATTGATTGATATTCAAGCATATAATCTATAGTTATAATAATAATGATATTCATTATCATATGATGCATGAGTTATTATTATAACCTATAGTACACATCTTTATCATATACACATTGATATAATTCTTATCCTTAACTTATTCTTTATGTTTTAAGTGTAGGCACATTCGGCCATACCTTGGGAGCTATCTTGGAGTTAATTGGAGAAAGCAAAGGCAAGGAAACTTACATGGGGACATTTTGGAGAACATAAGGAAAATTTGGTGAAAAGTTATCCAGAGACTCGTGAGCTTATAGCTGGATTGAGCTGAAGATTTGAGCTACAAGATGACTTCAATTCAGCTGAGGAGCTACACCATCATCATCACCACTTAGGACACTTCAAATATGTCCTAAGTCAAATTTTGTGAAATCGTACCTTTTCGCAAATAGTTGCCACCTCAAGAGGTATCTTTTCACAAGGAGCTTCCATAACGTTCATCATGCTACAACTCACCTATGGCCAGCTCACCTCCAACTCATTCACCCTAGAACTAGCTCAAACATGAAAGGTTACCTTCCAACAATTGTAACCTTTCATGAATGATGCTGCCCATGAAGGTGCCCTTTCATCAAGGTACATGTTGGTGAAGTGTTTACATCCATTGGAGGCCTAAATCATGAAGGGACATGAGATAAAGCACCATGCCTATTCGACCACCATCCACATACCTTGCACATGAGAGCTTGGGCGCCAAAATGAACCACCACATCATCATTCGGCCAAGGGAGATGTCTTTGGCGCCAAGATGAACAAGCATGTACCATTCGGACAAGGGAGATGTATCCTCATCCTTGCCGAAACATCATGATCCCTTTGAAGAGGTAGCCGAACCATCACCAAGCCAAGAGACTTCTCCTTTTATTTTAAAGCATTATGTACTTTCATTAGAGACATATACCTAGCCGAAACATTATGTGGCTATTCAGCCAAGTCCTCTCATTTCGTATAAATTGAGAGGCTTGCCTTCATTTGTAATCATCTCATTTTCATAATATAAACCAAGCTTTGTGAGTTAATTCTCTCTTCAAAGTTCTTTATGAACTTTATCGATTAAGCAAGTATATTTCTTATACTTGTGGCCTCATTCTTTCACTTTGATTCGTAAATTCCTAGATTTCATATCTAGTAGGTTGAAGACACTATCACCACCCCTCAAGCAAGTTTGTGAAGATCGTGGTTGTGCTCTTTAGCATTGCTTCTTCTTTGGCATGTTTGTGATACAAAATCATCACCATCTTCCATACAACATCAACACCATCAATCATCTTCCATCAAGACCACCAACAACTTCATTATAATTTCGCATCCATCTATTTTCTTACTTTTTATTCCATTAATTATTTACTTATTCATTTCTTATTCCATTACTAATATTATTTCTTATAATCTTTGTTACAACCATACTTATAAATCAAGGACATCGTACTTTTTATTCCTAGATTGGGACAACAATAAGGCTATCTATTCACTTCCATTGAAGAGTGTAGAATATGTCTTACATCAAGCGATATTCAGAGCATAATTGGATTGATAACAAAAGTGTCATTGGCGTGCAACAACAAAAGTAAAAAATAAAATAAGTTTAAAAAGGAAATCAAAAGCTCTTACAACATCAAAGGAGTTCAAAAACAAAAATCAGAAAAAGAAGAAAAAGAATTTCAAACAAAAAGAAAGACAAAGCCAAGGAAAAGTGCTCTACCATTACAAGTCAATCAAGGAGGCATATCTACACTAGAGAAGATAACCTTATTGTGTCTTGTGAAAGGTGCAATAAGTTGTTTCTTGGGTTGTAGTCATATCTTCTATACTTTCATTTTCCTTGTCTTCAACATTTCCCTTCTTTTCATTACCTTTGAATCATTTATTCTATCTTTCCATTTATTCTTTTCCTTTATACCCTAACCTAATTTGCATCCAACGCACACAAGAAGAGAAATAACTTGTCTAATCTTGAGTAAGTTCTTCAAAGGACTTAGTAAGAGAGATCGAGTGGAAAAAGGCTTATTGAGTGATTGAGATCAGAAGGGGAATTGTAAAAGCCAAAATCATATTCCCGAGAGTAAACACGAGTGTTGAGTGGAGTGGTCTTATCTTTTCTCTGGAGTGAGGCTTGTGAGGCTTTGCGAGTGTCCTGGTAAGGTTTTAATTTTCTTTATTTTTCTACTAACAATGTCTTGTGATTTTCCATCTTTCTAAACATCAGAGGATGAACAACAAAGAACAAACACATTTCACACTCG
The DNA here is from genome assembly GCF_006381635.1 of Hibiscus syriacus. Classification (NCBI taxonomy): domain Eukaryota; kingdom Viridiplantae; phylum Streptophyta; class Magnoliopsida; order Malvales; family Malvaceae; genus Hibiscus; species Hibiscus syriacus. Next base: position 3,605,333 of record NW_024062882.1, on the reverse strand, counting down.
TTTCTATGTAAATAGTAAAGTGTGTCTTGTAGCTATTGACGGAGGAAGTTGTACAAACATTGCAAGCACATACATGGCAAACAAATTGGGTCTTACAATGATTAAACATTCCAGCCCATATGAATTGCAATGGTTGAATTGAACAAGTACTTGTGTCATTCTCACTTGGAAGGTACAAAGATGAGATTCTATGTGATGTGGTACCTATGAATATGAGTCATTTACTCTTGGAGAGGCCATGGAAATTTGACAAGCGGGCTGTCCATGATGGATTCACAAATCGATATTCATTCTACCACAATGAAAGAAAAGTTATCTTGACTTCATTATCTCCTAGTCGAGTGAATGAAGATCAAACTCATTTGAAAAGGAGCATTGAAGCAATGAAAGAACAACTTAAAGATAATGCAATTGAAGGAGAACGTTTGGAGGAAAATTCAAATGAAGAAAAACTTTTTGTAGTTGAACAAAAGAGAGTGGGTGCAGAAAACATTGGAGTTAAAAATGAGAGGAATAAAATTGGAGCAAAAGAGGAGAATAAAGAACCAATTTTATCTAACCTTACTCATTCTCATATAATTCCTTTTGTTTTACAGGGAAATTCAAAAGATGTATCTTTTCAAGGAGACGATTCTAAAATCGTAAAAGATGTGATTTTTGAAGAACCAATAGTCATGGCTTTTGGTGATTCACAAAACATGTCTCTTGATCATTCAAAGGTTATACCATTTGAAGTTCCAAAAGAAGCATCACTTGAAGTGCCAAGAGTTGTGTTCGTTGATATTCCAAGTGCATTGTCAATCATGAAAAGAATTCAACAACCAACTCCCATTAAACATCCACCTTGGTTTTGATACTTCCATTTATTTTGTTTATAATTTTTCATATTCTAACTTTGATTTAATTTGTAGGAATTCAATTTATATACATAGTATTATCCTACCAAACGTTGATGGAAATATCATTTGTCATTGTGAGATTGATTGGTGCATTGAACTAAACCATTTCAAGAGTATAATGTGAGCATTGTACTCAAGAGCTATCATTTGGAAAGTGGCATCAAGCATGAAGGAAACTATTCAGAAAACAAGGGCTTATTCATCTAAGTGCTTGATACGAGAATGCTTGTTGTCAAGACGCAAGATTGAGGACAATTATTCTAACTTTGAAAATGTAGAATTTTTCTTTGATTTATAGAATGATTCAAAGAACACAACTTTTCAAGGGAAAGGGCCAAGAGGCGTGATACATACAGTCTTAAAGGACGTGACTCTTCAAGAACCTAAGGCTGTGACTCTTCAATCAAAAGACATGATCCTTGGAGGACCAAAGAAAGTGTCTTCTAGAATGCCAAAAGTTATGAACGTTCAAAGCAACATCTCTTGTGATTCAAAAAACATCACTCTTGGCCATTCAAAATATCACAAGGAGGTTCAAGAAAAATCAGCAACGTTTGAATGGAAAGACACTAAAGAGAAGTTACATTTCGATTTGAGGACAAATCTCCTAAAAGAAGGGGAGGATGATGTGTTCATGTCTAGCACCAACTTTATTTATGACATACTCACATCATTTAAGATCCATCAAGTTCAATCTAAGGGAGTTCTACCTTACTTTATCTTAAATTTAGTCATTTATGCACTATGTATTATTATGAGTTACATTTTCATATTAGACTATACTTGAATTATCAAAACATGTGCATTCATTCATTATGTCATATGGTTTGCATCATTGATTGATATTCAAGCATATAATCTATAGTTATAATAATGATATTCATTATCATATGATGCATGAGTTATTATTATAACATATAATACACATCTTTATCTTATACACATTGATATAATTCATATCCTTAATTTATTCTTTATGTTTTAAGTGTAGGTACATTCGGCCACAACTTGGGAGCTATCTTGGAGCTAATTGGAGAAAGCAAAGGCAATGAAACTTACATGTGGACGTTTTGGAGAACATAAGGAACATTTGGTGAAAAGTTGTCTGGAGACCCGTGAGCTCATAACTGGATTGAGTTGAAGATTTGAGCTACAAGATGACTTCAATTCAGCTGGAAAGCTGCACCATCATCATCATCACTTAGGACACTTCAAATATGTTCTAAGTCAAATTTTGTGAAATCGTACCTTTTCGCGAATAGTTGTCACCTCAAGAGGTACCTTTTCACAAGGAGCTGCCATAACGTTCATCATGCTACAACTCACCTATGGCCAGCTCACCTTCAACTCATTCACCCTAGAACTAGCTCAAACATGAAAGGTTACCTTCTAACAATTGTGACATTTCATGAACGATGATGCCCATGAAGGTGCCCTTTCATCAAGGTACACGTTGGTAAAGTGTTTACATCCATTGGAGGCCTAAATCATGAAGGGACATGAGACAAAGCACCATGCCTATTCGGCCACCATCCACATGCCTTGCACATGAGAGCTTGGGTGCCAAAATGAACCAGCACATCATCATTCGACCAAGTGAGATGTCTTTGGCGCCAAGATGAACAAGCATGTACCATTCGGAAAAGGGAGATGTATCCTCATCCTTACCGAAATAACATGATCCCTTTGAAGAGGTAGTCGAACCATCACCAAGCCAAGGGACTTATCATTTCATTTTAAAGCATTATGTACTTTCATTAGAGACATATACCTAGCCGAAACATTATGTGGCTATTCGGCAAAGCCCTCTCATTTCCTATAAATTGAGAGGCTTGCCTTCATTTGTAATCATCTCATTTCATAATATAAACCAACCTTTGTGAGTTAATTTTCTCTTCAAAGTTCTTTGTGAACTTTATCGATTAAGCAAGTATATTTCTTATACTTATGGCGTCATTCTTTCACCTTGATTCCTAAATTCCTAGATTTCATATCTAGTGGGTTGAAGACACTATCACTACCCCTCAAGCAAGTTTGTGAAGATCGAGGTTGTTCTCTTTAACATTGCTTCTTTTTTGGCATGGCTTCTTCTTTGGCATGTTTGAGATACAACATCATCACCATCTTCCATACAACATCAACACCATCAATCATCTTCCATCAAGACCACCAACAACTTCATTATAATTCCGTAGTTATCTCTTTTCTTACTTTTTATTCCACTAATTATTACTTATCCATTTCTTATTCCATTACTAATACTATTTCTTATAATCTTTGTTACAACCATACTTATAACTCAAGGACATCAGTACTTGTCATTCCTAGATCGGGACAACAATAAGGCTATCTATTCACTTCCATTGAAGAGTGTAGAATCTGCCTTACATCAGAGCATGTAGTTCAAATTTGGTAAAAATGGACTTAAAAATGAAGGAGGAATTGAAGGAATAATAATATTTTAGACTAGATAATAAAGTAGTCAAAATACTTAGTCAAATTTTCAATTTTTCAAGTAACTCGAAATTTCAAATTTTCAACTCGACTCAAACTCGAAAATCGGATTGATAATTCGAGTTGACTTGAATAACTCGAAATTGAAAAAAAATTGATTTTTCAAGTCGAGCCAAATTTTGCTCATCCTTAATTTTAGTAATCCGTTAAAACTTCACGTTGAGTTTTGAAGAAAAAAATAAAAATTTAAGTACTAAAACAGACTAAAATTGATAGTTTATGTACTAAACGCATTAAGTTTTTAATAAGAAGATACAAAAATGAAACAAAAACTAAACATTAGACAATTTTGAAAAAATTACAAATTTAGGTACTAAAACGGACCAAAACTGATAATTTAGGTACAAAACTGATAATGTAAGTACAAAACACATTAAATTTTTAGAAATATGATACAAAAACTAAACATTAAATTTTTTTTTAAAAATAAATAATTTAGTTACTTAAACGAACAAAACTAATTGTGTTTACCGGATTTATACTAGGAGGCCGGGTCGGCCGATCCGGGTAGAATCCGTACTTTGGCTTGCTATTTGACCCGACCTGTCATCCCCCCGGGTTACCGTTAAAGTTCCCTCTTCATGGCGGTTAAGCAACCACGAAACCAAGCATCCAAGAAAACACAAATCTGGAATCCTAATCGCTTTCCAAACCCCAAAATCATTATCACCACATTCCATTCACTTTTGGAATCCTAATCGCTTTTGAAAGAAGCATGGAAAATCTGCAATCTGGGGTCATTTTGAATCTTCTTTCAACCATGGGCGTTCAAGAAAAAACAACGATCAATTATCGTGAAGATCCTCATCACAAGAGACCCGTCTTGTTACAGATCATAAGCATAATCCCAATGTTATCAGAAGGCGATCTTTGGCCTAAACGGGCTTCGTCATCAAAGTCTCGGATTCAACCCACGAAGTGTTTGTTTCTTTGCCTCAAGAACAAGACGAAATGATTCTAAACAACAAGTTGCATATCGGGCAGTTCATATACGTGAAGGAATTGGAATCGGCCTATCCAGTTCCGTTGCTTAAAGGGTTGAGGCCAATTCCAGGGAAAAAGCCATTTGATAAGTATCCCAAAGATCTTATTGGCATGGATATAATGGAAACGCCATTGTTGGTGCAACAAAGAAGTGAAAGGGCTCGGTCTATAAGTCCTTATAAGGCACCCTTGAGGAACCGAAGAGCAAGTATCGGGGGACTAAACTGTAGAACCAGGACTCATGGTCTTAACAATTCAAGAAAGAAACAGGGTTTACATAGTTCTAATTCTCATGTATGTCTCATTTCCTGGACCTTTTCTTTCTGCATATCATTCTAAGTTTATCCCATAGCTTGATGGTTGAACTCGGGTGAGTGTCAGATTTAGACGTGTCCTATATGGTATGCTCAATTTTTTCAATGTTTGTCTTGTATTTATATACATATCTAACTATACATATTAGATGGTTGAATTCGGGTGAGTGTCTGATTTAGACATGCATCCTACATGATCTGCCCAATCTTCTGGACATTTGTTATACACATATTTAACTATACATCAAATGGCTGAACTCGGGTGAATGTCAGACGTGTCCTATATAGTATGCTTAATTTTTTTTCCGATATTTTGTCTTGTATTTATACCAGTCACATAAATCGCTCAACAGCCCACGATCTGCGTACCGTACGAAGCGATCCGAAACGCAGTACAAACGCGTTCCAGTCGTTTCAAAATGCGTTCAGTCGTTTCAAAATCGCGATTCGGTACGAGATTTGGGTTTAGATGGAGTCCTAGCTCCTCATCGGAGCGTAGGAGGACGGATGGCATGAAGGCTTTGGGTTTCGTCGAGTGTTAAAGAAGAGCTTGAGGGAGAGGAAATGGGGGAACGACAGGGTCGGTTTAAGGCTGAAGAAGATAATGAACGAGGCGAAACTAACCTTGGCGTGGCGGCTGTCGATGATCGAAGAAGAAGATAGGAGAGTCGGGTTCCTATAAAAAAAAGAGAGGGAGAGTTGGAGAGAGGCGGCTGAGTTTGGGTATTTTAATACCTTTAGTTAGGTTTTCGGTTAAATTAGGATTTAGTCACCGTAATCTTAGGGTAAATTATGTTTAGGCCTTGTAATTTAGTGAATGTTTATAAAACGGTCCCTAATTCGTCCCAATTTTCTGATTTTGTTTTAATGCTTAGGTACCATTTATGTTATTTTACATATTATTTTAGATTAAATCGAATTTGATAAATTGTATATAGGACCCTGTAACTTATGCTCATTTTGTACTTAGGTCACTGATTTATTTCTAAGTTTACCTGTTCAATTTTATATTTGTTTCTGGTTAATGGTAAATATCTATTTAAATCCCTGTTTTTTATGTGTTATTTCAGTTATTAAGGAAGTTTTAATTTCTTTTATTTTATTCCTACTATTTATAGTTACTTATAAAATTTGATGTAGAAAAATAGCAACCTAAGAAACTGGTACATCATACCGAAGCGATCCGAAATAAGTCTACCCCCTCGACCGAATTTTAGGGACTAGCGAATTGCGATCCCGTTCCACGTTCCCGTACCGAGTGTACCGCGATCCATGTGACTATGATTTATACACATATCTAACTAAATATCATATGGTTAAACTTGGATGAGTGTTGGATTTGAACATATGTCCTACGTGGTATGCTCAAATTTTTCGAAGTTTGTCTTGCGTTTATACGCATATCTAACTATATATCAGATGGTTGAACTCGAGTGAATGTTAAGTTTGGACATGAGAACACATGTTATGCCTGATGTTTGTGCTATATTTATACACACATTTAACCAAATATCGTAAGGATATTTCGAGAAAAATGAACTTGCATGTAACAAAATTTAAGGTTCGAATAATATTTTTGTATCCCTTTTTTATACAAAATAAGCCAATATATACTTCTTTTTCTAACTTTACAGGCTTCATCGGTTGGGTCTGCTAGATTTTTCAGTTACCACGATGATAATTCAAACACTAAAGTAGGGATAAAAGATGTTAGTCAATCCTCAAAACCAATTAAAAGTACAAGCAAAAGTTGGAACTCTTCAACCCCTAGGAGAACAATTACAGAGCCTTGGACTGAAGCAAGGAAAAGAGATTCATCCAATAGCAAAATATGGGAAGAAACTGAGATGTTATGGGATACCCTTCCTTCTTCTTTAGTCAAACTAGGGAAGGTATTCCCATTTTACTCGAGTTCAGTATTTTTTTGGGCCCTTTATTTCGCTTTACCTGCCCTTAAAATCCCATAACCTTTTTTAACATATCTGCAGGAAGTACAAGGCATAGAGATGCCACTTTGCTGGCTGCTGTTGAAGCTTTGCAAGAGGCTGCTGCTACTGAGAAATTGCTCAAGTGCTTAAAGTAAGGAAATGTACCCGAGTTTTCATTTTTCTCGAAGTATCCATATCCGAATATACAACTGAGTTGTACTCGGGTCTGCAATGGCTGGAAATTTCATTAAATTCCTTTAATATTTTTTTCAGCAAGTTTTCGGAGCTGCGGTTGGCGAAAGAAGATCAACATCCTTCAATTAACAAGTTCTTCAAGCTGCAAGACTCCATGACTCAGTGCAGAACAATTGTTCAGTCATTAACCAATATTAGTCCCCAAAGAATGGCTGATTGTGATCTAATTAGTCCCGGTTCATCCAGGGAAGCATTAAAACTAGCCGTTGACCGATCGAGAAATGCAATCACATGGGTCAAAGCTGCTGTGGCATCTGATCTTGTCCCACTCTCTACAAGTGGAACCAAAGAGGGTAAAAATGAAGCGAAAAACACAAAACAACCATGTCAGATTACGATGCCGAAAGGTGGTTATACGATTACGAAGCAAAGGAGCAATGGTGAATTTCACTCTGCTTTGGCAGCCGAGAAGGAAAATCTACCAAATTGGGCGAATGAAAGTACCTTGAATATAGCTAGAAACCTTGCAGATACATTGCAAGATGAATGTGAAACATGGTTTCTAGCTTATATAGAGAACTATTTAGGCTGTTTCTATAATGAATGCCTTTCAAATGTACCTCATAGTCAGGTAGCTGAATCAATGTGTCAGATCAAGAGATTGAACGACTGGTTAGATACGATGGGCAGCGATGGCAAATCAACATCGCGAGGTCCCAAATTCGAAGCATATGGAAGGGTGAGGAACAAAATATATGAAGTACTTTTTGAAGCATGTTGAAAGAACTGCAGTGGTTTTGGAGAATATGAACGCAATCTGCTGATGGTCGACTCTTCACCTTGGCATCAAACTTACAGAAATTAACTAACCCAACTATTTTTTGTGCTTGACAAACATGTCGGTTTAGTTTCCCGAAACAGATGCAATTCAGATAATTTTGGGTTCAGATATTTTCGGATTCGAATTATTCAGTATCTGATTGAATCTAGAAATTCCTTTCCAGGTCCTAATAAGAATGCACAAATATGTTGAAATCTTATATACCATGACTCATTAGCCTACCAAAATTTATATAACAACGTCATCTATGACGATGCATAAAACACAAACAATAGAAAAAGTATTGCCAGGTAGTTCATAAGGCATGAAGTGAACAAAGGGTAGACAGCACAAAGGTTTTCACTTTATGTGTTGTATGGTTATGCTATGCTATCAACCTTTTAAATCACCTGAACCCGGACGGAGCCGCTTGGGGACCACCTGCAGCTCTCCTCATTGCTTTTGATTAAGCAAGCATCTCATCGTAGTTCTGACCAAGAAACAAAACAAAAACAACTTACTAAAAGGATGGCTACAGGTGCATGAAGTTCGAGGAAAAGAGCACGGCGAAAAACTATGTTATTCGGACTCCAGTGTGAGTGTCAAATTATGAGTATGTTTCTCAAAAATCATTTGATATGAGTGTTAGATATAAGTACCAAGCCAGAACAAGTCAAAGGTAACAAAAACACTACCCGTTTCTCGAATGCAGCATCTCTTGAGTCGATTATTTTATCAGCAAGGCCATAGTCTATGGCTTCTTGTGCTTGGAAATATTTAGGACGCTGAATATCTTTCTCGATTTCTTCCTTGGTCTTCCCTGTGCCTTTTGCTAGTAGCTCAATGTATGACTCAGTGTTTGCATCAAGTTCTTTGGCCTGAAAATAATACATATATATCAGAAAAGAAGCTAAAACAAACATGCAGATATACAAAGCATAAGGGGATAGAGAAAAAGAACACCTTTATCCACATATCTATGACAGCCCCACTTGATCTGCTAACTTTAGGTAGATATAACTTAGCTGCAAGTATTTAAAACATGAAAAGGAGAACATGAACATCTAGTACCGTACCAAAAAAATGGAGATTAAAAGTTGAAAAAGGAAATGATAGGATAGTCAAGTTTTTTTATCTTGTAATCCTATAGCAAAGCATTTAGTAGGGAGATAAGTTTTGAAATTCTGAATAAATGATCTAAACAAGATAGTGAAAATCGAGTCCAGGCTCATGGGTGGTATTGTCAACCTCAGTTAGAGTAGGAATAAAAGAAAATATTTCCCAACATAATTTATGCCCATCTTCAAAGTTACAAGTGGAATTGAATCATACTGGACGAATTCGGCTGTACAGCACGATAACCCTTAGCTCCTTGAGATAGAAGCATTGCTGCTTGACCAAATTCCATGCCACAATTCACAGTGTAGAACTCTGATTTGCAGTACTTCAGGTATACAGATATATAAAAGTGAAGGAGTTAAATTTAAATCAAATCCAACAGCTAAATAAGAATGATAATCCAAAGCAATAACAACTCATATCGACAAACTATTTAACTTAGCTATTTCCCCGTAAAACATAACTAAAATGACAAACGGACACCATCATAATCCTTGTGTAGAACAAAACAAAAAACACCGCGCTTGTAAAGTATTGAACTGCTTCGGAAGTTTACCTCATTCAATGAAAGATAAATTCATAAATATCAACAGAAATATTTTACTATCATGATACTCACAGCCATGGTGTCGGCTATAGCATATGCCTCGGTTTCTGATCCAACGGGTCTCCATCTTCTCATCCTATATAGTTCAGAAGCAATCAATCAACACAAATAGATATGAAAACTTCCAGTATATGATACTGACATGTCACAAAAGGATTAATGTTTCAAAGTAGTTGAGGGGACTGATCGAGAATTAGAAACATTCTTCTAACCTGTGTCCAGATGAATTTATGTACAAGTATATCGGTTTCGAAGGGTTATCATTAGGGATGGGCATAGAACTCAAACCCAACTGGTTCCGATCCGATTCATTTTTTTTAATTCGGATTCGGGTCGGGTTGGATTTTACATTAAAATATGTGGGTTTGGGTCGGAATCGAGTTTAAGGTTAAAATAATCCTACTCGACCCGAGTACTTAATGCATTATTATTATTATTATTATTTTTTACTTTCACTAATTCGGGGCTTCGGGCTCGGCATCTCCTTCAAACACTGAGTCGGCTACGAACGCATTACGAAAAGGCGAAAACGGAGTTTTACCTCTTGCTCTCTTTCAAACAGTGCAAAGAAAACCAAATCAGAGCCTTTAGCATTCCAATCCTGCTAAGGAGAGGCTAATTCCCTTTGTAAATTCTCCACAGAGGGTTCGAGGCATTGAGCCAACGACGCAGCGACTCGCTTTCCCTTGCTGCAATACCGTAATTCTATTTTCCGTTGCTTTCCTTTTCTTTCTTCACAAATCACAAGCCACATCAATTATTTCATCAAGACATCAGCCCATTTCTCTACTTCAGGTATCTCCGTATCTCTCTCTTTCTGTATATGTGTGTATCTGTGCTTCCTCCTACTGAGATGGCTCCTGAGGAAGGATTCCTTCTTCGTGAATGGCGTCGGTTAGTAGTTGAAATTTATTTACTTTTTATAATTAAATCGTTTTATTTGTTGACATTTTGTGTGGATTTGATTGGTTCTTTTAGTTTAGCAATCTATCTCAGGTTAGATCTGCATTTATTTGTGTCGGATACGAATTGTTGTTGCATTGGTTGAACTAAGATTAACTTTGATTCAAATTCGTTATTGATCATTTCGTGTTCTTAAATAGGCACTTTTAGCTTAGCAATCCTTCTCAGCTTAGATCTGTAATGATGTTGATCAGTTGCGATAACGGCCCATCCCAATTTAGTTACAAGGCTTTGGATTAATGCAGGGGAAAAGATAATTTTGAATTCCATCCCTATTTAAAAAAAATTTAAATGTAGTCCCTTTACTTCAATTTGTAATGATATAGTCATCGTATTTATGAAATCCTATAAGCTAGATGAGTAACACAGATAATTTTTTAAATTCATCTCAAATTGAAAAAAATTCAAATTCAAATCGAGTTACAAAATATAACTCAAATAATTCAAAAATTACTAAAGAGGATTAATTTTTAAGTTTAAATCAAGTTCCTCAACTCTGCATGATATATGTATATCACGTATGAAAAAAATATAACAAATTATATATATATATATTATATATGATTACAGAAAATTGTTGTAATTGGAATCAAATAGTATAATAACATTATAAATATTTATAATTAAATGTATAGAAATTTGAATAATTCGGCTAAAAAAAAAAGTTTCAAAAACCAAAGGAATACTGTCACGTGAAGTGATTGGAGAAGCATTGAAAGCTTATTCATACATAAGATTGCCAGGTTTTAGTAAGGGTGTTATCTATTCGAGGGATGTTGCGAAGTATCGATCAGTTGATACAATCATCTGGTTGTTGCCTGCAGAGAGAGGATGTGTATAATGCAGTTTCTTGCTGAAGTTGTTGAAAGCTGCCATCATCGTCGACTCAGAAGAGACGGATACTGAAGTGCTGGTCCGCCGAATTGGACAGCAACTGAAGGAGGCTACCGTGAACGATCATTTGATACGAACAGCAGAAGGTGAAGATGAAATGTATAATGTTGATGTGGTGCTGAAAATAGTGCAAGAGTTTCTGAGGCAAGATCAGAATTCCGAATTAGAGTCGGAATAAAACAAGGTCCCGGAAATAGAAAGACCTGGAATTTTAACAGAATTGATAGATGCATACCTCGCTGAAATTGCCAAGGATCCCAGCTTACCGTTGTCAAAGTTTGTAGACCTTGCTGAATTGGTGTCCGGAATCTCCCGACCGAATCATGAGCGGCTTTACCGAGCCATTGACATGTATCTTAAGGTGAGAATCTTACCAAAGCCCCATCAGTTTCAATGCACATCAATGGACTTTTTGAACTAGTCAATGTCTGCAACTCTGTTATTATTATAAAAGGTTCATGCTGTTCCAACTCAAATTATTTCACTTGAAGTACTCGAATGTAATACTCGTATCCGACATTGGCCGAACATACATGTGGGACATATACCCTTATCCGACACTGACTCCCGAGTCCGAGTAACATAGACAAAGGCAAACCAATTCTAAAGGGGCGTTTGGTTCACAAAATGTAAGATTATATTTGGGAATAACATTACTGGAATGTAACATTACTATGAGAATATTGTATTACTTTGTTTGGTTTGTTTAGCAAAAATGTAAGATTATAGTGTTTGGTTGGAGGAATATAAGATTACTTAGATGCATATTTTACCAAATTATCCTTGTGATATATATTTTTTAAAGTTAAACTTTAATATTAATTTATAAATATTTGAATGAAAATTCATAAAAATATTTTAATCGTTATACTATCTAACTTTTGAGGAGAAATTACATTTAATATATAATTAATATAATTAGTATATTAAATTTATATTTTTAAATAATGTTCATTAGTATCATATTTATTTATATAAAATATAATATAATATAAAAAATATTATGGTAGTAAAATATTATTTTAAATAATTAGATTTTTACAATAATACTATTTTTTCATCCATAAAATTATAAATAGTAAAATATTGAATATTAAAAATATAAAATATTTTAAATTCTTAAAATTCTTAATATTTTAGTAAATTAAACTCTTTTTATATTATTATTATTTTTATAATTTTGAGTAAAGTATAAAAAATAAGAATTTAGAATGATCATTATAAAAAGAATTCATTAGTTCAAGGATATTCTTGTTCAAAGTGTGGGAATGTAAGATTACCTAAGAATTTGGAGGTAATGACATTCTCACCATTTTAACCAAAAAATGTTACTATTAAAAAAAGAGTATTTCCGGTAATGTAAGATTCTGTGAACCAAACGGGAATACAATTCCGGAAAAAAAATTCCATAATGTAAGATTTCGCGAACCAAATGCACCTAAGCGTATTCTGTTTCCATGCCGGAGCACCCAATGTTGAGCAAAAGTGAGAGAACAAGTATATGCGAGTTAATTGACTGCAAGAAACTATCAGTCGATGCATGTATGCATGCGGTTCGAAACGAGAGACTCCCGTCGCGTGTAGTTATGCAGGTTGTGTTATTCGATCAGGTCCGGGCCGCTGCTTCATCGGGCGGTAACACTCGCAAAGACCGGAAGGGTCTAAAGATGGGGTCTCATGGGCGCACAAAGGCAGCAGCAACCAACCCTGTGAAAGACCGGGATGCACCGGTAACATCCGATGAGCTCAATGGTGCCTTAATGTTTGGAAACAGTGCCATTACTAAAGTGAAAAGCTCGCTGAAGTCAACGCGGATGTTTAAAAAGGTCTGGTCAAGCAAAGGAAGCCATTGTCAGACTAGTTTTTCAGATTCATCAGAAACTATCGGTTCAGCTAAAATGGAAAAATGTAAACTCAAGAGCTTAGGTCTTATGTTAATTTAGCAAAATGAAGCATACTTGTTTTGCTTATGGAAGATGTGTGTCTATCTATATATATGGCTTAATACCACTTTTGATTCCTGTAATTCACCCAGATTTTCAGTTTGACCCCAATATTTTTAGGGTATTTTTTCATTTTTATGATTTTATTTGAATTTTTTGGCTTTTAAACAAGTTTGAATGGTTAATCAAAGTAGGCCAATAAATAAATGATAATGGGTTACCAAAACTGCTAAAATGAGAAGCCAAACCTGGCTAGATTCAGTCAGCTCTTGTTTTTGTCCTACGCGGTCTCGACCCATCGGAAAAGAAAACGCGGTCTTTCGGGTGGAATGTTAGCATTTAGGGTGAGTAGTCGAAACAAGATCAGTTCGATACATGATTTAGTTGCATTCTTTGTCCTCAAGCTGCAGTCTTTAACCTGATGAAAATACTGATTCCAATAAGCCATATGAGCAGATAATAGCATGGGAACTTAACCAGAATGCAGTAGTTTTACCTGAATGGCCGCTAACGCGGACTGGAAGTCGTTACATTGTTAGAGCAAAACCGTTTCTTTCATGGTCTTTTACCTTCGCCGATAGTGTGCAAGTTGAGGATGTGATCGCCTGCAGCACGTCACCCGCCAAACTAAACATTCTTCATATTTTCGATATCTGCCTATTACGAGAGAACGAAGGAAGGGAAGAGAAGCAAGAGTAGCACATTAAACCCTACTGATAGCTATGAAACTGAACCAAGAACAGATCATATATCAAAAGCAAGGGGGAAAAGGGAAGAAACTTACTATTGCTTTTCCGACAATCAGAAGGCGAAGAGTACTCGCCTTTAAAGCTTCACTCGCTTGTCGCAAAGAACAAGAGTGATCTCGTTCGAGGAGCGTCCACGCCTCTAAATGAGCTATCTGCGCTTGAATTACATGTACATCATGATTAATATGAAGGTAAAAACCATGTGTGTATGAGAAGGACTATGAGGAACAGATTCAATACTTAAGAAATACGAAGAAGTAACAGCAACTTGATTCTTGTTAGCTTGACCAAGTGCCCAGTTCCGATGTTGTCACCCGAGCACTCCATAGGTATTTCTGATGCAAAACAAAGTGAAATCGGATGCAGACATACCAGAAGTATTAGAGACCATGATGTTAAACCTCAGCTCAAATGTATTGTTTTCTAGACCTAGTTCGTTTTCATATCGAACCAACTATTATTCGAGAACAATGAGATTGAAAGGCAAGAAATCCATACCTCTACACTCAGCTTCTGTGTCATGAAAGTGGCATATGCCTTTGCATTTGTGAATCTCCATTGCAAGTATATGTTATAAAGAAGCCTTAAAACGCGAGCATCGACTATCTGGTCCTCCCCATTCTTTCCTCTCCGAATATCAATGAAAAAGCTTGGATTCAACGGAGTATCGATAGAATTACCAATCGTCTTATCACCAACCACATTTCATACCGAGCAGAACTTAGCCCCCTCGACCAAGATGAAGCTGAAGATGTCCAAAGCTGAATAGGAGAAGCAGGTATTGTAAACAAAGAAGTCATAGCACCATCAGTAGATAACCTTTTCGACTGAATAAACTCAGCCGAACCACCAATTCTAGAGCCAGGGCTAGCACAAAAAGCAGGGGACTGCAACTGCCTTAGCCGACTGCTATTTTCCGCCAAAACCTCGCAGACACTCCAATATTCCGGGGCACACTCCTCCCTCTCAGAAGACCATTTCCTCCACATTCTTGCATACCAGAATTGGTGCTCCCGGAGGACACACTATCGGTATCGGATGCAGCTAGATCGCAAGCGGCAACATTTGGCTTTAGCTTATTAGTTTCTTTAAACATCTCAGTAGGACCTCCTACATCCAAACTCGACCTCCTAACACAAGGACTAACAAAAGAAACACTCTTAGACAACAAATTCGAACCCGAATTCGCTTTTCGGGCTTTCCTAGGATCCACCGACGTGTAATTCTCCCCGTGATCAATCACTGGGCTAGCTCGACGCCTTTCGGGAATAGCTTTCCTAGTCAAACTGGAACCCTCTTGAGCTTTTATCTTACTAATGGGAAGTGAAAAAACCTCACCTTGAAATGAAACGGATAAGCTTCTCCTTGAAGTAATCATCGTCTTGTTAGCAGGCAGTTCTACAGCATTAACATTGTTTCCTTGTGACAATTGACCCTCTGACCGCCTCCGGTAGACCAATCGAGACCGTTTCGGAAGCAACGACACAATCATCGGGGCCGGTTTTGAAGTAGAACTAGCCTTTGCTGTTACCGGTGAAGAATGAGATGTTGGATATATGAACTGCAAAACTACACCGTTAGCATTGACTGGAAATATAAACAGTAATTAAAAGGAACAAATTTGTAAATCGTGTCGTGGTAAAAACCACTGCCTTAGAAACGAATTCGCCCCGATATGTGTAATCGTTACAGTAGGCGGCCGTCCCCCGAGGTTAACACGGTCGCTCCAAATTTCGTACACCCAAAACCGGAGTGGACTGCTGGTGGTATTGCTCTTCTGATTGGAAAACACTCAGAGAGAACTCACAGAGAGAATTGTAGAAAACACTTTTGTAAGTGAATTGTTAATGTTTGAGAGTGAGTTGAGAAGCTGAATATAACCCTATATTTATAGGCTAGGAATAGGGTTAAAATCGTCCATAAAATTTCAGGATTAAATCTCTTCTTTTTGTAACAGCTGAAACGTATAGATGAACCTGACTAAAAAATAGTCCAGGTTCATTGCATCATTGTTCAGTTGTTATAACTCCCGAAATTATATCATGTAACCCATGAAATTAAATCAAATAACTCCTGTAACTCCTGATATTAACAGCTTGTCTCCTCTGTACAAAGCTGGAAATCAGTCCAGATACATCTTAACGTTTTTTATTTAATTTAGGAAAAGCTGTTTAATTTCTCATAAACCAGGTGTTATCATTTGAAATTAAGCAGTCATCAGCAGCCTATAAATATCAGTTGAAATCTTTCACATTTTTCCATTTGTTTCATTCAAAGAGAAATTCTTCAAGAATTTTCTCTAAAAAGATAGTATCCGCGCGGACGTGTCGAAGACAAGTATTACCACGACCACGACCACGAGCCGAGACAAGACAGACGGACGGCGGCAGCGGTGCGCGAGAGTCCCCCTTGTTCTCTATCACTCAACAAGGAAGTGGGAAAACCAACCCTTAAATACTATTCCCAATAGTGTTTCCAATACTATGTGGGATTGAGCATTACCAACATTCCCCCACTAATGCGAAAGAAATCTTCTGAAACTCGAAAACAAACTTTCCAGAAGAGCAATAGCGAGATTAGTTGCTTAAGCACTAGTGAACGTATCTGGAACTAGTACATAGTGATGTTGAGCAATCCTTCTCTTAGATAAGTGAAACTAGTCTGGAACTTTCTAAGATTAGGGTAAACTCATAACACAGAACTAACCCCTTTATCCACATGAGTCCTCGATGTGTAAGATATATATATACAAAGTATATATTTAGCCATCTTACCTCAGGATTCTAGTAAGTGTGCTAGAAAATGGCCCAACATTTTTCATAGAAGGCGCTAACCCTTCTCACTTACATAGGTTATTTCATCAAGTTTATCTCAACATAAACCACCCTTTAAAAAGGGATATGAAATAATTAAGAGCTTTAATAATAGCTCAACCTCACAAAGGGTATGATGACTTTCTTCAAGTTCATTATTAATGAACCACCCAAACTTTGGGCTAAGAAGTCATTAAGAATAAATATTCAACCTCATTTATCGGTAAATTCAGTAAGTTCTTCTCACTAGAACCATCCAAATACTTGGATTTGAATTTATTAAGAGTTTAACAAACTCAACCTTTCTGTAGGTAAGTTCATCATTTCCTACCCACTCACTCTGGGTTATGAACTTATTAAGAATAGATATTCAGCCAAAATCGGTAAATTCATCAAGTCTTTCTCACTAAGACCACCCAAAGCCTGGGCTATGAATTTATTAAGAGCACTTAAGCTCATCCTGGGCATGCACATTATTCGTCATAGGGATAGGCAGTAGGAATGTGCACTATGAGTCTTTCCATGGTTTCGTTTGACCATAAGGAACTTAGATAACTAAGTTGGGTATCCACCATGAATTCCTCAACCAATGGGCTTTTGACCCATCCCCCTCGAAAATCTAGGACCAGCTTTCGACTTAACCCTTTGGTAAGTGGATCTGCTAGGTTCCTTTCCAACTTCACATACTCTAAAGAGAGCACTCCATTCTTTATTAAGTGTCTCACTGACTCATGTCTTATACGAATGTGTCTTTTCTTACCATTGTAAGCTTGGTTCTTAGCCACACATATCGCAGCTTGTGAATCACACAATAATGAAACTGGAGGAGTCGGTCTTCCCCACAACGGAATATCTGCTAACAAACTTCTGAGCCACTCGGCTTCTTGCTCAGCTAGGTCAAGAGCTATAAACTTTGACTCCATAGTAGAACGAGCAATACAAGTCTGCTTTGATGATTTCCACGAGATTGCTGCTCCACCCAAAGTAAAAACATACTCGCTCGTAGAGCTTACCTCATCATTATCAGAAACCCAGTTGGCATCACAATATCATTCTAGTACCGCAGTAAAGCCAACAAACTCAAGTTTTCAATCCAAAGTACCTTTAAGATACTTCAGTAAGCAGTTAAGAGCAATCCAATGCTTACCACTCGGATTATGAGTATATCTACTCAGTCTACTCACAGCATAAGCAATATCAGGCCGAGTATAGTTAATTAAGAACATCGTGCTTCTGATTAACTTAGCATATTCAGTTTGGGAAACGCTACTTCCTTTATTCATAACTAGATGTATGCTAGGGTCATAAGGAGTTCGAACATGGACGACATCAAAACTGTCAAATTTTTTTAGCACTTTCTCTATATAATGTGCTTGACATAAAGAAAATCCCTTCTCAGTTTTGGTAACTTTGACTCCTAAGATTACATCTACTTCTCCCAAATCTGTCATCTCAAACTTAGTGGACAAGAATTTTTTAACTTTGTTAATGGACTCAATGTTAGAACTGAAAATCAACATGTCATCAACATAAAGACTTATGATAACACATTCAGTATCAAACATCTTTGAATACACACAAGTATCCGAACCATTCACAATAAAACCAATACTAAGAATAGTTTTATGAAATTTCTCATACCACAGTTTAAGTGCTTGCTTAAGTCCATAGAGTGACTTTTTGAGTCTACAGACTTTGCCTTCCATACCAGGTTCTTCAAAACCTAGTGGCTGCTCCATGTAAATCTCCTCATCTAGATCTCTATTCAAGAAAGCAGTCTTAACATCCATTTGATGTACCTGCAACTTATGAATAGAGGCTAGTGCAAATAATGCACGAATCGTTGAGATTTTTGTAACAAGAGAATATGTATCAAAGTAGTCTAAACCAATCCTTTGAGTGAACCCTTTGACGTCTAACCTTGACTTGTACCGCTGAATCGAACCATCTCGCCTTAGTTTCTTCCAGAAGACCCCTTTATTGGAGATTGATTTGAATCCCTTAGGCAAGTCAACTAATTCCCAAGTATGATTAGACATTATCGATTCTAGTTCATCATTAACAGCGCTTTTCCAAAAACTAGCATCGATAGATCTTATAGCTTCTTCAAAAGTTTTAGGATCCTCATCTAACAGAAAAATTTGAGCTATAGGATCTGAAATAGAGTCTAAATCATTTATCTCAAAAATAAAGGAAGTAATAAAGTCTGGTCCAAAAGAGGTTTCAACTCTTTGCCTTTTACTTCTTCTAGGCTCGAAATCAATTTGTTCAGAAGACCTAGCAGAATTACTAGAAGAAGTGGATGGAATATATTCTATTTGTTTTTCAATATTCATTCTCGGTTCATTTAAAGGAAATGTATTTTCAAAGAAAACAGCATCCCTTGACTCACAAATAGAATAATCTTGTAAAAGCATGAATCTGTATGCATCACTATTCGTAGCATACCCTATAAACACTGCATCAACAGTTTTAGGTCCGATGGTGGACTTCTTAAAGTCTGGCAAACCCATTTTAGCCAGACACCCCCACACTTTCAGGTATTGTAAATTAGGAGCGTATCCTTTCCACAATTCATATGGGGTAGAATCTAATTTCTTATGAGGAACTCAGTTCAAGATATGAGTTGCCGATAGAATGGCTTCCCCCACATGTTATCAGATAACCCTGAACTTATTAGTAAAGAATTCATCATCTCTTTTAAAGTTCTATTTTTACTTTCGGCTATACCATTCTGTTGAGGAAAATAGGGGCTGAAGTTTCATGAATTATGCCATTCTTTTCACAAATATCTTTTAAGAAATTAGATCCATATTCACCACCTCTATCATATCTAACCCGTTTGATTCTCCTATCTAACTGATTTTCTACTTCTGCCTTATAAATAAGAAAGAAGTTTTCAGCTTCATATTTAGTTCTTAGGAGATAAACTTTTGTATATCTTGAATAATCATCTACAAAAGTTATGTAGTAGTGTTTTCCTCCTTTACTTTCAATGTTTCTAAAATCTTCTAGATCAGTATGAATGAGTTCTAACAGTTCAGTCTTTCTATTAGAAACAGTCTTAAAGTGAGGTCTAGTATGCTTAGCTTCTACACAATTCTCACATTTATTAAAGCTAGTTGTGTCTAGTTTAGGCAGAACATCCATATTCATTAATTTCTTTAAAGCATGAATATTCACATATCCTAATCTAGCATGCCACATATCAATGGATTCAACAATATAAACATAAGTGGTAGCTTTATTTTCATTAAATTGAGTTTCTATGACAAATAAACCATTGCTTAAAAACCCTTTCCTCACATAATCACTATTTCGGGAAAATACAAGTTTATCTGCCTCAAAAACTAACTTAATGCCTGCCTTATTCAGAAGCCCACCACTTATCAAATTTCTACACAAGACAGGTACATACAGAACATTATTTAAAGCCAGAGTTTTACCAGAAGTCAGCTTGAGTAAAACCTTGCCTTTGCGTAGCACTTCAGAACTGTTAGAGTTCCCCATGTACACACGTTCACCAGTGTTCCCATCCTCGAACTCGATGAAAAACTCCTTCCTTGCGCAGAAATGCTTCGAAGCGCCAGTGTCAACTACCCATTCTGAACTGTTCTCCACTAGATTAACTTCTGAGACCACCGCAGTAATGATCTCATCATCTTCTTCTACAACGTGCATCTGTGGCTTGTTGTCATTCTGGCGGTCTGATCGGTGTTGGTATTGGTAAGCTTTGTGGCCGGGTAAACCACATACATAACACTTGAACGTCTTTCCTTCCGGTTTGGCCTTTCCTGACTTCTTGATGTTGGTAGCCTTCTGTGGCTTGATTCCCACGTTTCATGATCTTCTTAAATTTAAACTCAACCAAGTTAGCTTTAAAAGATAAATTACTCATAGAATTAGTAAGCTTATCTTTTAAACGGTTGGCTTCTTCAATCTTCATATGGCCCACAAGTTCTTCAAGCGAAATGTCTCTCTTCTTATGCTTAAGAGAGTTCTGGTAGTCGGACCATGACTTGGGTAGCTTCTCAATGAGTACATTGGCTTGTAGCACCTTACACATTTGCATCCCTTCAGCGATGATGTCAGCGACTAAGTTCTCATAGTCATGGACTTGATCCATTATTGGCTTATCGTCTGTCATCTGGAATTTGAGCCATTCGCCAACAATGTACTTCTTGATGCCCGCATCGTCTGCACCATACTTTTTGTCAAGAGTGTCACATATTGCCTTGGCACTCATTTCTCTAAGGAACATATCAAATAGTTTATTTGACATGTGGCTGAGCAGATGTCCTCGCACCGTCTTGTTGTCTTTCTCGTATTTCTCGTAGGTAGCGAGAGCGGCGGTTGCTAAGACATCATTATTGAGGACCACATCCGCATCATTACCGGCAGCTGGGGTTGGCGGCATGGTAGGTGGTGGCTTGAGCAGCACGTAGTCAAGATCAAGCTGCTCGAAGAATATCAGGATTCTTTGGGACCACCTTCTATAATTCTTTCCATCAAGTGCATCGAGCTTGGAAAGATCGGGCATTAGTTTGCTCAAAGGTGTTGTCATGATTGCAGTATATGAATTTCGTTTCTAAATTGTTGGATATATGAACTGCAAAACTACACCGTTAGCATTGACTGGAAATATAAACAGTAATTAAAAAGAACAAATTCGTAATTCGTGTCGTGGTAAAAACCATTGCCTTAAAAACGAATTCGCCCTGATATGTGTAATCGCTGCAGTAGGCAGACCGTCCCCCGAGGTTAACACGGTCGCTCCGAATTCCGTACACCCAAAACCAGAGTGGACTGCTGGTGGTATTGCTCTTCTGATTAGAAAGCACTCAGAGAGAACTCACAGAGAGAATTATAGAAAACACTTTTGTAAGTGAATTGTGAATGTTTGAGAGTGAGTTGAGAAGCTGAATATAACCCTCTATTTATAGGCTAGAAATAGGGTTAAAATCGTCCATAAAATTTCAGGATTAAATCTTTTCTTTTGTAACAGCTTAAACGTCTATATGAACCTGACTCAAAAATAGTCCAGGTTCATTGCATCATTATTCAGCTGTTATAACTCCTGAAATTATATCATGTAACCCATGAAATTAAATCAAATAACTCCTGTAACTCCTGATATTAACAGCTTGTCTCCTCTGTACAAAGCTGGAAATCAGTCCAGATACATCTTAACGTTTTTGATTTAATTTAGGAAAAGCTGTTTAATTTCTCATAAACCAGGTGTTATCATTTGAAATTAAACAGTCCTCAGTAGCCTATAAATATCAGTTGAAATCTTTCACATTTTTCCATTTGTTTCTTTCAAAGAGAAATTCCTCAAGAATTTTCTCTAAAAAGATAATATCCGCGCGGACGTGTCGAAGACACGTATTACCACGACCACGAGCCGATCCGTGCCATGCCGAGACGAGACGGGACGGACGAACGACGACGGTGGTGCGCGAGAGTCCCCCTTGTTCTCTATCACTCAACAAGGAAGTGGGAAAGCCAAGCCTTAAATACTATTCCCAATAATGTTTCCAATACTATGTGGGATTGAGCATTACCAACAGGAGACAAATACCTTGAAGAAACTTGTGGTTTTCTAGTAAGAGTGGAGCCATTACTCTTTCTTGTTTCTTTACTGAGTGAGAAATTGCAGCCGCCATTATCAGAATCTACTCTCTCCTCTACATTGCCAAAGAAAATATGTGTTTAGCAACAACCGGTCTTCATTTTCATGGTCGAAAGCTGCTAAACAAACAAGACTTGAGTGATTTTACAGGTGAATGGAAGAAAACCCAGAAATGGTTTTTCAAAGATTCTGTATTTTACATTAACAACAGCGAAACCCTTACTGGTTTTCATATGTATTGTAAGATTTTTGGAAGAAAATAGAAAAATTCAGCTGGGTTTTTTCAGTTCTTGGTTTTTGTGAATCTTTCGAAGGAAGTTGGTTGATTAATTATACAATTTTTTTCGATGAATCCATCAAATTTTACCAATTTAAATATTCAATCTCAAGCTTAATGATATGTATAATGGAAATATCATGGCATGAACAAGATAGAACCCACATAACCAACTGAGTTTCCATAGATTAATTAACAGACAAGTAGAACTTTTTGGCAGTTGAAACTTAGCAGCCATTTTTACTTGAAAAATACTCCATAGATTAGATTGGTTTTGAATGAAAGACACCCACTATCAGTATGTTTTGTTTTCTTTTCTCGGACACAATTAACAAATCATTATGTTTTGTTTAATATTGGTTATCATCATTTTCTTTTTAAATCAATTATTGGTTTTTTTATTAATATAAGTACAATACAATATATATTCAAAGATAACTCTCAATCATTTGACATTAAACGTTCACACTCTTGACAATCTTAGTGCTCGTACATGAGACCTCAAAAAATAACAATAATTTTTTTAATACTGAAGTCGCTTTGTTTTTGTCCGAGCTTAAATTATTATTTGTTGAAAAACCGGGTAAAGAAAACGAAAAGAACACGAGAATTTTAACGAGGTTCAGCAATTTGCTTACATCCTCGGTGCACTAGGTGGCGCTAGAATTTTATTTAATATCTCATAGGTTTTGGTTACATCTCCTTTTATTCAATATCTCGCTTCGCTCACTCCGCTCCATCCTCTGTCATCTTTACCGATATATTTATGAGTCATACCTAAAAAATCTCCACCTTGGAGAATATCCTGCCCCTTAGGAAACATTCAATGTGGGTTGGGTTACCTTACTTCTTTAATAACTCGAAACATTCAACAAGTCCAAACAATGCATGAACTTGTATGTCGTAACTGGCTTGGTGAACATATCAGCGACATTCTCATCAGTATGTAACTTCTGAAATAAAATCTCTCCAGATGGAACCAACTCTCTGATCTTGTGAAACCTTACATCAATATGCTTAGTTTTAGCACGATATACCTGATTCTTAGCCAAGTGAATAGTACTTTAATTGTCACAAAGCAACTGAACTCTACCTTGCTGAACACCTAACTCCTTTACTAAACCAGTAAACCATAAAACTTCTTTTGCAGCTTCAGCCGCTGCCATGTATTCAGCTTCAGTTGTAGATAATGCCACAACAGATTGAACAGTAGACTTCCAAAATAGACCCTCTACCAAGAGTAAAGACATACCCTGTAGGAGATCTTCTATTATCCAAATCACCCGCATAGTTTGAATCCATATATCCTACAACCAAAGGATTATCCCGCTGACTATAAAAAATAATTCCATGTCCCACAGTACCCTTTAAGTACCTAAAGATCCACTTGATTGCTTCCCAATGTTGCTTACCAGATTTAGACATGTACTTACAAACTTGATTAACAACATGAGCTAAATCAGGACGAGTACATACCATTGCATACATCAAGCAGCCAACAATATTAGAATACAGAACCTTTGCCATATCTTCAGCTTCCTTATCTTTCTTAGGGCACTGTTCTGATGAGAGCTTAAAGTGATTCGCCAATGGAGTGCTCACTGGTCTTGCGTTGCTCATCGTAAACCTTTCTAGCATTTTCTCAACATAACCCCGTTGAGATAGCCATATTTTCCTTGAGTCTTTGTCCCTGCAAATTTCCATTCCAAGAATTTTCTTTGCAGCACCTAAATCTTTCATATCAAATTCCTGACTCAGTAAAGTTTTCAATCCGATAACATCATCCCTATTTTTCAGCATTAACATATCATCAACATACAATAACAGAAAATAAAAGAACCATCATCAAGGCTCTTAACATAGACACAATAATCATACTCACATCGCTTGTAGCCAATCTTGATCATATATGAGTCAAACCGTTTGTACCATTGTCTCGGAGACTATTCAACCCGTACAAAGATTTCTTCAATCTGCAAACTAAATGCTCATTTCCAGGTTGAGTGAAACCTTCAGGCTGCTGTATGTAGATCTGTTCCTCTAAATCACCATGCAAAAAAGAAGTTATCACATCCATCTGCTCTAAATGCAAATCTCAACTCCTTTCTGCTCAGATTGAAGTGTGCCTGACCACAGGAGAAAAAATTTCATCATAATCAACTCCTTTCCTGTGAAAAACCCTTTGCTACCAAATGAGCATTGAACTTCTCCGCCTCTTTCTATTACTGTTGGTTTCTTCTTATACACCCATTTACAACCAATAGACTTCTTACCCTCAGGAAGGTGAACTAACTCATGTGCGATTGTAATTCAAAGACTCCTCCTCAACCATGAAAGCCATCCACTTGTTTTCCTAACTAGTAATAGCAACATGAAAAGTAACCAGATTAATTGCTAACAGTAAGTGTAAAAGAGACAAGTCTTCAAAACCCAATCTGTTCGGAGGCTTTATATTGGTCTGTTCACTGTCTCTGGCGAGACTATAATCCTGCAAATCAATCGTAGCAGAACCTAGAAGTCGATTGAGAAGTTTCTGTTTTCTCAATTGGAAACTGCTCCAAATCCACCACTGTCATGTTTCTTCAGCTGCAATATGGGATGTTCATAAAAAATAACATCTCTATTGATCACAATTTTCTTCGCAACTGGATCCCAGAACTTGAATCCACTCCTTCAATTTTGCATCAAGTTTGGATCTCTCATCAGCAGGTACATGCATAAGCAGGACAACCAAAAATCCGTAAATGATCAAAAGTAACATCATGACCAGTCCATACCTCTTCTGCAACTTTCCCAGCCAATGATGCCCTTGGCGATCTATTGATAAGATAACACGCTATATTAACTGCCTCAGCCCAGAAGTGTTTGGGAAGCCCCGCATTCAACCGCAAACATCTGGCTGTTTCATTCAACGGCATGTTCATATGTTCCGCACTACCATTTTGTTGTGGTGTCTTGCACAAAATGTCTCTTAATCCCATGCTCCCTACAAAAATTTAGAAACTGTGAATATGTGTACTCCGTACCATTGTTAGACCACAAATACTTGATTTTTCATCTTGTTTGGTTTTCTATCTCAACTTTCCACAGCTTGAACTTCTCAAAAATATCAGACTTCTGTTTCAAAAAATACACCCAAACTTTTCGTGAAAAATCGTCAATAAAAAAAACATAATACCTAGATCCACCCAAAGACGATGTCGTGGAAGGCCCCATATATCAGAATGCACATAATCAGGAATCCCTTCAGTTGTATGCTTCCCAGTCTTGAAACAAACTTTAGTCTGTTTACCAAGAACACAATACTTGCAAAAATCGAGCTTACAACTTTTAATACCATGCATATATTTCTTTTATGTAATTCATCCATACCACGTTCACTAATGAGCAAGACGCATATGCCACAGTTTAGTAGTATCATCACAAGACTCAACAAAATGAACTCCACCTACAACGGTACTCCCTAACAATCTGTAAATACTCCCTGCAATCATCTTTCCTTTCATCACAGTCAAAGCTCCTTTAACAATCCAAATGGTTTCCCTATCCTCATCAGCCTTAGGGATAAAACCATTATTGTGCAAAGTGCCTAAAGAAATCAAATTCTTCTTCAAATCTGGGATATGCCGAACACCACATAATGTCAGAACAGAACCATCATACATCTGAATTCTGACATCACCAATACCAACAATATTGCAACATCGATCATCACCCAAATAAACAGAACCAGAATTAACCGACCTATATGTCAAAAACCATTCCCTATTTGGCGTGATGTGATAAGAACATCCAAAATCAAGAATCCAAGCATCCGTCAATTGAGTTATTGAAATAGAGAGCATATCACCCTCACTGCAATCAGAATATTCATCCTCGACCATATTCACAGACTTGGATGAGTCATCACGCTTCTCATTAGTCTACTTTTCAACTTCGGACAGTCTCGCTTCATATGTCCCACCTCTTTGCACTTGTAACAGTGAATTGTCTTCTTATCCTTAGATTTGGATCTGAAATTCGTTTCCCAGACCCTGGCTTCCGTCTACGGTCTCAATTACCCTTGACATATAACTATCAGCTTGAGAGCTTTCCCCTGCATTCTGTTTCCGCTGGTTGTGAGCCAACAAGGCTATAGTAATCTCCTTAACTTTGATAGTCTATTTCCCATATGTAAGAGTAGTCACCATGTTCGTAAAAGGGAGGAAACAAACACAACAAAATCATCTCTTTGTCTTCATCCTCAATTTTCACATCAAGCCGAGCCAAATCAGAAATGATTGATGAAAACATTCATGTGTTGCACCAAATCATGATCATATTGCATCTTCAGCCCATATAGCCACTTCTTTAGATACAGTTTGTCTTAAGGATTTCATAAACTAACTTTCCAACTTTTTCCAAATTTTATTTGGAGATGATAGATGCATGACATGATACATGACCTCGTCCACCAAAATAATTGTATGGTTTCTGTCGCTCATTGTTGCAATTCTTCCCAATCTTCCTCATCCATCGACGCCAGTTTTGTAGGCCGCAAAGCCTTCAGGATCCCTTGCTACGCCAACAGATCCTTCACCCTTGTTTCCATAATCTGAAGTTACCCTGATCATCGAATTTCACATTTAATTTGGCTCCTGACATCTGATACCAATTGTTGAAAAAACATGTAAAGAAAACAGAAAGAGCACATGAATTTTAACGAGGTTCAACAATGTGCTTACGTCCTCGGTGCCCTAGGTGGCACTATAATTTATTCAATATCTCATAGGTTTTATATCTCTTTATAATAAATAAACCCTGGTACATATTTATAAAAATAACCCTGTACCGTACCGCAAGGGCTATGTCCCCACAACCCCAACCCACATACTCACAACCCACTACGAGACTTTCTTTGTAAAGACAAATGATGCTCACTCCGCTTCATCCTCTGTCCTCTTTACCGGTATATATGTGAGTCATACCTAACATTATTATACTTGTTATATATTTTTCTTTTTATTTTATTACAGGCACATTACAACAAACCCTAGGTCCTAATGGTCTAAGCAATTTAGGGTTGTTAGAAACCCTAATGGCCCTAGCCACCCATGTCATCGTCGTCAATTACGAAGCCGAGATTGTTGGTGAAAATGGTTCAACCACCTCATCATCATCATCATCTCGCAAGAACAGTGAAAGAAAACAAAAAAATTAAACAAATCTATTAAAAAAAGTAAGATCAAAACTACTTCCCAAAAATCTGAGGGATATCCTTTTGCCAGCTATCTTCACAAACACGCAAGTAGCTTTTTAAAATAACAATCAACACCAAATGAAAGAGGGGGAGACCAGTTCAAGGAGATAAAAACAGAGGGAGAAAAGAAAAGAAAAATACTTGGAAAAAAAAGATAGAGAGGAAGTTATACCTCACAATTTCAAATGCACTTGTTTCGCCAGAGTTGTTAGGATCCCCAAAGCATCAAAGGTAGTCCTTTCACTTTCAGGTTTTGGTATTTAAGAGAATGTGAGAGGTTAAGATAGAAATTTGGGGGTCTTTTTGTTTGTGGGTTTGAAAACATGAGGTAAAAGGGGGACATAGGCCCTTCGGGGCCTTCTAAGATGATAGTCGGAGGGATTTGAAACAAAATGAGAGAAAAAAAGTAAAAAAAGAAGAAAATTAGAGATAGAGTGGCAGTAGAGAGGAAGGGTAAACATACTTGACCTTAAGGGCTTTGTTTTAAACCTAATTAAGGTTTAATTGTACGTTTTTTGGCCCAATACCCCCAAGCGGGTCAAATTTTTAGGTATTAGGCCAGCCCAAATTTTATTTTGGGAAATACGGAAATGGTACAGCTAGGGACTCTTCACCTCGACATGACGAATTTTCTTATATTATTTTAAATGGTCCCTGAGTAGTGGGCCCCACGTAGATCATTATTTTATTTCATTAATATGACTCATCACGTCGAGGTGACGAGTTTATTAAAAAAATTTTTTTAAATTACAAAATAAAACTAAAATTTTTAAATTAAAAAATAGATGGAAATGTCACCTCAAGGTGACGAGTTCCTTCAATTAAAAAAATTAGTCGTTTTGTAGTCATTGGTCGACATACAGATGCAATGATCAATTGGGCAACAGTCACTTGGAACTCATCACCTGAGGTGACGAGTTCGACTGAAATTTTGAAATATATCCATTTATAGGCGTTGATATTAGGTTTGGGTTTCATAAATGGTGAGATCGAATTAAATTTGAATTAATATATATATATATATATTATATATATATATTATATATATATATATATATATATATATATA
Source organism: Hibiscus syriacus (assembly GCF_006381635.1). Classification (NCBI taxonomy): domain Eukaryota; kingdom Viridiplantae; phylum Streptophyta; class Magnoliopsida; order Malvales; family Malvaceae; genus Hibiscus; species Hibiscus syriacus. Next base: position 3,576,374 of record NW_024062882.1, on the reverse strand, counting down.
TTATATATATATATATATTCAATCCGATTATGAATTTTAACCTAAAAATTTGAATCAAATTTTAGATCTAATGAAATCTCCTAACTTGGATCGAATTCAAGTGGAGAGAATATGCTTTTGAGTTGAATCATATGATCGAAAAGCTAATATAACTCGACCAGTATCATCCCAATATTAACTTATCATTTTAAGCGCGAATCAAGTGACCTCAGTGATAAAGAATTGTTATATTCTTTGAGGTCTTGGGTTCGAGCACTAGGAATGCAAGAGAAGTAAGTGTTCAATGTCAAATGGTGAGAGTATATTTGAACAATTAATGCCTTGTACTTACCCAAATTAATAAAAAAATCATTTTAAATCATATTTAAATTACCTTGAAGTTTTAAATTCACTTATTAATATGATTCAAATTTCACAACAATAATTGATATAGTAAAATGAGAGATTTGATCTCTTAAGTAACACTTCCGAACATTAAATAGATTGGAGAATCACTATCATATTGGACTTGAATTAATAGATTAATAAATTAGATAATATGAGTATAAAAAAACATAATTCAACCAACGAGAATTGGTTCAAGTGATAAGCAGCTTGATCGTTAAGCATGTCTCAAGTTTGGGTCATTGTGTATGCAAAACATATATGTGTAGACTCACCCATTAAATCAAGTATGTGACATATATCAATCCAAATAATCAAAGCAAGTCCTGGAACCGGGAGGGAAAAAACATGATTAAATCTAGACAATTCACACTGCTTCTCTTACTTTTTTTCTCCTCTCATTTTCTTCTTTTCAACAAATATAGTGATTGTTCTTTTTGGTAAAGAAAGAGCAGATTACAGAATCTAAGCACACACAGTGCTGCTATCATCTTCACGTAAAACAATATAAACCTCCATCGGGGCTGATAAACTTGAGGCAATCATAGGTGTTGTCATCTGCATCTTCGCCAACAAATCGCTACCTTATTTCCGTTTCGAGATCCATACCGTAGTTGATTGGCCGCAATAATGCAGCGGTGTAATTAAAAGGGTAATCCTTTTCATCTGTAGAAGCTGCTGCAATATGATCCAATGCCTCCACACTATCTAATTCTAGTATAATCTGAGTTTCTGTAGCTCCCATGCACATAAGAGTCCCACGAAAGCTCCCCAAAGCTCTGCTTCAAAAACCGAACATATTCTAATAAATTTAGCAGAGCCCATTTTTCATTCCCTTCATGGTTCGAATAACCCTCCACAGCTAGAAAGTCCCGTTACCGGTTCTTTGCACCATCCGCGTTCAACTTCGCCATCCGCTAGTTGGTCTTGTCCATCTTTCTCTTCGAATACCACAGTTGAGTTGAGGCTCCCGATTTACCGAGCCCAACAGACCAAAAAAGAAGGAATTTAGGAAAAGATATTTTAAGAATTTTCAACATAATAACTTTATCCTTTCAACTGAGAATTTTGATAGTTTACCTGGTTATCTACAAGTTTCCACCATATGCTTCTCATCATTTTCTAACCTTAAAAAATGGACCAATATGAACAAGCACCAGCAAATATGAAAAATAGGTATTATAGATCAACATTGAGACCATATTATAGTAAGAATTTCCCAGACATTGTGGTTTAACTTCTAACTCGGATAGAACTTTGAGACCAAGTTGAACCTTATGTCAGTATTTGATCGAATCAAATTAATAAGTCTTGACAACTAAAAAATTCAATTTTTTAACTTGACACAATCAAATCGGTTAACGAAACTTTTCCGACGATAACGTCCACAATTCTCGGTACTTTCAACTTCATGATCGTATCTCCATGGCTACAAAATTCAGCAAGTAATGGAAAAATTTCCAAACATCAAAACCAGGGTGATCGACCATGCCCAAATGACCAAGCACTATCGACCGAGGCCTAACGATAATTACCATAATCAAATGCGACGATGAGAATAAACAAGCTTCACATCTTTCAAAATGCGTAGAGAACCATCTAATCACACTACAAAGGTGATTACAGCAAACTAACAAGAGATACCAACGAAAACAGGATGATTACTTCATTGAGAAACAAAAGTTCAAGGTCCCAAACTTAAATTCAACAGATAAGAACATTATCTTAAAACGCTCCTTCAATTTCAAAACCTGCTTCTTCATGCCCATGTTAAAGTTTGTTCTTCAGCGGTACTGCAAACCAGAAAAAAAATACACCAAGGTTAAGAAGCTGCCTATATAAAAGAAAGGAACATGAAGAGATTAAGATCAAGATAACACTAATGATTAACAGTTGAAAGTGTGATCAATTGGGTGAAATCGGTATACCTTGATGAACCCGATTTCCTTGGCATTGCTTCCGAAGCATTGTCTGCAACACATGAGCCCATATTTTCTGATAATGGCATGAGGGTTTCCACACACTCGGCTATAAAACAGAAAACAAAAGTCCTTTGTATCATGTTAACACCATAAAATCATTTAACAAAGACAAACAACATGGTGGCAACGGGAATACGGATTGGAAACTTTAGATTTGGATCTAATTTTTTTTATATAAATTGTGAGAATGAAATCAATAATATATATCAAATTAGTTAAGATTGTTGAAAAGTCATCACAAGTGGCCAAATGATGGCCTAACTTTCCACCGAAAGTAGAAGCATTAAATGCATCAAATGAATTAAAAATTGGGGCACCGAAAAATGGGCTGTTTTAGTTGATTTTTTAAAATGGTATTATTACAATTTAGCATTTTACTTAGGGTTTAAAATTAGTCATTAAGCTTCAATAAATATAGCTCATTTAGTTTCAAAACCATCCCAAATCATTCTAGCTTTCTCCATACTAGAGAATTTAAAGAGTTTTCTTGAGAGTTGTTTTCTCATTTTTATCAAGAGAGAATTATCATTTTTTCTCCTTGGTAGATCGATAGAGGTTGTAATTCCTATTTCTCATAGTGAAATTCTTTTACGTTGCCCGTGGTTTACCCTATATTTAGGGGGTTTCCACGTAAAATTTGGTCTTCTTTATCTTTATTTTATTTTTTAAATTATCAGTTGATTTTGCTCTATCTGATAGTGTCTTCCGCAACAATTGGTATCAGAGCCAGGTTTGAGTGTGTAATATGTTTATTGTCTTTGTGGTTGCCACCAAAGGTGAATCATAAACATAAGAAAGTAAGAAGGTATTACCCATTTTTGAAGGTTCCAGAGAACTATTCACGATAGTGAAATAGTAGGAGCTATCCGTTAGAAGCTATGTCAACAAAATTTGATATTAAAAATTCAATGGGAGAAATTTCTCATTGTGAAATTGAAGATGAAGGTCATCCTAAGGAAAGACGGTTGTCTAGAAGCTATCAATGAAGGCCAGTAGATTTCACAGATGATAACAAATAGATCGAGATGGACGAGAATGCTACACAAACTTCATCTAGCATTAGCAGATGAGTATTGTTAAGCATCGAGGAGAAGAAGACAGGAGATATGTGATCTCACAATTTACGAGGCCACATCGTTGCACAATAAAATTTTCCTTAAATTGTACTCTCCGATGCCGAATCTACTTCAGTGACAGAGCACTTAAACACGCTGAACACTTTATTTCTCAGCTTACATCCTTAAGATGTACAATAGGAGAACAAGAACGGGTGAACTTCTACTTCAAAGTCTACCTGATTCGTATGATCATCATCAACTTGACAAACAGTAATGTCACCAGTCTAGTCTTCGATGACGTTGCAGCTGCTATTCTATAAGAAGAAAATCGACGCAACAAGAAAGACAGACAAGTAAATCTATAATAAGCAGAAGCGTTGACAACGATGAGAGGGAGATCAAAAACATGACCAAAGTACAGTCACAAACATGTAGATCGAAGTCAAGAAGCAAAAAGAATTAAAGTGCTACAACTGTAGAAAGAAGGGTCACTTGAAGAAGGATTGTTGGAGTTTAAATAAAACTCTAATCCACAAGGCAATACCGCACACTTCAGATGATGGAGATGCTCTATGTTGTGAAACGTCAACCACCTGGAAGGCAGAAAAAGATTTGCATATATATGGCTCATTGATTCAGGAGCAACATATCACATGACCTCAAGAAGAGAATGGTTTCATCATTATGAACCTGTCTCAAGAGAATCTGTGTATAGTTGCAATGATCATGCCTTAGAGATCGTTGGTGTGGGAACCATAAAATTGAAGATCTATGATGGACAATTAAAGTTGTTCGAGATGTGCGGCACGTGAAGGCTGAAGAAAAATTTATTATCTACATATTGTTGGATAATAAAGCAAGCAACATTAAAACACATAAAGAAATCATGAAGGTGTTTCGTGGAGCACTTGTGGTGATGAAAGGCGAAAAGATATCAACAAACTTGTACATGTTGAATGGAGACTTTGCTAGAAGCAGAAGCCTCTGTTGCCTCATGTGTTCAGATTCTGCATGCTATGGAATCAGAAACTTGAACACATGAAAGTCCTTGTGGAGAAAAACTACTTCCAGGCTTAACAAAGATATCACTTACTTTGTGTGAGCATTGCATACAAGTAAAAACACCGGTTGAAATTCAACACATCAAATTCTAGAGGCAAAAGTGTTCTAGAATTGGTTCACTGACGTATGGCAAGCACCAGTTACATCCCTAGGCGGAGCAAATATTTTATCTCATTTATTGATGACTACTCCAGGAGATGTTGGGTGTACCCTATTAAAAAGAAGTCAGTGTGTTTTCCACTTTCAAAAACTTCAAACTCCTCAACAAAATGGAGTGGCAGAGCGGATGAATATAACCTTGTTAGAAAGAACAAGAGCAATGTTGAGGGACGCATGCCTAGAAAAATCATTATGGGCATAAGCAGTCAATACCGCCTGTTATTTGGTGAATCGAGCTCTATCAACTACAATAGAGCTTAAGACACCATGGAGATGTGGACTGGTAAACCAGCTGATTATTCAAACCTCCATGTATTTGGAAGTATTGTGTACGTGATGTACAACTCCCAAGAAATTTCAAAGTTGGATCCAAAATCCAAGAAATGCAAATTCTTAGGGTATGCTGATGGTGTAAAGGGGTATCGCTTGTGGGATCCCACTGCCTGTAAAGTGATCATCAGCAGGGATCTTTGTAGAAGATAAGCTACAAAGAAAAGAAGACGATGGTAGCACTGAAAAGTCAGAGACTACATAGATACATGTGGAAAAGGAGGTTGAACGAGGAGATTCTTCTGAAGCAGAACCAACACATGATGAACAAGAACCAGAGAGTTCTGAAGCTCCAACAACTTGTCAATCAGATTGAGTGAGAAGACGTCCCAATTGACACTTAGATTATGTTATAGAAGGAAATGTTGCATACTGCCTTTTAACAGAGGACGGTGAGCCATCAACATACCAGGAGGCAATAAACAACTCATATGCTTCACTGTGAATGATGGCAATGCAAGAAAAAATCGAAGCCCTTCATAAAATAATACATGGGACCTTGTGCCACTACCACAATGAAGGAAGCCAATTGGTAACAAATGGGTCTTCAAAATCAAGCGAAATGGTGACGATCAAGTTGAGAGGTATCGTGCAAGGCTGATGGTCAAATGATATGCTCAAAAAGAAGGTATTGATTTTAATGAAATATTTTCTCCTATGGTTCGACTAACAATAGTTCGATTAGTCTTGGCAATGTGTGCTACATTGAACTTACATCTAGAGCAGCTAGATGTTAAAACAGCTTTTCTTCATGGAAATCTTGAAGAAGAGATTTATATGCTCCATCCTGAAGGTTTTGAAGAAAAAGAATAACTTGGTTTGCAGGTTGAACAAATCTCTGTACAGTATAAAGCAGGCGTTGAGGTGTTGGTATAAGAGATTTGATTCCTTCATTATGTGCCTTGGATACAACAGACTTAATGCAGACCCTTATGCTTATTTCAAGAGGTCTGATGATAACTATTTTGTTACATTACTGTTGTATGTGGATGACATGTTGGTTGCAGGACCCAACAAAGATCATATTGAAGAATTGAAGGCACAATTGGCTAGGGAATTTGAAATGAAGGACTTGGGATCAGCAAACAAGATTCTAGGGATGCAAATTCACCGATACAGAAGTAATAGGAAAATTTGACTTTCACAAAAGAATTACTTGAAGAAGATCTTGTCAAGATTCAACATACAAGATTGTAAGACAATTTCTATCCCTCTTCCTATTAACTTCAAATTATCCTCCAGTATTAGTCCTAGCAGTGAAGAAGAAAGGATGGAGATGTCTCGAGTACCGTATGCATTGGCAGTGGGAAGTTTAATGTTCACTATGATATGCACAGGACCAGACATTGCACAAGCAGTGAGAGTGGTTAGTCGGTACATGGAGAATCCATTCAAAGAGCATTGTAATACAATAAAGATGATCTTGAGATACATCAAAGGGACCTCAAATGTTGCATTATATTACGGAGGATCAAACTTACTAATAAATGAGTATGTAGATTCTGACTATGCAGAGGATTTGGATAAAAGCAAATCTACTACAGGATATGTGTTCAAAGTTGCTGGTGGAGCTGTAAGCTGAGTTTCAAAATTGCAGTCAATTGTGGCTATGTCCACAACAGAAGCAGAAAATGTAGCAGCTACACTAGCCAGTAAAGAAGCAATTTGGTTGAAGATGCTATTGGAGGAGCTTGGGCACAATCAAGAGTATGTCTCTTTGTTTTGTGACAGTCAAAGCGTCTTGCATTTAGCAAGGAATCTAGCATTTCATTCAAGGACAAAGCACATACGAGTTCAATACCATTTCATTTGTGAAAAGGTGGAAGAAGGAATGGTAGATATGCAGAAGATTCATACCAAAGACAACATAGCAGATTTCATGACGAAGGCGATCAACGCTGATAAATTTACTTGGTGTCGATCCTCTTGTGGCATGTCAAAGACGTAAGCAACATGATGGTACAAGGTAGATAGAATGGTGTGTAGATATGATTGTTCCAATCAAATCTTCAAGTGGGAGATTGCTGAAAAGTCATCATCAAGTGGCTAAAATTGATGGCCTAACTTTCCACCAAAAGTAGAAGCATCAAATTCACCAAATGAATCAAATGAATTAAAAATTGGGCACCGAAAAATGGATTGTTTTTTGTTGATTTTTTGAAATGGTATAATCACAATTTAGTCATTATACTTTAGGTTATTTATAAGATTAGTCCTTAAGCTTCAACTATAAATACCCTAGATCATTTAGTTTTAAAATCATCCCAAATCATTCTAGCTTTCTCCCAATACTAGAGAATTTAAAGAGTTTTCTTGAGAGTTGTTTTTCTTTTTATCAAGAGAGAATTATCATTGTTTTTTTCCTTGTAGATCGAGAGAGGTTATAATTCCTATTTTCTCATAGTGGAATTCTTCTACCGTTGGCCGTAGTTTTTACCCTATATTATTTAGGGGTTTTCCACGTAAAATTTGTGTATTCTTTATCTTATTTTTATTTTCTCAAATTATCAGTTGCAATTTTACTCTATCCGATAGCCGTCTTCCGCAACAAAGATATAATAAATTTCATAATTAAAGGTACAAAAACATTAATTTTGAGAGAATACATCAATGAAAGTAGCAGATCGAGCTGAAAATTTTGAGATTTAGTAGCAGATTGATTAGTAAAAAAGATCTAAAAGGCTCGGACGATAGAAACATATTATTACGTCAATGAGGCAAAGCTCTCATAGTTTGATGGTATACTTTTCAGTCATCACTGCCTTAAATAATCATACAAAAAGTACGAAAAAAATGCATGGATTCATATCAAATTGACGCCTCAGAATCAAATCTTCGAGAGAATACATCAGAGAAAGAAATCTCAGATGCTACGGACAAATGTTTGAACATCACAGGCAATCAAGAATCTGAATAAAACAACGAAACGTAATAGAAATTCAAGTATAGCGAGAGAAGAAATAGAATCCTGTGTATGGAAGTTGATAACAGCGGTAATTTATTTGAAGTTTATAAGCAATCGGATAATGGAGAATCGAGGGGAGATGAAATTTACCAGGCGCGAGTGCCAGGGCCGAAGGTCTTTGGGTGAGAGTTCCAAATGACCCATTATTGACTAAAGATGATGGCCTCCCTCCGATGCAATCTCTGTTTATATCCTTCTATCAACTATAATCTCTTACATGATCATTAAAAAATTTAAGGGTAAGTAAAATTTGACTCTAACTCAAAAAACTGATTTTTTTGGACTCGAATTGACTTCGAGTTATAATTTGATAAACTTAACTCGAAAATATTTCTAGTTCAAATCGAGCTGTAAAATATATCTTGAATAGTAACTCATAATATTTAGTAATTAGTGGATTAATTTTCAAGTTTGAGTCGAGTCCCTCGAATATATATGATAAATGCATATTACATATAAAAAATACAAAGAAATATATGTATTGTATATGGGTATTAAATTAGAATCAAATAATATCATAATACTTACAATTAAATTTAAACAAAAATTCAACTCGACTTGAAAAAATTTCAAATGAACTTCGAGTTATAAAATAAGACTTGAGAACTCGAATAACTTGAAATTTGTTTACTTGACTTGACCAAGCGTTCACCCCTAAACAAACTTATGTAATTTACCACTTAAATCTATCTGAAATATACAAATAACTATCATCATCCTAAATCTATATCAACACTTAAAAGTTTGTATATAAAGCATCATGCAAGGTAGGACAAAGGAGAGAGAACATTGTTTCACTCTCACTCAAGCTCTCTTTGGACGATTTATCAGCTTTTTAACTCGTTTATTTTTTTTTCTCGTCCATTGAACAATTGTATTTGACTCTCTCTCCAATTTAAAAGAGATAAATAGTTAAACTCCACTACAATCTCATTTCTCCCATTAAAAGATTGAATTTATATTCTAAACTAAGTTTAATATAAAAAATTTGAAACTATAAATATATTTTTCCATTTAGGTGCTTTTTTGTCAATTTAGGTGTCTAACGTTTCCAACATTATCATTTAAGTTTTTGGACCGTGACAAATGATAAAAAAAAAATACTGTCAACCACTCAGAATGTGGCACGTGGTGCCAATTTTTTAAAATTTAAAAAAAACTATTATTTTAAAAATAAATCCACCAAAATATTTTTAAAATCTAAAAAAAATCACAAAATCTTTAATCCCAAAGCATTCACTCCACCAATAGACCGTCCCCCACTATTAACGCCCCCACTAGCTGTCTACTCACTCGTCGTTATCTGTCCATCCATCATCAATCATAAATCGTGGCTTTAAACTCTCAAATCCCTAAATTCAAACCCTAAATCCCTAGATTCAAACACAAATATATCACAATCGTTGGGTGAGTGGTCGTCAACATGGTAATTGGCAGACGGTGGTAGTCGACATCAAAATTGAAGGTCTTATGATATTTTATAAAAAATAGGAAAAGTTAATGCTTTTTTAAATGACTATTAGATACTTATATGATAACATTAAAAACATTAAGCACCTAAATTGATAAAAAAATAGATGTCTAACCGGAAAAGAAGTATAATTTAAACACTCTTTATATTAAGTCTCTAAACTAATATAACCGGATCGGCTTAAAATCTATTGGTCTCGCATGTTAATTGATTTAATTTTAATATTTATATACAAAATACAATATATTTAAAATATTATATATGTCGATTCTTTTATTGGTTCGGTTTGAAAATTTAAAAAAACCGAAAACGACTAAAATAACCATATTGATTGATCTCCACCCCGTCTTCCTTTCCCCTGCTTCGTGCCGGCAGTCGTCGACTCGACACTGACAAACAAACAAATAAGGCAGGTTTCATGCCACTACTGCTCTTCTAATACGTCTATATTCAGATATCGATATGCTTCGTCGCGGTTCCTTCTAAATCGCAGGCATGCAGCTCGCAATCCAGCTTGCCCCACCTCGCATCCACTCGCTCGCACCGGAATATCGGTTTTCTGAGGCTGTTGGAAGCAACCAATGCCAACTAACCATAACAATGCTCTAAAAAAGATCAATCTAATATAGCTCAATTCACATAGGCAAGTATGCTAGTTGATATGCAAGCATATGAGGTGCAGCAAAGAAGATAAATTTTACCTTCTGTTAACAACATTGTGCACGTGACAGAGCCATTGGGAAAACTCATCATGAGATCCGGCCATTACAGGATTAGCTCTGACATCATGATATATCTCTATTCAGAACAGATTAAGGCTACTAAATATCTGCATATATACATATAAGAAGAACCTCGGATCGAAAATTTTGATCGAATCAAGTGAGAACAATCCAACCGCATATAACAACATAAATGAATAAACAGGACAACGAGATATCGACTTAGAAATTTCGTCCTTTTTCACTCAGCATTCCCAAATCAGGACCTAATTACTCTTTGTTCTTCAAATACTGGAGCTAGTTCAGTTACAAACCCCGATTTGGTGTGAAACCGGATAGCTTTCCAATCTTACTCGGCAATCCCTTTGATTATACCATCTAAAACAAAGGCTAACAAAGTGGTTCTAAAATTCTTAACATGATATCGATTACCAGAGGAAGCAACATGGAGAAGACAAAAATATACCTCAAAACTTCTTTAAAATGATCTGCACATTCCTTGCAGGGATACATTCTGGATAATATCGACATCTGCAAGTCGAAACAATTATCATTAGTCAGTTTAAATAGTTTATAAGGACAACAGTTACTTCCACAATTCCATTTTTGGTTTTCCTTACAATTCTTTTTATGTCATTAAAAGCCTAAAGAATCAAATCCTTTCGATTTGACTCGACTCATTTCACTTTTATGTTTTAATCGAACCCGTATCGAGATTTCGCTTCATCCAAGCATAAAATTGCAAGATTGAATAAGGAAATTAAGATTCAATCCAAGAATGAGATGTTATACCAGCTCTTTTACATCCTTCTTTTGTTGCCTTGTTGGATTTTCGGGATACTGGGAGGAAACCATCAGGGCAAAACCGTAGGCATTATAATTGACAATGAGAAACAAAAGGAAAGATAAATGAAAAGACCTGGGCGGCAAGAGTGTGAAGAAAAGTCCAAGTAGCTCTTCCAAGTTCTTCTTTAGTAATCGGTGCAGCTGGCTTCTGTCAAATTAAACAAAAATGTGTCTAGGAAATGAAAAGCAACACTTCAATAAGTAACCTAAAAAGAAAGTAAAGTACAAGATAATCTCTAACTATAGGTGTTGTTTTGTTAAGTTTAATACCGTTAAAAGTTATAAAATAATAAATCAACTATTCATATTTTTAAAATTCCTTTTTTTATAAAAATAATTAACGACTGTCTAAATTGAACATTAAATTATTGACACAAATATAATGAAATTTTATCTAAAAATCGTTTCAACTATATTTTATGAATTAATTTTCTATTTACAATATATCATCGAATTAATGCTTTAAATATTTGTTTACCTTATATTGTGAAGTCAATGCTTAAAAATAACAATAATATCCATATACATTATTAAAATATAACTTTATCATATCATAATATTCAACCAGTTAACGTCTAGTTGACCTAGAAGTAAATTTTTAATAAAAAGAAGATAAATTTGAAACATATAATCATAATATTATTTTATAATTTTTTATAGCTGGGATATTTAACAAAAAGACACTGATAATTTGGATTTATTTTATAATTTTAAATAGTCGAAAATTTAACAAAGAGCGGACCATTTGTATACTTTAACCAAATAAAAAAACATAGGCGTCATTTGGAAAATTCGTCAAACAGATAATAAGCAAGCTACCAGGAGCACCATTGATAAACCCTGTAAGCTTTAGAATCGATTCCAAGTAATTGGGCATATCGAAAATGAATCTATTGAGGGAATGGAAAAGATACCTTCACGAGAAGATTGGTCGCGGTGGTCGAGGAGTCGGCGTTTACTGACGATGAAAGAGAGATGAGAGGGTTTTTCTTGGTGGGTGATGAACGAAGAACCTGTTGGGTGAAACTGGAGAGGTGGGTTTGAACACAATTCGAGAATCTTTCAACTGTTTGGATCAAAGCTTGGAAAGGGTTTGGATTTTCAGCAGCCATATTTGCTTGAACGTGATAGAGATAATGGCGGGAAAAAATGAGAAAGTTTGGATCTCAAGGCGCTGTTTGGGTACTTTGCTAAATGCCGCTCACAAAAGGCCCATCGCACTGATTTTCATTTTGTTTTTTTAAGGCTGATATTTTGGTTAAATTCTATAAAAGGTCCCTATACTGTCAGATTTGGGTGGATTTAGTCCATTGTTAAAGCACATTTTTCCAATTTCTTCTTCTCAACTTAGTTTTTATTGAAATATCCTAGAAATCAAATCAAACTTCATGCTTATATTGATCTGATTTATAATTTCTTTTGTTTGAGTGGCATAGAATCAACATTTATTATCTTTCTACTTTTTGGTCTATCTATTATTGAAGTTTGAAAGAAGCTAGTGAGTTGCACGTGTTGAAAATTATAAAGGCACATGGGCTGTTAATTCATTAGCAGCCGGCTGCCTTGAAAAAAAAAATGGGAAAGTGCATTTTTAGTCCTTTGCAATTTATGGTATTTACAAGATTAGCCCTTAAGTTTCAACTATAAATACCCTAGCTCATTTAGCTTCAAAATCATCCCAAAATCTTCTAGTTCTCTCTCAAGTGTGTTGTGTAAACACCTGTAAATTTTCTCTTAGTAAAAGATCTGCAGCAGTCCGGAGATGTAAGCAAAATTGGCTGAACTCCGTTATCAATTTCGGGTATTATTTTTCCGCTTTTATTTCGCATTCTCACTAATCTGGTTATAGGGAAATTACTTGTACTCGGTTTATTTCCTAACAACTGGTATCAGAGCTTTTGGTTGTGAATTTTGTCAATTTTCTGCGAGGTTACTATTCATTAATATTCACGTGAATAGTGAATTTCGTGAATAGTGAAATTCAGTCGGCGATACGAGTTTGTCGACGGAGGTGTTCTAATACACGGCGGTTCGCAGAAATTGTCAGAAACGATCCAAACGAAGCCAGATTCGAGTGGGATCGTCGGCTGCAGACGAAGGGAAGGTGAAAATTGAAATGTTCGATGGTGCGGACTTTGGCTTTTGGAAGATGCAGATTGAAGATTTTCTGTACCAGAAAAATCTATATCAACCTCTTTCAGGAAAGCAACCAGAGGGCATGAAGAATGAAGACTGGGCTCTTCTCGACAGACAAGCCCTCGGAGTTATCCGACTGACGTTATCCCGCAATGTTGCTTTCAACATAGAAAAGGAAAAGACCACGGCGGGTCTTATGACAGCTCTCTCCAGTATGTATGAGAAGCCATCGGCCTCAAACAAAGTTCATTTGATGAGGCGATTATTCAATTTGCGGATGATGGAAGGGGTATCAGTGGCACAACACCTAAATGAACTCAACACAATCACAACCCAGTTGAGTTCAGTGGAAATTGAATTTGATGATGAAGTTCGAGCTTTAATTCTCTTATCATCTTTACCAGACAGTTGGAATGCTACTGTTACAGCAGTCAGCAGTTCGTCGGGAAACAGCAAATTAAAATTCGACGATGTTCGGGATCTGGTACTGAGCAAAGAAATTCGGCGGAGAGAATCGGGTGAAGCATCAACCTCCTCAGCCTTGCACACGGAGTCTAGAGGGAGAACTTCAGAAAGAAATTCAAATCGTGGCAGATCGAAATCCAGAAGGGGAAAATCAAGAACAGGAAATAAAGATTTTACCTGTTATAATTGTGGCAAGAAGGGCCACTTTAAAAGAGATTGCCGAGCACTGAAGAAAGATACCGGTGCACAGGAATCTGCCAACGTGACAGAGGAGACAAGTGATGCCATGATTCTAAGCGTCAACAGTCCGATTGAATCATGGATTTTGGATTCAGGGGCATCTTTCCACTCCACGCCATGCCAAGAAATCATGGAGAACTATGTCAGTGGTGATTTTGGGAAGGTTCATCTTGCTGATGATGATGAAACCTTGAAGATCGTCGGAAAAGGAGATATCCGACTAAAGCTGCCAAACCAGACCACCTGGAAGCTGACAGGAGTGAGACATATTCCTGGCCTCAAAAGAAATCTGATTTCTGTTGGACAGCTTGATGGAGAAGGATATAGTACAACCTTTTCAGGCTGTGAATGGAAGATTACCAAAGGAGCACTCGTCAGTGCTCGTGGTAAGAAGACTGGTACTCTCTATATATAACCTCAAATTTAGAGAATATCATTGTAGTAGCAGATGCTGATGGAAAATCAAACCTATGGCACCAAAGGCTTGGCCATATGAGTGAGAAAGGAATGAAGATACTTCTGTCAAAAGGGAAGCTGCCGGATCTAAAGAATGTAGATGTCGGACTATACGAGGATTGCATCTTTGGAAAACAAAAGAAAGTCATCTTTACAAAGATTGGCAAGACTCCCAAGGCAGAAAGGTTAGAATTGATTCATATTGATGTATGGGGACCATCCCCAGTTCCATCTCTTGCAGGCTCACTATATTATGTCACCTTCATCGATGATTCAACAAGGAAGGTGTGGGTTTATTTTCTGAAGAAGAAATCAGAAGTCTTTGATACCTTCAGAAAATGGAAGGCCATGGTGGAAAATGAGACTGGTTTGAAAGTCAAGCGGTTGAGGTCTGACAATGGAGGAGAATACAGAGACAGTAGATTCAGAGATTTCTTCGCAAACAATGGGATTAAGATGGAGACAACAGTTCCCATAACACCGTAGCAGAATGGCGTAGCAGAGCGCATGAACAGAACTCTGAATGAACGTGCCAGAAGAATGAGGATACATGCCGGATTGCCCAAATTTCTATGGGCTGAAGCTATCAACACTGCAGCTTACCTGATCAACCGTGGGCCCTCAGTTCCTTTGGATGGTGGAATACCAGAGGAAGCTTGGAGCAAGAAAGAAATAAACCTTTCACACTTAAGAGTGTTTGGTTGTATTTCTTATGTACACATAAACTCTACTGAAAGAAGTAAACTTGATGCCAAGTCCAACAAATGCGTCTTTGTTGGTTACGATGGTGATGAGTTCAGTTACCGGTTTTGGGACTACGAAAATCGAAAGATCATCAGAAGTAGAGACGTCATTTTCAATGAAAATGTGATGTACAAAGACAGGTCAACCGCAGAATCAAGTAATACCGAAGCTGAAACAAAGGAATTTGCTGAGTTCGAGGAGATTTCTGGAAATGATGTTCAGATCAGTCCTGAAGCAGTTCAAGAGGAAGAACCAGGCACACCAGAACTGAGACGCTCCTCCAGAATTCCTAAACCAACCCAACGGTATTCTCCTTCTTTGCACTACTTGTTGCTGACTGACAATGGTGAACCAGAGTGCTATGATGAAGCGATACAGGTGGATGATTCAATCAAGTGGGAGTCTTCCATGAAAGATGAGATGGACTCGCTTATGTCAAATCATACGTGGGAATTAGCTGAATTACCACCAGGCAAGAAAGCGCTCCATAACAAGTGGATTTACAGGATCAAAGAAGAGTACGATGGGAGAAAACGCTACAAAGCAAGATTGGTTGTCAAAGGCTTTCAGTAAAAAGAAGGTATTGACTACAATGAAATTTTCTCTCCAGTCGTAAAACTGTCTACAATCAGACTGGTATTGAAAATTGTAGCTGCAGAGAATTTACATCTTGAGCAGTTAGATGTAAAGACAACTTTCCTTCATGGTGATTTAGAGGAAGAAATCTATATGAGGCAGCCAAAAGGCTTCATAGAGGCAGGCAAGAAAAACTTGGTATGCAGGTTGAAGAAGAGCTTGTATGGTTTAAAACAAGCTTCTAGACAGTGGTACAAGAAGTTCGATAGTTTCATGGGTAGCAGTGGTTTTACCAGATTCCAAGCAGATCATTTTTGTTACATCAAGAGGTTCGACAACAACTTTATTATTTTATTATTGTATGTTGATGACATGCTCGTTGCAGGCTCAGACATGCAAGAGATTATACACTTGAAGCAAAAATTGTCGAAGCAGTTTGCTATGAAGGATCTGGGTGCTGCAAAGCAGATTCTTGGGATGAGGATCAAGAGAGACACAAAGTCGGAGACTTTGATGTTATCACAGGCTGAGTACATCAACAAAGTACTCTCCAGGTTTAACATGCAAGATGCTAAACCAGTAAGTACACCTTTAGGTGTTCATTTCAGACTCTCCAAAGAACAGTCACCAAAGACGGAGGAAGAACGTGCACACATGGTGAAGGTGCCGTATGCCTCAGCAATTGGAAGTCTGATGTATGCCATGGTTTGTACCAGACCAGATATTGCTCAAGCAGTGGGAGCTGTTAGCAGGTACATGAATAATCCAGGCAAAATACACTGGGAAGCAGTCAAATGGATCCTCAGATATCTGCGAGGTACCACAAACAAAGCACTTTGTTTCAAAGGTGGAGATACGATACTGACAGGCTATGTAGATGCTGACTTAGCCGAAAATGTTGACATCAGAATGAGCACTACAGGGTATGTCTATACTCTAGGAGGAACCGCAGTGAGTTGGGTTTCTCAACTACAGAAGATAGTTGCTCTCTCCACAACCGAAGCAGAATATGTCGCTGTTACGGAAGCCAGCAATGAGATGGTCTGGCTTCAAAGTTTCTTGGAAGAGTTAGGCAAGAAACAAGAAAACAATGTCTTGTATTGCGACTGTCAAAGTGCTATCCATCTAGCGAAGAATCCATCTTTTCATTCCAGGACGAAGCACATACAATTGCGATATCATTTTATCCGGTCTCTTCTGGAAGATGGGATTTTGAAAACTTGAAAAGATCAGTGGAGCTCAAAATCCGGCAGACATGTTGACAAAGACGGTGACCACGGAAAAACTGAAGTTGTGTTCAGCTTCAGTTGGCATGCTAGAGTAACAAAACTAGAAATGATGCTGCATCGATCGAGGTGTGAAGACAGATTAAAATCAGTCTTCAAGTGGGAGATTGTTGAAAATTATAAAGGCACATGGGCTGCTAATTCATTAGCAGCCGGCTGCCTTGAAAAAAAAATGGGAAAGTACATTTTTTAGTCCTTTGCAATTTATGGTATTTACAAGATTAGCCCTTAAGTTTCAACTATAAATACCCTAGCTCATTTAGCTTCAAAATCATCCCAAAATCTTCTAGTTCTCTCTCAAAAACACCTGTAAATTTTCTCATAGTAAAAGATCTGCAACAGTCCGGAGACGTAAGCAAAATTGGTTGAACTCCGTTATCAATTTCGGGTATTATTTTTCCGCTTTTATTTCGCATTCTCACTAATCTGGTTATAGGGAAATTACTTGTACTCGGTTTATTTCCTAACAGCATGATATCTACAACAATTAACAGAGGAAAAGAAATCTATCTGAAATATACAATACTATCATCATCCTAAATCTATATCAACACGTAAAAGTTTGTATATAAGCATCATGCAAGGTAGGACAAAGGAGAGAGAACATTGTTTACTCTCACTCGAGCTCCCTTTGGACGATTTATCATCTTTTAACTCGTATTTTTTTTCTCGTCCATTGAACAATTGTATTGACTCTCTCTCCAATTTAAAAGAGATAAATAGTTTAAACTCCACTACAATCTCATTTCTCCCATTAAAAGATTGAATTTATATTCTAAAACTAAGTTTAATAAAAAATTTGAAACTATAAATCTATTTTTCCATTTAGGTGCTTTTTTTGTCAATTTAGGTGTCTAACGTTTCCAACATTATCATTTAAGTTTTTGGACCGTGACAATGATAAAAAAAAATACTGTCAACCACTCAGAATGTGGCACGTGGTGCCAATTTTTTAAAATTAAAAAAAAAAACTATTATTTTAAAAATAAATCCACCAAAATATTTTAAAATCTAAAAAAAAATCACAAAATCTTTAATCCAAAGCATTCACTCCACCAGTAGACCGTCCCCCACTATTAACACCCCCACTAGCTGTCTACTCACTCGTCGTTATCTGTCCATCCATCATCAATCATAAATCGTGGCTTTAAACTTTTAAATCCCTAAATTCAAACCCTAAAACCCTAGATTCAAACACAAATATATCACAATCGTTGGGTTAGTGGTCGTCAACATGGTAATTGGCAGACGTGGTAGTCGACATCAAAATTGAAGGTTATATATTTTATAAAAATAGTAAAAGTTAATGCTTTTTTAAATGACTATTAGATACTTATATGATAACATTAAAAACATTAAGCACCTAAATTGATAAAAAAAATAGATGTCTAACCGGAAAAAGAAGTATAATTTAAACACTCTTTATATTAAGTCTCTAAACTAATATAACCGGATCGGCTTAAAATCTATTGGTCTCGCATGTTAATTGATTTAATTTAATATTTATATACAAAATACAATATATTTAAAAATATTATATGTCGATTTTATTGGTTCGGTTTGAAAATTTAAAAAACCGAAAACGACTAAAATAACCATATTGATTGATCTCCACCCCGTCTTCCTTTCCCCTGCTTCGTGCCGGCAGTCGTCGACTCGACACTGACAAACAAACAAATAAGGCAGGTTTCATGCCACTACTGCTCTTCTAATACGTCTATCTATTCAGATATCGATATGCTTCGTCGCGGTTCCTTCTAAAATCGCAGGCATGCAGCTCGCAATCCAGCTTGCCCCACCTCGCATCCACTCGCTCGCACCGGAATATCGGTTTTCTGAGGCTGTTGGAAGCAACCAATGCCAACTAACCATAACAATGCTCTAAAAAAGATCAATCTAATAGCTCAATTCACATAGGCAGTATGCTAGTTGATATCAAGCATATGGTGCAGCAAAGAAGATAAATTTTACCTTCTGTTAACAACATTGTGCACGTGACCAGAGCCATTGGGAAAACTCATCAGAGATCCGGCCATTACAGGATTAGCTCTGACATCAGATATATCTCTATTCAGAACAGATTAAGGCTACTAAATATCTGCATATATACATATAAGAAGAACCTCGGATCGAAAATTTTGATCGAATCAAGTGAGTACAATCCAACCGCATATAACGTAATGAAACAGGACAACGAGATCTCGACTTAGAAATTTCGTCCTTTTTCATCAGCATTCCCAAATCAGGACCTAATTACTCTTTGTTCTTCAAATACTGGAGTTAGTTCAGTTACAAACCCCGATTTGGTGTGAAACCTGATAGCTTTCCAATCTTACTCGGCAATCCCTTTGATTATACCATCTAAAACAAAGTGGTTCTAAAATTCTTAACATGATATCGATTACCAGAGGAAGCAACATGGAGAAGACAAATATACCTCAAAACTTCTTTAAAATGATCTGCACATTCCTTGCAGGGATACATTCTGGATAATATCGACATCTGCAAGTCGAAACAATTATCATTAGTCCAGTTTAAATAGTTTACAAGGACAACAGTTACTTCCACAATTCCATTTTTGGTTTTCCTTACAATTCTTTTTATGTCATTAAAAGCCTAAAGAATCAAATCCTTTCGATTTGACTCGACTCATTTCACTTTTATGTTTAATCGAACCCGTATCGAGATTTCGCTTCATCCAAGCTAAAATTGCAAGATTGAATAGGAAATTAAGATTCAATCCAAGAATGAGATGTTATACCAGCTCTTTTACATCCTTCTTTTGTTGCCTTGTTGGATTTTCGGGATACTGGGAAACCATCAGGCAAAACCGTAGGCATTATAATTTGGCTCTAAGTGCTTTTTGATTGTTTTTTTTTGGATAAGTACTGCTTTTTGATTGTTGAAATAGCTTTCTTGTCTTTTCTTGGCTGTTTGAATACCTATTTATATACTCTCATTGATTTGTAGCCGTTTGTGGTTGTTAGAGGGAGTTTGGAGCCGTTTGAAACATTAAATCCACGTATTTAAGGCTACACATAAAGTTTCGAAACTCTAGGGGAAGTTTTGAAACTTTCCGAAAGAGCAATGAAATATATGACCATTGGATCAAAGTATCGAAACTTTAAGGAAAATTTCGAAACTCTTGAGATAGTTTCAAAATTACAAGAAGTTTTGAAACTTTTTGGTCTAATGTCTTAGAAGGTTCGAACTCTTGTAGAAGTTTGAAAACTTCTGTCAATACTTGTTTAAAAGTCAGTTTTTGACATTTTGAGAAATACAAGACTTTGAAAATTATTCTAAAGTATTTGAATGATATAATTAATATAATTTGAACTTAAAAGACTCATTTTAAAGATTTGACAAATTTTAGGGACTTAAAATTAGTTTTTTTAAAATTATTATATTTAATTTTATATCAAAATCATTTATTTATCATATAATTTATAATAATTTTATTTTAATAAATATAATAATCTTAATATTTTTTATTTATAAAATTGTAGACATAATATTTCAATAATATTAACATAAATAATATAAAAAATTAATTATTTTAATTTTAAAATAAATTATAATTTTATTAATAAATAATATTTATTGTATTTGATGTTTATAATAAAGTTTTTAAAAAAAATTATCAATCAATAGAAAATAAATTATACAACATCATTCAAACACTGTAACATGACTTTCAAAAAATGTTTTCTAGAAAATGTAATTCATTTTACATAATTCATTTTCTGGAATCTGTTTTTCGTTAAACAAACGGACCCTAAGTGTTTAAATATAATATTTAAATTATTTTCATCGAGTAATCAAATATAATTTATATATATAGGGATGGGTACTGTCACAACCGTCTTTCGTGTGGACTCAGAATTGGGTTTTGACTTAAAAAATGTGTTAGAGCCGCCATCGATCATTTATATTTTTAAAAAATTGGTTTATCGGACACCATCTTACATGATCTGTGTTTTACCAGAAATATGTCAGATTCGGGAGTCGGTTACAATCAATGAAGGATTAACACCCTTGAACTGCCATTTCGGTACCGTTTTAATTTGTTGGTTATCTTAATTGTAAAAATTAAAATTAAAAAAAACCGATTCAATTACTTACCTTTGATTGATTGAAATTTCTCTTAAAAAGTTGAAAATCTTAGATAACAAATAAAATAATAATAAATAAATCAAAGGGAAAAAATAAAATTAAAAAATTAAAAAAATGTTAAACTTTAAAAGTAAAAAAATAAAAATAATAAGAAGTAAAAAAAACAAAAATAATTTAAAAATAATAAAATAAAATGCTAAAATTAATAGGAGAAAAAATGAATAAATAAAAATAATAAAGAATGCTAAAATTAAAAAGGAGGAAAAATGAATAACTGGAAATTTAAAAGGATCAAATTGAACGAATTGAAGTTAATGGATTAAATTGGTACTAAAACTGAGTTACAAGAAAAAAAGTTAGGGGCCAATTTGCAAAATAACAGAAATGTAAACAGGATTAAATTGAATAAATGGAAAATTTAGAGATAAATTGAAACAGGTGACCAAATCGAATTACGCATAAAAGTATAGGGACTGCAGAAATAATTTAACTATTAACTAATTACACAATGGTCCCTCCCTTATAAATAGCCCAAAACTGAAAAAAATTCATTTTGAACTAAACCCAAAAAAACTCTCTTTCAAAAACACTCTCCCCCTCCTAAGCCAATTGAAACCCATCCACCACTCTGGTGGCCGAAAAAATAAAACTCTCCTAAAATGTTTCCCTCAACACCAATTCGAAGCCCAAACTCATAAAAAAACCCTAAACGACATAAATCTAAGGTCCCCCAATGCACTCCTGGTATCGCTCGATGAAATACAACCCTTCTTGATTTTTTTCTTCTGATTTACGAATGGTTGCCTTGGATATCCTTTTTTGCGTTTATGGTTGCTTATTTTCTGTGTGTTGTACTGGTGGTTGGTTTTTTTGTGTGTTGTACTGGTGTAGTTCGATGTGTGTTGCCTCTGATCGTTGATGTTGTCCCCCGTGCTTGGCCTCACCGGGCTTTTATAGCCTCGGTCTTGAGCCCCGAAATGGGTGGGTTCATGGTATTATGATTTACTGAGAACCCTGGGATGGTGCAGTCATGGGTTTCTTTGCTCGGACGTTTCGGCCGGTGACTGGAATCTGTTAGTTGTGGCGTGTGGCCGCTATGGCGCGCTGGTTGTGCGGTGCCTGACTTTATATGCCTAGGGTTTTACAAACCCTAACCTACACTAGGCTGGATCAGGCCCAAACCCGATTAGACTCTGCTAGACCCAAATACTCTTAGACCCTTAAAAAACAGAAAATAAAAAATAAAGATAATAAATAAAAATAGAAATAAATAATAATAATAATAAATAAAAGGAAAAATATACTAATATATATTAAAACTTTTTCAAAACTTATATTATATAAAAATAAGTTTTTTTTAAAAATTATATTTTATATATGTTTTCAAAAATGTTTTAAAAATATATATTATAAGTTTTCAAAATGTTTTAAAAACTATATATTATATATATTATCAAAATGTTTTAAAAACTATATTATATATATATTTTCAAAATGTTTTAAAAACTATATTATATATATATTTCAAAATGTTTTCGAACTATATATATATATATTTTTCAAAATATTTTCATAACTATATATTATATAAGTTTTCAAAATGTTTTAAAAACTATATTATATATATATATATTCAAAATGTTTTTGAAAACTTTATATTATATATATTTTTTCAAAAATCGATTTTTAAAAAACACAAAAAAATCTTTCAAAAACTATATGATAATATATATAAAAGACCCCGGACGAAAATGTGTCTACATCTGCCCCTCTTTGTCCTTTTTTGTGCAATTGAAAAATATGAAAAAGATGAAATGACACAAATTTTCATTCGGTATAAAGGGGTCTGTGAGTCTAATATCATCATTTGTGGAGTTGAAATTGACTCTGATATTACAATTAAGAATAACTCCCTGTTAAATTGAGTTGCAGATGACTCATCCGTTACGAAGTTGAGTCAATCTTGAGATGATGTATTCTTTCATGAATTTGAAACCATAGTTCAGAATTTGGATCTGAAGGTGGCTTCTTGTTACCAAATCGTTGTCAACCTTGGTCCTCTTCTTGACTTAAAGACATTGGTTTGAAAATTCGGTCGGAAAGTAATTGATATGCCCTCGAGCTAAATGGAATCGAACTCGAAAGTTTTCGTTGACAAATAGTTTTTCTTAACTTAAGCTATGTTGTACTAGGCTAAGAGATTGCTCCAGATCGTCTTTTTAACCATAAAGTAGTTCCTCGCTGTCACCAACCTGAATGGAATCGAACTCGAAGGTTTTTGTTGACAGATTGCCCTTCTCGCCTTGAGCTATGCCCTTGAGCTGAATGAAATCGAGCTCGAAGGTTTGTCACCTTCTCGCCTTGAGCTACACTGTAAATTTGGCTAGGAGATAACCCCCTATTGTTGCAGATGACATATTTACTGTGAAATTAAGTCGATCCACTTGGGCACGATATTCTTCATCGTGAAGTTGAAATCGTGTATGGCTCATTCGCTTTGAAGTTGAGCTTTCAATTGGATGTCCTCCGTTGTGATGTTGAAATCCAAAATTGCATTGCTTTCGAATTCAATATATTTCGCTGTGAAATTGACTCTAAATGAAACTAGTTTTTCATTGCTGTGTTACAGATGACTCATTCGTCATGAAGTTGGGTCAATCTTTTGGGTACGATATCCTTCGTCATGAAGTTGAAATTGTGGATGGCTCCTTCGCTGTGAAGTTGAGCTTTGAATTGGATGTCTTTCGTTGTAAAGTTGAAATCCAATCTCAATTGTAGTGCTTTTCCAAATTGGCTCTAGGTTGAATATCCTTCGTTGTGAAGTTAAAATCCAATCTTGTATAAGTTGCGTCATTTCAAGTTCGATATATTTCGTTGTAAAGTTGAAATCTAGTCGAACTCTAAACTGGAAAGTTGTTTGTTGACAAACAACTTTTCTCGGCTTAAGCTATGCTGTAAATTTCCTCTAAATGAATGATGACCCCTCTTTACGGGTCTAAGCATATCATAATTCTTTAGATGACTCCCCTTCACGGGAATCCAAGTGGTAAATTCTGTCAGTCGGATATCATCCATTGTGGATTTTAAATCTAGCTTGAAAACGTTAACTGGAAATTGGCCACTCGTCGTTGAGTTAAGCTGAACTGGATCCGTTCTAAATTGGCTCTCAAACTCGTCTGAAGTTGATTATAAGTTATGTCGATCTTTCAATATGTCAAGTTAGTTTAGGTGTGGCTCCCTACTGCTGAGTTATACAACCACCGTCGACCTTTTTTGAATGTGCTTTTGAATCGAGTATATTTCGTCTTGAAGTTGAAACCTGACTCTAAAGCTGCAAAAATTATGTATGTGAACAAAATGATAAATATGATGTTCTTAAGTATGTCTAAGATGTATGCAACATGAATTAGTTTTGGTTTTATCTCCTGGATAGAGTATTGTTCTTTGTCTGCTGATTTGGTCCTTGGAATCGATCATGCCCCATTTTCTTCTCGGGTTGCAACTTCAAGGACCTTTCACATTTGAGACTGTCCCATTTAAAAATGTTTTTCTCCTTTCTCTTATTTTAGGAAGGAATATAAGAATTTTGTAAAACATTGCCCCTTAATTCAGGCTCACAATCGAATCAAATCATAAACATGATTTCACAGAAAATCAAAAGAATCAATAGCTCTTTAATTCTTTCAGAGTTATAGTTCTTTGACAAATGTCCAAATTGATGAGTTGGCTTCAAGTTGGCCGCCTATTTTTTAAGGATTCAACCACCAAAATGTCGCAACATGCCCATTTTTTTGGCTTGGTATTTTAATCAGATGCTGACAAAATGACGCAACTAGCACAATCCATTACTAAACCTTCTATTTTGGTTCATTGTCCATTTTTTCAAGCTTCGTAGGCTCCTCTAACAAAGGAAATGCAAAAATATCAATCTAAAAAAAATGAAACTCCTGAGTGCTCATGTGAAGTTGATTATAACATGTGTTCCTTAAATCCCTTAGTTCATCTTTACCAAAACTCCTTATTTAAATAAAATTGATTTAATTTTCCATTGCCTGGCTAGTTGAATCTTATCCATAAAGCCGGGGCGTTTAACCAATTGCTATAGAGGGACAACTTAATATTATAATCATTTTTATCAGGTTAACTAAAGGGTTCGTCTCATCACAAAGTCTTTGACCTGAAAATTACAATAGAGCTAACACTGAATTGCCAAGTGTATGAGCAATGTCATGGTTTGAATACAATCTATTCATAAAGCTAGGGCTTTCGAGTTTCTTCTATAACCAATTGCCTTAGTGGAATAGTTCAGCTTTACGGATTCAATTTCTTAAGATTGTCTAGAAGAACATGTTATAGTCTAGGTGTTGTTGAAAGTAAAAAATTTCATCTTTAGAGTTTAATTTCGAAGCAACTGACCTAAACTAAATCCACCTTATTGACTATTCCATCTGTGAAGATCATCATCATCATTGAACGTTATCAATAAAATAATGGTCTAATCAGATTTGTGATGTCATACTCAAAAGATGCCCATGTTGTCCGCTCCCATACATACCTAAATACCAAGCCTCTTGCTCACTCCCTTATGAGAAGAGAAGGCTATATCGGTTTTTGCAAGAGAATGGTATGGTGTTCGAGCATATTTTTATAGGGTAAGGTCAAAAGTCCTTTTTTATCAGTTTTTAATCATGTTACTTTGTCAAAGATCTATAACTCCAATCATTTACAATTTTTTGAATTCATTTGATATTCAAAGAATTTCAAGTATGCAAATTTGATTCATTGCTCATTATTTTTAAAATAGCATAAATTCATTTAAATGTCCTTACAAAAAACTGAGGAAAGAAGAAAAACAAATTCAAACAAAATGCTGTAAATGATTAAATGATCTTCCTCCTCATTTGGATGCCCCCGAGTTGTTGAAGTCAATCCAATTCTTGTTACGCATTTTCTTCACGATTCTCTTGATTGTGAATCAGTTCTCGATAGTGTGCCTAGGGACACCGCCATGATATTCGCAATGGCCATTCTCATCATACCACCTGGGGTATGGGGGCTTCATGGGTTCCATTGGGTATGGCGACACTATGTAAGTGTCAAAAAGTTGTTGATAAAGTTCTTTGTATGTCATGGGAATAGGGTCGAAATGTTCATTTTCCTTCCTATGTTCTCTTGAATCTTGTCTAGAAGTACCTGACGGTACAACTGCAGTTGATTTTGGGTTGGAGATTGTAACACCTTTATTAGTGTTGTAGGTGTTGACGTTGTTAATCTCACCATCCCTCTTCTTCATAGGAGGTTTCTTACTGGCCTCCCCTTCTTCAATTTTTCCTTGCTTTATGGTCGTTTCTACCATCTCCCCGGCCATGACTAAGTCCAAAAAATTATTGGATGTGATTGCAACCATGTGCCCGAAGTAAGGAGCCTTCAGTGTTTACATGAATAGCTTTCGAGTTTATTTCTCATCCAAGGGTGGATGAACTTGCACAACTAAATCCCTCCATTTCTGTGCATATTGTTTGAAACTTTCGTTATGTTTATTTTCCATACTTTGTAGCATAACTCGATATGGTCTCATGTCATTGACGTGTTTGTATTGTTCCAAAAATGACTTGGCTAAATCCTTCCAAGTCTTGATATGGGATCAACTTAGTTGATTATACCACCGGATGGCTGAGCCCGACAGACTCTCCTAGAAGTAATGGATCAGGAGTTGGTCGTTTCCTCCATATCATGTCATCTTTTAACAGAACATGGTGATGTGGGCGGATAGGAAACTATTCCCATCGAACTTCTCAAATTATAGGGACTTGAATTTCAGAGGAAAAACCAAGTCTGATACTAGACTGAGTTCTGCGACATCGACTCTATAGTATTCATGGTCTCCTTTAACTACCTTCATTTGGTCCTCCAATTGTTTGATTTTCTCCTCCATCTTCTTTGTCTTGTCGTCATCTTCTTCTAAGTTTGGTATATGGTAATCACTCGGATTATTCTCAGGGTTAGATACAGAAGTCTGTATCCTTACAGTAGATGAGTCTCCTTGTAGTCCTGGTAAAATTCCAGGTGAGATAACCAACTGCGGACTAGGAGGCATAGCTACCCCATCAGACGAACCTGCCCTGGGTTCACTTGCTTGATGTAGGCCAGCAAACTTGGTAACAATCTGACCGACCAAGGATTCTTGCCTCTTAGTGATCGTATCCAAAGTATCTAACTCCCTCTGCAACCCCAACATGTTCTCTTCGAGTTGAGCGATTTTTGCTTCCATATTCTTCTTTTTTGAACGAGTGTTATATGGATGAGGTGTGTCCAATGGTTGAGGTGGTATATCCAGTATTTTTTCCCTTTTTTATGAGACATTCTTCTGTTAGTTAATGAATGTAAAGAAATAAAAAAACAAAATGCATGATGCATGAAATGTTCGAGTCATTGATCCAAAAACACGTCTGTCACTATAAAGAATCCTTTTTGGGACAAAACTGTTTTATCTTATAAGAGACAAAAAATATTTTAAAGGTACATCCGAACTAAATCCTCTTGACCCCGAACAGCTTCTAACAGGTTGACTAGTCTTCTATCTTCATCTATCACCGGTTGAATACCCTATCGAACCGCTCCGGCTTTTCTGGCTAAACCGTGCAAGTGGCGAACTGTTTTTTGTACTTGTTCTCAGAAGTATCGAATAACTACATCTCTGACTTTCATCCTTTGTTGAACCTACGCCATTGGATCCCTCTATCGATAGGAACCATCTGATGTTCATTTGTCTGTTTCATGAATTCATCAACAATGGCTTCCAATTTCAGCTATTGCTTTGACATCCTATTCTTGTCGTCTTTTAAGGGACTCTCCAGGTCAGTAACACCTTTCTCGTCTTGCCCCTGCAACCTTTGCCAACCCATTTTAGAAAAGTTAACTTTTGATGTACTTGATGGTGGGCACCACGTCTTCTTAATTGAATGTGACACGTATTCGCCTTGCAGATAGCCGGACCTCTGCATTTTTCATCTCTTGTATTACAACCTCTTTGTCCATTAATGCAAATTATTTACATTTAACGAACACGTTTTTGTAGATTAACACCACTTTTGAATGATGTAAATGATAAGAATGAAAGAGAACAAAAATGAAAGGCAAAAGTTAGTGAGGTAAGGATAGTAATCAAAACAATAATGAAAATAAAAATTCCTACTCCACATGATATCTACCCCACATGTTTATTATTCCTACATGGACATTCCCGCATGTTAATTTTGAACAAGTCCTAACCGCATATTTTTCTAGTTCACATGCTTTGAACAGAAAGTAAAGCAGGAAATAACTCAAGACAGTCTAGATTCTAAAATGAAGTTTTGGGGTTGGCTCTGATTCCCTGTAGTCTCCTGGTTTAGGTTCTAAAGAAAGGTACACAAGTTCTCCTTACTGGTGCCTCTTGGGCTTGACAAACCCTTAGTCCTAAGCCCATTACAAGCTTATGTGGACTAAGTTAAACTCGGGATGATATATTCCCTTATGTCTATACGGATAATAAATTCACACGAAGACATAAGGTATATGAATCCCGAAGGCTACTTGTTAGGCATATGCGGAGAATAAATTCTCACGAATGAGTTGCTTTCACCCCACTTAAAAGGGTTCAGAGCTCGGGTATAGAGCCAAAGATAAAAATTTCTCAAAAATCTAA
Source organism: Hibiscus syriacus (assembly GCF_006381635.1). NCBI lineage: Eukaryota > Viridiplantae > Streptophyta > Magnoliopsida > Malvales > Malvaceae > Hibiscus > Hibiscus syriacus. Next base: position 3,547,692 of record NW_024062882.1, on the reverse strand, counting down.
AATCACTGAAAGTAAACATCAGTACAACTATTTATTTAAAAAATAATCAAAGATAAATAATATGAATCGAATAAATAAATTAGAATTTAAACTTATAATTTTTGTTCAAAAAGATAATCGGAAATTAATTCTGGCCTGACTCACTTACATGTCCCCGACGAAGTCGTCAATCTGTCGCATCCGTCTTTCGATAGGCCCAGAATTGGGCTTCGACTTGAAAACATGTGTTAGAGCTGCCATCGATCATTTATAATTTTAAAAATTTGGTTGATTGGACATCATCTTACCTGATATATGTTTTACCAAAATATGTCGGATTCAGAAGTCGGTTACAGTCAAGGAAGGATTAACACCCTTGAACTGCCCTTTCGGTACCGTTTTAATTTGTCGGTTGTTTTAATTGAGAAAATTAAAATTTTTAACAAAATTGATTCAAATTACTTACCTTTGATTGATTGAAATTTCTCTTAAAAGGTCGAAAATGTTAGATAAAAAATAATAAACAAATATTAAATAAATCAAAGGGAAAAATAAAATAAAAAATGTTAAATTTTAAAAGTAATAAAATAAAAATAAGAAGAAGTAAAAAATATAAAACAAAAAATAATTTAAAAAATAATAAAATAAAACAAAAGTATGCTAAAATTAAAAGGAGAAAAAAATGAATAACTAAAATAATAATAAAAAGAATGTTAAAATTAAAAAGGAGAAGAAAATGAATAACTAAAAATTTAAAGAATCAAATTGAAACGAATTGAAATTAATGGATTAAATTGGTACTAAAAATGAGTTGCAAGAGAAAAAAACTTAGGGGGCCAAGTTGGAAAATAAAAGAAATGTAAACAGAGATTAAATTAAATAAATTGAAAATTCAGAGACAAAATTGAAACAATTGACCAAATCGAATTACACATCAAAAGTATAGGGATTGCAAAAATAATTTAACTATTGACTAATTACACAATGGTCATTCCCCTATAAATAGCTCAAAACCGAAAAAGATTTCATTTTTAACCAAACCCAAAAAAAACTCTCTCTCTTTCAAAAAACACTCTCTCCCCTCCTAAGCTGGTCGAAACCCGACCACCGCTCTGGTGGCCAATCACCCCCGGACTGCCGCCTCCGACGGCCGAAAAAATAAAACTCTCCCAAAACGTTCAACTCAACACCAATCGGAAGCCCAAATCTCACAAAAACCCCTAAACGACATAGATCTAAGGTGAAAATTTCAGTTTTTACCTATTAACTTTTCGTATTCCGGCGACGTTCCTTTCACGACAAGGTCCCCCAACGCACTCCCGATGTCACTCGACGAAATACAACCCTTCCTTGTTTTTTTCTTCTGATTTACGAATGGTTGCCTTGGATATCCTTTTTTGCGTTTGTGTTTGCTTGTTTTCTGTGTGTTATCCTGTTGGTTGGTTGTTTTTGTGTGTTGTACTGGTGTGGTTTGATGTGTTGTTACCTCCGATCGTTCGATGTTATCCTCGTTGCTTGGCCTCACCGGGGCTTTTATAGCCCCGGTTTTGGCTGTTTTAAGCCTCGAAATAGGTGGGTTCGTGGTTGTTGTGAGTTGACCGAGAACCTTGGGTTGTGTAGTCTCGGGTTCTTCGGTCAGACGTTTCGGCCGGTGATTGGAATCTGCTGGTTGTTGGCGCGTGGCCGCTACGTGCGCAGCTTGTGCGGCGCCTGGCTTCATATGCCTCGGGTTTTGCAAACCCTAACCTAGACTAGGCTAGATCAGGCCCAAACCCGATTGGGCTCTTGGCTGGGCCCGAACACTCTTAGACCCTTTAAAAAAATAATAATAAATAAAAATAGAAAATAAATAATAATAATAATAATAATAAATAAAAGGAAAAAATGTAATAATATTATATATTAAATACGTTTTCAAAACCTATATATTATATATAAAAAAGGTTTTTTAAAAAATTTATATTTTATATATGTTTTCAAAAATGTTTTAAAACTATATATTATATAAGTTTCCAAAATGTTTATATATATATATATATATATTCAAATGTTTTAAAAATTATATATTATATATATTTTTTCAAAATGTTTTTAAAACTATATATTATATATATTTTTTCAAAATGTTTTCAAAACTATATATTATATAAGTTTTCAAAATGTTTTAAAAACTATATTATATATATATATATTCAAAATATTTTAAAAATTATATATTATATATATTTTTCAAAAATATTTTTAAAAACTATTTTATTATATATATTTTCAAAAACTGCTTTTTAAAAACACAAAAAAAAAAATCTTTCAAAGCTATATAATAATATTATATATAAAAAAGACTCCGGACGAAAATAAGTGTCTATAGGTACGGGTCGAGTTGACCGAAAATTTTACATCCTCCACTCGATCCGACCCGACTCAAAAATTTTACATCCACCCGACCCGACTCTGCCCTATCTGATCTAAAATAATATATTTATTAAAAACATTATTTTTATTCAATAAAAATAGGAATTAATTAGATATATAGGGGTATTATTGTAATTATCCTTAAATATATAAAATAAAATTATTATTTTTTCTATCTGGCCGGGTCGATATTTTTCACCTTAAACCTAAACCTAACCTGACACAAACACAACCTCTAAAAAACCCAAATTAACCCAACCTAAACCTGAATTATTTTTAAAAAAAAATCAATCTAATCATATCGAAACTCATGAGTTCGAGTCTCGTGTTTATCCTTGTATTACTAATATATGCGCGCGCACACATTATCATCGTAGTTATTTATCGTGATTGTATTAACACGTATCACACATGTTTCTTTATGAGACGATGTTCAAGTAATTTCCAACAAATTATTTTCTTCAGATTTTTATGGAAGCTTAATGTTAACTTTTCTTCGCTTTCTCCGTTTTTTCAAGTAATCTCTACCAGTGTCATCTTCCCTATTCGAATGCGTGAGAGTTAAGGCTTAAACTAAAAAAAATACTTAAATTATGTTATGTTATCTTTTTATTTAGATATCTAAAACATTTTTAATCAAATTAGATACTTAAATTATTATACATGACCATTTTAAGTACCTCAATTTTTTTTATCAAAATAAGTTAAATTATATCCTTTTTTTTACTTTAAGCCACTAAAATATTTTTTTGGTCAAAACAAGTGCTTAATTTTATATGAGAGGTCAACATCTTGTTAGTTATTAGTCAAAAAAATCATCTTTAAATTAAAAAAATATTAAAACTTAAAATAATCTTCAATTTGTTTGTTATAATTACTATTGATGTTTGTTATAATTACTATTGATGTTTGTAATAATATTTTTATCAACGGTAACTACAAGGGACAAAGGTATTTAGAGTGGGTGGGACTTTTGCTCTACTTCAAATTTTGATCTAATATCATTTTAGGTTTTTAACAGTTTGAATTTAAGTTAAATTAAAATAAATACAACTTTTTATTATTATGAACTTAAATAATTATAAATTGTAAAGTACTCAACGTATAATTATAAATTAGTTAAAAATTAAAGATAAATTATTTAAAATAAAGTGTAAACTATACCAGTGACCACCTAACTATTGCCCCTTTTCATTTGACCAATATTTTTTAAAATTCTGTCAATCAAGTCACTCAACTATTTAAATGCATTCAATTAAGCCACTTGCCGTTAATATTTAAAGGAGAAGCTGATGTGGCAATTAAAATATTTAGTATAATTACACATTTGATCACTATTACTTCTATATTCTATTAATCTGGTCCTAATTTTAATAAATTAAAATAAACTTAACCTTCAAATCAAATAGTGCTATATATAATGACCCAAAATTTAAATTTTTATTTTTATTTTAAAAGTTATGACTTATTCTATATTTATAAAAAAATTATAACAAAACATTTTTCTAAAAAATGCATCAATTTATGATATTAAATTTAAAACAAAATAAATTTTATTGGCCTTATGATATAGGTCAATCTCTTAATGAAAATTTTTTCATGCTAAGTCCACCGAGAATCTTATCAATATAAACTTTTATTAAAGATGAACATAAAATTTTATGGAAGGAGATGAATTTTTAAAATTTTAAAGGATGGATGTGCAAACGTGAAAGAAATACACGTCACCTTTTTCTATTAGAAATTTACTAAATAAAAATTTCTTAGTTTTACAGGTTAGACTATATCACATTTTTCTAGTAGAATGTCATTTACAAATAGTAATAGGATAAAAATTTTGTCCAATGAATTTTATATGCATGAGCTAATCAACTATATTTTCCTTAAAACCAAAATAGGTTGTGGTACCATTGATGGTATGCTTCTGAGAACCATAAATGGAATTTCTAGTAAAAATTTTGTTTTTTTTATAAATATAAAATATCTCGTAACTTTTAAAATCTTTTAAAATTAAAGATTTGAGGGTTAAGTTTACCCTTTATTTTAATTATTGGTTTATATTATGTTGGAGTTCACAAGCCAAAGTCAAAGGGTCAAGCTTATTTTAATTTATTAAAATTAGGACCAAATTGATAGAATATAAAAGTAATAGTGACCAAATGTGTAATTATACCAAATATTTTAACTGCAACATCAACTTCTCCGTTAAATATTAGTGGAAAGTGGCTTAATTGAATGTACTTAAATAGTTGAGTGGCTCGATCGACAAAATTTCAAAAATATTGGTCAAAATGAAAAGGGGTAATAGTTAGGTGGTCACTGATATAGTTTACCATTTATTTTAAATAATTTATTTTTTAATTTTAACGAATTTATAATGATATGTTGATTACTTTAGAATTTAAATTTTATAAATTAAATTAATGATGCTCGTCGTTAGTGATGTTTATCGCTGCTCGTCGATAGTGGTGTTTATCGCTGCTCGTCGAGCACGGTATAATTTTCCAAAATTTAATCAATATTGGTCCCTCCAAAAATAAAGCACATGGTACAATGCCCCTTGTGTTGTCATTTTTAGTCATCTTGTCCAGTAATTTTATAGCAAAACAAAAGTAAAAAATGCTTAATTATAAAATAAGTACCCAAACTTTTTTTAAATGATCTTAGTATCTAAAGCTACAAACATTATCACTGTAGGTGTTCAGACCGTCAACAGTGTTAATTTTCTCTGTTAAGTGACATGTGTCACATTATGGTAATATAAAAAAATTATTTAAAATTAAAATATTAAAATAATATTTAAAAACTATAAATTTTGAAATAATCTCAAAACTTTGAAAACCTTCATTACAACCCATAGACACACACCGATTGTCGTCCTTTTCCGTCGACGAAGCTGCACCCGATCTCACCTCCCCTAGGAGACCAAAATTCCTATGAAATCATGACCGATCGACAACGAATCAACGTTATATATCCGTGAACACTAGGATGAAAATCGCGATCCCATTTGATTCTGACGGTCAATCGGTGACAACTATGATGGTGTATGACAAGGAGGAAGACAGGGACTATGTCAGCGACGATGATCGTGGTCAGAAAGGGCGACGATGATCGTTGTCAGAAAGGGCGACGACGGTGAGTTAGGTTTAGGATTTGGGGATTTTAGGGTTTTTTTAATTTAAGAGAAATTAGAGATTTTTATAAATATAATATTATTTTAAAATATATATATATTTTAATTTTTTTTGAAATTACCAGATTATGGCATGTGTACTTAACGGAGGAAATTTGTAACACCCTAGACCCGACCTATGCGTTATGACCAAATCTAGTGAATTACAGTAAAATGTTTTCCAAAACATTCTTCAATAACTTAAAATCCATATTATAATTAAGCATCTTTAAAAATATAATTAATAGCATTAAATTTTAAATCCAGTAAATTAAAGTAGTAAAAACTGTGTAAAATAAAATATTTCAAAATCAGTATTGAAGCAAATCTAACATCAGTAACAAAAACAGTATGAGTCGTAAAGAAAAAACTTTCAAAATATAGGCACATGTCATCCAAAATAAATGCAACTCAGAAGATAAATACATTACAACAAAATAATGTACGAATGTGTCGATCGTCCAAGTGCCAAGTCCGGGTCGCCTATAAAAAAGTATATGAAAGAGAAAAGTTTGGGAGAGTGAGCTAGGGAGCTCAGTGTGTTCCAACAATGCATAAATAAAACATATAACTAAGATTTCAAATCAGTTCGTCATTAAAAACATAAATGTCGGTAGAGTTTCCAAAATCAATTCAGTTCCAAATTATGAAAACGTCATTAGTGATTTTAACTTAAAATACATAATAGCCTTCCAACTGAACATCTTATGAAATTCCCCAGAATTGCATCCAAAAGGACTTACCCTAGGCCCAAAGGGCGTAGGAGCCAACCTAAGGAGCACCTTGGGTTCATAAGGTCTTACCCTAGCTGAACCGTAGGTGCCCACTTGAGGGGTGTGACCTCATGACCATAAGGACTTACCCAATGCACATAGCAGAGGAGCCACCCTAAAGGAGTACCTAGGATTCCACCCAAGGGTCGCCTTAGGTCCATAAATAATTACCAACTCGATCGGTCTGAACCTATATAAGGAATTACCAATTTGACCGAAGCTGAAGTTGCAGAGACTTCATACTAGATCTCAGAGTACCTCGAAGAAAAATATTTTTCAGACAGTAACCAGTGACAGCAAAAAATAAGAGTTCAAACATATATCAATTCAGTAAAATCAGAAACCAGAGAATATGAATCATACAATCAGGTTTGAATTTTAGCAAATCAAAAATCAGACTTTAAATCATATAAATAATAAGGAAAAAATTCAAACAGATAGTGACGTTTCAAATAAGATAAAACAGTCATGTGCACATGGTATTTTAAACATATATTTAAAACAGGTATATGGCACACAAGGAACACACCTCGCAAAAAGAAACAGTCAGGGATGGCTACCGAGCATTAGCTTCACTAAGCTCTTCTGCTGTACATGAACCTAGGTTATATCAGAACAGGGTCATAATCGGAGTAATAATCTATATCGAATATTTAACAGGGTTACAAAACTATACGAGAAATCACGGGATCGCGAGGATAGATGGATCGGGAGGAACCAGGTCGAGCATACAAACGATAAAGAGATTCACGGGTACCTTAAATAAACGATAACATAATTCAGTTATTGATATTAAATTAAATGAACTTAATTAAATTGCTTAACTTACATATGCACTTTCAGGTTTAACAGCCAATTCAGAGACTTTTGGGTTCAAATTTGGGAAAACGTACTTCATATTCGAACTCAAGACGTCGAGAAATATAACATATAACTGTTTAGAAAATTTGAGTTTTTGGTCAAAGTCAACGGTAAACAGGTAGACAGGTCAACAGTCAGATCAAAGTTAATGGGTCGGGTCAAGGCCAATGGGTTAGACCGATTTGGGTTGACTCAGGTCGGTTTAAGTTAACTCAGACTAGTTCGAGTTGACTTGAACTAGTTCTAGGAGATTCAAAGCCAGGGAAAGAGCCCTACATGCACGTGGCGATGCGTGGCAGCGTGTGACAGTGTTCACAGGGTCTGGGATGGCAACCGACTACTCCGAAAGAATCCAACCTCATTATCAAGCCATATCAATACCCAGAATAAGCTAAAACCATCAAAAATAAAAAAAAATAGTTGAAACGCTTACCCAAACCGGTGATGGAGGAAAACGACAGCGATGACCTAACCCAAGGGCTGGGTTTTGAGCAGACGGTAATTGGAAACCTATCTAGGGTGGCGGTGAGAAGACCTGACTCCTAGAACGAACGAAATCGATAAAATCGATGAAGAGGGGTTCGAACGGTTTGCTCTCGATTCAGACTATATAGTGGCTGCTTCGGGGCATTGTCGGATGAGGACGGGTCATCAAAGGACGTTGGTTCGACGGGTGGTTTCGGAACACCACAATAGCGGTCGGAGTGGGCGAATAGGCAAGGGGTGATGACACTAGGGATTTTTAGGGGTTTTGGGGAAATTTAAGGATTTCACGGGAATTGGGGATGGGGGTTTGAAAATAAGTTATCACCCAACCCAAATTATTATAAATTATATTTATTAAACTAGTTATAAACAATGACTTAGGCCGGTTGGTAGGGTGATGGTTGGCCACCCTAGGTCCTAGGTTCAAACCTGCCTAGCCACCTATTTCCCATTTTTATTATTCTGGAGTCAGGTAAGTTATGGTAAAATTACAGGGTTAGTCTCTAAACTTCCCAAACTTTCAAAATTAACCTAATTTTTTTCAAAACTGTACATTTTGGTCCCTTAATTAAATTAATTATATTTTAAAATTAAAATTAGGGTGTGAAAATATTAACTTCATTCACGACCTGAGCACCTAAAGTGATAACATTTGTAACATTAGGCACCAAGACATTAAAAAATAGTTTAGGCACATATTCGTGAAAAAACGCTATAGTTTAGGCACTTATAGCCTAGTAAAAATACCTTCCCTGTCATTCAATGTTTTTTAATATAAATAGCTAATCTTAATAAAAAGTGAAAATATCCAAAATTATATTAAGGGTTTACAACAATCATCGTAAATTAAATACATAATTTGGACATTTTTTATAACATTAAAACTAATCACTTTAGATCATATAAGGACATAATACATGGAAAAGGTAAAAAAGTCAACCAAAAGACTCGAACGAAAAATAGATACATCTTTGTTGGTGACTTTCAACAATAATACTTAGTTCATCTTAGTAGTATTTGTCAACTCTGCATTTCTAACCCCATTTTTTTCTCACAAGCATTTCATCGAGCATCTATGCTTCACCTGAGATGACCTGTATCTAACATTACACCTTGAATCGTTGATGGTCCCTAGAGTCCCTTGGTCAGGTCTTCTCTCAATGGACCATTATTCAAGTCAACACCTCCACATAATTCAAAGATAGATTAGAATTTCCCATGCATCCCCGACTAAAAAGTTGCACTAGAAATGAAAAGAGAGAAGCGAAAAAGAAAATTTGAGAACGAAAAGAAATTTGGGGTTTAGAATAAAATTGAGGGACCTAAATGAAAGTTTTAGAAAAGTTTAGTGACCATTACTATATTTTACCCATTAAGTTTTAAAAGACCATTTAGAATCGCAAATCAAAACCAAGTACAATGAGAAACTATCCACAAAGCAAAATCACGTATCCAAATTCAATTTAATGTCCCATAAAAAAAAGATGAACATGATGTCAAATAAACACCATCTTGACCAGTCGTGTGGTCGCTATAAGTACGGTTTTGTAGACTCTATTATGCAACTCACTCTTATTCATTGCCTTCTCATTTGGTTTGTAATTGTTAGACAGTTAATAGTTTGATGTTAGCTGTCAATTAGTTAAGAATTTGTTAGATTTATTAGGCCGTTAATATTGGGTTATAAATATCCAATCATTGTAATGTTCTTAGCATCTATTGTAGTTCATTTCTACATTTAGTTAAAAAAAACTATTACTTCCCATTTCTTGTTATCACCTATTGCCTTCCTCTTCTTCATTAAGCACTGTCGTTCAACAATGCCCAACCTTTGTGTCAGAGTATCAACATTTCATCAGTAATCGATAGGTGTGACAACTGAATTCATTTGGTCACATTCAACACTTAAATTAGTTACAGGATTGCACGAACCAAGTAACATTGGTAGTTACATAAATTGTTATTATTCTTAGAGGTTTCAAGTTCGAACACCAATTACTATAGAGTATTTAAACATTCATTGTTAAATAACTGAAAAATTCTTAGAACAAATACTATCACCTATAATTACTTTAGATTAATAAAAATAATAAGTTAAACTAATAATAAATTAGTGCCATAAATTTTATGATAATTCTAATTAATCTATTTATGGATACCATATATTTTTCTTTGTCAATTCGATATTGTTACACGACACATGAGATAACCGGTAAGGGTCAAAGGAAATGGTTAAGATTCTCATTTTCCCATGTAAATTTTAGTATTAAATTAAAAACCTAATGTCGGAACGGTCCTTAAGCTTTTTAGGGCTATGGCATGGAGCGATCCAACTTAATCTTGGAAAAGGTTGGGTTCGAAAATAAATACATAAATAAACAAATTTGGAGTCGCCATCGACCTTTGGGTTAGGTAGGTCGAATACCTAAAAATACCTTTTAAAATAATTTTAAGAAAAATAATTTTAAAAGATAAAATGATATGTGTTTAACCAGAAACTCATTTTGAAAAGGGTTCAGGAGTCTATTATGTGTGGGGAAGGATTAGCACGCCAACAACGCCCAAAATCAGTACCTAAACGATTATACGTCATCTAAATATTAAAATTGGCAAATTCAAATATATATTTAAATTATGATCCTTTTTAGAAAAATATAAGGGGTATTATTTTGCACGAACAATTCTCGAAAATACCTTCATTGTCAGTTAAGGGGGAATTTCAATGGATTCCCCATACAAAATAATATTACCCAAATACATATATTAATTATATTAAAAACAAATTCATTCGAATATAAAATGTATTATTTTATTCAAACAATTCTTGAAAACACACTCCTTGTCAGTTAAGGCGCTTTTCTATAAATTCCTCGAGTAAAATAATATTTGATATATTTTTTAGAAAATACTAATGTACATATATTGATTGAAGCCATGCAAATTTAACAACTTCCTAATAACGTACAACAAACTAAAAAGGTTAAAATGACACAACACGATCATACTAAAAAAATAGAAACTTTAAGGACCAAACTGCAAACACAACAAAGATTGGGGTAAGCAGTGAAAATATTATATAGACTAGGCACCAGAATCTTAAATAAACCAATAACACTATTCATAATTAAAAATATTAAATTTGAGGATTAGACTGCAAAAAAAGAAAAAATTATGGCAAAAAATGAGACTAACACACAAGATAGGTACTGGCAGCGTAATTTAACCATCATCACTATTAAGGATTAAAATAGAAACCATTAAAATAATAGGGATTGAATCAAATATATACCCAAAACATGTATAAATAAAGGTAGTGACTCAAATAAAAATGGAATAAAACTTGAGATCCAAATTAAAATACGTGAAAATTAATTACAGTGACCAAAATGAAATTTTATAATACACAAGGGATGCGGGAATGATTTTCCCATGCACCCAAAACACACAACCCCTCCCCGTAAACGACATCGTATAGGGAGGGATATATATATCCATAAATTGGCCTAAAATGACCTAATCTCCTCATTTCTCATTTTTACCTTCTCTCTCTAAAATGAGAGAAATCATTTTCTCTCTTTGGTTTCTCTATACTTTTCCCTACCGGTGGGAAGCCGGCAACCTCTGGCCACTGTCCATTGGAGCCCTCCGCCGCCATATGTGACGATCAGAGTTTGGAAAAAGACCCCAAAATGACTCCTTCCTCTTACTAAACTCGAAACCAAGTACCTCTAACCCTAAAGACCCTCCAAACACCCTAGATCTAGGGATATACCTTCGAACTGACGACTCTCCGACAATATTTAAGGCTCCGGTGATGACGAGGTAAGCTTCTTCTCCTTGATCTCTTCTCCTTTTCGGTTTTCATTTTTTTACTAGAAAAGCTCTCAGTTTTCTTCATTTTTTGTTCTCTAATTTTCTTTCTTGGTTCTCTCTTTTTTATTCGAATGGTCTCCCCCTTTTCTTGTGTTCGAATCTTTTTTTTTGCACCCTCTTCATTTTTTTCTCTTCCCGAAAACTCTTCCCCTAGTTGTTGCTCTTTTTCCTCTTTTATCTTCGTCCCCAAGTGCGTTTGGTGATGGCTGGTTATTTTTCGTCAGAATAGGGTATGAGTATCTTATCTTTTCTTGTGACAGAGCCCCGATTTCCTCATGATTTCATTTACTTATTTATTGTTTTAGTTGCTTTTTATTTGGCCTATTTTACTACTGATGATGACTTTTCATCACTGTAGATTGAAATGGCGATGACAGAGGCGGTCGGCAGCGGCAACAACAACTAGCAATGGTAGTGGCGGTAGAATACTGGGGGTAGAAACCCTAATTGGTTAGGGTTTTTAAGTGGGCCCAGGTTTGGATCAATTTGGACCTGGGTCTAGGTTTATGTTCGGGCTTGGGAGTTGGGCTTCAGACTATGCCATTTGTTTGGCTTTGTAATTGGGCCCAGTTGTATTTGTTATAAATTTGGGTTGGTATTTGGACCTACATAAAATAATAAAAATAATATAAATATAATAATAATAATAATAATAATAATATTATTATTAATTACCCGAACAAAAATGGGTATCTACAGCTGCCCCTCTTTGCCCATGTTTGTGTTAACTAGAATAGGGCAAAGACAAAAAGACTACACGTTTTTGTCTGATTCCATCCTGACGCAGTCTCAAGTGAGACCGACAGATAACCCAAAAGATTTAATCATCATGCTCGAAACACTTACTAATGGCCCGAAGGACTTACTAATTTTGGAAATAGTTTACTGGGTAAGAAATTTTGGAAATCGCTTTCTTACTTTTCAAAATTTTCATTTTCTAAAAACATTAAATGAGAAACTTTGAAAATCACTTTCTCATATTTCGAAGTTCATGTGAAAACATCCTACTTGAAGGTCTTACGGATGGCCCGAAGGACTTACCATCTTGCTCGAAAGACTTACAAAATACCCGAAGGATTTAATCATCATGCTCGAAAGACTTACTGATGGCCCGAAGGACTTACCATTTTGGGAAATAGTTTACTGGGTAAGAAACTTTAGAAATCGCTTTCTTACTTTTAAAAAATTCATTTTTAAAAAAGATTAAATGATAAACTTTGGAAATCACTTTCTCATTTTTCAAAATTCACGTGAAAATATCCTACAAGAAGGTCTTATGGATGGCCCAAAGGACTAATCATCTTGCTCGGAAGACTTACAGATGATCCGAAGGATTTAATCATCATGCTTAAAAGACTTACTGATGGCCTGAATGACTTACCAATTTAGGAAATAGTTTACTAGGTAAGAAACTTTGGAAATCGCTTTCTTACTTTTCAAAAATTTCATTTTCAGAAAAGATTAAATTAGAAACTTTGGAAATCGCTTTCTCATTTTACGAAATTCATGTGAAAACATCCTACCCGATGGTCTTACAGATGGCTCGAAGGACTTATCATCTTGCTCAAAAGACTTACAGATGACCCCGAAGGTTTAAATCATCATGCTCGAAAGACTTACTGATGGCCCAAGGACTTACTATTTTGGGAAATAGTTTACTGGGTAATAAACTTTGGAAATCACTTTCTTACTTTTCAAAAATTTCATTTTTAGAAAAGATTAAATGAAAAACTTTGGAAATCGGGTTCTCATTTTTTGAAAATCAACTTAATGATTAGGTAAGCCCCATTTTAAAGTAATGTTTCTTTTATGGATTGGGGCCCCTGTGTTCTTCAGGTTCTGCCTCTCTAAACATGATTCCTTATACTTGAGGTTTGAATTCTACATTCCACTTGTAAGGATTTTGACATCATGAATCCTTTTTTTCATATGAAGATTTGTAAAAAAAACATGTGTTTATGTGGGAAATACGAATGCAATTAAATGTATCAATGTAATGCCTTTTCTTTTATGCAAATGATGTTCTCATGAATGCATAAATGTTGATTCAATCTTCATTTAACTATAAAGTGAAGAACTCAATCTTCTTCCACTTGATCACTCATCTCCAGGGTTTAATCAGATATCAGTATAGGAACTTATGATTTCAAGTTTGCATCTTTGCAGAGCCATCTGATCATCTTATGTATTTTGCATCTTCTTTCCTCTCATCAACATTATATTATTAGTAGAAATGCTTCATTTCTTGTTGCGGTCAGTAATATGACTTATTTGCATTGACTAGTTTGCTCTTCGAGGTAAGCTCTGCTCAAATTCATGGTCTGTCTATGACACTTCAAGTTGTGAGACTCATTCTCAATGTCTTTGTGGTTTGAACCTTGTTATCTCAACGTGATATGGGTTTCTGGTCATGCCCCAAAGTGGGTATTTTCATGACCCAACCCTAATTGGGTGCTAAAATTTCATCATTGACTGGTCTTTACTCTTGTATTCTACCATGATTGGGATATGTGCCCCTTTCAAATAGGGCGGTCATCTTCTTCTTGACGGGTTACCAACAACGACATAAGGAAGTTTACAAGTTATATCATCCTGTTTTTCAATCTCTTGGACCATTTTCTTTCAAGAATGTGGAATATTTCATTATTTTGGCATCATTTTTTCTCTTTCCCCAATAGAGGCAGAAAGGGTTTCACCCACTTCAAGGACCTTTTGCATTTGAGACTATTTTGTTTGAAAATGTTTCTCTCCTTTCTTTTATTTTAGAAATCAAAGAATGAAATATTTTTTTAAAGTATTACTCCTTAATTCAGGCTCACAAATGAAGCAAATCATAAACATGAGTTCACAAAATATCAAAAGAATCAACAACTCTTTTAATATTTTCAAAGTTATAGCTCTTTGACATGTGTCAAAATTGATGGGTTGGCTTTCCTATTTTCTAAGGTTTCGATTACCAAAGATGTCTTTTCTTCCTTGGTCCTTGTGAACATTAAAACATGCCCCTCTTTCTTGGCTTGGTATTTTAACTAGATGTGGACAAAATGACGCAACTAGAATATTCAATTACTAGACTTTCTAGAACACTTCTATTTCAGTTCTTTGAAATCTTCCATTTGTTCAAGTTTCACCGACTTCATTAGTAGAGGTAGTGCAGAGACATCAGTCTAAATAAAATTCCTAAGTGCTTCTGTGAGGTCGACTATAACAGGTGTTCCTCAACTCCCTTAGTTCATTTTACTGAAAATCGTTATTAGATAAATTTTATTTAATTTTCCATTGTTTGGCTAGCTGAATTCAGCTTTATTATAATTATATATTATAATCACCTTCATTGGGCTAGCTGAAGGGTTCATCTCAACACAAATTCTTAGAATTGACAGTTACAGTGGAGCAAACACCGAACTGCCGAGTACCCGAGCAATGTCATGGTTTGAATTCAATCTATTCATAAAGATATGGCTTTTGAGTTTCCTCTATAACCAATTACTTTAGAGGAATAGCTCAGCTTTATTGTATAATTTATAATAATAACAAATCCATTAACCTTTTGAGTATTCAAATTAGAATTTCTTAAGCTCATCAAGAAGAACCTATTATAGTCTATGTGTCCATGGTGGTCAGAAAATCCTATATTTAGAGTTCAGTTCCCAAACATCTTACATATACTAAATCCATCCACTCTACCATTCCATTTGTGAAGATTAGGATCATCACTGAACATCCTCAACAGAAGTGTAGTCTAGTCAGTTTTGCAATGTCATACGCAAGAGATGCCCCATGTTGTCCGCTCCTATGCATACCTAAATACCAAACCTCTTGATCATTTCCTCATGAGAGGATAATTCTCTATTGGTCCCTACAAGAGAAGTGTATGGTGTTCGAGTGTATCTTCTGGGGTAAGGTCAAGGGTCCTTGTTTTATCAGTTTTCAATCTTATTACTTTGTCAAAGATTTATAACTCTAATCATTTAAAGAGTTTTTAATTCAATTGATATTCAAAGAACTGAAAGATTAAAAATTTGATTCAATGTTTATCTTTCTTAAAGCATCATGATTTCATTTAAATATCCTTAAAAAACTGAGAAAGGACAAAAAAAAACAAATTCAAAAAAGATATTGCAAATGGAATAAGGCTCCATGATATATGAAATGATATCTTCCTAATTTAATTAGGATGCCCTATTATTCATCGAATACAGTGGCACTTAACTCAATTTGATGTTACATATCGTGCTTTAATGGCCCACTCAATTTCGTCATCCACTGTTCCACCAGTTCTTGTGTCAACATCCCATTTTCAACAAACATCTTTATCTCCTTTAACAACGGCCTACAACTCCCCATAGAATGCCCAGATACCCCCAAATGGAAATCATAAACACTATTTTGATCATAGCTATGGGTATAAGGGTTTGGTTGTACTTTTGTTAGCCTCGGTGTGAGGTATCGACCTTTAATTAAATGAGGGTATAGATATGAGATAGAAGTTTGGAACACCTCTAAAGTATTTCTCGATTGTGAGACTTTCTTTGGTTGGTCCGAATGACTAACTGCTCTTTTTCTTTTATGGTTGTGGGGGCTCTAGACGTGACATTCATTCACCTCATCAGCTTTCGCTTCTTGACCGGTTGGGTTTTTGGAAGTGACTTTTAAGTTTCCTCCTCTAATTATATTTTCAATTAATTCCCCAACTGTTATAAGATCCTTGAAGTCCCCTGTTGAGTTTGTCAGCATTAACTCGAAGAAATTATCTGGGTGATAATTATGAAACATATATGATATTTCTTCTTCTAATATGGGAGGCTAAACTTGTTCTACCACCCCTCTCCATCTTAGGGCATATTCTTTAAAGCTTTCATTGGCTTTCATCCTTATTCCCTGAAGATCATGATGCTTTGGAGCTAAGCCTTTAACATATCAATATTTCCCCATAAAGGCGTCAGCTAGATCAACCCATCTCTTGATCTGCTCTCTGTTTAAACGATTATACCATACTATAGCTGGCCCAACAAGACTATCATGGAAGTAGTGAATCATCAAATTATCATCGTTTAAGTACCCTTCCATCTTTCTAAAAAACATTCTCAAATGAATTAGAGGACAACTGGTGCCATCATATTTCTCAAAATTAGGCATCTTAAATTCATGTAGGAAAACCAAATTAGGGACCAGGTACAGTTCTCTCACTTCTAGTTCTTTATGGGAGGCATTAAAGTTTTTCATAGCTCCAATTGCTTCCTTCAACCACTTGAATTTATCTTTGAATTGTTCATGAACAATGAAGCTCTTCCTTAGGTTTGAGTGGGATGCTCCGGGGCAGGTTATTATTCTAAACATATTAGTCTGATAATACTGATATCCTTTATCATCTATCTTCTCTCTATCATCAACCTTGATTGCCAACACTTGGATCATTTGATTCGATACATCTTGTAGACAACCCGATGCTTGAGTCCTCATATCTTGTTGTAACCCAGTCGACTACTCCTGCAACTGATCTTGTGATCCCTCATGAGATAGCTCCATTGTTTCCAATTGCTTGCTCATGATTACGAGGAAGTAGTATGAATAAGTGATCTTGGTATTACTGTCACATAACCATCCATAAATTATTTTCATGTTTTCATAACCAATGCATGGAAAATGCTTAAATAAACAAATACGTGTATGAAAAAGGTGTCATTCCAGAGTGACCATCTTAAAACAACTTTCATTGAGCACACAGGTTTTAGTACATCAAACAAACTTTACATATAAGGGATATCTTTCACTCTTAACTTCTCTATCTCTCTAAAAGGCCAAATTAACTTATATTCATGCTCGGGTATTGAGTTGTCAATCTGCTTCAATTTTCTTCCAAAACCAGCTAAATCAACCAATTTGTGAGCCATATTGCTTGCTTGGGCAACAGTTTCTTATATGACGTTGTCTTTTTCTTTCATCTTTTGAGCCAACTCTTGGAGCTGTAGACAATGTTGTTCACTCTTCCTGGTAAGAAAATCTTTGTGGTTATGAAGTTCTCGAGCAATATCTCTATAATTA
This sequence comes from Hibiscus syriacus, assembly GCF_006381635.1. NCBI lineage: Eukaryota > Viridiplantae > Streptophyta > Magnoliopsida > Malvales > Malvaceae > Hibiscus > Hibiscus syriacus. Next base: position 3,530,088 of record NW_024062882.1, on the reverse strand, counting down.
TATATAATCTTCATCAATGCTTATTCCTGGCTCTGGTGGCTTCTATCTCAGTGTCAGTCTAACGCTTGTGGCATTGATATGAAGTTTCATGTTGGCTATAGATATATTCAACATCTGATTTTTGGCTTGACATCTTCCCAAATCAATAACAATTGTATTGCGTTTTTCTTCTGCAATCCGTAAATCATAAGAGAACTTCTTGGCTCGACTTTCATGCACCTTGCAATTCTTTCTCCGTTGTTTAACATCGTTTTTCATTTTAGTGACCCTTGTTGTCCACTCCTCTGGGGTATTTCCCATACTAGCATTTTTTAAGGCTTGAATGATCCTTTGAAAACCATCACGCATGGCTTTCATCTCTCTATTTAGTTTATCATTTTCATTCCTCAAATGAGGAACTTGAGCTTCGTACTTTAGTAAATCTTCTTCCTCATGGATTTCCCCACTGATATCTTTATCTTTGAACACTTTTGTTTCAACCTAACAGGACAATTAGTTACTAAACTATGTCGATCTTTCATCTCGAACTCTAAGATTCCATGATCCAAAAGATGTTGGACTCGATACTTGAAGGCGGTGCATTTCTCAATGGAATGTCCTTGAGCTCCAGCATGATATTCACAATGAACATTAAAGTCATACTAATTTGGATAAGGAGGCTGCCAAGGTTTCACATAATGTGGGGCCACCTCACTGGCTTCTAAAAACTTATTATAGAACTCCTTATATGATATATGGATGAATCAACATGAGAGCCTCGAATTGAACTGAAGTCTTTAGGTTTATTCCCCCCTGACGTTGGAAGTAGACTCTCATACACCAACGAGTTCTGATTGCATGGCTTCTTTTCATCTTTCTGAACTTATACAGTTGTCACCATTTTCTTGGTGTCTCCAGACAACTTGTTGATACAAATGGTGGTTGTGCATGATTTCTCAGATTGGTTAAGATCAGTGGTCCCTCATGTATTTGACATCGCATGATTGTTTTCACCGAACTCTTTCTTTCCTTTTGCAGAAGTCTCTTTTCCTTTGGCCAAAGCATTTAGTCTATCCATCATCTTAGATATTTGCTCCCTCATGTATCTTATCTCCTTTTGTTATTCATCAGACATACGATCTTTGGGTGTACAACTCTCCACTATTCTCAGAGATTCCTCAAGATGTCATTCCCTAGCTGTGTTATAGTCTATATCATGAAACCCTTTGTCTATCATGAAAACCTTTTACTCTCATGACCACTCACAAATCAACACCTATGAAAAATGTTATGATCATGCGATGCAAGCAGAAAGAAAATCAACACAAAAAATAAGTTAGTACAAATAAGATAACAAAGTGACAAGAATTATTATAAAATCAATAATAACAAAATAAATTAATTAATTATCTCATGCAAAACAAGAATGCAAATGCAAATACACAATGTATTAATTCCAAAATCGACCACCATAGAACAATCTTCATCAAACCATAAGATTTCCTTACACTAGACAGACGAAGTTCATTTTCTTCATTCACACTAGACATACGAGCTTCGTTTTAATTCACCTACTACGATTATTGGATCTCTAGACCTCTATTTCCATGGGATTCTCCGCGAGGAAAATGACCTTGACATCTCGTGAAAGATCTTCTCATTCTTGACTCAACTAGAATCTGACAATTTGGTACCATCTCGATCTTCGTTCATTTACTAGGAGTTATTGATCAACTTTGAGCTCTTCCCCTATTGATCAACTTTGTTTGTAAATCGTCGCCCTTACAGATTCGACTACCTAGTTATATAACTCTTATGTTGATATGAAAATATTCTAATTTGGTCAATCGCTTGTGAATTAACACCTTGTTTGGTTATGATGTGAAAATGAAAATGCAAACATAAGGCAGATAAAAAAAAGATAAAACAAAAGAAATTATTAGTACCACTTAACCAAAAAGCAGAAGAAATATTTACGAAAGGAAAAGATCCTACCCAACATGGTATCTACTCTGACATGCTTTTATAACAGTTCTACTCCTAACCTCTTTTTTCTAATTCACATGCTTTGTATAAAACTTAACTGCATAGTCTTCTAGTTCTCATGTTTTTTGCAAAATAAATAAATAAATAAATAATTCCGAGGAAAGGTTAGAACGAGTTCCCCTTTGTGACTTTTTGAAAAACCACGAACAAAATTTCTGTATGAAACAGGCAGAGTTTTGGTACTACTAAAAGGGTCCTCGAATTATCCTTTACTGGTGCCTCCTTTGGCTTGCCAGGCCCTCGATCATCACCCATTACAGGCTAAAACAGATCGAGTTCAATTCAAGAGGAAGGATTTTGCTCATGTCCATGTGAGGAAACTCAATGTTTCGTTCGTAAACATAAGGCATATATACCCCAGAGGTTACTTGCTAAAGCTCAAGCGGAGAAAAATAATTTTTCTCACGTAAACTTAGCGTTCACCCCTACCTAATGGGATAGAGCACAGTTAGAAGGCTCTAAATATTCAAACGATTATAGCACGAGGGGGGAAACTCACAATCCTTTGCCTCAATCCCAACACAATCAGACTAAAAAAGGTCATAAATCTAAAACTTGTAAATCACACGTTAGTACAACTAATAAATAAACGATGTACAATGTGATGCAATCAAAACATGAAGATCAAAATTTAAATATCATTTGAATTTACCATTTTCAACTAAAAAGATGTCGTATAATTGATTACGGCCTGACTCTCTATAGTCCCCAGCAGAGTCGCCAAGCTGTCAGAATGATCCTTAAGTTTTTTAGGGCTATGGTGGGAGCAATCCAACTTCATCTTGGAAAAGGTTAGGTTTTAAAATAAATACATAAATAAACAAATTTGGAGTCGCCATTGACCTTTGGGTTAGGTAGGTCGAATACCTAAAAATACCTTTTAAAATAATTTTAAGAAAAATAATTTTAAAAGATAAAAAATGATATGTTTTTTACCAGAAACTCGTTTTGAAAAGGTTCGGGAGTCGATTACCTGTGGGGAAGGATTAGCACCCCCACAACGCCCGAAATCGGTACCTAAACGATTATACATCATCTAAATATTGAAATTGGAAAATTCAAATATATATTTAAATTATGATCCTTTTTAGAAAAATATAAGGGGTATTATTTTACACGAACAATTCTCGAAAATACCTTCCTTGTCAGTTAAGGGGGCATTTCAATGGATTCCCCATACAAAATAATATTACCCAAATACATATATTAGTTATATTAAAAACAAATTCATTCTAATATAAAATGTATTATTTTATTCGAACAATTCTTGGAAACACACTCCTTGTCAGTTAAGGCGTGTTTCTATAAATTCCTCGAGTAAAATAATATTTGATATATTTTTTAGAAAATACTAACGTACACATATTGATTGAAGCCATGCACATTTAATAACTTCTTAATAACGTACAACAAACTAAAAAGGTTAAAAAGACACAACAAAAGTCGAATAGATCATACTAAAAAACAGAAACTTTAAGGACCAAACTGCAAACACTGCAAAGACTGGGGTAAGCAGTGCAAATATTATACAGACTAGGCACCATAATCGTAAATAAACCAACAACACTATTCAAAATTAAAAATATTAAATTTGAGGATTAGACTACAAAGAAAGCAAAAATTATGACCATAAATGAGACTAACACGCAAGATAGGTATTGGCAACATAATTTAACCATCATCACTATTAAGGATTAAAATAGAAACCATTAAAATAATAGGGATTGAATCAAATATTTACCCAAAACGCGTATAAATAAAGGCAGTGACTAAAATAAAAATAGAATAAAACTTGATATCCAAATTAAAATACGTGGAAATTAATTACAGTGACCAAAATGAAAATTTACAATACACAAGGGTTGCGGGAATAATTTTCCCATGCGCCTAAAACGCATAGCCCTTCCCCCTAAGCGACATCGTATGGGGAGGGATATATATATATCCATAAACCGACCTAAAATGGCATAATTTCCTCATTTCTCATTTTTACCTTCTCTCTCTAAAATGAGAGAAAGCCTTTTCTCTCTGCCTTCTCTCTACTTTTCCCTGTTGGTGGGAAGACGGCAGCCTCTAGCCACTGCCCACCGGAGCCCTCCGTCGCCGTACACGATTTCATTTACTTATTTTATTGTTTTTGATTTGGCCTATTTTTACTACTGATGATGACTTCTCATCACTGTTGACTGAAATGGCGGCGATGGCGGCAACAGCAACTTGTAGTGGCGGCGGCGGTAGAAGACTAGGGGTAAAAACCCTAACTAGGCACTAGTTTGGATCGATTTGGACCCGGGTTTGGGTTTCTGTTTGGGCCTGGGAGTTGGGCTTCAGTCTGGGCCATTTGTTTGGCTTTGTAATTGGGCCCAGTTGTATTTGTTGTAAATTTGGGTTGGTATTTGGACCTAGATAAAATAATAATAATAAGAGAAAATAACCTCAGTGACCAAAAATGCCTTATAATATACGATTTTAACCAACTTTTTTTGGATTTGCCAAAATGACCAACAAAATCGCAATGCGATCTCCAAAATCGCAAATCAATTCCCAGAATCGCAATGCGATAGTACAAATTCGCATTGTGATTTTCCAGAATCGCAACGCGAATATGAAAATCGCAATGCGAACATATAAATCGCAACGCGATTCTGACTATCGCAACGAGTATCCGTAAAATCGCAACGCGTATCCGTAAATCGCAACGAGAATACGTAAATCGCAACGCGTATCTGTAAATCGCAACGAGAATACGTAAATCGCAATGCGTATCCATAAATTGCAACGACAATACGTAAAATCGCAACGCGTATCCGTAAATCGCAACGCAGTTTTTAAAGCGCCATTATAATCGCTACGCGTATTTTATTTTCAAATTCCAAACACGAATATTAATTATCGGAACACTGAACCATCCACAGTATATCCCGTAATCGCAACTCATAACCTAAAACCTAAAAAAAATCACAACTCAGTCCCATCTCCATCTCTCACTCTCTACGGTGAAATCCGTCCCCATCTTCGAAGATTTCCGTCTCCATCTCCTGCGAAATCCCTCACAACCATTCACGGTCAGAAATCCCTCACAATCATTCAGAAATGGAAAATCAACCTCCGAGGGTTAGTTTTTTTAATTATTTTTATTTTGAAAATTTTGTATTATTTTAGGTTTTTCATATTGAGATTGATGATAAGTTTACTGGTAATTTCAATAATAGATTAACCATTTCATTAGATTTCTTATTAAATTCATTCGATTGCTGCCAATACTGCTAAACTATTTAGTCTTTAACACTATGAAGTTAGTATTTGTCTTTGTTTTGTCTTTTGGTTGAAGTAATGCAATCCATTAAAGTTTCAATTTGCAGAAGAAGAATAGTTTCTAAACTTAAAATCGCAACATGAAAATGAAAATCGCAACACGAAAATGACTATCGCAACGAGAGAAATGAAAATCGCAACGAGAGAATCACAAAGCGAAATGAAAATCGCAACGCGAAACCAAAATCGCATTGCAATTTTCATTTCGCGTTTCGATTTTCATTTCGCGTTGCGATTTTCATTTCGCGTTGCGATAGTCATTTCCGCGTTGCGATTTTCATTCTCTCGTTGCGATTTTCATTTCAACCAAAAGACAAAATAGTGTTGCAAATTTTAGTTTCAAGAATAAACTACTACTCTTTATGTTTATTGTTTTTGGTATATTTTCACAGTGTAGTTTTTGTATATCTAACTTGGTATGTTTATTGTTTTTGTAGAAATTTTTTTCGGCTTCATTGACATTAAGGAATAAAGTTAGCCTAGCCACTACAATTGCTTCGAAGCTTTCACCTGCACAAAGAAAATTATTTGAGGAAACCTGCTTCGGGCCATGGCTGAGAGTACAGCATCCGGGTGGAGATGCTAATTTGACCCATTTGTGGCTTTAGACCATGACTAGCGATCTACCCGACAGTATACAACGTGGTGAGGAAGAGATATGGTTTTATTTTCCACAGGCGTATACTTGTTTTGGGCGGAAGGAGTTCTGCTTAATCACTGGTCTACGATTCGGACACGATGATGTAGGCCGGTACACTCGTCATATCACCCGCCCATCATGGTTATCCTGGGTTTTTCCTGATGAGTCAATAGAGAAGCCGAACTTACACGTCGAAGACCTGAAGAAATTGTTTAATAAGAAAGATGGTTTTACTCGGATGAATGACGTCGATGTTGTCCGAGTATGCCTTCTAGTACTTTTGTATGCCGGCTTTTTAGGAAGAGAGGCCAGAAAATCTATTCCTCAGGAGCTAATATTATTGGTAGAGGACCTAAATGCATGGAATCTGTTTCCGTGGGGTTCGTATATATGGAAAGCTACCTAGACTAAGTTGTCGTCTTCCTTTGATGACCGCAAAAGTTTGTGTGGCGATGGGTCGAAATACACTTTGTCAGGCTTTGTTTGGGCCTTTAAGGTAAGGATTTCTATATAATGTTTTCAAAATTATAATTAATTATTTAACAATTACTAATGTTTGTTATTATATTGTTTGTAGATTTGGATATTCGAGGCTTTCCCCAGCATGCAGACATATGCATTAAAAACTTCAAATGATATTCCTAGGGCTATTTCCTGGAAGAGGAAACGTCTGTTGGATTGGGAAGACTTAATACCATATGCGACAATAAATAATGTAAGTTAACACAAATATTATCATATATAAACAAGTTATTAATAGTAGACGTTTAACTTTGTTTGAGTTTTTATATTTTTTAGGAGGCCAACACTCCATTACAGAGACTGACACCTACGGAGGCTGAGCTTGCCACTGATTGGTGGCAAGCTAGTCAGCGTTTTTTTGATGGCACGAATGATGAGAAGCCTCCACTTCCTCCACTTCGAGAGCCATCACCTCACCCAGAGCCATCACCTGATCGACCCGACTATACACCTCTACAACGAGAGCCATCACCTATCCCGTCACATCATCGAGCCTCTTCTCCACCATCACCTCATGATAGGCGACCGGCAAAGATGCCACGACTTCTATCTCCCTGTTCTCCACCTCCACGGGATGAGTCAAGGGAGTTACGTGATGAGGTCAATGCCTTGCGTGAGGAGATCGGTACTCTACGCGATAACGATGGTGCATGGCGTGTGGAGGTGTCTACTTTACGTGGTGAGGTTGCCGCTCTACGTGAGATGGTAGTTTCGTTGCAGAATGAGGTTCATACTCTATGCAACGAGGTAAGTTTAAGATTTTCCATATTTAACTTGATGATAAATTTACTCGTAATTTCACTTAGATTAACCATTTCACGTAGATTGCTTAGTAAATTTATTCGGTTGCTGCCAATACTGCTAAATTGTTTATTCTTTAACACTGTGAAGTTAGTATTTGTCTTTGTTTTCACTATTTAAATATCATGTCTGTTTATTTACTGATTTTTGTATTTAATTATTTAGCGGCCCGATAAGGTGGATGCTTTACGTCGGGTTTTTCTTGCACGACGGAGTTCACGCATCAGAAGGCGTTCACGTGCTATTAAGTCTCCGTACACCCCAATAGTGCGAAGACACCGCAAGAAGAAGCCCGACTCCCCTGTCATCCCTCAAGAGTCCACTCTTATCGTTGAAGAGGCCCCTATCATTCCTCGAGAGTCCCCTCCCACCGTTCAAGAGGCCACTGTCATCGTTGAAGAGGTCCCTCCCACCATTCAAGAGCCCGATTCACATGGTGTCATATGTAAGATTCTTGAGAAACCCTCTGATGTGCCAGACATGATGGATGAGAGTTGGCTCTCGTATGAGTTACCGGCCAGTACCATTCTGGTATCTGAAGTGGAGAGGAGACAACTACCTGACACAATTCTGGATAACACCCTTTGGGCTAAGACCGCAGTTGATTTTTATCTACATGAGCGGAGCCAGGGGTGTTTCACTGACATATGCAAGCTCAACGATGATATCTATTTGTTGCTTGATCGGTCTTGGTGGGGCGTATTATTAGGGGTCAAAGACAATGGCTATTTCGATGGAGGGGTAAGTCTTATATTTTTCTTATATTTCAATTTGATTATTTTTTTAAAATTTATGTAAGTCACTAATATATGTCTTTTTTTGTAAAACAGCATATCGATGCGTGGGTGTCACGTCTTCTAATAATTAGGAAACTTAAGAAAAATAAAAGAAATATACGATATACAATTATGTCGACGTCTTTTAACGCCGTTCACTTGAAGAATCAACGAGATGAATCATTTGCGTTGGGTAATGGACAAGCTAAACTTTATCCTGTATGGTGGGAGGTCGATAAGGTTAGTATTTATTTTAGATTGAGTTTAAAGGTATTCATAAATAAGTGTGAAAATGAATGATTTATTACTTATGATTGTAGGTGTTTATCCCTGTTTTGGAAAGTAAACATTGGCTTCTCGTCGAGCTTCAGCTCCTATCCCTTAAGGCAATAGTATATGACAGCATGATAAATTACATATCATTGGCTGATTTAAGAGATATTATTAAGGGATGGAGCTCTCATTTGGCTAAATTCTTGGATGCGATAAATTATTGGACTCGTTCTGGAAACAAGAAGCCAAAGAAGCTCAATATTACAGTTAGCAGAGACGAGACCACACCACAACAAACGAAGGAAACCATAGGGGATTGTGGTCCTCTCGTATGCATGTGCTTGGAGCGTTTGACGACAGGAAGTACACATTTTCTACCTCCCACCGATAGAGATAGAGGTGCAGTAGGCTTGTGGTTTCGGCATTTTATGGCTAGAGCGATATATGCGAGACGCTGCCTACCTGCATCCGCGTTATGAAAGTGTCCATAAAGAATTGGTAAGTTTATAGGCTTTTGGTTTGAAAATGTTTGGTTAAGTACCTAGAATTCAATAATTTGCTGTTTGTAGGTTTTAGATGTGTAGAAAGTGTTGTTTGAGCAAATGTTTGGTTTCTGCAGGTTAATCTCAGAAGTGAGCTGCGTGAAAATGATGTATGGCTGCAAAAGTTGATTCAATAGTAGATGAGGAAATAAGAATTATTGCTTATTTTTTTGATTGTTTAATTGATTTGTAAAAGATCATTTGTAAAAGTTGATTTGTTTAATTGATGTGAACATAATTCTTATTTATGCTTGTTTAATTGATTGAAATGTAATGGTTGATTTTGTTGATTTCAATATGCATTATGTTGAAGGCAAAAATGACTATCGCAATGCGAAATGAAAATCGCAACGAGAGAATCGCAATGCGAAATTAAAATCGCAACGACAAAATCGCAACGCCAAAATCGCAACGCCAAACTAAATTCGCGTTGCGATTTTCATTTCGCATTGCGATTCCCTCGTTGCGATTTTCATTTCGCATTGCGATTCTCTCGTTGCGATTTTCATTTTGCATTGCGATAGTAATTTCCGCGTTGCGATAGACATTAAGATGATTGCGAACGTCATTTCCATGTTGCGATAGTCAAATGAATGCCTAATAAGTGATAACAATTGAACAGATCATAGCAATTTTCAAACTCAAGTTACTAATACATGCCTAACTGAAAATGTTAAAAGTTCACACATAAAATCCACATAATACAACGTTTGCATTTAAAAATCACCTAAGTTAACAGTCCCAAAAGGTGAAGCCGGTTGTGATTGGGATTTTAAAGATGATTGCGATTTTGATTGCCTTTTGCTTGACACCATATGAGCTTTGGATTTTTGATGAGGATCCATATTTTGGTAGAGGAAAAGATGATTGTGATGGCACTGGTGATCCACATGTCAACCTTGTATGACCACTTTCCTTGCACTGACTACATGTCGATCTCTTCTTCTCTTCACCCTTAGACGGTATACGATCGTGACTTTTTGGTCGGCCAGGTAGCCTTCTGTCCATGGCTGATGGCAAAACTGTTTGTAAGTCATCTGGTATGTCCCACTCAGAAGGATGTGGAATAGGGTAGACAATCTCGCCATAAGTCTGTCGATATACTTCTGTAGTGTAGCAATCCATAGCGTATGCGCTTGAATCATCTTGGTTTAGATGAAGAGAAACTTTTATAACATGGCCACACAGATAACCAGATGTTTGCCATTTCATACAACTACACGTCTTTGCATTTAGATCGACAAGCCCATTTAAGTTATTATCCAGTACTTTAAACAAAGTGTTTGAACATGGTTCAACTCTCCATGACGTTGACTTCACAACACGTTTCGTTATCTTTTTTTCTGTCCATGGTGTAACACGATGTTCCAATGTTCCTGTAAATTTAAATAAATAATACTTAGTAAAATATATGATAAGTTACGAATTTAAAGAAATAATACCTGCATGGTTTCTTTTCTTGTAGTACCACTGTTGAATAGAGGCTCGAAAAAACTCCATTAACATAGTAATTGGTAATTTCCGGGAATGACGACTTAGAGCGTTGATTGATTCTGCACTATTAGACGTCATGAAACCATATCTTGCTCCAAGTTGATGTACTCTTGACCATCTTTCAAACCCGACATCTTCTAGTGTTTGAGTACACTGAGGCAAAACACGTCTTAAACATTTTATATGCTTATTAAAATCCACTTCCCGATAAGCTTTTACAGCCTTCCAGTATGTCCATTTGTGATATTTTATACCAGCAGACCTTGATTTTAGATTTCTATACAAATGAACACCACAAAGTCCATGAAAAGCATCTGGGAAACACCTTCTAACAGCGTTGTCAATTGAGTTTGCCCTATCGGATATGATTGTCAGATTGCTAATAGGACCTATGCAATCCCTAAGATGCCCCACAAACCATGTCCATGAATCAGAGGTTTCAAATTTGCCAACCCCGTAAGCTATTGGCAGTATCCCATTGTTAGCATCCATGGCTACTGCTAATAAGTTTACTCCAAGGTATCGACCTTTTAAATGTGCTCCGTCAACTATAATAACTGGGCGCATGCAATTAATAAACGAACGAATCTACAAAATCATATAGACAAGAAATATAATCATTTAAATGTGAAATGCATGTAACTAACAAAAATGAGTCAAAAAAATTATATTGATTTACTAACCGCAGCACCAATGGCGATAAAAAGCAACTCAAAGCGTCCATCTCTATCTATTTTGATATGAGTTACCGACCCATGATTTTTCAGCTTTAAATTGTGACAATAAGCCGGCAGTTGGGCAAACGATGCTTCTGGCGACCCCCTCAACAATTCCAAGGCATAACATTTGGCTCTCCAAGCTTGAGAATATGAGATACTAATCTTGAACCGAGCATTCATGTCAGTCATAATTTCATATCCCCGATATACCCTACCATTCAAAAACATTAACTCAGCCAGAAAACCACCCAACACCTTTTTGTTTGCCTGTCTATGGTGAGGAAAAACTTGGGTTCTTGAACATGTATGTTTATCAATAAAAGTCCTAACTTGAAACATTTCGCAATCTTTTATCCTCTTTGCAATCATATGCCACATACAGTTTTTGTCAATCATACACCTTGTTTCGAAACGATCTTTGCTTGATTTGTTAATTTTTAGTTGATAGCCATCTTCCACACATTTCATATACAAAGTTATCTTCAAGTCTTCCTTTGTATCAAAACAATCATCTTTCTTGATACGAATAATTTTTGTGTAACAATCAACTGCTATCTTTACCAACTTTTCTTCCGGTATCTGAAGTAATTCTGGCATATTCCAGTTATACTCCCGTGGCATTTTCTTCGGGGACTTTTCTTTGGGGATTTCTTCTTCTTCTTTTTCTTCTTCAGTGTTATATGAATTACAAAATGGATGTTCAACATGTTCATTTACAGTCGTAACTTCCTCCTCATTATCATCAACAACATCTTCCTCGGCAACGGCTGTTTCATCATCAAAATTCGGGTATTGACCAATATCAAAATCATTACACGCAAGGTCTGTTTCTTCTTCTGAAAAATCATCAAAATCTGAGTATTGACCAAGATCAAAGTTCGGGTATTGACCAAGATCAAATTTCGAATACTGACTAGTACTCACAATTTTTTCTGTTGGCTCATCATCGTCTAACTGGTCAATACGAAAATCAGAATTTGGTGCTGAAAGTTGATTGGGATTTGGATTAGGGAAAGGTTGTGGGTTTTGAGATTGTGTTTGGTATTGGAAATGTGGTGAAACAATATTTGCTTGGTGATGAAATTGTGGTGGAACCATTAAATTTTGAGCACCATAAACTGGGGTTGAAAAACTTAGTTGATTACTACCCGCTACGAACCCAACTTCACTACTTCTAGGTTCAACAACATACAACGTAACATCATCACTTGAAACACTAATGTAAGCAATGAATCGTTCAACATCTTCATTGTCGGTTAACAAATAAACTTTACCATTTCTATGATAAGATAGCCTAAATCCACTTAGGGGCTCTAAATTCAATTTATTTGCAACACGTAACATTAGAGTTTCATAAGTTAACTTTTTTAATGACAGTTTTAGTTGAAGATTCATGGGTAAAGGCATATATTGTAAAACACCATGAACATTCTCTCATGACCCTCAAAAACACAAATCTATCCAAACATGATCAACATTAGATGATTTCATTATTGTAAATTAATTTACTAAACAAACGAGCTGCGAAACTAAAACCTGTTACCGGATGGGGAAGGATGTCGTTGGATATAGGAACGGATGTCGTCGGAGAGAGTGATAGATGGAGATGGAATGAGTTGCGATTTAGGGATTTAGGTTATGAGTTGCTGCTGCTGCGTAGTTATATACCCAAAACATTTGTGTTGCGAAATTAAAACCTGTTGAGAATTCAGAAATCGAGTTGCGAATTTGAAATTCAGTATTGCGATAGTCAGAATCTCGTTGCGATTTACAGATTCACATTGCGATTTACATATTCGCATTGCGATTTACGTATTCGCATTGCGATTTATGTATTCGCATTGTGATTTACGGATACACATTGCGATTTACATATTCTCCTTGTGATTTACAGATACACGTTGCGATTTACGTATTGTCGTTGCGATTTACGGATACTCGTTGCGATTTTCATATTCGCGTTGCGATTCTGGAAAATCGCAATGCGAATTTGTACTATCGCATTGCGATTCTTCATAATCGCGTTGCGATTCTGGGAATTGATTTGCGATTCTGGAGATCGTGTTGCGATTTTTATTTCGCATTGCGATTTTGTTGGTCATTTTGGCAAATCCAAAAAAAGTTGGTTAAAATCGTATATTATAAGGCATTTTTTGTCACTGAGGTTATTTTCTCTAATAATAATAATATAAATATAATAATAATAATAATAATATTAATATTAATAACCCGGACAAAAACGAGTATTTACACCTAACACATTTAGTTTATATTCTATTTTTAAAATGTCTCTATATTTTTATTTTTTTAATATTTATGTTCAAAATCTGTATATAATATAGGGAAATTCTACCACGCTCTATGAACACCATTAATTTAATTTATAAGAATTTAAAATTTTAAAGGGTTCAATGTATAATTATAAATTAGTTAAAAATTTGAAGATAAATTATTTAAAATAAAGGGTAAACTATAAAAGTGATCACTTAACTATTGTCCCTTTTTATTTTGACCACTATTTTTGAAATTTTATCAACCATGTCACTCAACTATTTAAATGCATTCAACTAAGCCACTTGCCGTTAATATTTAACAGAGAAACTGATGTGAAGATTAAAATATTTGGTATAATTACACATTTGGTCCTTATAACTTATATATTCTATCAATTTGGTCCTAATTTTAATAAATTAAAATAAACTTAACCCTTTGACTTTGGCTTAGGAACTCTAACATAATATAAATTAAATAATTAATTAATAATTAAATTAATTTTATCTAAAGGTTGTTTTGATTTCTATGTGCATTAATAAAAAAAGAATTCTAAGCGCAATTTATTTATTTCACTTTTTTTAATAAAATAGTATGAAATTATAGGTAAGCTTAGCCACTGTGGGTAACAATTTTTTTTTCATTTTAATATTTAAAATTATATTTTATTATGTAACCAAAATATTTTTTGTTAGGATTTTTCTTTTATTTATTTCTTTTTCCTTTTTAAAAATATTTAAATTGTTTTCTTCATTTTATTCTATCAAAGTCATCAACAATTCCAATGTCGATTCCTTTTACCCAGCAAAGGATGACTTTTACAATTTTTGTTGCTAATACTAACTTTGAGGGTTAAATTATGACCAACTTGATAAAATATATAAATAACAATGACCAAATGTGTAATTATACTAAATATTTTAACTGTCACATCAGCTTCTCCGTTAAATATTAACGACAAGTGGCTTAATTGAATGTATTTAAATAGTTGAGTGACTTGATTGACTTGATTGACAAAATTTCAAAAATGGTGGTCAGACTGGAAAGGGACAATAGTTAAGTGATCGCTGTTATAATTTATCCTTTATGTTAAATAATTTACCTTTAATTTATTAACTAATTTATAATTATACGTTAAGCCTTTTAAAATTTTAAATTTTATAAATTGAATTAATAGTGCTCATCACCACTCGTCGAGCGCAAAAGAATAATCCTATAATAAATGCTTTAATATAGGCAAGATTGATATTTATATAATTCAATGGTTGAATTTATTGATGTTAAAAAAATTTATTAAAATGTGTAATTATTTCTATTATATTATTGATAGGGAAAATTTTACAGCGCTCGCTAAGTATTAATGAGCATCACTAACGATGAGTATCATTAATCAACTTATAAAAATTTAAATTCTAAAGGGTTCAACATATAATTATAAATTAGTTAAAAAATTAAAGGTAAATCATTTAAAATAAAGAGTAAATTATACCAGTAACCACCTAACTATTTCCCCTTTTCATTTTGACCATCATTTTTGAAAATTTGCCAAACATGTCACTTAACTATTTAAATGCATTCAATTAAGCCACTTGTCATTAATATTTAACGGAGAAATTGATGTCGCAGTTGAGAAACTTTCTCTACTTTGTGATAATAAAAAGCTTTTAAAATTCATATTAATTTGGAGTAAGTACAAGATATATGTTCTAAGATAACTCTCAATCATTCGACCGCATCCCAAAATCCATAAAATTAAATGATTTATAATGATAACTTTTATTATTATTATACTTCCTTTCTTTATTATTATCATAATTCATTGTTTTGTGACGGTATAATTTTGAATAATTTTATAAAGTGGACATATTACATTAAAATAAATATAAAAGATGTTGTTTAATCATTATTTATATGTAGAAAGATATAGTGCTTGAATTGATAACAACAAAAACGGGGTTGAAAGCTACATGTATATATCATTATTATATATGATAGAATAAAATAAATTTTTATATATTTTTAATTTCTTAAAATTAGGACTAAATTGATAGAATATATAAGTAATAGTCACTAAATGTGTAATTATACCAAATATTTTAACTATCACATGAGCTTCTCCATTAAATATTAACGACAAGTGGCTTAATTGATTGTATTTAAATAGTTGAGTGACCTAATTGATAAAATTTAAAAAATTAGTTGTCAAAATGAACAAGGAAATAGTTAGGTGATCCATGGTATAATTTACCCTTTTATTTTAAATAATTTATCTTTAATCTTTTAACTAAGCTTTGAGCTTTTAGAATTTTAAATTCTTATAAATTAAATTAATAATATTTCTCGTTAGTGATATCCATCGTCCTCGTCGAACGTAGGAAAATAATCCTATCGATGATAACCCCACACAAAAAATAAGATTGAAGTCAAAGTTCAAAACATTTAAAAAGGGAAAAAGTTATAAATAGTGAAAACGGGTAAAATATAACAAAAGGGAGTTAACAATGTTTAAATGATGGTTTTGATAATTTAACTTTCAAAAATAACAAAATAGTCAATAAATTTATCAGACTATTATAACATAATCGTTGTGGTGTTATAGAAGTTTGATAGATTTAATCACCATTTTGTAACAATTTGATAAATTTAATGTCGATGTTAATCACTATTTTGTAACAATTTGATAAATTTAATGTCGATGTTAATCACTATTTTGTAACAATTTAATAAATTTAATGTCGATGAACAATTACATAATAGCATTACAGTATAAGAATAATCTTGCAAGTCTCAACGGAATCACAAATCCAGAAACTGTACCAGTAAAAACTATAAAAATAACTGTCAAATTTGCCGAACTCATGCTGATTCAATAGCAGTACCTTTTTTACTGCCACAATGTATCACCATTGGAGTTATTGTACACTATATTAAGGAAGGTAACCTAAAATATTAACCTCCGTTTGCTCTATCCCGGATTGAATAACCAAGCTCCGACTCAGTCACCGGACTCTGCATCGAGAGGATAAAGATTCATAGAGGCAAAAACCGGAGTCGAAAAAATGAATTTCTACTAGAAGTTAGTCAAACTGCACTTGTTACCTATATGAACAATTTGCAATATGTGATTTCCACATTTGCATTAGGCTTCCATCTTCCAAATCTTGCTTCCTGCATCGTTATCTTACGGACGTTCTAAGGCGGCAAGCTTGGCTCGTTGTGCAGCTAATACGATGGTGTTCTTTCCCTTTTCATCCTGTGATAGTTCACGGGTTTCACCGATGGATCCGGACCTCAAATCGCCTGGAGGGATGAAGCAATCGATAGAAAGGCCTGGCACGTTGAAGGCAACCTCTTCGATGGTCCATGCTTCTTCCATCTTTGTTTTCGTATGGCTCATTGCAACGTCCCCAAACCTGAAAAGTGTAACAACGGAACGCCCGGAATGCGCTATCATGATACCCTCCACGGGTAGGTAATCGTCGAGATATGAATTGATTGTGGTTTCCCAATAAACAGCATCACCACCATTGGATTGGATGCGAGTCAGATGTGAATCTTCCATGTGAACGAGAAGTCCGGTTTTCTGACTGAAGTAACCGAATAAGACGTGCCTAATGATCTCGGTAGGGCCTTCGCTTCTTGCCTTCAACGTCTGCGGATCAGTACAAAGCTTGAGGATGAAGCAATCTTCACCGTCAATCTTTTTCTCTCCTATGCATCTTGCATCAGCAAACATACTAGCCGTAGTTCTCGGATCAAGCCCCTAACACAAAAGGCATTGTTAGAAAACAATGATATTCGAGATGCATAACCCGAACAGCATCGGAATTCAGAAACCTCACCTGAAGTGCTCGACGCAACGGTCGAACAGGCCCCTTCGCGGTGTGACTCCCGAGCCAAGGCGTGTGCCTCCACACTAGCTTACCGTTACATCCAGCACGAACCTTGCTGTCTCCGACCACAAGCTCGACATACCACATGTCCGGATTCATTTGCCAGAGCACAAAGCCACCGGACTCGGCAGCTCGAGAGCCATTACGGTTCTTGACCGTCCTCGTGGCTGTCGAGGCAGCCTCGTACTCGGAAGCGACCATTTTAAGCTTCCCCATGGCGTAAGCATTCCGAATCGAGTTTTGCAGCTTCTGTCCACCGGAAGCAGCCGTATATTGCTGCAATATGTACTGAGCAGAGGAAGTTTCCTATAGGCGAAAAACATATCACTCACAGCATTG
Organism: Hibiscus syriacus; assembly: GCF_006381635.1. Lineage (NCBI taxonomy): Eukaryota > Viridiplantae > Streptophyta > Magnoliopsida > Malvales > Malvaceae > Hibiscus > Hibiscus syriacus. The sequence goes on along the minus strand of NW_024062882.1, from coordinate 3,512,478 downwards.
CACCAGTGAAAATATAGTCACTAGTTATCTAATAGAATCCCAGGAAAATTTCACCATAAATTTTCTTGCTAACCAAAAGACAATTGAAATCAAAATAAATTGAAAGGAGAGAGGGGGACTAACAATGGGAGTGTCTTTGATGCTCAAATGAGACAAAGGATCAGTGAAGTCAACATGACTCGGAGCCAACGGCGCACCCATGACACCGAGCAACAGCCGTAGATCGGACCGACGGTAACTCATCGAAGCAACGGACGGTGTCCTCGACAACTGTCCCTTGACCCATTGTCCTAGCACCGACCCGGCCCGCTTCGAGTCCCCGACTTCGCCTCCGTCGGGATCGGGGCCTTCCATGAGCGGAGCCAAAGCTTCCCCGACCAGCCTTAAACTCCCGGATCTCGCGATCAATGGTCCCGGTTGCGCCACGTAACCGCCGCCGCCACCATTGCCGTTGGTTTTCTTTCTTCGAAACAGACCGGACATGGGCGAACGAGCTCTCGCCGGGCTGGTGGAACGAGAGCGGGAAGGAGAAAGCCCGCGAATCACTTCTTCTTTGAGAGATGAAAAAAATCCTTGCTTTTTCTCCATTGCTATCGGATTTTTCAACAAAAAAGATCCTTTTTTCGATTTGGAAATGGAAGAAGAAAGAAAAAAAAAAGAGAGAAACAAAGGTTTGGATTAATGGGAAGTTTTAGATTGAAAAAAACAGAGCTTTGATGTTCATTTTCATGGAGTTTCCTAGTGAGAAAATAGAAAGCAGAGCAGAGAGTAGTGAGAAACTGTTTTCTTTTCCTAGGGAGTGTGAAAGCAAGTTCTATTGTTTATGTTGTAATTTTCATTCCCATATTAACAATATTAATACTAGTATTTTGGATAAAACACTATTTAGTCCCTGATTTTAGCAACTTTTCTCAATTTGACCCTTCATTTTTTTGGTCTAACAACTTTTGTCAACTTGATTCTTGAACTCGAATTTCTAATCATTCTAATGAAGTAATCAAGGGCTAAGCTAGAAACTTTTTTGAGAGTCTAGAAGTGAATTATAAAATTTTATGAAAGTTAAAATATAACTTTACCATTATATTAACTTATAGCATTACAATTTTCAGAATGAATCAATCATAATTTCATTACTTTAGAGGAGCAAGTATAATTTTACCATATATTAATTTATAATTGTATGAGTTTAAAGGGAGTTATGCATAATTTTATGAGATTGTATTGTGTCATCACCTATAATCTCATAATATAAGTCATTGAATTGATTAAAAAGGAAAGTTTATAGACTAAACAAAGTTATAAATTCTCGGATAAGAGAATTTAGGGACCAAAGTATAAGAATTTATTAAATTTAGAGACTAAATATTATTTCTATCTTAAATTTATTATTTAAAATATGATTATTTTTACCATGCAAGTAGGGATCAGTACAAGACCTAAACTCGACTAATTATGAGCAGATGAAGAGAAAAAAATGAAAATAAAGAAAAATAAGTAAAAAAAAAACTGAGGAAGAGAGGAAAAATGATTATATCGAAATCTAAAAATTTAATGTATAAGATTTAACCGATTAAATAATAATTTAAACTTCAATAATCAAAATAAAAACGAATTAAAGTTAAGTTATACCGTTTGGAATTTATTTAATAAAAATTAAAACAAATAATAAAACAAGAGATTTGAAGAAAAAAAAAGTAATACTCTATAATGTGTGTGTGCTGACAGTGCTGTTATCACACCTTCCTCGAGTCTTCTTTACCTACTCTCTCTAATTTTATGCCACGTGTTCACCATGCGCATTTTTCATTGGCTAGTTCCAAAAATTGTTCGCGCCTCGCAAGACTAAACAGAGCCACTACTTGCGCGAGTACATTTAACATTGTAGCCGCCACTACACGCAGCTTTTTTCGCTGTCACTGTCCAATGCCATGGCCGAAGTCCGCTTCCTGCGGTGACGTTGCATGACAAATAATAAAGTCACATTTGAAATACTCCTAATAAAATTTGAGATAAAAATAACATTTAGTCTCTAAATTTAAAAAGTTCTTACACCTTGGTCCCTAAATTTTCTGATCCGAGACCTTATAACTTTTATTGGTCTATGAACTTTCCTTTTTAATCAATTCAGTGACTATATATTATGAGATTATAGGTGACGACACAATACTATCTCATAAAGTTATGCATAAGTCCCTTTAAAATCATACAATTATAAGTTATTAAATTTTAGTGATAAAAAAAGTATCAAGAAAGTTTATTGATAAAAAAGAAGTAAATTTACCATTGTTTATTTTATAACACATTAATAACGTGAATTTGCTCATTAGCACTAATCTTTCTTGGTCAAAAGGGACAAAAACAGGTTCATCTTCTTCCAAATTCAAGTGTCGAAAAACCCGCCAAGATCAAAGGACGTTTGTGAGATATACATTTAGTATCATTTGATGAGTGAAAATGGGAATTGCTTATCCAGCTCAGTTGGTAAGAACGCAAGACTCTTAATCTTGTAGTCGTGGATTGATTTTTACGGTGAGCAATTCATAATTCTGATTGCCAGAGGTCTCCCTCAAAAGCTGCACTCAACCTGGCGTTGGGGCAACCTACTATCATATCTCCCCTTACCCCATTATATATGGGGGGCAGCCTACTATTATACATCCCTTTACCCCATTACATATGGGAATAGGGTCAGCTAATTTGATTAGTGAAAATGGATAGATGAAATTAACTTTTTTTTTCAGTAATTTTTTTTTTTTAATTTTTAATTTAAATCATTTGTGTTCACTAATCCAACCGTCTTAAATTTATATAAAACTAAATAATTTTTTATATTATGTAAATAAGTCTTTTATATTATATATATATATATTTGTGAATGGAATAGATGATAATTAAATTAAAGTACAAAAAACCTTAAAAAAAATCAAAACGCGTTTTCCAACTTTACTTTACTTTTTTGTGCGCACAGCTAACAGACCTCATCCGACCACTTCTGGGAGAAGAAAAAATTAAATTGATAAACAATATTTAGTCCATGAATTCAACAATTATTTATTTAGTCTATAATTTTCTCTATATTAGTATCCACATTTGATAATTTTATTGTTCGCAATGGTATATATAACTAGAATTAGTAATTTAAATTCTGTTTAGTCCGCTTTAAAAGATTTATGACGTGACTGGTTAGATAAAAGAATAAAATGAAAGAAATGACCGTAATGAATTACTATTTTAGAAACATTCGGGAGGAGTTTGGTACGTGGAAAAGATCATTATCAAGAGGAATAATTTTTTTCGAAATTGCGTTCTCATTTTTTTTTAAATAGTGGGAATATTGTTACATCCAAATTCTTAGGTATTAGACAGTTCCCACCATTTCGGACAAGAATGCCCCTAGACTAATGAATTCTTTTTTATAATGGTCCTTCTCAATTTTTTTTACACTTTACTTAAAATTATAAACATAATAATAATATACAAAGAGTTTACTTTAGTAAAATATCAATAAATTTAAGTATTGAAAATTATCTTATATTTTTAATATTCAATATATTAATTATTTGTAATTTTAAAATAATATTTAACTTTAAGTTATTAAAAAATAAATCTTATACATTGAAAAATAATACATTTGTACACCTGAGACCATAATATTATTTTTTATATTATATTATATATTATATAAACAAATATGATACTTATGCAAATTATTTAAAATATAATTTTAATATACTAATTATATATTAAAGGTATTTTTTTTAAAAAAAAGTTAGATAATATAACGATTAAGATATTTCTATGAATTTTCAATCAAATATTTATAATTTAATATTAAAGTTTAGCTTAAAAAACATATATCACAATGATAATTTAGTAAAATATACATTCAAGTAATCTTATATTTCTCCATCCAAACACTGTAATTATATATTCCTGCTAAACAAACTAAATAAGGTAATGCAACATTCCCCTAATAATGTTACATTCCAGTAATGTTATTCCCAGAGGTAATCTTACATTCCGTGAACCAAACACCCCTTAATATAAGTTTGATCATATTTTTATCTCATGTTGATTAAACACAAAATTCTAGTATATAAGTTTGATCATATTTTAAGTTATATAAAATGAAGGGAATGGCAAAATTATCCTTAAAAGTGATTGATAAATTTATTTAGATAGATGCAAAAAGATAAAAAAAAGGTAAATATATATATTATTGTTTTTTTTAATTAAAAGAAAGCCTAAGACATAGTCTAAGCATGTCTAGTGGCATCGTTTTGTTGTGCATCGACTGCTTCTAATCGAAGAAGATCAACAAGCTCATCAAGGGGAGAGTCAAAACGAATCAAACTGAAGTGATTCCAGGAGGCAAGCTTTGCCATCTTATCTGCAATCTTGTTCTCATTCCTGCTTATCCATTGGACCTTTGTTATCCAGCATCCAGACCTTCGTTGCTTCAAGATTGCGCGCACTAGAGGAATATGATTGTCAATGGCAGCACTATCTTCGACTAGCTTGACTGCTCTATTACAGTCTGATTGTATCAATAATCTGAGAACCCCAAGGCTCCTTGCAATGAGTAAACCTTCATAGATGCTCCAGAGTTCTGTATGGAGGGCCAATATTGTCCCTATATTCTTTGTAAAACCTGTAATCCATTCACCAGTGGATTTGTGAAACACACCACCAATCGAACCTCGCCCATCAAGTGTCGCAAATGCACCATCAGTGTTTAAACACATCCATCCTCGGGGTGGCGAAGACCATGTTGAAGTAGCCCCCTGTTGTCTCGGGCGTACAGTAGGATTTCTGATATTGGTTTCATAGCATTTGGCCCAGCTATAACTACTATGAATAATCGAGTCAGTTTTATAAGTGACGCCCTTAAAAACATAATTGTTCCTTTGTTTCCAAATTAGCCAAATGAGGGTAGTAAAAAGAGAGGACCAAGAGGGATCACCATCACATAAGGGACGATGCATGTGGATGTTTTGCATAATCCATGAATGAAGGTCAGTCCCGAAAAAGCTTGAGCAGGCAGATTGGGGCACAACACGCAACAACATGTGCCAGCTTGGTGGGCAGTCACGTAGCACATGAATTACAGTTTCAGTTGCTGCACCACAAGTCGGACAGGAATAGTTATTTGTGAGCAGTCATCTTCCCTCGCTCATAATTCGTCATGATTTTTTCTTTATAGGCGAGCCATGTAAACATGCGAACTCGTTGAGGAGCAGTGATGGACCAAATTACCTTCCAAATAGAGCTTTTTTCATTCTATTTATCTTCCATCAGAAAAGTATAAGCTGGCTTAATTGTAAAGTTAAGTTCAGGAGTCCATCTCCAGATCAGTGCATCGGGTTTATCGTTTCTATCTGGGGGTCGGACATTGATGACGTGAGGTATGACATCTGGAGTAAGAACTTGAGATAGAGCTGCAACGTCCCAATGGCCATGAACATCAACGAAGTTGTGAATTTTCTGGGTTAAATCATCATGTATATCATCTCGGGCATAATCTCGTAAAGGCCCCAAGCTCGGCACCCAATTATCATTCCAGAAAGTTATAGAGTTCCCATTACCCACTGACCAAACCAAACATGAGAGTAATTGTCTCCATACTTTCGATATTCCTCTCCATAATGGGGAGCAGTTGTGCTTTTCAATTGATATAGGGTGAGCTTCCTGGATTTTATATTTTTGTCTGAGTAATTGGACCCAGTAAGAGTTTGTCTTCACCATAAGGGAATAGCCAAGCTTCATCATGAAAGCTTTATTTTGCTCAAGAGGCCGAACAAACCCCAAACCTCCTCGATCAATTAGATTGCAAACAGTAGTCCAGTTAACTAGAGAGACCTTCCTGCCAGATGGTTCCGACCCCCAAATAAAATATCTTGTCGTAATTTCTATCTCATTACAGACTCGTTTAGGGAATAGCATGACTTGCATAAAATAATTTGGAATGGCTGAAAGGATTGATTTTGTCAGAGTAATACGCCCTGCAAGCGATAGGGATCGAGCAGCCCATCCATTTAGTTTACTTCTGAACTTATCAAAGATGAAATCAAAATCAGCAATTTTCATACGTCTGTGGAGGACTGGAACTCCAGGATACTTCCCCATAGATTCAACTTCTTTGAAACCAAGACATGATAGAATAGAAGATTTCGTAGATATGGTGGTATTAGGCGAGAAGTATATATACGTCTTTCGTTTACTAACTTTGTGACCCGAGAAATACCCAAATTCCTTGAGGGTTTTCTCAATGATTCCCGCATGGTGAAGGTCAGCCTTTGCATATAACATAAGATCATCAGCAAAGAATAAATGACTGATGGAGAGACCCTACCGGGAAAAGGAATAACCCTTTCAATCACCTTCTTCAACACATTTACGGATGCTATGGCAAGACGTTCCATTGTAAGAACAAAGAGGTATGGGGAAAGTGGGTCACCTTGTCGGATACCCCCATTCTGGTTAGAACACAGAAGAGTTCTCACCATTCCATTGGATTTGCATAGACGTCGAAGTGATACAATGCATTATGAGTTGGATAGTGCATGGTGGGAAGCCAGCTTCAGTGAGCGAGTCTTGAATGAACTCCCATCGGAGGCGATCGAAAGCTTTTTCAAGATCCACCTTAATTGCCATCCAACCTTGCTTTGTCTTGAGTTGGCGCATGGAATGGATTACCTCCTGATTTATAATGATGTTTTCGGTGATAGAGCGGCCAACGACGAAGCTTGTTTGATTCGGCATGATCAGAATAGGCATCACTTGTTTTATGCGACGAACAATAATTTTGTGATGAGTTGTACATAAGTGCATAAGCTGATAGGATGGAAGTCCGCAAAAGTTTCAGGTCCTTCTTTTTTTGGGATTAGAACAAGCACAGTTTTGTTTAGGTTCGCTTCAATGTCACCTCCTGCAAAAACGTTTTTCACCATGCTGCTGACAGATTGGCCCACCACGTGCCATTGTTGTTGGGAAAATTTTGCATGGAGACCATCATGCCCCCGGTGCTTTTAGGGGAGCCATATCCTTAAGAGCTTCATAGATTTCCTTATCATCGGGTTCAATGGACATGGAATCCTTTAAATGAGACGGAATAGCCAGGAAGTAACCTGAAATGGGAAAATTCCCTACCACGTCCTCATCGCATGCATATATATTATTGAAAAAATTAACCACTTCTTCCTTAAGTATATTTGTGTCAAAGCACCAATCATTTGGAGAAAGTTTAATGGCCAAGATTCGGTTTTTCTGCTTTCACTGCAAGGCACTTCTATGGAAGTATTTTGTGTTTCGATCACCTTGGGTAGCCCAATTTATTCTTGAGCGTTGTTTCCATAGAATTTCCTCTTGGTCTAGGAGCTGCTCTAACTCGGTGAGGAGTTCGGTTGATAAGGAAAGCCGAATAACGTCTATTGAGGCTTTTGTGTATTCCTCGAAGTCTTGCCATAACTATCTTCTTTTTTGTGCCAATATAACCAAACACCATTTTATTCCATGTATCAGCTGCATTAGTAAAAAAGGAAATAGTGTCTGAAAGAGACTCAGAGTTTACCTAGTTATCCTTCACCATTCGGTTGAAATCATCTGTTGTAACCAGCCAGAGAAATATGAATTGAGGCTGGCGAAGGTTAGTGTAGGTTGCAACACATATGAGAATTGGCTGTGATCAGACCGCATGCGATGAAGATGATGTATGGCTGTTTCAGGATACAATTCGTCCCATTTGCTATTACATAAAGCTCTGTCAAGACGAGCGTAAGAGAGACCCCGATTCCATGTGAATTCAAGACCTTGGAATCCCATGTCACGGATGCCGAAATCATAAACAAAATCCTGGAAATATTTACAAGGCTGAGTAGAAATTGCACCATTCATCCGATCCGAAGCAGTGAGCGTGGAATTAAAATCTCCAATCATGATCCAAGGGGAGATAGTATTTCCAGCGAGGGATCGAAGGTGAGGCCATAGTTGTTTTCGCTTTGTTGCATTCGGGTTGGCATAAATAATGGTTGCCAAAGTCGAGAACTTGCCACAGGTGGTACTACAGCAGTGGATAAACTGCAGATGATTGAGGAGTATTTGATATGGATGTTCCGCGCCAGCATAACCATATGCTCTGAAAAACCTACAGCTTCAATGCGTGAGAGCGATCAAAACCAGTGGAGGAGATGAAAGCATCAGCTCTATCCCACTTATCCGGGGTTCAAGGATTGCTATAATCGGTTTAAAGTCGCGCAAATATTTTTGAAAAGTCGTGAGAAAACGCGGGTGACCACATCCCTGTACATTCCAACATATTATTTTAACATCCATAAATAAAGATAAGTATAGAAACCAAACATTCTAGCATGGGAACCGTTTGGCTGTCAGTGCAATTATTCGGCATGACATCATCTCGTTGAGTAGGACTAGTAGTAGCATCGGCTTCTGTTCTTTTAGAAAATGCTTCACTCGATTGAATTTGGTTTATATCGGGTGGTTCTCCTGGTATGGATTTGTGTTTGGTGGTTCCGCGTAGGGCTTGCAAGTTCATATCATCAATAATGTTTGGATTTGTGTTTTCTGCTAGAACGATGGCCGAATGTTTCAACCTGTCCAGTATTGTAACACGTGGTTTAACATTAATTTGGCGGGATTGGTTTCTAGATTGACCCTGACTTCCTTTCGAAGATCTAGCAGTGATCTTGGGGATCATTAGTGGTTTACGGGCAAGAGCGGTCATCTTGTTTTTAGTAATATGTTGACTGTTGGAGTAGATTTTGTTGGATTGTGCGTGATTAGCTGAAGAAAGAGCATTAGTCACATTGGAAGCATGAGAGACATTCGGGCCATGAGAAGCATGATGAGCATGAGGAGTCTGAGCAGCATTTGGCGTGTGAGTAACTTTGCTGGTATATGTAGCTTGGTTATCAAATGCAACAGCAGTAACATCATCGACTGATTCATAAAGAGGATTAAAACGCAAGCCATATTCTCCAGATGTTGTCCTTTATCCGCTGGAGGTTTTTTACTATTTTTCCGTTGCCTTCGCTCAACAACCATCCATGGTCCAAATGGTTCAGAGTTTTGGTTGGCAATCGACAAATGTGGTTCGCTTATTTGCTCCTTCTAGTAATTTGAGTCCAGCTTGTCGATAATAATTTTATCTGGGCAGATATCCTTTACATGTTCATACCGACCACATGAGAAGCATATTGTAGGCAGTGATTCGTATTCAACGATCTGAACACGTCCATTGATTAGAAGCTTCGAGGTTAGCGGTTTTTTCAGGTCCACACTTACTGCCATTCTTGCGAATCGTCCTCGACGACCAGTTTCCGTTTGATAATCAATTTTAACAACCTTTCCAATGCATTCACCAATTTTAGTAATAAGGCTGCGTTTATAGAGGGTTACCGGTAATCCCGGAAGACGAATCCATGCCACAATTCTGCTAGGAAACAATTGTGAGGAGGTGAAATCCGGCGACCATGGTTCAACGGTTAGGTAATGTCCAAATATTGTCCATGGGCCATCGGAAAGTGCAGTCAAGAAATCTGAGCGTGTTCGTAGCGAAACGAGGAAGTAGTCGTTTTCTATGTCCATGAGACGAAAAGGCTGAGACGGCTTCCATAGATCATAAAGTTTATTTCGAAGAGTTGTGTAACCAATATGCCTCCCCAGTAGCTTTACCAAAATGGTATGATCAAAGCTTTTATTGGCAATGGCTTGGACCCGATCAGAGAAATCAATGGAGATTAAACCATTAACGACACCACGGACTACATCATCCTCAAAGACTTCGACATCTTCCTCGTCCAGGATTTCATCATCGATCAATGGTTCTTTAGGATTATCTTTAAGGAGAGTGTCGCGGTAAGAGATTGGAGCGGTTGGGATCACTGGATTCGTATCGCTGACCACTTCGACATCCATGTTGCTTGGAGCGCCGCCGCCTGTGTCTGGTGGTTCTTCTTCAAGTCGGCGTGCTTTCTTTGTGAAACGGTCGTCTTGTGCTAGGTTTTCTTTCATTAGCCGCCGCTTGAGAGAATTTGGGTGCTTTCTTTTTATTAAATATAATTTTATATATTATTGTTTGTTAACTTCACTAATATGATATTTTGAGTGTGATAATTTTAAAAATAAAAGTGAACAAATTTAACGAGACAGAGAAGTATATTTTTATTCTACTACAGTTATTGTGTCTCATTTATTTAAGCATTTGATATAAATTAATTAATACGTTCCTCAGCTTATTTTATTTTGGTCTTACACGTAGAATTAAATAATATACAAATAACTATATATTAGTAAATTCTTTTAATTTTAAAATTGATTTTTTTATTTTTTAATAGTCTTGATTTGATTAACATATACATAGTATCTATTAAAGAATTACATATGATTTTATATCGTAAACGTAAAATTATATCATCAATATAAAAATATAAATTATATTGTAATTTATAATTTTTAGAGATGAGCTCTTACCCTAATTGTCTATCAGTCTATCTCTGATTATAATTATTATAACATTTAAGAGAACATTAATTCGAGTATACTAAATAAGTATTATTCTCTAATTTATATTAGGATGAAATTTGTCAAAAATTTAAAAGTCATTCAACGTTGAAATAGGACCCCCCCCCTTTATTATAGATTCGTTATGTCAGCAGGAGGCACCTTTCTTTGACAATTATTGTGTTCTCTATTTGCTTTCCATTAAACTATCATTGAACTTGCTTTAATTTACACTGTGATCAATGCATCTCATTAAATAAATTCTAATAGGAAAAATTATATCACTATGATATGGATGTGGATCGAATTGAGTGTTGACTGGGGTTTACCTCTTAAAAGTTTTAAATTCTTTAATGTTGAAATATTTTTTTTTTGATTATCTAATTTCACACTCTCTACATTATTAATATAACTTCTTAAATTCGTATTTTATGATATAAACTCTTGTGTGTGTCCCTGATGTGATATCTACCTATTAAGATTTCTAGGTATTTTTATCGGTTTGGGGCTAATTTAAGGTAGTATTTGTTTAAAATATTATCATTTCACAATGAACGTTCATACACACCTATAGATGCCGCGTTCGAACCTAGGACCTTTACAGATAACAATTATCCCTTTAACCAATAAGATCGTTTGGTTCGTGTATATCATTAAGTATTTTAATTAGGTTTAATACATTTTTTGGGGTTTAATCATTTAAATCATTCAATTAATTTGATCATAATTAAAAAAAAGAAATCGAAATAAATGAAAGTTTTGGATAATTATAATAAGGTCCAACTTAGGTTTGCTAAGCTCGAGTTAATATTCTATAATGCATTGTTGAGTAATTGGGAAAGTGGAGAAAGAAGTTTGAAAATAAATTTAAACATGTCAATGTGGATGTAGTACTTCAAAGTAGTATGAGATTACTATATATTAATTTTGTTATATTATAATTAAAAGTAAAATAATTGAATTTGGTAGTTTAATGATTCTTTCCCATTAGAAATTCGTGGATATATTGAAGCTGGGCATGATAATTTGATTTTGATAGATTTTTATTGATTTGATTTAATAGTACTAGTTATTTTATTTTAAATCGGACTCAAATCAAGTTAGATTTCGTAAAGAGTGAGATTGAGTCGAAATCAAATTTAGAATAAAAAAATCTTCTACTTAATTTGAAAAAATAATATACTTTTATTATATATATTTAAGGATAATTATTAAGATTTTTTCATTTGTATCTGATCGGATTAGATACAAGGTTTTACCTCAACATTTGAGTTGGATGTGATTTCCCTAAACTCGGATCAGATATAGGTGGATAAATTATACTTCTCAAACTGAATTGATCAAAAAATCGATTTGATTATCTCTAATTAAAAGAATGTAAAAAATGATCTCACCATCTAAAAATATTAAATTTTTATTTAATTTAAATATATTTTCGTGATACCTCACCTAGCATTTGTAGCTCATTCTCAATTCAATAATCTGAAATGACCATCCAGCTCAGTTGGTAGAGCACAAGGTTCTTAACATTGAGGTCGTGGGATCGAGTCCCACGGAGGGCATTTTTCATAATTCGGAAGTCTCTTACGGAAGCTGCTCTCAACCTGGTGTTGGGGGTAGCCTACTATCTTACCTCCCCTTACCCCATACATATGGAAAAAAGGGACAGCCATTCTCAATTCAATAATCTCTACCGAAGATTCATTCTCTATGAAATAAAATAAATTTTAAGGAAAAAAGAAAAAGAAATAAATATTTTTTGGTCAATGGAATTGAAAGATAACTGAATTTTGTGGAAATGGGAAGTTTGATAAATAATAATAATTAAATACGAGTTTTTAACTTTATGTTCTTTGGTAGTGCATACAGCTAACAAATGATACACATCCTCCTACCAGTTTTAGAAGACTCAACCAAAATTTAATTACACTTTTTTATCTATTATGAATCTAATCTCTTACATAAATACATTAATAATCATGTAATTTATTGGTAGAGTATTTCAATTATTAGTTATAAAGATAAAAAGATTAAATCCTAAAATTTTATCCTCCTTTAGTAATATTTTTTTAAGAGTCTAAGGCGATTATAAAGTAATATTTACTCATAATATTTCTTAACTATTGATATTTTTATTTAAATTTGTGACTTCTAGCGAGAATAGTATTTCCCTTATCAGTGAGATCAGGGATGGATTTAGGTGGGAGCGAGTGGGGCAATCACCCCTAAAAATTTAAAATTAACATATATTTTAGATTTTTTTATGTATTTTCTATTAAAAATCTATTTTCTACCGCTAAAATTTTATAAATTCAAATTCGTTCCCCTTGAAATTTTATAAAGTTCAAATTCACCCTCCTAATATAAAATCATACGTCTTTCCTTTACTGCGATCATTTGATGAATTCATATACTTGTAATAATTAATTTTGAATACATTACATGAATGCTTTAATTATAGGTATAAGTTTGTTTGTTAATGTGTTACTTTATCCTAACGTCCTATGTGTGTAGGCATTAACGAGGATTTGACCTAACCCAACCCTTTATTTCAGAACCTGAAATGACAACCTCGTTCAAGTTAGCAACTTTTCTCATAGTCTACACCTTGGGTTTCGTCATATTTCGTTGATGAAATACGTCGTGTAACATTACACGACGAGATCTCATCGACTATATAAGCTTTAAATTAGGTTTTGCATGTTTTGATGTTTATGTTAGAATGTTGAAGGTTTTTGTGAGGGGAAACGTAAGAATCGGTTCAACAAAGTCGCGGTGTGGGATCGGTGCTTCAAATAGTGTGGGATGTGTTGCGAAGAATGCAAATGTGTGCAGTCGAGGACCTATGGGAATAAACACGAGTGCCCTTATTATAGAGACAAGGTGAACAAGAAGGGTACCCCTAAATGTCCTTAGAGAACGAACATGATATGCAACCTTGTAATATTTTCAGTTCCCATACACATATTGATGTTATTATGATAGAGTTGTTTGTTGTTGTTCCCGTTGTTTCTTGGTTCTTGTTTTGAGTAAAATCTAGGTTAAAACATGGCCGCCGCGTCCACCGCCATGCATCCATTGCTGTTCTTTGATCATGCCGCAGGAAGGTTTTCAACCGAATTATCATGTCTTAATTCTTCCGTCATTTTAATCTATTATTGATCAAATTCAAATCACATGTTCCTCTAATACTATAAAATATATATGTACCTTTAATTCTTATTATTTGAATCATATGTTCCCTAACCCCAAAAAAGGACATAAATTGGCAAAATTACAGATGGAGGATTAATTTGCAAAAATTTAAACGTGAGTCTTGAGATTGAGTGTAAGAGTAGGGCTATTTCATAATCAAGTATCCATATTTATAGATACTCGAAAATATAAGTATGTAATGGAAAAGAGGTCCATGAAAGTTTAATATTAAAAATTTTGAATACTTATAAATCGTACTCATGAAATATTTATGCATTTTCTTTATAAATCATACTATAATTTTAAATAATTCACATGAAACATGTTATAATTTTTTTTATTAAACTAAGGTGATTCCAAAGTTGTATATGTTACTAATACTCACAATCATTTGACAATGAACATTCAATCACCTGCTATACCGTTGATGCTCAAAACCGTGATAAGTTGATCAACAACAACACATTATACTTTAAAAGAAAACATTTAGATTCAAAGTTTAAAAATAATATTGTAACATCACATATGGAACACATAAAAATCCTTAGCTTAACCTAACAACAAACCTTAACCTATTATATCAAATACTTCCCTGATTCCAACTAACAACACACAACACGAAAAAAACAACTAGAGGATACGACCAAAACGACAACATCAACATGAACATCATCCTAAACCTCTCCGAGTACAGACATTGAAGAAAATACAACACGACTCGAAATTGCATTATATGCGGTTCTTGCGGCATCTTGCTCGGCTCAACACCCTCCTCCCAAACGGATTGCTCTGAAGGAATGAATAATGGTGTCGGATAAAAGCTTGAAGAGCATCGTGTAGATCTCCCTGCGTTCAAGAAAAGAAAAACACAGGGTTAGGAGATAAGGGGGAAAAATCCTAAAAATATTTGAATAATCGATTAATTTGTGACTCGATTTTTCTAGTCATACGTTACGATTGAATCCTCAAACTTAAGTATCATGTTAATTAAAAACTCATATTTTGTTTAAACAAAATTCAAATCACATGCAAACCCTCAAACACTTAAGTTACATATACATATCGATGTATTTCCGAAATTATACCCTAAAACCCTAAACACCGAACTACTAAATTTTTAAGAAAACTTCGATGTTATGATGACACAAACAATGCCAACTGAGTAAATAATTATTAGATACATATGTTATATAAAACTGTTTTACAAAATTTACTTATATTAATATCAAACTATATAATAAAACCCTAAACTCAAATCACTAAACTCCACCCGCTTGTTTAAATCCTAAACTCAAATCAAATCACTAACTTAAACCTTAAACTCCACTCGCTAACTTAATCCCTAAAATATAACTCAAATTCCAAATCAAAATCGGGTCTAAGATTTTAAATTAAACCCTAAATGAAACATGTGAAATCAAAATAGATATTTGCGTGAGTTCAACTTTATATCGGATAATTTTTCTATATATTTTAAAGAAAGAAGCAAGAAAAGAAGATAGAAGAATAATAACCTTGGAAACAAGCAAAGCTGATTGAACAACGTAGTTGCCATAGTCATTCCCAATGACCTTCACAAAATCAGGATCATTTATGATCTCTGTGATGATAGCTGAAGAGAGTTCTTCCCCAGAAAATATCAAGCACTTCTCAACCACATTGCTTGCATACTTGTTGAAGGAAAGTGCAACAAAGCTCCCTTTGAGCTGACCGATTATTGCTGCCGTAGCATAACGATTTCTCGTTTTGATCACAAACTGCACTACATAGTTCCTAAAAACACAAATGATCTGGTCCGTTACGTTTAAGATCCGATATTATCACGGTTCTTCACAAAAAAAAATTTTAAAAAAAGGAAAAACAGACCCGAATTCGTTTTCGGAAAGAAGCAAGGCGTTGGCGATAATCTGATCGAGCAAACGGCCTTGATCTTTAGCATCAACATGGACCAACCATTCTTGCAGCAGACAACAGCCGCTTTTGTTGGTAGCAATCTCGATACAGTGCGCTACAACTACATTCGTAAAATGCTGTCCACAGAAAATACAAAGAAAGTCATTAAATTATAATTTAAAATGTATCGTATAGGGATATATATTCGAGATTACTTTACCAGTATTTCTTTATGTGAGAAATTATACAAGCATTGTTGAATTACATGATGACCATTGCTGTGGTTTATCAGGATAAAGGCAATAGGCTTCAAAGAAGAGAGAAGCATGCATCTTTGTTCATTGGTGGTGATACACTCCATTACTTTCTGTATTGTCCGGCTCCTAAACAGTTAAAGAAAAAGCCCAAATTCAAAATCATATTAAACCCTATACTTTAAATAGTAAACTCTAAATCACACATCATGTATCATAAACACAAGTCATCTCAAACCCTAACCCTAAATTTGAAACTCAAACCCCAAACCCCAAACAATTATAAACCTCAAACCATACAAAATAAACCCTAAACCATTTATTTGAAATTCTAAAATCTAAACCATAAATCACAGGGAATTTAAGCTCAACATTATATGCATATATATATATATATGTTCTTACCCGTGAATATCAGTGCAAACTTCAAGGAACCTTTGAGGGCTACGAACAAGCAAGAAAAGGAGCTGAGTCCTTATCACTTGATCGGCAGCTTTGGACAGATACTGGATAAGATAATTACCAAACCGATGAACCATCAACGCATGCAATTGGTCCTTAACCTCCATGAAAATCATCTCAATTTCTTCACCAGTTATCATTGGATTTTCCAATTTCTCCTGCAAGAAACGGCACCCATTCTGATCCTTGGCCACCTGACAGACCTTCCCTCTCAGTTCCCTCAACCACGACCACGAAAATCTCGACCGCTCATGAACCAGACACGGCCTATTGGGATTAATAACCCGTTGCCGATTGTGCATTGACGGCGACATCACGTCGATCGGCAGAGGGTTTTGGAACGGGAAGCAATTGACGTTATGCAAGCCATCGTCGATGAAAGTACTTCCAATGGGATTCACAGATTGAACGGTGGTTTGACCACCGAGAGACGTGGTGGAGTTAAGATATCTGCCGTTGAAACCGTCGCGAAACATGGGACTGGACCCAAAATCATTGGCGTTCCACGTCTGGTTCAGATTCATCCGACCAAAACACTCGTCAAGGCTTTCATGGAGATATCCCTGGGAAGAAGAACTAGTAGGGTTTTGAAACCGAAAGAGATCATCATGGCCTTGTAAACCCAGACTAGGGTTAGCAAAAATATGATAATAATCATTGATTTGAAGCTGGTCGGGCAAGTAAGGGTTTCCCAGAAGATCTTGTTCTTCATCTCCACCAAAGCCTGCGTGATTCCCAAAATCCTCCATTGATGATTTCTGTGGAGGTTGGGATTTGGGGGACAAAGAGGGTTTTAAGATGGAAAAAGAGTAAATAATTTAAACAAGAAAAAGAAAAAGAAAGGTTTGATGGAAGAGTTTCAATCAAACAGGGAAACGTAGCTATTACGGTTAATTATTCTTATTGACTTCAAGGAAGATTCCTCTTTTAATTGAAATACTTTTCTCAATAATTAATTTATTAATATTAATTATTATATCACTAAACATTATAATGATTATTTTAGTTTTGGAAGAGTGTTTCAATCAAACAGGGAAAACGTAGCTATTACGGTTAATTATTCTTATTGACTTCAAGGAAGATTCCTCTTTTAATTGAAATACTTTTCTCAATAATTAATTTATTAATATTAATTATTATATCACTAAACATTATAATGATTATTTTAGTTTTTTAAATATTTAAATATTTGAAAGATCATGTTCAACTATATGAAAAAAAAAACAATAACTATAGTTTATATGATAAAACACCTCGTTTACACTTATAATATTTCTACGAAAATAAGCTATTAAGTGGTCTTAAATATGGTCAGAATAAATATTATTCTTTCTAAAAATTTTAAGTTCAAATAATTATATTATAATTACTTAGATTAATCAAAAATAATATTTTTATAAAAATATATCACGTAATTGAAAAAAATATTATTTTAAAAAATAATGTCTGACTTTGAAGGAACAAAATAAGAAAATAATAGCAGTACACATGGCTCAATTCAATTCAGGTACCACGAGCATGTTAAATTTATATATTTTGATTTTGGTGTTCAAAATTATTTATTTTTATTTGAAATATTTTTATTTTGATATTAAAAAAACAAATCTACTCCTACATTTTCTCATGGTTAGTTACTATCCTTCTAAAATAAAATCCGTTTCCTTTCTGAATTTTTAAATTTGTTTTTAGTTTAAATTTCAAAAAAATATTGATTATTATTTTTGGTTAAATCTGATCTAGATAGATATGCATGTTTAATTTCGAGATGAGTTCTAGATAATTTAAAAAAATTGAAACGAATTGAGATTAGATATCGATTCTGAATCGAGATAAAGATGATAAAATTTCGATCTTTTCCATTACTACCTATACCTTCATCGCCCATAATTGATAATTTTTTTATTTTATAAAATAATTTTTTTTTATTTTTTATTAAAGTTTATATTTTTATTGTCTATCAACTTTAATTTTTATCAATTAATATAGAAGTGAAACAACTTAACTAAGATAAATTAAAAGCTTAATTATAAAATAAATGTTTAAACTATATCGTTTTTTCTTAATAGGTGTGTAACACCCTTAACCCGTAAGTGTGTACTATTACGAGTTAAAGATATCACGTCAAATATCCAAAACATTTCTTATAATCCAAAATGGGTAAAATTTTATTTCTTTCACAAATTTCAAAATTTAAAATTTATTATAAAATAATTTATCATATAAAATCAAAATATAAAAATATAATAATATTCTAACTTCTATTTCAAATCCATTTTTTAAGTATCAGCTAAGCAGTTCTATTATTTTTCATATCATAAATAAAACTGTCTAAAAACTGTTTGATTTAAAATCCAATTAATTAATATTTAAAATAAAATTTAATACCATAATATTTATTCATATTATTAATTATATATAATACTCACTATATTTATATTTTACAGACATTTCTTACCCGTATACATGCCAACTAGAAAATTTAGAATACAATAGGATGTCATTACTATTACCTATAAATATTCCTAGGTGATTGATGCAAAGCTCAGCTCCTTGCTCCTCTCGCTTTCTTTACCTAGTGAAATCATCATAAGCTAAGTATACATTTAGTGAGGCAATCATAGAAATATTCAAGGCAATGCAACACATAAATGTAAACGAGTAACCATATTTAAGGCATTATGACCACTTTACCAAATGAGTAACAATAATCAATGCATTATGATCACTTACCTGTAATTTTAATCATGCTACTAATACTAACATGATATGAACCATATATAAAATTTCTTACCAATATACTTACCATTTATTCCATAAGCTCATAAGCTTATTAACTTGTATATCAATTATTAACCAATAAATCATAGACCAAACATAAACCTATGAAGACCCTAGGTACTCAAGTCAAATATATGCACTGTAGTGCATACACATAAGGTCGTGTCCACTATATACACTGTCTTGGGTATACAATCTAGTGTTTTGCACCATGTGTCTTTGCTAGACACTCTAATGCATGTACCATGTGTCTTTTCTAGACACACTAATGCTACCAATTATGCAGTTGTTGATAAACTCTATGACATGCCAACTATACCCTGTCCTTCAATGATTTACTTAGGCATATAGTTTATTTTTATTCCATCCATGACAATGTATATTAATATAATTTAACATTGGGCAGTTCATACCCAAAATAACATTCGTAATAAACATCATATAATAACCAGTGATCAATGCATTTTATATTCAACCTTTGACATATTTAGAATATGTCAAATATATGATAAACAACATAAATATCATGCCAATGTAAATAAGGTAGACTTATCCCAAGTCCTACCCAATGATGTATAAAACATCCATGTATAATGTTATGAATGTAATACCAAAAATTTTGGATAGTGACCAAAATGTAAATTTTAAAAGTTTAGTAGTTAAAATATAAAATTGAGAAAAGTTTAGGGACCTAAGTGATAATTTTACCAAAAAGAATTTTTATTCTATAAATGGATAGTTTACTCTTGAGAGTGGGGTTTTATGAAAAACAAATTCTTGATCCGAAATTTGTGTTAAAAGCTAAAAAGTGTTAAAGTTCGGTGAAAATTCGGTAAATCGAATCAAATAGAAATTTGAGAAAATTTGAAGATATGAAATTAAGCATAGAAATATTATTTTCACATTTTAAAATGGTAGAAAATAATATAGATAATTGGATTTGAGGATTTATTTCCATGTTCAATTTGGACCATTGGATTAAAATGACAAGATTAAATTTTTTGGAAAGTTGCATGGATAAAATGAAAAAAGGTGAAATATTTTTTCCATCTTTGACTTTAGGAAGATGATAAGAGTTATGTGGTTTGGTATGACGGTAATTATCAAGTTTCAGTAATAGTAAAATTGTCATTTCCCATTAAATGAATTTTATAAAATTCATATAAGCTTAATAAATGATAAATTAACATGAAATTAACTAGAAATTTCATGATATTTCATCTCCAAAATCAGCCATGGATGAGAGCTTCAAAAGGTATGGAGGAAAAATTTTATTTTTCATTTCTGAGCAATTTCCTTTGGATTTTGGATTAAGACGTGAAATAGAAAATTGTTCTATTAGAAAAACGCTATCATTTGGTACCATTATTGCGTACTAATTTTGCTTGAGTTCAAAGATCCCAAATTCTAGGGTTTATGTTCATGTTAGGGTTTCATGAATTAATGATGGATTTTGAAGTTATTGAGATTGTAGAATCATTTCCAAGCTTGATTGATGATCAAATCATGATCAAACCTCATAAAAATGGATCTATGATTTTCACCCTAACCCTAAAATTTGGGGAAGTTTTGTGTTTGATGAAATTTGATTAGGAGTTCGATTGTAGAGATTTTATAATGTTGATTAGAGGTTGATTTCATGCTTGAATCAATTGAAATCAAGTGAAAATTATGGAACCATAGCACTAAAATATTTGACCATGGCTTGAATGAGTGAGAAAATTGTGAAAAAATTATGTAAGGGTTGTAAATGATGTGGGAAGGATTCTACAAGCCTTAGAAAGTTATAGGAACCCTTACATAATTTTTTGACCATAGCACTAAAATATTTGACCATGGCTTGAATGAGTGAGAAAATTGTGAAAAAATTATGTAAGGGTTGTAAATGATGTGGGAAGGATTCTACAAGCCTTAGAAAGTTATAGGAACCCTTATATAATTTTTTGAAAGTTGGGGGACCTATTTGGAAATTATGGAAAATTATGGGAACAATGTGTAATTGTTCAATAGTTGATGCACTATGCTGGAAATTAATGTTAGAGTGTTGGAATTCATATTAGAATGTGAAATTGGATTATTTTGGAAAGTTGGTAAAAGTTGAGGTTCAAATCACAAATATAGAAAAGTTGGGAACTTAAGTGAAATGTTATGTAAAGTTTGGATAAAAAGTAACTTGAATAGTCAATTAAAAGTGTTAAGGTCAACATTTATGTTGTGACATGGAAATAGTATCGAATGAGCATCGAAAGATTTTAGAATTTATTTTCTAATGTGTGCCTATGTTAGTAAGATTCTAATATGTGGTTTGAATTTGTACATGTTTTGTAATGATGCTCATTTAGATTGTATGCTTGAAATCAAGATCAAACATTTTTAAAGCTAAGGAGAAGCTTAAGGATGGAATGTGAATTTCTAAGGACGATTTACAAGATAATGAGTGCAAATTTAATTTGTACTTATGTTATCGAACAAACATTGGCTTGTGATAAGCCACTGACGAAGTTAATATCGTAAGAAGTGACTCCTAATTGTTATGTGATTTTTGGTTCATGCATATATGTTCATTTGGTGAGCTAATAGAATTAGTGAATAAGCTGAAAATACAAATTGGTGAAATATGCCTAGAGTTGTGTTCCGAACAGTAAGTTTATAAAATCACCATAAATTATACAAAAATAATTAGAGGATGATTTTTATACCGTTGGATTTTTATATCAGTATAGTTTTATGTAGAATAAATGAAAACTGATTTTGAGATGTATACAAAAAATATATGAATTTTTAATCGTAAATAGCTCAGAAAACATGGAAGCAAATTCTACTCAAAACAACTTCTATAAGTCAATTTTGAAAATTCACTATAAATTGTACAAATGGAACTAGAAGGATTTCCTTATATGGTTGGATTTTATTTGAGTCTAGTTGCCATTGGTATAAATAGAATAATTTTTAAGTGTGTATATTAATACATAAAAATATTTCTTTGAAGGTAGTGCAAACCGCCTGAATATTAAATTGTGATAAAAATTGGGATCAAACCAAATTGAAAGAGAAGGATTAAGTTGAAGCTTAGTGAGGCTTATATTGACTTGTTTATAGTTTTAAAGTGCGTGAAAGGCATGCATAACATTATACAGAGATGTTTTATACATCATCGGGTAGGACTTGTGATAAGTCTGCCTTATCTACGTTGGCATGATATTTATGTCATTTAACATATATTTGACGTATTTTAAATATGTCAAAAGTTGAGTATAAAATGCATTGATTTTTATATATGTTGTTTATTATGCATATATATATATATATGATGTTATTTCGGGTATGAACTTCCCAATGTGAAATTATATTAATATACTTTGCCATGGATGGACTAAATAAATATATACTATATGCCCAAGTATGTCATTGAGGGTCAGTGGTATTGATGGCATGCCATATAGTCCAACAGCTGCAGGTTTCAGTACTTTAGTGTGCAAGGACACAACCTTATGTATCATATACGGATCAACACTAGAGTGTAAACCTAGTGTAGGTGGTGGGCACGAACTTATGTGTCATATCCGGAACAACACTAGAGCGTAAGCTTAGTGCAGGTTTAGCACTATGGTGTAGATATTTGACTCGAATACCGGGGTTCTCATAGGTTTATATTTTGGGCTATGGTTTATTGGGTAATAAATGAAAAACATGTGAATAAGCTTATGAGCTTATGGAATAAATGACAAGTATATTGGTAAGAAATTTTATATGTAATTCATATCATGTTAATATTAGTAGCATGATTGAAAATACAGGTAAAACGATCATGATGCATTGAATATTATTATTGTTACATTTATGTATTGCATTGCCTTGAATATTTCTATGATTGCCTCACTAAGTGTATACTTAGTGTGTGATGATTTTCACGCGTAAGTAAAAATAAAGTGAGAGGAGTAAGGAGTTGAGCTTGGCATCAATCACCAAGGGATATTTATAGGTAATAGTGATGACATCCTATTGTGTTCCAAGTTTTTTAGCTATCATGTATACGAGTAAGAAATATTTGAAAATTTATAAATATGGTTAGTAATTAATATAATTAATAGTATGAAAACATATTTTGATATTAAACTATGTTTTAAATATTAATTGATTAGATTTTAATCAGACAATTATATAATTTTATTTATTATATAAAACAGAGCAGAACTGTTTGTTATTGCCTGAAACTGGATTTGAAATAGAAATCAAAATTTTATCTTGTTTTTCTCTGATTACTTATTGTATAATAAAGGTTAAGAATTGGCAATATTTGAAAGAAACAAAATTTTACCTAGTTTGGGTTACGAAATGTTTTGAATAATTAGTGTGACATCATTAACTCATATCAGTACATTTATACGTGTTAAGGGTGTTACAATGCATGCATTTCACTCACTTTTACACTTATGTACAAGTCAACATATAATCCTCAATAAGCTTTAACTTGATCCTTTGCTTTCGACTTGATTTTATCCCAAAATTTATCATAATTTCATATTCCAAAAGTTTGCACTACCTTCAAAGAAATATTATTTTGTATTAATATACACACTTAAAAATTATTTTGTTCATACTTCGTAACTAGACTCAAATACAAATCCAACCATATAATGCACTACTTCTAGTTCAATTTGTACAATTTATAATGAATTTTTAAAACTGACTTACAGGAGCTGTTTTGAGCAGAATCCGCTGCCCTATTTTTTGACCTATCCTCAAGTAAAAATTCATATCATTTTGTATACTCCTCGAAATCAGTAGCCGTTTGTTTTTTCACAAAACTAGACTGATACACAAATACAACGGTATAAAAATAATTCTATAATCATTCTTTAGAATTTATGATGATTTTCTAAACTTACTGTTTTGATCACAAATCTATGCCGATTTCATCAATTTGCATTCTCAACTTGTTCACTAATTCTATTAGCTTACCAAATGCACGTATATGCATAAATCACAAAGTCACACAAAATTAGGAGTTACTTGTTACCATAGCAACTTTTTCACTGGCTCATCGCAAGCCAATGTTAGCTCGATGACATAAATACAAATTAAATATGCACTCACCTGGTGTCCTTAGCTTGCAATCTTCCTTAGGAATTCACCTTTCATCCTTAAGTTTCTCCTTAGCTTTAATATTGTTTGATCTTGTCACACCATAAATGTTGACTTTAACACTTCAAATTGACAATTCATGTTCCTTTTTACCTAAATTTATCCAACTTCACATAACAATTTCACTTAAGTTCCCAGCTTTTCC
Source organism: Hibiscus syriacus (assembly GCF_006381635.1). Classification (NCBI taxonomy): domain Eukaryota; kingdom Viridiplantae; phylum Streptophyta; class Magnoliopsida; order Malvales; family Malvaceae; genus Hibiscus; species Hibiscus syriacus. The sequence continues at coordinate 3,488,088 of NW_024062882.1, read as the reverse complement.
ATATTTGTGATTTGATCCTCAACTTTTACCAACTTTCCAAAATGGCCAATTTCATATCCTAACATCAATTTCAACACTCAAACATTAATTTACAGCATAATACAACAATTATTTAACAATTACACATTAACTCCATAAATTTTCCATAATGGCTGAATAGGTCCCCCAACTTTCAAAAAATTAAAAAAGGGTCCCAAAATTTTTCTAAGGCTTATAGAATTCTTCATGTATCATTTCCAACCCTTATATATTTTTCCCTATATTTTCTCATCCTTAAGCATTGGCTGAATGCTTTAGGGCTAGGGTTACATGATTTTCACTTGATTTCAATTTATTCGAGCATGAAATCAACCTCTAATCATCATTTCCAAGTCTCTACAATTAAACCCCTAACTCAATTTCACCAAATCACAAACTTCTCCCAATTTAAGGTTTAGGCCGAATGCAATGCACAAATTTGTAGGTGATTTTAAAAATCAATCAAGCTTGGAAATGATTCTACAACACCAATAACCTCAAATTCATAAAACCTTAATATGTACATAAACCATAAAATTTGGTAACTAAGCACTCAAGCAAGATTATCATGCAATAATGGTACCAAATGATAAAGCTATTCGAATAGAACAATTTTCTATTTCACGCTTCAATCCAAAAAACTAAGGAAATTGCTAAAAAAATGAAATATAAATTTTTTCCTCCATGCTTTCTGAAGCTCTCATCCATGGCTGATTTTGAAGATGAAATGCCATGAAATTTCTAGTTAATTTCATGTTAATTTGTCATTTTTTAAGCTTAAATGAATTTTAAAATTCATTTAATTGGAAATGACAAGTTTACCATTAATGAAACTTGCTAATTACCTTCATATCGAGCCACATAACCCTTATCATCTTCCCAAAGTCAAAGATGAACAAAATATTATACCCTTGACAACTTTATCCATGCAACTTTCCAAAAAATTTCAATCTTGCCATTTTCATCCAATGGTTCAAATTGAGCATGGAAATATATTCTCAAATCCAATGATCCATATTATTTTCCATCATTTTAAAATTTGGAGAATAATATTTTTAAGCTTGATTTATCATCCTTGAAAATTTTCTGAAATTTCTATTTGAATCGATTTACCAAATTGTTACCGGCCTTTAACACTTGATAATTTTTGACTTAAATTCCTTATCAAAATCTAATTCCACCAAAATGTCATTCTTGGGGTGAACTATTCATTTACAAGCTAAATACATAACTTTTGAAAATTACACTTTTGGTCCCTATACTTTTTCAAATTGTATACTTTAGCTACTAAACTTTTCAAATTTATATTTTGGTCACTAACCAAATTTTTTGGGTATTACAAGTTGTCCAAACATTTTTTTGAATGTTGTCATTTTAAGTGTCCGGACCGTAACAATCATTAAATTCTACCGCTAAGTGACACATGTCATGTTCGTAATTTTAAAAATTTCATTTAAAATAAAAAAATTATATATATATAACCCAAAAATTTTGAAAAGCTTAAAAAAACCTCAAAACTTTGGAAATTCCAATTTCAATCCCTAAATTCACACCAAACTTCACCATTTGACGTTGATCGGACCTCCACCGGAACCTTCACCCTACGACAAGCCAAACTCGACCATAAACATCGTGTCTCCTACGAAGGAAATGACAAAATCATGACTAAAAATTATGTCTCCGGTAAACCCCCACCCCCAAATTCACGACACCCAAGAAATCTAATGACGCACACGACAAGGGAAACAATGACCGACCAGGGAGATGACTAGGGTTGTGTCAGCGACGGCGTCTGTGTCTGGCAAGGGAGGTTAAGGTTAGGGTTAGGGATTTGAGATTTGAGATTTTTAAGGATTTGAGGCTTTTTCATAATTTTAGGAAACTAGGGTTTTATAAATATAGTATTTTTTAATTTTTTTAAAAAAATTCAAAAATACTAGTGTGTGACATGTGCCACTTAATGAAATTTTTTAACGGTCGTTACTTCTTTGGCAATTTATTTGAAAAAACTATGTAGTTTGGGTGCTTATTTTATAATTAAACCTTAATTAAAAAAATAAAATTATATTCACAGAAAAACACTTGGCAGTATCTTACATAGGAGGCACACACGAGAGCATGATTCCGGATTTAATGTTATGTATTTAGTAATAGGTGGGTATTTTTTCCTTGAAAGTTATAAATATGTAGTTCAATTAAAACAGTGTTGTAAAAAAATATTTTGTTGTTAAAATGAAACGAGTATTTAATAGGATTGGTATAATAATATTTTTAATTTCAAATAATTTCATAAATCTAATAATTTATAACTTTATTTTTAGTATAACAATTGATATTTGATTCATTAATAAACTAATTTAGATCAAATATAGCATAGACACATTATTAGGACAACCTCACACCTAACTTGCTCCTTCAATAATATAAAATTTCGAACCTTAAACATCATCTTAAAGACTTAATGTTTCATCATATTAGATTAACTAGTAATTGATTGATATTTAATCTTTTTAACGATTTACAACGGATAATATAATTTTTAATTGGGTAAATTATACGTTTAGTACCTAAACTATAAATTTTGGACTATTTTAGTACCTAAACTTTTACTTTTTTCAAAACCATACATAAAGTTTAGTTTTTGTTTCATTTTAGTGCACGCCGTTAAAAACTTTAGTTTTTATTTCATTTTAATACCATGTTAAAAAATTTACTTTAAGTTTTTAAAAAATTCAAAGTTTAGGTACTAACATAGACCAAAATCAATAGTTTAAGTACCAAATGCGTTAAGTTTTTAATGGCGATGCACTAAAATGAAATGAAAACTAAACGTTAGGTATGATTTTGAAAAAAATGAAAATTTAGTTACTAAAATGCATCAAAACTAATAATTTAGGTACTAAATGTAACATCATTTTCTCATATTTGTCATCGAATACGAGTCAGAAATGTCACATAATACTTGTCAAACATTCCTTATTTGAAAATCGATAAAATTTTGTTTCTTTTAATTGATCACCAAAATTATTAATCGTTTAAAATCCAAATATAATATTTTAGCATTCAATTCAAGTTCAACTTCAGGTAGCAACATGGTAACTCTATACTATTTCATATAATAAGTGAAACCGTCTAAAATCTACCTAAATAAAATCCATCTTTATGTTTGTAAAATATAACTTTACCCAATGTATAAAACTAAAATCCATGTTCATAACTACATATTTCATACTAAAATTCACACATTAAACTATTACAAATTATTTAAACATTATAAACATATTATAACATATTTAGCGCATATTAAAATATTACGGACACTTATTATGCATATACATGCCAACTAGAAAATAAAAAATAATAGTAGGATGTCATTACTAATACGTAAGTAATCCTTGATAAGTGATGCCAAGCTAAGCTCCTTACTCCACTTGATCTCATTTCCCTCTCATTTCCCTACGCATGAAAATCATCGCACGCTAAGTATACACTTAGTGAGACATTATCATATATAAAATAAATATATCGGTATATAAAATATCACATAAATCATAGTACAGAAAAGATCATATAATATTATATGAACATGTAAAATAGACTTTCAAAACATTTCTTTAAATTGTAACCTAAAAATCAACAGTTCAGTCATAAAGCATTTTGTACCATACCAGAATATTCGATGAAAGATTTACTTTCAACAAATCACTCAAACCTACACTTTTTAATTTTATTCAAATCATATGCGTAATGTATAATAAATGAGAATGCATGGTACGCAAGTCAGACGAGTATACATATATTGCACTTTTAGTGCCAAACAGAAGTACAACTACTATAGAACACAACATCACTGTACCATATATAAGGATTACTATAATGTCAAAATCAGTCGCATCATGTAATCCATATTGCATATTTAGTGCCAGACAGACGTACAAGTACTGTAAAATACAATATCATAGTACCCCAAATCGAGAATACCATCATATCAAAATTAGATGCATCATGTATCCCATTCTCAGAAGTACAATAATCCAAAATCAGACGACTATGTACTAAATACAACTATGTAAAAAAACATCAAAATTAGACGTGCTAGTACATAATGCAGCTGCTATACTCCACCTCTATGGCATGCCAACTATACCAGACAATCTCAATGTACATACAATGGACATTTTTATCAAAATCATATATCATTCAATTAACAGAAGTATTCATAGATACTCATATGTCAAATTTCATATAGTAGTGGATTGGACAGTTAATACTCGAAATATTTCATTTTCACATAACATGAATATATTATGAAAACATCATTAAGCACTTTTCCCCCCGATAAATTAGCACCATATCCATCATATGGTTAAAATCATAATCATCATAACAATATAAAAGTAACATAAAAATACTTTATTTATTACGAGACAAAACTAGAAACATGAGAAAATAAAAGAAGAAATTAAATTCTTTAAAAAATAAGAAAAATAAAAATGAAGATAAAATACTCTTTTTTTGATCTTGTGATCAGAATCAGTTGAAGCTTGTCGCTACACAGTTTCCTTAAGACATATTTTTTGCAACTTCTTGGTGCTTGAGATCTTTTGGTAGTCTGTCTCTCAGGGTACAACAACTAGATGATCAACTAAAGTAGCACGAACAGTAGGGATTACCAACTGTCATTGCCTTCTACTAGGATATCTTTTAATATTTTTTCAAAATAAGACAAGTTCTTGAATTCTTAGCTGTGAAAACCTATTAGGTTATTTCATTATTTATAAGGATTTTCAAGAGAGATTTAATCCAACCAATATCTTTTAATATTCAACTTTAAATAGATAATAATATCTTTTAATTTGAAATATTCGAAAGATAAAACTCCTTTTACCATTCAAACTAAATATATATATTTTATTTGAAATATATAAAAGTATATAATTATCTTTAATATTCAAAGTTAAAAAGATAACAAATACCATTTTAAATTGACATATTCAAAGAGTAATTATCCTACTAATATTAAAATTAAATAATATATTTAACTTGTAATAGTCAAAAGGAATATGAATTTAATATGAATGTTAAATCCATCAATTAAATTCACCATTTTTCTAACAATTCCCCAAATGAATGAAATTAATGATTTAATCAAAACATTTTAGCACGATATGGTGATAGCCTCTATGATCGATAGTTACATAGGATAGGTCGGTGTCATCCTTTGAATATTCCCTTGTGAAAGTATATTTACTTTACTGGTTAAATAGTAGACATGATGTCCTTGAACTGTTCTATCATTTGTGTAAACGATGATGTACTTCACACAACTACCCCTCAGGCAAGAATTTAGTTCTCATTGGTATGTCCTTAAAGCCATGAACATCTGCTTGGTTTGCAAGAGTTTGAAAGAACTATGCCTAATAGTCTCCTTTAAGCGACCCCATTTCACTCTCATATTGGTGACTTATGGTTCTCAGCTTACAACATCACACAATGGTCAGTACAAGCTTTTTTCTTAGCCTATACCACTTCGATCAATGTTTACATCATAGAAAGGAACTTGTGATAAGAAAACCTATAGTGATCGTACATGGGTTATGCAATTAAGTTGTCCCTTTGAACCTAGATCTTGGGATCTTCAGTCAACAAGATAGGGGTTTCCTTCACATGACGCCTTTAATTTTCATGATTTAGTCACATTCCTTTAAAATTTTCTCAACTTGATCTCGATATAAAACTTTGGTTATCGTATCCGTAATGTTATCCTTTGATCTTACACAATCAACAAAGATCAATTTCAGATAAGTTTAGATGGTATTATGTCGACGACACATATGTCTCGACTTACCGTTATACTTGAAATTATATGCTAGTCACAGTATATGCATATTGTGAGCACATGTTTGAACCATTTAAGAATATCCTCTAAGAAATTTCAAAGCTATTCAACTTATTCTCCAGACTTATATAGAGCTAAAAATTCAGATTCCATTATGAATATGGTTATAATAATTTTCTTAGGATTTCAATGACATGGCTTATCCTCTCAATGTGAAACATATTCACTTGTGCCATTTATATCTTGAATATCAAGTTCCAACTAGCATCAGTCTATCATTATGATATAATAGATAGTCAAAGAAAATACAATCCATTGTTTATGATATATTTTCATTCTTTTTTTGTAATATGACCATTACCTTCTCAAGACACCCTATATTTTCAAGTGTTAGTATGACATAGATTTTCAACCTTTTCATAACACATATGGTGTCTTTTCATTTTCCTGTGGAACCTATTTAAAAGGTAATTAGTTGACAGAACAACTTCTCTCTCTCCCACATGTTCTATGACAACTCATAACTTTTTAGTATTTCATTCATTGTTTCCTTTAAGGTTTAATTCTTCCGCTTTGCTAACTCCATTTATTTTTTAGAGTATAATGATGCCACTTAATGAATATTATCATGTTGTGCGCAATGGTTTAACATATTCACCATTCCTATCACTTTGTACCATCTTAATCTATATATTAATTTGGTTTTCAACTTTATGTTTATAGAAAACAAAATTCTCTATAACATCACTTTTTCGTTTTTGGAAAATACACAACAATATTTTTTCTATCATTAATGGAGGCAATAAATATTTATCCTCCCTCGTCTATACCATTATTACGAATTTTAAGAACTCGACCACTAAAATCTTCTTAGTGTAAGCATTTTCCATTTCATATTTATAGTCCAATGTTATCTATAATTTCTTTATCTACCTTATGGATACTATACACCTTATAGTGTATCTGATAATACATTTAAGTTGAATTTCCAAACTTTAGTGCATCTAGTAACAACGTTTATCTCATCCTCTCAAATGATAGGAGGATCATCCGATATTTGACCAAATTCAACGCTATCAAATAAAAAAACATCTTATGTTGTCATATCTTGAAATTCTATACATAGAATTTTACAAGTTTCTCATTGTGTCTTACAACCATTAACACTGTTGAAGTTTTTTTCAGTTCAAAGTTTGAGTAGGAACTAACGTTCCAAATCACGAATTATGAGAATCAATGGGATTATCCATTATTTGGTTTAACACAAAGTTAGAATTATTAATAATTCCTGTTGAGTTAATCGATCGACGAATATGGCCAAGAGGGGGTGAATTGGCAATTAAAAATTTCGGTGGAAGCTTTTGCAAAAAATTGAAAGTAATTGCGCAACGATTTAGAGTGGTTCGACTTTCTCAACCAAAGTCTACGTCCACTACCTTAGCTATCCATACAAAGGATTTTCCACAAATTCACTAATTTGTCTTTCTTTTGAGGACAAAGAGTAACCTTACAAATCCCTCAAGAATTACACCTCAAATTCTTGAGAACACTCTCTCCCAAAGAGAACAATACAAATTTTGCAAACTTACAAGAAAATCCTCACAAGGCAAGGTGTCTGCACAATTCTAGAACAAAGAAAGAACACTCAAGAATAATACAATTGAGAACAATAAGTGTTCTTGAAAGCAAAAATGAATATTGAATGAAATAGGCTTGAAAATGCTCAAACTTGAGGTTTGATGCTTTCTCTTTGATTCTCTCTTGATTCTTGTTGATTGTTGATTCTTGTTATTGATTAATGGCTTCTGAGATTGTTTAAATACTCCTTCAATTGATTCTGAATGTTGGGGGATGATTAGTGGAGTCAATGGAGCCGTTTAAGTGTGAAATCAATTAATAAAACAACTTGGAGCTTGGGGGAATCGGTACCCCCTCATAGGGAATCGATTCCCTAAGTGTAAAATTTAAATATTTCGACCGTTAAACAGGGGAATCGGTTCCCTCCGAGCATTCTGTTTTTCTCGCAGCCAAACCATTCAGGGGGAATCGGTACTCCCTTGGGGGGGGGGAATCGGTTCCCTCTGGACAATCTGGAATTTTTGGCTTTGAAATGGTTCGAAATACTTTGTAAAATTGTTTTTAAATTATTTTAAGATTAAAACTTAATTTACACTTGAGTAAGGATTAAAAATGACATTAGGAAGATTTGGAGTAATATTTTGATATTCGAATAATTATATCGAATATACTTAGAAAATCTTTTGGAAAATCTTAAAATTCATTTAACTTAATTTGTTATATTGAAATATCAAAATGTTTTCAACAATCTCCCCCTTTTCCCCTTTTGATATAACAAAACATTTTAGTAATTTTAAGATTTTGAAATCAAGTTTGAAATTACTCCCCCTTACTCTAACACTTCTCCCCTTTAAAACACTTCTCCCTTTTTTTGTTAAATCAAAAAGACCTTAAAAGATTTTAAAAAAGATTTTGAAAAACATTTAGCCAATTGATTATAAATAAATATAGCGTAAGCTGCTAAGATCACAATCAAGAGAAACGTTAGCCATTAGTTTCGTAATCAATATTCATAAACAATGTGACATGGCAAAATTGGTCATATAGCTAACATGATGAAATGATGCAATAATGAATAAATTTAACCAAACCAAATATATAATATAAGTTCAAATATCCATAAACCATCAAACAAAATTCAAACATCCAACAATTAAAGTAAAACAACCCAAAAGCATTCAAAATGTTGAAAATAATAAGTTTGAAGTTTTTATCCAATAAAGCTAAGTAAACACAAGGCCTAATCGTCCTTTGGCGTATCAGGAGGAGATAAATGTGACCAAATGTTGGTCACATCACATGAAAGTGCATCGACTCTTTTGTCCAAAGTGTCAAAACGACGATTCATCGTTTCAGTGGTAGCAGTCAGATTTGAATCGATGGATGCAAGCCTCATATCAATATTCTCCATAAATGATCGGAAGTATAGAGGCATTTGATCTTCTTGCTGAGCTTGTTCTTCGTGCTGCTCCGGCTCATCGTCAGAGTTGTCTGCTTCAGGAGGTTGCTCACCGGTACGAACCCAAAGACCAGTTTCTTCATTGATCTTCTATCCCGATTTAGTTAAAGAGAATAGGTTGATTTGGTTTTTAAGGATAAAGGAAGCATCAAGACCAACCCTAAGCCCAGCCTTTTTGAACATATTACTTAGAATACAACCGTAAACTAAAGATGAACATAATTTCTTATTGGGAACAAGATTTACGGTTTCGACAAGTTCAACAAAGATAATCTGTGGGAGGTTGATTTTAAAATTATTTTGGACACAATGTAGCCAAAATAAATCTAAGGCTCGAAGAGTAGAGTAACAGCCTCTGGATGGTCGAAACCACCAAGAGATCATTAGATGAAGAAAACGGTCATGAAGATCTAAAACACTCGTACTATCCCTTCGTTTATACTGAGATCCTACCGTTAGTTTTTCATTGTCTAACCCATCATTATCTAATATTAATGCTTTGGCTATGTATTCTGGGTCAAGATGAAAGAATCGTCCTAGAAGATAGGATCGAATTCCTATGGTTACAGTTTTCTCCCGGTTTTGAATGCAAACGGCATTAGAGTAGAAGATACGAACGAGTTGGTGGTAAACTATTGGTTCAAGCTCAAAGAGTTTATCAAATTTCCACTCTTGAAGGGTAGAAAGATGTCGAAAATTGACGTCTAACATGGCTTGAAGAGATGAGATTCGTTCTTCCGGATTTTGTAAGACTCAAAGTATTGACAAAACCTAAAGTAGAGATTTTGTCGACGACTGGGTTCATTAAAGCAAGAATTTGAATGGTCATGTTTGGATCATCGGGATTAGGATTAGGAATTTGTTGGATAGGTGAGGATTTGGAGGTGTGTTTTGAGGTTGGCTAGAACGACTAGAGGAAGGTCTAGAACGTTTGTGAGACATGATTTAAGGTAATCGGAATGGAGAGAATAAATTGCAATTTTAAAACACATATATGTAGTATAATCAATCCCAAAACTCAATTGAGTCCTCAAAATTTAAGATTCTCTAAAACAATCCTAATGGATAAAGTTTTGAAAACTATGTTTGAAAAACAAGTTTTGAAAAATTAAAATGTATAGTTTTCATAGTAACAACATAATTAAATCAAAACACAACAATTTGAAAAACATTTTTTTTAATTTCGAAAATTCTAAATTAATTGAAAATTGTGAGATTTTGATGAAATTAGTTGTAAAATCTAGTTTTTAAACATTAAACAATCAATGCCCAATCATTATTTCATTCTAGAACTAATTAAAACTAGTCCTATGTTCAAAAATTGATAAAATAAAAGTTTTAGAAAAATACCTTGAAGATTTTTGGATTTTGTGAGAATGTGATGATTTTTGCACTAGTTTGATGGTTCCAACAAGTTTAGGAGATGATATTTGAAGTAATTCCGATTAGAAATAGATGTTTTGAAGCAATGTAGGAATTTAGGGAGAAGGAGAGAGTGAACGGCGTGAAGAAGAAGAAGAGAGGGTTTGAGAGAGTGGGGTTTCTCTGGGCGTGTTATATCCAGAACCCCAGGGGGTATTGATTCCCCTACGGGGGGAATCGACTCCCTTTCAAAAATGGGAATCGGTTCCCCTTCAAGGGGGTATCGATTCCCTCTGCACCAAAAATGCTAAAATTTGATTTTAAACACTCAAAATGCTAAATTAATTTTCTCTAGTGGTATTGACAACTCATATATTGAAAATTTATCATGTTCAATCAATTAATTTTACCCTTAAACTGCATTTGAACATAAAATTAATTTTCACTAAGAATCATAAACTCCCCTAACTAAAAGCAAAGAATGCAATCAAAAAATTATTATAAGCATTTTTCATTTATTCTTAAAAGTTCTAAAATTATTTTAAACACTAAGTGAAGATAGGTCAGTTGAACCTAATTCTCTCCTAAGTGTCCAAAATCTTTCCTTGTCTAAAGACTTTGTAAAGATATCCGCTAATTTATGCAAAGTATCAATAAATTCTAGAACTACATCTTCCTTAGCGACATGGTCTACTTCAATTCCATAATCAAAAAGTTGTTGTTCATCCATAAAACTTGTGCACAACAATTACCGGCTGAAATGTATTCCGCTCAGGTAGATAATGCAACACATTTTGTTTGTTTGAAAACCAAGAAATCAACATATTTCCAAGGGATTGGAAAGTACCGGAGGTGCTTTTCCTATTTAATTTGCATCCTCCATAATCCGCATCAGAGAAGGCATGCAAGTTAAAGCTAGAGTCTCTAGGATACCAAATTCCTAAACTAGGAGTATCCTTAAGGTATCTAAAGATTCTCTTAACAGCTAGTAAATGTGATTCCTTATGACATGATTGAAATCTAGCACATAAGCAAACACTAAACATAATGTTCGGTCTACTTGCAGTTAGATAAAGCAAGAGCCAATCATTGACCTATAATTTAACATCCACACATTTACCTCCTTCATCTATGTCAAGCTTTGTTGATGAGCTCATTGGAGGTCATGAGTTTCCCATTTTCCAGTCCAAACTTCTTGAGCATATCTTTGACATACTTAGCTTGATTGATGAAGATGCCATCTTTTCTTTGCTTGATTTGGAGTCCCAAGAAAAATGAGAGCTCCCCCATCATGCTCATCTCGAATTCACTTTTCACTAGCTTAGAAAATTCTTGGCAAAGAACATCATTAGTAGAACCAAAAATTATATCATCAACATAAATTTGAACTACTAATAAAGCTTTACCTTTATGCTTTAAAAACAATGTAGTGTCAACCTTCCCTTTGAAAAACCTTTTCAATTAAAAAGTTTGACAATCTTTCATACCAAGCTCTAGGAGCTTGTTTTAAACCATAAAGTGCTTTTGTCAATTTAAGAACATGATTTGAAAATTTTGAATCTTCAAAACCAGGAGGTTGTTCCACATACACTTCTTTTATAAAACCATTTAAAAATGCACTTTTAACATCCATTTGATATAATTTAAATTCATGAAAATAAACAAATGCTAATAATATTCTAATTACTTCCATCCTAGCTATGGGAGCGTATGTTTCATCATAGTCTATGCCCTCTTCTTGAGTATACCCTTGAGCAACAAGTTAGCCTTGTTTCTCACTATATTACCACTCTCATAAAGCTTATTTCTAAGTACCCATCTAGTACCTACAATAGATTTATTACTAGGCCTTTCAACTAATGTCCATACTTTACTTCTCTCAAATTGATTTAACTCTTCTTGCATAGCCATAATCCAATGTTCATCATTCAATGCTTCTTTAATATTCTTAGGCTCTATGCATGAGATAAATGCAACGTAATTACAAATATTTCTAAGAGAAGATCGAGTTGTTACCCCTTTCGATGGATCACCTATAATCTCACCATCCTTGATATAGTTGTACTCTCTTGGGTAAGATACTTCCCTTTCTTCAATGATTGGATTCTCGAGAGGATCTTGAGTTTCCTCATCTTTCGTTTCTTTCTTTGATGATGGTTCTCCAACGTCATTTATATTTATAATGCCTACATCATCATTCACACAAGAATCCTTCCTCGAAAGGAGATTATCATCGAAAAGAACATGTATAGACTCTTCTACAACTAAAGTTCTTTTATTAAATACTTGATAAGCTTTAGAATTTAAGAAATAACCCAGAAAAATTTCTCCATCACTTTTAGCCTCAAATTTGCCAAGATTGTCTTTACCATTGTTTAAAACAAAACATTTACATCAAAAAGGATGAAAATAGCTAATGTTAGGCTTTTTATTTTTAAAAAAGTTCATGTGAAGTTTTCTTCAAAATAGACCTAATCATTACTCGATTAATAACATAACAAACAGTATTTATGGCTTCAGCCCAAAAATATTTTGGCAAATTATTTTCATAAAGCATGGTTCTAGCCATTTCTTCTAAAGTTCGATTTTTCCTCTCAACAACTCCATTTTGTTGAGGGGTTCTACGTGCTGAAAAATTATGGCTAATACCATTAGAATTACAAAATTCAGTAAATCCAAGATTTTTAAATTCAGTTCCATGATCACTCTTAACACTAGTTATAGAGTAGCCTTTTTTGTTTTAGATTACTTTTGAAAACGTGGTGAATTTTTCTAATGCTTCATCTTTAGTACTTAAAAATAGAACCCAAGTATATCTAGAATAATCATCTACCAATACAAATGCATATTGTTTTCCACCCAAGCTAGTAGTTCTAGATGGCCCAAAAAGATCTAAATGGATCAATTGTAATACTCTACTAGTGGATACGTCATTAATGGATTTAAAAGAAATTCACTTTTGTTTTCCTTTAGCACAAGCATCACAGATTTTATCATTATCAAATTTTAGTTTAGGCAATCCTCGAACCAAATCTCCTTGAACTAACCGTTGCAAAATACTCATACTAGAATGTCCTAGTCTCCTATGCCATAACCAACTATCATGCTCATTCTTAGCAACTAGGCATAAATTAGTCATTTCTATAGAGTCTAAATGCACCATGTATATGTTTCCTATTCTATGACCAACAAGCATAATCCGATTAGATGTAATGTCAATAACTTTACAACCATTAGTTTCAAACATGACATTGAATCCTTTATTACATAATTGACTAATGCTCAAAAGTTTATGCTTTAATTCATTCACATATAAAACATTTCTAATTTGTATGGAAGAGGTATTACCTATTGTACCTATACCTTCAATGTGACCTTTTGAATTATCACCAAAAGTCACTTTTCCTCCAATTTTGGCGTTAAGCTCTATGAACCGACTTTTGTCTCCGGTCATGTATCTTGACCATCCACTATCAAGGTACCATGAATTTGAATTTGTTTCTCGTGCCTTGTAGCAATGCTCCTTCTCCTACAAACATATATTAATTTTTGTTTTTTGGTACCCAAATTCTTTTGGGTCCATATTCATTAGTTTCCAAAATTCTAGTCCCCTTAGGTATCCATTTGTGTAGGATATCCTTATCTTTAGTAGTAATGAGTTCTTTAGGAACCCATATACTTCTAACAATTTTTCCATTAGAGGTTCTTCGGGGACCTCTATGATTTTAGTTTTTAAAACTTTTTCTAACAAAGTTGGATTTTGAATTTTCTCCTTTTTCAAACCGTTTTGATCCAACTTTATCAAAAGAAGCTTTAAGATCATCAATTTTCTTTTGATGATCATTATTGACCTTTGAAAGTAAATTATGCAAATTAGAATTTTTCTTTTCAAACTCTTTTAAATTGATTTGCAAATTTTTAATTTTACTTTCAAGGTCATTGTTGGTCTTGGATATGAGATTATTTTCATTTTGCAATTTTGAAATATCATTTTTATATTTTAAAAACAATTTCTCATAATTCGAAGCCAACCCATTATATTCCTCTAATAACTCGTCATAAGATAAATCATCTAAATCAAATGAGTTAGAAGTTACCTTAGAATCTTCCCCGAATGCCATCAAGTACAAGTTTGCTACTTCTTGTTCATCTTCATTGGAACCTTCTTCATCGCTCCATGTAGCCACGTGAGCCTTGTGCTTAATCTTTGATTGACCATTCTTCTTCAATTGTGGGCAATCATATTTGACATGCCCCAGTTTTTTGCATTCATAGCAAATGATCGGGTCCTTCTCTTTTGGTTCATTTTTGAACCCTTCTTTTCGTTTGAATTTTCTTCCTCGGTTAGGCCTCATCATTTTTCTGAACCGTTTGGCAAACAATGCCATTTTCTTGTCATCGTCATCTTCATCCGAACACTCTCATCTTTTGTTGATTTGAGAGCAACTCCCACATTTTTCTTCTTCTCCGTCTCCTTCTTTAGCTCGTCTCTTTTCTCAAGGTCTTCCTCTTCTTTAAGCATCATTTCATGCATGAGAAGAGAGCCAATAAGTTCATCGAGGGTTAAGGATTTTAAGTTCTTAGCCTCGATGATCGTCGTCTTTTTTGATTGCCAAGATTTTGGAATAGAGTAGACTAACTTCCTTACAAGCTTATCATTTGGAATGATTTCTCCATATGATCTGAGACTATTGACAATTATGGATAATCTATCTGTCATAGCTTTGACATCTTCATCTGGTTTCATCCTGAAATTTTCATAGCTATGAGTTAGAAGACTAATTTTAGATTCTTTTACCTCGTTTGTGCCTTCATGAGTGACTTGTAGTTTGTCCCATGTCTCCTTGGCGGTTGTACAAGATGAAACTCTCCCGTATTCATCCGGTCCAAGAGCACAAAAAATGATATGGATGACTTTGGAGTTGAGCTGGAACATTCTTGTCTCTCTTTCACTCCATAACCTCGGGTGAGTGAAGGGTTTGATGTATCCATCTTCTATGATATTCCATGCTCCCATGTCACTTGATTGAATAAAATACATCATTCTATTATTCCAATAAGCATAATTAGCTCCATTGAATAAAGAAGGCTTGTTGACGGGCAATGAATCGAGACCGAAGTCAGAGTTTGAAGCGCCGACCATTGATGACTTGAATATCGATGTAACTCTTCCCAAATCGACTCAAGAGGAAATTAAACCTTTAAATGAGTGAGGCTCTGATACCAATTGTTGAGTTAATCGATCGAAGAATATGGCCAAGAGGGGGTGAATTGGCAAATAAAAATTTCGGTGGAAGCTTTTGCAAAAACTTAAAAGTAATTGCGCAGCGATTTAGAGTGGTTCGACTTTCTCAACCAAGTTTACGTCCACTAACTTAGCTATCCACGCTAAGGATTTTCCACAAATTCACTAATTTTTCTTTCTTTTGAGGACAAAGAGTAACCTTACAAATCCCTCAAGAATTATACCTCAAATTCTTGAGAACACTCTCTCCCAAAGAGAACAATACAAATTTTGCAAACTTACAAGAAAATCCTCACAAGGCAAGATGTTTGCACAATTCTAGAATAAAGAAAGAACACTTGAGAATAATATAATTGAGCACAATAAGTGTTATTGAAAGCAAAAATGAATATTGAATGAAATATGCTTGAAAATGCTCAAACTTGAGGTTTGATGCTTTCTCTTTGATTCTCTCTTGATTCTTGTTGATTGTTGATTCTTGTTATTGATCAATGGCTTCTAAGCTTGTTTAAATACTCCTTCAATTGATTCTGAACTTTGGGGATAATTAGTGGAGTCAATGGAGCCGTTTTAATGTGAAATCAATTAATAAAACAACTTGGAGCATGGGGGGAATCAATACCCCCTCATAGGGAATCAAATCCCTAAGTTTAAAATTCAAATATTTCGACCGTTAAACAGGGGGGAATCGGTACCCCCTTGGGGGGGAATCGATTCCCTCTGAGCATTCTGTTTTTCTTGGAGCCAAACTATTCAGGGGGAATCGGTACCTCCTTGGGGGGAATCGGTTCCCTCTGGACAATATGAATTTTTGGCTTTAAAATGGTTCGAAATACTTTGTAAAATTGTTTTGAAATTATTTTAAGATTAAAACTTAATTTTACACTTGAGTAAGGATTAAAAATGACATTTGGAAGATTTGGAGTAATATTTTGATATTCGAATAATTATATCGAATATACTTAGAAGATCTTTTGGAAAATCTTAAAATTCATTTAACTTAATTTGTTATATCGAAATATCAAAATGTCTTCAATAATTCTAACAATAAACCAGAATTGAATTTTAATTTATTCAATCAATAGAATTTAGTTATTGACTAAAATTCTAAAACAAATTAGTAACATAGTCGTTACTTTTCCACAATTTCTATTAATATAAATCAAATAATTCTGTTACACGGTAGAATTAAAATCTCAATTGATTTAAAATACAAATCAAATATTCCAATAAACAAAAAATTAATTCTCGATAATTTTTGATTTTGTTATCGAACATAATCAAAATTCTGAAACTAAATCATTAACCACAGTTACTTTCACGACAATTTCTGTTACACAGATTTGTCGACTTTGAGATTTTTGCAAACCCGTTAAGAAGGCAAGATAAATCTCGAAACAAATTTATATTTACTATCTCATTTTTCCCATGATATTTGAACCGTTTCAGATTAAATAAAGGTAGAAGAAAGAGTTTTGAATCGTTTCAGATTAAAGAGAAATATTCAGATTTCACCTAGCTGATTTACTTCATTGTTGTCAACCAAAACTTGAATTCTTATTCATCAATATTAACTTCGCCGTTGTTAATCAAAACCTAAAGCATTAAGATTCTAAGTGCGCCCTCACAAAGCACATAACCAAAAAGATCTTGAAAAAAGTTTAGAATCCAATTATTTCAATCCCTACACAAAAATTAATGGTGCTATATCTTACATTAAAATTAAATTCAAAAATTCAAAAATTGCAGGAAACTTATCTTTGGTGTAAATTGCTCTTGATTTTTGCCCAATATTTGTTTTGCTGAATTTTTCGCACTTCCTTTGTACACAAAAAGCATTAAACTCATGAATTCTATATCATCTCGTAAAATAAGAAAGTCAAATATGTCTCAAGATTGTTGAGCAGTGTAACAATCCGAGATGAAATTTGAAACCTGAGAAAATAAAAGAAGAAATTAAATTCTTTAAAAAATAAGAAAAATAAAAAGGAAGATAAAAAATACTCTTTTCTTTTTATTTTTTGATCTTGTAATCGGAATCAGTTGAGACATGTCGCTACACAGTTTCCTTAAAACAAATTTTCGGCCACTCTTTGGTGTTCGAGTTCTTTTGGTCGCCTGTCTCCTAGGATATAATAACCAGATGATCAACTATAGTAGCACGAACAATAGAGATCACAAACTATCATTGCCTTCGACTATCATCGAAAAAACTAAGGAGGAAAAATAATATTTTTTAAGGGAGAGAATATTCTTTTCAAGAGAAGAAGAAAAGTTCTTGAATTATGAGTTGTGAAAAACCTAACAGGTTTACTCACTATTTCTAAGGGATTTTCAAGAGAGATTTAATCCAACCAAATATATTTTAATATTCAACTTTAAACAGATAATAATATCTTTTAATTTAAAATATTCAAAAGTTAAAACTCCTTTTACCATTCAAACTTAAATATACATTATTTTAATTTGAAATATGCAAAAGTATATAATTATCTTTAATATCCAAAGTTAAAAAGATAACAAATATCTTTTTAAATGACATGTTCAAGAGTAATTATCCTACTAATGTTAAAATTAAATAATATATTTAATTTAAAATAGTCAAAAGGAATATGAATTTAATATAAATATTAAATCCATCAATTAAATTCACTTTTTTCCCTCAACAAATCAGACGTTCTAGTACATAATGCAATTGCTATATTCCACCTCTATGGCATGCCAACTATACCATACAATCTCAATGTACATACAATGGACATTTTTATCAAAATCATATATCATTCAATTTACATAAGTATTCATAGATATTCATATATCAATATCATATAGTAGTAGATTTGGCAATTCATACCAGAAATGTTTCATTTTCACATAACATGAATATATTATGAAAACATCATTAATCACTTTATTTTAGATATATAAGCATCATATCCATCATAAGATTAAAATCATAATCACCCTAGCAATATAATAGAGTGGGCTAAGTTTAAACATTTAAAATAACATATAACATAAAATACATAATTTATCACGATTTCTTATTCTAAAAGTTTGCTCTACCCGTAAATAATTAATATTTTGTATTAGAATACACACTTAAAATTTATTCCATTTATACCATTGGAAAATAGACTCAAATACGAATCTAATCATATAAAGAAATCTTTTTAATTCTACTTGTACAATTTCTGGTGAATTTTCTAATCTAACTTACAAAATCTATATTCGTTTGTTTTACAAGAAATTAGATTGACATACGAATCCAACGATATAAGAATAATATTCTAATAATTTTTATATAATTTATGGTGATTTTCCAAAGCTACTATCATGATCATAGAATCTAGGCAAATTTCATTATTTTGAATCGTTAGCTTATTCACTAATTCTATTAACTTCTAAATACAACATGAACATTTATGCATGTATCACAAAGTCACATAACACTCAGGAGTCAATTCTTACCACAATAACTCTGTCACTGGCTCATCACAAGCCAATGTTTCTTCATAAATACAAACTAAATATTCACTCACATGGTATACTTAGCTTCCAAACTTTTCTTAGCAATTCGAGTTTCATTCTTGGACTTTTTCCTTAGCTTAAGCTCGCTTTGTTCTCGATTTCGATCATGATCTATATGAACATCATTTACGAAACATATATATTTCAAAGTAAATGTTAGTAAACATAGACGCATAATAGAAAATAAATTCCTAAAATTTCTTTCGATACTTAATCAATATTAATTTTATTTCATAACATAAATGGCAATCTTAACACTTCAAAATACAACTCCAAA
Source organism: Hibiscus syriacus (assembly GCF_006381635.1). Lineage (NCBI taxonomy): Eukaryota > Viridiplantae > Streptophyta > Magnoliopsida > Malvales > Malvaceae > Hibiscus > Hibiscus syriacus. The sequence continues at coordinate 3,468,779 of NW_024062882.1, read as the reverse complement.
TCCTTCAAAATTCAAATCAACAAATAGTTCACATAACATTTCCAATTCCACAATTAACCACTAAAAATGAATTCTAAAGAATTCATTTCAACATTTCCATAATATTCAAAATACTCCCTTGCCATTTCAACTTCAAATTCAAGCTTCTAACAACAAATTCAAGAATGTCAACAATCCATTTAAACATAACCCATCAAATTCTAATCAATTTCCACTTTAAACCCATATTTTCAACACTATGTTATTTGGTCCCCTAACCTTTACAAACTTCCAAATTGGTCCAAACAATATTCTAAAGATTCATCATTTTTTCCCTATTTTTCACATCATGGTTGAATGTCAAGGGTCACTATATTATTGATTTCCAACTTGATTAAAGCGTGAATTCAAATTCCAAGCTTAATTTCAAAGCATTTACAATTAATCTCATATCAAATTCAATTCAAACATTCAATTCCCATCAAACCCTAGGTTATCCAAATCTTAATTACAATATTTGTAATGGTTTCCAATCAACTTTCAAGCTTAGAACATGAAAACCTAACATCACCTTCATCCATCCAATTCAAGAATTAAAGGTTTCAAATATGGAAAGCATGAACAAATGCTATCAAATTATAGAGAATTTCATATAGAACAATTTTTTATTTCATGTTTTCATCCAAAATCTTAATAATTTGGCTTGAAAATCAAAATTAAAACTTTTTCTTATCTTGGAAGGGGTTCACGAATTATTTTTTTTGTAACACTCTAATCTAATCTAACCCAAGATCAATGGATTATAATGTCATATGGGACCACTGAAGTGGCTAACCCAAAATTTTTCTTTAAATACTGATTGAAAAACATCTAAAAATCCATCCATGGTAAATTAAAACAAAACATAATAATAATATGAGTTTACAAAATATGGGGAGCTCTCAAAACATTCACAATAATAATAATATTGAGTTATACAAAAACAGAGTTACGGGTGAATACATAAGGGTCTTTAAAAGAGTACATTCCCTCTAAAATAACTTAAGACGTACTCTAGTACCTCGACTGGACTGGAACTATTGTAGACGATAATGTTCCACTACTGGCCTCCTTGGAACCTGTGCACAAAAACACATTTTGAATATTGAGCTTACGAGCTCAGTGTTTCATTAATAAATGTAATGTACTACATGCATTCACTGAATGAGCTAGCTAGTGGCATAGGTATGAATACATGTAAAATGCTAATATCAACTACTAAGTAGGCAACATGGTGTGGCTGAGGGTTCTGCATCTTGGAGCTCACACCTCCTTTACTCTTCCTAAAATACCCTCAAGTATCTAGGGTGAGATCATAAACTGCAATGAAATCATACACTCAACCGACTTGTTCTTTCGAATCTTGGGGTATTTGTGCCCAATTAGCAACTAAAGTGCCTTGGCACTGACTTGGATATCCAACTGAGACTGTCGTGTTATGCTAAAATACTCGGGTGTCCTAGTTGTTTCTCAAGCATAAGGCTAGTTTTATATAATCCTAGTTGTTGTTGTTTCTAGTTGTTCTGAATTTAATTACTACTCTCACTTGTAGTTTTTCTGTTGACATTCTATTATTTTGGGCCCCTCAAACTAACCCTTAAAACCCCTTGTTTTTCTTACCCAAATATATTCGTGGGTACAGATACTAAGCCTTCAGTATCGTTACTGACCTTTGGGTATCGATACTACCCTCTTGGTATCATTATAATTGAATTATTGAAGACTGCTAGCAAAGAGTTAGTATCGAGACCCTAGTTTGGGTATCGATACTCATGTTCTATGTTATAGATACTATTTTGAGTATCGATACCAAAATCGACTTTGATGTTTTTGAAAAATACCTCAATATCGATACCCCTACTAGGAGTATATGTACTCTACCCTTGGTATCGATACTCCCTAAGTATCGATACCAAAAATAACTATTAGAATTTGCTAAGTGCTCCCTGTATCGATACCAGACTATGAGTATCGAGGCTAGACTAATAATATCAATACTCCATGAATGAGTATTGATAATCTATTTCCAAAACTCTCTTATTTTACACTAGCTGAAGAACAATATTGATACTATTCTTCCACAACTGATACTTGTGCCTAGAAATAACCTGTTTTAGGCATAAAAATGCTAACTTTCTACCTCAAAGATTTACTAAGATTCCCCACTTTTATTAAAGTCTCACAAGGATTGAAAAGGATCATAAAAGGTCTTTTAAGATACTGGAAAAATATCAAAAGATACATCTACCATGAACATGCTTCATAACTCATGCAACCTGCCAAAAAACTTATATAGTAATCTACATATGGTAGAGATGATTTAGAAGTGTGTTACCTTTGATTTAGCTATTGAACATCAAGGTCACCCAAGCACTAGTTTCTTTATATTTTTACCCTTAAAGCTTTCTCTTACATCTCTCAATAAAAGAAATCAACCATAAGAGTTACTAGCTCTCTTTAGAGGTTAAGGAGGATTAATAACACTTCCTAAGGTCTTATTCCACCAAAAAATATGTTGATTTACAATAGGTTCCTAAACCCCACTAAAACCCATATTTGGAAACCATGGTGAACTAAAGAGAAGGAGGGTTGGATTTGAAGCTTTAGAGATGAGGTTATGAATCTTACCTTTAGAATTCCAAACCGAGGTTGCAAAGCCACCAAGATAACACCTTTTCTGCTTCTAGGTTGAGAGAAAATGAGAGGGATGGAGGAAGAAGATGACAAAGTGAATGGGGGAAAAGATGAGGGCAGGATATGATATCATCAAGCCATTAAGGGGTTTCATCTTTTCAAAATTGAACTGGTATAATCACCTCTTTGGTCCTCCTAACTTTGGTCATAATCTAAAAATGTCATTTTTATCTACTATTAGGCTCAACCTAAGCCTGATTCACTCAAACTTAGATCAAGCCTTCTACAAGGTATGAGGTTTATCTAAGGCCCAATTTGGGTTAGCATGAAACTATGAGATTCAGGGTGTTATAACTTTCCCTTCCTAAATAGAAATTTTACCCTCAAAATTTACTTGGATATAAGAGGTGAGGGTACTAAAGCTGCATATCCTTCTCGGTTTCTCAACTTGTCTCCTTCACACCATGTTCCCTCCACAATAACTTTACTAGAATGATTCTTTTGATCCATAACTTCTTTACATCTTTTGCCAAGATTATAATGGGTTCCTCTATATAGGTCATGTCTAGGCTAACCTTGATATACTCTAGTGGTATGACATGAGAATGATTGCAAAGGTACTTTCTGAGCATAGATACATGTAACACATTGTTAATATGCTCCAATTCTAGAGGTAAAGCTAATCGGTATGTTAATGGTTCAACTCTCTAAAGTACCTCATAAGTCCTTATGAATCGTGGGGTTAACTTTTCCTTGCGTCCGAAGTGAAGTACTTTCTTCCAAGGGGAAACCTTCAGGAACACCTTATCCCCCCAATGTAAACTCCATATACATACACTTTAGGTCTGTGTAGATCTATACCTATATGAGGTTTCATTTAATTGGCTCTGAATTAATTAACATTCTCTTCAGTTTCTCTAATCAAGTAGGGTCCCACTAACTTACCTTCAATGAGTTATGTCCAACATAGTGAGGTCATATACTTGTGCCCATACAAGGCCTCATACAAAGCCATTTGAATGCTTGATTGAAAACTGTTGTGTTAAGCAATCTCTACTAAAGGCAAGTGGTCATGCCAATTCCCCTTAAGGTCTATAATAGTCATCTAAGCATGTATTCTAAGATTTAAATAACATGTTCTGACTGACCATCTGTATGAGGATGGAAAGTTGTACTGAAGTGTAGTTTGGTGCCTAAGGATTCATGAAAGGGTTTTCCAAAAGTAGGAAATGAATCAAGGATCTTTGTCTGATATGATAGAACTTGGTATCTTTTACAACCTCACTATCTCACAGATGTACAACTGAGCTAACCGCTCTAAGGTATAGTCCATGCGAACTGGGATAAAATGAGCTAATTTGGTTAAGCGGCCTACTGTAACCCAAACTGCATTGTGTATGTGCTTGGTTATTAGTAAAAATGTCACAAAGTCCATGGTCCCTATCCCATTTCCACTGAGGTATCTGTATAGTCCATGCGAACTGGGATAAAATGAGCTAATTTGGTTAAGCGGCCTACTGTAACCCAAACTGCATTGTGTATGTGCTTGGTTATTAGTAAAAATGTCACAAAGTCCATGTCACCCTATCCCATTTCCACTGAGGTATCTGTATAAGATGGAGTAATCCTGGGGGAACTTGGTGTTTTTCCTTAACCTGCTGACATACTAGACATCTAGCGACAAACTTTGACATTTTCATTTTCTTGCCCAACCACTAATACAACTGAAAAAGCTCCTGATACATCTTGTTACTGGCTGAGGTGAACTAAGAGTAGGTTTAATGCACCTCATAGAGAATCTTACTACGTAACTAAGCATTAATGGGTACATACAATCGACCCCTAAAATACAACTCATTTCCATCAGAAAACTCAAAACCTGGGGCCTCACCTTGGCAACCCTACTCAATTAAGTCCTTAACCAATTATCTGAACTCTGTAACCTCTTAGTCTTACCTACTAACTTCGGTACAACTTATAACTCAGCAAACAATTCACCTTCAATGGTTAAACTCAAACGTGCTAGGAGGGCTCACAACTCTGTCATCGAATTCCTACAGAAGGCATCAGTAACTACATTAGCCTTCCTTGGGTGGTAGCCAATCATACAGTCATAGTCCTTAAGTAACTCAGCCCACTTATGCTATCTGAGGTTTAATTCATTCTTAGTGAGTAAGTACTTGAGGATATTGTGATCGGTGAAAATGTAACTTCTCACCAAAAAGATAGTGTCAGTAAATCTTAAAGGCAAAAACTATCGTTGCTAGCTCAAGATCTTGAGTAGGCTAATTTTTCACATGAGGTTTAGTCTAACGAGATGTATAAGCTAAAAATTTACCCTCTTGCATCAACACGCATCGCAGTCCATTCAATAAGACATCACTGAAAACTGTAAAGTCTTTACCGACTCTGATTGGGTGAATACTAAATATGACTTTCAACTGTTCAAAGCTTTTCTGTCTCTTCTCATCCCAAATAAAGAGGACTCCATTATGGAGAAGTTTTGTTAGTGGAGTAGCTATCATCGAGAAGCCATGAATGAACCGATTATAGTACCCAACTAGACCAAGGAAACTACACCTCTGACAGATTTTTAGATGGATCTCACTCTAGTATTGATTGAATCTTCTGAGGGTCAACTCAGATGTCGTCTATTGACACGACATAACCTAAGAATGAAACCTTTGGTAGCCAAAACTCATCTTCCAAAACTTAGCTTACAACTAACAGTCTCAAAGTGTCTGAAGGATGATGCAGAAATGCTTGTCATGCTATTCCTCTGATCGAGAGTATACTATGACATAGTCTATGAACACCACCACGAACTAATCTAGGTACAAGTTTAAGACTCGATTCATCAAGTCCGTGAATATTGTCGAGGCATTGGTGAGTCCAAACGGTATTACCAAGAACTCATAATGATCTTATCATGTTATAAAGTTGTCTTTGCTTCATCCTCTTCCTTGACTTTCAACTGGTAGTAGCCTGACTGTAAGTCAATTTTAGAGATATGCATGATCCTCTAGGACAATTGAATAGGTCGTCTATCCTAAGAAGTAGATAACAGTTCCTGATGGTTAACTTATTTAGCTGTCTATAGTCGATGCATAGCCTCATCGACCTATCATTCTTTTAACACACAAGATCAACTCTCCGACTGGGATATGTTTGGTCAAATGACACCGTCTCTAACAACTCCTGAATATGGGCTTTCAACTTTTTCAACTCTGTCAGTTTCATGTGATAGGGAGCAATGGAAATAGGAGTTAAACCCGGTATAACTTCGATGTAAAACTCTAATTGATGCTCGGGCAATAAACCAAATAACTTTTCTGGAAACATATCAGGAAATCCTTACACTACTCAACTATCCTCAATTGTTGGAATTAAATTTCGAGTGTTGACCACATGAGTTAAGAAGGTCTCAAATCCTCGATAGATCATCCAGTGAGTTTTTTTGTTTAACACGATCCTTGATTATCCCGACTTCTCACTAGTAATTACCAACTTGGTACCATCATTTGCTCTAAGTTTAAATGTTTGGCCTTGCACTTGAAATTGGTGTCATATTTTGTTAACCAATCCATACCCAAGATCATGTCGAACTCTCTAAATGGTAACTTCATCAAGTCTGCTAGGAATATCTAACCCTAAATCTCTACTAGGTATCGCTTGTGAATCTTTTCTACTAGGAAGCTTAGACCTAGGGGCTTGATACCTGAACACCTAATCTAGGTCCTATATTAGAATTTATAATTCTTGAAATAGGTCATATAAGATGTATAAGTGGGTGGGGATAGGGTTTATCAATACAGTAACTGAATGAAAAACACTAAGAATGTACCTGATATCATTACTGCTATATCACGCTTATTCCAGGCTCTCACAATATTGTCTGTAGCTACTCAAGGCTCTACACCCGCTATTGATCTGGTTGTTCCCTTACTTTGCTATCCAGATGTGATAACACTCCCAACTTCTCTATACTAACGACGCTGACCTGTAAGTTACTGTTGGTGTTGGTCTTTGGATCTCTAGGCAGTCTCTGACGAAATGGTCTAAGGAGCCACAATTGAAGCAATCACTCGAATCCTGCTGGTATGTCCCTAGTTATCTTCTCCCACACTGAGCGTAGACTGGATAGGTGAAGAATCTGGTCGACTCACTGGCGCTAGCTTTGAAAATTAGTGTCAAGAGTTTCCTATGAAACTCATATTTTCCCTCGTGATCAAAACTCTGACTAACTCTCCTATACTAGGTTGTTGGGGTTTCTATGAACCCTGACTATCTCTGGCCTCTTGGCTAAAGCCCGCATTTCTAATTGGATCAAGAGCTCTCTTAGTATTCTAAAGTCTAACTGGAATTCCAAGTCATCCTGATCAGAACCCTCTTAACCTTTTTTCCCTAACGAGATAACTCTACGAATAATTTGGGAGGATCAATTACAAATGTGATAAGATGTATAGGTGTAGGGCCTTTCTGAACCAACGAAAATGGGGCTTCTCTGACGAAACAAACTCTGAAGGACATCTACTCAGCCTTGGGATTCCTTCTTGTATAAATTGTTCTCTCATATCATTAGTGTGAGCTTCTCCTATGTATTTCTCCAAGTCACCCTTAAGTAGGGTGGTGACCCACATGAGCTTATCCTTGGGGGTAAGGAGCATCTGTCTAAGGGTACAAAGAGTCTCTCTAAGCTACTGGCCTATTGGTATAGGATTTTCATCCCCTGACCCATGGAATAAGAGATCTTGTATCTATGAAGCCTCTCTACGGAGGACTCATAGGGTATTATAACCTGATAACTCCCCAAAAGAGTTATTTTTAGTAGTATTTTTCACCTAAGTTTATTTTTAACTTGAGCAAGTTTAGGAGCATTTTTATATTAAATTTACTTAGTTTTATATATTTTGTATGATAGGAGCATTGTAGGTTACTTAGGGCTAAAATTGATTTTTGCTACTGAAAACTGTTACAGTGCATTAAGAAATACTGAGCGGACACTGCAACAGTCTTCTAACCTCCAAACGATTAAAAGAACCTTCTGGATTGGGACAACTCGCTTGGGAAGCTTTCACTTGGTTGGATATCACTTGAAACGTTGACATCTTTTATTGAGGGAAAAAATTCTCACCCAAGCTATAAAAGTGGAGTTATTGTGCATAAAAAGCGCGACGATTGAGAGTTATCCAAAGTACCATTTTTCCACATTAAATCTTTAAGAGCCATGGAAGCCTAAGCCCCTTTCCATGGATTATTGTAGTAGAAGGAAGCTTGTTGAGTAGCATCAACGGTCAAAATATCACTGTTCAAAGCTTTCCATTGAGAGAGGGAGTGATTTGAATGTTTAAACTTTTGTTGGATGATATTGTGGAATTATTATTTTGTGTTTACTTTGAACTTATTTTATGAGCTTATTACTTTATGATTGTGAGTAGAAATACTTATAATTAAATATATAATATCTTCAATTAAATCTCGAAATAGTTTCAGTCTTTTTTCTATATACCTTTGTGAGCATCGGTGTTGCTGAGTAGCATAGTGTATGCTGAAAAGTATACAACCAATTGATTAGTGCTAATATTTTGATCCTTTAATTGATGAAAGTTATAGTTGAGAAGGTTTTAATCAATGTTGACCAATCACATAAATTGAGTATGCATTATTTGCATGAGATTTGAAGTTCATAATATTGTATCCATTGATTTGATAGTTGACCAAGCGCTTTATGGAACGCTATAGTATGAATTGGTGTTTTTCCTCATTTATTTTATTATATTCTTTTTAGTTACTCTTATACTTGCTAAATCTTATTTTTGCAAACTCTAATGATAACACTTTGCTCCATATGGGTTCAATCTCCGTAGCATCAATTACTGCCACTTTATTACTTGAGTGATATGTATATTTATGTTAAATGCTATAGCATCTTACGTAACATCAAGTTTTTGGCACCGTTACTAGGGAACATCGATTTGATTTAGGGTTTTCTTGATTTCGCTTATTTTTTTTTTTTTGGAAGTATTTTTAGCTTATGTTTTTACTAGTTTATGCCCTAAAGCAACGAAGAATTAGAGACGTTTGATCTAGAGATTGAAAGAACTTTTAGGAGACGTCGTTGTGAAGCTTCTATGGCTGGATAAAGGAATTATATTTTACCCACGTTGCAGAATAGAGAAAATAATGAGTTGCTCACTGGTATTGGAGCTAGGCAACCATATTAAAACATGAATGACCGTCATCGCCCTATTCATGAGGATGTGGTGTCGATGTTGGATGATTTGCATTCGAGCATTGTAAGGCCAATTATTAATATTATGAATTTTGAATTAAAGCTAGTTATGTTCCAAATATTACAATCTATGGGACAATATAAAGGATCTATTGATGAACACCCTAGGGCTTATTTGAGAGTGTTTATGGAAGTTTGTGATTCTTTTATTCAGTAAGATGTTTTGAGGTGTAAAACCCCAAAATTTTGGTTATTGACCAAAATATAAATGTTAAAAGTTTAGTAGCCAAAGTATAAATTTGGCAAAATGTTAGGGACCAAAGTGGTAATTTTTTCAAAATGAAATTTATTCCATAAATGAATAGTTCACCACCAAGAATGATGTTTCCATGGGAATCAGATTTTTAATTAGGAATTTCTGTTAAAAGATAAAAAGTGTTAAAGTCTGGCAAAAATTCGGATAACCAGATCGAATCTGAATTTTGAGAAAATTTAAAGGATGATAAATTAAGCTTAGAAATGTTATTTCCATATTTTAAAATAATGGAAAATAATATGGACCATTGATTTGAGAATTTATTTCTATGTTTAATTTGGACCGTTGGATGAAAAATGACAAGATTGAAATTTTTGGAATAGTGCTTGGGCAAAGTTGTAAAAGGTGTACTAATTTGTTAATCTTTGACTTTTGAAAGATGATAAGTAACATGTGGCTTAGTATGAATGTAATTATCAAGTTTCATTAGTGGTAAAATTGTCATTTCCCATTAAATGAATTTTAAATTCATTCAAGCTTAATAAATGACAAATTAACATGAAATTATCTAGAAATTTCATGACATTTCTTCTTCAAAATCAGCCATGAACATGAGCTTCACAAGATATGGAGATTTGTTTTTTCATATTTGAGAAATTTCCTTTGGTTTTTGGATTAAAGCGTGAAATAGAAAATTGTTCTATTCAAAGAGCTCTATCAGTTGGTACCATTATTGCTTGTTAATCTCACTTGAATGCTTAATTCCCAAATTTTAGGATTTATGAACATGTTAGGGTTTTATGAATTGATGATGGATTTTGAGGTCACTGGTGTTGTAGAATCATTTTCAAGTTGATTAATGATTAAAACCACCTAGATATGCTTGTATTGAATTTAACCCAACCCTAGGTTTTGGGAAAATTAAAGATTTGGTTAAATTATATTGGGGGTTTGATTGTAGAAGGTTTGAAATGTTGTTTGGAGGTTGAATTCATGTTTGAAACAAATTGAAAATCCATGAATCCTAAACCCTATATATTTGGCCTTGAGAAGAAATTAGGAAAAAATATGGAAAAAAAATTCCATGTCTTAGAAATGATATTTGGAAGGTTATACAAGCTTTAAAATGTCGTTTGAACCAATTCATAATTTTTTTAAAGTTAGTGGACCCAATTGAAAATTATGTAAAATTATGAGATTAAAGTGTAATTGTTCAATAATTGATGTGCTATGCTAGAAATTAATGTTAGAGTGTTGAATTTGATGTTAGAATGTGAAATTGGGACATTTTGGAAAGTTGGTAAAAGTTGAGGATCAAATCACACTTATGAAAAAGTTAGAAAATTAAGTGAAAATGTTATGTGAAGTTTGGATAAATTTGGATAAAAAAGAACTTGAATGGTCAATTTGAAGGGTTATGGTAACATTTATGTTGTGACATGGAATTTGTATCGAATAAGCATTAGAAGATTTTTATGAAATTTATTTTCTAATGTGTGCCTATGTTAGTAAGATTCTATCATGTGGTTAAATTGTATATGTTTTATAAATGGTGTTCATTTAGATTAGGATTGAAATCAAGATTAAACAATATTAAATCTAAGGAGAAGCTTAGGGATGAAAGGTGAATTTCTAAGGAAGGTTGCAAGCTAAGGATAACAGGTGAGTGCATATTTAATTTGTATTTATGTTATCGAGCAAACATTGGCTTGCAATGAGCCGGAGACGGAGTTACTATGGTAAGAAGTGACTCCTAATGCTATGTGATTTATGATGCATGCATATATGCTCAATTGGTAAGCTAATAGATTTATGGAATAAGCTAAGGATGCAAATTGGTGAAATCTGTCTAGATTTTTGATTTGAACAGTAAGTTTACAAAATCACCATAAATTTTACAGAAATGATTAGAGGGTGATTTTACACCATTGGATTCATATATCAGTCTAATTTTGTTTAGAACAAACAAATACTCATTTCTATGAAAAGATATGAATTTTTAAACTAGGATAGGTCATAAAACATGGAAGCAAATTTTGTTCAAAACAACTTCTATAAGTCAGCTTTGAAAATTCACTATAAATAATGCAAATTGAACTAGAAGAAGTGCCTCATATGGTTAGATTTTTATTCGAGTCTAGTTTCCAGTGCTATAAACGGAATAGTTTTTAATTATGTATATTAATAAAGAATAATATTTCTTTGAAGGTAGTGCAAACTGCCAGAATATGAAATTGTGATAAATTTTAGGATCCAACCAAAATGGAAGCAAATAATCAAGTTAAAGCTTAGTGAGGGTTATATTTTGACTTGCATATAAAGTGTCAAAGTGAATACAATGCATGTATGAGATTATACATGGATGTTTCATACATCATTATCAAGACTTCTGATGAGTCTACCTTGTTCATATTGACATGATATTTACGTCATCTATCATATGACTGACATGTTCTTAATATGGAAAAAGTTGAAATTATAGTACATTTATCACTAATATATATGATTATGTACCATGAATATTATTTCAGGTATGAACTTCCGAATGTTAAGTTATATTGGTATACATTGTCATGGATGAATTAAATATATACTATATGCTCAAGTATCTCATTGAGGTATAGTTGGTATGCCATAGAGTCTAGTAGCAACCGCATATCAGTTTAACTCTAAAGGATACCTAGTGCGTATGGTGTGCATGACCTTATGTGTAAGCACTTAGGTGCATATGGTGGGCACGACCTTTGTAAGCACTTTGGTGCATATGGTGGGCACGACCTTATGTGTAAGCACTTCGTTACATATAGTGCACGACCTTATGTGTATTATGGTGGGCACAAACTTTTGTGTAAGCATTTCTGGGCATTTTGACTCGTGTACCCAGGTCCTCATATGTCTATTTTGGGCTATGGTTTATTGGGTAATAAATGTTAAATAGATGAAAAAACTTATGCGCTTATGTAATAAATGACAAGTATATCGGTAAGAAAAGCTTGTGAGCTTATAGAATAAATAATGGAAAGTATTGGTATAGAAAAGCTTATAAGCTTATGAGCTTAATTAGACAATTTTTTATGAAATACATCAGAACTCCCTACTACTTGAAACCAATTTTGAAATAGAAGTCAGTATATATATTTTAATTTCCTCTGATTAATTATTTTATAATAATGTTAAAATTTGGAAATTTTTAGGGACCAAAATTTTACCCATTTAAGTTAAGAAATGTTTGAATAATTATGTGACATCGTTAACTTGTATAGTATAAATATATAGGTTATTGGTGTTACAAGAGGAGGATTTAAGCTGAAGGTATTTCCTTATTTGCAACGTGATAAAGCACAGGTTTGGTTGAGTTCACTGCCACTAATTGCTATATCGTTCTGGATAAATTAGCATAGAAATTCTTGTTGCGATCCAACTAACCGAATATGAAAGCTAAACTTTGAAATGGTTTAACTTCATTCAATCATATAGAAGATGTAAGCTTTTATGAAGCATGGGAAAGATTTAAAGAATTACCGAGGAAGTGTCATATGCATGGATTCCCATATTGGACTAAAATGGAGATGTTTTATAATGGGTTAAATATACACACTCATATGATGGTTGATGCTTAAGCAAACGGAGCTTTGCTAGATAGGACATACAATGAATCCTATGATATTCTAGAAAAGATCTTCACTAATGATTATCAATATCCTAATACATGCACGTTTGGTTGGTGTAATGCTACAATAGTATACTCTGAAGCTTTTAACTTTATGGCATCTCATATTTCAGCATTGACTGAAATGGTGAAGAAATTGCATAAATCATGAAGAATGTACAAAGTTAAAACTGCATCTCTTATCTCTTGCATATACTACGACAATGATCATATGTTTTATGAATGCCCCCAAAATCCAGAGTCTATTTACTACATGCGAAATTATCAAATGAACGATAATGCTTTTGGCATTACATACAATACAAATTTCAAAAATCATCCCAATCTTTCTTGGAGAAGCTAGAATGTTTCCAATCCACAACATTAGCAGTATTAACAACAACATTATACTCAACAGAACCATATGCCACAGTCCTAGGCACAACTTTTACTCAATCACAACAAAGACAGAATTAGCAAAGTCAATCTTCAAACCAAACTTCAACTTTAATGCCTTTTGAAGCTATGATGAAAGAATATATGGAAAGCAAATCTGCCTCATTAAGGGTTATAGAAAAACATATGTGAAAAATGGATAATTCTCTAAATAGTCGATTGCAAGGAACACTTCCTAGTGACACTGATAATCCCAAGCAAAGTAGTAAAGACAATTGCAAGGCCATTACTACAAGAAGTAGAATTCATATTGGGGAACCAATGAAATACCAAGGAGAAATAATGAATAAGTTCATCAACATAGTAAAGGGAAGAGCAAATAAGTTTAGCCTGAATTGGGTGTGAGTCAATTCCTAGCACCAGACGTAGGGCAGAGTAGTAATTCAACATCTGACACTCAGCTAACTTCAATGCCTCAGCAAAAGCAACAAAACATGTCTCCATCATTTCCACATTGCTTTAAAAAGACAAAGTGGATTATCAATACAAAGCTTTTATTGATGTTGTTCACCAACTCACAATTAACATTTCGTTGATTGATGTTTTACAGAAAACCCATGAAGGAAATTATCTCGAAGAAACGAAGAATTGGTGAGTTTGAAATAGTCACTCTTACTGAAGGATATAATGCTATGGCTACAACTCAATCTCCACCGAAGTTTAAAAATCCAGGTAGTCTCAATATTCCTTATAACATTGGTGACACATTTATAGGTAAAACTTTATGTAATTTGAGTGCTAGCATAAATTTAATGTCTAACATAAATTTAATGCCATCGTTAATCTTTAGGAAATTTAGGAGCGGTGAAGCAAGACCAACTACAGTTACTTTGTAACTTGTTGATCACTCTAACGTACATCCTAGTGGTATCATAGAGAACATGCTTGTGAGAGTAGACAAGTTTATTTTTACTACAGACTTCATCATTTTAGATTAGGAAGTAGACAAAGATGCTCTACTTATTCTAGGCCATCCAATCCTTTCCACATGTCACACTTTAATTGATGTTGAGAACGGGGGATTAACTATGTTCTTAAATGATGAGCAGATTACTTTAATTTATTGAATAAATCTTTTTGATATTGATGACAATGTTAACTATTTCCCACTTGGTGTGATTGATATTTTTGCAAAGGAGCATTTGGAAGAATGCTACAGTGCAGATAAAGCCTTATGTGATTCAGTAGTATTTGAGGAATTCTTGAATGATGCAGAAGAAGAATGTTGTAGAAAATATCTCCGAACATTGAACCTTTGCAAATGAATGATCATACCCTTCAAGCACCAAAGTCATACATTGAAGAACCACCAAAGCTTGAATTAAATCCTCTGTCAGAGCATTTGAAATATGCATACCATTCAAAAATTAGACACTTCCAGTCATTGTTGTAGCACAACTTACAGTATTACAAGAAGATCAACTGATTGATATGCTGAAACAACATAAGAAAGCTATTGCATGGAGCATTGCTGATATAAAAGTCATTAGTCCATCATTTTGCAAGTATAAAATTCTTTTGGAGGATCCCAATAGTAGCTCAATTGAACATTATTGAAGATTAAATCCAATCAAGAAAGAAGTGGTTAGAAAGAAGATTATCAAATGGTTGGATGCTGGAATTATATATACGATTTTAGATAGAAATTAAGTAGTCATATGTATTACGTTTCAAAGAAAGGTGGCATTATCGTGGTGACAAATGATAAAAATGAATTAGTGCTGACAAGAACCACTATTGGTTGGAGAATATGTATGGATTATAGGAAGCTTAACAAAGCAACAAGAAAGGACCACTCTCCATTGTCATTCAAAGATCAAATGCTAGATTGACTTGCTGGTAATGCTTTTTTATTTCTTTTTGGATGGATATAATGGTTATAATCAAAATGCTATAACTCTAGAAGATCATGAGAAAAAAACTTTCACATGCCGTAGTCCTTGGGTGGTAGTCAATCACACAGTCGTAGTCCTTGAGCACCTCAACCCACCTATGTTGTTTGAGGTTTAATTCATTCTGAGTGAGCAAGTACTTAAGTCTCTTGTAATCGATGAAGCTGTAACACTTCTCACTAAAGGTACTTCTGTCAAATCTTTAAGGCAAACACTATTATTGCTAGCTCAAGATCATGAGAAAACAACTTTCACATTTCGTAGTGCTTGGGTGGTAGTCAATCACACAGTCGTAGACAACTTTCACATTTCGTAGTCCTTGGGTGGTAGTCAATCACACAGTCGTAGTCTTTGAGCACCTTAACCCACCTATGTTGTTTGAAGTTTAATTCATTATGAGTGAGCAAGTACTTAAGTCTCTTGTAATAGGTGAAGCTATAACACGTCTCACTAAAGAGGTACTTCTGTCAAATCTTCAAGGCAAACACTATTATTGCTAGCTCAAGATCATGGGTGGGATAATTTTGCACTTGAGGTTTAAACTAACGGGATGCGTAAACTACAACTTTACTCTCTTGCATCAACATACATCGCAGGCCATTCAACGAGCTATAACTGAAAACTGTGAAGTCTTTACCTGACTCTGACTGGGTCAACATTGGGGTCGGGTCAAAATGATTTTCAACTGTTCGAAGCTTTTTTTATTTCTTGTCCCAAACGAAGATGACTTCCTTCTAAAGCAGTTTTGTTTGTGGAGTAACTATCATCAATAAGCCCTGAATAAACCGACGGTAGTACCCAACTAGATTGAGGAAACTGCACACATGTGACACATTTTTTAGATGGCTCTCACTCTAGTATGGCTTAAATCTTACGAGGGTCGACTCAGATGTTATCTGCTGACACGACATGACCTAAGAATGAAACCTCTAGTAGCCAAAACTCACACTTCCCAAATTTGGCATACAAACAACGGTCTCAAAGTGTCAGAAGGACGATGCAGAGATATTGATCATGCTCTTTCTCTGATTTAGAGTATACTAGGATATCATCTATGAACACCACCATAAACTAATCTAGGTATAGGTGTAAGACTCAGTTCATCAAGTCCATAAATATTGATGGTGCATTGATGAGTCTAAATGACATTACCAAGAACTCATAATGATCGTATCTTTTTTATAAATCTATCTTTGCTACATTTGCATCCTTGACTTTCAACTAGTAGTAGCATGACCACAAGTCGATTTTAGAAAATATGCACTCTTCTCTAAGCTGGTTGAAGTGGTCGTCTATCCTAGGAAGCGAATAACATATTTTATGGTTAACTTGTTCAATTGTCTATAGTCGATTTATAGCCTCATCAACCCATCATTCTTCTTAGCAAACAAGATCGATACTCCCCATGAGGATATGCTCAGTCACATGAACCATTTCTTTAACAACTCCTGAATCTCAAGTTTCAACTGTTTCAACTCTGTCGGTTTCAATCGATAGGGAATAATGGAAACTAGGGCTAAACCATGTATTACCTTGATGCCAAACTCTAATTAACGCTCAAGAGATGAACCCAATAATTTTTCTAGAAACACGTCTAGGAAATCTTACATTTCTCAGATGTCCTTAAGTGTTGGAACTAAAATTCGGGTGTCGATCACATGAGCTAAGAAGGTCTCATATCCCCATTCGATCATTCACTGAGCCTTTTTACCTGACACAATTCTTGATTGGCCTGACTTCTCACTAGTCATTAACAACTTGGTACCATCATTTGCTCCGAGTTTAAGCTATTTGATTTTGCACTTCAAATTGACGTCGTGATCAGTTAATCAATCCATACTCAAGACTGTGTCAAACTATCTAAATGGTAACTTCATCTAGTCTTCTAGAAAGATCTAACCCTGAATCCATACTGGGCATTGGCTGTGAATCTTGTTTAGTAGGATGTTTAGACCTAGGGGGTTTATCAATATAGTAACTGAATGAAAATGCTAAGAATGTACATGTTATCGCATATGTTGCATCATGCTGCTTCGGGGCTCTCACAATATATTATTTGAAGGTTGCTTACGACTTTACACCAGCTATTGATCTAGTTGTCCCCCTACTTTGTTGTCCAGATGTGATACTACTACCTTTAACTGGCCCTCAACCTCACTATACTGATACGTTGACCTCTGAGTCACTGCTGGTACTACTCTCTAAATCCCTGGGCAGTCTCTAACAAAATGGTCTAAGGAGCCACAACTGAAGAAACCCCTCGAACCCTGCTAGCACGTCCCTGGGTGTCTCTTCCCACACTGAGTTTAGACTAGATGGGTAAAGAGGTTGACTCACTAGTGCTAACTCTGAAAATAAGTGTCAATGGTCTCCTATAAGACTCATATTTACCCCTTCAATTGGAACTCTGACTAATTCTCCTAGACTGGGCTATTGAGGGTTCCCATAAACCTTGACTATCTCTGACCCTCTTGGCTAAAGTCTGTATTGATCTCATTGACTCGAGAGCTCTCTTAGTTTGTCCTACAAACTCACTGAACTGTCTGGCCATTAAACTCGAAACATTCTCAACCGCCTTTGGCTAACGAGATAATTCTGCGAACACTTTAGGAGGACCGACTGCAAGATGTGATAAGATGTCCAAGTGTAGGCCCTCTCTGAACCTATGACAACGGTGCTCCTCTGACAAAACCAACTCTTAAGTATATCTATTCAGTCTAAAGAACTCCCTCTCGTATAAATTGTTCCTTCATATCATTAGTGTGAGTCTTTTCTATGTATTTCTATATGAACTCGAAGAGGAATTAATCCCATGACGGTCTCTCTTGCTCTATAGTCAACTTTAACGTCTCCCTCCAGTCAATGGCGTCACCCTTGAGCAAGATGGTGACACATGTGAGCTTATCCTTGGGGATAAGGTGAAACAGTCTGAGGGTGCACCAATCTAAGAAGTAGTTTACCCTTGAGCTCATCCCATCAGTCAATGGCACCACTGGTCGCTGCTATGAGATTGTCATCCCCTGACCCGTAAAAATCAAAGGTCTTGTATCTACAGAGTCTCTCTACTAGGCACACTTAGAGTATTATGGCCTAATAACTCTTCAAAATAGTTATTTTAAGTAGCCCTTTTCACCTAGGTTTAGTTTGAACCTGAGCAAGTTTAAGAGATTTTTAGGATTAAATTTACTTGGTTTTATACATTTTGTATGATAGGAGCTTGTGGGCTGCTAAGGGCTAAAATTGATTTTTTTTGCTTAAAATTGTTACACTTAGGCTGTAGCATTGCAGGAAATGTTGAGCGGATGCTACAGCGGTCGTCTAAGCTCTAAATGGTTGGAATAACCTTCTGGATTAGGACAGTTGGATTGGGCAACTGTCATTTGGCAAGATATCACCAAAAACATGGACATATTTGATTAGGAGAATAAATTATTATCCAAACTATAAAATAGAAGTATATTTGCATAAAAAAATGACGATGGGAGTTATCCAAAGTACCATTTTTCCACGTTAAATCTTTAAGAGCCATGGAAGCTTAAGCCCCTTGCCAGAGATTATTGTAGCACAAAAGAAGCTTGCTGGATAGCATCAGTTGTCAGTGGATCATCGTTCAAGTCCTTCTATTGAGAGGAAGTGATTTGAATGTCTAAACTTTTGTTAAATGATATTGTGAATTTCTTATTTTGTGTTTACTTTGATACTTATTTTATGAGCTTAGTACTTTATGATTGTGAGTAGAAATACTTATAATTAAATATATAGTATTTTTGATTAAATCTAGAAATAGTTTCATTCAATTTGTTATATACCTTTGTGAGCATTGGTGTTGCTAAGTAGGATAGTGTATGCTAAAAAGTATGTGGGCCAATTGATTAGTGATGTTAATGTTTTGAACCTTTAATTGAAGAAAGTTGTTAAATAAGTTAAAAAGGTTTTAGTCAATGTTAACCAATCGCATAAATTGAGTGTGCATTGTTTGCATGAGATTTGAAGTTCATAATATTATATCCATTGATTTGATAGTTGACTAAGCACTTTCTGGAATGTTGTAGCATGAACTGGTGTTTTTCCTTATTGATTTTATTATCTTCTTTTTAGCGTCTCTTATACTTGATAAATCTTATTTTTGCAAACTCTAATGATAAAACTCTACTCCCTATGGGTTTGACATCCGTTACACCAATTGCTACCACTTTATTACTTGAGTGATACGATACATATACTCACGCTAAAATGTTATATCATCTTATATAGCATCATGGCCAGCTAGACTGGGGCTGTTAAAGGGGGATGAGGTGCAGTTAGGGTACTAGGTAAGAACTTAGCGATCTACCTAAGTAAGGAGGTGAGATCCCTATAGAAGGTCTCCTCCTCGACCCCTGTGTCTACTGGTACCTCGTTCTACTCTGAATTAGGGACAAACTCATCACTGGTGTTGGCTGCTAATGAGGCGTGACTCTCGTCTATCATCTTAACTATATTTGTAACACCCTAAACTTGGTTGGGCCTAAAGTGCCACATTGGGCTACCGAAGCAACCCCTGATTTTCAAAACCTATTCATTTTCTTTTTAAACATGATGAACGATATCATAATAAAACATAAATAACTGTTATAAAACATTTTACAAAAGCCAAAGCTCCATGACACATAATTTAAAATCAAAATAATACAAACTTTGAATTTTAATAAATTGAATACATAAGTAAGGTTTATGAATACATAAGCTCACTAAGCTATAGTATGGTACTCTGAATGAGATGCTGGAAGTCCTACTGTGACGGTGCTCCACGAACTGCTCATGCTACTAACCTACCAATAGAAAACATCCTAGGGTTTAGCTTACAAAGGCCAACAATATAATCGTTAATCTAGAGCAGCAAAAGAATCTCATAAACACAAGCATGCTAAAGACATAATACTAAGTAGTAAGGACATGCATGGTCTATATCAAGTACTACCTACTTAAGGCTTATCTGTCTATCACTAAAGTAGGGGTCTCATGCATCCATAAATCCTCGGTTAAGAGCTTAGCCATGAGTACACCTTTAAAGGGTCTCTAACCCTATTGGATGTATCTAATGTGTATTGTCTAAATGTGGTATTGATGCTCATGTGCATTATTTGAATGCAATACTGACTCTGCTATGCATTATCTGAATGCAATATTGTCTATGTTATGCATTATTTGAATGCAATATTGAATCTACTATGCATTATCTGAATGCAATACTAACTCTACTATGCATTATTTGAATACAATACTAATACTACTATGCAACATACAAGTTGTGGCTGGCATCATGGTACAACTAAGGGTTCTGCATCTCTGAGCTCAAGCACCACCTCGGGTGCCTAGGTAAGATCCAGAACAGTATCAAAAATGTACACCTGACTCTTTTCGTATATGGGGTGATATCCGGAGCTATATCTGAAACATACACCCTGCCAACTTACTTCATCGAGTCTTGGGGCATATGCGCCTAGCTGGCGAGAGAAGTGTCATGGCACTGACTGGTATATACTTGAACATAATGACAAACAAGACAATCACCCTACTGCTAAAGTAACTCGAGTTTTCTGGTTGTTTCCCAAGTCTCACACAAAGGCTAGTTTTATGACATCCTAGCTGTTACTATTTCTAGGTTTTCTGAGTTATTATGTTTGTTACTCTCCCTAATTGTTATCTCACTTGTTCTTTCATATAGAATGTTAAGCGAGGCTTTATTGGTATGTTTTTATTGATAATTTGTATTGATTTGGTTTTTTCTATAAAAGGGCATTTTAATCATTCTCTGACTTTGTAGAAGTTTCTATGCATCTCAGGACTTCACGATGATTATTGTGGTTACTATTTACTTTTTATTGTTTTGGTTAGCCTAATATCTGACTCAGGTTCATTGTTGGGTAGCGATGCTCAATTTGATATTACTACGCTTTCCCTTAATCCGGCCTCGAATTAAAGGGATAATTGTACGTCAACACTCTTGATCATTCTTGTGATAAATGACTCCGCTGTTTTATAATATGATTATTCGATCATACCACTTAGCGGTACTCATTGGGTAATAATCCTTCATTCTTAGCTATCTGTTATGTTCAACTGAAGATACTTGGTCGTGTTACGACTGCTATGGTTACACTGGTTGTAAGCTACTCCTACGAGTGTAACTGGGCCCCTTTGGCCATTTATGTCCCTCACGAACTAAGTCTTGTCCTTACTAAGTCTTATCCTTACGGACCATTCCTAGCTATTACAAACCTTAATCGGGTAAAATCTGATTATACAATGTGGTAGTATCGATAATCTAACTCTAGTATTGATACCTTAAGGTCAAGTATCAATACCTCTATGAGTATCGGTACCAAAAATGCATTATGTTGCAAAAAATGGGCTCACAGTATTGAACTGTTACCTTGAGTATCGCTACTGCAGGGCATTATTAATACTCACCCTGGCAGTATCGATTTTCACTTCTAAAATCCCTAATTTAATCCCCAAATCAACCAACATCAATATTATTTATCCCATTACTAATACTCAAACCCTAAACTAGTTTATTTAGGCTTGAGGATCACCTAAAAATCATTCTAAATGACTTGGTTTAGTTTTTAATATTGCTTTAAAGTTTTAACAAGTTGTTTAGGGTCTTAAGGTGTCTTAAAACACATTATTAAAACCTAAAACATGGTTTGATCATGAATTAAAGGTAAACTCTAAACATGCTCAGATATCCAAATCCTAACAATTTATTGAAATTTATGAAAACTCAATACTCCAAAGGATTAGAAATACACTACCTTGATAATTGAATTCCGAAATAGAGCTCCTTTAACTAGAAATCATCCTCCACCATGACTTGGATGATAAAACCCTTAAATTTTCTTACAGCCAAAGCTTTGAAACATTAATATAAGTTTAATAGAGGGATTAAAGAGGAATTTTAAGCATAAATATTGATCAAGATCTTACCTTTTTGCTATAAAGCTTAGAGAGGAAAAATGGGATGAGGAAAATAAGAATAAAGAAAATGAAGAGAAGAAAATGGAAAAAGATATAAAAGTCTCCATCTTTTAAAATGGGCTTACATTATTGGTCCTGATAATATTTTACTATTTAAAAACCCATTTTTTGCTAATTAGGCCCAAGACAACCTAGTTAAGCCCAACTACTTGAATTATAAATTTTATGGGGTCCATTTACCTCTCGGGTAAACCTGAAACTACTAGCCTAAAATTTGGGGGTGTTATAATATGTTGCGTCATCTGCCATAAGTTTTTTCTTAAATTGAGAAATAAATTGAGGTTATTATCGTCATTCCAGTCATTATAATAATCTTGACTCTCTAGAGGCATGTACATGTATATATGTTGACTAACTCTAACCCTTGGGTCCTAAGAACGACTAAACCTAATGTTCTGATACACTAAATGAAACACCACCCGAAGATCGAGAGATTAGAATGTCACACAGGATCATCGAAGTGGATAAACCAAAACTTTTTCTTTAAAAATTGATTGAAAAAAACTGATAAAAATCCATCCATAGTAAAATAAAATAAAACATAATAATAATATGAGTTTACAAAATATGGGGAGCTCCCAAAAAATTCAAAGTAATAACAATACTGGGTTTTACAAAAACAGAGTTAGGGCTAAATACATAAGGGTCTATAAAATAGTACATGCCCTCTAAAATAACTCAAGACGTACTCAGGTACCTTAGTTGGACTGGAACTGCTATCGACGATAATGATTTACTACTAGTCTCATAATAACATGCACATGGTATCATATTCTAAACGTTGAGCTTACAAGCTTAATACCACACTGATAACTATATTGTAATACATGCATTCTTTAAATGAGTTGTCTAGTGGCATATGTATGAATACATGTAAAATGCTTATATGAACTGTTGAGTAGGCATCATGGTGTGGCTGAGGGTTCTGCATCTTAGAGAGCCTTCCTAAAATGCCCTCAGGTATCTAGGGTGAGATCCAAAACTGCACCGAAAATGTACACCCGACCAACTTACTCTGTCAAGTCTTGGGGCATCTGCACCTAGTCGGTAACTAAAGTGCTTTGGCACTGACTGGGATATCCAACTAAGATTATCATGTTATGCTAAAGAGACTCAGGTGTCGTAGTTGTTTCCCAAGCATCAAACAAGGCTAGTTTTATGTAATCCTAGTTGTTATTGTTTCTAGCTTCTGAATTTAATTATTATTCTAACTTGTAGTTTTATTTGTTGACATTTTATTGTTTTGGGCCCCTCAAACTAACCCTTAAAATCCCTTGGTTTTATTATCCAAATCTATTTGTGGGTAGAGATACTAAGCCTTGAGTATCGGTACTGACTTATAGGTATCGATACTACCCTCTTGGTATCGATTTTACTAACTTATTGAAGACTACTAGCAAAAGTTTAGTATTGATACTCTAGTTTGAGTATCGATACTCCTGGTCTATGGTATCGATACCAAAATCGCCTTTGATGCTTTGAAAAATACCTTAGTATTGATACCCTACTAGGGGTATCTGTACACCCTCTTGGTATCGATTTTACTAACTTATTGAAGACTACTAGCAAAAGTTTAGTATGATACTCTAGTTTGAGTATCGATACTCCTGGTCTATGGTATCGATACCAAAATCGCCTTTGATGCTTTGAAAAATACCTTAGTATTGATACCCCTACTAGGGGTATCTGTACTCTACCCTTAGTAACTATACTCCCTTGAGTACCGATACCAAAAATGACTATTGGAATTCGCTAAGTGCTCCCAGTATTGATACCACCCTGCAAGTATCGAGACCAGACTAACAGTATCGATACTCCATGAAAGAGTATCGATACTCCATTTCTAAGACTCTCTTATTTTACGCTGATTGATGAATAATATCGATATTGTTCTTCCACAACCTATACTCGTGCCTAGAAATACCCTATTTTGTGCATGGAAAATGCTAAATGTATACCTCAAAGACCCTACTGAGGTTTCCAATTGTTATTAAAGTCTACTGATGATTAAAACATGTCATAAAAGGTCTTTTAACATACTGAAAAAATCAAAAGATGCACCTACCATGGACATGCTTCATAACTCATGCAACCTACCCAAAAACTTATCTAGTGATCAACATGTGGTAGAGATGAGTTAGAAGTGTGTTACCTTTGATTTATTTGCTGAAAGTAACACCTCAAGTCACCTAAGCACAAGCTTTTCATTTTTCTTGCCCTTGAAGCTTTCTCTTACTTCTCTCACTAACAAAAAATCAACCATAAAAGTTACTATCCGAGTTTAGAGGTTAAGAAGGATTAAGAACACTTTCTAAGGTCTTATTCCACCAAAAAACGTGCTGATTTACAATAGGTTCCTAACCCCCAACTAAAACCCACATTTGGAAATCATGGTGAAATGAAGAGATTAAGGGTTTGATTTGAAGCTCTAAAGATGGAGGTTATGAATCTTACCTTTAGAATTCCAAACTGAGGTTGCAAAGCCACCAAGATAACACTTTTTCTCATTCTAGGTTGAGAGGAAATGATATGGATGAAATAGGAAAATAACAAAGTAAATGAGGGAAAAGATGAGGGAAGGACGTGTTATCATCAAGGGGGTTTCATCTTTTCAAAATTAAAATGGTATAATCACCTTCTTGGTCCTCCTAACTTTGTTCACAATCTAAAAATGCCATTTTTATCCACTATTGGGGCTCAACCCAATCCCTAATTCACTCAAACTTAGATCAATGTGTAACATCCTAAACCCAATTGGCCTAAAGTGCCACATTAGACTACCCAAGCAACCCCTAATTTACAAAACCTATTCGTTTTCTTTTCAAATATGTTGAATGGAATCATAAATAAAACATAAATAATTGTTATAAAAATATTTGATAAAACGGAGCTCCATGACACATAATTTAAAACAAAATAATACATCTTGAAGTTTACAACTCAAGTACATAGGTAAGGTTCTATGAATATACATGCCCACTAAAGATACAATACAATACTCTGACAGAGATGTTGGAAGTCTTGGTGCAAAGGTGCTCCATAAATTGCTCAAGCTACTAACATACCAATGAAAAATATCCGAAGACTGAGCTTACAAAGCCTAGTAGTATAATCGCTAATCTATAGTAGCATTAAGAGTTTCATAAACACAAGAATGCTAAAGACATGGTACTAAGCAGTAGATACATGCATGATCTAGATCAAGTGCTACATACTTAAGGGTTAACTATTCTATCGCTGAAATAGAAGTCTCGTGCTTCCCTTAATCCTCTATTAAGGGTCTCACTATGAGTACACATTTAAAGGGTCTCACCATGAGTACATATTTAAAGGGTCTCTAACCCTGATGACTATAATTTATACGCATTATCTAAATATGACATTGATACTCCTATGTATTAGTTGAATGTAAATCCAACTAGTATATGGTCTTACATAGCCAACAAACACTAGTTAACTAAGGGAACCCGGTGTCACATACCATCAGTGTAATTCCCGCTCAACTAAAGCATTTGCTTTGTCTCATAGAGCCATCAAGCCAAGCTTTAAGGAGTCTGTTGTACTGAATGATGCAACTATACATGCATATTTAAGGTCCCAAAGGACACACAACTCTGACATCGCTAACTCACTCTTCTTGAGTGTTTGATACTCGTGCCCTAGTTAGCCATTGAAGTGCCTATCTCGCTCGTTCTCTCATCTAGAATGTTGTGTAAAGGTTTATTAGTATGTTACTGTTATTTGTTATTAAGCTGCTCTATTCTAGTCATTCGTTACTTAAGGACATTTTAGCTATTTTCTGTCTTTAGAGAAGTCTCTATGTGTTTCGTGGTCTTATGATGATTATTATGTTTACTGCTTATTGGTTGTGATACTATCTAGCCCAATACCTGACTCGGGTTCATTATTGGTTAGTGATACTCTACCTGCTCTTAATTCATCTATTTCATAATTGGTTTATTTCGTCATATCACTTGTTGATACACCCTCTGCAAATATCCTTCATTATTAGATATTCAATACGAGGCCTATAAAGGTAATTTCTGCTCCCAAGGGCATTTTATTAACATCCCTCACCCATGCTAGATACTCGATCTCAACCAATATTAAACTTCTCACTCTTGAGTCTATTTGACATCTTGAAGTCACCCAACCACTTTAGGTATTGATATCAAGCCTTCAGTATGGATACAAGCCCTTCGGTATGGAGACCATTCGTTCAGTATGGAGATCAGTGGTCCGATATTGAGCATCCGATATCGATACTACAACCCTCAGTATCGATACTTAGGGGTCAGTATCGATTCTTTTTCCCTCAATATCGATACTCCGTGCTAGAAAAACCCTAAATTTCTTCCTAATTCATCCAATATCGATATTATTCATCCAGTATCGATACTCTAACCCAAAACTATCTTATTTAGGCTCGAAAAAAACTAAAATCGTCACTAATGTCTTAGTTTGGTTCCTAATCATGTGCTAAAGCTTCAGAGAGTTACTTAGGTTAAAAAGTACAAAAATGTATTCTTAACCTCTAAAATTTCATTTCATAATGAAATCAAATATAAACCCTAAAATACTTAAATACTCAAATCCTAGCAAATCTTTATATTTAAGAAAACCTTAACACTGCAAAATATTAGAATTACACTACTTTGATGTTTGAATCCCGAAATGAAACTCCTTGCTTAGCCACACACCCTTCCACTTTGATTTCCCATAATTTTTCTCTTTAGCTATAAAAACTCATGGCTTGAATTATTAAAACGATGTTACGAGAAGGATTAGGAACAAAATTGAAATTTAAAAGATGTAAGAATGGCTCAAAATACTCACCTTTAGCTTGGGCCTTTGGAAATGAAGAAGAAGAATGGAAATGAAAAAAATAGAGAGGAGAATAAGATGAAAGAAATAAAAAGGCTTCATCATTTTAAAATGGGAAAATCACACGATAGAGCATTCCTCATCTTTCTACACTTTAAAAAACCCCTTTATGACTAATTGGGCTCAATTCCAACCCGATTAAGCCCAACACGTCCCAACAACTTTAATTATGAAAAATCACAGGTCCCCAATCTTCTCGGATAAATTCGAAACTACTAGCCCAAAATTTGGGTTGTTACACAAGGCTTCTTACAAGATATGAGGTTCATCCAAGGCCCAATTCAGATTAAC
Organism: Hibiscus syriacus; assembly: GCF_006381635.1. Lineage (NCBI taxonomy): Eukaryota > Viridiplantae > Streptophyta > Magnoliopsida > Malvales > Malvaceae > Hibiscus > Hibiscus syriacus. The sequence continues at coordinate 3,441,444 of NW_024062882.1, read as the reverse complement.
CCAAAACTCCTAACCTGAGATTCAGTGCGTTACAAAAATGGAGAGGAATTATCATGAAATTTCTACTAAAATATCTTAAGTCATTTGTCGTTAATATAATTAAAATAAATTAAAAATTCATTTTAATATCAAATGACCTTTTTGCCTTTATGATCACTAAGGTCAAAGATGACCAAACAATTAATAGCTTCCAACTTTGCCCTTGAAGTTTCCTGAAATTACAATTTCACCATTTTCATCCGACGATCCTGATTTAACATGGAAAATCAACTTAAATCCAATGGTCCATGTTAAATACTACTAATTTAAGATATGAAAATGACATTCTTGACTTTTCCTTATCATCCTTCAAAATATCTAAAAAAACTTATTCAATTGGATTATCCGAATTTTTCTCATACTTTATCGCTTTATAACTTATAACACGAACTCCGAATCAAAAATTCGAGTGATACAAAAATATCATTGTTGGGGTAAATTATTCATTTATGGGATAAAAATTTTTTTAGGAAAATTATCATATGGTCTCTAAACTTTTCCCAAATTTAAACTTTGGCCACTAAACTTTCAATTTATTCATTTTGGTCACTGGCCAAAGTTTTAGGGTATTATACTGACTGCGTACTTTACCCTTTCTAATTTTATCTTATTGGTTCAATTAACCAGACCATTTTTTTTATGGTGCAACAAGGTAAATCATATTAAGGGCTAACAGAATCCTCCCGAAATATTAATGTTGTTATCGCCTGTGTTTAAAGTAGATGAAGTTCTCCGATTGATTTTTCCCGTATCAACGATGTTAGAAAATCTCTCAATGTGAAGCTATCGGATTAGAACTTGATAATTCATATTATAGTTTTATCAACTTTAAATAAGATTGGATTTATTAGTTACCTATGAATAGATTTTGAAGCTCATAGGGATGACGTCAGACTAGTTTTTATTCGATCTAAATTTGATCCGAAAATTAGTATCAGATACAATACAAGTTTAAAAAGTCCATCTGACTCGAAATTCAATCAAATTTTAAAGAAAATATATAACATTAAATTTTCAATCTAAACTCGATCTAATTTGGTCCAAATTAAACTCAAATTTTAATATAAAAACTTACCGAAATAGAACGAGTCAAAATCCGTTAAATCCGATTAAAATTGCTATCATAGGCCCAATTCTCAAACCCTTTTTATTCTTACAAAATCACACTCTCGCTCTTGCTTTCACGCTTTTTCTTTTGCCTATTCCCCTCTTTCCCTCCCCCTCTTCTTCTACGCGCGCAGCGCAAAAGATCTCATTATCTCTCTCAGTGCATAATTCGCCGAACGAAGCGAGATTCAAGGTCAGTTCATCTAACACCTTCATCTCTTTTCGATTTGTTTGCTTCATGTTTGGATGCCGAGAAAGCATAGGCTAAGAAAAGGGGGGATGAAAAAAAGACTCGAAACAGCCGAACTTTTTCGACTTTCTTTGGTTTTTCCATTACGGAGCTGATAATGTTAGCTTAGGACACTAATTTTGTGTTAATTTTGGTTTTTTTTTATATATGCATAAGTTTCGTATTTGGTGTCAGCTTCTTCTTTTAAGCTGAAGTTGAGCGTTTTTGTTAGATTGAAACTGAATGAGTACACCTTTAGGGTTTTGATTAAGAATATGTTGCCTGGATGTTGAGGATTCTATTTGTGTTAAATGCTGAAAGATTGGTTTATGTGTAGTTTAAAGTAATAAGTAGTGCAGGAAAATGGTAGTGGATTAAAGATATGTACGTTTGTAAATGCATATTATTGATTTCATGAATGTTGTTAAGTTGGAGCTTAGAATGACCTTGTTTTTGAAGAGATAGTTGTTTGTTTAAGATAGCTCACTTTGAGTTTTCTCCGACTCATTTTGTTTGTATTTTTCACATTAGGTGTTTTATGTGTAATGCTGATATCTTTATATTGATTTTTTAAGCAAATTCTTGTTTCTACTTTCTTTTGCATTTTGTTTGGTTGCTGAATTTTGGTCTAAATTTTCCAATGTCATTAAAGAAAGGGTGATGCATGGTGTTATTAGCTGGGTGATACATCATGCATTGTTTTTCCAAATCCAAATTCACCATATCACCCTTCCCCTCTCATGTTCCCCCTATAGTTGCTCGAAAATCGTATTTCTTTTGGAAATCAAAGCTCAAATTTTGTAAATGGGAGATTTGATTTCTCAGTTTTGTTGAAAATACAGTGGAAATCTCTTGAATTTTCTTGTCATAACTTACTATGTATTGTGCATTGTTAGACGTGTCCATTTTTTTCTCATCCCTTTTCGGTTTTATATTTTATGTTAGGATCTTTCGATTCTCTTATCTGAATAACTTTACCTTCCTCTTTGTCAAACTTCATTAATTTATTTATTTGTTAAATAAAAAATTTCCAACTTATTGTTGCAATATCGGTGCTGTTATGTAGCATTTTTAGCCTTCTAATTGATATGATCAAGGTTGGAAATATGGGCGTTTCTTCATCTGAAGAAAAGAGTGAAAAGGGAAACCATTTTAAGCCGGAAGAAAGTATATCAGAACAGGCCAATGAATTTCGTAGTGAATGTTTAATTACTGAATTTTCAGAAAATAAAGATCAATGTGGCAATGCAATAGCACAAAGTGAATCAGCAGAAATTGCCATTGGTGTGTCTCATTCTGGTATTGATAAACCATCTTCTGCTGAACATTTGGGAGTCCTTTCTCATGGTGTGTGTGAGCATAATCAAGAGACTGTATCGCCAAAGACTCATGAGTATAGTTCTGGATTTATGCACAAGGAAACATCAGACAAGAACCCTGGTTCTGAAATTATTGAAAATAAACGTGAAGAAGCCTGTACTTTGGTTTGTGATCTTCCTGCTGAACATTCACATCCAGTTTGTAATGATTTGTCCAATAATACTGCTAGTGAAAGTTTAGGGTTGTTGCCTGAGGACTCAAGCAAGAACATTCAGACTGATAAACTTTCATGTACTGAGCTTGATAGTGCAGAGCCTACAGTTAGCTTTGGTTCAGAAAAGATATGCGAGGAATTTGGTGAACCACTAGAGCAGCAACAACAGATTGATTCTCGAAGTTTACCAAATGGTATTGATTCTCAAAGTTTACCAAATGGTATACAAAAAAGTTTACCAACTAATGTTTTTAATCAAGCATTGCAATTGAATCCTGAAGATATAAACAAGAGTAATTGTGACAAACATTTGCAATCTCCTTCTGAAGGTGCGAATGATGTTATTCATACCAGTAATAGTACTCTTGTTGATCCTTTAGGATTGCCACAAGATTTTGCTTCAGAAAATCCTAGCATTCTACAACCAAAGCTCCACTGTGAAGACATTTCAAAAAAATCTAGTGTGGAACAGCATGAAAAAACACCTAAGAATTCTGGCCAACGTAGGGGTGGAAGAACTTCCAAAAATGTAAAGAAAAATTATCCGCCAAGAACTTTGAGAAGCAGTGACAGGGTTTTGCTTTCAAAATCACAAGAGAAATCTAAAGCCACTGAGTCAAGCAATAGTTTGGTTGATGTTCGTTCTAGCGAGCAGAAAAAAAGGAGGAAGAGAAAGAGGGAAGGGAAAAAAGAAGTTTCCGATGAATATTCAAGAACCAGGAAGCATCTTAGGTATTTATTGAAGCGAATAAACTATGAGCGAAGTCTGATTGATGCATACTCTACAGAAGGTTGGAAGGGACTGAGGTGTGTTTATTATACTGTTTTATCCTGTATTTATTTGCTGCAATATTTTTTATGAGCTAAATTTTATGACGAAGCAAAAAATATTCATCTCGTTCTCAAATTTGGTATTGTTATAGGTTACTTATAATTGCTAAAGGGAGGACAAAGCAAAAAAAAAAGTTTTAAGCATATAAGAATACACTGTAACTTTCACTGTCTGATGGTCCATTACTGGCTTACTATCATGGATAGCTAATGTCTATTTATTGCTTTGAAATGTTTGTGTACCCTGCAGCCTAGAAAAGTTAAAGCCAGAAAAGGAGCTTCAACGTGCTACTTCTGAAATTCTTCGGCGCAAATTGAAAATTAGAGATTTGTTTCAACATATTGATTTGTTATGTGCTGAAGGAAGGCTTCCAGAATCTTTGTTTGATTCTGAAGGGGAAATTGACAGTGAGGATGTAGGAAAACTATAGTTATAAGCATTGCCTATATATTCCTGGTTGCTATTTTCTTGTGGATGATAATAGTTCGAGTCTTGGAACTTGAAATGCTTAGGCTTGAAATCCTTTCATTGCAGATATTTTGCGCAAAATGCGGGTCAAAGGACCTCCCTGCAAACAATGATATCATACTATGTGATGGTGATTGTGATCGAGGATTCCATCAATATTGCTTGCAGCCGCCTTTGCTAAAGGAAGACAGTAATACTCTCCATTGCCTACTTGATATTTCAAATTTGGTATATTGGATTTTGAATTGTTTTAATGTTGATAATACTTTACTTTTCACCTCTTCCTGTGTTACAGTTCCTCCAGATGATGAGGGTTGGCTATGCCCTGGATGTGATTGCAAAGTTGATTGTATTGAATTGGTTAATGAATCTCAAGAAACAAATCTTTCTCTCACTGACAGTTGGGAGGTCAATTACATATTTTCTTACTTCCATTAGTTAGTACTTTGATTTTTTTATTCCTCACCATGTTCCTTTATATCAACAGAAAGTCTTTCCAGAGGCAGCACTTGCTGCGGGCGGACAAAATCAGGATCCTAACTTTGGACTACCTTCGGATGATTCTGATGATAATGATTATGATCCTGATACTTTAAAAAATGATGAGAAAGATCAGGGGATGATTCAAGTTCTGATGAATATGATTTCACTTCTGCATCAGAGGAACTGGAAGCACCAGCTAATGTTGATCCTTTTTTGGGGCTTCCATCTGAAGACTCAGAGGATGACAATTATGATCCTGATGGCCCGCTTCATGATAAGGTGGCTAAGCCGGAAAGTTCAAGTTCTGATTTTACCTCTGATTCTGAGGATCTTGGAGCTATATTAGTAGAAGATGATATTTCTTCTCAAAAAGATGGAGGCCCCATGTATAATGGTGCTTCCAGAAATTCCAAGAGTCAAAAACGTAAACTTGGTGGAAAGAAGTCTATAAATGATGAGCTGTTATCAATAATGGAACCAGCTTCTGAAGAAAACGGTGCTATTGTATCTGATAAACGAAGCATTCAGAGGTTGGACTACAAAAGGTTATATGATGTAAGTGTCGTTTCTTAGTCATGATGTTCTCCTGTCATAAATCATTTCAGCATTTTATCCTCATTCATTTACTGTTTTGGTTATTTCCTTGATGATTTGCTAATCCCTTTTTTTTTTGGCTACATACAGGAGACATATGGCAATGTTCCTTCTAGTTCCAGTGACGATGACGATTGGAATGGTTCCTTGGCACCAAGAAAAAGGAAGAAACGTGATGCAGAAGTGGCTTCAGCACAACCGAATGGAAATGCTTCTCTAACCATGAGTGTCTCAGTTTCCAATGGTTTAAAGCAAAAGCCAGCAGAGATGGAGAATACGACTAGGAGAAACACTCGGCAGAGGTCAAAACATAAGGCTACTGCTGATAAAAAGGCTGCCAAACCTGTTTCAAGTGGTAAAAAGGCTGGTTTATCAACATTCTCAAATCGTAAGGGTACTGCTAAGTCACCCACTAAATCACCCTCTAAATCACATGCAAAATCGCCTGCTAAATCACCTGCTAAGCCATTTGCCAAATCGCCTGCTAAATCACCTGGAGGCGCTTGCACACCTGGCTCAAGCAGTAAACAGGCTGGTTCATCAACATATAAAAGACTAGGAGAAGTTGTAACACAGGTAAATATGTTCTCACAATGCTTCAATAAATCGGGAACAAGAGCGAAAACTTCAGTACAAATGTACAATCAAGCTTTTGTGTGTCATCATTAGAGATCAATTTGCTATTATAATTTTTGTCTATATCTTGTATTGCAGGGACTTAATAAATCTTTCAAGCAAAATCAGTACCCAGACCGATCGGAGAAAGAGAGTTTAGCTAAAGAGCTTGGAATTACTTTCCGACAGGTCTTAGCTTTCTCCATTTGGAGTTCACTAGTAAAAAATGTTCATTAACACCATTTTATTTCGTTCCTCTTTTTTCGGTTTCTTATATTAGTTCTTTCATACAGGTTACTAAATGGTTCGAAAATGCTCGCTGGTGCTTCAACAATTCAAAAACTGTTCCCGGAAGTTCACCCAAAAAAGTTTCAGGTAATGATATTCCCTCTTCGGATCATCGAAAGAAGAATTGAAATGTAAATGGGGTGGGAATTCAGGCAATTGATTTTAGATTCAAAAGCTCCGAAAGCATTTGTTGTCTGTATTTTGTAATCTGCTGGTACTTTTCTTGATTAAAAAAAACCCTTTTAGATGAAGCATTTGTTGCCTGAACTCGGTTCGAAACTCGAGCGATTTAAGTTATTGTTGACATAGTGTTCCAAGTTCAATTTTGGACAACACATTTTTCTACTCCGATCGGACGGAAAAAAACCGAGTTTAAACCAATTTACGGTTTGGGAATTGAGTGAGTGAGAAGACTATACTTTAAAATACTTGTGTTTTCAATTTAAGAAATGTAGTTATCTACTTGCTTAATATATGCTGCACGTCAGATTTGAGTTGTTTCAGGTTCAGATTAATGATTAGATTAATGATAGGATATGTTAATATTGATATTTTGAATACTTAATTTGAAAGTTTATGAATTTGGGGATCCATTTAAAATTTAGAGCATAATTTTGAGGATGTTTGTTGAAATTAACCCAACATTATCGCCGTTGTCATTTTCATCCCATTAACTTGCTTGTCTGCTAATGGTTGTTCATGTTCCTTCTTCCCGTTTATTGAACTCGAACAATTCATTCCACGACCGTTGAAGGGTAAGCTCCGTTGAAATTTTGGCGACAATTGGTTGCTCCGCCGTAATCAACACCATTTTCCTGACGAGTCGGGGATCAGTTTTGAGCATCATGCTGGTTCATCAGCTTGCGCAACACTTCATTCTTGGGACTTCACGACCCTGTGATTCGATCAAAGTCTTGATCTATTGATGTTTAACAGAAACAAACTCGAAATTCCATTGGAGATTTTTGTCAGAGAGAATTTGATCCATCGACGTTTGACAGCAACAAACTCAAAATCTCATCGGAGATTTCGACCGTAGGAGAGAAATGAAGAATGAGTACGGTCTGGTGGTTGAGCTTTTAAAGGCTTGGGGGTATTTGATGAGTAATAAACGATTGAGGAGGAATTTAGTATCGGTTTTGCAACCATAGTATGGGAGGTTTTTTTGGCCCAATACCCCATGCGGGTAAATTATTTAGGGTATTGGGCCTACCCATAAATTATTTTAGAAAATACGGTATTCTCTACAGTAAACACCGAACTCGTCACCACGAGGTGACGAGTTCCTTCATATATTAATTTTTAATGTTTCCCGCATTGTGGGCTCACGTGGGTTATTATTTTAATTGGGTGTTAATGACCTGTCACACCAAGGTGACGAGTCCATTAAAAATATTTTAAAAAAAAATAATATATATATATATATATATATATATAAATTAAAAAAATAGTGAGAATTCATCATGTCGAGGTGACCAGTTCATTCAAATTCAAAATTACTAGTCGTTGGTCAACGGGCAGTCAAACAGCAACAGGCACATAGAACTCGTCATCTCGAGGTGAAGAGTTTGGTTGGATATTTCAAATTTGCAACCGTTTATAATCGTTGGAGGTAAGGTTATAAATAGGGTTTGGGGTTTTAATTTTTCACTAAACCCTGAATCTATAAAAAAATTACAAAAATTCATATGTTCTGTCAAAATCTCAAAAAATGTCAACCCAAGAATATATGTTGCAGTTGGATAACTCCCATGTTTCGTTGATCCAATGTGTGTCGAACAACGATAAATGGGGTATTCGTAGTCGGAGATGATAACCAGAGAGTCACATCAGCGGATGATGACGTGTTTACATCAATCCGATCTATTTTCGACCTTATTTTTACGTGGCTTCAAGGTGTACACGGTGTTGATTGAGGCTTTGATCCAACGTTGGCAGCTCGAGATGCACACGTTCCACTTTCCCGAGTGGTAAGCGACGATTACTCTGGAAGACGTCACTTACTGACTCGGTGTTCCTGTGAATGGAGCCCCTGTGGTTGCGTAGAACATGTACAACCCCGCGACGTTGATTCATCATGTTTTGGGGAATGTTACCATCCGACTCATGAGGGGTTATCGGGTGATGATAATATGGTTGGAGTCTGAATTCCAAGTCACGAACAAGTCTACCGAGGCAAAGGTTGTTTTCGCTCTCGAGCATTTCTTCTCCAAGTGATCGGAGGGATATTATTACTGGAAAAATTCGGTAATTTGGTGCACACACAATATCTACGATATTTGGAAGACTTCGTTGTCTGGCGTAATACCAGTTGGGGGTCGGCGATTTTGGTCTTTCTTTACCAAGAGCTTTGCAAGGCCGTAATTGTCCAACATGGTCAAAAAGCCGATGTAGCTGGTTGTTTGATACGCCAGTTATAACAGCTTTGGTCGAGTTTCTGCTAGCTGCAAGGTAATTGTTTAACTTTATTTAATTATTTTTTTATTTCGTAAATTTATTTTTTTTGCTTGTTTATAATAGTTTTTATTTTAAAATATTTTAGATGGCGTCATAAAATCTCCGAGACAAAGTTGGCAGGTGCCACTACACACGACATACTGATAAGGATCGACATCGGGTCGATATACGGTATGACATACGATTTTTTTTGAATCTTTTTAACTTTATATATACTAACTTTGATGTTTAATATTTACAGTTCTCTTGGCTTCCATATGTCGACGAAGAGATCAATCAATTATTATCGGCGGGATTTTTTAGGTGTCCCACTTATGGTGTATCGTGACGTCGTTGTTGTATTATGCAATTATAAGTGGCACTCTGCAAACATAGTGATACGATAGTTTGAGTCGCACCAGCCGATTCCTACGCTTATGGTTGAAATGGACACGCTCCATACAATCGATATACGTGGGAAACATACTGAAAATTGGTGGTGAGGCACGCATTCTACATCGAGCAATGGAATCAACGTGACCAATCGCTCTCCCTACATTAGGACATCACACCGCTGGACCTCGATTTCGGCTATTCTCCCTATCTTTGAAATTACGAAGCAAATGGGAAACCATATATGACAACACTGAAAGAAAGGGAAGAATGGAAAAATCATCAGGCCAGACACACCAAGTCGAAGTCCAAAAAGAAAGCATCGTCATCTTCTGTTTCAACTTTAGCATTTGCTGTGAAGAGTACTATCATGCATCCCATGCCAGTTTCGATTTTTATCCTCTATTTCACGCTTCAGACGAGACTCGATCGCATTAGGTTTGAGGTTCATGAGATGCAACGCAATACACTCAAGGATCTTCCATAGAACATGTAGTTGCATGGTTGAAATGGACGTGATCCATACAATTGATATGCGTGGGAAACTTACTGAAAATTGGTCGATGAGGCACGCATTCTACATCGAGCTATGGAATCAGCATGACCAATCGCTCCCCCTACATCAGGACATCACACTGCTGGACCTCGATTTCGACTATTCTCTCTATCTTCAAAATTACTAAGCAAATGGGAAAACATATCTGACGACACCAGAAGAAAGGGAAGAATGGAAAAATCATCAGGCCAGACGCCAAGTCGAAGTCCCAAAAAAGCATCGTCGTCTTCTGCTTCCGCTTCAGCATCTGTCGCTGAAGAGTACTATCATGCATCTCAAGCCAGTTTCGGTTTCTATCCTCCATTTCAAGCTTCAGACGAGACTCGACCGCATTGGGTTGGAGGTTCATGGGATGCAACGCAATACACTCAAGGATCTTCCACAGAACACGCCGTTGTGGGTGAGTAGGACCATATCTATATGGTCACCAAAGTTAAGTCAAAGCAGTTGCGGCGATGATGGCGTCAAATGTCATAAATTCATCACCGTATTTCGAAGGTGATCGTATAGTGTGTTAAGTACATCTCCTTAGCAAGATGATGACGACGACCAAGGCCTACGACCCAGATGTACTCAACAAGCCCATGCGGCATTATCGTTTGATAACTCATCGACATCGTCAAGAACTTCAAAGATAGAGATAAATATTCTTTATAATTTTGATGTAAAAAAATTATTTATTGCAATTATTTTTTTTAATTTTGTAAAATAATAAATTCTTTTAATTTTTTTTTAAATTTTACCCGATATGTAACTGTTGTTGTCTGACTTCCCATTGACAACGGCTAGTAATTTTGAATTTTAAGGAATTCGTCACCTCGACGTGACGAGATCTCCCTATTTTTTAAAAAATATATATATATATATATATATATATATATATATATTATTTTAAAAATTTTAAAAATATATTATTTTTTAATGGACTCGTCACCAAAGCGTGACGAGTCATTAAAACCAATTAAAATAATAATTCACATGAGGCCACAACATGGGGACCGTTAAAAATTAATATCCGAGAGAATGTTGTATTTCCTAAAATAATTTCTGGCTAGGGCAAAAATAACCGACCTTCTAAAAATCGCTTATTTAAGATTCATTTATCTTTACGCATCATTACTTTGATGCCTATTTCAATTTAGTCCCTTTAGGTATTAACATGATTAATTTTACAAAGGAATTAACCTATTCACATTCATATTGGTTATCCCGTATACAAATGTTTGTAGGCTAGCCATTAACTATTTGTACTGATGATTGAATTCTGATAATCTTACAATTTAGTCCTCGCCTATTTGACTTATCTACAATAGTTGTACAAATTGTAAATTGATTTTAAATTCGTTCCGTTTATCAAATGTGACATCTTTTGTCTCAATCAGCCTTAGAATTAAGTTAATTATATACATGTGTATATATGTATATTTCATTAAAATATAAAATAATAAAGACTACTAAACTTAAAAATTTTAAATTTCTCGAAATATTTTTTAACTTAATCAAAACCTGTAGTCTCGTCACTTTGACTGGATTAACATAACAATAATAAAAAAAAGGCTTTACTTACTTTTGTTAGTCAAAATAATGTTACATTAGATGTTTCATTTAACGTTTAAAATTTATTAGTTTTACACGAAATTATGATCAATAAATAATTTTTACATCAAATTATAAGAATTAAATTATAGTCGAATTGATCAAAACAAAAAAATATAAATTTAACATGTTGAACCATCAGTTCAACTATAATTAAATAAAAAATCATAAAATATTAATAAAATTTTAGTGTATAAAGATAATATAATTAATTGAACTATCAAATTTTTTATCACGGTTAATTATTTAAAATATAATTCAAAAGTTTACAAATAAAATTGGAATTATAAAAAATTTAGGGATCAATTGAGAATGGTAGTAGTTTAGGGATGAATTCGGAATTAAAAAATTTAGAGATCAATTTAGAATGAGATTAATAGTTTATAGATAAAATTATAATAATTAAAATTTTAAAGGCTAATTTAAAATAAAGGTCATAGTTTGGGGAAGTGTAGTACAATTAACTCAAGTTGTAACCAACTATTTGATCCTACGTTCTCTCATTTCCATTCCTCTTAACTGCCTGCTTCATCTTCTTCGCTGCTGTCTAATAAAATTTCTTCGGAATTCATCACTCAGTACAAAAAATGGCTTCTCTGAAAATACATTCTCTCAAAACCCCATCACTTTCCCTTTCCTCTAAATGGAACCTTCGCTCCTCTTTTCCCGGCACCTTCCCTAACAACATCCGTTTTTCCCGCTCCCAACAGCAAAGCCACCGCTTCTTCGTCGTCACCGCCGCCCCCGCCCCAGGTTCTTCCTCCAAGAAGCCAATCGTACCCGCCGCCCCAACTTCATCACCATCCAGTTCTTCGTCCAAGAAGCCAACCGTACTCGTCGCCGAGAAGCTCGGCGAGGCCGGTTTAGCGTTGCTTAGACACCACGCCAACGTCGACTGCTGTTACAACCTCTCCCCCGAAGAGCTCCGTATCAAGGTTGCGCATTGCGACGCCTTGATCGTCCGTAGCGCCACCAAAGTCAACCGCACGGTTTTTGAATCTTCCGGAGGGAGATTGAAGGTCATCGGGAGAGCTGGCGTTGGTATCGATAATGTCGATCTGGCCGCCGCCACCGAGCACGGTTGTTTGGTTGTCAATGCTCCGACGGCTAACACCATTGCCGCGGCGGAGCACGGGATCGCGCTTTTAACTGCCATGGCTCGAAATGTAGCTCAGGCTGATGCTTCCATGAAATCTGGTGAATGACTATCATCCATTATTTTGAAATATGTTCCAGCTATTGTTAGTTTTAAGCAATGTGACATTTGTATGGCACAAATAATAAAATACGGTATGGATATCAATATATCGAATACCGATAATTATTTTAAAAAAATATGAAACGTGTTGATTTGATTTATTTTTATTATGTTATTTCAAATTTACAAAAGATTAATGTCCTTTATGATGATGTAGGGAAATGGCAAAGGAGCAAGAATGTTGGTGTATCCCTTGTCGGAAAAAGGATAGCCGTCTTAGGTTTCGGTAAGGTCGGATCGGAAGTAGCTCGGCGAGCAAAGGGACTCGGAATGCATGTTATTGCACATGATCCTTACGCTCCGGCGGATCTTGCTCATGTTATCGGTGTTGAGCTAGTGGGCTTGAAGGAAGCCATAGCAACTGCAGATTTCATCTCTTTGCACATGCCTCTCACCCCTGCTACTTCGAAGATGCTCAATGCCGAGGCATTCTCTAAGATGAAGAAAGGCGTTCGTATCATTAACGTTGCTCGCGGGGGAGTGATTGACGAAGATGCGCTTTGGAGGGCGTTGAACGGCGGGATCGTAGCTCAGGCTGCTCTTGATGTCTTCAGTGAGGAGCCACCTAGTAAGGACAACAAGTTGGTGCAGCATGAGAAGGTTACCGTCACTCCGCATCTTGGTGCTAGTACGATGGAGGCTCAAGTAGGCTGTTCAATCGACATATCGACATTTTCTTTGTTTCCGGACAAGGTTACTAAACGAAGCATCGGTATGTTTTTGCAGGAAGAAGTGGCTATCGAGATCGCTGAAGCTGTTGTTGGTGCCTTGAAAGGGGAACTTGCTGCAACTGCGGTTAATGCACCAATGGTCCCTGCTGAGGTACAATCAATAACTTTCGTAGCGTTCCTTTCGATATAACCTTCGGTTTCCGTCTTTATGTTGAGTCATTTACGATCATCGCTTCAATTAGATGTTCTTCCCCTGCAGGTTCTGAACGAGTTGAAACCGTATGTCAAACTTGCTGAGAAACTTGGGAGGCTGGCTGTCCAATTGGTATCAGGTGGACGTGGTGTCAAGACCGTGAAAGTATCCTATACTTCTTCCCGAGCCGAGCTCGATACAAGGTTGCTCCGTGCTATGATCACCAAGGGAATAATCGAGCCGATTTGCAACGTTTATGTGAACCTTGTCAATGCCGACTACACGGCTAAACAAAGGGGACTACGGATAATGGAGGAACGAATCTATTTAGATGGTTCATCCGAGTCTCCACTCGAATCTATCGAAGTCCAGATTGCTAATGTGGAATCGAAATTCGCTAGCGCCAAATCATCCGTCGGCGAGATCAGTGTCAAAGGGCGGGTGAAGGACGGAATCCCTCGTTTGACGAAGGTAGGGTCATTCGGAGTTGATGTGAGCTTGGAAGGTAGTATCATACTTTGCAGTCAGGTTGATCAACCCGGTATGATCGGTAAAGTGGGAAGCATTTTGGGCGAGGAGAACGTGAACGTGAGCTTCATGAGTGTGGGGAGGATTGCTCCGAGGATGCACGCGGTTATGGCCATTGGAGTCGATGAGCAGCCGAGGAAAGAATCGTTGAAGAGGATCGGTGAGGTCCCTGCCATTGAAGAGCTTGTTTTCCTTAAGTTGTAGGATTGCAGCATCATTGATATTACCCTATTTCTTTTACTCGTTGGGTTGGGTCTTTGCTGCGCATTTTGCTACTTTGGTAGTGAATTTGTCTTTGAATAATTCTTGAAGGACTTAAAGTTTATTATTATTGTAATTATTTTGCTTCTTACTATAAATATTAAATATGAATCGAGTTGAATCAAATTAAAAATTTAAACGTATAAATAAGTTATAAAATTAAAGGATGAAATTATGCTAAATTATTATTCATCGATTAAAACTCAAATTTAGAATTTTATTTATTCTATTTTTTTCTTTAATAGAGAGGTGGAGAAAAGATTACTTATGCTTACAACGTATAATATAATACTTACAGTAATAATTTATTTACTGAAAATATATTTTAACAGTAATTATTAAGATTTAAATTTTAAATCAAACGTTTTAAAAATGTTAAAATAGCCCTAAATTCCTCAAATTTTAAACACGATGACTAATTTGAAATCGTAGAGGATTATGGGACTAAAAACGGAATTAAACCGAAGAAAATATGGATGTCACCATACGGCGTCGTTGGCTCTCTATTTATTTAAGATTGTACGACGTTGTCTCTATTCCCCTTGAATAGCCATGGAGGAAATGTTTATGAGGGAATTAGAATCTCTGAAGGAATTGAAATTGTAGAATTGAAATTTGTAGGAATTGAAATTAATTTCATATTCTGTTTGGTTGGCAGGAAATGGAATTGGAATTGGAATCCAATTCCATATTTATTTGGTTCGCAGACATGTTTGATGAATTTAATTTCAGTAATATAAAATGACAGAATTGTCATTCCATTTTTTACTTTATTTTAGTTTATTTTACAACTTACATGTAGTAATATATTATAAAAAATTAAAAATATTAAATTTTCATTTTATTAATTGATTATTTATTTTAATAAATTATAAAAATCATTCTAATAAACATTATAAGTTAAAATCATCGCAATCAAAATATGTTGATAAGTTACTAAAAGATAGAGCAATATTTCGATACATTCCAATCGGAGTATGTTAATTAGTTACTAAAAAATATACCAAAAACTATTTTTATTTAATATATGAATTAGAAACTCGACTCGACACGAATCAAAATAATAAAAAATTATTTTTATTCAATAAAAATATTGACTTAATTGAAAAAAATTATATATAGAGGGGTATTATTGTAATTATTTCTAAATATATAAGATAAAATTATATATTTTTTTCGGGTCGGTTCTTTTTTTTCACCCTAAACCCGAACCCGACCCGACCCGAATATCACACTTAAAAAAACCCGACCCGACCCGAATATATGAATTAGAAATCCGACTCGACCTGAAATAATAAAAAATTATTTTTATTTAATAAAAACAATGACTTAATTCGACCCGACCCGAATTATATATATTTTCGGGTCGGTCCGATTTTTTTCACCCTAAACTCAAACCCGACCCGACTCGACCCGAATATCACACTTAAAAAACCCGACCGACCCGAACAAAATAAAGTTTCATCCGACCCAATCCGAATATATGAATTAGAAATCCAACCCGACCCGAAATAATAAAAAATTATTTTTATTTAATAAAAACAGTGACTTAATCCGACCCGACCTGAATTATATATATTTTCGGGTCGGTTCGGTTTTTTTCACCCTAAACTCGAACCCGACCCGACCCGAATATCACACTTAAAAAAATCTAATTCGACCCCAAAATAAAGTTTCACCCGACCCGACCCGAAATAATAAAAAAGTATTTTTATTTAATATATGAATAAGTTACCAAATGATTGATGAGGGTAATATGGTCAAATTTCAATTTCCCTCTCACAAGAAAATTGAATTCTATCCATTTTTTTGATATAATTCACCTTTTCTCATTGGATAGAATTGAATTCCTTCAGAGATTCCAATTCCTTAAAAAATTTGAACAAAATATAAAAAATTAATGAAATTAGATTCTAATTCTCATCAATTACAAGAGATTCCATCCAATCTAACCAAACGTCACTCCAACTCTATCAAACTTCCTCTTTGTCTCTTCCAGTTTAGGGTTTTTGAGTTTGTGTTTTTTTTTCAGAGCCAATGGAAGGAGCATCGTACCAGCGATTCCCAAAGATCAAAATCCGCGAACTTAAGGATGACTACGCAAAGTTCGAGCTTCGCGACACCGACGCCTCCATGGCGAACGCCCTCCGCCGCGTTATGATCGCTGAAGTCCCCACCATCGCAATCGATCTCGTCGAGATCGAAGTCAACTCATCCGTCCTCAACGACGAGTTCATAGCCCATCGACTCGGCCTCATTCCACTCACCAGCGAACGAGCCATGTCGATGCGATTCTCCCGTGACTGCGACGCTTGCGACGGTGACGGGCAGTGTGAGTTCTGCTCAGTTGAGTTCCATCTTCGTGCCAAATGCATGAGCGATCAGACCCTCGATGTCACTAGTAACGATCTCTACAGTTCTGATCATACAGTTGTTCCCGTCAATTTTACCGATTCTGCTGGCTACGATTCTTCTGAGCAAAGGTATTCAGGGTTACAAATTTGTGAGGTGCTTCCAATTTTAGAGGGATGGTAGCTTGTTGAATATATGTATTTTTCTGTAAAATTATAATTGCACCCTGCTAATCTGCTTTAAAATCCTATTTTCATTATCCGAATTACTTAAAATTATAATGTGCTTCTTTAGTGCATGTAGAGTGATTGTGGATGTTGGTTCTTTGATATCAATTTTGTAAATCTGCTTTATTTCTGTGAATAATGATTTGGATACAAATATCATTACGAATAATATTAGTATTCAAATCTATTATCCGTTTTATGTTATTTCCATTGCATTGGCTTTCTAGTGTTAGATAGTTACAGGCAGTAACTGTTTACTACTTTCAGGGGGATTATCATTGTGAAACTGCGGCGCGGGCAAGAGTTGAGGCTAAGGGCAATTGCGAGGAAAGGGATAGGGAAAGATCACGCAAAATGGTCACCTGCTGCAACTGTGACTTTCATGTATGAACCTGAGATTCATATCAATGAAGATATGATGGATACCTTGACGCTTGAGGAGAAGCAAAGCTTTGTCGAGAGTAGTCCTACTAGAGTCTTTGACATTGATCCTAATACCCAACAGGTTCTTCTCTTGCTACATCATTATATTATCAAACTATGTTACAGGTTGTTGAAGAAATTGTTGTGGAAAAAGAGATATTTTCTACATCATCAATGTCCTTTCTATGCTCGTTTTGTGGATTATGAAGATATTGATGGAAGTTTAGCTTCAGTTTAGGTTTTCGGATTGGGGTTTCTGCCATTAACACCCTGTTTCCTGATCTTATCTCATAGGCTAACGGGTTAGCTGTCAAACTATATTGGCTTATTGGGTGTATCAGTCGGTGAAATGGGTCCATTATGCTAGTATGGTTGTATTTAAAATCAACATTTTCGTTGTTTTTATTAGAATTCTCCGGTCATACGATAGCTGGTTATATAGTTGAAGCATTTAGGAAATAGTTTGTTGGATTAGATGATTGTTCTGTGCTTGATGTAGAATGCTTCATGTTTTTTGAGTACATAGTTTTGGTCCCTGAATCCCGAGCCAAATTTTCGAGGATATTTGATTTCACTGCTGCCGCTAACTCTAATTTTTGTTTGTCTTTTTTTCTTGGTTGAAAACAGGTTGTGGTGGTTGACCCAGAGGCATATACCTATGATGATGAAGTGCTAAAGAAAGCCGAAGCTATGGGCAAGCCGGGCCTTGTGGAGATATATGCCAAAGAAGACAGTTTCATTTTCACCGTCGAATCCACCGGTGCTATCAAAGCTTCTCAGATGGTTCTTAACGCCATCGACATCCTTAAACAGAAGCTCGATGCAGTTCGCCTGTCCGAAGATACTGTGGAAGCCGATGACCAGTTTGGTGAACTAGGTGCCCACATGCGAGGAGGCTGATCCTCTTGTAGAAATAGAACCGATAGCGTTCGGAGAAGGCGTGTTTTTCATGTTTACCAACTGCATTTCGTTTAAAACTCTTCGGGATCTTTAGGTACAAAACAAACTACTCCGTTTCGTTTTCCTCCTTAAATTCTTAACTTGAAAGCCTTAGAACGCATGGATGAACAAATGATTTAGCTTTTATTTATGTTTCTGCTTTGTTCGATTAACAAATTAGGGTGTTAATGTTTTAATCACCCCAAAAAATATTTCAATTTAGTCACTCAAGTTTTAGGGTATTAATGTTTTGTACAGCCAAATATTAACTAGCAAACAAATATTCTACATGTAACCTTTTGGTTGATTTATTAAAAAAAACTCGTTAAGCTATCATAGCCTATTTAAATTAGTTTCTTTTACATAAATAAACCCCTATCCTTTTAGTTATAAGGCATTTTTTATTTTATTGTGAAATATATTATGAATTTATTAGTTATAAAATATTTATATAAATGTCTTATCATACATCGAAGTGTATCTAATGTTTTGCTAAGTTTAAATTAAAATTTTTTAATTTTATTTTGGATAATTTCAATTTTATTACCCAAAAGAAAGCAGGAAAACCTACTACAAAAGAACCACCAAGCAGTTAACCCTGCTGGGCACCAAACTAAACAACAAACTTCTTATCCCCAAGAAACCACTCTCCTCAACAATTAAGCAGCCAAAACAGCAACACTATTAACCCAGCAGCAAAGGAGAAATAAAATCAACAAATCCCTCAATCAAGACAAAGCAGCAAATTAACCCTATCAAGTTTGTTAATATAACAACCTTGTAATTTAGCACAAACAATCATCCTAATGCATTCAAAGATCTCTTCAACTAAACGAGCGCATCTCCTAAAACGCCTAAAATTGCGCTCTTCCCAAACAAAATACAAAAAGCAAGTCCAAACCAACTTCAAGATACAAACAAGCAAAGACTTCCCTTTGAAATTATCAACTGCCTAAGGCAAAACTTCATTCCAGCACAATGACCTATAAGACAACCTACAGGCATGCATAACTCTGTTCCAGATTCCACCAACAAACACACAGTCATTAAACAAATGTTCCCTTCTTTCCAACCCATCTTCACAAAGGCCACAACTCCCATCCGACTCCAACCCCATTCGAATGAGCATGTCTTTAGTGGGCAACCTATTTAAAATAACCATCTAAACAACAATTAACATTTTTGGGATATGCAAAGGAAACTAGAGAAGACCTTCGTATAGTAGCTTCTCCCTCCTATCTCTAACTCTATCCCAAAATCAAATGCTATTCACCACATCTCAAGCCACCATATTAGTAAATAGTCCAGCTGCCTCATTCCTAAGCTTAAGAAGCTTTCTCAATATCCAACTAAACTGAGGCTTATAACTAACATCCCAAAAACCAACCCCTTTCAAGTCATATTCCTTGACCCATGCCACTCATAGGGAACCAACATTAGCAAAAATATTCTTAATCAGAAGAAAACAACAAACCTTATTCCAACAAACTAAGCTCCTCAAGCCTAAACCCCCTCAGACTTTAACCAACACATTTGCTGCCAGTTAAACCTAGTTCCCCTAGCTGGAAAGTCATCACCCTTCCAAAAAAAACCTCATACAAAGCTGCTCAACCTGCCAAATTACCTCCTTTGGCAAAATCAACTGCCTACACCAAAAGCTTGAAATACTAAACAAAACAAACTGGATAAGTTACAACCCACCACCATAACTCAATTTCCTTTTAGACCATAACCCCAGCTTGCTTTTAATCTTGTCAATCAAAGGAAAATAGTCATTTACAGTTAATTTCCTAGTAACTAAAGACACTCCAAGGTACCGAATAGGAAACTTTCCCAACTTAAACCCAGTGGCAGCTTGCACTCTATACAAAACATGCTCCTGCACCCCACAAACAAATAACTCAGACTTTCCCGCATTAAGCTGCAATCAAAACATTTCATAAAACACCAAAAGAACCCCCACAACCCCAAGACCGAATTCTCTCTCCCATGACAAAAAATAAGTAAGTCAACAGCAAAACTGAGATGTGTAAGAGAAAATCTCTTACACCTATGATGAAAATGAAATAAACCATCCCTAACAGCAACATTCAACAAATAAGAAAGTACATTCATGACCACTATAAAAAGGTAAGGGGACAACGGGTCATACTGCCTTATTCCCTTTCTCCTTTTAAAATAACCCACTAAACTCCCATTAAAAGCAACAGAGAATCGTGCACTAGTAACACAAGCTTTGATCCAACCCCTGGACACCTCAGGCAACCCCAAAGAAGCAAGCACTTTCATCAAAAAATCCCAACTAACATAATCAAAAGCTTTCTTTAAATCGATTTTAACAACACACCTAGGATAAAGAGAACTACGAGAATATCCCCTAACAATCTCCTGAGCTAACAAAGTGTTATCAATAATGCTACGCCCCTTAATAAAAGCATATTGGTTTGGCAAAATTATATCCGAAAAATAACCTGCCAAGCGATTCACAAGAATACCATTAATAGTTTTGTACACTACTAAGCAACAACAAATAGGGCGAAAATCCCTAGCCATACTCGCATTAGTAGACTTAGGAACCAACACAATTGATGTGGCGTTAAAAATAGAAATGAGAGACCTAGTTTGGAAAAACTCCCTAATAGCAGCTAGAAAATTATCTTTCACAATATCCTAGGCTACCTTGAAAAAATAAGCAGTGTACCCATCTGGCCCTAGACTTTTCTCTTTCTCCTACTTAAACAATGATGACTTAATTTCCTCAGCAGAAACTGTTGAAAATATTTTGATGTTTCGATAAAAAACTAAGTTTAAATGAAGATTTTACAAATATTTTTCTAAGTATATTCGATTCAATTAATAGAATATCAAATTATTATTCCAAGTCTTTCAAGATCAATTTTAAACCTTACTAAATGTGTAAAATTGTGTTTTATACTTAAACTATTTTTTAAACAATTTTCACAAAGTATTTTGAACCGAAATCAAGCCTAAAATCAATTTTTCAAAGTGATGCACCGATGCACCAATTAATTTTTCAAACATCGAATGCATTTTATGCATCGATGCACATACCATGCATCGATGCACTCAGTGCATTTGATGCATCGATGCACAAGACCATGCATCGATGCACTCTGGCTTTTTTAAAACATCAAATGCATTTTATGCATCGATGCACTCTTAGTGCACCGATGCACTAAGGGTTCAACGGTCAAAATATTTGAATTTTACACTGATGCACCGATGCACCTAGGGTATGCATCGATGCACTGATGCTCCCAACTGCTTTAATTAATTATTTTCACACTTAAGCGGCTCTATTGACTCCACTAATCATCCTCAATGTTCAGAATCATTTGAAGGTGTATTTAAACAAGCTTAGAAGCCATTGATCAATAACAAGAAAACAACAAGCAACTAGAATCAAGAGAGAATCAAAGAGAGAGCATCAAACATCAAGTTTGAGCATTTCAAGCCTATTTTTCATTCAATATTTATTTTGCTTTCAAGAACACTATTTGTACTCAATTGTATTCATTCCTGAGTTTTCTTTTCTTTGTTCTAGAATTGTGCAAACAATCTACATTGTGAGGATTTCCTTGTAAGTTTGCAAATTTGTAATATTCTCTTTGGGAGAGAGTGTTCTCAAGAATTTAGGGTATAATACTTGAGGGGTTTATAAGGTTACTCTTTGTCCTAAAAAGAAAGACAAATTAGTGAATTTATGGAAACTCCTTAGTGTGGATAGCTAAGGTAGTGGACGTGACTTTGGTTGAGAAAGTCGAACCACTCTAAATCGCTGCACAATTACTTTCAATTTTCTGCAAAAGCTTCCACAAAAATTTCAATTGCCAATTCACCCCCCTCTTGGCTGATTCCGTCGATCGATTAACTCAATAATTGGTATCAGAGCCTTACTCATTTGAAGGTTTAATAACCTCTTGAGTCGATTCGGGAAGAGTTACATCGATTATCAAGTCATCAATGGCCTCTACTTCAAATGTCGACTCCGGTCTCGATTCGATGCCCGTCAACAAGCCTCCTTTCTTCAATAAAGCTAACTATGCCTATTGGAAGAATATGATGTATTTCATTCAAGCAAGTGACATGGGAGCATGGAATGTTGTAGAATACGGATATATCAAGCCTTCACTCATCCAAGATTATGGAGTGAAGGAGAGACAAGAATGTTCCAGCTCAACTCCAAAGCAATCCATATCATATTTTGTGCTCTTGGACCAGATGAATATGTAAGAGTTTCATCTTGTACAACCGCCAAAGAAGTATGGGATAAACTACAAGTCACTCATGAAGGCACTGAAAAGGTAAAAGAATCTAAAATTAGTCTTCTAACACATAGCTATGAAAATTTCAGGATTAAACCAAATGAATATATCAAAGCTATGACGGATAGATTCTCAACGATTGTCAATGGTCTCAAATCATACAGAGAGATCATTCCAAATGAAAAGCTTATGAGGAAGTTAGTTTACTCACTTCCAAAATCATGACAATCCAAGAAGACTGCAATCATCGAGGCTAAGAACCTAAAGTCCTTAACTCTTGACGAGCTAATCGGTTTCCTCCTCATTCATGAAATGATGCTTGAAGATGAGGTGACCTCAATAAGATTGACGAGACACCAAAAGAGAAGGAGAAGAAGAAAAACATTGGAGTTTCTCTCAAATCCACAAAAGATGAGAGTGATTCAAATGAAGATGAGATGACGAGGAAATGACATTGTTTGCCAAACGGTTCAGAAAAATGATGAGGCCTTACCGAGGAAGAAAATTCAAACGAAATGAAGGCCTCAAAAATGAACCAAAAGAGAAGGACCCTATCATTTGCTATGAATGCAAAAAGTCGAGGTATGTCAAATATGATTGGCTACAATTGAAAAGAAAGGGTCAATCAAAAAATAAGCACAAGACTCATGTGGCTACATGGAGCGATGAAGAGGGTTTCGATGAAGAGGAACAAGAAGTAGCAAACTTGTGCTTGATGGCATTCGGGGAAGATTCTAAGGTAACCTCTATCTCATCTAAATTTGATGATTTATCTTATGATGAGCTATTAGAGGAATATAATGGGTTGGCTTCGGATTATGAGAAATTATTTTTAAAATATAAAAATGATGTTTCAAAATTGAAAAATGAAAATAAACTCATATCCAAAACTAACAACGATCTTGAAAGTAAAATCAAAGATTTGCAAATCAAACAAGAAGAGTTTGAAAAGAAAAATTTAGATTTGCAAAATTTACTTTCAAAGGTCAATGATGATCATCAAAAGAAAATTGATGATCTTAAAACTTCTTTTGATAAAGATGGAACAAAATGTTTTGAAAATGGAGAAAATTCAAAATCCAACTTTGTTAAAAAAAGTTTTAAAAACTACAATCATAGAGGTCCCCGAAGAACCTCTAATGGAAAAATCATTAGAAGTATATGGGTTCCTAAAGGACTCCTTACTACTAAAGATAAAGATATCCTACACAAATGGATACCTAAGGGGACTAGGATTTTGGACTATGTTTGTAGAAAAAGGAGCATTGCTACAAGGCACGGGAATCAAATTCAAACTCATGGTATCTTGATAGTGGATGCTCAAGACACATGATCGAGGACAAAAGCAAGTTCATAGAGCTTAACGCCAAAAATGGAGGAGAAGTGACTTTTGGTGATAATTCAAAAAGGTCACATCGAAGGTATAGGTACTATAGGTAATACCTCTTCCATACAAATTAAAAATATTTTATATGTGAATGGATTAAAGCATAATCTCTTAAGTATTAGTCAATTATGTGATAAAGGATTCAATGTCATGTTTGAAACTAATGGTTATTGACATTGCATCTAATTGAATTATGCTTGTTGGTCATAGAATAGGAAACATATACATGGTGCATTTAGACTATATTGATATGACTAATTTTTGCCTAGTTGCTAAGGATGAGCATGATAGTTGGTTATGGCATAGGAGACTAGGACATGCTAGTATGAGTGTTTTGCAACGACTAATTCAAGGAAATTTAGTTCGAGGGTTGCCTAAGCTTAAATTTGATAATGATAAAATCTGTGATGCTTGTGCTAAAGGAAAACAAAAGCGAATTTCTTTTAAATCCATTAATGATGTATCAACTAGTAGAATATTAAAATTGATCCATATAGATCTTTTTGGACCAACTAGAACTACTAGCTTAGGTGGAAAATAATATGCATTTGTCTTGGTAGATGACTATTCTAGATATACTTGGGTTCTATTCTTGATTACTAAAGATGAAGCATTAGAAAAATCATCATGTTTTCAAAAGTAATCCAAAACGAAAAAGGTTACTCTATAACTAATGTTAGGAGTGATCATGGAACTGAAATTGAAAATCTTGGATTTACTGATTTTTGTAATTCTAATGGTATTAGTCATAATTTTTCAGCACCTAGAACCCCTCAACAAAATAGAGTTGTTGAGAGGAAAAATCAAACTTTAAAAGAAATGGCTAGAATCATGCTCTGTGAAAACAATTTGCCAAAATATTTTTGGGCGGAAGCCACAAATACCGCTTGTTATGTTGTAAATCGAGTAATGATTAGGTCAATCTTAAAGAAAACTTCATATGAAATTTTCAAAAATAAAAAGCCTAACATTAGCTATTTTCATCCTTTTGGATGTAAATATTTTGTTTTAAACAACGGTAAAGACAATCTTGGCAAATTTGATGCTAAAAGTGATGAAGGATTTTTCTGGGTTATTCCTTAAATTCTAAAGCTTATCGAGTATTTATTAAAAGAACTTTAGTTGTAGAAGAGTCTATACATGTTGTTTTCAATGATAATCCCCTTCCGAGGAAGGATTCTTGTTTGAATGATGATGTAAGTATTATAAATATAAATGACGGTGAACATGACGTTGGAGAACCATCATTAAAGGAAGAAACGAAAGATGAGGAAACTCAAGATCTTTTCGAGAATCCAACCATTGAAGAAAGGGAAGTATCTTACCCAAGAGAGTACAACTATGTCAAGGATGGTGAGATTATAGGTGATCCATCAAAAGGGGCAACAACTCGATCTTCTTTTAGAAATATTTGTAATTATGTTGCATTTATCTCATGCATAGAGCCTAAGAATATTAAAGAAGCATTAAAAGATGAACATTGGATTATGGCTATGCAAGAAGAGTTAAATCAATTTGAGAAAAGTAAAGTATGGACATTAGTTGAAAAGCCTAGTAATAAATCTACTGTAGGTACTAGATGGGTGTTTAGGAATAAGCTTGATGAAAGTGGTAATATAGTGAGAAACAAGGCTAGACTTGTTGCTCAAGGGTATACTCAAGAAGGAGGCATAGATTATGATGAAACATACGCTCCCGTAGCTAGGATGGAAGCAATCAACGAATCAAAGTTTAAATAAACAATTTCTCCATTAACTTGCATGCCCTCTTTATCTATTTTTCTAATGATGGTGATTAAGTTTTTACTAAATCAAAGAATACAACTCAATTTTGTTTGATTCAATTCGAAAATTTTCTTGATATGACCATATTAATTATTCAATTCAACAAATTTTATGATATGATCATATTGATTATTCAATTCGAAAAACAATTATGATATAACTAAATTGATTAAAGAAAACAAAGTGAGAGATAAAAATATGGAGATTAGTGATGGGCGTGGAGTCTCTTGAACAATATATATCTATATAGGATCCTAGGGTTCGATGTAGAGATGCATACAATATTTTATATCGGGATGAATTTACTTTTAAGGACGAAAGTATAATATTAATAAAAAATATAAAAATATTTAAATTATATGAAAATTTAAAAATTTTAGATACAAACCTTATCTCCTTCAATTTGATGTACTCTCGGATAATCCTCTTATAGTTGTCATCGACTGTAAAGAAGTTCTTACATGTACGTTGTTTTTCCCTTTTTAAGATTTGGGTAAATTACACCGTTCCTCACTGAATTATACTCTCTCTTATTTTCCTAACCCAACTTTCAATTTTTCTATTTTGCTCACTCTCTTGTTTTATCTCTAATGGTTGATGATGTGACCTTTTTATTATTATTTAATATAAAATAATTAAAAAAAATAAAATAAAACATAAGGTGGCCAGATGCCATCACCGGCCATCGTTGACCACCGTAGATGGTGATCGTTTTGGTCCCAAAATGAAATGGGCCGTTTCGCCTCAACATCGTGAGTTTGAATCCTACCACCATTTTGTCAGAAGTTGCTCCGAAGTCCACAAAATTTATATTGAAAGTGAGGAAACTAAAACGTTGTAGTCCAAATTCACGGGGTTTGGGACATTTTAAATTGAAACAACCACCATATTCAGACTTAGGGGGTCGAGACGAGCCGACTCATCCCATTTTGAGATCGAACGGTCACCATCTACGGTAGTCGACGGTGGCCGGAATAAAATGACGTGGTGGCCTGCAGAGAGAAAATAGAGAAGAGAAGGAATAAGTGTAAATTACACCTTGAGTCATTAAACTTTACTCTTTCATATTTTACTCACCACAACTAAGTCGTTTTAGAGTATATTTGAGTTTTTCAAAATGGCGTCGTTTTCATTCCTATGCCACATCATAACGCCATTAAAAAGTTAACGACAGAGTGAACAAAATTATTCAATTTGTAAAGTTTAGTGAGCAAAATAGAAAATTGAAAGTTGGATGAGGAAAATAGGAGAGAAATATAGTTCAGTGAGGAACATTATAATTTACCCTTAAGATTTTTCACATCCATTTATGCATTTTGTCTTTATCTTATTGTTTTGTAATTGTTTACTCGATGCTATCCATGACAATAAATAATATCAAGTAAACAAAAAAAATTATATAGAAATAGTTTAATTTCACTTGGGATTTAAATTTATATTAGAAATTTAGAAGAATAAAATTTTAAAATTTTAAGAGATATAGAATTAAATATCATTAAAAATTAAAATAAATTAAAATAAATAATAATTTAAAATTTTAAAATATATGATCGTTTCAATAATTTTTTTATCCATCCATGCCGTAAATCTCTAATATGTATTTTTATTTAAATATAAATATATTTTTAAATTTCTGAAACTTTTGTTTTATATATATACTTGTCACGGACGTCTTTTCCTGTAATACATATATTATTATTTTTGTCTCGTTAGGTTTTAATCATTGGTTTTATAAATTTCTGAAACTTTTGTTTTTTTAATAGGGGAGAGACCCATGGCAGATATAAAAATATTTTTTTAGGATGAGAATGCATATATTAATAATATAAAAATTTTAAATGGGACAAGTATAAATAAAATTAATAAAAATTTAGGTGAATAATGTTCGTAAAATAAATAATTAATTGAAGAAAACTCAGATTTTAGGGTGGGTATGAAAAATTTCAAGGTTGTCATCATCAGTAAAATTAGTAATTAATCGAAAAAAATTCAGATTTAAGTGCACACTCTGATTAAGCCATGGCTCCGCCACTGGGCGGAGATGCGGAGTTATGATTTTTTAGGAATCGATATGATTTTTTAGAGATTAAAGTGTAATTTTATTGTTGGACCAATTTATAATTTTATAATTTGTTAAGGAGTAGTATGGATATGATTTGTATTGACTTGTTCTGCATGTGAACTCAAACTGGCCGGACATTGTTTATTCTATGCCCAGGCGACCTAAACACGATGTTAATAAATTAATATTTCATTTATTATAAAATTAAATAAACAATGTCAAATTATAAGTAGAGATGATAATAGGTCAAGCTTGGTCAGTTTTTTTTATTAATTCAAACTCGACACGAGTATTATACCCTTCATCTGACATACAATCCGTTTTAAGTTTAGTAAAATTTCACCCGACTCAAGGTTAAAGTAAAAATTAAAATAGGATCATTAGATCTGACCCAACTCGAATATAAAAAAATTCAATTTTATTTGATAAAAAAAGACATAATTGAAAATATATATAGAGAGAGTGAAGTATTACTATTACAATAATTGCACTTAACTTTCACGGTAAACTCAAATTCGATCTTATCTTTCACAAACCAACACAATTTTGTCATTCATAAAACTCTTTTTAACCCGAACTCAAATTTCAAAATATCCAACTCATAAGATTTGATCTAGTTAAAATTCATCGAACTCGTATCAAATTATCATATCTAATTACAAGGATTTAAGACTAAAAAATTCATATGTATTCCTACAGTCAATCAAAACCTAACATAAAAATTAAAATATTATATAATTTGTATGTGCAATAAGATCCATACCGCGTATCTTCAATTAAGGATGATTCTTATACGCTTTAAGAATACTATGAGCATCACTAATGATGAATATTATTATTTTAATTTATAAAAATTTAAATTTATAAAGGGTTAAATGTATAATTATAATGATGTGATCCAGTTCAGCATCATATTTACCATGACTATTTCAACCTCTCCAGGGAAGAAACTTTCTATCTTTATACCTATAGATGCTTATTTCATATGTTATAAGATAGTTATTTTCATATATATATATATATATATATTATACCTATAGTTATTATGATAATAAGTTATCCATTTATATATGAGATACAAGTTATTATCATATACTATAGTCACAATCTTATAATATACACATTATATAATCTTATATACTTAGTTTATTTCTTTATGTTATAAATGTAGGCACATTTGGCCAACACTTGGGAGCTGCATTAGAGCTAAATGGAGCATGTAACAGCAAGGAAACTTACATGGGATCGATTAGGAGAGCACAAGGAACAATTGGTGAAAAGTTGTCCGGAGGCCGTGAGCTCATAGCTAGATTGAGCTGAAGATTTGAGCTACAGGATGACCTTATTTCAGCTGGGGAGTTGCACCATCATCATCACCACTTAGTACACTTCAAATATGTCCTAAGTCAAAAATTGTAATATCGTACCTTTTCGCGAATATTTGCCACCTCAAGAGGTACCTTTTTACAAGGAGCTGCCCAAACGTTCACCATGTCACAAGTCATCGATGGTCAGCTCACCTTTAGCTCATTCACACCATAAGCAGCTCAAACATGAAGGGACACCTTTCTCAAACATTGTGACCTTTCATGAATGATGCTTCCCTTGAAGATGCCTTTTCATCTAGGAGCACGTTGGTGAAGGAATTGCTAGCATTGGAAGCTTAAATCACTAAGAGACCTGAGATTGAGCTCCAAGCCTATTCGGTCACACCACATACCTTACACATGGAAGCTTTGGCGCCAAACATGATAAGGCACATGACTATTCGGCCAAGGAGAGGAAATTGGCGCCAAGATGAACAAGCATGCACCATTCGGCCAAGGGAGATGTCTCTCCACCCTTTGACCGAATCATTAAGGCCTTTCATGAAGAGTTAGCCAAACCATCACAAGCCCAAAGGACTTATTCATTCATCTCAAGCATTATGTATTTTCCTAAAGACATGTATCTAGCCGAAACATCATGTAACTATTCGGCCAAGCCCTCTCATTTCCTATAAATAGAGTGGCTTGCCTTCATTTGTACTCATCTCATCTCATATATTAAAATTAATCTTGTGAGTTAATTTCTCTTCAAAGTTCTTTGTGAACTTTATCGATTAAATAAGTATAGTTCCTATACTTGTGGCGTCATTCCTTCCATTTTGATTCCAAATTCCTAGATTGATATCTAGTGGGTTGAAGACACTATCACCACCCCTCAAGCAAGTTTGTGAAGACCGGGATTGTGCTTCATAGCATAGTTTCCTCTTGGCGTGTTTGAGATACAACATCACCACCATTGCCATTTCATCATCAACATCATCCATCTCTTCCATCAATTCCGTAGCCATCTCTATCCTTTATTTATCTCATTTCATTCTTATTATTTATTTTCATTACTTATATTATTATCCCCTTTATTAAATTTCATTATTAATCATTATTTTCTTATCTTATTTTGCAGCCCAAACTTATAAATTCAAGGACATCAGTACTTGTCAATCCTAGATCGGGACATAATAAGGCTATCTACATCTCTCCATCAAAGCGTGTAGATTCTCCTTACATCAAGCGGTAATCAGAGCATAGTTGGATTGACAACAAAAGTGTCATTGGCATGCAAAGCAAAAAGCAAAAAGAAAAAGAAGTTCGAAAATAAAAAAAGAAAAGACTCCTTCAACAAAATTGGAGAGCAAAAAGAAAAGAAAAAGACAAAAAAAAAAGAATAAGAAAAAAAAGAAAAGAAAAAGAAATTCAAAAGAGAAAGCAAGTCAAGGAAAAGTGCTCTACCATTACAAGAACATCAAAGAGGCCATATACACTATGAGAAGATAACCTTATTGTTTCTTGAGAAAGGTTGCAGTAAGTGTTGTTTCTTGAATTGTAAGTTACCTCTTCCATCTTCTATCCTTTCATTTTCCTTGTCTTCAACCATTTCTTTCTTTTAATACCTTTGAATCCTTTCTTCTACCTTTCCATTTTTTTTCTACTCTTTTTACCCTAACCTATTTGCAGCCGACGCACACAAGGAAGGAATTAACTTGTTATAATCTTGAGTAAGTTCCTCAAAGGGCTTAGCAAGAGAAATTGAGTGGAAAAGGCTATTGAGAGAGTAAGATCAGAAGGGAATTGTTAAAAGCCAAATATATATTCCCGAGAGTAAACACGAGTGTTGAGTGGAATGATCTTATCTTTTCTTTGGAGTGAAATTGTGAGACTTTGTGAGTGTGCTGGTAAGGTTTATTTTTTTTTGTTTTATTTACTAACCATGTCTCAAAGTTCTAAAGGAAATGCATGTCAACCCAATTTGCAAATGCAAGCACTGATTGGAGAAATGATGAGAATGTTTCGAACAGAATTTGATGCTCTCCATGAGAAACTAGACCAAAGACAATATCAACCACAAATTAGAAACAATAATACTCCTCGGAGGTAAGAACCTCTTCCAGAAGATGATGTCCCAAATCCTTATGATGAAGAAGAACCAGCATTGATACAAGGACCTAGGCGTGCCAATGTTGATGATAATATGAGCAACATCAAAATCAAAATTCCTCAATTCCAAGGGAAGACTGATCCAGAAGCCTATCTTGAATGGGAAAGCAAGGTGGAACATGTGTTTAGTTACCATAACTATTCCGAACTCAAGAAAGTAAGATTGGCAGCCATGGAGTTTGTTGATTATGCTTTGATATGGTGGGATCAACTTACTATTACTCGAAGAAGGAATGGAGAGAGACCAATTTCAACATGGCTCGAAATGAAAGGTATCATGCGTAAACGTTTCATTCCTACTCATTATCACCGAGACATGTTTCAGAAATTACAGAATTTGAAACAAGGCCAACGGAGTGTGGAGGATTATTATAAAGAAATGGAAGTGGCAATGATCCGAGTCAATATTGAGGAGGATCGTGAAGCAACCATGGCTAGATTTCTTACTGGACTCAATCCTGAGATTGCCAACACACTAGAATTGCATCATTATATCGAACTTGATGAAATGGTGCAAATGGCTATGAAAATAAAGAGGCAATTACGAAGAGATCTATATCTCGCACTGCCATGCCTTCGAGATGGAGTCCTAACAATTTGAAGAAGTCTACTCCTACTCCTATCAAGGAAAAAGCCGAATCATCAAATGCATCCCAACTTGGTAAGGAGAATCGAGGAAAAGAGATCCCTGAACGAATAAGAGACATCCGTTATTTTAAATGTCTTGGGAGGGGGCATATATCCACACAATGTCCCAATAGAAACACCATGTTATTACTTGGAAATGGTGAGATTGAATCTGACCATGAAGAAGAAGAAGCACCACCAACAGAAGTGGAGGAAGAAGCCGAAATTGGTGCTCCTGTGGAAGGTGAAGCCCTAGTGGTCAAGAGAAGTCTAAGTTCCCAAGTTGTAGAAGACGATGCACAACGGGAAAACATCTTTCATACCCGCTGCCATGTGAATAAAAAAGTGTGTTTCATGATTATAGACGGAGGGAGTTGTACTAATGTTGCCAGTACCATCATGGTGGAGAAATTAGGATTGCAAACGTTGAAACATCCAAATCCCTACAAACTACAATGGCTCAATGAACGAGGTGAACTTAATGTCAAAAACAGGTGATGGTCCCTTTTTCAATTGGTCAGTACAAGGACGAGGTTATGTTCGATGTTGTTCCTATGCATGCTATCCATTTACTCCTTGGAAGACCATGGCAAATGATAGGAGGACCATTCATGATTGTTTTACCAATCAATATTCATTCAACCATGGAGGGAAAAAGATCATCCTAACACCCTTGACGCCTAAACAAGTCCAAGTTCAGCAAATCAAGATGAAACAAAGTGTTGAGGCCATGAGGAAAGGAAAATCGAAGTTAATCCAGAAAGAAAACATTCCAAAAACAAGTGCTTATACATCTAAGTGCTTGTTACAAAGATGTTTACTGACGAGGCAAAAGGTCAATAAAGATTTTTCTAACTTTGACAATGCAGAATTTCCTTTGATTTGCAGGATGATCCAAGTGACACAATCCATCGATTTGGGAAATTAAAGGACGTGACCTTTCAAGAGCCAAAAGGTGTGATTTTTGAAAAGCAAAGAGTGGTAATTCTTCATCCAAAGGACGTGATCCTTCAAGAATCAAGAGTTATGCCTAATGAAAATCAAAGGGAAGCGTTTTTTCAACCAAGGGGAGTGACTTATGAGAACATCGCCATTCCAAGAGTCATCATCTTTCACGAATCAATGCAAACCTCTATTGAAGAACAAAGGGACATGATTTTTGGAATGCAAAAGGGCGCAAACGTTCAAAGGAAAATGACTTCAATAGTCATGAACTTTGAACATACAATTTACATGAAGTATTTCTTAACTTTAGTTATGTTTGATCACATTTTTACTAATGAAAGTTTTCTTTCTTTTCAGGTTAAGAACTTTCAAAGCAGTCTTTCAACGGATATGAACCTTTTTATAAAGATTGAATGGAAGGACACTAGGAAAAGACGATCATTCGATTTGAGGACAAATCGATTAAAATAAGGGGATGATGATGTGATCCAATTCAGCATCATATTTACCATGGCTATTCCAACCTCTCCAGGGAAGAAACTTTCTATCTTTATACCTATAAATGCTTATTTCATATGTTATATGATAGTTATTTTCATATATATATATATATATATATATATATATATATATATATATACCTATAGTTATTATGATAATAAGTTATCCATTTATATATGAGATACAAGTTATTATCATATACTATAGTCACAATCTTATAATATACACATTATATAAGCTTATATACTTAGTTTATTTCTTTATGTTATGCATGTAGGCACATTTGGCCAACACTTGGGAGCTGCATTAGATCTAAATGGAGCATGTAACAGCAAGGAAACTTATATGGGATCGATTAGGAGAGCACAAGGAACAATTGGTGAAAAGTTATCCGGAGGCTGTGAGCTCATAGCTAGATTGAGCTGAAGATTTGAGCTATAAGATGACCTTATTTCAGCTGGGGAGTTGCACCATCATCATCACCACTTAGGACATTTCAAATATGTCCTAAGTCAAAATTTTTGAAATCGTACCTTTTCGCGAATAGTTGCCACCTCAAGAGGTACCTTTTCACAAGGAGCTGCCCAAACGTTCACCATGTCACAAGTCATTTATGGCCAACTCACCTTTAGCTCATTCACACCATAAGCAACTCATACATGAAGGGACACTTTTCTCAAACATTATGACCTTTCATGAATGATGCTGCCCATGAAGATGCCTTTTCATCTAGGAGCACGTTAGTGAAGGAATTGCTAGCATTGGAAGCTTAAATCACCAAGATACCTGAGATAGAGCTCCAAGCCTATTCGGTCACACCACATGCCTTGCACATGGAAGCTTTGGCGCCAAACATGATAAGGCACATGACTATTCGGCCAAGGAGAGGAAATTGGCGCCAAGATGAACAATCATGCACCATTCGGCCAAGAGAGATGTCTCTCCACCCTTTGACTGAATCATTAAGGCCTTTCATGAAGATTTAGTCAAACCATCACAAGCCCAAAGGACTTATTCATTCATCTCAAGCATTATGTATTTTCTTAAAGACATGTATCTAGCCGAAACATCATGTAACTATTCGGCCAAGCCCTCTCATTTCCTATAAATAGAGTGGCTTACCTTTATTTGTAGTCATCTCATCTCATATATTAAAATTACTCTTGTGAGTTAATTTCTCTTCAAAGTTCTTTGTGAACTTTATCGATTAAACAAGTATAGTTCCTATACTTGTGGCGTCATTCCTTCCATTTTGATTCCAAAATTCCTAGATTGATATCTAGTGGGTTGAAGACACTATCACCACCCCTCAAGCAAGTTTGTGAAGACCGGGATTGTGCTTCATAGCATAGTTTCCTCTTGGCGTGTTTGAGATACAACATCACCACCATTGTCATTTCATCATCAATATCATCCATCTCTTCCATCAATTCCGCAACCATCTCTATCCTTTATTTATCTCATTTCATTCTTATTATTTATTTTCATTACTTATATTATTATCCCCTTTATTAAATTCCATTATTAATCATTATTTTCTTATCTTGTTTTGCAACCCAAACTTATAAATTCAAGGACATCAGTACTTGTCAATCCTAGATCGGGACACAATAAGGCTATCTACATCTCTCCATCAAAGCGTGTAGATTCGCCTTACATCATATAAATAAGTTAAAAATTAAAACTAAATTATTTTTAAAAAAAGGTAAATTATACCAATGGCCATCTAACTATTGCCCCCTTTTCACTTTGACTATCATGTTTGAAATTTTGTCAATCAGGTCACTCAACTATTTAAATGCATTCAATTAAGCCACTTGTCATTAATATTTAACGGAGAAACTAATGTGGCAATTAAATATTTGGTATAATTACACACTTGGTCACCGTTACTTATATATTCTATCAATTTGGTCCTAATTTTAATAAATTAAAATAAAAAAGAATTGATTTTATTCTATCATATATAATAATGATATATATATGGAGTATTATTTAGTCATCAACCCCGTCTTTTCCGTTATCAATTCAATCAGTATATATTTTAACATATAAATATTGATCCAACAACAAATTTTATATTTACTTTTATGTAATATGCCCATTTTATTACTTTATAAAATTATTAGAAATCATACCATCACAAAACAGTGAATTATGATAATAATAAAGAAAGGAAGTATATAATAATAAAGAAGTTATCAATATAAATCATTTAATTTTATGGATTCTGAGTTGCGATCAAATGGTTGAGAGTTATCTTAGAACATATATCATCTAGTACTTACTCCAAATTAATGAAAAAATGAATTCTAAAAGTTTTATCTTATCACATGTAGAGAAATTTTCTCAACTAAAACAAGTTATGTATTTAATCACTTAACTATCACTTTGGTTCTATTAGATTATCGAATTATTTATTTTTCAAAATCTTCACTAATGTTAGGTTTTGATTTCCTTTTAATCATATACTGTTAAAAATTAACAGAACTATTGACCTATCATTTTTTTTCAATGATGATGTGACATTACTTTATGGTAACATGTTAACATCATTGTTAATTTCTAACGATTGTTGACCAAAATGAAACAAAAAATGTAATGTTAGTGATATTTTTGAAAAAAAATCAAATAGTTTGGTGACTAAATCGAAACCACATGAATAATTATGTGACTAAAACATCTAATTTACCCTTTATTTTATTCAACTTGAATTCTTACTGTAATTCTTTTTGTAAATTCTATCCTAAAATCAATTCTTTAATTTTTTTTTATACTTTGATCAATACTTTATTCTCAAAATACTTTTATAAAAAGTAAAATTATAAATATATCTAAGAGTTTTATATAATATTTAATTTTAATAATTCAAAATTAGGATCAAATTGATAGAATGTATAAGTAATATTGACTAAATATATAATTATGTTAAATATTTTAACCGTCGCATCAGTTTCTCCATTAAATATTAACTACAATAAAATTTCAAAAAATGGTGATCAAAATTAAAAGGGAAAATAATTAAGTGATCACTAGTTTAGTTTACCCTTTATTTTAAATAATTTACCTTTAATTTTTTTAATTAACTTATAATTATACGTTTAACCCTTTAAAATTTTAAATTTTTAAAAGTTAAATTAATGATATTTATCGTTAATGATACTCATCGGTTCTTGTTGAATGTTGTAGAATTTTTCCACAATCAAAATCAGTGGTGGTTTATATATCTACTATAATTCAACTATGAGTAGGAACCGAACCACAACGAGTTGAAAAGAACGTGTCTTTCTCGGATAATGACGGGGCACAAAACCCTCATCCAAGACAACTATGAACTACAATGAATATATATATATATATATACAGGAATATTTGTACATGTTCTGGTGAAGTTTGACTTTCCTCTACTCTTTTTCCTATATAAATCTGCTGCTAATTTTGATACATTCTCTAAAGGTATATGTGAAAGAAAATCAAAGGATTCAATGCAAATGCGTTCTCTTTCCATTTCCACTTCATTTTTGTTCTTCGCCGTCGTTTTTCATTCATGTTTAGCCATCAACGATGATTCATTGATAAAACGGAAGGCGTTAGACATAATCATCGGCGGTGGGGAAGGTCCGTCACCGGACGATGAGCCACCGCCATGCAAGCACTTCGAGAATGAGAACGGGTGCTTCGAAAATGAGCGGTTGGCCAAAGCATACGAAGTGATCCAACGGTTCAAGTCGAAGATCAAAGTCGATAAGAATAGCAACCGGTACTTGAAGACGTGGTGCGGAACCGATGTTTGTAAGTACAGTGGGTTCAGGTACGCAGTGGCAGATCCATTTTGCTCATTTTAAAATTCATTAATATATATATACGTATACGTCTAAAAATAATTCTTAATTTTTCACTGCAGATGTGACATAC
This sequence comes from Hibiscus syriacus, assembly GCF_006381635.1. Classification (NCBI taxonomy): domain Eukaryota; kingdom Viridiplantae; phylum Streptophyta; class Magnoliopsida; order Malvales; family Malvaceae; genus Hibiscus; species Hibiscus syriacus. Next base: position 3,404,436 of record NW_024062882.1, on the reverse strand, counting down.
GTCCCGACGTGAACGAAAAAGCTGTTGCAGCCGTCGATTTTAACGGATTTAAATTCGAAGGTTGCGATGGTACTCTTCCGCTCGATGGGTTCCTCGACGAGTTGGATGATCTAGCCATATTCCATGCTAACTCGAACAACTTTACTGGCACCGTACCGTTTAGAGCATCGAAGATCAAGTATTTATACGAGCTCGATCTCAGCAACAACAAGATCGCCGGCAATTTTCCGATGAAAACCGTTGGCGGGATGAACTTAACGTTCCTCGACTTAAGATTCAACTCCCTCCGTGGCTCCGTTCCGCCGCAAGCGTTCAACTTAAAGCTCGACGTGTTCTTCATCAACAACAACCGGTTCGCAGTGCAAAGTCTCCCCACGACCATCGGCGACACGACGGCCGTCTACCTCACCTTCGCTAACAACAACTTCACCGGCTCGATCCCGCCGAGCATCGGCAGAGCTCGAAACCTCCTCGAAGTTCTTTTCCTCAACAACCGACTCACCGGATGTTTACCGTACGAGATCGGAAACCTGAGTCAGGCCACCGTGTTCGACGCTAGCTCGAACAAACTTACCGGGCCGATACCGCTCTCGTTCGGGTGCATGAAAAATATTCAGATTCTCGGCTTGGCGAACAACCAGTTCTACGGCGAAGTGCCGGAGATTGTTTGCGAGCTCCCGATGATTGCGAATTTGTCTTTGGCCAACAACTATTTCACTTCCATCGGACCTGCTTGCCGCCGTTTGATGTTGAAGAAGAAGATCGACGTGAAGAAAAACTGTATCTTTGACCTCCCGAATCAAAGATCGGAGGCCGAGTGTGCTGCGTTTCTGTGGAAGACGACGACTTGCAATAGGATGGAGACGCTTTTCTTGGTTCCTTGTGAAATACATGGTTATTATTCAGAAAATTCCAGTGATGGTGACCAGTCGGCGGCGGCGGATCCGGCGACTAGAACTTATAGCACCCTCAGTCCTCATCATCGGTTGTGATTGATATATTTTCATTGGTTTTTTTAGATGGTAATGGAGCTCATCTTCAAGCTTATGTATTTGGATGTTTTTGATGCACTTTGATTCAGAATTTCGTGAATAAATTGATTTTTAGTTCTATAACTCTTTAGTATTTTGAAATCAGTTCTCCATTTTGGTTTCATTTGTGTTCAGTCCTTTTACACTTCGTTGATTTTTTTTAATAGTCTAGAGTGAACGTACAATAACTTTACAAACGCAACTACTCGTCCACTCGAAACATCCTTAAACTTTTTTTGGTATATTTATTAATACATTTTAAGTTGTTAAATTCTTAATTAATTATATTAATTTATGAAAAGTATTATATGTATAAACTCGTTTGAATATGCAGCTTTCAAAAGCCTTCAACGATATTAATACAATGAAACTAATATGCCGTCGACATTCATATAGTTTATAATTAAATTTAAATACTTTTTAATTATAATTATAATTCAAATGGTCCCCTTTGTTTAATGTTAATTATAGGTAAGATGGAGTTTTCTTAAGTTTCAAACCTCATCTATGAACATAAGATGATCCTTGTACATCATAAAAAAATCCACAACTTGTGTTATTTACTTAGGGACGAGCATTAGTTAATATTAGGGTTTAACTGAACTCGACTTGAGTTTTATTTCTCCAATAGATTTAAAATTTGATCTAATTTAATTGAACTCAACACACACATATATATATATATTAAGTAAAATAAAGATTTAATTGAAAAAATATAAATAGATGTATTATTGTAATTATCCTTATACATACAAGGGATAATTATATTATTATATTAAGTCGAGTTGATTTGGCTCAAGTAAGAGATTTTTCATCCTAAATCCAATTTCTACCTGAGCTCGAGTTTTCAAAACAAATAAAAATTAAACCCTACAAATTATATAAGATCAAAACCCATTAACTCCAAGTCTCATACTTATCACTGTGTTTACCTATGAGACGAAGTTGTGTAATATGAGAGAAGTTAAAGCCCCTAAAAGTTATGGGTTTATTTTTTGTTAGGTCCCTTCTCATTTTGAAGTTAGACAAATTAAATCTCGTTCCCTTAATTTTTTAGATTCAATTGCTTTTTAAGCCATCTTGCGTCTTAAACCAGTTGAATTAGATCATAACCTCCCATTTATTCGGATACGATTCCTTTTCAGGTCCTCTTAAATTTGAAACTGTGTGAATAGGATCCAAGCCACTCATTTCTTTTGATACAATTACTATTTAGGTCACTCATAATTTTGAAACTGTGCAAATTGAGCATTAACCTATCATTTTTCGGTTTAAATACTTTTGAGATCCCTTTTAATTTCAAAATTAAGTAAATTATATCTTAACCCCTTCGTTTTTTAATTTTAAACTAATAGTTTAATAATTAGATTCTAATAATCATTTTATCCTTAATTTTCTTTTTAGAAAAGTGATGGCAGGTACTAAATCAAGTCCATGTAATAATGCAAAACAGACAGCTTGTGTAAGAATAATGAAATCTGAATAGATTACCTGAGATAATTGGCACGAAAGTTATGAGCTGGAGAGTGGACCCACTAAGGGACATAACTGGTTCCTCGTCCTTGTCAATAATACAATGTCTGGTTTAATTAAATAATATGTTTACTATAATTTGTAGGGTAAATTATACATTTCATCACTAAACTTTACTCTATCTTATTTCATTCACTGAACTTTCAATTTTTTTAATTTTTTCACTGAACTTTATAATTGTTACTTTTGTAACGGTGTTATGTCGTGGCCCAATTAAATGATTTTTTAAACTACTAAATTTCATGTCAAAAAATAAAATAATTAAAAAAATATGAGGAAAATAGAAATTATAGCGTGAAGCCACCACTTCATCCGACATTAGTGTCGCCATTACAACCGCCGCAGTCCCAATTCCCTTCTACTTCCTGTTATCGTCACCCTAAAGAGCATTTCACTAGCTTTTGTCCTTTTTACCTCTATGATATGTTCTCCAATCTTCTTCTACTTCTTCTGTTACTTCATTTTTTTCTTGTAAACCTCCAATCACCGTCACAACTTCAGAGAACGAGGGATTCTCGTGGGTTTTGAACCTCAAAGAAAATCTTATCTCGTTAGGGCTTAAAATATGCTTTGGTCAGTGTCGATACGTTTCTCTGCCCGGCGACGGAAAGTGCAAATAGTACACTCCAAACGGTGTAACTAGTCTCGAAAAAGTAAGTGTTTATCCTCCATGAATCATATGAAACACCAAGTTGTAGAGTCGCCACCAATCTTTTAATTTGGTGAGATTGGTCACCAAAATGTCATATTATTATAATAAAATTCCTAAGAATAATATTAAAATAATACAACTCGGGTCTGCTTACCAGAAAAATGAGTTCGGGAGTCGGTTACGTATGGGGAAGGATTCGCACCCCCAAAACGCCCAAGATTAGTACTAGTATTTATTAATTAATGCCTTTGCAATAAATTATTAAATTTTCTCTTTAAACTTAAATTTATAAATAATTTAATAAATAAATATTTATTAATATTTAATATTTTTGGATAAATAATTTTTATTATCCAAGAGCAGAAAACTGCTGCAAAAGAATAGTAAGTTCTTACAAAAGTATCGAGAACTTACAATCAATAATTACAACAAAACAACTTCAATAAGCAATACCCCATTGATTACAAAGTGTGATATTGACACTATCAATCCTATTAATGTTTCTACCCTATAATTTGATTGAAATGGTATCTTGAATGGCGTTGAACATAGCTTCAAAAGACCTTGAGCAACCTGTAAATAACCTTTTGTTCCTCTCTTCCCATATAGTATAAGTAAAAGATGTCCAAGCAAGCTTCATGATAGTAACTAATAGGGATTTACCTTTCCATGTAGCACATGCCCAAGTTATGTGTTCTTCCCAAGAGCATGGTCTTTTTTGATAAGCCTATTATAATATTAAATATTATAATTACATAAATTATAAATTATGTAGGTTAATAATTCTAAAATATAAATACTAATAGTAATTAATCATGTAATAATAATTATTGATAAAATATAAGATATTAAAATTAATTAGCCTAATTCTAAATATTGTTAAAACTATGTATTAATAATGTAATTTAACCTAAATTATAGTCTGGGACTAAAATATAAAATATTAATATTTAAGGACTAGATAAGTTATTTTACCCTAAAGTATATATATATACAGTAGTGACCAAAACATAAATAAATAAATTTAAAAGATAAAATTAAAATGCATAAAACATGCTTTCAGTGACTAAATTGAATAATTACAAAATTTTATAGACCTCGAGTACAATTTACCCATAACAGATATTACACGCATGTCCTCCCAAAACGACACCGTTCGGGGAGAGATATAAATAGGCCTTAAACCGGGCTAAGAGGCTTTAAGACTAATTTCCCTTCTCTGTTTCCTCTCTTATAAAGAGGAGCTCTCGCTTCTTACTAGGTTTCCCTCACCAGAGGGAAACCGTTCAATGACCGACCACTGGCCACCACTACCGATAACCACCACCGACCACTACCTACGATGTTTGGCATTTACCCCAATATACCAAAATGAAGCCCTAATTGTCCTAAAGCTGAATCCGACGACCGTTTCTCCTAAAAAGCCTTAAATCAACGTAGATTTAAGATTTATACCTTTGAAACTTGACTTCTCCGATGGCGCTTGAAATCTCCGACGATTGTAAGACTTCCCTCTCTTTCTCTCATTTATGATTTTTCTGTGATTTGGGTTGCTGCCTTGGCTTGTTCTTCGTTGTTCTTGTTCGTTTGTAAGCTCACCCTATTTATAGGGGCTTTCGATGCTTTCTTTCGACCGGTTAATGGAGTGTACCCCGGTGAGTCATCGGAGCTACGGTGGTGACTCATCCTAGGGGTGGTGAGTTGTGCGGTGGAGAGGCTGAGTGCATTTAATGCACTTAGATCTTACGAATCCGGTAAGGACGTGGCAGCTACGTGGTTACTGTTGGTTGGAGCGTTCGAAGGCGGAGACATCATCACCTCTATGGTGACGTCGGAATAGTCCTATGGTGTAATGAGAACCCTAGGGTTCCTACTGGTTGCACTAGTGACCGTTGATATGCTTCTGGATTGGACGGCTGGGATTTGCGCGACACTGGAGATGAGATAAAACCCTAGCTGAACTTGGGTCTGCTTCTTGGGCCTGCTGGGTTGTTCAGGTCGGATTTGAGCCTGAACTGAGTCCGGGTCTACTGGATATGTTTTAATTGGTATTCGGGTTGTAACTTATTTTGCATTTGGACCTTCGAATTGTAATCGGACCTCCGGGCTTAATGTGCATTTGGGCCTGTAAAATTGTAAGAATTAATTATAATAAAAATAACGTAATTATAATATAATAATATATAATTATATTGAAATCGAATTCGGACGAAAACGACTGTCGACAGCTTCCCATCTTTGCTTATTTTTGTGTTAACAAGAATGAAGCAAAGATAAAAAGACAAGAAGTTTTTGTCCAATTGACTTCATATTTTGATAAAAATTCGTTCCACTACTTTTTCGTGGAGATCGAACTTTTAATCTATTCCTTCTTCACTACTATTTTGTGAAGTCTTGATTTGCATCGCTTCACTACTTTTTTGTGAATGCTTGATTTGAAAAGAATCTGTTTCACTAGTCTTCCGTGAAGATTAGACTAAAAATTGGATTGCTTTACTATTCTTTCGTGAAGACTGAGAATGATTGACTTGATAAGACTCTAATTTCACTACTCTTGCGTGAAGATCAGATTCAAGGTTGATTTGTTTCCACTACTCTTTCGTGGAGACCAAATCTGCAATATTGGAAAGAAACTGTTCCACTACTCTTCTGTGGATACTAGACTTATGCAATCTTTCGATATCATTTTTTAGGGATTCTAAGTTGATTACTCCAATCTCGAGATTTGAACTTTTGGCTTTCTCTTCGAAAAACCTGCAGATGTGACATTGTGTTTGCTATCATGCATTTATGAATGTCATGATCCTATTTATGCCTAAAATATGTGCAATGACAAAATTTCGGGATATCTTATTTTTCTTCGAACAAGGACCCCTTTTTTTGTCCATTCTTGACTTAGTCTCATCATAGGTGCAGCAAGCATAATCATTTCATCTCAACCGACCATCTTGATTCTTTTTGGTTGAACATAAACTTATCTTTGTTCTTCTTGAATTCCAAATGACAAATCATTCAATTAATGACCAATATTTCAGATTATTATCAAGTATCTAGAACCTCCTTATGTACTTCAATGTTTCATGTATCATGCCACCATATGTTAAAACATTACTAGCCTCAGAATGTCTGCATTTTTCAAAGACCTTTTTATGCAATAATACACCATGATTTTATATACTTCAAATTAAACTACATGTTTTTAAACTTTCAAATCAAGATGTTTTTGCAAAAAAAATTAACAAGAAAACGTTTCTTTTTATTCATGCAAAGAATTTACATGGCAAACTTTTACTAGTAATGACAAAGTAGGCATCTTCAAACACCAATATCATAAATGCTCTTGAACTGGCACACCATAAAATGATTTGAGTATAGCTTCTGTCAAAAGGATCTCGAAATTATGATGAAGGTATGGAATTCTTTAAATCCTTCTTTCCTTTCATGCAAAATACCTTTTAACTGCATCTGAATTTACTAGATAAGGTAATTCAGGTCCATCCATTTCAGCAAGGATTAAAGCTCCTCCAGAAAAAATTTTTTTACAACATAAGGTCCTTCCCAATTTGGCATCCATTTTCCCTGGAAATCCTTTTGAAAAGGTAAAATCCTTCTGAGTACAAGATCCACTTCGTAAAATTCTCGAAGGTGAACTTTCTTATCATGTGCTCGTATCATTCTCTTTTGATACATCTGACCATGAAAATTGCTTTCATTTTTTTCCTCAATCAAATTTAACTGGTCAAATCTGATTTGTACCCAGTTTATCTCATCTAGCTTTACTTCTGATAGAACTCGTAATGAATGAATTTCTACCTCAATTGGTACGACTACTTCCATCCCCTAGGTTAATGAAAATGGAGTTGCCCCAGTCGATGTTCGTACTGAAGTTCGATGGGCTAACAAAGCAAATAGTAGTTTATCGTGCCAATCCTTATAGGTTTCAGTCATCTTCTCTATAAGCCTCTTGATATTCTTATTAGCTACCTCAACCGCTCCATTCATCTTTGGGTGATAAGTGGTGGAATTATGATGTTTTATCTAGAATTGTTCACAAACTGATTTCATCATTTTGTTGTTCAAATTCAAAGCATTGTCGGTAATAATTCTCTCTGGTAGACCATATCGACAAATGATCTCTTTTCTCAAGAATTTACAGACTGTGGACTGAGTAATGTTCGCATAAAAAGTTGATTCTACCCATTTGGTAAAATAGTTTATTGCTACCAAAATAAAGAGATGACCAATTGAGGGTTTGGGAAAAATTTGTCCAATAACATCTATGCCCCACATAGAGAATGACCAAGGAGCTGTCATTACATGCAATGGATGAGGAGGAGTATGTTTCATGTCTCCGTAAATTTGACACTTATGACATTTTTGGGTATAATTAATAGAGTTTGTCTCTATGGTTGACCAATAGTATCCAAATCTCATAATTTGTCTAACCATTGTATGCCCATTAGCATGAGTACCACATACTCCCTCGTGTACTTCTTCAAGAATTAATTTAGCTTCCTTGGTATCCACACATCTTAATAGGACTTGATCCAGGCTCTTTTTGTACAAAATTTCCCCATCGAGTGCATACCATGATGACACTCTTCGGATAGTTCTCTTATCATTTTCAGTTGCTTGTTCAGGATAACTCTGATATCTGATATATTGCAAAATATCATAGTACCAAGGTTTCTCTTCTTCTTCTTCATGTTAAGACAATGAGCTGGATATTCATAAGCCTGAATTTCAATAGACATCATACTTGTATGTTCATTTACCTTAAATGCGGCAGCCAAAGTTGCCAAGACATCTGTCATTTGATTTTCTTTTCTGGGGATGCAATCAAAAGTCACTTCCTCAAATTCTTTGATGAGTTCTAGAACCAGTTTCTGATATTTTACTAGCTTAAAATCTTTTGTCTCACATTCTCCTCTAATTTGGTAAATTACTAAGCTGAATCCCCATAAACCTTGAGCATTTTTACTTTACGTTCAATGGTAGCTCTAAGACCCAAAATACATGCTTCATACTCAGCCGTATTGTTTGTACAATCAAAATTAAGTCTGCTAGTGAACGGATAATGCTCTCCATCTGGAGAAACTAATATTGCCCAATTTCGTGCCTCAAAGCATTCGAAGCACCATCAAAAGTCAACTTCTAATATTCGTTAGTGGATGCAATTGATTTTCTTACTGATATTGCCATCAAGTCATCATCAGGAAAATCAAAATCTATTGACTCATATTCTTGAGAAGTTCTACTTGCAATGAATTCAGCTATTACACTCCCTCTTACTGTTTTTAGATTAACATATTGGATGTCGAATTCTGACAACAAGATTTGCCAATGGGCCTAATATTCCAGATAATGAGGGTACATCCATTAGATATTTCAAAGGATCAAATCTGGATATGAGCCATGAAGTGTGATATAACATATATTGCCTAAGCCTTCGAGTGGTCCATACCAGAGCACAACATAATTTCTCAATTAAAGAATATATGGTTTCACATTCAGTGAACTTCTTACTGAGATAATAAAAAGCTCTTTCTTTCTTCTCAGTTTGATCATGTTGTCCTAATACGCACCCCATTGAATTTTCCCAGACCGATAAATAAAGAATTAAATGTTTATTTAGGATAGGTGGTACCAATATTGGAGTACTTGATAGATATTTCTTAACTGTCTCAAAGGCTCCTTGACATTCTTCATTCCATGTCCCCGAATCACTCTTTCTAAGGAGGCAAAAAATGGGATTACATTTCTCAATTAGCTGTGAAATAAATCGAGCTATATAATTAAGCCTCCCTAAAATCCTCGAACCTCCTTTTATGTTTGTGGGGGTGGAAAATCTTGAATAGCCTTGACTTTATCTGGGTCTATTTTAATTCCTTTTTGGCTTACAACAAATTCCAATAGTTTACCAGAGGTCACCCCAAATGTACACTTATTTGGGTTGAGCTTTAACTGACATTCCCTTGATCTCTGGAAAAACTTCCTCAAATTCTCAACATGCTCTTCTTCAGATTTGACTTTAATAATCATATCATCGACATACACTTCTATTTCTTTATGCATCATGTCATGAAATAATGTTACCATAACCCTTTGATAAGTTGCTCTTGCATTCTTTAGTCCAAATGCCATCACTTTATAACAAAATGTTCCCCATAAGGTGATAAATGTTGTTTTTTTTTCATATCATCAGGGTCCATTCTGCTTTGATTATATCCAGAGAAACCATCCATGAATGAAAATAAAGAATTCTTAGTAGTATTGTCCACTAATATGTCTATGTGTGGCAAAGGAAAATTATCCTTTGGACTGGCTCTATTAAGATCTCGATAATCAACACACATACGAACTTTACCATCTTTTTTTGTTACAGGGACAATATTTTCTACCCATTCAGGGTACTTGGCCACTTTAAGGAACCCAGCATCGAATTACTTTTTTACTTCTTCTTTGATCTTGAGTAGAATTTCAGTTTTCATTTTTCTCAACTTTTGTTGCACCGACTTACATTCTGATTTTATTGGTAACTTGTGTACTACCAATTCTGTATCCAATTATGGCATGTCCTCGTATGACCAAGCAAATACATCCTTGTACTCTTGCAACAATTTAATCAAATCCTTTAGCCCTTTTATTAGATAAAGTGGTACCAATTTTTACCTTTTTTTATCCACATTATACCCTAAATTTAAGATCTTACTAGGTTCCTTATGAGTTAGAATTTGTTTATCCTCTTTTTTTTTATCATTTTTAATAGCTCGAAGGGTAAATCATATCCTTCACCATAATCCTCAACTTCCTCAGGACACATAGGCTGCTCAAAATCAATTTCCGGGCCAGCGTCATTAGCATCTATGTCATTGATATTTGAGTTTCTAAAAGAAAAGAAATAAATAAAAATATATACATATAATCATGAAAATGCATCTTAAAAATGATTTCCATTTAGAACTAATACATCTTTTATTGAAAAAGAAAAAACACATAGTTTAACCCTTTACACAAAATCAAACTATTGCCCCAGGGTATAGGAAACAATCAAAGTTTTGGTGTATTACTCTGAAAAAGACTTGAAAACTATAGGTAATTCTTCCGCGTCCAATTATTTAACTCAAAATCTGATGATGTGTGGTAAATGCCCATAACTTTCTTTTTTGTAGATTCATCATCTGATATGACATTGATACTCATTTCTTTCAAAGTATCTTCAATAACCAGCCTTTTGCTTTGTTGATCTTCTTGGAAAACATGTCCTCCTGACACAAAAGTACTATTTAAGGGTGGAAATATCATTGGTTCCCATGTAAGATCTTTTCCAGCTAACTTTGCTTTTCTTAGTTCTTGATTCTTTCTAATGCCTTTTTGTCTCTCTTTTATTATCAGTCGATATCCCAAACCAAACCGATCTTTATTGGAGATAGGTAAAACTGGATTAATTAGTCCTTACAAATAGCTTCCTAATCCTTTTTTCAGTTTTGCCCCTTTTCCTAGGGTCAATCTGAGTCCCATTTTTGTGCAATTAGAAATTTTGGGTTTAGGCATCCTTTTCCCCTCAGCCACAAATGTTGCATTGATAAATTCCAAGGATCTGAAAGAGCATTCAATAGCTTCTTCATCCAATTCGACATATGGAGCAGTAGTAGAGACTGAAGCAATGATGTCTTCTTCAGCATTAAGACATATCAGTCTACCATCTATTACAAATTTTACCTTGTGGTGTAATATGGATGGAACTTCCCTTGCTTGATGAATCCAGGGTCTTCCCAACAAACAATTGTAAGTGGGTATAATATCCATTACAAGGAATTCTATCTCATATGTAGCCGGGCCAATGGTTAAGGGAATATCGATTTTTTCTAATACCTCCTTCTTGGTTCCATCAAATGCTCGGACAATACTTTGACTAATTCTCATGAGCGTACTATCAATTGGTAATTTCTTCAAGGTCACTAATGGCATTACATCAAAGCCGAGCCATTATCTACTAACACTCGAGATAAAATATGTCCTTTGAACTTAACTGTGATGTGTAGAGCTTTAGGGCTATTGTTCATCTCATAAGGGATTTCATCTTCAGAAAAAGAAAAGAAATTTTTAGCATGTATATTTGCAATCAGTCTGTCTAATTTTTTTACAGGCAATTCATTTGGTACAAAAGTCTTATTTAACATTTTTAACAAAGCATTACGATGAGCTTCAGATCTTAATAAAAGTGCTAAAACTGATATACGAGCTGGCAATTTGTGCAACCGTTCAATAATATTGTATTCACTGTGCTTGAGAAACTTCAAGAATTCTATAGCTTCATTTTTAGTTACATGTTCATTGATGACAATTTCATCATCTTTTAACTGTAGCTCAACATTTTTCCCTTTATCAACTGAACCTTGTTTCTCAGATTCCTTATAATAACATCTCCCACTTCTGGTAAAATTTCTGACTTCATCTACCTCTTCATTTTATCCCATTATCTCCTTCATCTGGCATTCATAATTCCATGGAACTTACTTGTCATCTTTATTAGGAAATGGGGATGGTGAAGTGATGATCATATTCAAAACTTTTCTATCTAGTACCTGAGTCCTTGGTGTGATAATTAGAGGATAATTAGAGTTGTAAAACTCTCTAGATGATCCCTCGGAGGCACAAATATCCACTTCTTCTTCATATATTTCCTTGAAAAATTCCATCTCATTTTCATCTATCATTTTTTGTACCAAAACCCGAAAATATGAGCATTGTTTTATAACATGTCCTTCATAACCATGATAATGACATATCTTTCTGCAGTTTAATTGTTATACTGACATATCAGATTTTAACAAACCAACTTTGATCATTTGAGTCCATACCCATTACATAAGTGATTTCACTTCACTGACTTGCCTTGTCACCTGCTTTCCTTTTTCTTTTATAACTGCACTGATCCATGTTCCTGCATGATTTGATAATGGGTTTTGAGCCACATTTGGTTGCTCTTTATCACCAAAATTTATGATATTCTTTGTTATCAAGCTTTAAACAATTCTTTTGAATGCGATGCAATTTTCGATAGAATATCCACGAGCTCCTGCATGATATTCGCATTGCCTGTTATCATTGTACCACTTAGGATATGGGGGTTGTATGGGTGATACATGATAGGGTGATATTATATGTTTGTCATATAATATCTGGTATAACTCTTTGTAGGTCATCAGAATTGGGTTAAACTAAAGTTTCTCTCTTTTCATCCTTGGTTCCCCTGTCCCTTGTTTGGAAAAGTTTTGTGCAGAAGATTCCTGAGGTCGAGATACTGTAATATTATTGGACTCATATTTCCTTGCATCATTTACCTCACTTTCTTTTTTTTCATAAATAGTTTCTTACTAGATTCACCACTTTCAAGTTTCCCGCTCTTAATCGCCTTTTCAATCATCTCACAAGCGGTAACTATGTCAGCAAAGATTTTGAAAGAATTCCCTATAAGGTGAGTAAAGAAAGGACCTTTCAAAGTGTTCACAAATAGCACAATTGTTTCTTATTTTTCCATGGGTGGATGTACTTGTATAGCTATGTCCCTCTATCTCTGGGCAGATTGCCTGAAACTTTCATTGAATTTCTTTTCCATGTTCTGCAATACCATTCGATTATGCCTTATATCTTTCACATGCTTATATTGTTCCTAAAAAGATCTGGCCAAGTCTTTCCAGGATTTAATATGAGCTCTACTTAATTGGTTATACCATTGGATGGTCAAACCAGTTAAGCTTTCTTGGAAACAATGGATCAGTAGTTGATCATTCCCTATATAACCCATCATTTTCCTGTAAAACATCATGATATGGGTAAAAGGACATTTCATACCATCAAATTTTTCAAAATCTGGGATTTTGAACTTGGGTGGTAATACCAAATCAGGTACCAAACTCAATTCTTTGGCTTCAATTCCATATACATTAAAGCATTCCTTTATTACCCTAACTCATTCCATTAGTTGTTCTAATTGTTTGTTTGACTCTTTCTTTTCTTCTTGATCAAAATCTGGAACATTCTCAACTTGTTGTTGGTTGATAGAAGCACTAGGTAAATTTATATTTACCCTCCCTGCTTGAGTAAATGCTCTAGACTGGGGTTTAACATGAGAGGTTGAATGATCCGGAGGGCATAAAGGCTCCTCAATTACTTTAGCTTTTAGATGATCCGCTCTTGGTGTAAAGCCTGGAGGATATAAAGGCTCTTCAGTAAAAGTACCAACAGTTGGGGCATTTATTTGATCCATGTTTTTCCTTTGTAACATACTTGCAAATTTTTCCATTATTTCACTCTGGGATTTCATCAGCTATTCATGCATTTCTTTCTGAATTTTCTTGAAATTCTCTTGCATCTCAAGTGATTCATTTCAATTTGAGCGATCTTATCGTCCATTGCCTTTTTTCTGGTATTATATGGATGCTTAGGGGGTCCATTATTCTTCAAAAAAGAAGAAAAAACCTTTTCAATAAATATGGATGTATATGAATAATTATGGAAAATATAATGTCAAAATGTTCATGCTCAATATGTAAATGCAAGGTGTTGATATCAAGATGATTTCATCATAACAACTTTTATATTAAAACAAAGTTTTATTACAAAGCTTTAAAACATAGTACAACATCACAGACACATCTGAGCAGCTTCTCCTTACTTCTCTATATGTTCAAGTAACTCAAAGACCTTATGAGCTTCTTCGGTTCCTGGTTCTAATTATTCACTCAAAGTGGCAGCTTCATATTCCAAGTCTACTAAATATTGTGCCACTCCCTGAACTTACTCCAGATACTTTGCAATAAGTTCATCTATTTGTTTGACTTTTCATTGAGCACGTTCCCAGCGATAACGCCATTGCAAAATTCCTTCGTACTGGACAATAAGGAGTTGATTCGCCTTTCTCTGAAGATCTTGGACTTTTGTTTCTAGCTCATTCACTCGCTTCCTTAGTTTTTTAGCTTCTGAGTTACTTTCTTGACTTCGCAGGGCGGTTTCCAATCTTTCAATCTTGCTTTTTTAGTCTCTGGTTTTGAGCTTGATTTTCCAATAGTCTTTGCTTTAATGCCTCTTTTTCTTTGACAAGTATCTTGGTCTGGTGTTTACTTTGTTTAAGCTCTTCTTTATTTTCTTCAGCTTTTCTTTTTAATCCCGTGGACTCTTGTTTGCTTGATCCTTCAGTAATTTGAGTTTTTACCATCTGCTGATAGGTTGACTGGAGATCATTGAAATCTATCCTGAGTTGCTTTTCAACCTTGATAACTTAATCTGCTCGCCCTTTATGGATGTCTATCTCAATTTCTTTGTGGTATACTTTTTCTTCCAACTTTTGCAGAGTCTTTCTCCATTGCTTTCTTTCGCTCTCGAAGTCTTGCTTTGCCAGCTCTAATGGAGATGGTATAATTCTCACATGTTCTTTGGTGGGTTGAACATTCTCGAAATTAACAATTAGAATGTTTTCGTTGACTCGGTTTATTCTCTATTGCTCGTATTTGGGTGAGAGCTCTTGACTGAAAGTAAATAAATTTACTCGATGAATCCATTTTCAGGCCTCAGTAACCTTTCTGATCTTTTCCTTTTACTGATCACTTCTGAATGCAAATTCTGATTCTGATAAACCAGATGTCACAAGAATAAACTGCCTTGATCCATATTGTCTGGAAACCATCAAATGAGCATACCCTATAGAATCCCATATGCCAGGCAAGGGAACCCAATCGTGCTTTCCACATTTATACATTATGTTTGAAGAAGTATTCCTTGAGGCTCGCCATAATACGTCATTATCCTCGAGATTTCGAAAGATGTTCATCCATTTTTCTTCATCATAACCTCCATGCCATTTGCGAGAAAGGAAATCTTGTAATAGTGAGAAGCCTTCCAGAAATACCCGTCCAGGAGCTCTTTCTTCGTGTTTAAAATGATTCAGAATCCAGACCAATAATAGGGGTGCACAACCTATAAAACATCCTTCTCCTTCACGTTTGCAGGAATTCAAGGAACGAAATGTTTCAGCTAATATAGCAGGAACGGGATATTCAATCTTTCAAACAGGTCTACAGCTGCTATAACCACATGCCCAAGAATTTTTGGAAAAATAATTAGTCCATAAATTCCTAAAGCCAACATATCAATATGTTTTCTTTTTTCTGGATGGTGGTAGATTATTTATTTCAAGGCATTTCATGTAATGCATTCACTATCACTTTTCCTCTTAATATTTCTTGTAGCCCACTCTTCACTCATCCCAATCAATAAAATCATTTTCTTCTTAAAAGGAGCAGTATTAGGTGACTTGATATATACCCTGCCTTCATAGATTCTTGGACAGCGAATAAGAGCTTGATATATTCCTCTATAGTAGGTATCAAGTCTACTTTTCCAAAGGTAAAGCAACTGTAGGCAGGGTGCTTCCCATTTCTCCCATATTTCTTTCAACTCACCTAGGTTATTTTGGCGAACATTGATATGTGTATATCTGACCAAATCTGACACGTATCCAGATGATAGACTATTTCCCTTGATGAGTTGAGACTTCTCAAACCATCTTAAAATAACTGCATTGTCTTCTACTTCATATTGGACTCTTTGTTCCATATTTCCAGCTTTCTATATGAAATCAGTCATGAATCAACACCATGATATGAAAATGAAAAATACAAAAATAAAAATAAAACATAAAGTTAATCAAAAATAATTAAATCCTAGTTTCATGCCATCTAGTTCCATGCTTTATTTAAAACAACAAACCTAACCGCATGATTTCTAGTTCGGATGTATTTACAAAATAACAATTAATAGACTTAACAAGCTTTTCTTTGTGTGCTCATCTTAAAAGATTTAATCGGGTTAGATTCCGTCTAGACTTGAGTTCTAAGTTTATTATATGTTGGGTTTTGGCTCAAGGGAAAAAGGGTCAACGAATTGTCCTTTGTTGTGTCCCCTTGGACTGCCAAGCCCTTAATACTGGTCAATTACAGACTTTCGGATTAAGTTCAATTCGAAGGAACACACTTCCTTATGCCCATATGGAGGTGAAAACCACACGAGGAACATAAGGTGTGAGCTCAAAGAATGGTCCCCTATCCCATACGGAGGTGAAAACCACATGAGGGAGTAGTTTCTCATTCACTTAAACAGGATAAGAGCGGGGTTTTACCTCATGTCATGAATGCAGTGCACAATGGGTGAGGAAACGTATAACAAGGAATAAAATAATATACAACCTATTATCCTATTTTAATAACCCAAAATTAAATATGTATACATAAAAACAAAATGTTAGTAAAATAATAAAAATAATTAAAACAAAATTAAAACAAATTTATTATTTACTGTAAAGACAAATAATTAATAAATTGGTGGTTGGACTCTCTTTTTTTTAAAACAAATCCCCAGCGGAGTCGCCAAGCTGTCGAGATGTTTCTCTGCCTGGTGATGAAGAGTGCAAATAGTACACCCCAAATGGTGTAACTAGTCTAAAAAAGTAAATGTTTATCCTCCATGAATCAGATGAAACACCAAGTTGTAGAGTCGCCACCAATCTTTTAATTTGGTGAGATTAGTCACCAAAATGTCATATTATTCTAATAAAATTCCTAAGAATAGTATTAAAATAATACAACTCGGGTCTGCTTACCATAAAAATGAGTTTGGGAGTCGGTTACGTATGGGGAAGGATTAGCACCCCAAAACGCCCAAGATTGGTACCAATATTTATTAATTAATGTCTTTGCAATAATTTATCAAATTTGCTCTTTAAACTTAAATTTATAAATAATTTAATAAATAACTATTTATTAATATTTAATATTGATAACCCTATTATAATTACATAAATTATAAATTATGTAGGTTAATAATTCTAAAATATAAATATTAATAGTAATTAATCATGTAATAATAATTACTGATAAAAATATAAGATATTAAAATTAATTAGCCTAATTCGAAATATTATTAAAATATGTATTAATAATGTAATTTAACCTAAATTATAGTCTGGGACTAAAATTTAAAATATTAATATTTAAGGACTAGATAAGTTATTTTACCCAAAAGTATATATATACAGTAGTGATCAAAACATAAATAAATAAATTAAAACACAAAATAAAAATGCTTAAAACATGCTTTCAGTGACTAAATTGAATAATTAGAAAATTTCATGGACCTCGGGTACAATTTACCCATAACAGATATTACACGCATGTCCCTCCCAAAACGACACCGTTCGGTGAGGGATATAAATAGGTCTTAAATCGGTCTAAGAGGCTTTAAGCCTCATTTCCATTCTCTGCTTCTCTCTGTTAGAGAGAAAGCTCTCGCTTCTCACTAGGTTTCCCTCACCAGAGGGAAACTGTTCAACGATCGACCACTGGCCACCACCGCCGATAACCACCGCCGGCCACAACCTACGGTGATTGAAATTTACCCAAATACACTAAAATGAAGCCTTAATCATCCTAAAGCCGAATCCGACGATCGTTCCTTCTAAAAAGCCTTAAATCAAAGTAGATATAAGATTTATACCTTCGAAACTTGACTTCTCCAGTGGCGTTTGAAATCTCTGACGACTATAAGACTTCCCTCTCTTTCTCTCTTTTATGATTTGTCTGTGATTTGGGTTGCTGCCTTGGCTTGTTCTTCGTTGTTCTTGTTCGTTTGCAGGCTCACCCTATTTATAAGGGCATTCGATGCTTTCTTTGGACCGGTTAATGGAGTGCACCCTTGAGAGTCACTGGAGTTACGGTGATGACTCACCCTAGGGGTGGTGAGTTGTGCGGTGGAGAGGTTGAGTGCATTTAATGCACTTAGATCTTGCGAATCCGGCAAGGACGTGGAAGCTACGTGCCTACTATTGGTTGGAGCATTCGACGGTGGAGACATCATCACCCCTATGGCGGCGCCGGAATAGTCCTAGGGTGTAATCAGAACCCTAGGGTTCCTGCTGGTTGCACTAGTGACCGTTGATCTGCTTCTGGATTGGACGGCTGGGATCTGCGTGGCGCTGGAGATGAGATGAAACCTTTGCTGAACTTGGGTCTGCTCCTTGGGCCTTCTTTGCTGCTAGGGTCGGATTTGGGCCTGAACTGACTCTGGGTCTACTGGGATAGGTTGTAATTGGGTTTCGGGTTGTAACTTATTTTGCATTTGGACCATCGATTTTAATCGGACCTCCGGGCTTAATGTACATTTGGGCCTATAAAATTGTAAGAATTAATAAAATAAAGATAACGTAATTATAATATAATAATATATAATTATATTGAAATCGAATTTGGACGAAAACGACTGTCGACAATCAGTCTTTCATTTTCGACACAACTACCCACATAAAAAACAATGGGAAACATAAGGTCTTTTGAAATTGTTTAAGTTGGAGCTCCAAATTTGAGTTCTTCTTCAAGCTTTAATCAAGGCCCTACTTTCTAAAGCAAAGAAGGTCACCAAATCTAGAATGAAACCAATTATGCATATGAGATAGAGATCGTAGAAGAAGAAGAATAAGAAGAAGAAGAATGACCCAAAGTGACTATTGTTGCCGTCAGACCTAATTACGCATATGGTAGTACGTTCACAATGGCCTCACCCACCATCTTCTTCCCAAGCTATAGCTTCAACAAACTCAAATGTGATGAAAAAATGGTGCGAAATTGTTACTAGAAAATGAAGAGAAATGTGGAAAATTTTATAAGATACAATTTTTGGGTTCTCTCAAAAGAACGCATGGGTGGGGGTTTGTGGGTGTACCATGATTTTGATGGAGTTTGTTGGGGTTTGAGGTTAGAGATGAAGTGGATAGAGGTGGACAATAAAAATTTTAAATAATATTAATAAAATATTAAGTAATTGATTAAAAATAACATAATTAAGGAGAAAACGATTGAGTTATAAAAAAATTTAATCTATAAAGTTCAATGACCAAATTGAAAAAACTAAAAGTTCAGTGAGTGAAATAAGAGTCAGAGTAAAGTTTAGTGATGAGCTGTGTAATTTACCCTAATTTATATTAATTTCATCATTTATATTCAAGGTTTGTAATTATTTCTTCTAACATTAATATTGATGCACAAATCAATTTACTTGATTAAAAGAATCATTGTTATTCCTAGATGTTATGTGTTTGAACGCCAACAACTACTAGGGGTGTCCAAAAATACCTGACCCAGTTAACCCGACCTGAATGCCCGCTTACACGCATAAAAAATTATCGGATATTTATTTTGAAAAAACTCAATTTTTCGGGCCGGAGTTAAATTTTTTCGGGTTTTTGGGTCGGGTCCAGATCACAAAATGTTACTTAATCGGGTACCCACCGACCCAGTGCCCGATTTATTATATGTATTTTTTTATTTTATATTAAATGTTTACTTATAATTTTCAAATTAATTCACTTAAACATTCTAAATTCCTAATTTCTTAAATTTTGATTCCATAACATTCTAAATTATTTTTTTAAAATATTTATTTTAACTTCGAAACACCTAAAATTTAATTATATTTTTTATTTTATTATTTAATAATTTTTTCCTAATTTGAATTTTTGAATTTTATGTGTGAATTATATATTATATAACTTTATTTTTTTAAAATTTTGGAATTATATATATAATTTAAACAAAACAATTATGGACCGGGTACCCGTGATCCGAAAATATATGTACTCGGGTTTTACGGGTACCCGGATGTCATGGGCCGGGACACGATTTGACATTTTAGTACAAAAAAATTCCGGGTACCCACAAAACCGGGTACTCAGTTTTGAATACCCCTAGCAACTATAGTAGGGTGATTGAGCGTTTACTATCAAATGATTAAGAGTATTTAGAACAAATACTTCTTTGTAATCACTGCAGGGTATTTGAACATTTATTGTTAAATGGTCGATAGTCTTCAGAACACATACTACCACATGTAATCTCCTTGATTAGTAAAAAAATTAGACTTAAACTAAAAAGAGGCACTCAAACTATGCCATTTTTACTTTTAGTACCTAAATTATATTTTGTTCAAACAAAGTCGTTAAATTATTATATGTAACCACTTTAAGTACCTAAATTATTTTTGGTCAAAATAAGTCCCTAAACTATAACTTTTTCTCTCTTTAAACCTCTAATTATTTTTTTTGATCAAAACAAATATCTAATTTTATATGATGTGTCAACATCTTATTCGTAGAAAAATATATTTTTTAACTGAAAAAAATATAAGACTTAAAATAATTAAATATAATAGTTTAAGAGTTTATTTTGACAAAAAAATAATTTAAATACTTAAAAAAAAGAATGCATTTTCATAAATTTATACCGCAATTTAATATTTCTTTCTTCAACTATATTAATATATATATATTCAAAATTTATAATTATTTTTTCCAACAATATCGTGCCAAAAGATAAAATATACGTTTTTCTTATTAAAAATATAGTATGTTCTACCACTGTACCAAATACTTGTTGATCAAGCAAGTTAGTATTTCAAATAACATCCTTTATGAAAAATAAAACGGTAAACTACACCAATGGTGATTAGTTTTTAATTAAATTTTTGCTTTCACCTCTAAAGTTTTAAAAGTGATAAATTGGTCACTAACTTTATTGATTTATAACAAAATAGTCACGAACATTATCAATTTATAACAAGATGATCACTCTACCGTCATCTCAATTAAAATAATGATGTGGCAATGTTAAGAAAATGGTTAATATTTAGTTTTTCATGTAAACTATAGTTAAAACATCAAATAAGTCATTGAACAATGATTTTATATTTAATTTACTCCCAAAACTTTATAATTTCAATTTTTTTTCCAAATACCCCACCACCATCGATATATTTGAACCACCTTCCTTACAAACTAAAAAATGGTAGAGATCTAAAAATCGTTTCTTTTTCATTTTTTATATATAAATAATAGGTGGCAATGTTAAGAAAATGGTTAATATTTAGTTTTTCATGTAAACTATAGTTAAAACATCAAATAAGTCATTGAACAATGATTTTATATTTAATTTACCCCAAAACTTATAATTTCAATTTTTTTTCCAAATACCCCACCACCATCGATATATTTGAACCACCTTCCTTACAAACTAAAAAATGGTAGAGATCTAAAAATCGTTTCTTTTTCATTTTTTATATATACACTTTCTCATTTTCATTTTTTAGGATGGAAGGTTGTGATTGTTACTGCAAGAACACAACAAACGATAAATTACAGTATTGTTAAAACAAATGGAGTCAAATGCATCTATTTTATGTAATCAAAGAGATCAAGAGATACAAAAAACAACAAACAAAACAATGAAGCCTCAAAACCTGTTCAAGAAGCTGGAGATAGATAACCATGCATGGTAAAAAGTGACGCATAAGAGCAAAGTGATAGTTATGTCTTAAAACAATGGAAACACTACGATAACAAGTAGCTATCAATAATGGAGTCAACAATGCAAAATCATGGTGTGACGTTGAAGTTCAACAATATGAAGAAAGGACAAAAACGACAATAGTTTACAGACGCCGTAATACTCCAAGTATTTGCGTTTTGTTCCTTTTAATAGTTGTTATATGGTTAAGTTAGTAAACAACCATAATGCAAATTAATAACACATTATATCAATCACTAACCAAAATATTTTTATTTATTGGTCATTTTGGGTCAAATTATTTAATTATTTTTATGTGCTTAGTGATGACATTTTTGTGTTGGTATTTTCTATCTTATTGTATAATTCATTGTTGTCTTGTTTGTTTAAAGTTTTCAATGAAAACTACTACTAGTTCCAGAACTGTCTGTCAAACCACTGGTTGTATTTCCTGTTACTTGTTAATCACTCGAGTAAGTAGGAAAAGAACATAAAATATGCATAAATATAAATCTCTACCATTTTTTATTTTGTAAGGAAGATGGTTTGAATAAATCGGAGGTAGTGGGTTTGTGAAAAAAAAATTAGAAAGTTTTAGGGGTAAATTAAATATAAAATCATTGTTCAATTACTTATTTGATGTTTTAGCTATAGTTTAGAGGTAAAACTAAATATTAACTATTTTCTTAACATTGTCACATCATCATTTTAACGAAAATGATAGTAGGGTGATCATTTGTTACAATTTGTTACAAATCATTAAACTTTAGTGACAAATTTGTCATTTTTGAAACTTTAGTGGGAAAAAAGAAAATTTTCGCAAAAATTAATGATAATTGGTATAGTTTACCAAAATAAAATTTTCGCAAAAATTAATGATAATTGGTATAGTTTACCAAAATAAAATTTTGTTATTAATTTAAAAAAAATTAAATTGTTAAAATGTTAATAATTAAATAATTCTTAATCGGACAATAAAGTATTAAGCCTTTTAGTGAGGCCCAAAAACAAGTCATGTACTACCAAAACTCACCGTTTTGAGCTTTTGAAAAACCCTAAAGAAAACCCTAGTATTAATATCTTAACGCCGCCAATCATTCTAGTATAAACGACTCGTTCCCTGCAAAACCCTTGAGAGAGAAAAATGGCGGAAAGAGCTCCGGTAAAGTCCGTATGTGATGAAATGCTCACGAAATAAGAAAGGATTAAGAAGATAGAGAGAATAGAATAGAGAAAACTGAATTCATAATAATTTCATTTATAATTTTCATCTCATTACAACTGAATTTTATATAGGAATTAGTTCATAACAGATTGCCAGCTGTAACATTTCTCTAACAATGTGGATTCCTTAACCATTTCTGTTTCTTTTGTTGGGTGAAAATTATTGGGCTTGACATCTCCTGGTCTAATAAGCACTTGGTCTCTTGCTTCAGCAACCCACACTTGCTCCTTGCCCATCAGGTAACATCTCTGCCCCATCCATATACTCGTCGTCTAATTTCCCAATCATAATCCCTAATTTCCCCGTGTTTTCCCCTTTCTCCTCATCAACCTCTAATTTGTTTCCCTTTTTCTTCTTATTAGTCTCTAATTTTTCCTCCTGGATCATGACAATACCCCCAGCTGCAGATGATGCTTGTCCCCAAGGATCAAAATCAGGAAATTGGGAATGCAGCACCGTAAAATCTTCCCATGTAGCATTCTCAATCCCTAAATTCAACTACTGAATCAACAATTGAGTCACTGCCTTATTATTTCTCTTGATAGCTCGTTTATCCAAAATAATTGCAGGATAAACTCGAAGTTGTCAATCAGCAGTTAGTTTAGGTGGGTCTCGTGAAGCAACGTTTTATCCCCAATTTTTTTTCAAAGGCTAATAGAACACGGAAGTTTGGAATAAACTGGTAATTCTAATTGATATGAAATTGAACCAATTCATTTATGTATCTTGTAGGGACCATATTATCGAGCAGACAGTTTTAAATTTCTGCATAAAGCTAAGGAAGTCTGTTTGTAAGGCTGAAGCTTAAGGTAAACTTCCTCCCATTCCTTAAATTCTTTGTCACTGCGATGTCTATCTGCATAATATTTCATGCGATGTTGTACTTAGTGAGTTGTTCCAAAAGTATACTATTGATATTATCCCTCTCCTGCATAAACTGTTGTACATCAGCCACTCGTGTCTCATTAGACTAAGTCATAGTTGGAGGTGTATAGCCATATAAGGTATGAAAAGGTGTAGTACCCAACGATGTATGAAAACTAGTGTTGTACCACCATTCTGCGTGGGATAACCATTTAGCCTAGGAACTTGGTTTTAAAAAACAAAGTCCCCGTAGATACTGCTCAAGACATTGGTTAAGTCTCTCAGTTTGACCATCCGTTTGAGGATGATAGGCAGTAGTAAATAGTGTTTTAGTGCCCAATAACTTTAATAATTCCTTCCAGAAAACACTAGTAAAAATTATGTCTCTATCAGAAAGAACAATTTTAGGCTGACCATGAAGTTTATAGACCTGGTCCAAGTAGATTTTAGTAACCTTAGAAGCTGTAAAAGGATGAACCAGAGGTAAAAAAAATCCATATTTGGTGAATTTATCAATTATCACTGAAATAGAATTGAATCTATTAGAAGTAGGTAGTTCTTCAATAAAATCCATAGCAATAAACTCCCAAGCATGTTGTGGAATAGGTAAAGGTTGTAATAGGCCAGGATGTAAAACATGTTCATGTTTGATTCTCTGACAAACATCACATTGTTGCACATACTGTTTAACCAATGCCTTTATTCCTTTCTAATAAAAATACAATTTCAGTATATAATAAGTAGCCTATATCCCAGAATGGCCACCTTGTAGTGTATCATGAAGTATAGAAAGGATCTGTTTCCTTAAACCACTTGTCTCCTCAACATAAACTTTACCTTTTTATCTTAGAACATCCTTAGTATAAGACCAATCTGCTATACAATTATTGTCAACTAGCAACTTAGGAATTAAATCATTTGCCAAAGAATCCTGCTCATAACTATTTTCTACCTCTTGTACCCAAGCAGGAATAACAATTATAGAATATAGCTGATTTAATTCTGATTTGTCTTCAAACTGTCTAGATAAAGCATTAGCAGCTATGTTATGTCTGTCTTTTCGAAACTGAATTGAGTAATCCAGTCTTAGCAATTTTGTTAGACCTTTCTTCTGAATGGCAGTATTGATCTTCTGTTCTAACAAATGCTTCAAAGATTCATGATCTGTTTTAATAAATGGACTCCCTTCAAGATAATGTCTCCATTTAGAAATAGCCATTAATTGCTAGGTACTCCTTCTCATAGATAGACAAATCAATCTGCTTTGGTCCCAAAGCCTTACTGAGGTAAGCAATTGCTCTACCATCTTGAGACAGAACTGCACCTATACCCTTAGAACTGGCATCAGTTTCCAAACAAAATTGCTTTGTAAAATCTGGTAAAGCTAGCATAGGAGCTCTACACATAGTCTCTTTAAGTTTGATAAATGCCTCCCTAGCCTCCTCATTCACAAAAACTGATCTTTTTTAGCATAGTAGTAAGGGGTTTACTGATTTACCCATAACCCTAATAATTTCTTGTAGTAGCCAATGAGGCCAAAAAACCCCTCAAAGATTTCAAATTCCTTGGAATGGACCATTCCTGAATAACTTGAATTTTTGAGGAATCTGTAGATACTCCTTGTGGAGAAATAGTATGACCAAGGTACTCCACCTCTGGTTGGCCAAAGAAACATTTATTTCTCTTAGCAAAAAGCTTCTTCTACCTTAGAATCTCCAACACAGTTCTCAACTGTTGTGCATGACTATGTAATCAGGGTTGTAGATTAAAATATCATCAAAGAACTAGGACAAATTTCCTGAGATAAACTCCAAATAAATCATTCATAAGCTTGAAAAGTAACTGGTGCATTAGTTAAGCCAAAGGGCATTATCTTGAATTCAAAATGACCATGGTGTGTCCTGAAGGCTATTTTGGAATGTCTTCAAGCTTGATCCTAATCTGCCAGTATCCAGATTTTAAATCCAGTTTAGAAAAAAATTTAACTCCAACTAGTTCATCCAAGAGATCATCCACCACAGGTATAGGAAATTTGTTCTTAACAGTTAAAGCATTTAACTGTCTATAATCAATGCGCATTCTCCAGCTGCCATCTTTCTTTTTAACTAACAAACAAGGTGAAGCAAAAGGACTTTTGCTAGTTTGAATAATTGATGCTGCCAACATTTCAACCACCTGTTTCTCAACCTCTGATTTTTTATGATAAGGCATTCTGTAAGGTCTAACATTAACTGCCTCAATTTTTGATTTTAAAATAATAGAATGATCATGCTTTCTTATTGGAGGCATTCCAGTAGGTTCCTCAAATACATCTCTGCAATCAGCAATTACTGCTTGAATTGTAGGAGGAAATTCATTATTGCCAACCTCTGCATTCAACATATAAATCTCCCCTACTGCTTCAGGATTTTTAGTCATCAATTTTTGTATTTTGTTGCATGAAATTATCTTCATTGCAGTAGTGTGCAACCCTCCCTTTAACACAATCTCTTGGTTACCCATTTTAAAGCTAAGAGTCATGTTGTTAAAATCCATTAATATTGGACTGTACTTCTTCATCCAGTCAACTCCTAGCACCATATCACTGCCTCCAAGGGGTAAAACCCTAAAATCATGTGCAAAAAGAAAATCTTGCATCTCCCAACTCAATTGTTTACTCTTTGATGTACTATAAAGTTTATCACCATTAGCTACTGTGATAACTAAGGGATTAGTCTCCTCCAATTCCAACCCTTCTTTAGCCCACCTATTAGTGACAAAACTGTGGGTGCTGCCAATATCAATTAATATACTGAGTGGTTTCCCTTTTATGAATCCTTGAATCCTCAAGGTACTACTTCCTGAACTGTCAGTAATTGCATTCATAGAAATCTCAGGATCTTTTTCCTCTGATGGTACTTTATCAATATTAGTTTGAGCTGCTTGTAACTCTTCAGGCTCCTCTTGCTCTTCCACCTCTTCCATAGAATTCAATTGTTTCAATTTACAGTAATGGCCTGGAGTAAACTTGTCACCACATTTATAGCATAAATTGTTGGCCCTTCTATATTCCAATAGCTGCTGTCTATTTGGAGTGAGCCCTGAATTGGTTTTCAAAGGTGAACTCACTAAAGGATTAGATATTCTGGAGCTGGTAGAATTTCCTGGCAGCATTGGTCTGGAAATACTTCTAAATCTTTTACTTTCCCTTCTATTGAAAGCTCATAAGTTTTTCTTTTCTAGTAGCTTCACTATAGTTTTTGGTTCCAAACCCTTCACCTTATGTTTCAATTCCTCCTTAAGACCACTCAAAAAACTAGAAACAAAATATTCCTCTCCTAATTCAGGATTAATCTAAAGGAGATAAGGCTGAAGTTCCTCAAACTGAGCTTCACACTCTTCTACAGAAGATATTTGAGTCAATTTATTAAACTCGTCAATACTCAAGATATCCTTTATCAGCAAACGATGACACATATCAGAAACAAACTCATGCCAAGTAACTCTACTTTTCTTCATAATGTATCCATCAACCACACTTCAGCCTTGCCAGTGAAATACATAGCAGCTATTTCTAACTTCTGCAATTCAGGAACATCAAAAATAGAAAAATATTTCTCACACTTTAATCCAACTCCTAGGATTAGCTCCATCAAAGACCTGAAGCTCTATTTCGGTTTTGGAAGAAACATACCATTTTGTTATTGCTGAAATTTTCCATGAATGGTGACCTTTAATGATAGATTGCTCCCCTGATTCCTTTGTATTTGTTGTTGATTTCATCTTAAAAACATCATGACTTGCTTGATTAACATCCTGTGGCAAAGTAGCTTGGATGCTAGGATTCCCGGTTGTCCTAGCTGAAATGAGTATTTCTCCTTATTATCAATGATTGTAACTTGTAATGGCATTTTAGTTGCGTCCTTGGTATGAGTCATTGGTGCTGGTGGTCGTGCTGCAGGAGTAGATTGCCCAGATTTAGTCCCAGCCTTCTGCATCAACCCCAATAGTTGTTGAAGTATACTTTTCGTTTTAGTTGTTATGGCCTCCAGTGTTTGCATCCTCTACTCCCAAGCACTCTGTTGATTAAGCCACCATGTTGGAACTGCCTCCACTTCAGAAGACTCTGCTAGATCAGCAGGAATGACCGGCGGCTGATCATTGTGAGCCATCTGTTGTAGTTTTCGTGTCTTACCCAGCTTGAAAAAAATTAGTATTTTTGGATCAAAATGACCTTGCTCTGAATACCAATTATGATGAAATGCTCACGAAATAAGAAAGGATTAAGAAGATAGAGAGAATAAAATAGAGAAAACAGAATTCATAATAATTTCATTGATAATTTTCATCTCATTACAACTGAATTTATATAGGAATTAGTCATAACAATTGCCAACTGTAACATTTCTCTAACAACTTGGATTCCTTAACCATTTCTGTTTCTTTTGTTGGGTGCAGATTATTGGGCTTGACATCTCCTAGTCCAATAAGCACTTGGTTTCTTGCTTCAGCAGCCCACACTTGGTCCTTGCCCATCAAGTAACATCTTTGCCCCATCCATATACTCCTCGTCTAATTTCCCAATCATAATCCCTAATTTCCCCGTGTTTCCCCCTTTCTCCTCATCATCCTCTAATTTGTTTCCCCTTTTCTTCTCATCAGTCTCTAATTTTTCCTCCTGGATCATGACACCGTACAATGCTTCGGCCGGAAGAAGACGATTATGGTCGTGTCTTATTGCAAGAGAGGTTGTGGCTTAATCAAGATCAACGGTTGTCCCATCGAGCTTGTCGAGACGGAAATCCTCCGCTTCAAGGCTGTCGAGCCAATCTTGCTCCTCGGCCGCCAGCGTTTCGCCGGCCTCGACATGAGGATCCGAGTCAAAGGCGGAGGCCACACTTCTCAGATCTACGCTATCCGTCAAAGCATTGCCAAATCCATCATCGCGTTTTACCAGAAGTATGTCTACGAGCAAGCAAGGAGATTAAGGATATTTTGGTTAGGTACGATAGAACTTTTCTGGTTGTTGATCCGAGGAGGTGCTAGCCCAAGAAGTTCGGTGGAAGAGGTGCCAGGGCGAGGTTCCAGAAGAGTTACCGTTGAAGAAGCTCTACGGTTTGCTTCAGAAATCTGAGTTTTGTTGTTTGTTTTTCCAAGATCTTATATGAAATATGTTCATTTAGATGAATTTGCTACAACTGTTGTCAGAATTTTGAATGTTTGTGTCTCTTTGATCTTAATCCAGACTCGTTGCATGAATCTATAGATTTTTGGCTACGATCATTGTGTTTTTATTTGATTTAGTTCTGCTGAATTCCGTGCTTCCTTCGGAGATGAGCATCATTTGGTATAATTAGAATAAGATGAAATGCAGAATTTTGAATCTCTCTTGACACTAATACTAAGGGTCACTATATAAGCCATCATGCATGATTGGAATAAAGAACATGGACTCTCTCTTGATCTCTTTCTCTATATCGGACGTTATTTTTTTTTCAATTCATTAGAATCACTAGTCGCAACTCTTTGTTCAAACAAGAAGTGAACCGTTAATAGTCGTTATCACTGCAATTTTTCCACCAATAATTAGTAGCATGGTTACGAATAAATATGAGATTTTGATATTCTAAAACCCAACGTCAAGGTTCTCCAAGCTTCCTCATATTTGTTTCTAATCACATGATGTAGATGATTGTATTTGAAGCTAGTTTTTAATCGATCTATGCCTTTGTCATCTTCTTTATCCGACCCCGATAATCATAGATCGTTGTCCTGGAATGCACATTGAATTCGAGGACCATGTAGCACCTACACTTTAATGATATATGCCTTCGGTAATTGAACGATTCCTAGAGGATTCGAGCAGAGAGCAAATTTTTAAAGCTTAGCTTTGGGACATTTTCCAGTTTTAGTTTGTCTTTGGTGTAAAGGATTGTCTCGGCTCGGGAATAGGAGTTCAGATGTTGAAATTCACAGTAGGAGATCATTTCAAGGTCGTTGAGCCAATCCACCTCTACTACTGTTTTGCCTGCGTTAATGTGAGAATCTAAGTCAAAGGCGGAGGCCACACTTCTCAGGTCTATGCTATCCGTCAAATCATTGGGCGGCTGATCCGAGGAGGGACCAAGGCAGGCCACACTTCTCAGATCTACGCTATCCGTCAAACATTGCCGGCAGCTGATCGAGGAGGGAGGTCCCGCCATCCCGGGGCAAGGTCTTAAAAGAGTAACCAGTGAAGAAATTTCATGGTTCGTTTCTTTCCCTGTACCCCCAAAGGATGTTATTGTTATGTTTTTCATTTAAGATTTAAGTGTTTAGTTTTTCTTCAGAATCTCAAGTGCTTTTATTATTAGACTCGTTGGTTAAACCAATCTTTCGCATTTTGAGAAATTAATCGTGGTTTGATAATTGAAGATAGGCATTTCTTTCAATGCTAAATTAAATTTACACCACATTTTTTAAATTAAAAACAATGAAGATTGGAGGTACATATAAGCTTGTTATCCTCGGGTGGCGGCAGCAACGTTGGTGGCTCATTTGATGCGGCGGCAAAGGGTGATTCCATCACCAACAGGGAGCATGCAAATTTCAATCCTGGAATCAACAGCAAGAGCCTTGTTGAGTTCCAGAACAAAGTCTCTATAATACCTAACGTACTTCCTAAGAGAAGCATCGGGCGGCGCCACCACCGATCCATTCCACAGCGTGTTGTCGTAACCGATCAAACCGCCCACTTTCACCAGTTTTATCAGCCTCTCGTGGTAGTTAATGTAGTTGTCTTTATCAGCATCAACGAAGATGAAATCATAAGATCCATGATTCTTTTGCTGCACAAAAAAAGTTTGAGATTTTTTCAATACTGAAAAGTTCTGATTGAGGAATAAAAGCAAACAGATTTGGGGGGGGGGAGTTTACATCTTCGACTAATTTGTCAAGAACCGGCATAGCAGGGCCTTCTTTGAAGTCAATCTTGTGTGCAACACCGGCTTTTTGGATCACAGGCAAACCCAGCTCGTAGTTTTCTCTGTTGATATCCATGGCCAAGATCTGCAATTCAAATTCCTATGTCATTTAGTGAACATATTCACAGAATAGAGATCACAACAGGTTGGGTTTGGCCAACCCGACCCCTCCATATGGACCCGATCCAACTTGATTTGAGGAGCATACATTTTAACCCGACTCTTAGGTGATCCAACCTGAAGAACATACACTCTAACCTGACCCCATTTGAAAAGTGTACACTCTAACCTGATCCGACTCGAGGAGTATGTTCTCTCTAATTAAACTCAATTCATAACGGATATCTTTCATAGAAGCTGCATTAAGACAACCTACTACCTTATTTCCCCTTACCCTATTACATATGAAAATAGGGTTAACTAATTTTTTTATGGTAAAAAATCGTATCTATAACGTGCAGACAAATATATATTATATTTATTATCCGTAATATAGAGATCTAATTGAAAAAAAATTATATATAGAGAGTACTATCCTTCAATTTCTAGAAGAAAATGAAATTATTATTACAATATCCGACCTCAACCTCCTTAAAATCCGACCGTGTGTAACCATTGATTAATTTACCTTGCCATTATCTGGGAGAGCAAGGGCGGTGGCTAGAAGAGAATAGCCGGTGTAAACACCGATCTCCATGGTGTTCTTGGCATTGATCAACTTAAGAAGCATGTTCAAGAATTGTCCTTCGTCAGCTGATGTGGTCATAAGGTTCCTGTTTTCGTTTCCAAAACCAATTCAAATCAAATCAACAAAGAAAGAAAAATCTGGGTTTCATTGAGAAACCAACCATGGATGCTTGGCAGTCAACTCTCTGAGCTCTTTCATGGCTTCAGGCTCCCTCGGATACACACTAGTCTCCAATATATACTGCAAAAACAGAAACCCAACCAAAAACCCAAATCAGAACATCGATTAAAAAAATCAATAAAAGATTCGAACAATGATTTCTGAGAAGAAGGATGAAAGCCATGTGATGTGTTCATACCTGGTAAAGAGCATCGCTTTGCAGAAGACTCTTGTGGCCAACTTCCTGGTGTCTACCAGCTTGAGATTGTTGATCTTGGTTGTTGGCTGCCATTGCTCTGATGCAAAAGAGTTCTTTCTTCGATTCACCTGTTTTTTTTTTTTTTTTGTGGAAATCAAGAGATTCAATTTGGGTTTGAAAATCTCAGTTGAAACATGATGAATGCCAAGGGGTTATAAGGAGGTAGAAAATTCCGGTTGAACCGAAGGTTTGGTTGGTGAACCGTCCGCCATCACCCGGTCGGAGGTTGGTGAAGCCCCCAAATTGCATGACTATTGATGACTCGGTGATGAGTTCATCATATTAGACTCGGTTTATATATTATTTCTTAATATATATTGGTTTAACCAGTTCATATTTGATATATTATTCAACTATTACAGTTTGGGTATTGTAAAAGCTTATAATGGAGGTGATATTTTCAATTTAATTTTGATATAATTAAAAAATAAATGTTTAAATTATACAAGTTTTTAAATATGTCTAATTTTTTTAGTTCATCCATGTATTTAACGTTACAAACGCTATTATTTTAGCTGTTTTTATCGTAATGACCGTTAAATTTTATCAATAAAAGATATATGTCTCTTTTTTGATAATTTTAAAAATTTTATTTAAGTTTAAAAATTTAAAAATATTATTATATTTAGAAAGTCCAAAAATTTCAAAAAAAATTAAAACCCCCAAAACTTTGAAAATCCTAATTTCAACCGCTAAACCAATGTCGACAGTCACCCTTTGCCGTTGATGAACTTCCACTTGACCTCGTCTCCACCCAACAACTAACAATCCTATGAAAAGCCACCGTAACAGGAGTCCATCAACGACAAATCTACGTGTACCCCAACACTCCCAACGTTATAAATCGCGATCACACGTGATCTCGACAATCAATTAACGACAAAGATGACACATCTGACTATGAAGATGGCAAGGATGACGTCGATAGCAGTGGCAATGGCTGACAAAAATGATGTTGATGGGTTAGGGTTCATGATTTAAGATTTTTAAGTATTTGATACCTTTTTTGTAATTTAAGAGAAATTGGGATTATTTTTTAAATATAATAATATTTTTAAATTTTTCACAAAATAAAATTCTCAAAATTATCAAAATGTGATATGTGTCATTTTACGAAGTTTTTTAACGAATCGAGACACTTAAAGTGATAACGTTAGGCATCTGGATTAATCGAAAAAAGTCTAGACACCTATTTGAGAAGAACAATATAGTTTAGGCACTTATTTTCTAATTAAGCCTTTAATTTTCTTCATTCATAATGTGAAGACTTAAATCTATGGTGTTATTTAAAAAATTAATGTTTCAATCTATTAAATGAATCGGTTATTGATTGTGTACATATATATTTTAGTACTTAATTTTAATTAAGATATTAGAAAAAAGGTTAAACTACAAGGGTGACCACTTAACTATGGTCAAAAATCATTTTGACCATTGATGTTTCAATTTGATCAAACATACCATCCAACTGTTTAAATGATTCAATCAAGCCACGACCGTTAACTTTTAACAATGGATGTGATATGACAGTTAAAATTTAACCGAGAGAATGACTCATCATTTAATTTTTTAGTATAATTATACACATTTGGTCATTGTTACTTACACAAGATGTCAATTTGACTAATTTTAATTAAATTCAATAAATTTAATCTTCTAATTAAACTGTGACGCATGTCATTCTCTAATTGTAAAGTTAAGTTTATTTTAATTTACTTTTAATTTAATAGATTACTTTTCCTACAATCAAAGGAATACACATGTTACTCTCTGATTAAAGGAAAATAAACCCACAGGAAAGTGAATAAGGGGAACAATCCAAGACCATTGGTTGGTATAGCGGCAGCCAAACCACTGAGCAAAAGAAGCAATTCGGACATATAATGGAAAACAAATATATATATATATATATATATATTTATTTTAATTTATTAAATATAATTTATTTTTATTATAATGTGATATATATATATATATATATCATCTTTATTATCACTTGAAATATATTATTTAAATATTTAAATATGTTTAAATTTTATTATTAATTTAATATAAAAATATTTTATTCTTATCTTACATAAAAATATTTTATTCTTATTTTAAATTAAAATATATTTAATTCTTATCTTTTTTAAATATTTTAACTTAAAATATTCAAAATATGATTTTTGAATATTTTGAATAATATATTTTAAGTGATGATAAGATAGAATATATTTTTACATTAAATAAAAATAAATATACTAATAATTTAAAACAAATAAAAGATATATTTAATTAGAGGATTAAATTTATTTAATTTAACAAAATTAGGATCAAAACATATTGTGTAAGTAACAATGATTAAATATATATATACCAAAATTTAACTGAGGAGTCATTCTCACAGTTCAATTTTAACTACCACGTCACCTCTACTATTAAAAGTTAACTGCCAGTAGTTTGATTGAACCTTTTAAATAATTTGATGGTATGTTCGATCAAATTAGAACATCAATGGTCAAAATAATTTTTTACTATAGTTAAATGGTCATCTGTATAGTTTATCTTAAAATATCCTTGAAATATATTTTTATTAATAAAATATTAGTAGTGGGACCCACTTATCATGCCATTGTTTTCCTTAGAAGCTCTGTTTTGAAAATCGGACCGGATCGGTCGATTTAACCGAGAACCGTTGCCTAGTCCGGTTTAATTTAAACCGGTTGAACCACTACTAGTGAACCGGCCAGAACCGCTGAACCGTTCGAACCGGACCGGCTAAAACCGGAAAAACCGGAAATTTTGTTTTTTTAAAAAAAAATAAACCAAACAATATCATTTTGTTATGATTTTATTAGCCCCAAATTTATTTTTTAATTATAGTTATATAATTATATTTATTATTTAATATGTTTTACCTTAAAAATTAGTGTAGTAATTTGAATCATTTTGTTTCACTTGATTTTATGGTTTTTAATTTATATGTTGACTTGTTTGAATATAACTTGTGATATAAAATTATTTTTATTAAATATTTTTGGTATTTTTATTTAATTTTTTAAATAATTATAACGTCGTCCGGTTCTTCCGACCGGTCGAATCAGTTCGAATGGTTGAACCAGTAAACTGATAGCATGATCGATTCGCTAACCGATCCGGTTCTGAAAACCAATATTGGAAGGTAGGGAAAATGGGGAGTTGGTAAGAGTTTGGTGCAGTGGGAAATCATGATAAGAAATGTAGATTTGAATGTCACTCGCAACTTTATGAAAGTTGATAGATTAGTCCCTCTACTTTAATTTGTTAAAATTTAGTAATTTGAGAAAAAAATATTAATTCAATAAATGACATCATTGAATTTTCTCGTTAAATTGACTTAAAGTTTATAATTCACGATTATATGCAATAAATTAACATAAATCAACCATTCAAGTTCACATATTTAGTACATAAATTATCCTTTGTTAATAGATTAGTCCCAACCATCATAAAAGTAAAAATAAATTTAACCGGAATTCAATGAGATTCGACGATTTGATAGAGTTGTATTTTTTTTAAAAAATTCTGACTTTGAGTCAGATTTTTTAAGAGATGAGTTTGGGCCGGATTCGGATGCAGGGTAAAAAAAATTGATCTGACCCGACTCAAGGATAATAATGTAATTTTTTTAATTTTTTAATTATTTTTAATTAAGTTATTATTTTATATCAGGTTGGGTCAGGTTAGATTTATACACTAAAAATTTAGGTCGGGTCATAGGTGGATGGATGATATATATTTTTTACGTGGGGTAAAATCGAGTGGATGATTTAAAATTTTCGGGTAGAATCAGGTTCGGGTGGAGGATGTATATTTTCGGGTTAGGTCGGTTTGATCAAAAATCCGACCCTAATCCAACCCATTCAATCCTTACATAAGAGTCTACTGGGTATTATTAAGTGGGCTCGGGTTGGTTTGAACAAAAACCTGACCCTAACTCCACCCATTGCAATCCTTTCATAAGAGCCTACTAGGGGTATTATTAAGTAAGTCAATCCTAAGTTGTGACAGTCTTTTAATTTAGCACCTACATAGAGAATGATATAGGGTAAAGTATACAAATGGTACTCAACTATAAGATATTATTTTATTAAATCCCTCGACTATTAAAGTTTCAAAATAATCTCTTACTAGAGTGTTGCTTTGTTTAGTCTTTAGACTATTAAAAGTTACAAAATGCTCCGACTATTTATTATATTCAAACTCATCATTTTTTGTAAATCGTTGACGACATTTTGATTAGAATTTTAACCCATTGACTGAGATATGATAAAATATGAACCTAAAATCTCAAACAATTATCATTTCAACCATTTTGTTAACGTAGAACTCAGATGACGGTCAAATTTTTAAAAAAAATGACTAGTTAGAACATAATAATAGTCAATGATTTTGAAACTTTTAATAATCGAGGGACTCAACAAAGCAACACTCTATAATCATAGGACCATTTTAAAGCTTTTAATAGCCGAGGACTAATTAAAAATTATCTCATAGTCGGGAGACCATTTGTATACTTTCCCAATATATGACTTCTTCAAACTCATGTGGCAGTAGAATTTTTAAATAGTCACCCCAGTAGAATATATATATTTGTTGTTAGTGATTAAAGATTATGATAAATTAGCCTTACAATCATTTCAAGTTATTTAAAAAGAAATATGACTTTATGACTATGGTTAGACAATAGTTAACAAGTGTTCATATTTTCGTTTCCATGAGGAGAGAGAGGGGGAAGAAATGGAGATGGTTCCCAACTCCCCTAGTCTTGTAAGAGGTGAGGTTTTATAGTGACTTGGTGTTACAGAAAGTTTATAATGACTACTCATATTAAGGGTCTAACAGAGACAATTAACAGATAATAACTTTCTATGATAAATCATGCCAGAGATTATATCAAAGGATCGTAGTTTTCCAAAAGGTACAAGGTCCTGATAGTAACGAGGCGATGGAGCATCCATTAGTACTATGAATTGCAGAATTCGAGTTGAGGAATCACATGTAAAAAGACATCATGACAATTACAAATATACATATTGAAACAATATTTATGACACAAGCGACTATAACAGTTCATTATATGTTTTCCATTGCAAACCTATCATAATTCTTGGTTCAGGATGATCCTAATTTCTAATAAGATCATCTGAATCTTCATGTACTAGTTACCGGAGCCCATACTCCGATTTCTTCGGATCAAACACCTGTAACAAGCGATATATAGGGGAAATACGGATTCCCAACTAGTACGAGGTCGACCGGAAACACGAACTTAAAAGTCCAGCAGAACAAAAGATTCATTGCTGGGATGTTAATTTACAACAGTGTGTCAACATTAGTGGTTGATCAGCTACAATGACAAGCCATGAGCTTTTCTCAAATCCATGCATGAACTGCAACTCTCCTATAATCTATCTACATCTTGAAGAAACCTTGGCAAAAGAAAATACTAAGAGACAGATCAGAGAGCGAGCATTGATCAACGTACCTTGATTGTCTGATCTTATTCGAGTTTACAAGTACGAATCTGTCAGATTTTTCTAGCTACCTACCGCAAAAAGAAACTTCCTCTTACTTACTGGTTCTTCATGCAAGATCACAACATCCCTCACCTTGTCAAACACTCCTCCATTCGACACCGAGCTTCCGATAGTCCAGTGTCTTTATATCGTTGCTGGTACACTTCTTCGAAGTAACCCAAGAAAATCCGGCAGGAATAGCTCACGAGAATTTCTTGCAACTCATATTTAAATTGCGTGAGGTTACGGTCATCAACATCACATCTTGCTGCTCCAAATTTGGTTCTTCCGTTGTTCCTCCTCTCATCATGTTCTTCGATTACCACTCTTTCCTCATCGGAAATCTCGTCAGAAGAACCAGCCCCGGCAGTAACATCCGTGATCTCCTCGTGAATGCCCTTGCCCTTCTTATCTTTCCTAGTCAGAACCAAAGGAGGTGCACTAGGGCTCGCTTTCCAATTTCTAAGGTAGACGAATTTCTTATGACCTTTTCCTTCGATTGCCACTGTGTCGCCCATCTTTTTGAAAAGATTAACAAGTTTGCATGCCCCGTACTCTGCCACGTAAAGAGGCCTCCCGAAAAACTTATTATACTCGGCAGGAATACGGATAAGAGGTATGCATCCTCCCGAAAGTTCGAGCAATTTCACCAGTTGTCCCTTCAAGCCATTTATGTCTCCGGGCTGAACCCACATGATATTGTTCTGATCATAAAAGCCAGGACATCCGGGTACTTCGTTCAAACCAGATGGGAGACTATGCGACCTCAAAGTTGTGGGGAAAGAAGGTTCAGCAACTGAAGGGTTACTTGTATATTCAGACAACGATCGCAACACACAAGTGAAATCTCTCGAGTTGTAACAGCTTTGTGAAACGCCCTTATAAACTATTGCCCTTCCTCGTTTGGGCCGTCTGGATTGTCTAATATTGCACCCCATGAAGCACCCGGAAATATCAGCCGGTCCTCCTCGAGGAGGCATTAAGGCCTTCGAATGAGGCACGAAGCCTTCCCCACGAGCAACGCTAGGCCAATCCCAAACGTACTTACCGGCATTGCACAGTGCAGACGAAACACTCCCTGCAGGAATAACAAGAATGACTATATAGCCACGTTGACCAAGTATGTGAAGAGCCGGAGCAAAATCAACATCCCCTGAAATCAGCATGATAGAAGAAGGTGGAGGGTTATCGAGGGCAAATAAAAACATGTCGACCAAGATAGCCTTGTCAGCAGCATCCTTCCTTCCGTTTGGTACATCTATGAGTTTGACACCAGTTCTCTGACAGCCCTCCCTGAGTCTCCTCGGGAAGGCGTTAAAATCCCCATATGCAGAGAACGCAAACAGCTCCTGTAATTACAGGGTGCACTCAAAGCCATTCTTATCCCGGCTACATCTTCAGGTCGGACATCACTCAGGACAGGGCAGTTTTCTATATCCCAAAAGATAGCCACATGACCATCCGACGAGGTTCGCTTTGGCTGGTTCATAGGAGGTTGAAGCACATTCACATTTGAATCCACCATAAGACTTCCCTTTTGTTCCAAGGATTCCGAAGGAACTACGGACATCGATGCATTTAGATTGGCCATCACCCTCTTTTATCCGATATCACAAAATACAAGGACGTCAACCAAAAGTAATCCTTCAGGCAGAAAAAAAGAGAGGAAATTGTTGGTACGTCCCAGACCAATCCAATACCTGAAGAACATTAACAAACTCGTCAAGTGCTAGAACTAACCTCGATAAGTCGATTGCATGGTGCATTATACAAGATTTATGCATTTAACAATGCATGAACACGATAAATTGCAACAAGCATTAATACGACTGGACATCGAAAAAGCATCAAGCACCCAGAACATGGCTTGAATCCAAGGCTTTGGTGCCAACATACAACAAACTTACCCTCCAACTGCAGCTATGTCAGCTGCAACAAAATATTTTCTTCTAAAAGAACCTAATATATAATTCTTTAAACAGCACTTCAATGCTCCAAATGACCATATACAAGAACTAAGGTAAAAGATGTCAAATATAACAATTTGAAAGAAAGGAAGTTTCCATGAACTCCCAAAACCAAACCAATATCTTAACTTTTGCAACTGAAGAACACAACTGAAAATTGCTTCCACTTTCCATTAAATATGGCATTAACCAAATGAAATACGAAACTAGTTTCCTTAAACAAGGTTAGGGATTCAAATTATGTCATTGTGCACGGAACAAACTTGGTTGAGAGACGGAGCAAACTTGGTTGAGAGGTTTGTCTCATGATAATCTCTACGATACTTAATCCGGATTAGTCGATCAATAGAACAGATACAGATGGTTATATCATAAAGAAAAAAACATTGAAGTTCTCAAATTCCATAGGTAATATATCATATTGCCCTAAAACAACACAAAACGAAGCTAGGATGAACTAAAACAAAGATTAGAAAGAAACCCTTAAATTATCTATTTAAATCCCATCTTCCCCCATGATTCAAAGCAACAAACATACAAAATAGAAAATACCCAATAATCATTCAATCAAAAGAAAGGGTACCTTATTTGAATATCTCAGATCCTGAAAGTGTGAACCCAAAAAAAACTGAAAAAAAGAATAAAAAATAACTACAAGTGGGATCTTTATTTCAATCCCAGAAGAGAATAATGAAAATTTCAATAACAAGTAGCGCACAGCTACTGGATTTTGCATTTATATGGTATTAGATTTCCGGGTTTGTGAAATGACCATCTAGCTCAGTTGGTAGAGCATAAGGTTTTTAACCTTAAGGTCGTGGGATCGAGTCCCACGGAGGGCATTTCATAATTCGGAGGTCTCTTACGGAAGCTGCTCTCAACCTGGTGTTGGGGGTAGCCTACTATCTTACCTCCCCTTACCCCATATATATGGGAAAAAAGGGACAGCCATTTTTTTTAGATTTCCGGGTTTGTTCAAAAGTGGATTTGATTTGCTTTCTTCTTCTTCTCCTTTTTCCGGAAATAGATTTACCAAATATAATATTAAAGGACGTTAAAGGACGAGATTGTCTCCGGAAAGACGGGTTAATATATTTTAATATATAGTGTTACCGGATATATTATAATATATTTATAATATTCGGTTTAACGCTATCGAAAATGTTGAGTAATAATAATGTAGTAGGTCTAAATCATGAAGAAATATTAAAAAATTTGGCAA
Source organism: Hibiscus syriacus (assembly GCF_006381635.1). Lineage (NCBI taxonomy): Eukaryota > Viridiplantae > Streptophyta > Magnoliopsida > Malvales > Malvaceae > Hibiscus > Hibiscus syriacus. The sequence continues at coordinate 3,363,966 of NW_024062882.1, read as the reverse complement.
CGGGTAAACTTAGCTTGTCGGTTTGTGTCGATACAAATGAAAAATAGATCGCTCCATAGCAATATTACAGGTACAAATAAGACAAAACCGGTCCCAAAATGACAAAACCGGTAAAACGCTACCGGATATGTGTCGAGTGTCGATAATTTAATATAAGTATCGAAACTTTCTGAATTTAAAAGAGAAGTTATAACGCCTATAAAGTGTCGATACTTTAAAAAAAATATCGATCCACAACAATATAACAGGTAAAAATATGATAAAACTGGTCTAAAAATGACAAAATCGAAAAAAGTTATCGGATATATTGAAAGTGTCGATAATTTAATATTAGTATCGACACTTTCTGAATTTAAAAGATAGAAGTTATACGCCTAAAAAATGTCGCACTTTATGAAAATGTTTCGACCTTACCAAATAATAGATAAAATATGATAAACAGGTCTAAAAATGACAAAACCGGAAAAAGTTACCGGATATGTTAAAAGTGTCGATAATTTAATATAGTATCGACACTTTCTGAATTTAAAAGAGAAAAAATTATTGCGCTTAAAAGTGTCGACACTTAATGAAATGTATCGATCTATAACAATATAACAGTAAAAATATGATAAAACATGTCTCAAAATTTACAAAACCAGTAAAACGCTACCGGATATTGAAAGTGCGATAATTTAATATAAGTATCGAAACTTTCTGAATTTAAAAGAGAAAGTTATAGCGCCTATAAAGTGTCGATACTTTAAAAAATATATCGATCCACAACAATATAACAAGTAAAAATATGATAAAACAGGTCCCAAAATTGTCAAAACTAGTAAAACGATATCGGATGTTGAAAGTTGATAATTTAATATAAGTATCGACACTTTCTGAAATTAAACTAAAAAGTGTCGACACTTTATGAAAATGTATCGATCCATAACAATATAACAGGTAAAAATATGATAAAACTAATCTAAAAAATGACAAAACCGGAAAAAAGTTGTCGGATATATTGAAATTGTCGATAATTTAATATTAATATCGACACTTTCTGAATTTAAAAGAGAAGTTATAGCGCTTAAAAAGTGTCGACACTTTATTAAAATGTATCGATCCTTACCAATATAACATGTAAAAATATGATAAAACAGGTCTCAAAAATGACAAAACCGGAGAAAGTTACCCGATATGTTGAAAGTTTTGATAATTTAATATAAGTATCGACACTTTTGAATTTAAAAGAGAAGAAGTATAACGCTTAAAAAGTGTCGACACTTTATGAAAATGTATCGATCCAGAACAATATACAGTAAAATATGATAAAATCGGTCTCAAAATGACAAACCGGTAAATAGATACCAGATATGTTGAAAGTGTCGATACTTTAATAAATACGCGTAATAAATTATCGATACTTTCAAATAAATAGGTAAATATCCTATCGAAAGTATCGACACTTGACATAAAAGTATCTACACTTATGTAGTTGTATCGATTAAATATAAATAACATATCCGGTGTAAATATAAAGGCATAACTATCCTCTAAAAATAGATAGAGTTTTTGAAATCGAAGCGTAATTGTTGTTGCATTTCAGAAGGCGTTTCTACGTGAAGTTTTGTGTTGTTGCTGCAGTCGAATCGAAAGGTATGTTGTTGAAACCCTAATTTTTTATTATTACAGTAATGAGAAATAGGGTTTTTATGTGTAGTTGTTTAGGGGTTTTCAAAGTAAAGTAGCATTTGGGACTGAATCGATACTTTTAGTTAATATTTATAGGTAAAAATGATATTATAGGTAGAAAATGATATTTTAGGTTGTATAAATGTGCCGACACTTGTTGTAGTGGCAATTCAAATTCTTTTGAAGTTTGAAGACCAATCGTTTTACCACAAAGAGTGGTTATTGATTTTTGTATATTGAATAAAGTGTATGTAAGCAGTATTTGATTTGATTTGATTTGCGCAAACTGACATATGAAGGAAAAATAAAGTCAATGGGAGGAAAGCAACCAAAGGGTGAATATATGTACTTCTAGTAAGTATTAGTCTTTTTGTTATTATTGTTGAAATGATAATTGGATTAAAACTTTAAATTGATTACAAATTTTAAATGTTGACAGTATGACCGAAAGCAAAATGATGAAGGAAGATGACACACACAGCAGTTCGGTATGTAAAATGAAATTGACATTGAATATTATTTAGCGTTAATGTATTGATTAAGAAACATTTACGCTTAATATTAGGTGACAAAAGATGTGAGGTCGAAATGGAATTCGATGAGTGATGCCGAAAAGGAACCTTACATCACACAGTCAAGGAATGAGAGTAAAAATACAAAGAACGGATGAAAGCACATGAAAAGAAGGTATTCATAAACTTGTAAATACGTTGATACATATATAAGAACATAACATATATTGTTAAAAATGTAGGAAGTGTCGACAAAGTGCAGCATAAAAAGGGTGAATTCATTAATTGAACACCTTAAAGAGAAGGATCAGTTGAATGTACTGAGGGAAATAGAGTTGGATCGTTGTAGGAGTAGGGGATCGACCAATTCGAAGGGAATTGTGTCGATCCTTGATGGAGCAATTTGATGTCAAACAATGTATTGCTAATATGGTGATTATTCTCCCTCTGGGGTATCGACTGCTGCCGTCTTGGGGGGTACAAAACAATGCAAAAGTGTTGTAGAAGTCTGTAGGAGTAAGAACTGAAAGAACTTGCCTCCAAATGGTTTGAATAAGAAGGTGCATATGCTGAAGTTGAAGAGGATATCAAAAGTGGATCTACGGGGGGGATACCTGAAGGCCCGAGTTCTATTGTACATTGTCAGGATATTTCTTTGTCTAACAGGTGATACAACGAACAAGGACGATATGAAGCTCATTTGCGATGAAGACTTGAAGGGTGAATTCAATTGGGCTGAATATGTCCATTCGAGATTGATTTAATCAATAATCACCTTTCAAAAGGGCAGCCAGAGATACCTCAAAGGGTGCATAGCAATCTTAGAGGTAAATGCGTTGAAGAATGTTTTTATTTTTATATAAAATGATAGTATAGTTATTATATAAAATGATAACTTTTATTATAAATGCAGGTTGCACTGTTCGATTTTTGGTCGGGCTGTGATAGTTTGTCGGCTTATGAAAGAAACGGAGTGGCACGCATCCGGGCATGGGGGAAGGAAGAGGTGGTTAGAGTGATGGCGAAGTTGAAGTTGGATAGACCGAGGAAGCTAGAAATGGTAATAAATGTAATTAAATAATATAAGAATATAATCATGTCTTAATACAAATTTAATTTGAAGGTTTGTCAGGAGTTAGAGGAGGTAGATGAAGCAGAGGAGGCAGTGGAGAAGGAAGAAGAGATGGTTGGAGGGGTGGATGACGGTCGGGGGGATTACTGTGAGGGAAAACAGAGTAAATTCGATATTTTGATGTCTGAATTGGCTGATGTTAAAAAAAATCCTTTTTGATATTCATCAAAGACAATCAAGAGATGAAGAGACACTTGAGAGGCATAAGGGGGAAATGGAAGGAAAGGTAGATGTAGTGGTGAATGAAGTTGGGGTGTTGAGGGAACTTAATCTGTTGACGGGTGGAAAAATTGATGTAGTTGTCAAGGAGATTGTGGAATTGAGGAGTGAACTTACGGGGCTGAAGGAGGTGGTTGAGAAAAACTTGGATGAAAGGGGGAAAATGAAGGGTGAAATAAAAGAGATGAAGAGCTATGTAGAGCAAAAATATGATGAACTGAAAAATTTTGAAGAAGAGAAGATGGAGGAAGAAGAAAAGATGGAGGAAATGAGGAGAAAGGATGTCACTAACATCTATACACCAGAGAGTGTTATAGATTCAGATTTGGATTCGGAATGTCCTGCACCCCAGAAGAAGAAGCAGAAGGTAAGTTGAATAAAAGAAAACTTAATTTGATTTTTATCATGGTGTTGTGACTAAAATTTGTATGCAAAAATGTAGGTTGAAAAAGCGATTATTCCAAGCGGAATTGAACCGGTCAAAGCTGCAATGTGTGATTATTTATGGAATGGTGGGTTAGAATCGGGGTAAGTTAAATATATTATTTTTTGAGTGATATTTAAATATTTCATGACAATATATTAATCCTAATGATTCATACAAATGTTCTGTAATCTCAATGGGAAATCAATACGCTAGTGTATCCGACGTTGCAACGTTGAAGCCTAGTGAATGGGTTGGCGGTGTGGTAAGTAGACATCGATTAAAAGTTAAAAGCTATTGAATATATTCTGATTGTGTAATTAATTTTGTTAGGTTATTGATTTTCTCTCCTGGACAGTATGCTACGATTCTAAAAAGTCAGGCCGGACGATTGGCTACATTCAATACCACTTAGCGGTGAGTTAAATTAATAAATGTTGAAAAGTAATGTTATAGGCGGTAAATTAATAATGATTGTCACGTAATTGCAACAACAAGCGTTGGACAACGTCTGTATTGAGAGTATTACGAGTTTTTAGGGTCCCATGTTGCATAACTATGTGAAATTTACCAACTGTGAAAAGGTAAGACACCATACGAATAGACATAAATGATGTTTTTGGATATATAATGTTGAATTTTGTCAAATTGGGTGTGAAATTTGTTACATATCATGATCACAATAAACCATAATAATTCACATTGGTATCTGTTGGTGTTGGATATGGTAGACCGTGTTGCAACTGTATATGATAGTCTGTTTACATCTGAAGCAGCTAAACATGGAGTGAATGATACTAAGAGATTGGTATGTATGAAAGGAAATTATGTCATTTATAATGCATAATTTGTTTGAATCATAACTTCATATTTTTTAATGCAGATGAAAATATTAGATAGTTATAATAAGAAACGCATTTGGGTAGAAACATGTGGATCTATAGGAAATTTCCCCTTGCAAAGATTCAAATTCGCGGAGCATAAGATGAATGAGCAATCGAATGGACATGATTGCGGTATTTATGTGATGATGTGGATGGAATCGATTGGTTCTAGAGGGGCTACTTGTGATTTTGTAAGTAGAATTAAAAATTTGTTTGCGGTTAAATTGTTAAAAGTCGTAGATTGAATGTTGTGGTCTACAATACTTAACGTACTGACAATTTGAATATAGGTTGTTGGAGAATGAGATCGTATGCGAATATTAAACGATCTCGTAAGCCACAATCAAAATCAACTAAGAGAGAAGATGACAAAAGCTGCCATGCTACACAAGAATAACAAAAAGAAGGGATGATGTAAATGCATGGTTAATTTGTATAAGATTTTTAATTTTGTATACGATTTATAATTTTTTATGTGAATGTAATTATGTATGAGATGGGAAAAGTTATCCAAATATTTTTTGTACATGTTTCTTATACACAGTAGGAGTCATGTTTTTTGTCTGCATTATTCCAAATGTCACTAACATAATTGTCATCATGTGCGGGACTGAATGGTCATTCCATATTTATGTATGTTCAATAACTACAAAATGAAATAACTTTAAAGTAATAGGTAAATTTACAATGTAGGTGGCAAAAATAGAATATAATAACGACAAAATTAATAAACACAAAGATTTGATTCCAACATTTTGTCCAAGTTTGGGAACTTAATAGGTAAAATATACCGGTTTAATGAGAGAATAGGTAAACTTATGTGTCGATACATTTATAACAAGTGTCGATCCCAAAAACATCGAAAACCATAATTATAATGTAATAGGTAAATTAGCAATATAGCCGGTCTAAATATACCGGATTTTGAGAAAACATGTGTAAAACAAGTATCGACACAAATAAAACAAGTGTCGATACTTTTGGTCCAGAATGTATTTCAAAACCAAGTGCACTAAAAAGTGTCGATACATTTATAACAAGTGTCGATCCAAAAAACATCGAAAACCATAATTAATACCGGTTTTTGAGAAAACAGGTGTACAAAAAGTATCGACACAAATCAAACAAGTGTCGATACTTTTTGTCCAGAATGTATTTCAAAACCAAGTGCACTAAAAAGTGTCGATACATTTATAACAAGTGTCGATCCCAAAAACATCGAAAACCATAATTATAATGTAATAGGTAAATTAGCAATATAACCGGTCTAAATATACCGGTTTTTTGAGAAAACAGGTGTACAAAAAGTATTGACACAAATCGAACAAGTGTCGATACTTTTGGTCCAGAATGTATTTCAGAACCAAGTGCACATAAAAGTGTCGATACATTTAAAACAAGTGTCGATCCCGAAAACATCGAAAAACATAATTATAATGTAATAGGTAAATTATTCATGTAAACAGTCTAAATATACCGGTTTTTGAGAAAACATGTGTATAAAAAGTATCGACACAAATATAACAAGTGTCGATACTTTTTCTCCAGAATGTATTTCAAAACCAAGTGCACTAAAAAGTGTCGATACATTTATAACAAGTGTCGATCCCAAAAACATCGAAAACTATAATTATAATGTAATAGGTAAATTAACAATGTAACCAGTCTAAATGTATCGGTTTATGAGAAAACAGGTATACATGAAGTATCGACACAAATACATCAAGTTTCGATACATTTTTGTCCAGACTATATTTTAAAAACCAAGTGCACAACAAAGTTTCGATACATTTATAACAATTGTCGATCCCAAAAACATCAAAAAACATAATTACAACCAAATGTCTCTAACATCATGTTCTGGAGGTTCATAACCATTCCATTCCATCTTCAAAAAAATCAGTTGAAGTAGACTGCGTGCTTGTATTTAAACCCAACTTGACTTGAGGACATGTTAGTTTGTTATGTCCCTCACCATTGCAGAACCCACATCGCCTAATCTTCTTCTCGACCTTGTTTTTTGTTACTTCTTTTCGCTTGCATTGTTTCCGTTAAGGGTCGCGATCGTTGTTTAATACACTGCTTCAATTGACTGAATCATTCAAACCAAATGAGTTCTCAAATTCTTCTGTTAGTCTTTTCATCTCATCTCTTGCGGTTTTGAAAGACGCGTCTGTCTTTGATGCAGTGTAGCATAACATACTTGCTGTTACACGTAGAAAAGCAAACCTTTCCATTTGCATTATTTCTTGAGGCACATTCAAATCATCAAAACTAGGTGCAGAAGCCTTCGCATCCTTAGTCCACCTACTTTGAATCAAAGACCCGGGCAAATATGTGTAATCCAAGTGCTTCAATCCTATTTTTTTCTTTGTACTTTTCAAATAAAAATATTGACATTCATCTGATAAGGACTGAATCTCTTCCTGAATCCGATATAATGTCTCCCGTTGAAGTTCTTCTTGGAACGCATGAAAAGATTTACGCGTAAAAATCTCAGAAGCATGACTTTCAAATTCAACCAGTTTTGTGATCTGGAAGGGCTTCGTCTGGGAATTTAAGTAATCCGCTTTCAACTCGTTCAGATGCATTCTACTAATTCCATCTTCAATTACACGAACAACATCTAAATAAGTCTTCTTGTGTTTCAGTGCAATTGCGAGTGAAGCATTCATAGACTCACACCTTTGTGTTGAGCGAATATTAGCAAAGAAATGACCGGTTAGATATGCTTGTGCCCATAAGTGCCGAGTATTTCCCTTCTCAATCACCCATGGATGCTTTTTGACGTTGAATTCTGAAACAACTGAACGCCATTGAATATCAAATTCGCCGGTTGTCCACCAGGAAGCCATGCATTTTGAGAATGCTGTTGTAAATTTTGGGTCACCAATGTTAGCTTGTGCATTGCGAGAAAGATGCCAAGAACATAATATGTGCTTAGCATTAGGGATAACAGATTTGATAGCCCTCTGTATTGCCTTATCCCCATCGGTGACAACTGAAATAGGCGATTTGTTCATCATGCTTCTAAAAAATTATGTAGCACCCACTCGAAAGATTGGGACGTCTTGTCAGCGATTATGGCAATAGCAAACAAAATTATGTTATGGTGATGATTGACACCGACAATAGACATAATTGGTCGACCATACAAATTATCTTTGCACGTTGTGTCAAACGCAATTACATCATCGAAGCATATGTAATCTGATCTCGATGTAGAATCTGACCAAATAAGATTATGCAACGCCTCTGATTCGTCTACCGAGTATGTCACAAAAAACCTGGGATCATCATGTTTCTTATAATCAAAGTAAGCAATAAGCGCATTCACATCCCCATCGATGATTTCCTTTGCTTTACCTCTTTGAAGTGCATTGTAGAGGTCTTTATGTGTAAATCCAACATTATGATAACCCCATGCCTGCTACGTTAAATAGTTTATTACTTGTGACGTACCAACACCGACCTCTTTCAATGTTGTTGCCTCATAGATATCAACCTTACTTACAGCTCTATTAGAACATATAAATGGTGTCATAGTAGGTGTGCACAATGCATGATTATGTTTATGATAAGACTTACTTATAACCCACTGATCGTTTGTATTTGTTGTTGTAACTATGACTTTAGCCTTGCATCCTGTTCTTGTGATTGGTGTATGAGCACGTTGACGATCAACGGTATTGACTTTTGATTCTCGAAACCCTTCTTTCGAACAACAAAATTCTTGTGTCTTCACATTCCCTTCCATGTCAAGCCATGTTGTTCCCCGACGTGCATTAAACCTATGTTCTTGTGCGAATCCCTTGTAAAAGTACCAAGCTTGATCACGTGAAGAGAAGAGCTTACCAACCAATATGTCAGATTCATCAACATTATGTACTTTATGGCATTCATCGATTGACTTATCATTGTCTGCATCAGTATGATCCATGGAAAAAATTTTGTTGTGCAATTTCAGTGGTCCCAACAGGAGTTTATGGAGATGTAAGTAAAGGTTCATTGAATAACATGCTTTCAATGGTGCTTTCAATAGGATGTGGTATTGGTAGTGGTAGTTGGAGGGTGGGTACAACATTAAATTTGCAGGACATATTCAGGTATGTACAATAACTACAACATTCAATAACTTTAAAGTAATAGGTAAATTTACAATGTAGGTGGTAAAAATATACCTTTTTAATGACAAAATTAGTAAACACAAAGTTTTGTTTCGCTACATATGTAAGAATATGTGTCGATACATTTTCAAAAAGTATCGACCCCAAAAACATTAAAACAAATAATTATAATGTAATATTTAAATTAACAATGTAACCAGTATACATATATTGGTTAATTATAAAACAGGTCAACATAAAGTATCGACACTTTTTAAGTTTGTGTCGATATTTTTTTTCCAAAAGAAAGCACAAACAGGTTCACGCATAAAGTGTCGATACATTTAAAATTATATCGATTACAAAAACATCGAAACCGATAATTAATGTAATAGGTCAATTTACAATGTAACCGGTTTAAATTTATGGTTTTATGAGAAATAGGTCAGAATAAAGTATTTACACTTGTGTAATTGTGTCGATACATTTTGTCCATATGAATGTCCAACGAGGTGCAAGAATAACGTGTCGATACATTTAAAATTATATCGATTCCAAAAACATCGAAACGAAAATTACAATGTTATAGGTAAATTTACAATGTATCCGGTATAAATATATCGGTTTTATGAGAAAATATGTCTAAATAAGTATCGACACCTTTATAGTTTGTGTCGATACTTTTTCCAGAATGAATTAGGAATGCCCAACAGTGCAAGCATAAAGTGTCGATACATTTAAAATTGTATCGATCCAAAAAACAACGAAACCAATTTATGCAATAGTAAATTTGCAATGCTACTGGTATAAATATACCGGTTAAATGCCTATTTTATTATATAAGCGCTACCTATTACATTATATAACGCTACCTAATATGTTATTGTGTTTGATAATATTTTCGGTTAAATGATATAACATAACCGGTCTAAATTTTAACCTGTCACGCCATTTTTTAGCCGTTTTTAGGCACCGCATAGCAGAATCACCCGTTAAAGTACACATATGGTGATTAATGATGTTTTGGAATTTATAAAATAATTATTAAATTAATATCATAATTATTTATTATGAATATTTATTTATGTATATATATTTCTATCTATAAGATAGGTTTTTTATCTACTTTATTAGTACTTTAATATCAATTAGAGTTAGAGTCCTATATGATATCTACTCTAAGGATGTGAAATCAGATAATCGTTTAGGTTTCAGTCGGATCCTGTCAGGTCAGTTCAAATTCGATACATGTTGTGTCAGGTCAATTTCATGGTTCGACTCTACTTGAATCAAATCAGATCTTTTTCAGGTTGATTTAACATCAGATTTAGTTCAAGTTTGGATCGGGTTAATTTCAGCTCAGATCGATGTCAGTTCAGGTCAAAATGGTTCACTCTGAAGCAGTTGAATACCAAGTTAATTCATGTTCAGATGGACTTCCGTTGAATCTTGTAATACCCATAATCCATATAATTATACCTATGCAGATTATAGATGTCACCTGAATTTCTAAAACCATCTCCACTTCAAAAATGATTTAGAATTATTTACTTTAAAATGGTAAATGATATGATAATATCATATCATATGCATTATGCTTCGTTATAACAAATTTAAAACTAAATATATTTTTTAAAATGAATAGTGAACAGTGAATAATGAACAATATACAGTGAACACTGACTGTACCGATGCACTACAGTACCGTGAACAGTGCATCGATGCACCAAAATTTCGAATAAAAAATTTGTATCGATACACTGCTACAGTACTGCTATAGTAATTTCTACAAACATGGATAAAACTCATAAAAATTTAACCGTGCATCACTATACAACTACCATTTACATAAATACGTTTAAATTCATTTGAAACATTTTTACAAAAATCTATTACATGCCGACTAAAATATAACTAAACAGTTTATTTGTCATACGGTTACTGATGAGGCGACCTTGACTGAATATCCAAATATCTCCTTACAAGTTGTATTCAACCTACACGTGAAATAAACACACGTTAAGGATTACTTAGTGAGGCATAAATAATCATGAATAACATTTCTACATACAAATTATCTTCTAATATTTACTCTCCAAGGAATCTTTAATTCCAATGAATATATAATCTGCATTACTGATGCTAATAACTCATTTATCAATCATTATTGGAATCCATACATTCCATAGGAAATTCATACAATTCATGTAATTTCCTTTTAATATTAGCACTATCAGTGCTCTATCTGGAAAATCATACACTTAGTATGCTTCCCTTTTCATTTTAGCACACAAAGTGCCCTATTCGAAAATCCATACCATTAGTATGATTTTGTTACCATTTTAGCACATAATATGCCCTATATGGAAATCTATATTTTCAATATGATTTCCTTATCATTTAGCACCCTTAGTGCTTTATCTGGAAACCCATACAATAGTATGATTTCCTTACCATTTTAGCACATAATATGCCCTATCTGGAAATCCATAATTTCAAAATGATTTCCTTATCATTTAGCACACCCAGTGCTCCATATGGAAATCCATACACTCAGTATGATTTCCTTATCATTCTAGCACACAAAGTGCCATTCGGTAATCACTATACATACATCAATAGATTATGTTATTTTAACTACTCAATGTACGTACGTAATTAAATGCACTCACCTGGTTCTCCTTGCTATTTTCAATACGCAATTCCGATTACTCAACTACTTTGTTTTTGCCTTTCGTTTTGCTAGACTCGGGAGCTTGATTTCGATCTATTCAAGCATCCATTAAAGACACATTCAATATCACTTATTATTATATTTGAAATATTTAATTTCTTAAACTAAAAGAAAGGCTATTTTCATTCATTTATTTGATGTATGCATCGATACATTTTATAGTGTATCGATGCATCCTCTCACTGGTGCATCGGTACACAGCCTACGCATTGATGCACTATATGCATTCATTATTTTCATCTTAAGGGAGTGCCTCGATACACTTAGTGCATTCGATGTTTATTTATTTAGGTGTGCATTGATGCACTACTTATGCATCGATGCACCTTGCCCAGAATTTACATTTTGAGCACGAAATTCACTTCATTCCATCTTAAATGCTCCATATTTCAACCCATTTCATACCCTTAACTCAAATACCTTCATTTAAACTCATTATGCACATTACCATATCCTTAACCTCAAAATCTTATCTTCTACATGAGATTCAAGAATCATACCCAATTTTTAACATGTTCTAAATCCAATTCTAACACTTAATATTTCTTAATTAACTTGATGACAAGTCAAATCTACCATTAAACATCCATAAACCTTCATATTTCATCATGTCACTCAAAAACCCATTATCTTTAATCACTAATATCTCATCAATAACTTAGTTTTAATCTCATTTAAACCTTCCTTTAGCTTCCATAGTGCACAAAGCTTCAATCCCCATCAAAAATGAAAGGAAATAACCATTAAATCGAAAACTTACCTTTGACCTAAAGGTCCCCTCATCTTATCTCTTATCTTAATTCCCACTAATTGAATATTAATTCAATTTAATCCAAATGACCAAAATATCCTTTTAATCATCCTATTACAATTTAGTCTAAGTTATGAATCCTATTCATCCTCATCTTTCATTATTTAATAATAAATCTCGTTTTTAAATCTTTTCAATTTAATCCTTAAATAAATTTTTGGGGCATTACAAATCTTGTTCAGATCGATTCACATCATTGACAGAAAATTAGGTTAGATCTTATCGGGTATGGATTGAGTTCAGGTCGGGTCATTTTGGGTTATTATTTTTTGTCTTTCAAGAACGATAAATTGTAATGTGTAATTGTATATGATTTGGAGTAAATTACAAAAAATAAATAATTAGGATCAATTTAATTAATTTTAAAGACTAAATTGATAAATATGAAATTATAAACAACAATTTAAATAGATTAAATAACACACAAGGATGACGGGTCAAATCGACATAATTATAAATGTTAAGTTGATATTAATATAAAAATGGACAAATTGAACCCATTAAAAGATGTGAAAGAGTTTAAAGGGTTTGGAGATATGATATAATTTATAGATGAAATGAGTTTATATTTGATTATTGGGTTTGAAGTAAATTTTATAATATAAATAAGTATGGGTCAATTTTAGATACAAATATAGTTTTAAGGACTAAATTAAACGAATATGAAATTACAAGTTAAGATTTAAATAAATTAAACAACATTCAAAGATCAAATTAAAAACTAATATATTATAATATATATATATATAATGAATGTTATGATACATGTATATAGAATGTACATTACACCTATGCGTTATGTATATATAATATATATATTATATATATATATATATATATATATATATATATATATATATATATATAAATACATATGTATATAAATATATATATGCATATGTATATAAATATATATTATTTTGAAATAAAGCATGTTCATTATTAATATAAGCCCATTTGTATTACAAATACATAATTAAATACTTATAAAACTCATTTGTAAGCCTAATACAATTAAAGTATATATATCATATATAAAGTCAATTTTATTAATATAAGCCCATTTATATTACAAAATACATACACAATCTACTTTGTATATATATATAAAAGTATATAATATATAATATATACAAGTACATATATATATATATATGTGTGTACATATATATATATGTATAAAGTATAAGTATAAGTATAAGTATATAAACTATATATATATATATATATATATATATATATATATATACAAAAGTGAAAGAAATTTAAAACTTAAAAAGATTACAATTAAATCATGACTGAAGTGAAAGAAATAAAAAACAAAAACCAAATAGAAAATAATTGATTGTTGGAGTAGCGCAGGCCTAATTAACCCAAAACATTTTATTGGACACTACAACCAATCCCACCAATTTACCCTAAAAATCAAATTTTCCTAAAAAAACAATATTTCTTTTAATCAATTTTCCCTCCAAAAATTAATTTTTCTTTTAAAATTTTAAATTTTCAATCTCAAATAAACTGTCTTTTGTATATTTAAAATTTTAAGTTAAATTATTAATTATTTATTACATAAAAATAAATTAAACTTATAAATATTTAAATTAATTTTATATAATCTAATAAAATCATGTTCAATTAAAAATTATTTAATGAAATTAAATAATTATTACTATTATGATTTATAATATAAGGATTATAATTAATATAGAAAGTAAATTATTAATTTAATTATCATAGCTAACAATTTGTTTTATCTTTTAAAATGTAATCATATTAATTATCATAGTTTATTTATAATTCAAAAAACCACAATTCATCAATTATAACTTATAAGTCAGGTAAATATCAATTCATGTAAATATTAGATTATTTCAGTAACAAGTCAGATCATTTAAATGTAAAGTTAATTACAGGCCAAGTTCATAACATGTCAAGTTGATAACATGTCAAGTTGATAACATGTCAGATAATACCAATTATTTACAAGGTTAATCTCTGGTTCAGGTTCATTTCATTCGGATGCAGGTTGGGTTCGATTATCATATTATCAATTCAATTCGAGATTAAGTCATTCTCAGATCAGGTGCAGGTCGGGTTCATATCCACAATTTCCAAGTCCAACTCAGGTTCAAGTAAACACCAGTTCAGACTCTAGTTGGTTTCAGATCAACACTGCTCAGGTTACAAACGATTTTGACTCGAGTCGATTTCATATCATCATTGCTCAGGTTACAAACGATTTTGACTCGAGTCGATTTCAGTCAGTTTTACAGTTCGGGTCAGCTTTTCACATCCCTGATATACTCCTTATGCTTATAAATATGGAGTTCAGAGAAATTATTGTACACAACTCATATTGAGATGATAATACAATTCTCTCATTTATTCTTGTTCTTCTTGTTCCTATTATTGCTTCGTTTCGTATATTTCATAATATGTTATCAGCACAAGTTTACTCAAGGTTTATCTTTATTTATTTTGAGGTAAGTCATCTATCTCTTGTGGTAATTTTATTCTTATTCTTTAAATTATTTTGCTATTTTGTATGAGTTATTTTTCTTTCAAATACGGCGTGTCTAATTTATAAATATGTTGATATTGTACAATATTTAATTTATATTTTATGCGGTTGCTATTCTTTAAGTATTTGATTGAACTACATTTATTTATTTGTCTCTGGCAATTACTATTTTCATAGAACATGTATTGCCTTGATTTTGTTTAGATTGCTTTCAAGATTTCTATTGAATTGTTTGCCATGGAGATAAAGATTGTCAAATTCACTATCCTTAAATGTTGCTGTGATTTTCTCATTATGAATCGTCCCTTGTTATTTTACATGAATCATTTGTGCTTGCTTTGAACCCTTATCATTAGTAAATTCTCTTTCCTTTATTTCACTTGTTTACTAATGAGAGCTGAAGACAACTTTATTGGCAATCTTTGTTTTTCTATGACAATTGATAGAAAAAAAATCGCAAGTCACTACAAACAAATATACCTTTAATGACACACGAACGATGACACATGCTAATTTATGACTTACAAAACATGTGTGTCATAAACAAATGTCATGTTTTTTAAAATCTGAACGATTTATGACTTACAATAATGTGTGTCATATTTAATAGTCATAATCCAAAAAAATTAGCAAACACACGGAGTACACTTTTCATTGTGTGTCATCTCTCAAAGTCGTCTTTTAATTTCTCCATAATTTTCATCACGTACGCATGCTTTCTCGCTTCTAAAATTCGTCTTTTAATTTCCCCCATAATTTTATCTTTGATTACAACGCAGACGAAGGGATCAGTCAAAATTCAAGGGTTTCCACAGGTATTCCTCGTTCTCTATTCCACCATTCAATTTGAGTTTCTGGTTTTACGAATTGTATGTTAAACTCTTTCTCTGTTGCAACGGGAGAAACAATGAGTGTTTCTAGTGATCTCAAGCGAATTAAACCCTTCCTCGTTCGCCATTCACGCACGCATGCGTTTTTTTTTATTTTACTTTGACATTCAGCTTGAACGGCCAAAACCCTAATTACTTCTTCGCTTTCTCGATTTCACATCTCGCATTATTTACAGGGTGTGCGCTTTCATCGCATTATCCGAGGTTTTATGATACAAGGTGGGGATATGTGACGGAACAGGGGGAGAATCCATTTATGGCCTGAAATTTGAAGATGAAAGCTGAGTTAAAACATGAAAGAAAAATAATGTTAACCATGGCTAATATGGGGCCTAACACCAATGGGTCTCAATTCTTCATTATAACTACTCGAACATCTCATTTCGATGGGAAACATGTGGTTTTTGGGAAGGTTTTAAAAGGAATGGGTGTTGTTCGATCTATCGAGCTGTTGCTACTGAGGATGGTGATTACCCCACTCAAGATGTTATAATTTAAGATTGTGGAGAAATTCCTGAGGGGGCAGATGACGGAGCATCTAATTTTTTTTAAGGATGGTGATATTTATCCTGATTGGCCAGCTGACCTTGACAAAAAACGAATGACATTACTTGGTGGATGATGGCAGTTGACTCTATCAAAGCTTTTAGATATGAGCAATACGAGGTATTTCATATAATTTGCTTCATTTCCCCTTTTTTGTATATTACACATTTTACATTATTATGAATGAGTTTGCCTTCTACTCTCTGTGTTATGGCTGCATAATGATGGCACATTTTCTACTATACATTAGACTGCCGAGAACCAATAGCTTTAGTACTTTTCTTTGGAATTTGATTTACTGCTACAGTGTTAGTAGATATTCCTAGTTGTTACCTCTTACAGAAACAAGACTATAAGATTGCTCTTAGGAAATATTGGAAGGCTTTGCTCTATTTGGATGTCTGCTGGGACCTGGAGGCCATTGATCAAGGTACATAATTTAGTTGCTTGATGATCATGATTTTATTGCCATTAATCCTCTAGTTATTTTGCTGACCTTTTTGCTTCATTTCTAATTTTTCATCACACAGAGAAGAGCTCATCTTTGCGGAAGACCAAGTCTCAGATATTTACAAATAGTTCTGTAAGATTTTTTATTTCCTTGAAATTATTAGATCATCAATAAGTCAAAGGTTTAGGCATCTAGCATGGCAAGATCGTTCCAATCTTTCTCTCATTTTTAGTTCTTCATTCATTGAGTAAAGCATGTTATGATAGGGAGTTCCTCTTTGTCAGTATCTGTAATCACTTATATTCCTTTTCCAGTTATTGATGTTTGTTCCTTTCATATGACTGATGTCTGTGTTGTCTGCTTTAGGCCTGCAAGTTGAAACTGGGTGATCTAAAAGGTGCATTGTTGGATACTGACTTTGCAATTCGTGATGGAGAAGATAATGTGAAAGCTTTCTTTCGCCAAGGCCAGGTCAGTGCTTAGTATTTGTACACATTCAAAACCATGTTTATTATTTTCATTGGCACCGCGTACTTTGCCTAGTTTGTTCTCTTTTCCATTTCTTTTTGCTGGTCATGTTTCTAATTTAGTTTGTACCTTTGCTTTTTTTACTGACTACTGTCAGTGCTTTTTCAAGCATAACTAATACTGTCATTTCTTATTTTGCTAATTGATTTGATTTGAGGGAAAAACCTTGTGTGTTTATAACAAAATAAACTGCATGCTCTTGTTTTATCTGGAATGCTTGTTGTTTAAACTATTAAATGACTAGTTTTACTTTTATCCGGGATTTTTTTACTTTAATTGCTTTTGTATTTAACTGATGTTAGACACACATGACAGTAAATGAAATTAATGCTGCAGTCGATAGCTTTAAAAAGGCATTGGAATTAGAGCCTAATGATGGTCTGTAAAATCTCGTCTCAAGTGAAACAGCTGTGAAACTCCTACCATGCTCCCTCCTTCCCTCTTCCATTTTCTTCCTCTGTTTTACTATTTTGAGGTTTGGAATAACTTGCTAAGTTTTTATTTTTGATTAATAGAGTGCCATGTTGTGTCACCTGGTAAAGTTCCATACGATTGTAACCTAAGTACGAAACTTGATGTTATATCACTTAATTAGTTTATGCTATAATTCTTACTTCTACTTCATCAATTTGAGTAGATTCGGGATGACCTTCATCTTATACCATGTTTTCTTCTACTCATGTGGAATAAAGAAAGTATCAATACTCTCTTCAATCTAAGCAAAATTTCATACTTCTGAATAACAGTGTCAGTACTACCTCATATAGTATCGATACTCCTACTCGAAAATGTCCTTCTTGGGCTCAAAAAAGCCACTCAAACTCCCCAATTCTTTTACCTCAAGGTTTCCTAATGATTATTAAGTCTTATTTGATCTTAGAGGGATCATAAATAAGGCTTAAAACATGCTTAAATAACTTTAATAAGAATCTACCATGAAAGCTTACTTAACATGCTTCAAACTCAACTTTCTAGCTAAAACTTATTTCTAATGATCCACAATTGGTATAAGGAAGATTTGAGTGTGTTACCTGGCATTTTGGGCTACTAGAACTCCTCTCGAATCAACTAGGATTCACTTTCTCTTTACCTATAGCCCTTGAAATTTCTCCCATCTCCTTAGTTAATCAAAGATAAGTAAAGGAATTATTAACTTATCTAAGGCTTAAAACAAAGTTAACAACACTGTAAATAGCTCAAAATTACTAGAACAAGCTTAGATCTCTGAATCTTCTTTAATCTCTTAAAAACTCATTTTGAAAACCATGACCAAAACCTAAGATTTAGGGCTTCAATTGAAGTTTAAGGGATAGAGATTAAGATTCTTACCATGGCTTCTTCAAGTTAGGCTTGGAATTCAAGAAGCTTGTACCTTTATCTTACTCATGGGGAGGAGGAAGAAGAGAGAAAGGAAGATATTTTTTGTGGTTAAAGTTCACGTGAAAAAGAGTCATGGTTAAGTGGTTTTATCCTTTAAAACCATCTATGGGTAAAATGCTAATTTGGTCCCTCTCTTTTTAACCCAACTTAAAACCACCACTAACCTTTAACTCTTGGGCTAACGTAAGCCCAATACTCTAAAAAACTTGTCTAAACTGGTTTAGAAGATCTAATGGTCTCAACTCATAGGTCTCAGTTTAACCCTAACTACTGACCTGAGATTCGGGGTATTACATTTACAGAACCTGCAGTTATTATGTTATTTGTTCTCAAATGGAATTTAGACTATCACTAGTTAAAGTTAAGACTGAATGTCTTGAATATCTTATTGAAATATAGGCATATTATCCACAGGGTGAATTTTTTTATTTAATTTCAGTAGATGTATCTATAAGATAAATCACATATATGATAACAATTCACAACCCGTAGTTTATGAGATTAGAAAAAGAAAAGTGTCAGATTATGCAATCAAGACTATTCACCTTGCTAAACATACCGAGTTTATATTTCAGGATTTTAAAGAGTATATCGTATATTAGTTAAAATTATTGTTACAAAGCCTATTGTTTATGAATAAGCAGTTTAGCAAAATTGTTGAGTTACTGCCTCTTTTTAATAGCTAAACTGAGAACAAAAGTTCTAGTATCTATATGGTAATTGACATATAGATCTACTATGCATCAAGCCAATAAGTCATACTCCTCCTTATAATTGGCTTATGGTCAGAAGCCATTATAAAAGTTTTAATTGTGCATCATATGTTTATATTGATCCACCACAAATACACATAAATTGATATTTAAAGTAGATTGGGATATATATATATATTGAATATGAGTCTTACTTTATTGAATGCTTTGAGATTCAATTATTTTTTCGTCAGAGGAGAGAATAATCAGCTAGATGAAAATATACATGAATTATCATTTTACTTAGATCCTCGCACATAGTGATGTGAACCAGAAGTTCATAAGAAAATTCATTATAAGTTAATTGCCATAAATATTTACTGGCCTAATGAGAGTAATCAAATCTCATATACCAGCAGAAAATGCTCTAAATTTGAATCGAAATCCCATAGGGATAACATGTTAGAGCAAAAGAATGTAAACCATGCTTGAAGCATGATAGTTCCAACGGTTAAAATTCTCTTAAATGAAAAATAGTATAAGATGGTCATATACCAGACAAGCATATTCCTGAAGAAACCCAAGACATAACTAATAATACAACTCTATAAAAGTTCCAGCTACCTAAAAAAATGAAAATGAAAATAATGAAAAGATCTCGATAAGTTATGTCATTATGAGAAAAGGATGGAACCAAAAAGAAAAGTTGTCGACAACAATTTTACAAATAATATTTCTATAAAAGTGAATAAATAAAATGAGGATCTTGAATTGAAATCTATCCAAAAGTATAGATGTGAAAATAATTTGATATACATGGAAAGACGCTATTCAAGTGAAGTTAAATCAACTTCCATAACATGGACAAGTAGTCCAAACACCTAAAGGTGTAATACAAGTAAGGTATAAATGAGTAGTCGTAAGATATACAATACTTTATTACTCTGGCAGCTATGAAATTTACAGAGCGTCTAATAGTTTGTGGATCCATATATAATGATATTTATCCTTGAAGGATTAAAATGTTAGAAGTATTTACAAATTCCTAGTAAATTTGTACAAATATATTTGCTTAAATATTTAGATGGAATGAATCGATCTAAGTGTGTATGGTACATCTGAATCGATAAGAGCCTACTCGCTCATATGTCTTTATACAAACATCAAGATCAAATTATGATAATTACTGCATACTTTGAATTGGAACTCCTGAAGAGGTTTAAAATAGAATTCCTAAAGAGTTTCAAAAATATCTTGATCATTTAAAGGAATATTTGAGATAAAGAATCTTGAAATGAAGTTTTTGTCTCAACTTGTAGATCGAATACTTAAATTAGATTGATTGAAAAGTTGCTACATCAACGGAAACATATTTTTCTAAAGTTTCCTCTCTCATGATCTTCAAAAGAAGAGTAATGTAAATATTTGACGAATCCGTTCAAGTGTTGATTTGAAAAGATCTATTCATTGATGTATTGTTACTTGAACACTTGAAGATTGAGTTGTAATATCCAAAGATCTTATGTGATATCATCATGAGGGGGAGTAAATACACGTTGTACTCTTTTCCCCTTAACCAAAGTTTTGTCCCATTAGGTTTTTCCTGGTAAGATTTTTAATGAGCCAACATGTTATACGTATTAAAGATATGTGTACTCTTTTTCCTTTATTAAGATTTTTTTCCACGGGTTTTTATCTTTATAAGATTTTAACGAGGCACGTTATCTTCATAGACATCTAAGGGGAAGTGTTATGAATATTTATTTATATGAATGTCTATCTCTAGCTATAAGATAGAGTTTTTATCTACTTTATTATTAGGACTTTAATATCAATTAGAGTTACAGTTTTATATGATATCTACTCCTTATGCTTATAAATATAGAATTTAAAAAAATCATTGTACACAACTCATATTTAGATAATAAATTTTAACGCTTTAATTACTATTTATATATTTTAGTCGGAACAACAATATTATATGGATCCTGCGTCGAGTGTTTTTGCTATGGACGGCTGAATTCGTAAGGATACGTGGAATTAACTAATAAAAATCCTATGAATTTCACTTTAAGTGTATATAAAATAAATATCTTTAAAAATAAATTGCATCAAATTAAATTAGATAATAATAACGTTAACGAAGAGCAAATAAACATAAAGTTTTGATTATTTAATTCAAGGGTATGTCGGTTTATTTAACTAATTATAAAATAAAATGAAATATCTATACTGACATTAGTGATAAGTCATATATATACAGGATACTTAATGTCATATCTTGCGTTTTATGTCTGTTATGTGTTTTTCTTAATATAATTTAATATTTATTTAAAAAATTATTAATTATTTGATAATAAAAATTTAAATACTTATTCAAACATCGTATTTGAATTTAAAATTTTAAAATTATTTTTTAATTATTAAAATCACGTGATTCGTACTTATTATGTGTGTTTAATGTTCGATATAGTGCTATGCACTATTCTATCAACAAGTTTACGATTTTTGTGTCCCTCTTATTGTCTAAAATTACTTCGAGTTTAAATTATGTATAATACTTACATGAATGGTTATAAATTCTGGAATGAAAATGTTTTATAATAACAATACCTTTATTCTTAGATACAATTATACAGCAAAATAAAAATAATTAGATAAAAAATTTAAAAATTGATTCAAAGTAGGGTAAACTACGCAAATGGTCACTAATATTTGAGTAAATTTTTGTTTTCACTAATGTTTTAAAAGTCACAAATCGATTACTAACATTATAATTTGTTATAAATTAGTCACTCGATATTTGTTACGGTAGGTGACGAAAAGCTGACATTGCCTGTTAACTACTGATTTGGCACCATTTGACTTTTCTTCCATCTCGACTCTCATCTCCATCGCTTTGAAGAAACGCCGTGATGGGTTTCTCTGCTTGGATAATTTCAATGACTATTACGATCCTTCTTTGAAACGAGCAAGGCATAATCTTTTAAGCAAGCACCAGATTTTCATCGTCGAAGGAGATTTGAACGATGAGGCGCTATTGATGAAGCTCTTCGACTTGTTCCGTTCACTCATATCCTTCACTTGGCGGCGCAGGCCAGCGTTCGTTACGCCATGCAAAACCCACAGTCGTACGTGAGATCGAACATTGTGGGGTTCATTAATCTGCTCGAAGTTTCAAGGCGGCAAATCCTCAACACCGAGAACTCATTCTCCAAATGCGACTGCACCGATCAACCGGTGAGTCTTTATGCCGCCACGAAGAAAGCCGGCGAGGAAATCGCTCACACTTATAACCATATCTACGGACTCTCTCTCACTAGACTTACATTCTTCACCGTTTACGGCCCATGGGGAAGACCCGACATGGCATGTTTCTTTTTCACTAAAGATATCCTCCAAGGCAAACCCATCGACATCTACAAAACGTCCGACCACAAAGAGACGGCGTATTTCTTTTTGCAATCGACATCTACAAAACGTCCAGATTCCGGGATCCATCTCTGCTGATCTGCTTTTCTTAGATTTCATGCCTTTTGCAATCAAGGATTTCGGTTACAACTCTCTTGGTCTTTGAAAATACCATAAACAAAGATAACTTAATCCATTACCCTCTCCAGATTTTATTTTCTGGTTTGCTTAGATTCTTCTTGTTTCCTTTTTTTTCTTCAGAGTTGATCAGAAGCTTGCATGTGTACTGATTGGAAAACGGAGAGGAAAATGAGGTGGAGAGAGAGTTTGTTTTTAGAAAAAATGGTGCTTACGTGAAAACGGCGGTGCCTCCTTTTCTTCTATTGCAGGGGTTTCCACCTCATGACTCATGAGCGTTTTGAGGACGAGTTATCGGTTTGTGGCTCTACTCTTTTGCTTTTCATGCCCATCGTCTCCCTTGCTTCTTCATTCCTTCTTTGCTCTCCATTTCCAGGTACCTTGTTTTCATTTCATTCTATGATATATCTTTCATTTTTGTATTTCAATGCAAAAGATTGAAGGAGGAAGACAACCCTCCTTCAACGAGGAAGAATAGATTTTCTTTTCAAACTTCTTTTCTTAGTCAAAAGTTTAGGAAGTCAAATGGCCAACATATGTGTCCATCTGGTTTTGCAAACAGTGTCATATCATCGATTTAACCTGTCACCTTATTATTCCATTACACTTAGTAACGATTATTAACCTCGAGTGATTAATTTGTAACAAACGATAATGTTAATGATTGATTTGTAACTTTTAAAATATCAGTAATGAAAATGAAAATTTACACAAACATTGTGATCATTTACGTAATTTACCCAAATTATGAAAATTTTATACCAACTGTACGAGCCATATAAGATTAATAAGACTAATATCATAAATAATAATTGAAATTCTTTAAAATAAATATTATCATTTATAATCATTTTAAATTAATAAAAAAAACAAAATTAATTAATATATTATTAATTATGATTGTATTTGACTCACTCTAAATTATTTTCATGAAAAGGATTAATATTTGTAGAATATAACATCTTTTATTACATTCTTTTAAATTTTTTTATCTTTTAAAATTACAAGAACATCGGGTAAATTGTAGCGTAAGGATTTCAACTTTTATAAAATTACATTTTAACCCATAACTTCTTAATATTCACAACTTAGCCATAATTTTTTATGTATTTATACTTTGGCTCGAACAATTCGAAATGTCACACAAGAACTATCATGTGAAGAATCTATTTAAGCAATACACACTATCAGAAATATCAAACATGAGCTCTTAAACAAAGCACCATGCCATACACACACACATGCAGCCATCAACAGTAGCAGAATCTGCAGCTGCAAGACGAGAAAGAAAACATCATCATTACCACCTTAAGAATACGATATAACCGACAGTGATAACTACGGGGACACGTGAGAAGCACAGGCAGGGGGTTATCTTGCCATCCCGGGACCCTTGATGGGAGCCATTGTAACTTCTCGTTTCTGTCTGTCCATGTTGGCTTCCCAACCTTCTGTTGGTTTTGTTGGAAAAATCCCATATTGGTTATGTATAAGGAGGAGGGGAAATTCTTTTGTTATAAATAGAGCCCTCCTCCTCCTTAGTTTAGCATCCCACAAATATAAGCCTTCTTCACTATTAAAGGCTATTTGTACTCTTTCTCTCTTTGTAATATTTCCTCTATTAGTGAAATATTATTTTAGTAGTGTTCGAGGAGGTAGGCATAATTTTGGCCTAACCTCGTTAAATTTTGGTGTTCTCTTTATGTCTATTTAATAGCTATTGTCGGGTATAGTTGTTGTTAATTATTGTCCTCTTAAAATTACTTGTCTTGGTAGTTCTGTCTAAGGAAAGTGGATTTTAAGAGGGACCATTGTGACCCCTCATCTTTCCTGGGAATTTACCTTGGGGTGATTTTTTAGTACAATCGTTTTCATACTAGTCACCTATATAATAGTTTTCAAGGTGAATATGTTATTATTGGTGGAAATTAACCTGAATTCCACGACAATTGGTATCAGCGCTCTTGGTTTATTTTAGTATGCTCTGTGGTTGCGGCTTAGGCTGATCTTCCACATTAGAAAAAATTTCCTTGGGATAATTGACATTCCGTATTGACAACTATTAAATAGAATTTGTAGCAGAAATGACAGATGACACAAAAACATCCGCAAGAAATGTTGTGACAAATTTTATATTTGCAGTGGAGATTTTTTATGGCACCGGTCATTTTGGCATATGGCAAAGTGAGGTTCTAGATGCCCTATTTTAGCAGGGTCTAGACATTGCTATTGAAGGAGAGAAACCAGATGATGTTGAGGAGAAAGAATGGAAAATGATCAATAGATTGGCATGTGGTACTATTCGATCGTGTCTTTCTAGAGAGCAAACGTATGCATTTTCTAAGGAAACTTCTACAAGTAAATTGTGGAAGGCACTGGAGGAGAAAATTTTGAAGAAAAGCGGTCAGAACAAGCTCTACATAAAAAAGAGATTGTTCTGCTTCAACTATGTACCAGGTACCACTATAAATGATCATATTACTAGCTTTAATCAGCTGGTGATTTGATCTGATGAATATGGACGTGACTTTTGAAGACGAAGATCTAGCTCTGATATTGATGGGATCACTTCCTAATGAGTTTGAGTATCTTGAAACTACTATACTTCATGGGAAGGTTTATGCGTCTCTCAGTGAAGTAACTGCTGCCTTGTATAGTTATGAATTGAGAAAGAAAGACAAACAAGAAAATACAAGTGTCGAAGCAGAAGCTCTTGTTGTTAGAGGCCGTTCAAAGAGTCGGAATAGAGGAAGGAGAGGGAGATCGAAGTCAAAGTCCAGATTGAGCAAAGATGAATGTGCCTTTTGTCGAGAAAAAGGGCACTAGAAGAAAGAATGTCCCAGGCTAAAGAATAAAGGCAAACCTGAAAGGGGAAAGGCTGTCTCATAATCAAATGTGGTCGAGTATGATGATACAGATTCAGATTTCACATTCGCTGCTACGCCATCAACCAGATGTTCCAATTCATGGCTATTAGATTCAGCTTGTAGCCACCATATGACCCCCAATAGAGAATGGTTCTTTGATTTTAAAGAACTAAAAGGTGGAATTGCCTACACAACAAATAATTCCCCTCTTGACACACTTGGGATTGGTTCAATTTGCTTGAGGAATCAGTATGGATCGAACAGAACCTTAACAGGTGTCCATTATGTTCCAGATTTAATGAGAAATCTCATCTCTATGGGAACCTTAGAGTCAAAAGGTTTAGAAGTGAGGGAAAAAGATGGGATTATGAGGATTATCTCTGGTGCACTGGTGATAATGAAGGGAATCCGGAAAAAAAAACAATGTGTATTACTTTTTGGGTAGTACAATTATTGGGACAGCAGCAGTGGCAGCTTCTACTGATGAACATGAGTCAGAAGCAACCAGGTTATGGCATATGTGCTTAGGGCATGTTGGTGAAAAATCCTTGAAATTGCTGATAGATCAAGGATTATTGAGGGGTGCTCGGCTTGCAAATTAGTTTTTTGTGAGCATTGCATCAAATGGAAGAAGACGTGGGTGAAAGTTGGAACAGCAATCCATGATACTAAAGGTATTTTGGATTATGTTCATTCAGATGTATGGGGGCCTTCCAAGACAACTTCATTGGGAGAAACACACTATTATGTCACATTTGTTGATGATTTTTCACGGAGAGTTTGGGTGTATACAATGAAGACAAAGGATGAGGTGCTAGGATTTTTCCTTAAATGGAAAAAGATGGTGGAGACTCAAACAGGCAGAAAAATCAAACGTCTCCGTACAGACAATGGTGGAGAGTACAAAATGATCCATTTCTGAAAGTATGTGAAGAAGAAGGTATTGTCATGCATTTCACTGGCAGATCTACACCACAACAGAATGGGGTGGCAGAGCGTATGAACCGGACATTAGTGGAGAAGGTTCGGTGTATGTTGTCTAATGCTGGGTTAGGCAAAGAATTTTGGGCTGAGGCTTTGGTCTATGCTTGTCACCTTGTCAACCGCTTACCATCGACTGCTATTGGTGGTAGAACACCGTTAGAGAAATGGTTTGGAGAACCTGCTACATATTATGATTCCTTACATGTGTTTGGTTCCACTGCATACTACCATGTTAAGGAGTCAAAGTTGGATCCAAGAGCAAAGAAGGCGATCTTTATGGGGATCACCTCTGGTGTGAAAGGCTATCGTCTTTGGTGTCCAGAAACAAAGAAAATAATCTTCAGCGGGGATGTTACCTTTGATGAATCTACCATGTTAAGAAAGGTGACTTCAGAAAAATTGGAGCAGACAGATGGAACTCCCAAACATGTGGAGTTTGAAGGAAGCAGAATTGACCTAGCCAGTAAAGAAACTGATGTTGACTCTCCTATGGTAGAAGAAGAGTCAGATGAAGAAGAGGTTCAGACCCAAGAACCTCCACAGCAACATGAATCAATTGCACTCAGAAAGGAAAAGAGGACCATTAGACAACATGTTCGTTATGTTGATATGGCCTCTTTTGCATCACCAATTGCAATTGATGACGTTCCTGTCACTTTTAATGAAGCAGTCCAAAGTTCAGAACATAAAAAGTGGAGGATCGCCATGAATGAAGAAATGCAATCCCTTCAAAAGAATGAGACGTGGAAACTAGCTAGTCTTCCGAAGGAAAAGAAGGCAATTGGGTGCAAGTGGGTATATGCAAAGAAAGATGGATTTCCTGACAAGAATAACATCCGCTACAAAGCAAGATTTATGGCTAAAGGCTACGCTCAAACGGAGGGAGTTGATTATAATGAAGTATTTTCTCCAGTTGTAAAACATTCCTCAATCAGAATTTTGTTGGCTTTGGTAGCACAGTTGGATTTGGAACTAGTTCAGATAGATGTAAAAACTGCATTTTTACATGGAGACTTGGATGAGGAAATCTACATGACTCAGCCAGATGGATTCAAAGTTGCTAAAAAAGAAGAGATGGTGTGCAAATTAGAAAAATCGTTGTACGGATTGAAGCAATCTCCAAGGCAGTGATACAAGCGATTTAACAAGTTTATGATAGGGCAGAAGTACACAAGAAGCAAATATGATCATTGTGTGTATTTACGCAAACTACAAGACGGATCCTATATATATCTTCTTCTTTATGTTGATGATATGCTGATAGCTTCCAGGAGTCAGACAGAAATTACGAAACTAAAGACTCAATTGAATATGGAGTTTGAGATGAAGGATCTTGGTGAAGCGAAGATGATTCTAAGCATGGAGATATCAAGGGATAAGAAATTGGGGAGGCTTTGTTTGTCTTAGAAAGAATATCTGAGGAAGGTACTAAAACGTTTTGGCATGAATGAGAAGTCAAAACCAGTCAGTACACCTCTTGCTCCTCATTTCAATCTCGGTGCAACCATGTCACCTAAGGATGATGCAGAACGGGAATACATGTCAAAGGTTCCGTATGCAAGTGCTGTTGGTAGCTTGATGTATGCAATGGTGTGTACAAGACCCGATATTTCACAGGCAGTTGGGGTTGTGAGCAGGTATATGCATGATCTTGGAAAGGAGCATTGGCAAGCTGTGAAATGGATTATGTGGTATATTCTAAACACCGTAGATGTTGGTTTGGTCTTTCAGCAGGACAAACAAGATGGTCAGTGTGTAGTTGGGTATTGTGATTCAGACTATGCAGGTGATTTGGACAAGCGTCGATCAACTATTGGTTATGTGTTTACATTTGCAAATGCACCAGTTAGTTGGAAGTCCACCTTACAGTCAACAGTGGCTTTGTCTACTACAGAGGCAGAGTATATGGCAGTTTCAGAGGCTGTGAAGGAGGCAATTTGGCTTCATGGGTTGCTTGGTGAATTGGGAATGAAACATAAGCACATCAAAGTGCATTGTGACAGTCAGAATGTTATTCTTTTAGCAAAGAATCAGGTTTACCATGCAAGGACGAAGCACATCAATGTTCGATATCACTTTGTACGAGAGATTCTAGAAGAAGATGGAGTCATAATCCAGAAGATTCGGACCACTGAGAATCCTATTGATATGTTGACAAAAGTGGTAACTGCGGTCAAGTTTAAACATTGTTTAGACTTGGTCAATATTGTTACAAATTGAAAGATGAATTTGCAGACACTACTGAAGATTGGATTTTTTAGAGATGTGTGTGGAATTTGCCAAGGTGGAGATTTGTTGGTTTTTTGGCAAAATCCCACATTGGTTGTGTATAAGGAGGAGGGGAAATTATTTTGTTATAAATAGAGCTTTCCTCCTCCTTAGTTTAGCATCCCACAAATATAAGCCTTCTTCACTATTAAAGGCTATTTGTACTCTTTCTCTCTTTGTAATATTTCTCTATTAGTAAAATATTATTTTAGTAGTGTTCGAGGAGGTAGGCATAATTTTGGCCTAACCTCGTTAAATTTTGGTATTCTCTTTATGTATATTTAATAGCTATTTTCGGGTATAGTTATTAATTATTGTCCTATTAAAATTACTTGTCTCGGTAGTTCTGTCTAAGGAAAGTGGATTCTAAGAGGGACCATTGTGACCCCTCCTCTTTCCTGGGAATCTATCTTGGGGTGATTTTTAGTACAATCGTTTTCACACTAGTCACCTAGATAATAGTTTTTAAGGTGAATTTGTTATTATTGGTGGAAATTAACCCGAATTCAACAACACCTTCATCAATTATCAACAACCAAAGTTAATTAATTAATTAATTAAATTACATATATACGAACCAAACGAGTTCGGTGGTAAAATAAATTATTATTATTCATTGAGATTTCGAATCGAGTACTATGAATTTCAAGAATATAAATGTTTAATATCAAACGATTAAAAATTATTTTTGACATATTACATTAATATGTATGTATTAAGTACTAAATCAAGTCAATGGCACGAGCTGATTTTTTTTCTTATCAGGTTAGTAAATATTTTTAATATTAGATAAGATATCGTTATCCTTGGAAATATACTTTTATATTAAGTTATGATTATATATGTTGACCTAGTCATTATGTTCACAGAGTTTGTTTTAATATGCATGTTGTGTGTGTTTTTTTTAAATAATAAATTGTGGAAAAGTTTATAACTTTTATACTTATATGAAAAATTAGTCCGATTATAATTTTTTTTCACTTTAAGTAGTTATTTTTCTTTATTAAATCATTTGATTTTTTTTTTGTTTTTATTTTTCTAATAGACTTCCTTTTCTTTTCCATGACTTTCTCATTGGTAAATTACGAGCTTAAGCATCCGACTAAGGATGGAAATGAGCTTAAGCATCCTATTTTGATCTGATTTAATTCTATAAAATTAATTTTCTATAAAAAAAAAATTATGAACCAGGTATCCGTGACCTAGATTATATTTAATATAATTTTATATATATTAATTTAAAATATTTTTATATTAACTTACTAAATATATTTTATTATTAACATAATTTAAAAATATTTTTATTTAAAATATATATAATTTATTTTAATTTATTAAAAATATGATCAAATTGAGAATATATAAATAACAGAGACCAAATGTGATTATATCAAAATATTTAACTGTTGTTAATGACAATCAACTCGGGATGATTACATCTTAATTAAATAAAAACGAAAGTGACCATATCCTTATGTGTTTTTCATCAGTGATCAAAAGTGGACAAAACATAAAGATAAGTGACCATGTGTGTAGTTAACCCATAACATTATTCAAATTATTAGATATAATTAAATATATCAACTATTTTGATAATTAAAATATTATATAACTAATAAATTCAAACCATAAATAAAAAAATTATAAAATTCAAAATTCCCTTTTTCAATTGATTTCTAATTATCAATTCAATGAAAATATCGAAATAATGCATCTATTTTACAAATTGGAAAAGTCGTACCACGAACCTTGATATTGCAAATAGTTCATGCCGCAACGACTTCCTTTCTCACTCTATTTGGGAAATGGTATTGGGGTTGACTTGGGATCCAAGCAATTCTTATGCCTGTATTTTTAGAGGGCTCTCTTCACTTCAAAAAAGCTCGACCGCTCCTTGTTGGCGGTTTCGACATCATTCGGTGAAGCCACAACAACAGCAACTCCATTGTCTTTAACGGCATCGATGGCATCCGCGAATTCCTTGAAATCCTTCAAACTGTGCAACAAAAGTATAATTAACCCTTGCAAGCAAAATATTTAAAGATGAATGACAATATAATTCGGTTCCTTTTACTTTAATCCGCAGATAAAAAAGTCGAATTCGACGTAATATGATTTAAAACGATATCGAATGCAACTTTGCATTATGTACTACTAGCAGTTACTATCATTCTTCTTAAAAGCAGGAAGTGCCAGTCCATTATGAGAATAGTCGAAATAATCATTTTTACCTCGTTGATAGCATCTCTCCACGTCTCTTTTGCCTTTCTTCCTCGGTAATCCCCAATAAATATCGTACCAAACTAGCAGAACATAGTGTAAGTCAATACAAGCTGTAACGATGTTCAGCAGATAGAAAAACAACTGATCGTCACCATACCTACTATAGCCTTTAGCATCTGGAAGCTGGTAGGCATCAACATCACCGATGGTCCCGATAATAGCCTTGGTAAGAGTATCATCATCCATTTCCAATTCACGGAGGAAGTCACCAGTTCCGTCATATATATCAAGTGTTTTCAATAAGTTAGGGTCCCGGTAGGATAAGAAGGTGAATACACCTACAGAGAAAAAAATCCTAAGGTGAGAATCTCAAAGGCAGATAGGAGTGTTTTCCTGCAAACATGGCCCTTGGCGCGTACCTGAATGAGTATCAAAGTTACAAAACCCCCATAAGCACCACCGCTAACACGAACACGATCCCACAACCACGTGTTACTAATGTGTTTTGAAATAACATAAGCACTCCCACTAAGCTGGTAACCCTTGTCATATAAGTTAGCTGCTTTCCCGACATAATTTACCTGTAACGGGTGAACGCTTGTAATTCATTAGTTGCATAAATAAGCAAAAAGCAAATGATCATAAGAAGAGAGAATTAAACCACCTGCGTCGGTATCACAATGGCTTCATTGTTCAAAGGAAGTTGAGCATTCCAGCTAGCTCTTTCTACAAGAGGTTTGCTAGGAAGCAAATCAAGGAATTTGCTAACGAACTTTTCCGTGTTCGAGAGATTTTTCCCATCAGCAGTCATATTTACCAAGCAACCTTCCCTCGAAAGTAAGGATTTACGGATCTCCTCAAGAGATGATGAAATTCCTTCCCAGTCATTATCCACTTTCTCTTCCAAAGCTTGAAGAAATTCCAGGTAACTACGAAAACAAAATGAGTAATCTCACTCGTAAAAATATCCTTGGGAGTTTGAGCCATTGTTAACATGACATCAGAAATCATAAGCAACTACAGTAGATTGTTGGAAAATAATTTTCCAAACTAATATAGAATGGCATGGCACGAAAAAAATGAAAGATTAGCCCAAGGAAAAAAATCATAACGGAATCTGTAATTTCTACCTGACTCCACTCATTTGCTCGGAAATCCAGCCAGCAACATTTAACTTTGCATCCATCCTAGCTGCAGCAATTCCGTGACCACCACCTCTCAATCGGTTCTGAAAACGAGTACAAGCCATTAGATTAAATGTTCAGTTCTTGTATTTCACAGATACACTTGAAAATGCAAAATGTATACCTCCATTCTTGCTTTGCTTTGGGACACAAACTGCCTGAACCTTTGTTGGTCTGTAAACTGTACTTCTTGAAGAACACGATTCATCTACAGTTGGATAACATGGAAAATCCTTTAGAGCAATCAATCTTTTAAAAGAAAAGATATTCAAAGAGAAAATCAGGAAAATATATATATGTACCAGATTAAATAGGTCATCAGCACGCCCGGCCATTGATTTGCCTCGAACAATTATGTGGCTACAAGGATCTTCCGTGCCTTGTATAGATGATGTAAATGGATAAACTGATATTCCTCCAGTTTTCCTTCCTATCAACTGATTAAGTTGCACAAAGGTCAAGTCTTTTGTACCCATCTCCAGTAACGATTGACTGCCAAAAATCATGCATGGAGCAGAAGTGTTATATACTGTAGATAGCTCTTTGAAACAAATAAAATAAGAACAGTCATCAAAACAAATGTACATTGCAATTTACAAGAATTACGTTCTAAAATGAGTTTGGACTAGACCACTGTAGTTCTTACATATCGTAAATGATAGACATATAGAGCAAATGGTCGATGAATATAATGTTACAGATTGACAGAAAAAAGTTACTTTCCAACAATAAGTTTGCAAAGATGTTTTTGGTTATGGAAATGAAGTTATGAAGGTCAATAAATTCCACCAACCTAGGCAGAATGACAGCTTGAAGTTTAGGTGCTTTATAAGGTGACAGGTTACCAAGTAATTGGAATGAGAAGTTTGACGATTAGAAGAAAAAGGGTATTGAAGTAGGAAACTAACATCTAAAAGCAAAATCACACTAATCACAGATTCAGCATCTTGTGTATGATGCTAAAGAAAAGCACTGCTACTCTTTATGCATAGGAAGAGAAATTAATCTTTCTTGCCTCAGGTTACTCTCATAAAGCAACATTATATCTGAAGCAGAAGCAAAGAGGAAAGAACACGTATAACAAGAGAAAATACAGCTAGCTTTCAAGACAAGATCCAACTCACCAAAACAGTGGTACTAAAGGAAGAAGTTCTTGCTTCAGTGAACTCATATCAAAAACAACTTCAGTGTAAAGGACATCATTTGTGAAAAGATCATGTTGCAAAACCTTCACACCATTGATATCTCCAACCTTCAGTCAGATTTATAGAAACTTAGCACACAAAAAAAGCTGAAAGAAAGCATTAGGGAATAGAAATGGACCCTTGCTAACCTCTGTTGGGATACGTATTGGTTCCTTGGGAATATCATATAAGGAGAGGCTTGGAACACATCTCAAGGCTTCAGGAGGATCAGGAGTTTCTTGTTTAAGTTTCAGCTCTCGTGTAGCACGAGCTAACTCAGCTAGATCTTCCTCCGTCATGCTGGCTTTAACTTTGTCCAAGTTTTCCTTTTCAGCTGCTTCATCACGAGAAGCTTTCTCCGGATCAGGCTGACAGAAAAAACAAAAGTTTATTGTTATGGAATTTAATTACAACAGAGAATTAAATTTCCTTGGAATGGAAGTTACCTGCATCTCGATGGTAACACAATGGGGATTGTTTAAGATAAACTTCTCTATTAAAGGAGAGAAAACAGCCTTGGAGCCTTCCTCAGCAATTCTGGCTTTCAGGACCATTAAAGGTTTCTCATATTTCAATGGCTCAAAAGGATCCATATCATATATCCACTTACCCTGTAAAATATAAGCAAAACAACAAAATAAACTTACAAAGAAAGAAAAAGAGGAGAGGTGGGGATGGCTGAGATTTTACAATTTAAATTTAGGACAGGAAAAGCTTACAATGGAGCGCAGCATTAAAGATAGGCCACGAGGAAAAGACCCAGTGTTATTCTCTCTAAGTGAAAACTCAATTGTATTCATAGATGCCTCCACAGCCTCCATGTCAAAACCTTCTTCGGCAAGCTTTCTAAGAGAACTCGTGATTAACTCTTCTACTTTTGGAATATCCTCTTCAGAAACTCCCTTCAACCCAATGCTAAACTGAGGCTGAAGAAGTTCATCTTCCACCCCACCACCAATAATGGCATCTCCAAGACCACTTTCAAGCAACACTTTCCTCAAAGGAGAAGCAGGAGTTCCCAGCATAAGGTGATCCAAAAAACCAAGAGTAAGTTCAGTTTGCAAGTCCAACGGCTTATCAGAGAGCAGCCAATTGAGGCATACCATGTGCTTCTTCTTCAGATCACCACCTTCACCAGCTGGATATTTCTCAACAATCCTGACTGGTTCTGAGAAAAGCCTCTGGGGTACAACTTTTGATTCATTGGGAGCTGTACTTGCATCGAACATGTCTAGATATTCTGAGAGAGATCGCAATAGTAAATACAAAAGTTTAATATTGTTGGTACAATACAAAATTACAAACAGTAAGACCAGAAGAATAATCAAGTGAGACAAATGACCGAGACAACCTGGTCAACAAGCATTTATATATCTACAAACAGGAGAAGAGAAAACAATTTAATGCATCACTTCCGTTTTGAACAACATCATCGACATGTTTCAAGGGATTGAAGAGTCATCTATTAAACAGATATTCAGATATACATCCATTAATAATAACTGCAACGTTATTTATTACCACTTAGGATACGCAAGCGTTCATTTGGATCATCATCACCATAAAACCATATCCTGGCATTGCTTGGATGGTAATACTTGCGGTGGAATTCCTGTAGTTGCAATTCAGAAGATGAGAGAAAACCATACTAAAAAACAGCAAGACAACAACCATAAAGGAACAGTCATAGACACATTTGTTAGTTCCCTATATGCCTGAGTACAAATGAGGAATACAGATAAGCTGAGCACAACATAGTTGATGAGAGACAAATAGTCTTGCCTTCTAATCAGCAGAAGCTGAAAAAGAAAACAAAAGCAAGAAACAAGCGAAAGAGAACAATAAATTCCCAAAGAAAGGAGTTTTTCCATAACCTAGGTAGCATGAAGTTTAGATTGATGTACTCTAGGTCTCGGGCACAATAAATTCTACTCTGTATCGAGATAAAATGCCTCTCAACAATCAATAGAATTCAAAAACCAAAACAAGTCCACCAAAGAAACAAATACAGCATACCTTAAACTCCTCAAATGTCAATTTGGGAATAACTAGTGGATCACCTCCACTGTCAACACCATAGTATTGTCCGGAAAGAGAGCCTGAAGAGACATTGTATGGAACAATTGTAAGTAGAAAAATCATTGACGTACAAAATTTCCTAGCAAGCATCTTGAATATATGTATGATGTTTTACCATCCAGCACAAAAGAGCATACATGTGTGTGAGAGAGAGGGAAGAGCTTCTTAAATTAGCCATGAGAATTTATATATTTTCTACACTCAAACCATCAGTATTTTCCAATATGATATAGGACACTAATTACTACATAAGCATTATATTACAAATTGAAAAAAACGCATAACAAAAGAAAATAAAGGAAAGCATGCCTGCTGAGCTGTCCGCCCTAATAAATTATCAGGCTGAGAATAGACACCTTTCATTTCGTTGAAAACAACTCCTACAAGGAATCAAAAAGGGAAAATGTAAATGTTACAAAGAGTAATGAGGTTACTGGAAAGCATTACTTGGGGAAAAGAATGTTCGTCACATAAGCAGGGAATTAAAGAGTGCATAAACACACAAATACTCGGACCCGCACACCTTTATAAGTTATATCTTCTGAAGGATCATTGAGCTCATAGTGCCAACCCTCCTGTTGAAAAGTTTGGAAGTCCTCAATGCACTTGGGGAAGAAGACAGCATCCAGGTACACATCGACAAGATTATAGAAATCCTGTTCAGAAAATACAAACCAAATCAAAATTGAAATTTATTAACATCAAGGTATTATTCTCGAAACCTTTTTTTCATATATTTTTTTTTATAGAAGTTGGAGGTTTCATTAAAAACTCCCTTCGTATTTGTCTACATACTAAGAAGTATGTTACGAACATTGGAATGAAGAAAAGAGTACCTCATATTTTATTGAATAAAACACCCATTATGGTTCTGTAGTTCATATTTTATTGAAGAAAATAGTACTTCATATTTGACTCTAGTTTTCTTATGGCTGCATGGTTGCTAGAGCTGCAGAAAAGGAAATTGCACTGGGTCTTCAGTTAAATTTGCACAACCTCCAACCCCACTGCAGTTCATAATTCGCGATAACTTGCATTCTACTGTGTGTCTGTGTATTGACTAGACTTACCCCCATTTTGCCATTTTTCAATATCATTGAAAGCAGAGGCTTTTTACCTTTGCATTGGTGGAAGCAACAGGATAACAAGTCCTATCAGGATAGGTGAATGCATTCAGAAAAGTGTTCAAGCTCCCCTTTAACAATTCAACAAATGGTTCCTTCAGTGGATACTTCCTTGAACCACATAATACACTGTGTTCCAAGATGTGAGGAATTCCGGTGGAATCCTTTCTGCATCAACCACATAGCACATATCATAAGAACTTGTGCAACTTATTGATTCAAATCATCACATAATAGTTCACTAAACATCACGGTCAAGCATCCCTATTCAGACTACCAAATCAAAGCACTCCACCATTACCAATTCAAATTCCCAGTTAAAAACATCATACACACCAGTTAATGTAGTCGGCGGAAGTAATAAGCTCAAGCTTTACTATATTCTCAATTAACATTTTTTTAAAGTGAAATAATGAAGAACTTACGGTGGAGTTCGAAAAACAATACCGAAAACCTTGTTCTCGTCATTGTTTGAAATGGACATAACCTCCGCGCCGGTTTTTTTATGCTTGAAAAGAACAGCTTTTGATTTACACTCTTCAATGAACTCCTCAGATACTTTCTCGAATCCAAGCCTCTCCGCGACTTCATCTCCAGCTCCAGTAATATCTATACGAGAACAATATACATATAAAAACAAGCTTCATTTCATTTATTTAGGTTTTAAGAATAAAAGGAGAATAAGTACTACCTTTAGGAGGAGACGCAACGGCGCGTGCAGATAAAGAACTGAAATGTTTTTTGTTAAAACCAAAGCGAAGAGATGAAGAATGAGAAGCAGCAGCCACATGAAGTGACCTCCAGCTCTTGCCGCGGAGAGTGGAGCGATTGGAGAGGACACCGCGGTGATACCTGGCGGCGGAGGAAGATTTGGATAGAAACGAGCGAGAGTGTTTGGGAGCTGAGAAAAGGAATCTGTTGCAAGCCAGAGATGAACACGAGAGAGAGCGGAGAATTGCTGTTCTCTCCATTGTTTTTTATTTCTTTTAATGCAAAAAAAAAATCTTAACCTAAGGTTTGAGGGTTTTTATTTGAAAGGGAAAACAAATAACAAAAATATCAGAATGTTGCTTCAACAGGCTGAAATCTGCAACCACTGGTGAGCTCCTACCCATAAATTTATTTAATTATTATAATAAAATCTTTATTTTATTTTTCTTGGGGGAAAAGCCAGAAATTGTTATTTGTATTTTTAAAGGGTAAAATACAATATGAGTGACTCAATTCTTATAAAGATTATAAATGATTACTAAATTTATGCCATTTCCGATTATAACATGATACACATAATAGGTGGCATGGCATTTAACAGTTAGGTTAAGGGCTTTAGTAACCGAAGGACAATTGGTATAACATTGATAGTTTAAGGACTGAATTAGAATAGTTGATGGTTTGGGGATTAACTTAAAATTAAAATCATAGTTTGAGAATGATTAATATAAATTAACTCTTAACAATCGATTAATTAAGTGATTATTTCAACAAAATATACCTTTCGGCTTATTATTTTTAATCTAAACTCAAACCAAACTTAGTCTTTTAAAATTTAATCCAAATGAACCTACAAGAGACACACTAAAGAACAACGAATCACTATCGAGGATCACATTCTAAATAAAATTTTAACAATCATATAAATAATAAACAAGTTCCGAGAATGAGAGATTCGTCGTATGATAATCAAAAAGACTTTGAAACATTGTATCTCTTAAATGCACCATCAATAATTGGGTGACCAACACGAAATTGTGAGAATATTTGAGTGACTAAAAATGAATTTATCTATTTTTAATAGAGTTTATAGTTTGGTACAAATGAAGTAACGATTTAAATTTTATAGGACAAAACATCCCAAAAGATACTTAGAGAGTAAATCGGTGCAAAATACATAATTTAATGGGTAATGGTGTAATTAAGCCTTCAAATTTTGAAAAATACAAAGACTAAAATTCACCAAATTATAATACAAATACTAAATTCAAAACTTGTGTATAGTACATGTACTAAACAACGTGTTTGACCAATAGAAAATGATCTATAATCCTTAGCCCATTTACTAAGATCTTCATTCATCGGCCCAACAATCCGTTAAGAATATGTCCCTCCATCAATTAGGAAAACACTTATGGTCCGTTTGTAAAAACAAATATAGTCTATTTTTATTTTTATTTTTTTCGAAAATAAAAAATATTGAGGAAAATATGTTTGATTATAAAATTAGAAAATGATTTTCTATAAAATAAAAACAAAAACAAGTGAAAATATGAAAACATAAAAAAGATGTTTCCACTATTTTCGTTATAATTATTTTAATTTTTTTTGAAAAATAGAAAAATATGAAATCTATATTTTAAACTTAACTTACTCGTTTTCAAATTCTTCTAACAATAATTTTGTCATTTAATGGTATCTAAAACCCTCAAACTTTAAAAAAAATCAATATTATCCCTAAACTTTTTTTACAGCCAATATGGTCCTTAAATTAATTTTTTAATAATTTAAATTTTTTAATTTTTATATTTAATATATTAAATATCCTAATAATTATTTATATTTTATATTTTCAATTTAAATAACACCTAAACTTTAAAAAAATTAACTAAGTCCTCAAACTTTCTAAAATATTAATTAGACCCTCAAAGTTAGTAAAAAATCAATTAAACCCATTTACCACATCATTATTCATCGTGTACTGTCACAACAACATAATACATTGTCACATCAACATTGTAGATTATCATGTAAACTTTGTGAACTGTCGTGTAATCGTCTTGACAGTTTAATTCAATTGGTCAAAAAATTAAATAGATTTTTTGTGTTATGAAATTTCTTATCAATTTTATTGTTTTTGCATAACTCCATGTAAAATTTATGTAATGAAAATTTTAAATAATTATATTATATTTTGATTTAATTATTTAATAACTATTTTTTCATTTCTATTTTAAAAAATTAGATACCAAATATATTTTCACAATTTTTATTTTTAAATTTAGGTTTTCATTTATATTAACCAAACATGTTTTCTAATTTTAAAAAAAACTGAAAATGAAAATTATTTTCTAGAAAGAAAAACAAAAAAACAAAAACATAAAATATTTCTAGAACCAAACGGACCCTTAAATTCGTAAAAAATTAATTTAAAATTTTAATATCATTTAAATTTTCTACAATTTTTTTGATAATATAAATTTAGACAAATTTAAATCTGCTAAAATTTTGATAACTAAATTTCGAATCCTTTGATATATATATATATATATATTGTAATTGAAAGTTTAAATTTAAAAATTTTATATCACATGCATACTTAGCGTGTATTCAAATAATAAATATCCTACTAATCAAGCAACTTCGATAGCAAAAGAATTATTGTTACCGGATTCGAGTACTATAAATGCTAGAGGTGTGGAAATTTAATGTCAAATAATTGAGAGTTATCTTTAAACATATATTGTCTTATACGATTAATAAAAAGTAATAATAAATACCAATATATCTACCTGCATCAACTCAAAATCTCTAGTAAATAATGATTTTAACATTTGGATCTAAATATTATCCGTAAATTGAGAATATTTGTTTTATAAAGATAATATAAGCTCTTAAATCGCATCGACATTTAATAAACTACTCCAGACTTCATTCTAATGTGTCCCTGGGTTCCCATAAGATTCCCAAGCTTAGCCATAGATGTCCCAAAATCATGTCGGAAAAATTAGGGTTTGTGCTGTAGGAATTATCCATCGGAAAGGGTTTCAGATTTTGTACTTACAGCGTTTAATCGGATTCAAAAAATTTTATATTGACCATGAAGTTTTGGTAATTCATGTCAAACGTGTATGTTCTTATAGACTGAGTGGGGTGAAATTGATGTTCGATAAATCAATGTTAGGACACATAATCTACAAATCGGAAGAGATTAGGGATAGGCATCAAACGAACTGAACGTTTAGCGAACCGTTCGGTGGGAAATTCGTTTATGTTCGTTTATTTATTAAACAAACGAACACGAACAATATTTTGTGTTCGTTTAATTAAATGAACAAACACGAACAGAGGGCTCGTTTGTTCATTTACGTTCGTGAACATTCAGTAATATGTTCGTTCATTTATGTTCGTTCGTTTAAGCATTCATTTATGTTTAACCCAATCTCTCTAGACCCATTTAAAATGTTAAAATCCAATAAATTTTAATATGATGCCCATAAATATTTTAAAATTCAATTAATTTTAAATAAAAAAAAAGCCCAAAACAATTAAATAAAATATAATCCTAAAATTGTTAGAAAAGAAAAAAAAATATTTTCATTTATATTCATTTACGTTCTTTTATGTTCATTTATTGTGTTCGTTTACATTCGTTCGTTTATGTTCATTTACGTTCGTTTATTGTGTTTGTTTATGTTTGTTTACATCATTTCGTTTATGTTCGTTCATTTGTGTTCGTTTATCATTTAAATGAACAAACATGAACAAACTACATTCCTTAACGAACGAACACGAACAAGAAATTTTTTGTTCGTTTATGTTCATGTTCGTTCATTTGTTCAGTTAAAGTTAAACGAACGAACATGAATATTCCCGTTCGTGTTCGTTTGATTCGTTTACAAGCCTAATTAGGGATGGTAACCGATAGGGTTAGGGTCGGTTTTGTGAACACTCGACCCGACCCAAAAATATGTATATTCCACCATAACCCGATCTGACCTGAATATTTTATATCTTTCACCCGATTTGACCGACTCGAAAATATATATCTTCCACCGGACTCCAACCTGACCCGAACCGATATAAAATAAGGATTTAATTAAAATAGTAATTACTTTTTTTAATGAAATTACATTATTATCCTTGGGTTGGATTTTTTCACCCTCTACCCGAACCTGGCCCGACTCGAACCCGTAATTTTTTAAAGAAAAATCGACCCTATCGGATCGGATCGAGTCGAAACCTGTCGAATTCGATTTAAATTGCCATCCCTAGAAGAGCTTGAAGCATCGAGTGTTCTTCAATTTTGAAGATGATACATTGAGCACAACTTATGGGAATGTATAAGGAAAGACATATTAATATAAGGCTAAAAAATAGCATGATCGAAAATTTTAAAAATAAACTTAATAAAATAGGTTTAACTCTAGTTGAAATGTTGAATTATATGTAATATATTAAGTTGCAACTATTTTAAAATGATTTAACCAGGTGTTATTATTTTTTTTATAATTTAGTCCCTATACTTTTTGTTTGCATCCTTGGGTGTTATTATTTTCGTTTTTGTTTATATACATGATTGTTTGTACATATAAATTTAAGTTGTAATTTTAATTAATATGCATGATATTCTTGCATTCTTCGATTCGAATCAAATAATTGGATGAAAGGTAATACATTTTTATTTTGGGTTCATTGCAAGTGATTATCTTGATGTATAAGAAAGTCACTTCCAATAGCTTTAAAATAAAAGTATATCCTATTAAGCGACATCCTAAAATTGATTTCACTTAAACTTTTGGGAATGAGAAAAAAATATCATGTTTGTTTAATTAAATTCACCGAGAAAATGTTGTTAGAGTGTATCTAAAGTCCGGTCTCGATGTCTTTAAATAATTGAACATCCTTATTTTCTCTAAAGGTTGGTAACATAATTAATTTATTATATTTATTTCATTGTATGCATTAGAAATATGTATTAATTTGTATGTGTTAAAAAGGGATCTCTAATTAAATAATATTCAAATGCATAAGTTTTATTGCAAAGAAAACTAATTACTTAACTAGGTATCGATTTAGGACGTTGTGGGGGTGTTAATCCTTCCCCAAACGTAATCGATTTTCGAACTCGAATTTTTTGTAAAACAAACCTTAAAAATATTATTTTAATTAAAATTATATTTTATTAAAATAACAAATTTATTTTTGGTTGCTCAATCACACTGTAATTAAATATTGATGACGACTCCATTAATCAATATTATTATTTTTCAATTCGAGTCCCAAATTATTCAAGACACCTACCTTTTTTTTGAAAACCCGATTTTAATCTACACCTTGAAAAAAGAACGCATCGACAATTATAATAGACTAATCACTAAATAATACAAACTAACCACTAAATAATAATAAAAATACATAAAATGTTAGAATTTCAACCAATTACCTTTTTCAAAAATAATCTAAATTTCATTTAAATTCAATCAAATTTGAGTTATTTTATTTTATTTTGGCTTAATGTCCAAATAAGTGCCCAATCTTTTTTTTCTAAATAAGTGCCAACAT
Source organism: Hibiscus syriacus (assembly GCF_006381635.1). Classification (NCBI taxonomy): domain Eukaryota; kingdom Viridiplantae; phylum Streptophyta; class Magnoliopsida; order Malvales; family Malvaceae; genus Hibiscus; species Hibiscus syriacus. The sequence continues at coordinate 3,320,727 of NW_024062882.1, read as the reverse complement.
TGTTTTTGCCCATCCGCCTTACCTACGTTACAAATGTTAGCACTTTAGGTGCATGGGTTGTTAACGATGTTAGTTTTCTCCGTTAAGTGACACGTACCACAACCTGGTAATTTTGAAATTTATTTTAATAAAAATATTATTATATTTATAAAAAAAAACCCCAATAACTTTTCTTATATTATAAAATAATCCAAAATCCAAAATCCTAACCTTAATCCGCCGTCCATGCCCTCTCCGGTCATGACCATAGCCGTTGACGTAGTCATTGCCATCATCCTTGTTATATGCCATTGTAGTTGTTGCCTATTCACCATTGAAATCGCGTGGGATCAAGATTTTCATCCTAGGTTCGTGGGATTTAAAACGTCGATTTATCGTCAATCAGTCATCAATCGGTCACGATTTCATAGGGGTTTTGGTCGTCGGGGGAGGGGAGGTCGGGTGGAGCTTCTTCAACAGAAAAGGGTGGCAGACAACGTGGGTTTAGGGGTTGAAATGAAGGTTTTCAAAGTTTAGAGGTTATTTCAAAATTTATGTATTTTCTTTTTAAAAATATATAATTATTTTTTTAATGAAATTACAGTTGTGACACGTGACACTTAACGGGAAAAACTTACGTTGTTGACGACCCGGGCACCTAAAATGCTAACGTTTGTAACATTAGGCACCCAAATGGACAAAGAAAAATGTAAACACTTATTTGATAAAAAAAATATAGTTTAGACACTTATTTGGACATTAAGCCTTTTATTTCCCTATGTCCAACTCACTCATTTAAAAAGTACTTATTGATAATTATTTTAAAAATAATTTGAAAAAATAATCTATTAAGTAGACCTGTAAATGAACTGAACGTTTAGAAAACTGTTCATGAACCGTGCAGCGGTAAGTTCGTTTATGTTCGTTTATTTATTAAATGAACGAACATGAACAAGATTTTGTGTTCATTTAATTAAATGAACGAACACGAACAAAGGGCTCGTTCGTTCATTTACGTTCGTGAACGTTCGATTATATGTTCGTTTATGTTCGTTCATTTATGTTCGAACAGAGGGCTAGTTGAATATGTTACGAAGATTATTGAAGTTGTTTGGATTTCAAGAAGATTGTTTTGTTGAACAAATTAGCTTTAAGACTTTATTATGTTCATATATCTTATTTATGATTTATGTATGTTTTTTTCGTATTTGAACAAATTAACTCTAAAGTTGCAGGTTATATTAATGAATTTTAAGTTGTTATTCTTGTTGTTTACTTTTTTTTACATTCATTTATTGTGTTTGAATAAGTTTGTTTTTTGTGTTTGTGTTGTTCGTTTATTGTGTTCGTTTATGTTCATTTATTATATTCGTTTATGTTCGTTCGTTTGTGTTCGTTTATCATTTAATGAATGAACATGAACGAACATGAACAAATTATATTCCTTAATGAACGAACATGAACAACAAAAATTTTATTTGTTTATGTTCGTGTTTGTTTATGTTGTTTATTTATTAAATGAACGAACATGAACATATCTCCGTTCGTGTGCGTTCGATTCGTTTACATGCATACTATTAAGTAATATTTATTTAGAAGTTATAGATTTAAGTTATTGTATTTATAAAATATGTGTAAAATGTTTTAAAAGTATATTATTTTTAATCATTCGTATTATTTAAATAATAATGTCAAAATATATTCAATAGTTCATATTTTATTCATGACACGTATGTCATATACAAATTACTATTTTTTACAACGAAATCAATGTTGTCGGTTGGTCTTCCCCCACCAACCACTCATACTTTCCATACAAAGCTTTAATTATTATGCTATGCCAATTTTAGGGTTCAAAATCCATGGCCAACCTTTGAAAGAATTTTTTTTTAATTAATCAATGGTATTTGATATATTGACCAATTAATCTAGATCGGGTATTACAAAGGCGAGGGCGACCCACCAATCCAGTTTACTCCATTCGTAAATATCAAATTCGAACTCCTAACATTTGTTTAAGAGACCTAGTATCTCATCCTACTAGACCAACTGATTGTTGGTTAAATGAATCTTTATTAACAAAGCATTCCCTATATAAGTATATTATATATATATTATAGTTTAAACTTTTATAATGTGAGTACCTAATTAATTTGCTTAGCATCTTCTTTTTAAAAGAAAAATCTAGAATTTAATTCACCAAAAATGAATTATCTTTTACAAGAATCCAAAACATAACTCAATTATTTTGTACAATCAATTTTAGGAAAAGGTAGACTTTCAATCAATTATTAATTATCTAATAGAATGAAATATTAGGTCATTTAAATAAAATAACGAGTTAAATCTTGATATTCTAAATGAATAAAATTAGATTGAGAGATCTGTCTTTAATGATAAATCTTTGTAAGAGTCAATATTAATTAATTGTATATTGAATTGAATATCTGTATTTATAAAAAAATAATACAAATATAGGTAAAGTACAAAAGTAGTCTCTCTACTATAGGCATTGTTTTATTGAATCGTCAAACTATTAAAATTTATAAAATGATCCTCCGACTATGAGACATTACTTTGTTGAGTCTTCTAACTATTAAAAGTTACAAAACAGTCACCTAACTATTCATATGTTCCAAACTCGTCATTTTTTGTTAAAAAATGACAACAATCTGAGCCGAACGTTAACCTCTTGACTGATATTATTTCATAAGTAATTTTTTAGAGGTTGATTTTCTTGTAAAAAATCATTTAAATTCAGTATTTAACTATGGAATGGGCGAGACTTTTGGTGGGCTACTTATCACTCTTATATCCGATTTATTTTATTTTGTCCAACTATGTTTTAAATATATTAGAATAATTCGATATTATGAATAAAATATAAGAAAATATGAGGATAGGAACCCTAAAAATATTTTAAAAAAATTAGAATTTAGTTAAACAATGTGATAAAATGGTTAAATATTGGGTTCGATACGAATATAACTAAAAAATAATTAAAACAAGACACGAACGAACAATACAATATGAAACATTTACTTCATCGTTATCCTCAAGAAAGTAGGAGGCGAAAACCAGAAAACAGAGGCTCAATGTAACATAAGCAAGTAATGGAGAAGCTATATAGTTCTAGAGCTCCATGCTTCTTCTATGAAGACTCGAAAACTCTATTCGAAAATCGACCGAATTTTGCAAAATTTTACACAGCTTCTCCTTTCATTTATGTATGATGATAATGATATAGCAATAGTATATCATCAAGAGGAACTCTATACATCATCTTTTCCGGGTTTTGAATACGGCTTTTCCAGCTATAGGCTTCGGATTTTGCGTCTTCATCGTCTTCCATGCTATCGCCTCCCGTTGTGGAGGTCCCTCCGGTGTTCGTGGCTAACTGGAGAGGGCCATGAGGAGAACCGGACTGCGGACTGCTTACTTTCGAGGAATCTCCCCGCTGATCTTGTGACATCTACGGACAACTCCGCACAACGACGACCGATTGATTCGTGGGTGTGGAAGGCGGAAGCCGTCTCGTATGGAGTCGGTATTTCTGGGAAGTCATGAAAATTGATAAATGGATTGAAAAATGGAAAGCTTTTGAGTACCATTAATGCAAGGAGCTAAGAACTCACCTGCAAATGACTCTTAACTTCATCATTGGTCAAGCCATCTACTTGCATAAGTTCCCTAATCTGTTTAGGAGTTGCCACTGCAAAAATAAAAAAAAAAGCTCGAATATTTTCGATTTAGGAACTCGAATATAAAGGAATCGAACATTGCAATTCAATGATTAACACATCATAATCTCTGGTTTCCTATAAGCATCTAATGTCATCCATGGTCTCAGATGTTCAAACAATCCTAAATTCGCAACACAGTTCTTAAATTCTTATATATGATCACTAGAACAACAAACGATCCGTAAACAAAATCGAAATCTGTCCATTTCCTCACCTTGAGAGCCTCCTAATTTGTGCAGGGCATTGACAAACAGGCGATGCAAGTCCGACGACCAACATCTCCTTTGCTTTCTACCACCCTGCTGTTGCTGCTGGTAGCGGTGCTGGTGATTGGACAGCAACCGGAAATTTGCCTCGGACGAACACGAAACCGCTCTGCTTGAACTCATCCTCGATTCCATATAATCTGATTCCACTCTCGGATTCTTGATTTCCGGGGTCAAAATCGATACTCCGTGGGCTGACATCTCCTTTTTCTCTTCTTTCTTCACTGCAAAACTCAAATTTGATCTATATTTAACCCTGTTTTTGCATGGATCTTCATTGTTCATCTGTTGCAAATGAAGACAAATTGTTCAAAATTTAGCAAATTTATTTCATATTGAACTACAAACTTTCAACAACAAAAAATCATGAAGGTGTACCTTACTATAATCATCATCAGCGTTCCACAGCTGAACCGAACTCATCCAATTTTTCTTATCTTTATTACAATTGAATTCGTTATCGTTTTTCTTGTTAGAATCTTCTTCACTGTGATTATCCTCCTTCAATGGCATGAATTCTTCTAAAACCGGCTCAACTCGTCTCCCCACACATTGCATTGATTCCTCTTTCAAAGCTAAAATGGCTGCAATCAAATAATAACCAAAATCAACATTGAATCAATTCAAATGAATCACACAGAAATCCCAATAAACGTGGGGTTTTAATTTGATTGAAGAAACGAACCGTCGTTCAAAAGGAGCATACAAAGTGGAAGTTCACGTTTAAAACCATCGATCTTTCTCATTTCTTCTTCCAATTTGTTGACAAAAGGTTCGAGTCTCGAAGCCTTATTGGAAGCTGTTCCGATCGATGAAACCTCCCTGATGAAATTACTGATCGTTTTGGGTACAAATTCTGGTCTAAAATCTAAGCTCAGTTCTGATGGAACGAACCCATTTTTATTTTCTCCTTCGATTCCTTAAGATTATGATTTTGTTGTGTGTTGAAGCTGAGAGAAATGGAGGCGAAATGGAGAAGGATCTGTGAATTGATATATATATATATATATATATATAAAGAGAGTAAAGTGAATTATTAGTTTGTTTGATTACTGATTAAATTGTTGAGTGGAGAAGCATCATTTGGCGTTGTTTGGCTTGAGGGAAAATGAAAGAAAATAAAAGTTCTGTTTCCTTGAGAAGAGTGAAAATTGAAAAACAATGTTAAACTACACGAGTGATCACTAACCTATAGTAAAAACTCATTTTGACTACTATTGTTTTAATTTGATCAAAACGACCACCTACCTTTTTAAATGGTTCAATCAAATCACTCTTTGTTAATTTTTAACAGAAATGGTGACGTCATTAATAAAAAATGACATAATTATACATTGGGTCCTCAACACTTATGTATTCTATAATTTGATCCTAATTTTAATTTAAAATAATTTTATCCTCTAATATGGAGGTCCACGTGTCAACATATTAGTGTAACACATTTTCAAGTGGCACGTGTCATCGTATGATTGGAGGATTATTTTTAATTGATTTTAATATTTTAATTTGATAAATTTATCCACCAACAGGTGGTGACATGTGTCACACTTGTATAAAGGAAAACAAATTGTTAAAATTTATTGCCAAAAGGTTTTGATCTAAGGACTATTTGTTCCCCTACACAAGTCTTAACCACAAGGCTAAGTACTCCACATGTTATTATATTGCAAACTCTTATATATATTGTGTTTTCTATTATTTCACACATACACATATAAATAAAATTGTTGAGACAAATCTACAAAATAAATTATATTTCTCTCACAAACACATATATAATTATAGGTAATACAATATTTATAAATAAAAATTAGTTTAATTATTTTATGTTTTTGTATTAAATTAAATTTTTTTTTCACAATTTTTTTAAATGATTATAAATATAAATAAAATGAGAAGTATTTTTCAAAAAATTTAAAAACAAATAGTTAAGATTTATATTATAAATTTATTTTATGATTTAAGTTGTTTTTGTGACTTTGAATTCTCTAATGAATTTTTAATATAATTTTTATATAATTATTTAAAAATAGTTATGAAGAAATTAATTTAGTTTGAAAATATAAAATTATTACTCATTTTTATTTATAAATCTTGTATTACCCCTCTCTCTCTATATATATGAAAAATATAATTTATTTATTAGATTTGTTTGAACAATTTAATATATATGTGTATGTGTGAAATAATAGAGAACACAATATATATAAGAGTTTGCAATACAATAACATGTGTAGGTGTTAGCTTAGTGGTTAAGCCTTGCTTAGGGGAACCAATGGTCTCTGGTTCAAAACATCTTGGTAGCATATTTAACAATTTGTTTTCTTGTTATTAGGTGGTGACACGCATTACCACTTGGTTGGTGGATAAAAATATTATATTAAAATTAAAATTAAAAAAATAATTCTAAAACACGCGTTACCACTTGGTTGGTGGATAAAAATATTATATTAAAATATTAAAATTAATTAAAAAATAATTCTAAAAATCATTTGGTGACATATGAACCTCCATATTAAAGATTTAATAATTTTAGATTAAAATTACGACCAAATTATAAAATACGTAAATATTAAATCAAATGTATAATCATATAGTTTTTTAATGGACACATCACCATCTCTGTTAAAAATCTATGGTTTAAAACCTCTTAGTAGCATTTTTAACAATTTTTTTCCTTTACACTAGGTGATGACACGTGTCACCATTTGGTTAGTGAATAAAATTATCAAATTAAAATATTAAAATTAATTAAAAAATAATTCTCCAATAATGCGGTGACACGTGACACCTCTAGATTGAAGGATTAATTGTTATAAATTAAATTAAAATTAAGACCAAATTATAGAATATGTAAGTATTGAAGACCAAATGTATAATTATACATTTTTTATTAATGGAGACGTCACTATCTATGTTAAAAATTAACGAGAGTAGCTTGATTGAACCATTTGAAAAGTTGGGTGATTTTTTTGATCAAATTGAAACATCTGTGGTCAAAATGATTTTTGACCATAGTTTAGTACTTACTTGTGTAGTTTACCCGAATAAAAAAGGAGATCTGGTTGTAAAGTCACTTTCGCGTCGTCGCGTATCTCGGCCATCACTCGCCTGTTTGTTCGAGTCCACTCATCCTTTTACATTAATTTAACTTCAAGAAATTACAAAATCTTCTTCTTCTTCTTTTGGATTTCCCCTAATAATTATGTTTATAAATATATTAAAAAATAGTTATGTTTACAGCTAAACAAATAAAAATTAATATTATTGTATACTTCAAATCAAGTTGTTTTAAAATTTTATTTTAAAAACATTTAATCGTTTAAAACTAAAAATCATCTCATACATCTTTAATAAGAAATTGAAATGTTCAATTATTTTACTTGCAAATAAACTATGAGTTAACGTGAGAAAATTATGATGAGTTTAATATCATTTATGCATAGATGTCACACTTTACATGAATATTATTTTAATCACATAAAATATATAAAAAGATTTCCATCTCTTATTGAAGTTGAGTTCTTTTTTATTCCTCTCAAAATTTAGTATATTTGATTTAATTTTTTTGTATTCGTTCATATTAGATATGAACTTAAGCAATCTAGTAGTTAAAAAAAGTGTTATTCTTTTTATAAATTCTGAACTCGAATACTGCATTTTTAAGTGTGTATTGTTAATATTAAGAAAGATTCTTAAGATATATTATTTTATAACTGTCTTTACTATTAAAAAGAAATTCATATTAGATATGCTTGAAGGCTCGACTCGACACTCAAAACTTTTTTTCACCAACATAACTGATACCTCATTCATACTATTACTAATTAAATAAAGGGTAAATTAACTACATATTTAGTACCTAAACTATCAATTTTGGTCCGTTTTAGTATTTAAACTTTCAAGTTTTTGAAAATATACCTAATGTTTAGTTTTTATTTCATTTTAGTATCTCGTCGTTAAAAACTTAAAGCGTTTAGTACCTAAACTATCAGTTTTACTCCGTTTTAGTACCTAAACTTTCAATTTTTTCAAAGCTGAACATTAAATTTTGAGCAGTGTACTAAAATGAAACAAAAATTAAACTTTAAGTATGATTTTAAACAAATTAAAAGTTTAGGAACTAAAACGGATCAAATTAATAATTTGAAACCAAAGGGGTGCGTTTCAATGTTGAAACATTAGAGATAAGGAATAGATGTGTGGGATCTAAATCTTTTACAACCATTAGATTCTTTTTTTCCTCTTTCTATATTATTAATAGGGATGGGCATGGTCTAGTTTTGGCCAACTCGACCCGAAAATTTTATATCATTCATCCGACCCGAAAAATATTACCCTCCATCCGATCAAACTTTACTTGATTTTTTTAGACTCGAAACCGACCCAAACCAAAATAATAATAAAAATACTATTTTTATTCAATAAAAAAACAAAGATTTAATTGAAAAATAAGATAGACATGAGTATTATTGTAATTATTTTAAATATGTAAGATAAATTTTTTTTTTCGGGTCAGATATTTTTCACCCTAAACCTGAATCCGACCCGACCCGAACATTACCTTTAAAATACCCAATCTGAATTGATTTTTTTTTTATAAAAACCCGACTCGATCGGGTCAGATTGGGTCGGAACCCATCGAGTTCGAGTCATATATTCATCCCTAATTATTAAGAATCTTTCCATTAACCAAATTCAATTATTACTGTTGGGTAAATAACACTATTAGTCAATGAATTATAAAATATTGAAATGATAACATTAACATTTTAAAATTCATTTTCAGTCATTGTGTCATTAACTTTTCCAGTGTCATTATGATGTGGCATGTTATTTCCCAAATAAGTGTAGCATTTTCCAAGAAAAATATTACGAGAGAATTAAAACAAATCTAATTAAATCGAATTTTCTTCGAGCAAATAAATAATTTAATGCTAGAATTTTGATGTGTTTTGATTTTAAAAGTTAAATCCTAATAAAAAAACTCACAAACAGTCGCATCTAAAATAAAGTTTTTCTTTTAGTGAAACATCATCGTAAAAAGAGATGTATAAAATAAGATAATTTTAATATTAAATATGCTATCAGAAATATTAATATTTTTTAATATTTTTGATTAATATTTTTGGTAAAACGCTACTAAAACATTATTTTTTACCGGAAATGTTAATATTAGGCGCTACCTAAAATTTTTAACATTTCCAGTAAAACGTTACTTAAAACATTATTTTTTCTATCGGAAATGTTTATATTGGGTGCTACCTAAAATGTTATTTTTTTCTATCAGAAATTAGGTAACAAAATTAATATTTCAGGTAAAAAAATAATGTTTTAGGGAACGCTTTACTGAAAATGTTAAAAAAATATTAACATTTTCCATAACTTTTCCTTAACTGTATATTAAAGCCACCGTACAACAGAACTACCCTCATAAAAAATATTTCTTGAATTAAAACTCATTGCATATTAATTTTTGAAATAACAACCTTTAAGAAAATATTTTATATCAGACTTATTAATTAAAAACTACTTTTGGATGGGGAAAAACAATAGGTCAACGGGGATAGTGATGTGTGAGGTGGGAAAGACTCAAAATCAACCAAATTTCAAAGATACTGTTCCAAGAATGAAAGAATCCAAGAAAAATACATTATCATAATGGAAAAAATATATATTTGGAATTAAATTCTAAAGTACTTGGGTATGGGAATTTACTTTTGAAAAAAATGTTTAGTAGAATAGTTTCAAGCATAATCGAAGAAGAAGCTTAACCATATTTTTTAGTAAGAAAATAATAAATATTTTGGAATTTAATTGATGGTGAGAATTATTTGTAATTTTAAAATGAATTAATTTATTCAACTGATTTTTTTTACTTAAACAATAACTTAATTTATTCAACTCTTAATTAAACCCTTAATAATATAGAATTTTTGAAAGTGGGCCCTAAGCAATACTAAATTCTTAAATTTGCTTCCTATTGTTTCTTCTTCTTATTTTGATGAAATTATGTCACTTAATTATCGACAATAGAGATTAGGGTTTTGATAAGACGGAATTTTAAAATTTGAATGAGGTCTTATAGTTACAAATCTTAGTGATGTTTATATTATAGTGTGTTTTATATTATATGTTCGATATCTTTTTCTTTTTAAATTTATACCATTCGATTATTTATATTTATCGTTAACATATTGTATAACATAACAAATAGTTTAATTATGGGCCATCGAACTCTTTATCACTTGACTCAGGAGACAACAATAGTCGACTTCAGTTTCGAACAAAAACAGCACATTTAAATTCTTTACCAAACCCTATAGAACTCATATCAACAAATGCATCTTTCACGTGATGAGAAGTTTGATAATTTCATGGAATTTTTGTGATTTCTTCACCTTCTTCATGAGGGTGTCTTTTTCTCCATTATTATTATTTTTTATTTCCATTTTTATAAAAAATAATAATAATTGCCCTTTTGTCTTGACGGAATCTTTTAGACAATGGAAAAAAGATTTAAGAGTTTCTTTTTTTTTTGTATTGCTTTCATTCTAAGGTTGCTTATGTCATTTTCTAGGGTTTTGGTCTACTTTATAAAAGGACTATTGGGTGGCATTATTGTTCATGCTCTGTCCTTGATAGTATATCACTTTGCCATTATCCTTTCTAGAATAAAAAAATGAAAAACATTATTTGAATTTAATATTAGTTTTGGGTTATATATAGGGGCACTACTAAAGCTACCAATTTTACTAAATATATCAAGTTAAATAATAAAAAAATGGGCACTATAACAAGTTAACCCAAAAATAATTTATAATGGAATCTTTTATTGGAGTTGCCAGGGCACTACTTAATTTTTTTAAAGTTAAGTAGGTCAGATATGGTGGCGCACATTGGTTTGAGTTTGGCGGAATTCCATCTCATCCATTAATTTTTGGTCATCGTGTTATTAATCGTTAGATGATCTGACTAATGTTTTAGAGTCAGTTTAAGTAGACTCCTAAAAATTGGTTAAACAGAATAAATTAATTTAATTTTTTAAGATTCATTTATAAAAAATATTATTATTTAAAATAAATTAATTTAACACGTAAATATAGTTTATCAAATGAAGAGTTTTATTAATTTAATTTTTTAAATAAATATAAAAGTGACATTGCATATGTATCAGAAGACCCATATGTTAGTCGTCAGGAAGAGTTAAATATTAATAACAAAATATATCTTCGACATTTTTATATATTTAGAGTTAAATCAGAAAAAATTATGAATTGAGAATATATATATTAAAATAATAAAAAAATTAGTAGGATCTGATTTGTTTAAATTATTTCAATTTCAATTTAATTTTATTATTTCAATTTAATTTAATTTTTCTTTAAATTTTCAGGTATCACAAATATTTTTAATCGAACAAATTTGTAACAGATCTGAGACTTTTGATCGAATAACCCCTAACCCGTGCGGCACACGTTAACAAAGCTCCCACACCCTCCCCCAACCCGGCGCAAGTTAACATAACTCATTTGTTCATTTTTATTTTTTCGTCACCCATACACCCTGCATATTTATTAAAAACATAAAAAAAGTTGGTAGTTTTAGTAATTTTCTTGATATATTTAGATTCACCCATATATAGGAACGAACACAAGATTTTATGTTGGGGCGAACTTGACAAACTAAAATTCCAAGGGCGAAACAAATTTTCAATAGAAAATATATAGAAATAATTTAAAATATATGATAAATTTAAATCACCCGTCCATTCGGTCCATCCCTATATATATATATCAGGTTTTAAATCTGAATAAATTTATGTACACATGCAAGTTAAATTGTTATGCTGATGGAAGGACTCAGATGAGACAAAAATGATATGATTTCATGATTCAATTAGAAGGTTTTAAAATTTAGGATAAATTATAAATTTCATTACTCAATTTTTCCTTATGTTTATTTTTTTATTAAAGTTTAAAAATATTCAATTTACTATTAAACTTTTGATTAATTCTTATTTTGGTCATTCCTTTGTTAAATACTTAACAACGTTATGGTAGGATATTTTTATTTTAAAAAATATGAAACAACTCAAAACTTTCTTATTTTTTTGTGAAACTTCCTCTAATTTCATAATCCCTTTGATTTCTTGATGATGAAACTTCTTTTTCTAATCTCAAACGTGGAGAGATGGAGGAAGCTAAATTTTGTATCTTGATTCCACTTGATCAAATGGTGGGAATTCTAAATTGGAGTGGTTTAGGATTTCATAAGTTTTAATTTCAAGTTAAATTTCACGAGTTTTAAAGTGAATTTAGGAAAATCTAAACTGATAAAGTGATAGAAGAGGATGAGGTCGATTTGCTAGTGTTTAAGTGCTCAGAGAAAATACCAAAGAATGAAGATTTTAGTGCCGACGTAATACAAGATTAAAATTGTAAAACTTTCGTCTTGGATAAAGGAGATAAAATACAAAAAAGAAAAAAAGAAAAAAAGGATGTGGATGATAAGAAGATTCCATCTTAGCAAAAAGCAGTCCATGTTACCCCACATGACTTCCATTACACCCTAAACTCGATTGGGCCTAAAGTACCACACTGGGCTACTGAGGACACCCTGATTTTCAAAACCTTCTCATTCCCTTTTCGAACGACTGAATGGTATCATAGTTAAGTCACATTTAATTAACATAAAACATTTTACAAAACTGGAGCTTGTGATACATACTTTAAAACCAAAATAATATAGACACTGAGTTTAATGAACTGAATACATGAGTAAGGTTCTATGAATACATATGCCCACTATGCTATAGTACAGTACTCTGCCAAAGATGCTAGAAGTCTTGTTGCGATGGTGCTCCACGAACTACTCAAGCTACCAACCCGCCCACGGAAAACATCCGAAGGCTGAGCTTACAAAGCCCAACAATATAATAACTAATCTAGAGCAACATAAGAATTCCATAAACTAAAGCATGCTAGAGACATGATACTAAGCAATAAGTACAAGTATGATCCAAATCGGTGCTACCTACTCTTCTCTATTTCTACCTCTCGAATGTACGTCTTATGCTTCCCTTGTCTACACTAAGGGCCTCACCATGAGTAAACTATACCAAGTCTCTAACCTCAGTATTATACTATATTGCATCCTCATACAACACACAAATGATAGTAATCGGTATCATAAATACGCCTGGTACCATCATACAACAACAAGTAAGCATCATGGATTTGCTCGGGGGTTACATAGCATAACGAGTCTCACACCTTATTTTCTTATCAAAGGTACCTTACGTAAGATCAATGTCACATTGTTGAGTTAATCGATTGATGGAATTGGCCAAGAGGGGGTGAATTGGCAATTAAAAATTTGGTGGAAGCTTTTGCAGAAAATTGAAAGTAATTGTACAGCGATTTAGAGTGGTTCGACTTTCTCAATCAAAGTCTACGTCCACTACCTTAGCTATCCACACTAAGGATTTTCCAACAAATTCACTAATTTGTTCTTTCTTTTGAGGCCAAAGAGATAACCTTACAACACCCTCAAGAATATACCCCAATTCTTGAGAACACTCTTTCCCAAAGAGAAGATTACAAATTTGCAAACTTACAATGAAAACCTCTCAAGGTAAGATGTTTGCACAATTCTAGAACAAGAAAAGAACACTCACAAATAATTACAAATGAGCACAAATGGTGTTCTTTGAAAGCAAAATGAATATTGAAAGGAAAATTGGCTTGATTTGCACAAACTTGGTGTTTGATGCTTTCTCTCTTGTTTCTCTATAATTTCTTGTTGATCAAGGGCTTCAGAACTTGTTTAAATACACCTTGAATCATTTCTGAATGTTGGGGATGATTAGTGAAGATCATATAGCCGTTTTAGTGTGAAACCAATTAATAAAACAGCTTGGAGCTTGGGGGGAATCGGTACCCCTTATGGGGAATCGGTTCCCTAAGTGTAAAATTCAAATATTTCGACCGTTATACAAGGGGGAATCGGTACCCCCTGGGGGGAACCGGTTCCCTCCGAACATACAGGAATTCTCGGAGCCATACCATTCATGGGGAATCGGTACCCCCTTAGGGGGGAATCGGTTCCCTCTGAGCAATCTGGAATTTTTGGCTTTGAAATGGTTCGAAATACTTTGTAAAATTATTTTGAAATTGTTTTAAGATTAAAACTTAATTTTACACTTTGAGTAAGGATTAAAAATGATCTTTGAAAGATTTGGAGTAATGTTTTGATATTCGAATAATTCTATCGAATATACTTAGAAAATCATTTGGAAAATCTTAAAATTCATTTAACTTAATTTGTTATATCGAAATATCAAAATGTTTACAACAATCTCCCCCTTTTTGATATAACAATTTTTTTTAGTAATTTTAAGATTTTGAAATCAAGTTTTGAAATTATTCCCCCTTACTTTAACACTTCTCCCATTTATCATTTAAAAACACTTTAACACTTCTCCCCTTTTTTTTAAATCAAAAAGACATTTTAAAGAATTTAAACAAGGTTTTGAAATCAGTTAGCCAATTGATTATATATAAATATAAGCTGCTAAGATCAAAAGCAAGAGAAACGTTAGCCATTAGTTTTATAATCAATATTCATAATTAATGTGAAATGGCAAAATTGGTCATATATCTAATCATGAAGTAAATGATGCAATAATGAATAAATTTAATCACACCAAATAGAAAATTTCTAACCATTCATAAATCCAAACAAATTCAAAGTCAATCAATCCACAAATTCAAACATTCCAAAATATTCAAAATGTTAAAACAATAAGTTTGGAGTTCAAAGCAAAACATTGAATCACATATCCGGATCAGGAGGAGGAAAACGAGCTCGCATAGCAGTCATTTCGTTAATGAGGTCATTAATACGTGCGTTGGTTGCTTCATTATTTGCACGCATTTCCCGAAGAATTTCTAATTGTTGAGCTCCCATTGTGGATAAATGGGACTCTATAGAAGTAAAGCGCGAATCCATAGTAGCGTATCGAAAATCGAATGTCTCCATAAAGGATTGGAAATATGGAGGTATTGGATTCATTTATTGTGCTTGCTCTTCGGGCTGATCCTCGGGCTGCTCAGGCTCATCTTCGACTTCATCGATGTCTCGCATTAATTGCTCAAGCTCGAGATCTTCGTCAGCTTCGGGTGGAGCTTGTGAAGAATTAACTACCGGAGTATTTGCAGAAGATCGAATCCATTCACTGGTTTCCTTATCCTTAATCCATCCCGCTTTCGTTAAGGAAAGTAGGTTAATTTGTTTCTTAAGGGGAAAAACGACATCTAGACCGACTCTAAGCCCAGCTTTGGAAAACACATATTACTCAAAATGCAACCGTAAACAAGAGAGGAACAAAGTTCTTGTTAGGAACAATATTTACAGTTTCAACAATTTTAGCAAAAATAATCTGAGGTAGGTTAATTTTAATATTGTTTTCGAAACAATGTAACCACCAAAGATCTAAGGCTCTAAGAGTAGAATAACGACCTCCGGATGGTCGAAACCACCAAGAAATCATTAGATGAAGAAAACGTTCATGTAGGTCTAGGACACTCGCACTATCTCTTCTTTTATAACGAGATCCTAAAACCTATTTTTCATTTGAAATACCATCGTTATCTAATCCGAATGTATTGGCTATGTAAGCCGAGTCAATATATAAGAATTATCCTAGGAGGTAGGAACGAATTCCTATGGTTTCGGTTTCAGTTTGGTTTTTAACACAAACGGCATTAGAATAGAAAATACGAACAAGTTGATGGTAAACGATGGGTTCAAGGTCAAAGAGTTTATCAAATTTCCACTCTTGTAAAAGAGGAAGATATTTAAAATTGATAGCTAACATAGCTTGACGAGAAGGAATACGTTCTTCCCGGATTTTGTAAAAGTCAAAATATTGATAATACCAAAAACGATGATTTCTAGGACCAGGATGATTGAAACACGAATTTTGGATAGTCAAATTAGGATCAATGGGATTAGGATTAGAAATTTGAATAGAGGGAGGATTTGGAGGTGGATTTGGTTGACGGTGTAAACGACTAGATGAAGACCTAGCACATTTAGGATTGGACACGGTTTAGGAAATCGGAATAGAATTGATAACATGCAATTTAGAAAACACATGTATGCAATTCAATCAATCCCAAAACTCAATTGAGTCCTCAATATTTCAAGGTTCTCTAAATCAATCCTAATGGGCAAAGTTTTTGAAAAACTTTTGAAAAATATGGTTTTGAGAAACAATATATGTATAGTTTTCATAATAACAACATAATTTAATCAAAACACAATAATTTAATTTTTTTTTATTTTGAAAATTTAGAAAATTTTGAAAAAATCTTGTGTTTTTGATGAAATTAGTTGTAATATCTAGATAATTCTAATTTCATAAATTAATAGAATGTTTTGATAAAATAGAATTGGAAAAATCTTGAAGGATTTCAATTTGAGTGAGATTAGATGAAGTTTGCACGTTTTTGATGATTCCAAACAGGTTTAGAGGATGATATTTGAAGTGAATTCCGATTAAAAACGTTGATTTCAGGCAAGAAGGAAGATTTGAGAGAGTAGAGGCAAGAAACGACGTGAAGGAATAAGAGAGGGTTTGAGCAAATATTGGGTTCTGCCCGTGCTAAAACCAGAACCCCAGGGGGGTATCGATTCCCCTGTGGGGGGAATCGGTTCCCTCAGGGGGGGGATCGATTCCCTCTGCACCAAAATGCTAAAATCCAATTTTAAACACCCAAAATGCTAAATTAATTTCCTCTAGTGGTATTGGCAACTCATATATTGAAAATTAATCATGTTCAACAATTCAATTAATCTTTAAACGATATTTGAACATAAAATTAATTTTTCATCACGAATCATAAACTCCCCCTAACTAATAGCAATGAATGCAATAAAAAATTACTATTATAAGCATTTTTCATTTATTATTAAAAGTGCTAAAATTATTTTAAACACTCAGTGAAGATAGATTGGTCAAACCTAATTCTCTCCTAAGTGTCCAAAATCGTTCCTTGTCTAAAGGTTTTGTAAAGTTATCCGCTAATTGGTGCAAAATATCAACAAATTCTAGAATTACATCTTCCTTAGTGACATGGTCTCTAATAAAGTGATGTCTTATTTCAATGTGCTTAGTTCTAGAGTGTTGGATGGGATTTTTAGTGAGACAAATAGCACTAATATTGTCACACTTGATAGGAATGGTATCTACTTCAATTCCATAATCAAAAAGTTGTTGTTTCATCCATAAAACTTGTGCACAGCAACTACCAGCTGAAATGTATTCGGCTTCAGTGGTAGATAATACAACACAATTTTGTTTCTTTGAAAATCAAGAAATTAGCATATTTCCAAGGAATTGGCAAGTACCGGAGGTGCTTTTCCTATCTAATTTGCATCCTCCACAATCCGCATCAGAAAAAGCATGCAAGCTAAAGCTAGAGTCTCTAGGATACCAAAGTCCTAAACTAGGAGTGTCTTTAAGGTATCTAAAGATTCTCTTAACAGCTAGTAAATGTGATTCCTTAGGACATGATTGAAATCTAGCACATAAGCAAACACTAAACATAATATCCGGTCTACTTGCAATTAGATAAAGTAGAGATCCAATCATTGACCTATATAATTTAACATCTACACATTTACCTCCTTTATCTAAGTCAAGCTTTGTTGAAGAGCTCATTGGAGTGTCATGAGGTTTCCCATTTTCCAGTCCAAACTTCTTGAGCATATATTTGACGTACTTAGCTTGATTGATGAAGATGCCATCTTTTCTTTGCTTGATTTGGAGTCCCAAGAAAAATAAGAGCTCCCCCATCATGCTCATCTCAAACTCACTTTGCATTAGCTTAGAAAATTATTGGCAAAGAACATCATTAGTAGAACCAAATATTATATCATCAACATAAATTTGAACTACTAATAAATCTTTACCTTTATGCTTCAAAAACAATGTAGTGTCAACCTTCCCTTTTGAAAAACTTTTTTCAATTAAAAAATTTGACAATCTTTCATACCAAGCTCTAGGAGCTTGCTTTAAACCATAAAGAGCTTTTGTCAATTTTAAAACATGATCCGGAAAATTTGAATCTTCAAAACCTGGAGGTTGTTCCACATACACTTCTTCTTTTTTAAAACCATTTAAAAATACACTTTTAACATCCATTTGATATAATTTAAATTCATTGAAACATGCAAATGCTAATGACATTCTAATTGCTTCCATCCTATCTACGAGAGCGTATGTTTCATCATAGTCTATGCCCTCTTCTTGAGTATACCCTTGAGCAACAAGTCTAGCCTTGTTTCTCACTATATTACCACTCTCATCAAGCTTATTTCTAAATACCCATCTAGTACCTACAATAGATTTATTTCTAGGCCTTTCAACTAATGTCCATACTTTACTTCTCTCAAATTGATTTAACTCTTCTTGCATAGCCATAATCCAATATTCATCATTTAATGCTTCTTTAATATTCTTAGGTTCTATGCATGAAATAAATGCAACATAATTACAAATATTTCTAAGAGAAGATCGAGTTGTTACCCCTTTTGATGGATCACCTATAATTTCACCATCCTTGACATAGTTTTACTCTCTTGGATAAGATACTTCCCTTTCTTCAATGGTTGGATTCTCAAGAGGATCATGAGTTTCCTCATTTTTCGTTTCTTCCTTTGATGATGGTTCTCCAACGTCATGTCTAACGTCATTTGTATTTATAACACCTACATCATCATTCACACAAGAATCTTTCCTCGGAAGAGGATTATCATTGAAAACAACATGTATAGACTCTTCTACAACTAAAGTTCTTTTATTAAATACACGATAGGCTTTAGAATTTAAGGAATAACCCAGAAAAATTCCTTCATCACTTTTAGCATCAAATTTGCCAAGGTTTTCTTTACCGTTGTTTAAAACAAAACATTTACATCCAAAAGGATGAAAATAACTAATGTTAGGCTTTTTATTTTTGAAAATTTCATATGGAGTTTTCTTTAAAATTGGCCTAATCATTACTCGATTTACAACATAACAAGCGGTATTTGTGGCTTCCGCCCAAAAATATTTTGGCAAATTATTTTCTCAAAGCATGGTTCTAGCCATTTCTTCTAAAGTTAGATTTTTCCTATCAACAACTCCATTTTGTTGAGGGGTTCTAGGTGCTGAAAAATTATGGCTAATACCGTTAGAGTTACAAAATTCAGTAAATCCAAGATTTTCAAATTCAGTTCCATGACCACTCCTAACACTAGTTATAGAGTAACCTTTTTCATTTTGGATTACCTTTGAAAATGTGATGAATTGTTCTAAT
The DNA here is from genome assembly GCF_006381635.1 of Hibiscus syriacus. Lineage (NCBI taxonomy): Eukaryota > Viridiplantae > Streptophyta > Magnoliopsida > Malvales > Malvaceae > Hibiscus > Hibiscus syriacus. Next base: position 3,301,371 of record NW_024062882.1, on the reverse strand, counting down.
GCTTCATCTTTAGTATTTAAAAATAGAACCCAAGTATATCTCGAATAGTCATCTACCAAAACAAATGCATATTGTTTTCCACCCAAGCTAGTAGTTCTAGTTGGACCAAAAAGATCTAAATGGATCAATTGTAAAACTCTACTAGTTGATACATCATTAATGGATTTAAAAGAAACTCGCTTTTGTTTTCCTTTAGCACAAGCATCACAGATTTTATCATTATCAAATTTAAGCTTAGGCAACCCTCTTACTAGGTCTCATTGAATTAACCGTTGCAAAACACTCATACTAGCATGTCCTAGTCTCCTATGCCATAACCAACTATCATGTTCATCCTTAGCAACTAGGCATAAATTAGTCATATCAAAAGAATCTAAATGTACCATGTATATGTTTCCTATTCTATGACCAACAAGCATAATCCGATTAGATGCAATGTCAATGACTTTACAACCATTAATTTCAAATAAGACATTGAATCCTTTATCGCATAATTGACTAATACTCAATAGATTATGCTTTAATTCATTCACATATAAAACATTTTTAATTTGTATGGAAGAGGTATTACCTATTGTACCAATACCTTCAATGTGACATTTTGAATTGTCTCCAAAAGTCACTTCTCCTCCATTTTTGGCGTTAAGCTCAATGAACCGACTTTTGTCTCCGGTCATGTGTCTTGAGCATCCACTATCAAGGTACCATGAATTTGAATTTGTTTCCCGTGCCTTGTAGCAATGCTCCTTTCCCTACAAACATAGATTAATTTTTGGTACCCAAATTCTTTTGGGTCCATATTCATTAGTTTTCAAAATCCTAGTCCCCTTAGGTATCCATTTGTGTAGGATATTTTTATCTTTAGTAGTAATGAGTTCTTTAGGAACCCATATACTTCTAACAATTTTTCCATTAGAGGTTCTTTGGGGACCTCTATGAATGTAGTTTCTAAAACTTTTTCTAACAAAGTTGGATTTTGAATTTCCACCTTTTTCAAAATGTTTTGTTCCAACTTTATCAGAAGAAGTTTTAAGATCATCAATTTTCTTTTGATGATCATCATTGATCTTTGAAAGTAAATTTTGCAAATCTAAATTTTTCTTTTCAAACTCTTCTAGTTTGATTTGCAAATCTTTGATTTTACTTTCAAGATCGTTGTTGGTTTTGGATATGAGTTTGTTTTCATTTTTCAATTTTGAAACATCATTTTTATATTTTAAAAATAATTTCTCATAATCCAAAGCCAACCCATTATATTCCTCTAATAACTCATCATAGGATAAATCATCAAAATCGGATGAGTTAGAGGTTACCTTAGAATCTTCCCCAAATGCCATCAAGCACAAGTTAGCTACTTCTTGTTCCTCTTCATCGGAACTTTCTTCATCGCTCCATGTAGCCACATGAGCCTTGTGCTTATTCTTTGATTGACCCTTTTTCTTTAATTGTGGACAATCATATTTGACATGCCCTGGCTTTTTGCATTCGTAGCAAATGATTGGGTCCTTCTCTATCGGTTCATTTTTGAGGCCTTCATTTCGTTTGAATTTTCTTCCTCGATAAGGTCTCATCATTTTTCTGAACCATTTGGCAAACAATGACATTTCCTCGTCATCGTCATCGTTATTCGAATCACTCTCATCTTTTGTGGATTTGAGAGCAACTCCAATGTTTTTCTTCTTCTCCTTCTCCTTTGGTGTCTCATCAATCTTGTCGAGGTCCACCTCATCTTCGAGCATCATTTCATGAGTGAGGAGTGACCCAATTAGCTCTTTAAGAGTTAAGGACGTTAAGTCCTTAGACTCGATGATTGCCGTCTTCTTTGATTGCCACGATTTTGGGAGGGAGTATACTAACTTCCTCACAAGCTTTTCATTTGAAATGATCTCTCCATATGATTTGAGACCATTGACAATCGTTGAAAATCTATCCGTCATAGCTTTGATATCTTCATTTGGTTTCATCCTGAAATTTTCATAGCTATACGTTAGAATACTAATTTTAGATTTCTTTACCTCATCAGTACCTTCATGAGTGACTTGAAGTTTGTCCCATATTTCTTTGGAGGTTGTACACGATGAAACTCTTCCGTATTCATCTGGTCCAAGAGCACAAAAAATGATATGGATGGCTTTGGAGTTGAGCTGGAACATTCTTGTCTCTCCTTCACTCCACAACCTTGGATGAGTGAGAGGTTTGATGTATCATTCTTCTACAGCATTCGATGCTCCCATGTCACTTGCTTGAATGAAGTACATCATTCTATTCTTCCAATAGGCATAGTTAGCTCCATTGAAGAAAGGAGGCTTGTTGACGGGTATCGAGTTGAGACCGGAGTCGAAGTTTGAAGCGGAGGCCATTGATGACTTTGATTATCGATATAACTCTTCCTGAATCGACTCAAGAGGCGATTAAACCTTCAAATGAGTTAGGCTCTTGTTGAGTTAATCGATTGACGGAATTGGCCAAGAGGGGGTGAATTGGCAATTAAAAATTTGGTGGAAGCTTTTGCAGAAAATTGAAAGTAATTGCACATCGATTTAGAGTGGTTCGACTTTCTCAATCAAAGTCTACGTCCACTACCTTAGCTATCCACACTAAGGATTTTTCGACAAATTCACTAATTTGTTCTTTCTTTTGAGGCCAAAGAGATAACCTTACAACACCCTCAAGAATATACCCCAATTCTTGAGAACACTCTTTCCCAAAGAGAAGATTACAAATTTGCAAACTTACAAGGAAAACCTCTCAAGGTAAGATGTTTGCACAATTCTAGAACAAGAAAAGAACACTCACAAATAATTACAAATGAGCACAAATGGTGTTCTTTGAAAGCAAAATGAATATTGAAAGGAAAATTGGCTTGATTTGCACAAACTTGGTGTTTGATGATTTCTCTCTTGTTTCTCTATAATTTCTTGTTGATCAAGGGCTTCAGAACTTGTTTAAATACACCTTGAATCACTTCTGAACGTTGGGGATGATTAGTGAAGATCATATAGCCGTTTTAGTGTGAAAACAATTAATAAAACAGCTTGGAGCGTGGAGGGAATCGGTACCCCCTATGGGAAATCGGTTCCCTAAGTGTAAAATTCAAATATTTCGACCGTTATACAAGGGGGGAATCGGTACCCCCTGGGGGGGAATCGGTTCCCTCCGAGCATATTGGAATTCTCGGAGCCAAACCATTCATGGGGGAATCGGTACCCCCTTAGGGGGGAATCGATTCCCTCTGAGCAATCTGGAATTTTTGGCTTTGAAATGGTTCGAAATACTTTGTAAAATTATTTTGAAATTGTTTTAAGATTAAAACTTAATTTTACACTTTGAGTAAGGATTAAAAATGATCTTTGGAAGATTTGGAGTAATGTTTTGATATTCGAATAATTCTATCGAATATACTTAGAAAATCATTTGAAAAATCTTAAAATTCATTTAACTTAATTTGTTATATCGAAATATGAAAATGTTTACAACACACATGCATCAGCATATCATGATTACCTTAGGTAAGGTCCAGATCACAAAGCATCAACACCTCACTCGTATATTAGGCTAGGTTCGGGTCACATAGCGTCGGTACCATGCCAAGCTAGTCTACTCCTCTAGAGTACTCAAAACGTGTCTGGGTCATATAGCATCAATACAACGTTCAAATAGCAATTAAAGTGCTCTCGCACTAACTTGGATATATCTGGATATTCTATGCACATAAGACGATCGTCCTACTGCTAAATTAACTGGGTGTCCTCACCGTTTCCCGATAAACACACAAATGCATAAGTCTTATAGAATCTTACCACATAAGGCTCTTATGGTTATCAAAAAATTATTATTATTATTTTACTATTATTATTATTATTATTCTTTCTCTAAAGCTAACATCTTAACACACGTTAACTGATGCCACTCTAAGGCAATCAAAGTAGCACGACTACTTGCTACCAAACTTGCTAAAGTCAGGTGAGGTCATTTCTCCTTCACCCGAACTATCCTGCTATTCCTCTCACCTAGGACATTATTCGAAGGCTCATTTATTAACTGTATGATTGGCTAGCTCGATATCTGGCTCGGGTTCATTACCGGATAACAACCCTCCTAATGTTCTTATCGTACTTTTCCCGATACTCCCTTGAAGTAGTGGAATGACTTATATATTCTTGGTTCACTGACATTTTTGAAGCACCACACTTTCGCTCATTTCTGAATCTGACTTACTCATCATGTCGCTTAGGATACATCCCACGCAACAATCCTCGTACTTAACCAATTGAATACGTGCTCTACTGAAGATACTTTGATCTATTATGCTTAGTATGGTTACATCGGTTGTAACCCATTCGTACAAGTGTTTCTAGGTATAGTTGGTCATTTATGTCCCCCACAGACTAGGTCTTACTTTTACGGATAGTCCTTAGCTCTTATTGAACTTAAACGAGTCAAATCTAACCATCCAAAGTGAGTAGTGTCGATAATCTACTTTTAGTATCGATACCCCATAGGGTCAAGTATTGATACCCCTATGAGTATTTATACCGAAAATGCATTCTATTGCGAAGAAGGGACCTTAGTATCGACACTGCTACCTTGAGTATTAATATTAATAATGGAGTTGGTAATTTTGTATATCAAAATTAAAAGATTAAATAAAGATAATAATTGTCATCTACTAATTAATTTATCATTAAACAAGATTTCATTTTGATTCTTTTTTTTCATTTCTCCATTTGACTAAAACGTTTTCAAGTTTCTTAGTCCATATTTTATTTAATCTCGTTTGATATTATATTCCATATGCCATCATCAGTAATAATTATAATTTTAATGCTTGAAGATTTTATATCATATTTATAAGATTAAATAATAGATATAATTTCAATCTAATACTTAATTCATTATTATAAAGCGTAACCTGTATAATATATTATTTAATAAATAAAATATTTATCTTTTACTCCAAAGTCATATACTAATATATTTAAGGATAGATCAAGGGGACAAATGTGATTGCCAATTGGTCATTCCCCTAAAATTTTTAAATTTTTATATATTTTCTATTAAAAATATATTTCTTTCCCTTAAAATTCTATAAGTACACTTACTCTTAAAATTTTATAAATTCACCACCTAAAACATAAAGTTTTACATTCTTTCCAATTAATATATTACTAAACTAAAATAATGGGTCAAATATTCCAACAATATTTCATTTTGATTCTTTTATTACTATTCTTGTTAAATATAACATAATCATATAATTTTTTAAACATTGTTGTTGCAAAACATTATCCAGGTGAGGCACTATAAGATTTCTAATAGTTGACAAAGTTCAGGAATACAATGACGGTCTTCTTGTACTTGTCAAAAAACCCTACCAGAAGAAGCATCACTATTGCATGACCGAGTTTGGTTTTTAGTTCACTCACTGATTTGATTTCCAATCATCTTGGTCGTTCCAGGATAAATTATGGGTAAATTCCAAATTTAGTAACTAACCTTTATTATCTCCCCTATTTTACTTATTTAAAATTAGTCTTATTCGAAATATGAGATTTAAATTTTACTAAACATATACATTTACAAATAAATAATGATCCGTTCATATTTTTATTTTTTTAAACATTTAAGATATTTTAATTTAACATTAGTATTTCTTTTATTAAATTTCAAGTACATACAACTTATTAGTTACGTTTTATTATTATAAATTATATGTATATGTTGAGTAAAAAAATATGTGATATAAATGAATTATTATATGTTACAAATTTAAAAAATAAATTGAATCCAATTAGGTGACTAAAATGGAACAAAAACTTAAGTTTAATAATTATTTTGAAAGAAAAAATAATTGGGTGACAAAAACAAAACCGTGAAAATAGTTGAGTGACTAAATATGTAATATACCCATGATATTTTTAACAGTTAACGGTTTGGACAAACAAGGTAATGATTTAAACTTCAGTGGGGCAAAATGTATCGAAAAATACTTTAGGGGGCAACTCGGTACAATGACATACTTTAGTGGGGAAATGGTGCATTTAAGCCAAGATAAATTTAAGTTTGGGAATTTGATTCCTGTCGTTTTAATGAATTTATTTGATGTACTTTTACAAATAAGAAGTAGTAAATATTTTATTACCTTCATTGGTGATAGCAAAAAAATATTGCTATATATTTGCTAAAGAGCAAAAGTGAAGCTATAGAGAAATCTATTATCTATAAATTAAATGTTGAAAAAAATTAATAAAATCATTAAGATGGTAAGAAATGATAATAGTGGTTGTTAAATGTACCAAAGTAATATATTTTCTACCCTTTTACCCATAATTATTGCTAGATCTAGGTTCGGTTTAGTTGGATGATTAGTTATTCTTGTATGATTTCATAGTTTCCTTCAACGTTAAGTTTGATATTACTTTTTGATGATTTTTGTGGAAAAGACACTACTGGTGTGTGTTAATTTGTGCATATTAGGAAATGTCGTGGTATTGGAAGCTAATTTTGAAGGGTTTGCTGAGCCAATTGTCGATGCTGACTGGATAAATCCACCTCATTCAAGATAAACACGAAAAGCATGGGATAAATCCCAAAAATTTGGAAATCCACGCAGAGTTTTAAGGAGATAAGAAATTCATATTTGCAAGGGGTTTTAGGATAAAGATAAAAGAATTATTCTTTTTTGTATTCCAAAAATACTCATATTCATCAACAACTAATTTGACCTAATCATCTCCAATAAATAACAGCAAATCGCAGCTTGCAAGGGGTGGCTAACTAGAGAGAAAAGCTAATGGTTGTTCGCATATCTTCTTCCTTGTTTCTTTTGAATTCATGTTTGTGAATTTTTATCTTGTATTTATTTTGCACCCAACCATGAACTAAAATAAATTGGCTTGCATTATTGGGTTTCTTTGGTTGTGAAATTTTTTGGACTTGTTTAAGTTCATTGATTATGGTTTAAGTTCAAAGTTTGTTCATTCTTGGTTCTTAATTTTATTTCGAGTGATTTTGGGAGAGGATCTCAAGAATTATCCATTTATCTAATATCTTAAGAGTTAGATTTAAGAAACGAATGAGCATGATCTTCATTCTAACAAACGTTGATGAATGTTAACTCATCTTAGGGATAATATTTAGATTTCAACGGCTAAAAGAAGCGCAAGATTGGTTGTTGTTCACCCATGGTTAATGCAGGAATGCATCACCAAGGCATGCTCGATTGACTAATTATTCGGATTAGGGATAACAAGAAGACATTGAAGAATGCTTCGTCGAGCTTTGAAGGGACAAACCCAGTTGCTACAACAATTGAATCATTGTCATGGCAATTGAGTTGCCTTTGTAATCAATTGCTCATACAATTCATACAGTCAACACATCATATCTCACGATAACCCTACATACTCTCTTATTCTATCACAATATTCTTTTATTTATTTGAATATTTATTTTACTCGTTAATTTAAACTTATACTATCACCAATTTATTCTTTTAACAATACAAGGAGTTAGAACACAGAGTTACACCAATCCCCATGGAGATGATATCTATTATATACTATAACTTGCAACGTGTATACGTGCACCAATTGTGAAACATTCAAATCAGGCAACAAGTTTTTGGTGTTGTTGTCGGAGATTGGCAATAACTACTTTGATTTTTATTTTTTACACCTTAACTATTATTATTATTATTGTTATTATTCTTTTTATTTTTTTATTTAAGGAGTTTACACTTTGTGGTTTTGTATATGTGTATGACTAGGTCGAGACCAACATCACCAGAATATCTCGAAATCAAGTGAGCTTTTCATAGAAAAAGACGCGAGCAACGAGAGAAATGTAAGACCAACTCGTTGATCCAATTGGTGACTTTAATGCTATTGGAAACCAGATAGCAGAAGTAAGAGGAGGAGGAGATTTAGTAGAACGACCTGTTCTAGTAAGGAACATACATATTCGAGACTACTTAGAAGAAGATCTCAACGGTCTCAACCCAAGAGTTGTCACACTTGAAATAAAAGTTGCCTACTTTGAATTAAAACCATTAGTGTTCAATATGATCAACACAATTGGTTAATTTGGTGAAACAACTGAAGATGCCAGACATCTCAAATTATTCCTGAAAATTTGCAATTCATTCAAGCAACAAGAAGTCCATGAAGATGTCTTAAGGTTGAAATTATTCTCCTATTCACTGAGGGATAGAGAAAAATCATGGTGGAATAATATCCCATACGGATCTCTAGAATATTTGACGGATTTATGATTTGATTTCCTTGCTAGATTTAGTTGTATAAATATGACTAATAAATTGCGTAACGATATTACTTCACTGAGGAGCTTTTATGAAAATGTACCATGCACGGATTCCCAGTACGGATGTAAGTGACAATGTTCTACAACTTAGTGAATACAACAACTAGGATGATGCTAAATGCTTTGACAATTGGCATACTCCTCAACAAGTCACCAGATGAAACAATGGAGATTCAGAACCGTCTTGACAAGAATGATTATTAATTCCCAACTACTAAAGGAGGAGTCTGACATAATGCCACAATAAACGAACTTGACTCATCAGATACTATTTCTGCTCAGCTGGCTACCTTAACCAACTTGGTTAAGAATATGCAACGACCAAGCAATCCATAGGTGATCAAGGTAGTAAATTCCTTTTACGAGTTTTGTAACAATAACCATTATTCGTTTGAGTGTCCGTAGAACCCATAATCTAGCTTCTATGTTGGAAACTACAACCAGAACAACGATGTGATGTTTAACACATATACTCATATACTCTATCTTGGGGGAGCATCAAAATTTCTCATGGAGAAACCCAAATAATGCTCTTAATCAGAATAATAAGAATACACAATTATCAGGATTCCAACATAACATGCCAAGGCAACATATTCCGTAATAACAATCAATACCATCTAGTTATTTGGAAAATTCTCTCAAATATTTTATGTTAAAAACTGAATCTTACATGATTGAGAATAATAATTTCATGAAAAGGATTGATGCCTTCATTAAAAGGACTAAGATGAGACTAAAAAACCAAGAGGCAACATTGAAATCCTTGGAAACACATGTCAGACAATTTGCTCAGATTTTGAACATAAGACCACTAGGTGACTTACCCAGCGATACTGATTTCACAAAGGGATTAGGCCACGAGCACTATAAGGTAATCACCACTCAAAGCGAAAGAAAACTAACTAAAACACCTACACAACCAACAGAGAGAACTTAACCAACATAGAAGGTTCTTGTCCAAGAAGATACATCCAATAATATTGCCAAACCAATATTGATGAATAAAAGATTTCCCGGGGGAGTCCACATGCCTTGCCAATTCCAATTGTTGCGACAAATCCATTGATCAAATTCCTAACAGATGGGAAGGACTGACGATATCTGAATTCCACCACCATTCACTCAGAGGCTGAAAAGACAAAACAATAATATGAGTTCAAGAAATTCTTGGACATTTTGAAGCAAGTTCACATAAACTTGCCATTGGTGAGGCGATCGAGCAAATACCAAATTATGTTATGTTCTTTAAGGATATTGTCTTTAAGAGAATGAGGATAGGAGAATCTGAAACAGTTGCTGTGACGGAGGAATGTATGGGCATGTTTCACAATCGAATGCCACCTAAACTAAAAGATGTCGGTAGTTTCACAATACTATATTCAATAAAAAATCACTACATCAGGAAGATGTTATACAATCTGGGAGCGATCATAAAATTTATGCCTAAATATGTGTTTCAAAGATTGGGTATTGAGAAGATAAGACCTACTACAGTTATGCTACAACTTGCAGGCAGATCCTACGTGCAACTAGAGGGAAGAATTAAATATATACTGATAAGAGTTGATAAATTTATTTTTCTCGTTGACTTTATTATTTTAGATTATGAAGAAGATGAGTTCACACGTATTATCCTTGGAAGACCATTCCTAGCAATGGTAATAACCTTAATTGGTGTTGAAATGAGAGAACTCACTATAAGAGTGAATGACCAACAAGTGAAACTAAATGTTTTTCCATCCTTAAAGCATGCTGATGAATGCCAAGTCATTCACGCTACCATCGAATTCAATTTTGAAGTAGAGGAGAATTGCCACGGTAATTTTATTACAAAATGGGAGAAAATTGAAGAACCAGACGATGGAGAGAAAGACAGAGCAAACTGGATAGTACGTCAATCGAGTAAATAATTTAAACCATTAGACTACTCAGGTAAGAAAAGTAAACTCTGAAAACCTTCTATTGAGTAACCTCCCATGTTAGAATTGAAACCATTACCATGGAAATTAGTACTTTATTTCAATTCTTGGTTAAAACTTTTTTCGGGAAAACTAAAATCAAGATGGTTTGGCCCATTGAGGTAGTGAAACCTTTCTACCGATGTGTTATAATAATCAAGTCCACTATCAACGGACATGATTTCATCATTATACCGACGCCCATGTTGAGAGCGAAAAGGAAGTGGTTACTCTCGGAGAAGCATGAATATGCTCTCATTCAGTATTTTTATTATTAATTTTTTCATTTTCATTTTCCTTTTATTTTTATTTTTTACTTTAGTATTTATATATTTAATTTAGATTCTCTTGTTATTTAATATTTAACTTTTGTTTTATTTGAATTTTATGATAAGATTTCAAGAAAATGAGGAGTTTGATTCAAGGAGGAGTTTATCCCAATTCATTACCTTTTTTTTTAATTCCATTCAAAGAACCCGACCATCCATTCCAATGATTCGCAACACCAACTGTTGAAGAGAGATAACACACCATTTAAGTGAAAAACTTCCAACATTAAGAAGCTGTACACGAGAGTGCACTAAGTGATGAGGTTGAGGACATAAGGATTTCGAGCGCACCACCACCAACGGGCTCCCAACCACTGTGAGCCAGTAAGTGAATCAAACAAACGACTCGAAGGACACTAATCAGTCAAAGTGACGACCTTTCTGACTAACCCATTTGTTTCACATGCATTGAGGATAATCCTACTATTGAGTTTGGGGGGCTTGTTTTATAATTATTTGCATTTATTTAGTCTTCTAAATTAGTTGCATCTAGAGTTTGGGGGGTTTGTTCGTTTTGTCATATTGTATTTGTTATGTCATGTTTTGTCGTTTAGCATTGTTTATGTTGTTCAGTCAAGCTTTCCATGAAATTTACTTTTTATGACATTTAGATAAATTAAAAATTGTTGAGACTTTGTACTTACCTATGATCAGATAATTGAGTATAACATTTTAATGTCGACAATCTTAGGACTTAGATATAATTTGAGATTTCCTTAATGATTCTTGTGATGCTATAACTATTTACCGAATGTCGTTTTTGGTTGACTTGTGGGTATTTTGGTGAATATATAGTTATAATGCATTTTTAAGTTTCGTGTGAATTGCTAGAGGTGCCTAACTAGTTCTAGCCGAATAATTTGCCACAACAACTTTTTAGCTCTAGAACACTTCGCTGCTAAAGCAAGTTCGGTACGCTTAGTGACTACTAAGTAGGAAGATAGTCGTGAATATCATGAATTTGAGTTTAGGAGTGTGTTAAGTGTACCAAAATAATATAGTTTTTACCCTTTTACCCATAATTATTGCTAGATCTAGGTTTGATTGAGTTGCATTATTAGTTATTCATGCATGATTTCATAGTTTCATTCACCGTTAAGTTTGATATTACATTTTGGATGGTTTTTGTGGAAAAGACACTGCTAGTGTGTGTTAATTTGTGCATATTAGGAATTTTCATGGCATTGGAAGCTGATTTCTGAAGGGTTTTCCGAGATTATTGTTGATCATGACTGGATAAATCCACCTCATTTAAGATAAGCACGAAAAGAAAGGGATAAATCCCAAAAATATGGAAATTTACACACAATTTTAAGGAGATAAGGAAGCCATATTTGCAAGGAGTTTTAGGATACAGAAAAAGAGATTTATTCTCTCTTTTATTCCAACTAAAACTCATATTCATCAACAACTAATTCGACCTAATCATCTCCTATAAATAACCAGCAAATCACATCTTGCAAGGGGGTAGCAGACTAGAGAGAAAAGCTAAGGGTTTATCACATATCTTCTTCCTTGTTTCTTTTTAATTCATGTTTAGGAATTTTTATCTTGTATTTATTTTGCACCCAACCATGAAGTAAACTAAATTGGCTTGGATTATTGGGTTTTTTGTGTTTGTGAAATCATTTGGATTTGTTTAAGTTTATTGATTGTGGTTTAAGTTTAAAGTTTGTTTATTTTGGTTCTTAATTTGATTTAGAGTGAATTGGGAGAGGATCTCGAGAATTATCCATTTATCTAATATTGATAAAGTTAGATTCAAGAAAAGAATTAGCATGATATTTATTTTAACGAACGTTGGTGAAGGTTAATCAATCTTAGGGATAAGATTCGAATTTCAATGGCTAAAAGAAGCGAAAGACCAGTTGTTGTTCCCCCATGGTTAACGCAGGATGTATCACCAAGACATGCACAATTAATCAGTTCTTTGGGTTAAGGATAACAAGAAGACATTGAAGAATACTTCGCCAAACTTTGAAGGGAGAAACCCAGTTGCTACGACAATTGAATCATGTCACGGAAATCGAGTTTCCTCAACAATCAATTGCTCAGACTATTAATACAGTCAACACACAACAACTTATGATAACTTGGCTTGTTCTCTTATTCGATCACAATCTTCTTTTATTTACTTGCATCTTTATTTTACTCATTAATTCAAACTTCTACTATCACCAATTTATTCTTTTTTATAGTATAAGGAGTTAGAACACAGAGTTACACCAATCCCTGTGACGACGATATCTATTATATACTATAACTTGAGAGTGTATACTTACACCAATTGCGAAGCATTCAAATCACACAATAGTGGTGAATAAATTGAACCATTAATTAGTAAATAATATGCATAACATGATATTATTCATAAAGTGATACCACCATACTCTTCTAAATTAAATGAAGAAACAAAGAGAAAGAGTTAAATCTTAAAAGGAAATGATGAATGCAATGCAAAGGAGTTCTGAGTTATCACAGAACATGTAGGGGAGCTTTTTTTCCAGCGAATTACCTTTTAAATAAGGTTATAAAAAAAAGACACCATATGAGTTATGGAAATGTAGATAATTTTTCTATAATTACTAAAAATGTGAGGCTATTTTGTAAAGATAATGATTTCATTATCGAAGGAAACAAAAATAATCCCTAAAATAATTGATTTTTCATTGGCAATATAGATTATAGTAAGAAATAACGATATATTGTGTATGAATTAAGGAACCATGAGATTCATAAGAACACGATACTAGAATAAAAATGCTTCATTCTTTGAAGATATTTGATCGAAGTCTATCAATATAGATAAATCTAGATGTTCAACAAGAGGTTGAACTAGAGATATTATCATGATGACAAAGAAGTGTAAAAAATATGTATGTCAAAATTATAGACGTCATATGTTGTTGACATACTTATTGTTATAAGTAAAAATGAAATGATAAAACTTGTAAAAGATATGTTAAATTCAAGATTTGACAGAGAAAAAATATGAGGCTGATTGATATGACTTTTGACATCCAAAATGTAAAATCTTTATGAGGGTCTCATATTGATGAATTCACAATACATGGACAATAGAAGTTTGACAAGGATGTTTCTGACTGGCTAGAACTCCAATGAATATGAGTTAACATTTGTCTAAAAACAAAGGTTAAAAACATTAACCAAATGGAATATAAATAAAGGTTAAAAACATTAATCAAATGGAAAATGCAACAGTAATAAAATGTCTAAATAAATTGTATTAAACTAGATATTGCTTTCATTGTGAGCAATTTAAGTAGATTCACTATTCAAGGTTAAAATTTTGAAAAGCAATTGTGAGAGAATTAAGATATTTTAAATATGCTCAAGATCATGAATTGCATAATACCATAAGGATACTCCTATGCCAGTTGAATATCTTGTATTAAAGATATTAAAGACACAAGTGAATATGCTTCACATTGGAAAGATGAGTCCTGTAATGAAAATCCTCAAGAAAATGGTTATATCTAGATCCATAATGGAATCTAAGTTTGTAACTCTAGACAAAGTCTGAGAATAAGCTGAATAGCTTTAGAATTTCTTGGAGGATATTCTTTAATGACCAAAGAGTGTGCCCACAATATTCATATACTGAAAACAAACGAAATTGATAGAGCACATAACTTTATGTATAATGGTAAGTTGAGATATATGCACAATACCATTAGAGAATTGATCTCAAAAGGTATTATCTCTATTGATTTTGTAAGATCAAAGGATAACATCGTGGATCCACTAACCAAAGGGTTAAATTGAAATCAAGTTAAGAAAACATCTAAAGGACTGTGTAACACCCTAGACCAGTACGACACACAATCGACCAATTAGAATGTCACACGGAACCACCAAAGTGGCTAACCACAATTTTTCTTGAATAACATGATTTCTTTGAAAATACTCATAATAAAATAATCAACCGTAATTATATAAATCTTTACATCATGAGCTTCTAAAATAATTATATCAAAATATAAAGAGCACTTTAAAATGAGTTACGTCTCGAATATATAAAATAAAAGGGTCTACAAATATACATGCCCTCTAATAGATAATCTCGAGACATACTCTTCACACCACTCAGTCTGGACCCACAATTTGTCAAAAAGCTCCTTTACTACTCCACAACTAACCTATATAAGGAAACAAATTCCAAACACTGATCTAACTAGTCCGGTGTCACACTAACAACTAATCCATACTAAGAGTGTTTAATAAATACTCAAGCTAAATGGTAAAATAAAATACAATAGTGAGTATACTTGTATACAACACTATATACTCTATGGTAGAAATCATGGTGCAGTTTAGGGTTCTGAATCTCAGAGCTCACACACCCCTCTAATCTACCAAGGATGAGGCCCGAAATCTCTACACCGAACACAACACATTCGACTAACCCACCCCTCACGAGTGTCACCCCTCACCCTAGTTAGTCGGTTTAATGTGCCTTACACGCTACCTAAGGATATATGAACTTATTCTATTTATCGATACTAGTATCATTTACTAAAGTAACCTGGATGTCCTAATCATTTCCCGAGTGTACAACCAAGGCTAGTTTTATTTAATCCTAGCAATTATTGTTGCTATAATTCAGATGTAAATTATTGTTATCACTTGAAGTATTATCTATCATTACTCTGAGTATCTGGGGTACCTCAAGTCTGATCCTTTAATCCTTGGATTATTTATCCAAAATGTCTGTGGGTACAAATACTGTCCCATCAGTATCGATACTGAACCTTGAGTATCGATACCCATATGATCGTATCGATACCTCTATACTAATATGGCTATTTGGGTGGATTAGTATCGATACTCTAAGTAGAGTATCGATACTCTGGTGCTGGGGTATCAATAATTGCCTGAGTATCGATACTAAATTTAGGTTTGATTTTTGAAAAATTCCCAATATTGATACCCTTATAGGGAGTATCGATACTCCTACCCTGGTATCGATACCCAATGAATGAGTATCGATACCACCCCTTTAAAATTACCTAGTTTATGTCTGGAGGGTGAATGATATCCATATTGTTCTTACAACATCGATACCATTGCTACAAAGTGCCCTATTTTAGCACAAAAACACCTAACTAAAGCCACCTAAAAGTCCTATTGAGGTCCCCAATTAGTGTTTAAGTGCCCTATTTGATATTAGGGGTCATATGAAGGCTTTAAACATGTTAAAATCATAAAACATAGAATCTACCATGAAGGCTCCATAACTTAACTTTAGGCTATAATGCATCTTTAATGACTCACAAGTGATATGAAGAAGTTGTGAATGTGTTACCTGGATTATTGGTTACTAAAAAATCCCTCAAATCACTCAAGAGGTAACTTTTTCTTTTCCCTTGCTCTTGGGTTTTCTGCTAGTTCTTTCAGTTGGTTAATCAAACTTACACTTGAACCTCCTAAAATCTTAACTTTTACAAGGAAGAAGGAGAGTGCTTGGTGAAGGATGAGGGGAGTGGTAAATGTAAAATGATAAAATAGGGGAGGGCTTTCCATCTTAAATTTAAACTATGGGAAATTTACACTTTTAGTCCCTCTACTATTAATTTCAATTTAAATCACCACTAGCCCTTGGGCCAAACTCAAGCCCAATAATACTAAACTAGTCCAAACTAATAATAATAGGTCATTTGGCTCAAATTATGGGTCTCAAGTTGACTCGAACTATTGACCCGAGATTTGTGATGTTAGAAAATGAGACCAAAGCCCATGGAAAATTAAAGGTGTTGTGTGAAGAAAATCCTACCTAATTGATTAGAGATCCTTTCTAGGTTCAATGGGACAACCTAATTGAATAAACCATGTACGATTACTGTAGGTTTTTTTCTATCTCAAGTCTGTTAAAATAATGTAAACAATGATCAAATTGGTATAATCTAAGCAAAGCTTTTAATGACCATTGTGTGGTTCGGCGGGCCGAGTAACATAAGTCACCTATATGAGAGTGAAGTGGGGCTGCTTCAAAGAGACTATTGGGGATAGTTCTTTCAAAGTTTTGTAGAACCAGACGATGTTCATGGCTTTAAGGACATACCCATGAGAACTAAAATTATTGTCATAAGGGTAGTTGTATATCATTGTTTACACAAACGACATAACAGTTTAAGGACATCACGTATACTGGTTAGACAGTAAAGTAAATATGTTGTCACAAGGGAAGGTTCAAAGGAAAACACCTACCTATCATATGCAACTATCGATCATAGAGTCAATCACCACATAGAGTCAAAAAGGTTTGGATAAAATGATAAATTTCATTCATGTGGGGGATTGTTGGAAAAATTTGATAATTTTGGAGCTTTGAATGAGAAATTGATCCAAACGTTGTTAAGGAAAATGTGAAACCAATTATTGGTTCGTACATGTGTAGACGTGCACGATGTGGGTAACGTGAATTTCTGAACTGATCAGGCTCTTTGTGGTTTTGCAAATATTTTAATCCAAATGTGAAATATTTTTTCATCAAATAGAGTATATATTTTCAAAATTTGTTTTGGATAAAATGATAAATATTAAAAGTTCCTTTAATCAAAACAATACTTTTGGAAATTGCTCGATTCTCATTAAGCTTCATTAGGTAAAAAAATTTCAATTGTTCACAATGTGAAATCCCTATAAATACCTTGTAAACCTACTAGGTTAAACACAATATACAACTCAAAAAACAACTCAAAAAGTTTTCTCTCCTCTAGTTTTTCGTTGATAGATGAAGGCAAGGAATATTTTGTGATTTCAGCAGTTGTGCTAATGTTCGCTGATAATCTCGTTGTTGTATCTTGGGAGACGGATGACCAAAGATCTGGAGCACCAAGAAGTAGCTGAAAATCTATCTTAAGGAAACTACGTAGTTTCAGGCCTCAACCCGTTTCCAATCGGTTATCTCGTAAAAATTGTGTATTTATTTCTATACTATTCTTTTCGATTATTTAATAGAATAAATTTTCATGTTATTAATCTTTTTTTGTTTGTTTTATTCTTGATTCATATACACGAACTTTATGATGAGATCCTGTTGTGGTATTAAATGTTATTTGCCGCGACTTGTGTGAATCAATTGTTTAAATAAGATTTTCCTTTTATCATGTCGCATTGTTATACTTCTAACAAAAACATCAGATGAGACACTCATATTATTTCATCAACACTTCTTTTCATTGATTCGTAGATCGATCATCGTTCGACAATGATGATTGGATCGGAGAGAGACTCGCCAATCATGCATTATAGTTTAAAGATTTGCGAGTTCAGTGGCAGACTTTAGTTTGATGTTGCATCCTTTACTTATCCAAAGCTGAATTGATTCGACTCAATATCCTGCATTATAGTTCATGGATCAAATCCGATAAGTTGAGAGTGTCGTGGATAAATTTTTAATTACAACACATTGTCAGGACAAGATAAAAATTTCGCCAATATTGAAAATGATTTTTATTTCAGGAAAGTGTGAAGCTACGCTTAAGTTTTCTCCGATATTTTTGAGATCTCATGGAAAGCAGGGATGGATCGAGTAGCAGTACCGTCTTAAAAATTTTAAATTGTTATATAGTCTAAGCATTTTTTTGTATTTTTTTCTGATAATTTATTTTCGACCTTTAAATTTTTATAGTTTTATCACTCTAACATAAAATTCTACGTCTATCCCAATAATAAATTAATTCGGAGACTCGGATACAACTATTGTAAGGACGTCAACTTCTTAATCTTTTCCTAAAACAAAAATATTCTCATTTTCTTCCTGTTTAACGAGTAATGCACTTACATGATATATATAATGAATAAAATTATATCTTATATACAATGAATATGCATGATATATATGTCATGGTCATCCATATATTGAAAATGATGTCCCGACTACATCCCATGTATAATGCATGCATTGCCACCCCCTAAGGATAAGCTTTTGGGTGTTTCCTCCGTTTGTCATCTTCAAAACCATTTGCATACGTAACTTGATTTTGAGTTTGAGATAACTTTCAAGCGATAATCGAAAATGACATCTCCAAAATTATGTACATATAAGGATTTTTTTGTCTCAATTTAAAATCGTTGAGATTAAATACTTAAAAAAGGATCCAAAATAACATTTTGATAACATTGGGGTTTAATTTTGATATTATGCATTTTAGAATCGGTAAAATAATCCGAACCAATTAGGTTTCTATCTTGATCTTTCGAATGAAACTTTAGGTTTTAGGCAAGTTGGAAATTAATTAAAAGTTCCAAGGTCTAAATGGGAGGAGTGTTACATCATATCTATCTCGTTTAGTTTTGAAATGGTTTCTAAAATGATCATAAATGTAATAATTATTATATTTATTTTATTTAAAATCATTTATGTATATAATACTTAATCTTACACTATAATGTAGACAAATAAAATCAAAGGTTAAAGTATTAAATAAAGTAAATCTCAAAATAAGTTTATATATAGAGAGGTTAAGATTCACTTACGCAATATAATTTTTTTATACAGATTTAAGATCATTAGATGATTAAAAAATTCGACATAAAAATAAAAATAGGAAGGAAACGAGTTAGATATATGCATTTTTTTTTGTAAAAATTCGAATGCATTTACTACTTCCATTAAACATCGATTATCATTCCTAACGCAAATTAATATATTTTAATAAAGGATACTTGTGAACTAATAGTCGATTATCATATAACGTTAATTAAGTTTGTATTGGATAGTAACATATGAGAGCTTAAATGTTCCTATTACCCCTAATGAGAACAATAAAGCACCATTTTGTCCCAGAATTTATCAATTTTTTAAATTTAGTTCCTAAATAATTTTTATGGCATTATTCTTTAGCATCGATATTTGATTATTTTGATGACATGATATTTTTTTTAAAAAAAATTAATAGATGATATGACACTCAATTATTGTATCACGTGACGTCACATATCAACTTGTGGACAAAAAGTTGACTAAATTAAGAATAGTTTTCATGTTTAGAGACTAAATATTTACTCTCTATATATCTCATAAATAAATAAATAAATATGACAGTGAGAGAGAGAGAACGCCCGTTGGATATTTCGAAGGGCTGAATTATCCGCTACAAGCAATCATTTATTTATTAATTTCTTTCCCTTTTATTGGCCTTTAAGCTAGGCTTTTTCATGGTATTTTTATAAATAGGACGAGGGAAAGAGAAGCAAAAGGAAAAGAAATAAATATCCAATAGAAAAAAGCAAAGGAGCTTGCAAGTTTGAAACAATGGTGGTGCTGAGATTGGAGTTCTGCTTGGAATTGGTGAAACTCGCCGTAAAGTTCATCATTGCGGTGGCCGAAGTAGCCGAGAAAGCGTTTAGCGAAAACAATCGCCGGCGATTAGTTGCGACGACGACTAGCCGGTCTTTCCCCGCTCCGATTCCGTTCGTTGGCCTCTTTTGAAGCATTCCATTTGTAATCTTTCCTTTCTTTGCCAGCAAGCTAGGTTTTGGAATTTGAAGGAGTAAATTTGACCTGAATTAGAAACAAATTATCAGTATTTGTAAGTTCTTTTCGTCTCAAACCATAACATTGTTGCTTAGAAAACAATAAAACTATAATATAACTTAGTTCTGGTACTCTTTCGACATATGAAACTTACTCTCCTTAAATTATCTCTCTCTCTTGAAATTATACAAAAAAAAAATTAATCTCTTTACTTTTAATTTTACGAACTTTGTGTTACTATTTTTTTAGATTACTTTAAATTAATAAAATGTTATGTATTTTAAGTTAACAAATTTTGCTAACAATATTCTTAATTAAACATTAATTTACTAAATGATACGTAGAGGGACTAAATTCATGAAATTTGTAAAAGGAATATCAAATTTCTGAATAGTTCACCGACTACACCCATAATTAAACCAACCTTCTTCTTGTATAATGAATCCTAACATTTCTAATGGGTATTTTTGGATTAAATTACGGTTTTCGTCCTTCCACAATGCTTGAATTTGGAATTTACTCTTTTATATTTAATTTTATATTTCTGCTTTTGAAATGTCATTAATTAATCCATCTAAAATGTTAATTATTCCGTCTAAAATGTTAATTATTCCGTTCCACCTCGATACTTGCCAGTGACAATGCGGACTATTTGAACTAACGAGTTGCATCATAAAAACAGAGGAATTGAATTATATCAAATTAGAATGTAGAGACTAAATGCCAAACTGAAGCATAGTAGAGAGATCAAATATAAAATTTGACCATTTTGAAAATCTTTCCATTTCAAAGTTTTAAGATGAGGAAGAAGGGAATAGAGGGTGGAGATGCAGTGCAAGTTTACTGTAAGACATGTGTCCAACAATGTTGTTTTTAGCAAAACATGGACATTTCATATCACTGTCTCTGTTTTCAGAAAAAATTAATTATTGCATTGATAGGTATTTTGCAGATGATTTTTGTTTTTTTCTCTTCTTATTTTGGATATTTTATTGCATTATTGAATATACTTCCAAAAGAAAATGCAAACCTGTTTAATTTATATTATCTTTATAAGTTATAATTGTGTTGTTGGTGCTTTAAATATTATATATTTCAAATTGAAAAATCATTAGATATATTAATTTTATAAATTAGAAAAATACTACTTTGTAATCACATTAACTTAATAGAAAAAAGAATATCATCTTGTATATATTTTTTGTGACTAGTCTTGAACGGATACAATCTATTATATGTTCGAAATAATTTCAATCGAATCGAAATTTCATTAGAATTTGAAGGATGTTAGATCAATGTTGGAAATATTATTTCCATATTTTAGATCAGTGAAATTTAGCAAGGATAAGTGGAATTGAAGTTAATTTTTTGGATTTGACCGAATAGTGAAAATTTTAGTGACTAAATTGTAATTTTTGAAAATGCAAAGGGAAAAAGTGGAAAGTGGATATTTGACTTTGAATATTAAATTAGAAAATGTTTGGTGGCACGGTTGAAATTATCAAGGATTTTAAAGGATAAAGTTGGAATTTCCTATTAGATGAATTTTAAATTCATTTAATTTATAAAAAGATTTGTATTAGATAAAATTGTGGAGAAATCATGAAAGATAACAGCCTTTCTTCTTCAATGCTGCCGTGAACCTCCATGGCTAAAGCTGTAAGATTTTTAAATTGATTTTTAAGCTTATTCGATCGATTTTTGGATTAAGTTATTAGATATAGATTTAATCTACATTAAATTTCCTATCATTTGGTATAAATAGTTCATGGAAAACATGCTTGGATGATTGATTTTGTGATTACGGTTTATGAAGGGAATGTTGAATTTTTAAGAATTGAATAATGATTTTTATGTTATTGATGTTGTAGATTGATTTCCAAGCATGCATGATGATCGAAATCAAGTAGAATTGTCTAATTAAATTCGGCCACATCTAGGATTTTTTATATTGGTTGAATTTGGATTGAATTTGATGCAAGGATGATTAGAATTGCATGAATTTATTGTTAGAGGCTTAAATTCATGCTTGAATTTGAATGAAAAATTAGCCTTAATTGACTAGTAAGTTTCGGCCAAGACGAAAGAATTAGGGGAAAATATTTAAAAATTTCTTATGGTCTACATTTGATATTAGAATGATTCTACATGTTTTGGAGATTTATTTAGATCAACTTGGAGCATTGTAATAGTAAAGGGACTATGTTGTAAGTTTTTGGGAATTTTAGGACATTTATGTATAATTGTTTAATTATGAACAATGCTGGAAATTGAAGTTCAAATGCTAAATTTGAAGTTAGAACATTTTTTTGATCAAAATGCAAATATTGGTAAAGGGACTATGTTGTAAGTTTTTGGGAATTTTAGGACATTTATGTATAATTGTTTAATTATGAACAATGCTGGAAATTGAGGTTCAAATGCTAAATTTGAAGTTAGAACATTTTTTTTAGATCAAAATGCAAATATTGGTAAAGTTGAGTGACCTAATACGAAATATTGGAAAAGTTTGGGGATTTATTTGTAAGTTTACAAATATGATGATGTTAATTGAGAATAATATTATAATGCTGGAATTTATTATTTAAGTGTTGAATTTCAAGTATGGGATCCAATTTTTAAGTTTGCTAAAGTTGAGACTTGAATTAGAAAGGGCTAGGAAGTTAGAGGATGAAATTGTAAATTTCCAAACACTTAAGTATTAGATCGAGTGTATTAATTATATGCTGGAAAATTTTAGTAATTAGTTTGAAGTAAGCATAATGGTGAAGGACCATTATGAATTTAATGGAAAAATTAACATGAATTCTAAAAAGAATTAATAAATAGTGATTTGAATGCAAGTTTTGTGAAAGTTGAAGGATTGATGATAGAAATGAATATTTATGGAATTGAATAGCTATCTTTGAAAGTTTGAAGTTAAGATGGAAATGTGATTTAGTTTTATATCGATTTAATATTGATTATGTTTTATAGAAATTATTTTATAGAAATTAGATTATGTTAGTATAATACTAACATATTTATTGGGTATTGTATTATTTTATTATAATTTTCAGACCACGAAAAATCTAGCGATCTGAGTGGTTCGAAAGGGAAAGAAAAAGTACGAGATTGAAAAGAGTACCATAGAAAAGGTTATGTAGTGAGACAAAGGTGAGTGTGTATTTAATTTGTGTTTATATTATCGAACAAACATTGGCTTGCGATGAGCCAGTGATGGAGTTACAATAGTAAGAAGTGAATCCTAAATATTATTTGATTTGTGATTCATGCATATATGTTGATTTGGTAAGTTAATAGGCTTAGGGAATAAGCTAAGAATGCTAATTAAAGAATGCTAATTAAGGAAAGCTACCAAGAAATTTTGATATGAATAGTAAGTTTAGAAAATCATCATAAATTATATAGAAGTGATTAGAGGATGAGTTTTATACCGTTGGATGTGTATATCAGTATAGTTTCGTTTAAAACAAACGGCTACTGATTTCGAGAAGTATACAAAAAGATATGAATTTTTAATCGAGGATAGGTCAGAAACAAGGCGGTTGATTCTACTCAAAAACAGTTTCTTTAAGTCAGAGTTGAAAATTCACTATAAATTGTAGGGCTGTTCATGGACAGTTAACCGTACCATTTAACCTAAACGGTCGATTAACCCTTATAACGGTTATGAGATTTTTCTAACCGTAACCTAACCGTTAAGAAACAGTTAACACTAACGGTTAACCTATTACAATTATTTATCAAATTTTATCATAATTTCATAATTCATACTATAAAAATATATATAACTTAACACATACTTACACGTATGTAAGTAAATAAAATAAAAAGTGTAGCACTTAACGCATACTTATATCGGTGTAATTATGTACATCTCCAAATATCTTAGTACCTAACAATAAACACATAATTATATTGGTATAAGAAAATTTCTATATTTTAATAGAAATAAAAATTAAAAAGTATATACATATAATATTATATTAAATATATTATATATATTATATATAAATTATAATTAATAGAAAACTATATTAAGTTATTTGTGTAAAAATATACCAAATTAGAAATATAATTATAAATTTAATTTCTTAACAGTTAACCGGTTAACCGTTTATCAAATCTTGTAACCGTAACCTTAACTGTTAATCATCATTTTTAGTGGATTGGTTAATCAAAATCGTTTAATATTAACGGTTCGGTTAATTAACCTGTTAAATGTAACAATTATATAGGTTAATGGTTTCGGTTAACGATTCCGGGTTTTTCTGAACATCCTTGATAAATTGTACAAATTGAACTAGGAGAAACGCCTTATATGGTTATATTCGTATTCGAGTCTAGTTTCCAGTGGTACAAACAAAATAATTTAAAGATGTAGATAAATACAAAATAATACTTCTTTAAAGGTAGTGCAAACTGCCAGAATACGAAATTGTGATAAATTTTATGATCGAAGCGAATATAAAGCAAATGATCAAGATCAAAGCTTAGTGAGGTTTATATTTTGACTTATATGTAAAGTATCAATGTGTGTACAATTTATTTATTTAATTATTTTGATTGAGGACGAATTGTAAAAAGTCAACCTTGAATTATTTTAAAATATGTTTTCTATTTTAAATATGGATTATTTCCATAATGCTTATATAAAAGTTTTATAAATGGTTTAGGGTATGACCTACCCAAGTTATGTTTTTACGATGATGATTGAAAAAATGAATTTGTTATGGAAATGTTGAATATTAAATGAATGTGATATGTTCTGAAAGCCCATTGTATTTTGCATAGAGAGTCATAGGTACAATTGGCATTCCATGAGGTGGAGTGATTCTGATTTTGTATCGGGTACATTTGGTACATTCTGTATAGCACCGCTGGTGCAAATGATATGATTACACTTGGAGTGCATATTCTGATTTTGATGATAGCACCGTGAAGTGCTTATTGCGCAGACTCGTCTGACTCACTTACCTTTCATTCTCTTAAATATACTTTGGCTGAGAAAAATAAAATATGAAAGTTATGAAATTGTCTGAATAGAAAGAAATATGAAATTATTATTTTATCTTATAATGTTTTTCATGATTTTTGATAAAATCATGAGACAAAATTGATTTTCAGGTTTACGATGAAGAAATTAGCTTTAATAGCTCGGTTTGAAAGTTTCAATGTTTTTATTTAAATTACAACTTTATGTTTTAAAGTATATTATGATATTTATGTTTTATCTCTTCTTAGTTATGTTACTGTCTAACTAAGTTTTTACTTAGCACGTGATGATTTTCATACATAGGTTTGGATAAAGAAACAAACGTGAAGTAAGGAGTACAAAGAGCATATCTTCTTAGAAAATCAAGTCAACCTACAATATCAATAAAACACCTTTTATCTCATTAGTGGCATGTATGTTATAAATGTTTTGAATGACTCTGATCGATTACTTAAAATGGTCTTTAGTAAATATAATTTTAAGGGAAAATGAATGATTTTAAAATTAGGCAATATTTTGGTAGTTTTATATATGTTGGAAAACAACATTGAACTGCCTAGTTACTGCCTAAAATCATATTCAAATAGTAGATAAAAATATTATTTTATATTTTAACGCGATTAATTAAATCATTTAAATGGTTAAACGAAAGATTTTAAATGAAACAAAATATTAAAGGTTTATGTACAAAGAAAGTCTTCATAATGTTAATGTGACATATTTAACTCATATTTCGAGACGTATACGAGTTATAAGTGTTACATTTATTGGTATCAAAGTTGCAGGTTTAGTCGATTCTCGGCCTAAACCGAGTTTATTTTATGTAAGAAATGTGTACATGCCACTAGGATGTTGAAATTACTGATCTGGTATGGTTAGGTATTTTTTTTATCATTGATGCTGCTCCTTACTAATGTAGAATGAAATGTATGTGTTAGATGTTATATGTCGGAAGATAAGAGGATAAGGGCAAGCAATATACTAGTTGTTCGTTAAAAGTTTAAATAAAGTTAAATTATTAGTGAAACAAATGAAATTATGTTATTTTTTGGAAGAATTTAGAACGAGTTTGAATATAGAGTTGTTGTTGATATAAAAGATTTGAAAGGTTTTAAAATTATAATAAATGGAGTAAGAATACAAAAATAGTGACTAGTGTTTATTTTGTGCAACATTTTATGCTTAAATACGTTTTGTTTGTTTATTATTATTATTGATTTGAGCTTTTTACATGATCTCTGTGCAGGGTAATGACTTTTGGAAAATGTGCTTAAAAGGACTAAAAACTGCACTTTTTGTTCTGGAATCAAGGCTGGAATAGTGGGCATGAAATTCTGATGTGACAGCTTATCAATAGCTTCTAGAAGGTCCAGTAAACGGCTTCCAGTCAGCAATTCTAGAAGGTAGATGGACGACTTGAGCATTTCAAGCATTTTGAATTCAAGTTTTTTTAGGATTTATCTTTTTATTTTTAGATTTTAAATTAAAACAATTATCTTAAGTATTTTTCAACTTATTTTAGGATTTTTAGAAGGCTATAAATACCCTTATTAGGGTATGCCTAATTCATCAAACCATTTATCAAATTCTTCTTTGTCTTTTAGATCATTGCGATCTTTTTTTCTTTGTTTTTATAAAATTATCTTTTTAGTTTTTACTTTGCTTACTTTTAAAGCTTTTATGTTTAAAATGCTAAGTATGACTTTTGTCATGTTTAGTTAATTTTCTTTTAAGCCGAGAGCGATGACTCAATTCCAATGTGAGAATTGAAAAGCACTTGAATAACTTCAGAAATCTTTCTCAATTTCTTGTGCTTATTTAAAAAAAATCATAACGATTTCTAAACCAAAGATTGACGTTGGTTAGGATGTTGTTACGATTAAACACGTGAGAGGAAGGATCGACTTATTGAAAGTACATTTGAGTTCCTAGGAACAAACTTAACATATTGATTGCTAAGAGGGATTTGAGATCGGAATCTGTTATTATTGAAACGACTCCGACTTTTCGAACTTTTGAATTACAATAATGGTTATTGATTTAAGCCATAATCAAAGGTTGCACTTGGGTATTCGATATACAAAGCATAGTCATAAGGATTGATCATTGTAGACAAGTAACATACGTGAATGCCGAAGTAAAAACCATTTTCGATGATCCGAGGAAACTGAGTCAAAGCGACAACCCCATGCTGATTTCACCATAATAAATTTATTTCTTTTAAATCTTCTTCTTAATCTTCTTTTACTTTTATCTTTAATCTTCTTTATTTTCTTTTTTTTATTTTACTCTTTTCATCTACAAACCCCCCATCATTACTTAAATACTGCTCCACTCACTTCTTGGTTCAGAGATTAAAACAAGCATAAATCAGGAAGATTCCTTAGACTCTGTGGGATCGAACCTTATTTCTCTTTTACTACATTTAGTTTCCTTTATTTATTATTTTAGAAGAAGAAATTATTTTGACATGAAAACGATGCGTGCCAAATTGGAACCGTTACCAGAGACTAACAACAAGTTACTGATTTATTTTCTTTGTTTTTAATTTATGACCACAAATAACCCGTAAAATTAGTATATTTTGATCCAAAAATCAAAGCACGAGCTCGAAGAATCCACACACAAATACTTCGAGAGAAAAGAAAAATACAAGAAGAACAAGAGCAAAGTTCAGAAACAGATCCAAATCTAGAAACATATTCTAAAATTGATGCATATATTGATACAAATAACGAAGATTAGATCCTGATGGCAGAAGAACAAATGATCCGGGAGCTAGCTTCAACTCCTACCACTCAAACGTCGTTGTGCATAGCCTTTCCTCAAGGCGAAACTCTGTTCCAATTGAATAAAGGACTTATTCAACTTCTTTCCACTTTCCGCTGTCTTCCCAATGAAAGTCTACACAAACACTTGAGGAAATTCCAAATGGTTTGCTCTAGCATGAAACCATAGGTAGTTACCAAAGATCAAATAAAACTCAGAGCTTTACCTTTTTCCTTAGCCGATTCGACTAAGGAATGATAATTTTATTTACCTCTAAATTCAGTTAATTCATGGGCTGATATGAGTGGAATATTTCTTGACAGGTACTTCCCAGTGGCCAAAGAAAGAGATTTACGAAGGAGTATTCTTTCAATCCAAAAAAAGGACGAAAAAAGTCTTTGTGACTACTGGGAACAATTTAAGAAGCTCTGCGGGAGTTGTCTGCAACACGTATTAACCTAGCAAACTTTACTTCAGTACTTTTACGAAGGACTGTTACCTTTAGAGATAAAAATGGTAGACATCGCCAGTGGAGGAGCATTAGTCAACATGACTCCAACAACAAGGGAATTAATTTCGACCATGGCAACCAACTCTCAACAGTTTTCAAGTGAACCCAGTCGACGGGATAAATACTTTTTCTATTGAAAATAAATTAGATAAATTGAGTAAGGTAGTTAAATTAACAAGGAAATCTTGAGTAAAAATGCCTGTGGGATATGCACTATGCCAGATCATCTGATGGTTTGTTGACCGATTTTACAAGAAGGAGGTAACGCACAAGTCAGCACCATAGGGAGCTTTCCAAGACCTCCCTAAAAACCATACAATCCGTATGGAAATACATATAACCCGGGATGGCGAGACCATCCTAATTTTAGTTATGCATAAAACTTGAGGCTGATATATTAGTTGAGGCCACCTCCACAACAACAAACACAAAAGACATCATTGAAGGCGATGATGGAGAAGTTGTTGATCTTCCAGGAAAAATTGGTTACTTCCCAAGAGAAACTGATTACTTCCTAGGAGAAATTCTAAAGCAAAGCTGAACAAAATTTGCAAGAGTTGGAGAAGCAAGTGAGCCAACTGGCTCAAACCATGGGGAGAATACGGTCGCACGGAAGACTATATTCTCAAACAGAGTCAAATCCAAGAGAGAATGTTAGCGCTATCAACCTTCAAAGTGGAACCTTCAAAGGGAGGAAACACCACCTCTTGATATCCAAGGTACATCTTCATCGCCACCTCCTTCTCCTTCTCATGAAATCGCACCACCTTTCCCATTAAGATTGATAAGACATGACAAAAGGGCCGAAGAAAAGGAAATTATAGAAGTGTTCTAAAAAGTGCAAGTCAACGTGCCTCTCTTTGAAATAATCCGGTAAGTCCTGAGATATGCTTGATTTTTGAAGGAACTTTGTACGACAAATAGAAGAATAATTGGTCATGAGAAAGTAAATTTGGGAGAAAATATTTATGCGGTCTTGGCATGGAAACTTCCACAAAAAATGAAGGATCAAAGTATGTTTGCCATACCTTGCAAAATGGGTAATGTTTTAATTAAACGTGCAATGTGCAATTTAGGACGTTATGCCACTTTCTATTTATAAAATGACTACTAACGAGCCTTTAAAGGAAATAAGAGTGAATATCCAGTTGACTGATCGTTCTGTTATCTACCCGAAGAGAGTGCTCGAAAATGTTTTAGTGAAGGTCGATCTTCTAATCTTTCCTACCGATATCTACATCATCGACATGGAAAACGATAGGACGAATACTTGTTCCAAGGTACTTTTGGGCTGACCTTTCCTAAGCACCGCACATAAAAAAATAGGCATGAGAAGCAGTATATTAATAATTGAGTTTGATGTTGAAATCATTGAATTTGATGTTTATAAGGCTATAAAATACCAAGATCAAGTTGAAATAATTAATGCTATCGATATTGTTGATCCTTTAATTGACGAGTTCATTAAAACTATTTTTTCCTATAATTTTTACAGGGGTCTTGAACTTTATCGCATAGAGGAAGAAAGAGAGAGTGAAAATATTTTTCTATCAATTTTAATTTATTTTTACCTTCCTCTAAAACTAAATTATTACCTTTTGTTTTGCATGCACCTGACATAAAATTTAAATAATTGCCAGAGCACTTGAAATATGCCTTTCTAGGAGAGAATGAGACCTTACCCATAATCATCACAAATAAGTTATCTGGATAAGAGAAAGGAGCATTGGTAAAGGTGTTGCGCGTGCACAAGAAAGCCATATCATGGACTATTTTCGACATAAAGGGACTTAGTCCCTCGACTTGCATGCACAAAATCAAGATTAAAGTAGGGGCAAAGTCATCATGAGAAAGATAACACCGATTAAATCCAACGATGATCGAGGTACTAAAGAAGGAGATTCAGAAACTTCTTGATGCTGACGTGATCTATCCGATTTCAGATAGCAATTAGGTAAGTCTAATTCATGTAGTTCCCAAGAAAATGAGAGTCACATTGATCGAAAATCAAGAAGGGGAGTTAGTGCCCACACAAGTTCAAAACAAATGGCAAGTCTGCATTGATTACAGGAAGTTGAACTCTCTCACTAGAAAAGACCATTTTCCTATTCCCTTTATAGATCAAATGATTGAGAGATTAGCTAGGAAAACTTATTACTGTTTCCTTGATGGTTTTCAGGTGTTTTACAAATCCCAATGGAACTAGAAGATCGAAAAACAACTTTTACTTGTCCATTCGGTATGTTTGTATATCGTCGGATGCCTTTTGGCCTTTGCAATGCACTAACCACTTTTAAGAAATGTATGCTGAGTATTTTTTTCGACTATGTAGAGAAGGGTATCGAAGTATTTATGGATGACTTCACGATATATGGTAATTCTTTTAGTGAGTTCCTTGATAATTTAACTAATGTACTTAAAAGATGTTTAGAATTTAATCTTTTTTGAATTATGAAAAATGCCATTTTGTGGTTGATAAGGGATTAATTGTAGGAGATATTGTTTTATCTGATGATATTGATGTTGATAAAGTGAAAACTTATATTATATGCTCAATACCTTACCCCACAACTGTGAGGGAGGTTTGTTCTTTTCTTAGCTATTCAGATTTCTACAAAAGATTTATTAAAGATGTTTCAAAATTGGTGCGGTCGTTGTGTTAGCTGTTACAAAAAGATAAAGTCTTTTGACTTTAATCTTGAGTGCAAAGATTCATTTGATGTACTTAAAGAAAAATTGATCACGACACCAATCGTCAAAGCACCAAATTGGGAATATGATTTTGAACTTATGTGTAACACATCAGATACAAGCGTTAGAGCAGTTCTTGGACAAATAATTGGTAAAAAATCGTATGTTATCGTATATCCTTCACGAACTTTGGATTCAGCTCAGAGAAATTACTCCACGATAGAAAAAGAATTACTTTATATTGTTTTCGCTTAAGAAAAAAATTAGATCTTATTTATTAGGAACTAAAGTAATTGTTTTTTTCTGATCATGAAGCTTTAAAGCACCTGATGAGCTAAAAAAGAGGCAAAACCGAGGCTTATCTGATGGATCCTAATTTTACTAGAATTCGATTTGGAAATTAAAGATAAAAGGGATGCGAGAACTTAGTTGCAAATCATTTGAGCCGCATTCCACTTTCTTTAACTATCAGCCACTTTGAGAAGAGTTCCCAGGGGAACATTTGATGTTGGCATAGAAGATGGTTCTATGGTTTGCATACATGGTAAATTATCTGACCATAGGTAAATTACTTTTAGATTTGCCTAATTCTGAAATTAATAGGCTAAAGCGGGAATCCCGTTATTATATTTGGGATGATCCCTATTTTTAGAAGTAATGATCTGATCAGATAATTAGGTAATGCATCTGAAGAAGAGGAAAACTCTATATTAAATTTTTATAACTCTTATTCATGTGGTGGCCATTTTGGAAAAAAGCTTACTACCCATAAAATTTTGGAACGTGGTTTCTTTTGGCCTACTTTATTTAGAGACACTTATTTTGTAAATCGTGTGAAAATTGTCAATGTGCAGGGAATTTAAGTCGAAGGAATGAATTACCTCAAAATTTGATTTATGTTTGTGAGATTTTTGATGTGTGGGGACTCGATTACATGAGCCATTTTACTTCTTCATTTGGAAATGTTTACATCATAGTTGTTGTTGATTATGTTTCTAAGTGGGTAGAAGCTAAGGCTACCTAAAATAATGATGCCAAAACCACTACAACTTCTTGGAAAATTCTATCTTTTCCAGGTTTGGCACACCATGAGCAATAATAAGCAATCGTGGAACTCAATTTATCAACATGGTGATTTACGCACTCATTAAAAAATTTGAGGTAACTCAGGAGATTGACATTGCTTACCATCCACAGACCAATGGACAAGTGGAGGTATCGAACTATGAGATTAAAACCATTCTCGAAAAAATTGTGAAGCCGGATTGCAAAGATTGTAGTTTCAAGCTATCCGATGTATTGTGCGCATATCAGACTTCTTATAAAGGTCCAATTGGAATGTCACTGTATCGACTCGTCTTCAATAAGCCATGCCATTTTTCGATTGAATTGGAGCATCGAGCCTATTGGGCAGTTAAGCAGTGCAACATGGAT
Source organism: Hibiscus syriacus (assembly GCF_006381635.1). NCBI lineage: Eukaryota > Viridiplantae > Streptophyta > Magnoliopsida > Malvales > Malvaceae > Hibiscus > Hibiscus syriacus. Next base: position 3,268,853 of record NW_024062882.1, on the reverse strand, counting down.
AAGGAAGTGATAGACGAGGTGCAAAAGTTAGACAATCAAGAATTGGAAAAAATCTGAAGGAACACTTACGACAACACGAGAATATTTAAAGAAAAATTAAAAGAATATCATGACCGAAAGATTTATTTTAAGTCATTTGTTGTCAGGCAAAAAGTTATTTTATTTAATCCCAAATTAAACTTTTTACAAGTAAACTAAAGTCAAAATGGATTGGACCATTCACGGTGGTTCAAACATTCCCTCACGGCGTGGTTGAAATTGAAGATGATTCTCACGCTCAGTTTAAAGTTAACGACCGAACGTTAAAGTTGTATTATGCTAACATTTGAAGATATCAAATTAGAGGTGCCCGAGATCTAGAAAATAGGTCATCGAGCTAACGACGTTAAAAATAACGCTTTATGGGAGGTAATTCATATTTGATTCAATTGTTTTCATTTTTTGTTTTTATTTAATTTGATTAGATATTTTATTCATTTTTAATTTTGTAGTTACTCCATTATTCCGACATGAATTTTAAGCAAGTTAAAATCAAGAATCATTCAAACCAAAAGCAAGAAAATGGTGAAAACTCGACTCCAAGGCGTGAAGAATTCGTGTGTCAACAATCAAATTTCTCTAATTTGGAGCAGTTATTTGCGCACAAGAAGCAAGGAACTATCGGGCAAGACTTCTCCATTGCCATCTACCCCACTTTCCTTTCTCCCCAAAATCCAACATTCTCCCAATTTGTTTGTTTTCAGCCACCCTAGATGACCTATCCTTCTCAATCTTTATCTTTTATTTTACACTCCTTTGCAAAGCTATGCTCTGTTCCTCTCCCAAGACCAAAGAACCCCTGCCACTTCGTCTTCTTTCCAACACCGATCGTCGCCTCCATTATTCACCGAACTTTGGTTAGTGTTCTTTGCCTTTTTCAATACTTATTTTCCACTAATCTTTTGCTCTTCAATGATGATGCAAACTAGGAATCAAATCGTCAAACCAACCCGACCACTGGTCACTCTCGATGGAGGTCGCCAGTGCTTCGCTACACCACCCATGGTGGAGGTGTCGAGCGGCTTGGGCTCACAGCCGCAGCAACCATAGCAGTCGTCTGCACCCGCTGCCATTCTTGCGTATGCGCTCCCCCATACCGAAACCGATCCACGTGCACGAACCGTCCGCCTCTGTCACTGCTAAATATTATTCAACCAATTTCTTTGTGCCTCCACAAAGCTCTGCCGGTCTATCAAGGCCATGGCCGAACCATGCTTCGTTCCCCACGGCACCTTCAGGTTCTCGCTGCTAGTCAATGCCAGAAGTTGTTCCGTCATTTTTCGCTCACTCGGCCATGCCAGAGCCACCTGAGGTAAATTCTGAACCAGTTGATATTTTGTGGCACTCTATTTTTTGCTACTCATAAGACTTGCAGAGCAGATTTCCATTTCTGTCTGATGTACCACCTCAACCGAGCCCAGCATCATCACAGGCTCCTGAGCACTCTTCATCGTCTCTACCATTTTTTGGGCAGCCCCATGCATCACACTTTACCGTAGGCTCGAATGAACCTGATGAGCAAGGCGACAACGCTTTTAATCTTTTTGATGAGTAAAATCGATATGGTCGAACCTATTCCATCCTAGCCGAAGAGGTGTTGTAAGGATACCTTGACTTTGATGGTGCTGAGGGGTGGAATTTCGATAGCATTCATCACCGTAAATTTCAGGTTTGTAAGTATATTCCATCTCGCACACTTGACACTTTACATTTATTTGATGCTGTGATGCACTACTTTGATGCTATTGGCTGGATTCCATATTGACTAGACTCCATACTCCGATATTAGATGTGATACTTATTATGAGTTAGTATTCAAGTTTTATGACACTTTTGCTCTGTCGATACGCCTAATGTTATTTCTTTTAGGTTAATGGGAAAATATTTTCAAATGACGTTAAATGATTTCAATTTTTCTATAAGGTTTGTGACGGGTATCACAGACCATGGTTATATAACGTCTTTACGTGAGATCCCACAAGATTTTGACACTGACATGGCATTGAAGACACTCACAAGTTTGGCAGGAGCTAAGTTTGATTCTCGCACGACAAAAGTGTAGCACATCCACGACCCAACTCTCTGTTACATCCACCGATTTCTAGCAAACAACTACTCCAGACGTAACGATACTATGTCCTATCTATGTAAGGTCGAATTATTTTTTTGTAGTGTATGCGGACCGGTATGAAGGTAAACTTAGGATATTGGTTTGCTCACGCCTTTGAGTGTGTTGTACAGACTAATTGTACCTTAATTCTTGGCCCTTATATTACGCATCTAGCTTCTCATTTATTTCCACTGACCTTTGACATTGTGAATTTGACTTATTCTTTTGATATGGATGCTTTAGATGCTAGATGCCTGGACTCGATGAGATTTTTCATCGACACTACCGTCGCCCCACACATTGTACCTTCTTGCACCATTATGCCTCGCCACGAGCGAGTTTTCTTGAGGAGAATCGAGCCACCACCTGCACCGACGGTACACAACTAGATGTACGCGAAGAGATGCAAGGTGTACAAGATTGCCTCGCTTCCATTGAGACCAATCTTGTCGAGATCATTTCCTACCTTCGCCTGGGCTCATTTCGACAAGGCTGCGGCCATGGTTCTTACTATTCGGGGAGTATTCCTTTTCTCTCTCTTTTGATTTAAATTTGAATTACGTTTTGGGACAAAATAGATTAAGTGAGAGGGAAGGATAACATGTTGAATATCACCTTGCTTGTTGATGCTTGAATTTGAATTATTTTGATTTTGATATGTTGGAATTGTTTGTTGCCTATTCTTTAGTTTAATTGTTTGTTTTAATTTTTTTGATGAATTTTTAATTTTGCTTTGAATTGAACATTGGAAGCATGACAATTAGTTGGTATAGTTAGTGAATTTTTCATGAAATTTTTGGCATTCCATTGTTTATTGGTTGAATTGATGCTATACTTGATACATTGAACCTATTCTTGTGAGTTTTGAGCCTAATGAGCATTTGTTTTGCATTCTTACTCTTTGTTTGATTTGAGTGTGCTAAACTAGTTTTAGCATTCTAGAACGTGTTGTTCAATGCTTGTCGAGACTACATGCATGAATTTGATGTGTTTGAATGATAGAGAAACATAGGATTAACCCTTTCACTACCAAAAAATGACTACCTTTTTGTTTATCCCTTTGTGAACCATGTTTGAGTCGATTCTCCCTTTTCTTTGATTTTCACCTCATCGAATTAAATTAGAAGCCTTTTCATTCATCTTTCTTCTTTTTCTTACCCTTGCCGAGACTCGAGATCTTTTTTTCCACGAAAAAAATTATGCTAAAAAACATCAGTTTGAACAGCATGAAAATTATGGTTGAAAAATTCTGCTAGAAAAAAATAGTTTCAAAAAAAGAAAAAAAAAATAATGAATAGTGCACTGTTTCAAACAACAAATAAAAGAAAAAAAGAAACAATAGCCCATTTGCTCGAATGAAAAAGAAGAAGAAGGAAAAATCGATTGTTTCAATTGCCTTTCATCTATTCTTTTTCCTTGTTCCATTCTTCATTGTGCTTCATGTTAATTCGTGGATTGTTTTGAATCGTTTTGATCTCTTTGTCTTGGAAAATAAAACCATTTCTTTTCGACCTTTTTTCTTATCCATTCCTTAGCCACGTTATAACCTCGTTCAAAGACCTCTTGACATTTACATCATATTCATTTTTAAGTAGTGGAGATTGGATTTCATTACAAGCTTATGGTAATGCTTTAACTTGTTTTGGCTTGAGCGTTTCTTTGTCCTTAAACACTTTGAACAGAATGAATGAACCTTTTATGAGGGTATCGAGTTTTACATTATGAGATTGATGAGTTATTTGAATGTCTTGCTTTGTTTTAACTTATTTCCTAGCTTTGCCAATTGCTTGATTGTTTCCTAGTTTCAATTAATTACTTGATTTCGATTCATTGGATGATTAGAGTACAATGTGAATTAGAGAATGAAAACTTATGATTTTGCCATGTTGATTGAGAAATGCTTGATGACAAGCATTGAACAAGTGAGAGGGAATTTAACCAATGTTTATTTTGTGCAACATTTTATGCTTAAATACTCCTCGTTTGTTCATTATTATTGTTAATTTGGGCGTTTTACATGATTTCTGTGCAGGGCAATGACTTATGGAAAATGTGCTTAAAGGACTAAAAATTGCACTTTTTGTTCTGGAATCAAGGTTGGAATAGTGGGCATGAGTTTGGGCATGAAATACTGACGTGGCAGTTTGTCAACAACTTATAGAAGGTCCAATCAGCAGCATCCAGTCAACAATTCTAGAAGGTGGACAGAAGCCTTGAGCATTTCAAGCATTTTGAATTCAAGTTTTTTTAGGATTTATCTTTTTTTTTTTAGATTTTAAATTCAAACAATTATCCTTAGTATTTTCATCTTATTTTAGGGTTTTTATAAGGCTATAAATACCCCCTTGGGGTAAGCCTAATTCATCAAACCATTCATCGAATTCTTATTTGTCTTTTAGATCATTGCGATCTTTCTTTCTTGTTTTTATAAAATTCTCCTTTTAGTTTTTATTTGCTTACCATTAAATCTTTTATGTTTAAAACGCTAAGTATTACTTTTGTCATGCTTAGCTAATTTTCTTTTAAGCCGAGGGCTAAAGCGAGGACTCAATTCCAAACTGAGAATTGAAAAACACTTAAATAACTTCGGAAATCTCTCTCAATTTCTTGTTCTTATTTTAAAAAAATCAGAACGATTTATAAACCAAATATTGACATTGGTCAGAATGTTATTACGATAAACCTTGTGGGAGGAAGGATTGACTTATGGAAAACACATTTGACTTTCTAGGAACACACTTAGCATATTGATTGCTAAGAGGGAATTGAGATTGGAATATGTTATTATTGAAACAACATAATCTGAGTCAGTCTTTTACGAACATAAATGGTTCTTGATCTACAACAATTGATGTTGATTAGATTAATTTAAAAAGCCAAAATCAAAGGTTGCACTTGGGTAATTGGTATACAAAGCATAGTCATAAGGACTGATCCTTGTAGACAAGTAACTGACGTGAATCCCGAAGTCAAAATCATTTTTGATGATCCGAGGAAACTAAGTCAAATCAACAACCCAAGGCTGATTTTACCATAATCAACTTATTTCTTTTAAACATTCTTCTTAATCTTCTTTTACTTTTCTCATTAATCTTCTTTATTTTCTAGTTTTTATTTTACTCTCTTCATCTACAAAACCCCCATCATTACTTAAATATTGCTCCACTCACTTCTTTTACTTACTTATCTTTTACTACGTTTAATTTCCTTTATTTATTATTTGAGAGTAAGGAATTATTTTAATGCGAAAATGGCGCGTGTCAATGAGAAAGTGTAGGAAGAGTAATTGCAAGTGGGAAAGTATCAATTTACCATTAAAGTTAGAATGCGTAAATAAGTTGTATTAGTAAAGATGCCCTAAAAAGGAATTTCCTTAGAATTCATTGACAACAACAAATTCACTGGGTCATAATGTCAGAGTAAAGCGGATAAGCATAATTTTTTTTGTAAAGATTTAAGAGTAAGATGTTCCGAAGACGATTTTCAAAACTGGATATGATCACTATAAATTCGTACTGATGCTATTTAGATTGACGAATGCTCCTACAACATTTATGGATTTGATGGTATTTTGGTTTATTCCAAGACTAAAGAAGACCATGATCTATATTTTTGCATTTTACTTTAGACAGTGCGGAAGAAAAAGTTTTATGCTAAGTTGTCAAAGTGTGAATTTTGATTGTCGAAAATTATTTTTCTTGATCACGTAGTGTTAGTAGAAGGAAATTAAGGTTGGTTCCAAGAAGTATAATGATAGTGGAGTGGAAAACTCTGAAAAATATCTTTGAAATTCAAAGTTTCTTGAGATTAATTGACTATTGTTGGAGATTCATAAAGAATTTCTTGAAGATTTCTCTCCACTTATTAAGCTGTTTAGAAACGATTTACCATTAATTTGAACAAAAAAAATGCCAAGAAAGCTTCGTTACACTTAAGAAGATTCTAACAGAAACACCAGTTTAGAGCAACTAGAATCAGGTAAAGATTATGTGATTTACAATGATGCGACTCATAATGGTTTGGGATGTGTCTTAATGCAAGATAAAGTGGTAGCCTATGCTTTGAGACAGTTAAAGATGCACGATCGAAAGTGTCCAACTTATGATTTGGAATTACAAGCTGTGGTATTTAAGAACTTGGTGCCACTACCTATATGGTGAGCGATGTTATATCTACTCAAATTAGAAAAGTTTGAAGTATCTGCTCACTTAGAAAGAACTGGATTTTAGACAAAAGAGATGGATTGAGCTTTTAAAAGACTATGATGTGGTTATTGACTACCATCCTAGGAAGGCTAATATGGTAGCTAATGCAGTTAACTGAAAGACATTTTCTACTTTAAGAGGTTTAGATGCTCGATTATCAATGACAAATGATGGTATGTTGATTGCAGAATTAAGTTTAAGACATGCATAGTTGGATCGGATCAGAGATCTTCAAAGTAAAGATGAAAAATGTTTAGCAAAGATTGAACAATTGAAGAAAAGTAAAACTACATACATTGAAGTTAAGTATGATGGATGTTAATATATTTTGAAGTCGAGTTTAATATCCGATGATGAAGAATTAAAGAAGGATCTTCTCTCTAAAGCTAATTATAGTTTTTGACTATGCATTTAGGTGGAAACAAAATGTATCAAGATTTAAATATTCAATACTGATGGGCTGGTATAAAGAAGAAGAATCTATAACAGAGTTTATATCCAAATATTTGATCTGTTAACAGGTTAAAACAGAACATCAGGTGTCATCTGGTTTGTTGCAACCTATTTTTATTCCTCAATGGAAATAGGAAAAAGTTACTATGAATTTCGTGATAGGTTTGTCTTTGACACCCAACAAGAAAGATTTGATTTGGGTGATTGTGAATAGATTAACTAAGACAACACAGTTTATTCCAGTTCGAGTGAATTACTCGATGGATAAGTATGTTGAGTTATATATCAAAGAGATCGTACGACTACATGTAGTACTTGTCTCGATAGTTTTTAACAGAGATTTTAAATTTACTTTTAGATTTTTGAAGTCTTTGCATATGGTATTGGGAACTCGACTAAATTTCAGCACGACTTTTCATCTAGAAATAAATGGTAGTATAAGCAAACTATTCAGATATTTGAAGATATGCTAAGGGCATACATTATTAATTTTAAAAGCATCATGGGAAAAGTATTTACTTTTAGCAGAGTTGTTTATAACAATAATTATAAATTAAATAATAAGATAATCCGTTTTGAAGCATTAAATGGAAAAAGATGTCGGACGCCATTGAATTGATATGAAAAAAATGATTAAGATATAATTGGTACGAATCTGATCAAAGAAGTGGAAAACAAAGTTAAGATTATTCAAAAAAAATCTTAAGATAGTTGCTGGCAGATAGAAATTTTACTCAGATCTGAAGAGAAAAGAAATTAAATGTTAAGTTGGTGATAAAGTATTTTTCAAAGTTTCATTGAGATTCAGGCATAAAGGAAAATTGAGACTAAAATTCATTGGCTCGTATGAAATTTTAAAGAGAGTTGGTCTAGTAGCTTACCAGTTAGTATTACCTCCGAAAATGGATAAGATTCATAATGTGTTTCATGAATTGATGTTTCGGAAATATCGAACAAATCATTCATATGAGATTACATTAGAGGAAATTGAGATCCACCATTTTGTTTATACGAAGAAGAACCAATAAATATCTTAGCATATAGAGTCAAAGAACTAAAAATAATAATAAGACGATTCCATTGGGAAAAGTTCTTTGACAACATCATAAAGTTGAGGAGGGGACTTGGGAACCAAAAAAAGACATGAAAAACTTCAGGTATGTACATATGTAGGGAAAATTCAAGAACAAATTTTCTTTAAGGAACTAATATGTAAGTTTAGTAGCTAAAGTAAAACTTTGTAAAAGTTTAGGGACTAAAAATATAATTTTGAAAAGTTATATATTTTAGCCCGGAAATGAACAGTTTGTCCTAAAATATAAATTTTCGTGGGAATCAGAATTTTCGATACGTGATTTGTATTAAAAGCTATAAAGTGATAAAATTCTATATAAAAATCAGATAACCAGATCCAAACAAAATTTAAAGAAAATTTGAAGGATGTTAGATAAAGGTTGGAAATATTATTTCCATATTCTAGATCAGTGAAATTTAGCATGGATCAGTGGAATTGAAGTTGATTTTCAGACTTTGCCGAACAGTGAGAATTTTAGTGAATTCAAACGGCAAAGGTGGAAAGTGAATCTTTGACTTTGAATATTAAATTAGAAGATATTTTAGTGCATGGTTGAAATTATCAAATTTTAAAGGATAAAGTTGAATTTCCTATTAAATGAGTTTTAAATTCATTTAATTTATAAAAAGACATGTGTATTAGATAAAATTGTATAGAAATCATGAAAGTTAGCAGCCTTTCTTCTTCAATGCTTCCGTGAACCTCCATGGCTAAAGGGGTAAGATTTTTAAATTGATTTTTAGGCTTATTCGATCGATTTTTAGATTAAGCTATTAGATATAGAATTAATCTACATCAAATTCTCTATCATTTGATATAAATAGTTCATGGAAAACATACTTGAATGATTGATTTTTGTGATTACGTTTTATGAAGTGGATGTTGAATTTTTAATAATTGAATGATGCTTTTTATGTTATTGAGGTTGTAGATTGATTTCTAAGCATGTATGATGATCAAAATCAAGTAGAATTGTCTATATTAAATTCAACCACATCTAAGGTTTTTTATATTGGTTGAATTTGGATTGAATTTGATGTAAGGATGATTGGAATTGGATGAATTTGTTGTTAGAGGCTTAAATTCAAGCTTGAACTTGAATGAACAATTAGCCTTAATTGACTAGTAAGTTTCGGCCAAGATGAAAGAATTATGGGAAAATATTCAAAAATTTCTTATGGTCTACATTTTGATATTAGAATGATTTTGCATGTTTTGGAGATTGATTTTGTAATACCCAAATCGGTCAATATCGAAATGTGAGGAGTTTAAAATTTAGTAGTGTAATTGGAATAATAAGTTCTAGGATAATGGTTGGATATTTTGTGTTAGGAGTAAATTGTATATCCAACGACTTGGCCGCCGACAACCATGCGAAAACAATGATCAGAGTATGCCTCCGAAGTATGGGGTAGAGTTTGCAAGCGATCTAAAGGTCAAGATCATAAACTGCTGAATCAGAGCACCCCCTGATTTCCCTAATGGATTGATTACAACATCAGTGGCAGCCCTCCCTTTAACCTAGAGATAACATATATCGAGTAAGTTATTCATAAATGATCGATAAGTTTGAAAAAAGATTCGGAGTTTAGGGTAAAGATTCCGAACCTTGTCTCCTCGTCTAAAGGACTATAGGCCATTTCTTTGCATGGATAAAATAAACTGTACTTTGCACCCTTGCTGAAAATGTTCTGCATGGCACCAACGTATACAGCTGCAAGAAGAGGGGTCATGCCGAATTTAGCTAGAGCTGGTACGAGTGGATCACTGAATAGAATCAACGAAAAGAAACCGACTCCGGTCAGAAGCAAGACGGTGGGTGTAATTCTTGCAGCACCTCCCCATCCGTATTTGTCAAATATAAATTGACTTAGTAACATCATAGCGAATGTTGCTATTCCTGTGCCAGTTGAGAAGTCACCCACTTGGCCGCCGACAACCATGCGAAAACAATGATCAGAGTATGCCTCCGAAGTATGGGGTAGAGTTTGCAAGCGATCTAAAGGTCAAGATCATAAACTGCTGAATCAGAGCACCCCCTGATTTCCCTAATGGATTGATTACAACATCAGTGGCAGCCCTCCCTTTAACCTAGAGATAACATATATCGAGTAAGTTATTCATAAATGATCGATAAGTTTGAAAAAAGATTCGGAGTTTAGGGTAAAGATTCCGAACCTTGTCTCCTCGTCTAAAGGAATATAGGCCATTTATTTGCATGGATAAAATAAACTGTACTTTGCACCCTTGCTGAAAATGTTCTGCATGGCACCAACGTATACAGCTGCAAGAAGAGGGGTCATGCCGAATTTAGCTAGAGCTGGTACGAGTGGATCACTGAATAGAATCAACGAAAAGAAACCGACTCCGGTCAGAAGCAAGACGGTGGGTGTAATTCTTGCAGCACCTCCCCATCCGTATTTGTCAAATATAAATTGACTTAGTAACATCATACGAATGTTGCTATTCCTGTGCCAGTTGAGAAGTCACCCATGAAAGAGGAGTATTCGTTCAGACTCGGAAACTTCGATATCGAGGGAGAATCGATAAGTTAACAAGTCTGTGAAGATCTATTCCACTTGACATAGAATCTTATCTGTGCATGGAGCTTCAATTTCCATGCAACTTCGACGAGGTTGATGCTAATACCGTATGCAACCACCAAAGTGGCAAGATCCCTATTGTGATCAGGTGAAGATATCAATAATTTCATGCTCTCCATTGTTCCCATTTTAGGTTTACTCTGCAGAAGGATTGACAATATAAGTTCACTCGCATGCTATGTTTTGAAAACCGGATCGGACCGGCTGGTTCAACCGGTTTAACCGGAACCGTTGCCTAGTCCGGTTCAATCTAAACCGGTTGAACCGCTACTAATGAACCGGCCAGAACCGCTACTAATGAACCGGCCAGAACCGCTGAACCGTTCTAACCAGACCGGCTAAAAACCGAAAAAAACCGGAAATTTTGTTTTTTTAAAAAAATTAAACCAAACGTCGTTTGTTAAACGAGCCAAGTCGAACTCGAGTATTGCTGAGCTCGACTCGAACTTGAAAACTTTAAAAGTAAGCTCAACTCCACTCAAACTCACAAGTTAAAAATTATCAAGTTCAACTCGAACTCGAAATATAATATTGAAACTTGAACTCAAAATGGCTTGAACTAAAAAAAAAATTAGAAGCTCAATTGAAGCCTAAATTTCGAGCTTGATTGAAGTGAAAGAATAGTTCACTCAATGCTCACCAAAAGGCTCCATGATTTTGAATGTCAAATTACCTCTATTATTTATAGAAGTTAGTTGTGATGCTCTTCTATGTTTCTTAGCCATGTGAGATTGTTTTTTTTAAAAAAATTAAGACAAACAATATCATTTTGTTATGATTTTTTTAGCCCCAAATTTATTTTTAATTATAGTTATATAATTATATTTATTATTTAATATGTTTTACCTTAAATATTATGTTGTAGTTAATTTGAATCATTTTGTTTCACTTGATTTTATTGGTTTTTAATTTATATATATGACTTGCTTTGAATATGACTTGTGATATAAAAATTATTTTTTTAAATATTTTTGGTATTTTTATTTAATTTTTTAAATAATTATGACGTCGTCCGGTTCTTCTGACCGGTCGGACCGGTTGAACCAGTGAACCGGTAGCATGGCCGGTTCGCTATCCGGTCCGGTTCTGAAAACCATGCTCGCATGCATATGCGATATAAGCACGGAGAACATCCGATTTGAGCTATGCACGAAATCGGAAGAAGGGTAACTGGTGCAGGATCAATTAAAAAATACAATGGCATGGAATGGAACTGAAAAACAGAACTGCGTAATAATAGGAATAACATTCCAAACCGGGTTAGCCGATCCTATAACCTAAGAATCGAAGAAAACAAATACGATAACCTTCTTCATTTTTTTTTCAAGAATTTGACATTGTTTCACTTCAATAAACAAGTCCTGAACTTTTGAAGTTCGTGCATTTCATCCATAAAATTCATGACCTCTGAAAAGAGGGGAGAGAACGTGTCGAGTGGCTTCATTCTCCCATTCTAGCTGTTCTCACCAATCTTGACGAAGGGAGAGTAAAAAAGAAGGGAGAAACGAAGGTTGCACCAAAATGATGAGAATACAGAATACCTAACAAAGAAATTGCAGTTTATCTGCCTGTAGACGTATAAAAAATGGCTAATTTGTTATTTTTCAATTGTGTTTTAGTAGATCGGAAATAAATGAGGAATCTTCCTCTGCAACGAGCTGGTACTGATTGGTTTGTGCATGGCCCATGACAATGACCTGATACAAAGACGACTTTGAAAAATCATGCAGAGTTGAGAAGCACCGCTAGAAACATGAGCATTCTGATCGAGAAGAAAACAGTAAATCACTGAAGCGTGAAGGAATTTGATTTCTTTGGAGCCGTGTTTCAAATTCAATTATCTGTAAGACTTTTCCACCACATTTAATTTTTTTTGAAGGCTGAGTACTGATTGGTTTGTGCATGTCCCCCATCCGTTTATTTTGAAACAAATACCACATGACCACGAAAATGATAAGAAGACGACTTAGTAAAAACTTTTATGACAATTGTCAGGTATAGAGCTGTTTGATTGAGAAGAAAATAGTAAAAGGCTCTCACCCTTTCCTCGAGGGTCAACAATGATGGGTATCTGTCAATTTTCAATAGTGGAATCTTTCTCTGCAACGACTTGGTACTGATTAGTATGTGCATGGCCAATGCATTTATTTACGAAAATTTTAGGAAGACGACTAGTAAAAAATTTTACGGTAAATTACTCATTTAGTATTTAAACTATCAATTTTTATTTATTTTAGCAACTAAACTTTTCAAATTTTTCAAAATCATATCTAACGTTTAATTTTTGTTTCGTTTTAATACCTCACCGTTAGAAACTTAACAGGTGATTTGCACGTGGCACATTTTTATAAGTAAGTTGAATCATTTATGACTTAAGTATCTTCTAACTCTTATTTTAGTAACTAAAGTTTAATTTTTTTAATTTAATTACTTAAACTTTCAAATTGCACATAATTTAATCACTCTAGCTTTCAAAAAATAATTTTTAATTATATATTAATAAGATAATAAAAAAATTTCATGTCACAAAAATTATTAATAAAATCAATTAGAGTGATTGAAATATGAACAATTTGAAAGTTGAGTACTTAAATTGAAAATTTTTAAACTTTAGTACAATATGAGTGAGAAGATAGTTGAGTGATGCATGATGTAATTTACCTATCCAAAAATGTAGTGATGTTCGGTGAGGTGCTAAAATGAAACAAAAAATAATCGTTAGGTATGATTTTGAAAAATTAAAAGTTTAGATACTAAAATGGATCAAAACAGATCATTTAGGTACTAAATGTGTAATTTACCCAAACTTTTATGATAATTTGTCACACACGTGTGAACTCTAGTTTATCTGAACAATTAAAATTTGTAGCAGTATGAAGATCATAGACGTATGTAGGTGATCCGAGGCAAAGGTAAGGTTGTAATCACGTTGCTGTTGCTGGTGCTACTGTTTGTCTTAGGTCCGACAAGTGCAGTATTGGTTCTGGCATGCTACTATAGTTGCGTTTCCGGTTGTGATTTGCCACCGCGGTTGATATTACAATGCATCTCTCGATGCAACACGAGATGCTCTCACGCTGCCGCCGCTGCTTCTATAGGTAGTCGTAGCGGGAAGGTGGATGGACGACGACCGGGCGAACATTGATTTTTCGTGGCAATCAAAAGAATAAAGAGACGGTGATGATAAACAATGTATTCTCTGCCCCCTTCGCCGACTATTGTTAAAAATGTTCTAGTTATTTGTGTGGACACCAATTTCCGTCCGATTTAGTATATTAATATTTCATTTTTATTATTAACATATATTATACTTATCTTATTATTTTCATTTTTTTTACAGATTCAACAGTACAAACAACAAGCTATTACAAAGCTGCCAAAACCCAGTTGGCCCAAGGAACATGCAGCCCGAGGCAAACCGAGTCCACTGGAGCTGCAACCCGAACCGGTCCACTAGAGTGACCCGAACCGGTTAGGGTTTTGAATCTTTCATTCCAACATCACATCCCTCTCACCCAATAGCCATCGCACCTCTCAATCAACCCCAAATCGTCCGACACAAGGAGAGCACACGAAACCAAAAGCAACAAACAACAAGCAAATAATCTTTTAGTTCGAATACAACTCTAGGAAAATCAAAACTAAAAATAGTAAACTTTAGACTATAAATAAGCTTGTAAATCGAACACTAGAAAACATGAAATACAAGAGAGAAATATGAGAGAAATACGAGAGAAATCATACAAAAACGCAGAGCAATCAAAGCATTTTTTTGCAATATTTCGAAAGGAATAAAGGTAAAAAGCTCTCACCTTTTCGGTTTTGTACATGCATGTGGCCTCGTTGAGGTTGTTTTCGTTGTTTGTTTACACAAAAACCCCAAAAAAATGTTTGGTCGATGACTGGAGGGGAGGACATTCAAACGATCTTTTTTAGATCTAGCCCTCTCTAGGCTTGTTTTTAACAAAATTACTTTGATTTTTGAGTTGGGGGATAGAAAATCTTTTAAAAAATAAAAATTTTTTCCCGCCGACGAACAACTATCGGCGTCGATCAACGGCGGTCGATGGGTTTCTGGGTTCATCATGAACCCAGGCGGTGGCAGTTCATCATTTGGATGAACACTTGAGAGAAAAATGGAAGGGGGGGGAGTTGCATTTTTTAGAAATGAAAAATGAAAAGAAGGGGCCTAATTTTGGTATTTATATTCAACTAGCCAACCCGGTCATTAACCCGCGCGTTGACCCGACCTAGTGCCTGGGATCTGCATGTTTCTGAGGAACAAAGGGATAATTCCCATTTTGGTCCTCCTGTTCTTTAAATATTTTATTTTGCCCTAAAATTCGATTTTCACGCCAATTGTCCTTTTAATTTGGCCCTCAATTTTGATTTTTCTTTCAAATTAACCCTTTAATTATTATTATTATATATATTATTTGTTTCTTTTTATGTTTTTATTATTATTATTCTTGATTTTATATTTTTACTATTTTTTCACTTTTTTTTGTTTCTTGTTATTATTATTTAATGTTACATTCTATTATATATATATTTTTACTTTTCTTTTTTCTTTTATTTTTAATTTTCTTTATCTTTACTTTATTTTTATGTCCTTCTTATTTTTAATTAATTAATTAATTATTTATATATATATATATATATTATTTTAAATACTATTTTATTTATTATTTTTATCTTTATTTCTTTATCTTTATTTATCTTATTTACTTTTTTTATCTTTTTATTTTTCTCTATCTTTTTTTACTTTCTTTATCTTATCTTCTTTATTTCATTTGTTTTTTTTTATTTTCTTTATTTTTATTACCTTTCCCCCCTTTTTTTATCTAACATTTCTATCTTTTTAAGGGTTTCGTTCAAATCAATCGGAGGTTAGTAATTTGGATTATATTTTACCTTTTAGTTTAAACTACAATTTTCTTAAGTAAGACAACTAGAAATTAATTAGTACCGAAAGGGCAGTTCAAGCGTGCTAATCCTTCTTTGACTGTAACCGACTCTAGAATCTGACATATCTTTGGTAAGATGCAGATCAGGTAAGAAATTAAGGTGTTCGATCAACCTATTTGCCTTAAAAATAAATGATCAATGGCGACTAATGTTTTTATTTAAGTAGTAGCCCAATTTCGGGCCCATTCAAAAGACGGTTCTGTCATACCCCCAACCCGTACCCGACCCGGATACGTGTCCGATGTGTCACATTGACTTTTCTGCTTTGAAACTTAAAGAAAATCAAGGAAACTTTGAACTTTCTTTACCATAATAGTTGTTGACTTACAAAAGTTTGACCAAGACAATACAAAAACCGTTCAGAGCATTCGTAATTAACAATTTGTTTACATGCCAACACACTAAATACAATAAAACACATACTTTGCTAATTACTTCTGATTTGATTTCTAGTAATGAAGCTGTCCTTGCCACTCCTTGTTTTGATCTTTCTGTTTCTTGGTACCTACGTGTAAATCACTTACACGCTAAGTCACAGACTTAGTGAGGCATGAAATGAACACATAATAATATCATGAACATGTACTACTATCAATCCATTATAACATTTCAATACATATGTAAATACTACACTATGACATATATAAGTATGATATGCACGAATGAACATTTACGTCTTATAAGAGTTTTCCTTTAAATTTATTTTTGGATGCCCACGTCCATTATTGAGAATAGGAGGTACGTGAGTACATTGAGGTTTTGCACGAATGCTGTTACCACAACTCGAATAAATTCCCACTAGGGGCACTGAATATTTGTCCCGAAGGACCACTATGTCCCGAAGGATCACCGATAATCCCTCGACTCTTGGCATGCAAATTATAGCTACAACTCTCATATTAAATAACATGGGCTTAAATATAAATACATTTCTCATTTTTATATCTCTTTTATCATTGTCCATGTAAACATATAGGTCACTTCATATGCACACATATGATCACTTCCATTATTTCACATACCTGGGTTGATTCTCTTATAATGGCATTTATTCATATAATATCATGTTAAAGAATGGATGAAATATGCATGAAATCACTATAACATTAATACAATATATGTATGAATGTGCAGGAATATGAAATCATAAATTCAACTATAAGAGATAAACTCATCGCAAGTCTTATCTCGATACATTCCTATCTAGGATATGCACTCACCTTAGCCTTGCTTGCTTTGACTTGATCCTAATTCTTTGATTATTCCGGAACAGGATTACGTTCTATATCTACATAATAATACATTGATACATATCAGTATTCTAATTGGTATATTCTAATCTTCCATCTCTTAAACTAAAAGAAAGACTACTTTTATATCTTATTTAAGGAAGGTATCAGTACACTCAAGAGTGTATCGATACATTCCTTGACAAGTGTATCTATATACTACCTGTGTATCGGTACCCAAATTACATTTGATGTTTCATCTTAAGGGGGTGTATCGATACACAGACTGTGGATCGATATACTTATTGTATTTGATGTTTTCTTTATTCAAGAGTGTATCGATACCTATTGAATGTGTACCGGTACACTCTGCCCAGAAATCATATTTTGAGCGCGAAAATCACTTCATTTTCAGCTCAACACTTCATATTTCATTCCTTCACATATTCTTAGTTCATATACTCATGTTTAAACTCATTTATACTCAATAGTAACCTCTTGAACTTCAAAATCCTATCATTCATATGTAATTCAAATATTACACCAGTTTTGTAACATGCTCTAAATCTAATTCTAACACTTTATATGTCTTAATTCGGTTGATGACAAGTCAAATTTAACTTCCAATTCTATTCACGAGCTCTATTCCAAGATTTCATTCGAGAACTCATACCCTTTAATCTCTCCTAACTCCTTTATCCTTTGATTATAAGATAACTTAAGCTTTCCTTAAGCTTAATTATCATCTAATGATCAAAACCAAACTTAAATTTCAGCTAATAATCAGCTAATGAGAAATCTCACCTTTGCTTTGAGCCTTCACGTGTGGAGAAAAGAAGAGAACAAGAGAACTCTGGAAGCTTGTTTTGTTTCCTTCACTTCCACGTGGTTAATATATAACCATTACCCAATTAAATTATTTACTTACCA
Organism: Hibiscus syriacus; assembly: GCF_006381635.1. NCBI lineage: Eukaryota > Viridiplantae > Streptophyta > Magnoliopsida > Malvales > Malvaceae > Hibiscus > Hibiscus syriacus. Next base: position 3,251,241 of record NW_024062882.1, on the reverse strand, counting down.
ATTACCATCTTGTCCTTCAATTCCTTCTTCCTTGCAATTAAATCCTATATCAATTTTACAATATAAGTCCTTACTCTATTCAATTATTATATTTAGTCAACAAATTCCTAAACTTTACAATTTAGTCACTAACCCGGTATTGAAGATGTTACAAATCTCCCCTTAAGAAAATTTGTCCTCAAATTTTCATTGCGCAAAGAGATGGGGTACTGATTCCTCATGTCCTCTTTACGCTCCCACATTGCTTCATCTACTTTGTGATTTCTCCACAAAACTTTGATCAATGAAATAGTTTTGTTTCTTAGTTGCTTAACCTCGTAAGCTAAGATTTAAACCGATTTTTCTTCATAAGTCAAATCTGGTTGAACCTCAATCTCTTCTGATGACATGATATGGAAGGGTTCAGATCGATACTTTCGAAGCATTGAACCATTTCTAGTGGCACACCATACAATATAATAATCTATTTAATATATAACTCAACATATTTATCCATGGAAAAATCCGCTCGCACTGGAATGAAAAGAGCTGACTTAGTCAATCTATCTACGATTACCCAAATTGAATCTCTTTTGTTTGGAGTTAAAGGTCACCTCGTTACAAAGTCTATTATTACGTTCTCCCATTTCCACTGAGGAATCAACATTGGTTGCAACAATCTTGATGGAACCTGATGCTCAGCCTTAACCTGCTGACATGTCAAACACTTGGATATGAATTTCGTAATGTCCCTCTTTATTTCATGCCACCAATATCGACTCTTGAGGTCCATATACATTTTGTTTCCACCAGGATGCATAGTCAATGGACTACAGTGAGCTTCCGTTAACAAATCTTTCTTCAACTCGTCATTATCCAAATTACCAATCTCCTTTGATAATACAATCCTATCAGACTTGATCTTATAATATTTTATCTCCTTGATCTTTACTTATTGTATCTTCTTTAAACATATTTCATCTTTACCTTGAAATTCCTTAATTAGATCCAACCATGATAGCTTAAGAGTTAATTATACACATATTGCACCATCTCCCTTTAATGATAGTCTGGTATCCATGGCTCGTAAGGCTGCAAACATCTTTCGGCTTAAGGCATCCGCTACCACATTTACTTTCCCTAGATGGAAATCAATTACCACATCGTAATCCTTGAGAAATTTCACCTATCTTATTTTTCTTAAATCCAACTTCTTCTGAGTCATCAGGTACTTTAAACTCTTGTGATTAGTATATAAGTAGCAAATCTCACCATACAAGTAGTGACGCCAAATCTTAAGAGCGAATACTACTACAACCATCTCCAGATCATATTTCGGATAGCTTTTCTCATGCGGTTTTAATTGTCTCGACGCATAAACCACCATCTTACCTTCATGCATTAACACGCATCCCAAGCCATTATGGGACGCATCACTATACACTACGAAGATTTTTCCAGATTCAGGTTGGACTAACACTGGAGCTTCTGTCAAAATCTTCTTTAACTTTTCAAAACTTCCCTGGCATTCCGGAGTCCAAGCAAATTTTACCTCTTTCCTCAATAACTTAGTTAAGGGTAATGCTATTATCGAAAAGTTTTTAACGAACCTTCGATAATAACCAACTATCCCCAGAAAACTCCGAACTTCTGATATATTCTTTAGAACTTCCCATTCCAGAATAACTTTAATCTTTTGAGAATCCACTCGAATTCCTTATGCAGAAATTACATGTCCAAGGAATGTCACTTCGTTAAACCAGAATTCACATTTAAATAGTTTCATATATAACTTCTTTTCTCTCAAAATCTGTAAAATGATCTTCAAGTGCGAACTATGCTCTTCTTCTAACTTTTAATACACTAAAATATCATCAATGAACACTACTACAAACTGATCCAAATAGGTTTGAAATATTTTGTTCATGAGATCCATGAAAGCAACAAGTGCATTGGTTACTCCAAATGGCATCACAATGAATTCATAATGTTCATATCTCATTCTGAATATCATCTTTAGAATATCCTTATCTTGAATCTCAATTGATGGTAACCAGAACGTAAATAAATCTTCGAGAACACTGAAGCTCTTTTAATTGTTCAAACAAATCATTAATTCAAGGGTGGGGATACTTGTTCTTGATACTCACTTTATTGAGTTACCTATAATCAATGCAAAGTTGCATTGATCCATTATTCTTCTTAACAAATAGAACTGGAGCTCCCCAAGGTGATACACTCGGTCTAATAAACCCTTTGTCCAACAGTTATTATAATTGGCTTAGCAAGAAAAACTAGAGTGGTTCGACAAGGCATCAAAATAGTGACAGATGAAGGAAGAAGACTTGTCAAACTACTAGAAGCTGTTCGGGGTCTAGAGGATTTAGTTTGGATGTATCTTTAGATTGTTTTTGTCTCTTTAAAGATTAAACACTTTTGTTTAAATAAGGATTATTTATAATAACATACACATTTATGGATTAATGCCTCTAAATTTCATACATCATGCATCTCATACTTTGCATTTTATTTTCCATATTTTTACATTCATATTAACTAACAGAACATGTCTCATCAGAAGAAAGAATAAACATCGAGTTTACCTCTGCAAGCTCTAGACACGCATCATCTGCACAACACTTGAACGAAGAAAAGACAAATGGAGGTTAAAATATCTCAACTCGAGGAAAATATGTTGAGGTTACAGAGAGAGATGAAAGACAAGATAGCTCAGAACAGTTAGAATACCTGGATATGATCATGAAAAGCCAATAGTCCTTGGTCGATCAAATCATGGCCAAGTTATCTGGTTTACAGCAAGCGAGTGCACCAGGGGTAGGTTCGTTTGAGGGGGTAACTATACAACTAACCTCACAAGTGGTTATCTCACCCAGGATCTTACCCGGACTGCAAGGGGACTCGTCTGCGGCAAAAGGAAATACCTCATCTTCTATGAAGATATAGACTTCTGTATCCAACCCTGACAAATATCTGGAGGACTACCACATCCCAAATTTTGATGAGAAATAAAAGGCGTGAAAGATGGAAGAGAAAATCAAACTGTTAGAAGACCAGATGAAGGCGATCAAAGGGGACCATGACTACTACGGAGTGGATGCCGCAGAACTCAGTCTGGTCCTAGATTTAGAACTCCCACCAAAATTCAAAGTCCTGAATTTGAGAAATTTAATGGAAAAAGTTCCCCCCTCAGCCTACATCACTATATTTTGTCAGAAGATTACAGAGTATGTGGGCAATGATCAACTATTGATTCATTGCTTCCAGGAGAGCCTGTCCGGTTCAGCTATCCAGTGGTACATCAGCTGAACCGATCTCATATCAAGACATGGAAAGACCTAGCCAAGTCTTTCCTGGAACAATACAAGCACATTAATGATATGAGATCGGATCACGTTATGCTGCAAAGCTTGGAGAAGAAGCATAACGAGAGTTTTCGATAGTATGCACAGAGATGGAGGGATTTGGCTATACAAGTTTATCCTCATTTGGATGAAAAAAAACCAGGAAGCTCTTTTTCAGACCCTCAAGGCTCGTTATTTTGGACACCTGGTTGCAATCATATCAGGAAGCTTTTTCAGACCTAGTTATGGCCGGTGAGATAATCGAGTTGTCCATAAAACAAGGCAAAATAGAGGGAGGGGAATTAAACAAGAAACCTCCCATGAAGAACAAAGACAAAGAGATCAATAACGTCAACACCTACAATGCCAGCAAAGGTGTTACGATCTCAAGCACCAAAACAACTACAACTATACCGTCAGGTACTTCTAGACAAAATCAGAGGGAATCTAGGAAGAAATAGAGAATAAGCAATTAAATCCTATGACGTACAAAGAATTTTACTAACAGCTTTTTGACACTCACGTGGTGTCACCTTACCCTATGGAACCAATGAAGCCCCCTTACCCCAGATGGTATGATGAGAACGCTCACTACGAATACCATGGCGGTGTGCCGGGGTACACGATCAAAAATTGTCTCGCATTCAAGAGGCTTGTACAACGAATGTGAAATAAGAATTGGATACATTTTAACTCCAGAGAACCAAACGTTATACAAAATCCCTTGCCTAATCATCAAGAGACTGGGATTAACGCAGTCACTACCGAGAAGGGCAGAAGAATCAAAACTGATGTTTCAGAAATTATTATCTCCTTTGGCTTAGGTATGGAGCCAAATCGTAAAGGCATGGCTTCTCACACCACATTCGAATATATCAAGGAATGAAGATGGTAACCACTATTGTTACCACAATGAAGAGGGGCATGAGGTGCAAGATTGCCCATAATTCAAAACTTTGGTCCAACTCATGATGGATAGAAATGAGCTAGAATTTTATGAAGAAGTTCAAGATTTTTTGGATGCAAATGTTTGCGCTATTGGAGAGTCATCCGAAAGAAATTACGGCAGGGGCAGTCCTTTGATAATTACCCCTAAAACAAAACAACAACAACGACACAAGCAAATGTGGTGAGCACAACACCCCGACCTTTTTACCACAAGGACAATCGACAAGTGACATAGAAGTATGAATGTCAGGTGAGCACTTCAAGAGAATATGATAGCAAAGTGAGGTAGAGACCACTTGAACATTTCAAGGAAGATGTGCTGGCTATCAATGAGCACGTAAAAGAGGAACAAGCTAAAGAGTTCTTCAAATTCCTGAAGCATAGCAAGTACAACATTGTAGAATAACTACATAGCTTGTCGACACACACTTCAATATTGGCACTATTGTTGAACTCGGAGGCATACCGAGAGGCACTGTTGAAGGTCCTGAACCAGATGTTCGTGCCGTAAAATATACTAGTCCGTGATCGACTGGTAAACAACATTCAAGCCGATAGTCTCATCTCTTTTTCAGATGATGAGATTCCATCTGGAGGGAGAGGCCGAACTAAGCATTACATATCACCACCCACTGTAAGGGGCACGCTTTACTGAGTGTATTAATCAACAATGGGTCAGCCTTGAATGTGATGCCTTTAGTTAAACTAAAAGGTTACCAATAAATACCTCTCATATGAGAACCTGTTAGAACATGGTCCAAGTATTGATGGGACCAAGAGAGAGGTGATTGACAAGATTGAAGTGCCATTAATAATCAGACCTTCCACCTATAATATTGAGTTCTTAATGATGGACATCATACCTTCCTATAACTGTATTTTAGGAAGACCTTGGATTCATCAAGATGGTGCAGTAACATCCACGCTGTATCAAAAAGGCAAGTTTGTTATCGATGAAGCCCTGGTGATTATAAACGTTGAAGAAGATAACGTATTAAGTGTTACCACAGAAGCTCCATACATCGAAGTAGAAGAGGAGGTGGTAGAATGTTCATTCTGCTCCTTGGAATTTTGAATACCACATTTGTGGCAGAAAGAAGAAGGATTCCTAAACCCCGGCTTCCCAAGTGTACCAGGATAGAGATCAGACAGACTTTAGGAATAAGTGTCAAGATCAGAAGAGGGTTTGGGAAGCTATTGCAAGGAAGGATTAATCCAGTCCTTCCTATATCAAAGTTCGATCATTTTGGGATTGGTTTTCATCCCATTCATCATGAAAAGAGGAAGGAAATTCAAAAGAATCGGGAAAGAAGAATAACCATGTTAACTGGAGATGAATTCCAACGGGAACCCATGGTATCCCACATCTTTACGACACATTTAAATCAGCTGGTTATGTGTTTGAGACCACCTCATCAGATTTGGAAGTAGCTATGAAAGATCTGAGTATCAATACTGTAATCAAAGAAAATGCTGAAGACGTGGATAGATCCGGAATCCGTCCACTGCCACCTGGGTTTGTGCTTAGCAACTGGTCGGCTGAAGAACTGCCTGTGATTTACAAATGTCTTTCAGAGTAACATTCAAACTATCTATATTTGTCTATACCCGATGAAATAAGTGATCTTTTCTAAGGGTGAATAATCGTGTTGTTTAAATTTAATAAAATATGCAATTTTTCCATGACAAACAAGTTTTCTTATTTCATTTCTTTTGAATTCATTTTCTATTTTCTTCATTTCAGTACTCCATTTCATTCTCTTTCAAACTTAATATTCAGCTATTCCATGTGGGATATTATCCTCTCACGCATGCACATATGCTTTTTCGTTTAGGTCCCCAGATAACGATAATGCAGGCATTGATGATCCTGATCCGGAAGTGGGTTTTGAATCGGCCATTTGTCTTGGGGAATTTGATGAATGCGACAATAAAGAGGAGTGCAACTTGCCTACCGAATTGTTTATAATAGTAGAAAGAGAAGACAAAGAAATACTGCCACATGAGGAGAAGATCGATATCTTGAATCTGGGCACTGAAGAGGAGAGAAATGAGGTTAAAATCGACACAACTCTTTCGACTGAAGAAAGAAAAAACTTGATAGTCTTACTTCAAGAATAAAGACATGTGTTCGCATGGTCGTATCAAGACATGCTGGGGCTAGACACAGATATGGTAGTCCATAAACTGCCTACAAACCAGAATGTAAACCCGTACAACAAAAGCTGAGGAGAATGCGACCAGAAATGCTTCTTAAGATCAAGGAAGAAGTAGAGAAGCAATTCGATGTCGGTTTCCTTCAAGTGGCCAAGTATCTGGAGTGGGCGGCCAACATACTGCCAGTTCTGAAGAAATATGGGAAGATGCGCATGTGTGTTGATTACCGGGACCTTAATAAGGCAAGCCTGAAAGAAGGGAATCACTACCCATTTACTAGCAGGCTGAATTTCGATTGCACCAACAACATGGCAGAATATGAGGCTTGTGTTTTGGGAATTCGAGCTGCAATAGGGTAAAATATAAAGACATTACGAGTATATGGAGATTCAACCTTAGTAATCTATCAGCTCCGTGGAGAATAGGAAACCAAGGATGTAAAGGTGGTAGATTACCGGAAACTAATACTGGATCTGCTAGAAGAATTAGATGAAGTCACCTTCTTCTACTGTGTGCCTAGAGAAGAAAATCAAATGGATGATACTTTAGCTACCCTGGAAGCCGTATTCAAGGCTGGCATGGAGTTTGAAATGATGCCAATTGACATGCAGTCATATGAGTACCCAACTCATTGTTACCAAATCGAGGAAGTGAAAGACACTAAGCCCTGGTACCACGACATTCTGCAATACATCAAGAATCGAAGTTATCCAAAGGAAGCCACTAAAATTGATAAAAGAACCATTAGAAGGTTGGCAGCTGGATATGTCCTTGATGGGGAGGTCTTATACAAAAAAATCCATAATCAAGTCCTGTTAAGGTGTGTAGATACATAAGAGGCTAAGATGTTAGTGGATGAAGTATATGACGGAGTTTGCGGAACACATACAAATGGACATATGATGTCAAGACAAATAATGAGATGCAAATATTTTTGGTCCACACTAGAAAGTGACTGCATCAACTATGCTAGAAGATGTCATAAATTTCAAATTTACGGAGATAAAATATATATTCGACCTCATCCACTTCATGCGATGACATCGTCATGGCCTTTCTCTATGTGGGGCATAAATGTTATCGGGCAAATCCATCCAAAGGCTTCAAATGGTCACTGGTTCATCCTTGTGGCAATTGATTATTTCACGAAATGGGTAGAGGTTGCATCATATCCTAGTGTCCCTCAGTTCACTATTTACGAGTTTTTGAATAGAGAGATCATATGTCGGTATGGCTTATCTGAAAGGATCATCACCGATAATGCTACAAATCTGAACAACAAAATGATGGATGTTGCTTGTGAGCAATTCAACATAAAGCATCACAACTCTACTACTTATAGATCGAAGATGAACGGAGCAGTAGAAGCAGCAAATAAAAACATCAAGAAGATAGTGGAGAAAATGATTGAGACCTACAAGGATTGGCACTAGAAGTTTCCTTTTGCTTTGTTTTCTTACCGAACCTCGGTGCGAACTTCGATTGGGGCAAACCCATTCTTATTGGCATATGGGTGCAATCCCGATATGATCAACTGAACCTGATAGATGAAAACAGATTGGAAGCCATTCATCATGGTCAAATCTATCAGAAACGAATGATTCGAGCACATGACAAGAAGGTATGCCCAAGAGTATTTCGTGAAGGAGATCTGGTTCTAAAGAGAATTTGGCTAATTCAGAAAGATTTCAAAGAAAAATGGATGCGAAATTGGGAGGACCTTATGCCGTGAAAAAGGCTTTCTCCGAAGGAGCACTTGTCTTGGCTAAATGGATGGACCAGAATTACCAAATTTCATCAATTCGGATGAAAACTCGAGAGGGCGTCCTAAGTCAAAAAAAGAAAAAAAAAAGAAAAAGAAAAAGAAATAAAAAAAGAAAAAGAAAAAGAAAGAGAAAACCTTTAGGATGAAAACCCGAAAAGGCGCTATAAATTGAAAAAAGAGAGGAAAAATAACAAAGAAAAGGAAAAAGAGAAAAGAAATAAGAAAATGAAAAAGAAATAAGGTGGGTTCAAGATGAAAGCCCGTAAAGGGCGTCTTGAAACCAAGGTTGGGTCCAAATTAAAAACCCGAAAGCACGATTTGGATATTGATTCAGAAAAGGTCCCTAATCCAAATAGTGAAGCATCCAACATCCAAATCTTCTACAAACTTAACGAGTCGGAGAAAGGTTGCACTCTCCTAAATGTTGTCGTATCTTCAAAGATCCCTTGACAAAGGCTGCGTTCAAAGTCACCTAACAACTTATTAACTAAGAAGAGCCTGCATTATTGAGATCTAAGACATCCATTCATACTTCATTTATGTATTCATTTTCCAGAATGAATGTCATGTATCGTTTGTTCTTTTTTCCTTATGAATAAAGACTATCTTTTTTTCTAAACCAATTCCTTTTAAGCATCTTGGGTTGAATTTAAACCCAATGATTTATTCACTTCTGAGAAAGATAACTGCATATTACTGTACAATGATTTTTGAAAAGTATAGGTACTCGAAAGCCGATCAAGGCTCATGCACATACTTGAGATGGTTGAGAAGCATTTCCCAAATCAAGGATAAAATATAAAATATGCACATCATTTAAAAAATTCAAAGAGTTCAAGATCAGGAATCAGATATTCAAGATTCCAGAATCAAGACAGGCACCAAAACAGACAACCAGAGATCGAGATTTCTCTTCAGATCCCAAAATAACATATTTCGCATATGCATTTTAGGCACACCTAATAGGATTATATCCATAGCATCGTATATATGCATAATTTTACAGATTCCTGTTAGAGTCAATTTCAACTTCACAGCGAAGGATATTGAACTCGAAGCGACACCACTTACAAGAGATTGGATTTCAACTTCAAAACAAAGGATATCCAACTCAAAGCCAATTTGGTGAAACAATATGTGGATTTCAACTTCACAACGAAGGATATCCACTCAAAGCTCAACTTCACGATGAATGAGCTATCCACGAATTTCAACTTCACGACGAAGGATATCGTGCCCAATGGATCGACTTAATCTCACAGAAAATAAGTCATCTGCAACAATAGGGGTTTATTCCCCAACCAAGTACAACATAACTCAAAGGCGAGAAAAGTTATCTATCAACAAACACTGTCGAGTTCAATACCATTCAACTCGAAGACGTATTCACCTCAAGGTAGCACCAAGGAACTACTTTCCGGTCAAAATTTCCACGCCAAGGTCTTTAAGTCGAGAAGAAGACCAAGGTTAAGAATGGAAATAAGAAGTCACTTTCTAATTTTCCTATGTTTTCAACTTCACAACGAAGGATATCGTACCTAAAAGACTGACACAACTTCATGACGAAGGAGTCATCTGTAACACAACTTCAGGTCTGGTTTCAACTTCACGATGAAGTATCTTGGGCTAGAAGATGATTCGGGAGCTACTTTCCAAAGCTTTGAGTTCGGTTTCAACTTCACAATGAAGGATATCATACTCAAAATCTTCCAGTTTAACCTAACCCCACGACGAGGGAATCATCTATAATCCAGTCCAAATGGGTTATGAAAAATCGATCATAACATCGGATTTCAACTCTATGACGGAGGATATTCGATGTTGAACTCAGTGATAGAAGAAAATTGTGTCTTGTAATCTTTGCCCTATTCCTGTTACACGACTATGGGCAAAGAGGGGCATCTGTGGACACCAATTATGTCTGATTTAGTTTATTTAATTTTTATTATTAATTTTTATTATACTTGTCTTATTATTTTTTTACAGATCCAATAGTACAAATAGCATGCCTAAACATTTGGCCCAAAAGCCATTACAAAGCTTCCAAAACCCAGTTGGCCCAAGAAACAAGCAGCCCGAGGCAAACTAGGTCCATTGGAGCAACCCGAACTGGTTAGGATTTGGAAACCCTAACACTATCTTTCATTCTAGTACCATATCCCTCTCACCCAACAGCCGTCGCACCTCTCGATCAACCCCGAGTCGTTCGACGCAAGGAGAACACATGAAACTAACAAGCAACAAACAATAAGCAAATAGTCTTTTAGTTCGAATACAACTCTAGGAAAATCAAAACTAAAAATAGTAAACTTTAGACGATAAATAAGCTTGTAAATCGAACTCTAGAAAACATGAAATACAAGAGAGAAATACGAGAGAAATCATACAAAAACTAAGAGCAATCAAAGTATTTTTTTTTGCAATATTTTGAAAGGAATAAAGGTAAAAAACTATAATCTTTTTGGCTTTGTACATGCATGTGGCCTCATTGAGGTTGTTTTCGTTATTTGTTTACCCAAAAACCCAAAAAAATATTCAGTCGATGACCAGAGGGGAGGGCATTTGAACGATCTTTTTCAGATCTAGCCCTCCCGAGGTTTGTTTTAAAAAAACTACTTTGATTTTTAAGTTAGGGGAGAGAAAAGCTTTTAAAAAGCAAAAAAAATAATTTTTGGCGCCGATGAGGTGACAGCGGCCGGTTTCTAGGTTCATCATGAACCAAGGCAGTGGCAGTTCATCCTTTAGATGAACACTTGAGAGAAAAATGGAAATGGGGGCATTGCGGTTTTTAGAAAAGAAAAATGAAAAGAAAGGGCCTAATTTTGGTATTTATATTCGACACGCCAACCCGATCTTCAACCCGCGCGTCGACCCGATTCGGTGCCTGGGATCCGCGTGCTTCTGAGGAAAAAGGGGATAATTCCCATTTTGGTCCCCCTGTTCTTTAAATATTTTATTTTCCCCCAAAATTCGATTTTCACTCCAATTGTCCTTTTAATTTGTCCCCCAATTTTGATTTTTCTTTCAAATTAACGCTTTAATTATTATTATATATATTATTTGTTTTTTTTATGTTTTTATTTTTATTATTCTTATTTTTATATTTTTACTATCATTTTCTTTTTTTCTTTTTTCTTTATTTTCTTTTTTCTTTTTTAATTTTCTTTATCTTTACTTTATTTTTATATCCTTTATATTTTATTTATTTATTTATTTTTCTTTTCTTCTTGCACTTATTTATTTATTTATTTATTTATTATATATATTATATTACTATTATTTTCTTTATTTATTTTTATCTTTATTTTTATTTTTATTTTTATTTTTATTTTTATCTTTATTTTATTTATCTTATTTACTTTTTTATCTTTTTATTTTTCTTTATCTTTTTTTCTTTCTTTATCATATCTTCTTTATTTCATTTGTTGTTTATTTTCTTTATTTTATTTTTTTATTCTATTTATTTTTATTACGCTTTTCCCTTTTTTATCTAACATTTCTATCTTTTTAAGGGTCTTCTTTCAAATCAATCGGAGGTAAGTAATTTGGATAATATTTTACCTTTTAGTTTAAACTACAATTTTCGTAAGTAAGACAACTGGAAATTAATTAGTACCGAAAGGACAGTTCAAGGATGCTAATTCTTCATTGACTGTAACCGACTCCTGAATCCGACATATCTTTAGTAAGATACAGATCATGTAAGAAATTAAGGTGTCCGACCAACCCATTTGACTTTAAAATAAATGATCGGTGGCGACTCTAACGTTTTTATTCAAGTCGTAGCCCAATTCTGGGCCCACCCGAAAGACGGTTCCAACAATTGGCGTACTTAGAGGGTCATATCCATATCCTCATGAATGATGAATTCACAGTGTGCACTATTATTGCTCATCCCGGATGAGCTTGATGAAGTATCATCATCATGCCTTGTAAAGTCAATAATGTGGTCTCGATAGCCACGACTTTCAATAATGTTAGTTGATTCAAATAACTCGAGACTAAAATAAAATCAAAATTTTCTAATCGAATCGAGTTTTATGACCCCTAATTATATATAAATTCAAATATTCAAATATATAGATTATGAAAAACATGTATGTATTCAGATGATAAGAATCACAAGTCTTATGGAGTTATGGTCTGTATCCATCCATATATGAATTTTTGTTTAAAGATAATTTCTTTTTATTTTATTTTTTATCTTTATTGTTTGGATCGATCTTGACTGTTGGTTTTATTTGAAAACCTTATTGGAGAGAGAACCAATGAATAAGTAAAAAATATCAAATAAATCTAGCATTTTTTAAGGTTTCTCGATGAAAATTGATGGTAGATCTTGAATGAAAAAAGATTTTTTTTATTTTATTTTATTTTTATTCAAAATTTGAAAAAGTAACAAAATGAATTAGTAAATTTTTAGGTTTTATAATCAATTAGATGACCCGAATACCCGACTTAAATTCCTATAGGATCCGCATATTTTCATTTGGGTACAAGATAATTCTTTCAATAGTCCCTTTTTTGGATTTGGGGGTTATGCGGGTGGTTTACCTATTATGTTAAAAGAAAGACTGGTGATAGTTGTATGGTGGTTGTGTTAGCTTAGCTCAAGGGGGCAGCTTTTAGCTTTGGGTTGTGTTATCTGTAATATATTAGGCTGTGTTGTGTGTGTTTGCAGTGACATTTTGTTGTATTTAGTTCGAAATTGTATTTCGATGGTGTACATTCCCTAATTAAAAGTACTCTTTTCCTCCATTTAGGTTTAAGGAGATTTTTAACTAGCCTCTTAATTTAGGTGTTATTGTTGCCGAGAAAAAAAAATAGTCCCTCCTTTATGTATTTGAAAATTCATTTTAATCTCCTTTTTCTTAAGTTTTAATATATTTTAGTTTAGACTTTCGATTTTTATTTAATTCATTTTGACCATTTTCCTTTTATTTAATTTCCCTTCATTTGCTTGTTTCTTTCTTTTAAAACATTTAATTTTTAAATTATTATTTTCCTTTTGGTTTGGTTATTGGCTGTGATTTGTTTTCTTATTTTTTTCATTTTAATCATTCATTAGATTTAATTTATTTTTTTGGATTCCTTTTAAAATTTATTCTTCTTTCCTTTTAACTCAACATTCTAGATTTGTTCATGTAAATAATGTTTTCTTTATATTTATAATAAATTTATTTATATATTGAATATTTTATATTTATTTATTTCACATAATTTTTAAATTTTGTATTTCTTGTTTACTTATTTGTACTAACTTATTTGGATGAGTTGCATTATTATTTTATTTATACTCGTACATGTGACTCTTTTATCTTATTTTTGAAGATTAGACTTAATTTGTTCATATTTTTATTTTTACGACATTAATTCATTTTATTTTACATTAAAAAATATTTAAAAGTAAATAATTTGGATATATATTCTGAATTTTGGCTCAAGCTTTAATTTTATATATTAAGATAACTCGTAATTGGGTTGGTATCGAAAGATCGACATGGGGTGCTCATCCTTAGGGACGAACGCGTGAATTTATGTTAGAGAGAGAACTTTTAGATTTTTAATAGAAAATACATAAAAAATCTAAAATATATGATAATTTTAGATTTTCAAGGGATGAACATCACCACCCGCCCCTCGGTCCATCCTTGCTCATCCTTACTCACACATAATTGACTTTTGAGTCCTTCAAAGTGAATACATGTTAGAAGACTGAACGTGTGCATGGTGTTGCATGGTGTTGCATGGCGTGCATGGAGAAGGTTCAAGAAGTCAACAGTCAAGCTTATACTTGATCGAGTGTGCTGTGCAACAGATGAACAAAACCTTGGGTTGTTAGGCTGTTAGTAAGCACAATTATCATTGTTGAATCTGTTAGAAGGGTTGCTTATTTGATCAACAACTTGTTTCTATATAAACAATGTAATTCATCACAATTTGATTAATGAAAATGAAGATATAATTTTCTTTCCATTTTCTTAATTTCTCAATATGGTATCTTTTGCTAAGGGTCCTGGGGTTTCTACGTTTTTGCTGCTTCGTTCTTAAGTTATTGTTGATCGCCATGTTTACAAATAAAAAGGTTAACATGGTATTAGATGAGACGAACTACCTCCTTTGGAAGTAACAGATTTTGTTTACGATGCATAGTCATCGTCTGGAGCGGCTTCTCAATGGTACGATGCCTATTCCACCTGAGTTCATCGTTAATGTTAAAGGTGCATCTGTTGTTAACGAGGCATTTGAGGATTTCATGGAACAGCACAGTGCTCTCACCTCGTGGCTTCTATCAACGATTATTGCTCCTCTGTTGCCTCAGTTTGTTGGTGTTAAGTCTGTGACAGCTGTCTGGAGAACAGTTATTCAGTTCTTTGCTAACAAGTCCACGACAATGGTGAAGAATTTGCATTATAAGCTATAATCATTGCAAAATGGTGATGATTCGATAAGTGTGTACCTCACTCAAATTAAAGAGGTTTGTGATGCCCTTGCATCTTGTGGTAGTCTAGTTTCGCAGGTGAAATATGTGGTTAATATCTTAAAAGGATTACCAAGAGAGTATTAGTTCTTTATGGCGGTGATCACATCGAGGCTAGACACACTTCTGCTTGATAATATCTATTCTGTACTAATTGATGCGGAAACACAACTGGCTGGCTTTAAATCACTGTCTGAGAATCTTCCTATGAGTGCTAACGTAGCTCAAGGACAGGTGCATATTTGATCTGTTGGATCTGGTGATTCCAAATAACAACATCCATCATCAATGTATAGTGGTCGAGCTGGTGGCAGAGGTCGAGCACGAATTCAATGTCAACTGTGTGGTAAGATTGGTCATTCGGTTGATATATATTGGTACAGGTTTGATCATGACTTTGCAGGAGTTCTTGCCACTAATGCTCATTCACAGTACAAGGATGAGTCAAGCAAAGTTAATTATGTTAGCCTTGAAAGTGTTGGTTGTGCATGTTGTGCCAGTAAGACTGGTGTTGGTTCTGTGTCTACACATGCTATTAGTACTCCTACATCAAGCTTGAATTCATCTCATGCTCAGTGGGTTGTGGACTCAGGTGCTACGCATCATGTCACCCCTGATGCATCTCATATAACTCACCTAATTGATCTTGATGGACCAGGTAATCTCTTGGTTGAAAATGGATCTTAATTTAATATACAGTCAGTTGGTCAATCTATCTTAAGCTCATCATCTCAAGCTTTGCTACTTAATGATTTTTTGTATGTACCTAAAATTACTAAACATCTTCTCTCGGTATCAAAGCTTGCTAGGGATAATCACATCTTTTTAAATTTCACGCTGATTGTTGTAGTGTTCGAGATGAAGTGGCAGGCAAAGTTTTACTTTGAAAAAAGAAGAAATGGGGTCTCTATACCTTTACCTTGGATAGTCAATTGAGTGTTTGTAATAATACATAGGCTTATTCAGTGAATTATCATTGTAATTCATTTGAACTCTGGAAAAGAAGATTAGGACATCTAGTTTTTTTCTACTTTGAAATTAGTTTGTAATTCCATTGATGATAACATTCCAAATAATGCAAATCAATTGTGTGTTGCTTGCTGTTTGGGTAAAAGTTACAAGTTACCTTTTGTTGACTCCTCTACAGTTTATGATAATCATTTCAGCTTGTGTTTACTGATCTCTGGGGGCCTTCACCTAAGCCCTCATCTGGTTTTTGGTATTATATCTCATTTGTGAATGCTTGTACTAGGCACACTTGGGTATATCTGCTGAAGGATAAGTCGCAGGCCATTGTTGCTTTTCGAATATTTCAAAGCATGTTCCAGACTCAATTTTCTTTACCAATCAAAGCAGTACAAAGTGATTGGGGTGGTGAATACAGGAATTGGTCAAATGAATTAGCTCATGCAGGAGTTTTGCATAGGATCATATGTCCTCATACTTCTGAGCAAAATGGTGTTGTTGAACTTAAGCATCAACATTTAATTGAGTTGGCTCTAGTGTTGTTGGCACATGCATCTCTCCCAATCAGGTTGGTCCTATGTAGTAACTACAACTGTATATCTTGTGAATATATTACCAACCAAAGTGTTGAAGATTGTTTCTCTCTTTGAGAAACCGTTTGCTAAGAAACCTGATTACAAAACCATGAGAGTATTTAGCTATAGGTGCTTCCCATATCTTCGAGAATTTCAATCTCATAAGCTGATGCCACGATCTCAAGTATGCACATTTTTGGGTTATAGCTCTCATTATCAAGGGTTTCAATGCCTTGGAGCAAATGGTCATGGTTTTATTAGTAGACATGTAAAGTTTGATGAATTTGTTTTTCCTTTTGTTGTGGATAAACAAAGTGATGATCATAGAGTGGTGGCCTCTCAACGATCAGCAGAACTTGAGATTATTCCTAAATGACATAATGAGTGTCCTCAAGTGGTGGCACCACTACCGACATCAACTAGTGCATCCTCTCATGCAAGTCACACCGAGAATGAAGTTAGTCATGGTGGTGAGTTGGGTGGCGAATTTGAGCCTTTAGATTAATCAGCTAACATTCCACATCTCATTAATGATCCAATGGTCAGTAATAGTGTTGCTTGTGAGTAAGATCAACATCCACTTGCAGATATTTTTGTTACTAGTCAGGTACCTGTAGTTAACACTCATCCCATGGTTACTAAAAGTAAGCATGGTATTTTTAAACCAAATATGTTTTTTGCTGAAGAGGATGCTGTTATACCCGCTGATATTCATCAAGATATGAAGTCCAGTCAATGGGCATCAGCTGTTTAGGATGAACTAGCTTCTCTGCAACGAAATGGGACATGGTCATTAGTTTTATTGCCAGTTGAAAGAACAACAGTTGGTTGTAAATGGTTATTCAAGTTAAAACAGAATCCTGATGGCACAATTCACCGTTACAAAGCTAGGCTGGTTCCCAAGGGATTTCTGCAAGTGTCTGGACAAGATTTCAAAGAAACCTTTAGCCAAGTGGTTAAGTTTCCAACTCTAAATGTTGTTTTATCTCTGGTTGTAACTAAAAAGTGGCCACTACTACATGTGGATATTAATAATGCCTTTCTACATGGTAACTTGAATGAGGAAGTGTTCATGCAGTAACCACCTGGTTTTGAAGAGTTGGCTGAGGATGGCACCAAACTTGTATGTAAGTTTCATAAAGCTTTATATGGGATGATTCAAGCTCCCAAGAACTGGAACACCAAGATGAAAGAAAGTCTGGTGCAAATGGGGTTTCAGGTGTCAAAGGCAGATGCATCATTGTTTATTTTACTTCTGCAAGGAGAAGTGACCTATATACTTTTCTATGTAGATGATATTGTTGTTATTGGTCAATCAACTATTGCAATCGAACGAGTGGTTCATTCATTCTGAGTTAATTTTTCATTGAAAGACCTTGGTGATTTGCGTTATTTTTTGGGAATTGAAGTCCAGCGCAGTTATGAAGGTTTAATGTTATCCCAGAAGAAGTTTATTCTAGAACTGTTAGAAAAGACTGGCATGTCAAAGGCTACTCCTACCAGTACTCCTATGGTTGTATCTACCAAACTTCAACAAGACACTGGAAAACTTATTGAAGATGCTCATGAATTTTGAAGCATTGTTGGAACATTTCTATATGTATGTTATACGAGACTAGACATAGTGTATAGTGTGAACAAGGTAGCTTAATTTATGCATGAGCCACACGAGAATCATTAGTTGGCTGCCAAACGTATCTTACGATATCTAGCTGGGACAGTAGAGTATGGATTAGTTTTTAAACCATCTAATGAATAACTTCAAGTTGTAGCATTTACTAATGTTGATTGGGGTGCTTGTGTGCATGATTGAAGATCAATGTCAGGCCATTGTGTACTAGTTGGTGGTAATTTGGTGTCATGGAGTACAAAGAAGCAGAAGGCTGTATCTAGATCTACCATGGAAGTAGAATATCGCAGTCTAGCAGATGCTGTTGCAGAAGTTGCTTGGGTAGATGCTCTGTTGAATGATCTTGGAGTGACAAGGCAGGACAAACCGATCATATGGTGTGATAACACTATTATGATATCTTTAAGTGTAAACCCTGTTCATCATGCTCAGTCCAAACATATGGATTTAAAGGTTCATTTTTTCAGAGAGAAAATGACTGGGAACCAGTTGTATGTTAGCTATGTTCCTGTTGCACATCAACTTGTAGATGGGCTCACAAAGCCATTATCCAAAGTAGCATTTACATTATTTGGAGAGAAAGTGAATATATATATGAAGAAGGAAGGATGAAAAGAAGAAGAAAGGGGAATGTTAGAAGACTAAACGTGTGCATGGTGTTGCATGGTGTTGCATGGCGTGCATGGAGAAGGTTCAAGAATTCAGCAGTCAAGCTTATACTTAATCGAGTGTGTTGTGCAGCAAATGAAGAAAACCTTGGGTTGTTAGGATGTTAGTAAACACAATTATCATTGTTGAATTTGTTAGAAGGGTTTGTTCTTTGATCAACAACTTGTTTCTATATAAATAATGTAATTCATTACAATTTGATTAATGAAAAGGAATATATAATTTGCTTCTCATTTTTCTTAATTTCTCAAAAATATCTGATAAGACATAGATTCAATAAAATGTAAAATTTAGGTATTTCACCTTCCCACCGAGACTTGTATTACTCTTCGAAAAGAGGTGATAAAATAGTGTCGAGTGGCTTCATTCTCCTATTCTAGTTATTCCCACCAGTCTTGGCTTCCCTTAGTGGTGGTGTGATTCCCATTTTCATCTTCTCTATATTTCTACAACTAATGATATTTAATCTCTCCATACACTCCATATTTTCTAAATATAAAACATTAAACACAATTTACCTCATAAAATTGCTCAAATATAGTGCTTCAGTACAAGATCGAAGAAAGTATAGGCTTAGAGATCTTTTAAAGAAGACATGCTTTTTATCGATGGCATACTTGGTATATTCAAATGTTTCAGGCTATTCAATTCTTCAATAAGTTTTTCGTTGTTACACCCATCTAGGATATTGTCTTTCTCCTGATAATCTTTTCCTGGGTTATGCGACAATCTGAATATTTGTAACTTGGATAAACTACATATCGAATGTTGTCAGATTCTTATGATAGGAATCATGTTTCTCAAGTCCAACATTTTCATTTTTATCAAGGATTTCAACTCCATTGGTATTAGGATACATTAAATGTAATTAGTTAGCTGCTTTAATATATTTTTAATACGGTTAGTTAGTTATCATTATAGTTATATAGAAACAACTTTGTAACATTCTTTGGATGCAAGTGAAAGAAAACATTCTTCTATTTCCAGTTTTTTGTTTGTTATATGGTATCAGAAGTTTGATTTTTTTACACTTCATCATGGTCGATTCCTTAAATGATAGTTTTGATAATGGGGCAAATCCCTATTATTTGCATCAATCTGATAATCCTGGTACAATATTGGTGAGCCAACTACTTTCCAATTATAACTTTCATAGTTGGAAAAGATCGATGATGCTTGCCCTCTCTACCAAGAACAAACTTGGTTTCATTGATGGTTCTATTCCAGCCCCTGATTCTTCCATGGTAAATCAGTTCAACACTTGGATAAGAGCCAACAATTTGTCAACTCTTGGCTTCTCAATTCAGTTTCCAAAGACATTGCTGCTAGCTTACTATATCATACAACTGCAATCGAAATGTGGAAAGATTTGGTTTATGGCTTCCAGCAGTCGAATGGACCACGACTGTTTCATTTAAAGAAGCGATTGTGTGAGCGCGTGCAAGATCAAATATCAGTAAGTAATTATTACACTCAGTTAAAGATTGTTTGGGATAAATTATTTTTGATTCGAGAGTTATATAGGTGTCTCCAGTGTACTTGTGGAGGAGTACAACGTATGTTTGCTGAACAACAGCAAGAACAAGTCATTCAATTTTTATTGAGGTTGAATAAGTCTTATGCTCATATCAGGGGGCAGATTCTTTTAGTGGATCCCCTTCCTCCCATTTCAAAGGTGTTTTCTTTGGTTGTTCAAGCAGAGAATCAAAGAAATATGCAACCTATTCATCCTATTTCTGAGCCTACCTTTATTGTCAAGGCTCATTCTAGCACTACTAATCGCAAGAACATACCCTTGTGTAGTCATTGTAATATTCTTGGTCACACAAAGGAGAAGTTTTATAAGTTGATTGGCTATCCGCCTGGTTATAATTCCAAGAATTAGTCTTCTTTGAATTCTTCTCGTGGTAAAGGTACCCAAGTGGCTCACACCAACTCTGTGTTTTCTCAGCAAGGTTCATCTACATTCACTGAAGCTTTTACTCCTGAGCAATGCCAGTAATTAATTGCCATGCTTACTTCTCAATTACAAATTGCATCTTCTTTGGATATTTCTACTACATCAATTAATACTGCCATGCAAGGTAAGATTATGTTACACATAAATGGTTCATGTATTGGGGTGTCTAATTACTGGATTTTAGATTATGGGGCTTCAAGGCATATATGTTATTCAGAGACTCTCTTTGAATCTTTATTTCCCATAAGAAGTTGTTCAGTCACCTTGCATAATAGATCCACTATTCCAGTTAGCTTTGCAGGCACAGTTCGATTTTCTTCTGATCTTGTTTTACATGATGTGCTGTTTGTTCTGAATTTTCACTTCAATTTGCTTTCAGTGAGTGCATTGTTGAAATATTATGATCTAAATGTGTTGTTTTGCTAAATGGATTGCTTAATTCAGGGCCTTCATCGAGTGATTGGGAAGGGTGACTTGATTCAAGGACTATACCTGCTGTAGATGTCTTTTTTCAAATCCAGTATTTCATGTAGTAATGTTTCTAGTAATTTGTTTAGTGATTGGCATAATAAGTTGGGCCATCCTAGTTCTCATGTTATGCATATTCTTAAAGATGTTTTGTCTCTCAAGAATGTAAAAGTGCGAGATCCTTGTCAAATTTGCTCATTGGCCAAGCAACAAATATTATCATTTCATGTTTCTTATTCTCATACCACACGACTTTTTGAATTAATTCACTGTGATATATGGAGACCTTATAAGCCCAAAACGTATTTTGGTCAGACTTCATTTCTTACTTTAGTTGATGATTTTTCGAGATCCGCCTGGGTTTATTTGCTGTAGCACAAATATGATGTCAGTACAATCATACATGCCTTTATATCCATGATAAAGAACCAATTTGAGCTTGATATAAAGGTTTTCAGGTCTGATAATGCTCCTGAATTAAATTTCACTGAGTTGTTTTCTAGCTTGGGTATAGTTCATTAGTTTTCATATGTGGAAACACCTTAACAAAACTCTGTACAAATCTGTTGTCAGTACAATCATACCGGCCTATTGAAAATTTTGTCTCATCTTCAAAACTTTCAACTAAGTATGGGTTTCTGTTGCTAATATCTCATCCACTGTTGAGTCATCTTTTTACCATCAAGCTGTCAAGTCTCCAACTTGGATAAGTTCTATGGATGATGAACATCGAGCTATGGAGACTCTTGACACATGGACCATTGTTCCCTTACCCGATGGAAATAATGTTGTTGATTGCAAATGGGTTTACCGTGTAAAGTATAATGCTGATGGCTCAGTTGATCGTCATAAAGCCCAGTTAGTTGCTAAGGGTTTTACACAAGTTGAGGGGATTAATTACATGGATACATTCTCACCTTTTGTAAAGATGACTTCATTTTGGGTCTTGCTTTCTCTTACAACAACACAAAAGTGGCATTTGCTACAACTAGATGTAAATAATACCTTTCTAAATGGCATCTTAGATGAGGAGGTTTACATAAAACTACCTTATGGATACAAGTCTGAGCTTAAGGATCTAATAGGGTTTGCAAACATTGTAAGTCCCTTTATGGTCTCAAGCAAGCATCCAGGTAATGGTTCACTGTTTTTTCTAATGTTGTTCTTCAGCATGGCTTTCAACAGTCTCCCTTTGAACATTCCTTGTTTACAAAAGGTTGTGTAGATGGATTTGTTTCTCTTCTAGTCTATGTAGATGATATTTTTCTGGTTGGGGAAAACTTACAGTTGCATTATGAGATTCAAGGTCTTTTAAAACAATACTTCAAACTAAAGGAGTTGGGACCTTTGCATTGTTTTCTTGGCTTTGAAATATCTAGGAATAGTTCTGGTATTGTTTTATCTAAAAGGAAATACACATTACAATTGTTAGAGGATACAGGCTGCTTGGGTACTAAACTAGTCGAATTGCCCAGGTTACTTTCCTTGAAGTTAAGTGCAAATAAAGGAGAATTACTATCCGATTCTCAAGAGTATCGAGGATTGATAGGTCGCTTGTTATACTTGACTAATAATAGGTCGTACATTGTTCATATTGTGCATTTTTTAAGCCAGTTCGTCTCTTCTCCTCGCTTGCCTCACATAACATCTTTGAAACATCTTTTGGCATACAAAACAATTCTCTTGGCCTTGGCTTACTTTTTTCGGTTCAGTTTACTGATCAATTAAGTATATTTGTTTATTCAGATTATAGCTCTTTTCCTGATACACGACGTTTCACGAAATGTTTTTGTGATTTCTTTGGAAATAGCTTGGTGTCTTGGAAATCAAAGAAATAGGCGGTTGTTAATCGATCTTCTTACGAGGCTGAATATCGTGCCATGGCTATGGCTACTTGTGAACTGGTTTGGGTTGTTTCTTTGCTCTCTTCGTTTCATGTGGTTGTTGATCATGCAAGGTTATATTGTGATAACCAGACTGCAATTAATCTTGCAATAAATCAAGTATTTCATGAAAGGGAAAAGCATATTGAGGTTCATTGTCATTTTGTAAGGGATAAAGTGAAGGCTGGGTTTTTTTTTGAAGTTATTTCATGTTCGCTCTTCAGAACAGTTGGCTGATATCTCCACAAAGACTCTTCGGCCTCCCATGCATCGTGGTTTTATTGCTAAGCTGGGTCTTCTTAATATCCATGCACTTCTAACTTGAGGGGAGGGTATTAGAATACATTAACTGTAATTAGTTAGTTGTTTTAATCTATTTTTAATACAGTTAGTTAGTTAGTTAACATTATAGTTGTATATAAATAGCTTTGTAACCTTCTTTGGATGCAAGTGAAAGAAAGTATTCTTCCATTTCCATATTCTTGTTTGTTATAATTGGCAACTCTGTTATACCAGTTCTCGATAGATCAATGCAATCTAGAGAAATCAATTCTGAAATTCCCTTTGGTAGTGTTTGTAAACCCTTATTCCTTAACAAGTTGAGAACAATTAGATGAGACATAAACTGAAAGAAGCCATCACTAATCCCCTGCAACTTGTTTTCGCTAAGAAACAATGTATGATGGTTAAGGCATTCATGTGATTCTTAAAGAACTTCAATATGATTTCGTATTTCCGACATACTTTTTGCACCTTCAAATAATTGAGCCCCAGCTTCCACAAAAAAAATATTTTATTTTGCTTCAAGATCGCACGCTATCCACAAACTTATGTCACGGATCACAATTATTTAGTTATTTTTTAAATGAAGAACGGTTCTTTCAATTTAATTTCCTCGATTCTTAACGTAATTGTTAATACCTAAGACCAACTGACATTGTTTAAGAGATTTAGTATCTCATCCTACTAGATCACTGATTGTTAGTAATTTGGTACACATTTAATAATTAAATATTTTTATTTTGAAACAGGCTAGACATGCAAACAATTAAGATTTAGATTATTTTTTTATATTTATGATAACATCATTTAAATAATTTTATTTTGAGTTATTCCAGAAATTATAATGTGATAAAAAAATAGAAAGAAAATCTTATTGTTTTGGAAAGTGATGATGGTGACAAGATTTTTAAGGACTTAGGGGTGATTCAATCGATCTAATTTTTAAGGATAGAGGGGAGACGACTGAGAGGTATGAGGAGAGGAAAGCCTCGATCGGATAGTAACTCGAATTTGAGAGTGGGGTTAGGATAAATCCAAGTTTGGACTCGAATGTAGAACCATTTGATATTAGGTTAATGAAATTTGTGGATGGTTTGGGGGTTTGGTGACCAGAAAAATTGGTCATGACAATTGTCTTTCTTTGTTCATTGATCATGTGTTAATTGGACAAAGATTAAGAAGTAACATATTTTCTCTAATTATTTTGGGATATAAGACATTTTCTACAGTGCAGGGCGAACTCATAATCTTAAGGTGACGATTTCCTTTATATATATATATATATATATAAATATATTGCTAAAAAGAACAATAAACTATGAACATTAGAATAAACCTTCATAATTGAACATTAGGAAAAAACTACAAACTTAATACATTAACATAAGGAAATAAATAGGACTAACCTTACGAACACCATAAACATTAAATAAAATCAGTAACATATCAATATTGATTAAGAAGTTTTAATCTTCGTAATCAGTAGACTCGTTAGAAGTTCTTCAATTCCCCATTCTTTTTGCTATCACCGTTCACATATTAATTGGAACCATACTTCTGGGTCTCTATCATCTATGTTTTTTTTGGTCATTTGTCTGAGTTGGTGAGATATTTGAGTTGGAAGCAATATCCTCAATGGTACGAGCAAGGTTGAGATCATCGAACTCTACAAACAAATCAACACTAGACAAAGAGTGGTAGAAATATATCTCAATCATGCCAGCAAGGTCTACATCATTGTTAGATGAAACCTTGTGCATGATACTAGAAATTTATAATATAATGAAGATACTCTTCTACTGCTTCCGAGTAGAACTCTTGTTTTTTATATTGAACTTTAACTCGTTTATTTGAATTGTAAAAAAATAGTTGCACAAACATTTGACATGTTTGAAAAAAAACTCAAGCTTTTGAAGTGAAAGATTGAAGGATTTTTTTTGCTTCAATATCAGAGTAAAATGGCTTTCAACTAACACATATTAATAGTTGTTGAAAATGATTAAATGAGCACTAAAAAGTTTGTGAAATGTTGATTGAATTTTGCATTAAATGAACTCTGAAAAAGCCAACCGGTGCATTATTGCTGTAATAAATGACCTCTAAAAGTTACTGGAATTAAGCATTATTGCTGCAATAAATGACCTTTTAAAAGTAGCTGAAACGATGCATTGATTGATAATCGAACATTTGATGAAATAATGAAAATTTTGGCCTAGTTAAAATACACGTTTTCTATGGTTTGAAAAGATAATTCAACACAAAAAAAAGTTTCTGATTTAAGTTGATATATCACTAAAAAGTTGTAGAATATAATAATGCACCATTATTTTCACCAATTTTCTGAAAAGTTGCTTGAATTATGCATTGAATGACCTCTGAAAAAGCTGAAATAGTGCATTATTGCTGCAATAAATGACCTCTAAAATGTAACTGAAACTGTACATTAATTGAGCATCGAAAAGTAAATGAAATAGTGAAAAATTGGCATGATTAAAATACACGTTTTATAATATTTGAAGTGATAATTCAACACTGAAAAACTTTCTGATTTGAGTTGATATATAACTGAAAAGTTGTAGAAGGTGATAATGCACCACTATTTTCACTCGTTTTCTGAAAAGTTGCTTGAATTTTTCACTGAATGACCTCTGAAAAAGTTGAAATGGTGCATTATTGCAGCAATAAACGACCTTTGAAAAGTAGCTGAAGTGGTGTATGATGTAAGGTACTTGTACCTTTTTCAAATGATTGTGGATCTAGGAAGGAAGCAAAACAACCTTTAAAGTGAATGGCTCAAAATAGAATGGTTAAGGGTGGTAGACGTATGGGTGAATTGATAGGCTATTTAAATAATGAGTAATGGAAGCGGAAGATAGTTGATAAGGCTATGGTTATGGTGATGAAATAAAAGGATGGTTGTGAGGATAGTATCTTGAAGAAATCTCAAAGAAGAACCAATGCTATATAGAGCAGAGACCCAATCTTTATATTGTTTCTTCAAGGGATGGTGTTAAGTACTTTGACCCACTAGTTATATGAACTAGGAACCAGAAGTATCAAGATGAAAGGAAGGGGTTGACGCCATAAGTATAAAATACTTGATAAGTCGATAAAAAGTCACCAGGACTTAAGAAGAGAATAATCTCACTTTAATTGAATAAAAAGGTGTATTTACAAATGATGGAATGTTTTCCTATTTATAGGAAATGGAGAGACATGGCCGAATAAATACAAGATGATTCGGCCAGCCTATGTATATCCCTATAAAGACATAATTTAAATGCTAAAAGAGAGGATGGTTCGGCCCTAGATGGAGGGAAATGATCCTTGGTCGAATAGTTCTTGTGTCTCCTCAAGTTGGCGCCAATTTGGATGGAAGATGATGCTTGGCCGAATAGGGAAAGGGCTCTTCATCTTGGCGCCTAAATGAGTTCACATGCAAGGCACATGGGGGCTGGTCATATGCACGGTACATGGGTGTTCTAGGAAGCCTTGTGGTGCACCCATGTGCATTGGATGATGGCTGGTCATGTGCTTCTTCTTAGGCGTGCATGTGTCTTCTCCAAGCTAGCTTTGAATGTTGAGCTAGCTAGCAAGCATGGGGCTGTTTGTGAATGATCTTCCTAGCCGAGTCCTTTTGAGCTCCATAACAGCATGTTTAGCTACATTCAGCTACCTTTGTCATCACTTTTAGCAACTCAGCTTCAAATAGTCCAACTAACTAAGTTTAGCTAGCCTGAAGCTTCTCCAGCTGAATCGAGCTTCCCTTAGCATTCCATGAGCTGCCTTGTACTTTGTGAGCTGTTTGTGAGCTATATATGACGTCCAAATCATTCACCAAGCTACTTCAACGTGCATCACACTCCATTGTACCTATATGTGCAAGGAAACAAGGTAAGTTCATGATATTGAGCTAAAACGAGCTAAATACCTTGTTGCCATGTTTGTTTATGGTAATGTGAGCTAAGTATGATGGTCATGAGCTAAGTACATAATGATATAACATATGTAAGCTAATGTATAAGTCCTAGGAGCTAAAATGAATGCACGTGAGCTAACAAATGAATGATTAAGCATTCTGTCATTTCACGAATGAATTGAATCATGCTTAAATGAATGCAAGACTAATATAACATACTTAACATACTTGAAATAACATGTGCATCAATTATAAAGATGTGAATATGTTGTATGCATGAATATCATATAACATGGTATTCATAAATGATAAATGGAAACATGTAATAATATCCTAAGAAATGATATGTAATCATAACATATATTTGAATGATATGAAAGACATGATTAACTAAGCATAGGATGGAAATAATAATATGATAATTTATACTAACATGTGAATGAATGCTTATGATAGAATATAATGTATAAATGATATAATATAAGATAGGGTAATGAAGAACTCCCTTAGAAACAGCAATGAAAAACATCCATGGTGTGATCAAGTCATGGAGAAAGTTGGAGCTAGTTTGGATCGTATCATCCTCCCCTTCTTTTAGGCGATTTGTCCTCAAATCGATGTAGTTTCTCATTGAAGACCTTCTTGATGTAGGAAGGATTGAATCCTCATGTTTTCCTCCAATATATGATTCACACAAAATGCTCAACCTCTTAGCTTCAAATATGGTAACTTCACGTCCTTTGATGGGAGGACACAATGTTTGGGAACCATCACATGTCCTTTGAATGGAAAAGTCATATCCCTTCACAAAAAACTTGATCCTTTTACTTTATTCTTTGAACCATCACAATGCTTGTTAGTGAAAAGGTTTGTCTCCTGGTTGGAGTCATTACGTCTCTTGGTGAAAATAATTGTTCTTTGAATGACTCCTTGGTGCTGATTTAAATCATCATGTCCTTTCACCATTGTGCCTCTACAAATGATTGCCTTTAAGGTTGGTAGTATTTCACCATAAGGATGAAACAAGTTGCTGCAAAACAAATCAAAGTTAGTAAATGAAAAACTATTAACAATATGAATGGAAATAGCAAACCATGGAGGATGTTTATTGGGTGTTGGTTGCTTGATGATGAAAAATTCCATTGGTTGCTGAAATCTCTTCAATAGTTGTAATGTACTTGGAGCCTCAATGATCACAACTTGTGGTACTTCAAGTGACACATCTTTTTGAACTTCAAGTGGCATAATTGTTGAAACGTCAAAGAACATGTCATGTGGATTACCAAAGGTCACACCTATTGGTTCTTCAAAAGACATGTTTCCTGAATTTTCTACTTGAAAAGATGTAACTCTTTGAATATCTTGCAAGGAAAAAGAAATAGTAGAAGAAGAATTGTTAGGTAAAATTTATCCTTCACTCTGCTTCTCTTCTCTGTACTCATCCTTTTCAAATTTGCCACTTTCAATTTTCTCCATTACTTGCAAAACATCCTTTTCAACTCCAACAGATTCATTTCCAATTGTTCTTGTCTCCTCAAAATGTTCTTCTTCAAAGCTTCTTTTTATGTCCTTCATTTTCTCCCATTCTTCTATACGTGATTTGAGGGTAACCTGACATTCATGGACTTGATTTGGAAGCATAGGCGCCAATATGATTTTCTTTCCCTGATGTTGGAATGAGTACTTGTTAGAGAATCCGTCATGGGTGGCTTTCTTATCATATTGCTAAGGACGTCCTAGTATAAGGTGACTTGCACTCATGGGCACCACGTCACAAAGGACTTCATCATTGTATCTTCCAATTGAGAAAGGTACAATCACTTGCTTGGTTACCTTAGCTTCTCCCACATCGTTGAGCCATTGGAGTTTGTAAGGATGAGGATGTTTGGAAGTCTTGAGACCCAACTTTTCCACCATGTGAGTACTTGCTACATTGGTACAACTTCCTCCATCAATGATCACCACACAAATTTTATCTCCCACGTGACATTTGGTATGGAAGATGTTTTCTCTTTGTTCATCATCTTGACTTTGAATGTTCAAAGTCCTTTTGACTACAAAAATGTTGGATGGAAGAGACATGTTAGCAAATAAGGAAAAAATTGAAATTTGTGTAGGACCTTACCAGAATATACTCTCACAAAGCCTCACGAGTCACTCCAAGAAAACTTGATGTCACTCAATCCGCTCGTGTTTGCACTCTAGGACTTTAATGGCTTTTACTTGTCCTCTTCTGATCTCACACACGCTCCAGCCTTTTTCCCTCAATTCTCTTGTCTCAAGTTCTAATGAACTTTTACTCAAGACTATATCGAGTAATTTCACTTGTTTGGCGTCGGCTGCAAATGGTTAGTAGGAATGGAAAGCAAATATAATTGAAAAGGTGGATTAGAACTTAGAAAGAAGAGAATGAAAGGGTTACTTACACAAGTCACTTCACAACCTTCTATCACCACAATCAATTTTAAAGGCTTACTTGAAAATGCTTGGTGATGAGAATTGTTGATGAGTGCTTCCAACTTTTCTTTCTTTTCTTTGTTTTTTCTTCTTTTTGAGTGCTTTGACTTTTGAGTCCTTCAATTTTCTTTGCTGATTTTTTTCTTTTTCTTTGACTTTGCACTTCACTTTTGCACTTCTTTTTGTATTTTTCTTTTTGTTGTTGTTGCACGTTGCTTCTTCCACCAAAGCTCTGATTACCGCTTGATGTAAGGTACTTGTACCTTTTTCAAATGATTGTGGATCTAGGAAGGAAGCAAAACAACCTGCAAAGTGAATGGCTCAAAATAGAATGGTTAAGGGTGGTAGACGTATAGGTGAATTGATAGGCTATTTAAATAATGAGTAATGGAAGCGGAAGATAGTTGATAAGGCTATGGTTATGGTCATGAAATAAAAGGATGGTTGTGAGGATAGTATCTTGAAGAAATCTCAAAGAAGAACCAATGCTATATAGAGCAGAGACCCAATCTTTATATTGTTTCTTCAAGGGATGGTGTTAAGTACTTTGACCCACTAGTTATATGATCTAGGAACCAGAAGTATCAAGATGAAAGGAAGGGGTTGACGCCACAAGTATAAAATACTTGATAAGTCGATAAAAAGTCACCAGGACTTAAGAAGAGAATAATCTCACTTTAATTGAATAAAAAGGTGTATTTACAAATGATGGAATGTTTTCCTATATATAGGAAATGGAGAGACATGGCCGAATAAATACAAGATGATTCGGCCAGCCTATGTATCTCCTTATAAAGACATAATTTAAATGCTAAAAGAGAGGATGGTTCGGCCCTAGATGGAGGGAAATGATCCTTGGCCGAATAGTTCTTGTGTCTCCTCAAGTTGGCGCCAATTTGGATGGAAGATGATGCTTGGCCGAATAGGGAGAGGGCTCTTCATCTTGGCGCCTAAATGAGTTCACATGCAAGGCACATGGGGGCTGGTCATATGCACGGCACATGGGTGTTCTAGGAAGCCTTGTGGTGCACCCATGTGCATTGGATGATGGCTGGTCATGTGCTTCTTCTTAGGCGTGCATGTGTCTCCTCCAAGCTAGCTTTGAGTGTTGAGCTAGCTAGCAAGCATGTGGCTGTTTGTGAATGATCTTCCTAGCCGAGTCCTTTTGAGCTCCATAACAGCATGTTCAGCTACATTCAGCTACCTTTGTCATCACTTTTAGCAACTCAGCTTCAAATAGTCCAACTAGCTAAGTTTAGCTAGCCTGAAGCTTCTCCAGCTGAATCGAGCTTCCCTTAGCATTCCATGAGCTGCCTTGTACTTTGTGAGCTGTTTGTGAGCTATATATGACGTCCAAATCATTCACCAAGCTACCTCAACGTGCATCACACTCCATTGTACCTATATGTGCAAGGAAACAAGGTAAGTTCATGATATTGAGCTAAAACGAGCTAAATACCTTGCTGCCATGTTTGTTTATGGTAATGTGAGCTAAGTATGATGGTCATGAGCTAAGTACATAATGATATAACATATGTAAGCTAATGTATAAGTCCTAGGAGCTAAAATGAATGCACGTGAGCTAACAAATGAATGATTAAGCATTCTGCCATTTCACGAATGAATTGAATCATGCTTAAATGAATGCAAGACTAATATAACATACTTAACATACTTGAAATAACATGTGCATCAATTATAAAGATGTGAATATGTTGTATGCATGAATATCATATAACATGGTATTCATAAATGATAAATTGAAACATGTAATAATATCCTAAGAAATGATATGTAATCATAACATATATTTGAATGATATGAAAGACATGATTAACTAAGCATAGGATGGAAATAATAATATGATAATTTATACTAACATGTGAATGAATGCTTATGATAGAATATAAATGTATAAATGATATAATATAAGATAGGGTAATGAAGAACTCCCTTAGAAACAGCAATGAAAAACATCCATGGTGTGATCAAGTCATGGAGAAAGTTGGAGCTAGTTTGGATCGTATCAGTGTATTAATTGAGCATGTAAAAGTAACTGAATCATTGAATATTGAGTAGACATTTCACTGGAGAGTTGTTGGATGATAATTAATGCATGGTTATATTTGTTTTAAATTAGCTCACTTCAAATGAATCTTCAAAATGCTTGTTATTTTTTCAATTGTATTGAACAAGAAAAAATCAATCTCTCTCTGAACATGATGTTCCCGAAAAATGTAAATCATAGGAAAATGAAGATGAAAATCGAAAATAAAATCAGAGATTATGTTTAAAGTTTGAGATATCGACACATCATTTAAGAGACTCCGCTCAAATATGGAACAATCCTACTCGATGATGACAACGAGGTAGCTGTTATGGTTAGTCTTCATCAATCTTCTAATAATCAAATGGTTGAGATTATTACTAAAACTAAAGATGTTCCTACTTCCTCAATTATTGTATCGATAACCGTAGAAGCATGACCATCATAAGATGTAGATAACCTCGTCAGGAGATTCAATGAAATCCTTGTTGATTTTACTGAGGACGATGAAACTTTTGTTCCACTTATGATGTATGATAACACATCAATAATCAATGAATCTGATATCACCGAGGCTGGTTCAGAGAGACAAGCCTTTGATAGGGCGATGTATGGGAGGCAACCGTTTTCGTGGCTAAGTAATGCAAAATGCTCCGCCCATTTGGGCACATCCACCAACAGCCATGCAACCAGAAAGTTTGCAACCCCAGATGCCTCAATATCGTCATGCAATTACAATACATGAGATAAACTATGATTTCATGAGGAATCATGAGATTCCCTTTATATCTGATATATGTACAACCCATTAGGGGACCTCTGATGACATATCGGTGGAGTTTGGAGTTGGGTTACAGTTTACAAGCAAGAAGGATGTGCAACTAGCTGTGAAGGAGTTTTGTATTAAAGCTCATACGGAATTCACAGTTGTGGAGTATGACCAGAAAATATATTTGTCAGATGTATTAATAAAATAACGTCGACTGTAAGTAGAGGATACATGTCTCATACCTATAGCGAAAAATGTTGTGGGAAGTGATACCTTAGATGACGTATCGGTGGAGTTTGGAGTTGGGTCACAGTTTGCGAGCAAAAAGGATGTGCAACTAGCTGTGAAGGAGTTTTGTATTAAAGCTTATACGGAATTCACAGTTGTGGAGTATGACCAAAAAATATATTTGTCAGATGTATTAATAAAATAACGTCGACTGTAAGTAGAGGATACATGTCTCATACCTATAGCGAAAAATGTTGTGGGAAGTGATAAGGTTCCACAACCAGTACAGTTGTACGTTCAGCTCATTGACACAAGACCACAAGCACTTAGACTCTGATGTCATATGTTCATACGTAAAGCTACTGGTAGAGAAAAATCCAAGGATCCTGGTATCAATGATCGCGACATCAATACAGAATACATTTGGTTATATTATGTCTTATTACAAGTCTTATATGGCCAAACAGAAAGTAATGACACTACTATACAATGATTGG
The DNA here is from genome assembly GCF_006381635.1 of Hibiscus syriacus. Lineage (NCBI taxonomy): Eukaryota > Viridiplantae > Streptophyta > Magnoliopsida > Malvales > Malvaceae > Hibiscus > Hibiscus syriacus. The sequence goes on along the minus strand of NW_024062882.1, from coordinate 3,218,199 downwards.
GATCATTCATATAATGAGCTTCCACATCTGTTGCACGCAATGGAATATTTCATCCCAGGGACCATTGTTCACTCCTATACTTATCTTGCAACCACATTTGAAGGATAAGTTATCCCTATGAAGAGAGTTTTTGGAGGTATGTTCTGGGCTTTCAAGTCGCAAATTGAAGGCTTTCGTTACTACAAACATATGGTTCAAGTTAATGGAACTTCTCTGTACGACTTATACAAAACATGTCCTTATGGTAGTTGTTGCACAAATGGTGACAGAAACATCTTCCCCATTAACTTTTCCATTGTAAAAAATAAGTATGAGGAAACGTGGAATTTCTTTCTATCAAATTTATGCTCCCATGTTATCACCCAGGATGGTGTTTGTATGATCTCAGACCATTCGCCTGGGTTGTTGGCCACGATTGACAGACCAAGAAGTAGGTGGTCCTCTCCGCATGCATTTCATGCATATTGCATACATCATATTGCTTCAAATACTAAGACGAAGTTCAAGAATAAGAAGATAAAGAAAGAGATTATCAACATGGGTAACTTATTTGGTTTCACCTTTCATTTATTTTGTCTTGGTCTTCATTTAAAATTATTATATTTACATCCAACTATTTTTTAGGCAATGCATTATCACAACCGAGCTTCCATACAAGAATGTAAAATTTGAGAAAGTATGGAGAAGAGGTGTATAACTTTGCAATTGATATACCTAGGGAAATATAAGCATACTTATATGACGATAAAGGTCGATGTTACGATCATATGACAACCAATCTTACCAAGTGTATCAATTTAGTGCTAAAAGAGACTAGACATCTTCCGATGGCAAGTATTGTTCGGGAGACATACTTCAGGATGGATGAAGTTTGCGCAGAAAAAAGTGCCCAGATAGAGGCAATGTCCAACAAAGGTAGAAATTGGGCTCCAGATCTAGAGAAAGCAATGACAAAAAATCAAACTCATGCAACATCAATGCATGTTCGTAATTTCACTAGACTAGAATCTGATTATATTGTTCAAGCACTTGTTCGACCATATGAGGATGGGACTTCTGCAACCTAAACTGGTAATCTGAATAGAAGATGGTGTGATTGTGGTTGATTTCAAGCCTTCAAATACCCATGAGCTCACGCAATTACTGCATGTATGCATGTGAATGTAGATTCATACATTTACGCTGATGATTATTATAGTTTGCATACTATGTGCAACATATACAGTTGCGAGTTCAAGTACCTCCGAACGATGCATATTGTTCACCTACTATCTTTGAAGAATGGTTTCCCGATCCGCAATTACGAAGGAAGTTGAGGGGTCCTCCTGAATCTAGTCGAATTCATATTGATATGGATGATCCTTAAAGAGAGCAAGGTCTGCTGAAGCTATGTGGCCACTACAGAGGTGAAGGACACAATAGGAAGCACTGTCCATATCTCCGAAGATATGAATAGTCTGATAAATCCTTTGTAATTATATTCCCATGTTGTACCGATTTGATAAATATCAATGATAATTTTCAGTTTTTTACGTTTCATATATAATTGAAAACTATAATGCTTAACTAAATTCAAATTAATACATTTATTTAAAACATATTTTCAACAAAATAAACATCTTCCGAAAATTGCTTGAAATATTCTTCCCACAAGTGCATGTTTTGGTTCTCTTATAACTCTATCAACTAACCCAACTCCTATTTATAGTTAAAATGTGAGACAATGAACATTGGAACTCGTCACCTCGCTATATTTTTTTGAAAATTAAAATTAACATAATAATCTTGAAAAAATAATTTTTAATGGAACTCAAATATTAAAATATTGGGCCCATAATAAAAAATTATCCCATGGAAATTGTCACCTCGGAGTGACGAGTTCACCCTACCCTATATAAAAATGGCGTAGATCCAAAAATAATTTTTTGAGGTGCCCTATTGGGCCAAAAAAATCTAAGTCATTCCTCCATACATGAGGATATGCTAGACTTACTGAAGACAACATGGATGCCAGACTTTGAAGTGGTATTCCACTCTTTCTTATTCAATGAAAAAATAATATGTTTCATCGTAATATGGGATGTGAGAATTTTAGGAATGTTTGTCCCTCCAACTTGAGGCAATATGACTTGTAAAAAAAATAAATTACTATTCCAATTTTAAGCTATAAGAGACGTCTTCGACAATTTCTCCATACCCAATGATCATAATAATTTACTTGAAGATCTTAGCAATTTATCCAAAGGTCTTATAGATGACGCGAATGTGGTAACATAATATCTTACGGATGGCTTAAATATCTTAGTATTTTTCCAACATTAACACCATTTTCTTAGCATCACGCCTAAATGTCTCAGAGAAGGTTTTAATCATCGCGCCTAATGATTTTATAAATTATCCAAAGGTCTTAGCATTATTTATAACAATATTTCTAAAACATCATGCCCATGAATCTAAAAAATGATTCAAATATTTATTCAGTATACTCGAATGTCTTATAGATGACCTGAAGGTCTTAACATCTTCTTAATATAAATTTTTACATCATTTGAAGAAAAAAAACCTTTATCTTTAAGAATCATGCCCAAAATTCTCAGCATCGTGCTTGAAGGTCTTACAAAAGGTTTGAATGTCTTAATTTTGTTCCTAAATATATTTCTAATATCATTTCTTTAAAATATCATTATCTTTTATATCTTTATCTATTAAACATCATGTTCGAAAATTTTGCAGATGATAATAAAAATCTTAGAGTCATGCCTTGAAGATCTTACGGGTGACCGAGCTTATTTCGATTAAAAGGATATTGTCTTTTGTGGTTTAATCATACTTAAATAAAAAGATGGCAACTTCGTTTCCGATGGCAACAGAACCGTTGATATAAAAATAAGGGTAAACTATGCCAATCTTTGAAAAGATTTTGAAATGTGAAGAGTCACCACCAATCATTTTAAGGTGCAATCGGGACACCATAAAAATGAATGTTTTTAATAAAACATTTTATTTTTAACAAAATACCAAGTTTATGGTCTATAAAAACTATAAAGCAGGTTCGGGAGTCAGTTACGTATGGGAAAGGATTAGCACCCCCACAGTGCCCAAAATTTGGTACCTAGTTTATTACTATATATTTAGAATTTAAAATTTTGAGTTTGAACTTTATCTAATTTAAAAAGCATTATGGATGCAATGTTAAAAATGTATTCTTTTATTAAAGCCAATAGCATTCGCCCCTAGCACGAATGCGGGAGATCAACTATTGTGCCCAATAATCAGACATTGCCTCGATATTTTAAAAATCATGATGCGGTCTTGAAAATGATGTCGACCAATTTTGGGAATCACCAGTAGTCACCCCCTAAGCATATTTGCGGGACAGATACTATTGACTCCCTAATAAGTGAACATTGCCTTAGATTTTAAAAATATGATGCAATCAAACAATTTATTATTAACCCTAATTAAATTAAGGGTAAATTAAGGGTAGATTAAGGCTTTCTCTATCTTAAAGTATCAGATAATGAAAATTAAAGAACCTAGAGGCCCAAGCCTAAAAATATAGACTCTAATATTATTCCTACTTGATTTTATCCAGTTATTAAATTGAATAATTGATATGGTCCCTTGAGAATTTAGGCGAGGGCCAACTTAGATTACTCCTTAAATTAAAAGAACTAGATTGGAATCTAACTAAAAGTGAAGGTTCTAATTAATAACCTATTTAGTTGTGTTAATTTAAAATTCTAATTAAAAGTTTTAGGACTAAAAAAATAAGAGAACTAAATCCAGAGACCTAAATGTAAAACTCTAAAGTTTAGGGACCTAAGTATAAATAAGCTAAAGTTAAAGAACTAAGTTTATAACACTTAAAGTTTAAGGACTAACCAATAAATCAAGGTTCTAATAATTGTTCTAATTAACTATTAAAAATTAAGAGATTGAACTAAATAAGCTTTAAAATTAGTTAATGATTAAAAATTTAGGAATTCAAACAATCAACTCAAGTAATCAGACATTTTATGTGAAAACTCGAATCGAATTGCTCCCTAATTAAAACTAAAGTGAAACACTTAATTGCTAATTCAAATTATATTAGAAGATCCTAATCTAAAGACAATTTCTAGAAAAGGCTAATAAAAAAACTAGAAATACCAATTTAAATGAAAGTAAAAAAATAAATTAAACATAAGATGAACCAACTAATTAAATTAAGAAAAAAAAACATTAGTCTTGCAAATTCAAATAAAAAACAAATTAATTAAATTAAAATTAAAAAATAAAATAAAATAAAATAAAAGGTTAATTAAAAACATAAGGACTAAAATGTTATGAATAGCATAAATTGAGGATCAAAATTAAATTAGAGCATAAATACTTAATCAATGACTAAATTAAAATAAGCAGAAATTAAATAATTAAATCAAAACAAAATAAAAAAATAGATTAGTGACCTAAATATAAAAACACGCTGAAATTAGAGGGACTAAAATGCAAATATACCAATAATACATAGCACTCATGAAAAATGAATAATAACAAAATTGGTACAATGAAAAAGGGCAAATAACAAATTTGGTCCTCGCAAGTTACCAGAACACAAAAACACGACAGCTTTAGGGGGACATACATAATTTCCCCCCTAAACTTCCACTATAAAACACACTTTTCCTTTTTTTTTTCATTTTAAACCTAATACCAAAAATAAAATTAAAAAACTCTCTCAACTCTCCCTTCTCTCTCGATCGAGTAACATCGTCTGTCCACTTTAACTCCTTCTCAACCGCCGCTCCGACCACCACACACGGCAGTTGAAATTCTTAAATCGAACCACAAATGACCCTACTCACTCCAATCTACTCACATATCCCTAAACAAGACCTAAAACCATAAAAAAAACAACCCCAAACGCTCCAAAAAAACTAAAAAAATTGACCCCTTCTCGGCTTCCCTACTCTGACCACTACGATGATGAACCTACCTCTTGGTTTGACTACCCCTCTCAGGTAACTCTTCAACTTCCTTCATTTTTCTCTATTTTTTTCTAAAAGCTTGTTAAAACAAAGAAAAGAAAATAGAAAAGAAAAGAAAACGTTTTTTTCCTTGAAATTTTCTGTTTTTTTATTCCAAAAATGAGGAAGAATCCCCTTTTTACATCTATCTTTCTCAGGTTTTATACCTAAACTTTTACATATACAAAATAATAATAATAATTCTAATCTAACTTGCTCCTCTGATATGCAATGTGCATGATGCTTTTATTTTTAATAACCCGGATTTTTTGGGTTTTGTTGAGATCTCTGATGAGATTTGGTTTGGCTAGGCTTGACGGCGGTGATGATCGGTGCGGCTGGATATAGGACAGACTCAAGCGACGACTTTGAGAACCATCTTGGTATAGTAGCGGCTGAATATATTAGGGTTAGGGTTAGTTTAGGTTGTTAGGTATTGGGCTAGGGTTTTTTAGTTTGGGTCCGAGTTTGGATTTGTAATTGAGCCTGGTTTTGGGTGTTGGGTATAATAATATTTTATTTATTTGTAATGATGATGATGATAATTAACGGTTGAAAATGGTTATTACAGCTGCCCTTTTTTGCTCATTGTAATGGAACTGGAATAGAGCAAAGACACAAAGCTCCATTTTTCAACGTGATCATTGCTTGTCGAGCTGTGAGTTATTCTCGTTATGAACACTTTACTGGGGATGTCAATCCACCTTCTTTCCTAATTGAATACATTTTCTTTTGAAGCTGCTGACCCAATTGCTTTACGATGATTGACCAAAGGTGATGCTGATCCAACTTCTTATGTGATGGACGATCAAAATGTTGAACAAGTTCTTCTCATTATGAACTTATTCTCTCGAAAATGTTGACCCAACTCCTTATGTGATGGAATCAATCATAATGTTGATGCTGATCCAACTCCTTATGTGATTGATGAGACAAGGTCGGTGTTGTTCCAACTCCTTATGTGATGGAATCAAGCTAAGGTTGAACAAGTTTTTCTTATTATGAACTTCTTATCCTTCATCGAATGAGTTCTTCCCACTATGAACCCTTTCATTGGAAATGTTGATCCACCTCCTCCTGTGATGGATTCGAACAAAGATGATGAACAATTTCTTCTCATTATGAACTTATTCTTCCTTATCGAATGAGTTCTTCTCATTACAAACCCTTCCATTGGAAATGTTAACTGCTTTATCATATATTTGAAAAGTTTTAAACCTACAAAAGATTATCATATGTCCGTGATTTTTATTTAAAGTATCCGAAGGTAATGACCTAATGATCTTCATTTTTTGTTGAGATCCATTTCTTTCAATGGTGAAAAATATGGATGATTCATTGCTAAAGTCATGACATGAAAACTTTGTTTACTCATTGAATTCTTGTCAGATGTTCAAAATTTGATGAAAAATGAATATGTATGCTCCTACTTTTGCAAATGCCTAAATATACGCATGATGTGATGTTCGTGTTTCGAGCTCTATGGTCTTATAGATCTTTATTTTTTCTATCTTTGTTGAGTCTTCATCTTTCCTGGGTCCCTACCTCATCTGTGATCCTACCTTTTTTCACTTCCAAAATCAAGATTGATCTCTTATCATTCTATGCATGCTTCTTCCTGGGAGCGGCCGGAGGTATGCCTTGGAACAAAATGTGTTATTGTCATTTCATTATTCATTTTTTCATTCAGGTTATTGACATCTTTCGTGTCACCTTCTGTCAACCACTTGCTTCAAGGAGTGTGAATATTAACGTGGTATCTTGCCTTGGATTCCCTGTCCTTTATAGATTAATTCAAAGTAGTACCGAGAAATTACTTGTTTGAAATCGGGTTATGGTAGTTTGTTTGTGACATAGAGAAAAATGAATGATCTGAAGCTTGAAGTGATAATCATGAAATTTATTGATAAAATATAGGTTTTTTACACAAAGCATGGAAATCGAAAGAATTGGATAAAAACTCTAGAAACAAAATATATATGTCTCAATGAATTATAGCAAAGGTGTTCTTGAATCACTCAGTTTGACACCTCGAGTGATCCTCTGTCTGGGAGATCTCAATGTCACAAAGTTGTCTACATATTTGAAGTCTCTCACGAACTATCAAACATTCGAGAGGGTTTATTTGTCAGATGCCACAATAGTAAAATTCATTTGAGCCTCATTTTCAGGTTTTCAACTCAAATCCTTCCTTTGGTCTTAAGACACCCTTTACGAATTTTCATCTTGAACCCTCCTTTTTATTTTCACCTTTTTCCTTATTTTTTCTTTTTCCTTTTTTTCTCATTTCTCTTTTTTCTTTTTTCTTTTTTCATTTTTCTCATTTTTCATTTTTTTCTTTTCTTATTTTTCTTTTTCTTATTAGCATAATATTTCTTGACAGAGTCTGAATTTATTGGGTTCCTCGACACTTTTCCGTCCATCTCTACCAAAATTAACGCTCCTCCAAAAAAAGGCCTTTTTGACAATGTATGACTCTTCCCAATTAGACATCCATTTCCCATGAAAATCCTTATGAATAGAAAGGATCGTTTTAAGCAGTAGATCACCCTTTCAAAACTCTCTTGGGAGAACTTTCTTATCGTGTGCTCGCATCATCATTCTCTGGTACATTTGTCCACGATATATAGCTTTCAGTCTTTTTTCTTCAAAAATATTTAGTTTATCAACCCAAGATTGAACCCATTCTGCTTCATCTAAGTCTACTTCTTTCAAGACTCAAAGTGATGGAATTTCAACCTCAATGGGTATGAAAACCTCTGTTCCATAGACTAAAAAAGGGGTTGCCCCTGTCGATGTTCGCACAGTGGTCCTATATCCATATAAGGCAAAGGCTAATTTCTAATACCAATCTTTGTAGGTTTCAGTAGTCTTCGTAATGATCCTATTGATGATTTTGTTTGTCGCTTCCATTGCCTCATTCATTTTCAGGTGATAGGTTATAAAGTTGGCAAGTTTTATCTTAAACTATGCACAAAGTTCATCCATCATCTTGTTATTCAGATTAGTAGCATTATCTTTGTATATGTGATTATCCTTTCTGGCAACCCATATCGAGATATTATTTCTCTCTTTATGAACTTGTAAACTATATATCTTGTGATATTGGAATATGAAGCAGCCGCTACCCATTTAGTGAAATAATCAATTTCCACTAAGATAAAGCGATGATGTACATTTAAAGCCTTTGGTGTAATTGCCCCAATGATGTCCATACCCCACATGGAAAACGACCAAGGTGAGATTATAACATGTAGAGGAAAAGGTCGTGCCTGAACTTTATCCGTATATATCTGGTATTTGTGGCATCTTCTTACATTTTTGATACAATCTATATGTATTGTTGCCCAATAGCACCCTTATCTCATGATTTTCCTTGCCATAGATAAACCATTTGTATGTGTTCCACATGTTCCACTATGCACCTCTTCCATAATGGTCTTTGCTTCTTTGGCAGTCACACATCTTAACAAGACTTGATCGCTACCCCTCCTGTATAAGATATCTTCACCGAGGAAGTATACGGCTGTCATTCTCCTTATTATTTTCTTGTCAATTTCTGATGTTCTTGGAGGATATGTTTGGTATCTTATATACTGTAAGATATCATAGTACAATGGATGGTCATCCACTTCTTCTTCTAGGAGATAGCAATGTGCCAGGATTTCATACACTTGTGTTGCGTGTTGTTAGTACTATAAAATATACGCAAATAATGTGCAAGTATACACAATCGCTCAAGTAATAAATTGATGAGTGAGTATCGTCTCCACATGGATTGGAAGGATATTTAGTAAAGTTTATGCACTAGTCTATCTAAGTATAGTTAGTCTTGATAAATACAAATGTCACGGCAATGGATATGTGTATGCTGGTGAATGTGGATTGATGGTGTGATGGTGTAGCAAATGGAAATGTAGTGGCAAGAACAGATATTCAATGTTGGAAATGATGAAATGTCAAGACAATGAAAAATGGTAAAAACAGTAAATAAAAGATAAATAAAATAAAAAGAAGATAATCCTCACATGAAAAGCTTTCAATGGAATGAATGGTAGGGATTGATCTAATAATACTAAACTGATATCTCAGGCATATTTAAGCTATTTGGTCTTTACTTACTCAACAGGGCTTTCCTAAAATGTTCTCACAGGAACCTAACAGAATAGGATGCCAAGGCATCTGCTCTCACTCAACGATGTTGGACAACCTACCCTATTGATAAAGAAACCCTTTTTAGTCGTTGAAATCCTATCCTAGTCTCTTCCGAGATCTAAGGGATTAGGTTATAATATTCCTACGCCGGTTCAAAGCCCTTTGAAATACTATAACCCATTGCTTATGAGGATCTTGTCTTGCGTTTCTTCCGAATACTTACAAGTATTTTTAGCTTAGGATTCTTCTGAACACCTAACCTTTATCTAAGAAATGGACATTTCCATGCCTCTTACAAGCCTAGATGGTGAAGCATTCATAAGCAAAGCAAATAAAGAACCAAAATAAACTTAAATATACCATTAAAATAAAGTTAAAACATCCATTAAACCAACCACCACCAAATAAGTTAGTTCATGGTGGGGTTCGAAATATCCATAGAAAAATCCACAAAATATTCGTTCCAACAACCCACAAATATAATAAATAAAATAACAGCAAAGGGAAGTGAGAAAGAGCCTTCGAAGCACCACCGGAGGTCTCCTCGGCCACCACGAACCACTTTAGCTCGCTATCTCCTCTCGTCGCCTAGCTCGCCACTCCTTGAAGCTTTATCAATGGAGGAAAACCCAAGGAAGAAGAAAGGAAAAGGGAAAATAAAAATCTGATTTTTCTGCTACAATATGCGTCTCCTTTTTTTCACCCACTCTCTCTCTCTTGTGAGGTGTAATATATAAAAAACATCTAGGGGTAATGATGAGGTTGTTGGGATATTGTTGGGTGCAAAATACCCCTCATACCCCTAGAATCACATGTTGTGCATGAACCTTATCCTCCAAGTGTCAGTGGTCCCCTAGCAGGCTGTTACAGCCATCATTTCACGTGCAGAGCCAGCTGTCCACGTACAACTGTATATTTTTGTCGTTTTCTGTGCCAGAAATGCCGAGGCATTTCAATCTGCTTTAGCAACGTGTGATGCCGTGGTATTACTTCCCAGCTCTCCTATTTTGCTTTTTATTTCCTACACATACTAAAAACCACAACTTCCTCTTCATATAGCACCTTAATAAAATAAAATAACACAACCACCAAAAATGCAATTATATGCAGCTACATACATCTAAAATGACCTATATATACCCTTAAACAAACAATAACTTAAGTTGAAAAGGCCTTAAAAATAGTCTTTTTACGGAGTTATCACACCCCTAAACTTAAGTTATTACTTGTCCTCAAGCAATAGATAACAATTAACACAATCAAAATGTCATGGCAATTTCAACAGTAGGATAACAAGACAATAATTGAATTTCAACCCTCAGAATAGTTGGCTTCAACAAGCTAGACATATCAAGAATTCAAGTACTTTTCCCTAGGTCAAGATTCTTTATGGTTGTGTGTGTGTGTGATTGTATCTAATCAATACTTAACGAATTTAGGCAATTTCTAATTGATTTCCCTAGTTTCGCCACAACATTTACTCATTCATTAAGCAAATTTATACTCCCTTTTCATTTAGTACACATTTTTTTCTTTTTTCTTTTCTTTTTTTTTCCTTTTTTTTCACTTTTTCACTTTTTTACACTGCTACGAAGGGAGTCAGCTCATCACACCTACCATTCCACACTCTAGGTAAAAGGGAGCATACCTTCCACCCCCAAACTAGCCAGGCAAAGTTATCCCGTGACTACTTTCATTCACTCGTATGCGCGTGGCTCTCATTTATTAAAGAGAGTTCCAAGCAATGCTACAGCAAAGAGGAGTGTCCCTCTACAGCTATGCCGAAGCATTTATTCACGATTAAACAAAATTCAGAGATAAGGGAGTTCTTAAACAGTGATTTATCATTTAAGCATAATACCATATTTTAATGCCAAGGCTAACCAGAGTTCTTTCATAAAAACTTCCTAAGTTCTTTAAGTATAGAAAACATACAAATTGTGTAAGAATAATTTACAAAGCATCAAGCCCTAGAGTCAGTTCTATTATTCTTAATAGTCATTTACATTCAATTTCTAGTCTAAAAAGTTCATCTTCATCAGGTATCATCAAAACATTTCATCTAACTGTCCTACCATTTACTGATGCCATGGCATAACATTATGTTAATATTATCATGCACATGTTCTACAAAGAACACTACCTCCCCCAAACTTGAGAGAAGCATTGTCCTCAATTTTGAATAAAAACTAAGTTAAAACTAGACTACATGTGATGCGATGTAATGCAATGCAAGGTACCTTGTCTTCCTAAGATGGTGGTGGAGTCACGCTGGCAGTGCTAGTAGTATTGTGTCTGGTGCACTTTCTCAGTGATGTGGGGCTTTTGTCAGGATCAGAACTGGGTTCAGCAGGTGGTGTACTAGGTCCTTCAGTGTTCTTAGATATTGATGTCTCTATACGCCCAACAGATGACTTCAGACGTCATCTAGTCCATGCTGACTGGGTTAGCATCCTCTGACTTGGGTGTACTGTCTTGCTGAGTGACATTTGCAAATGTCGTGGCATACTAAAATGATGGCAAGATCTTGTCAAGGATAACCAGAAGATTATAAGCCCAATGTGGGAGCATCTCCTTATGAACAGGTGCAACGACTGCGTCTTGTTAGAGCCTCAATTGCATCTAGCTTTGTCGTGGCATATTGGTTTGCAACAGCCTATGAAGTTCCCTCGTGAGATTTCATCATATTCATCCTCTAGAACACCCTTCATTCTAAAAAGAACTAATATTAAAATAAAGAAATAAAACAAAGAAAAACAAACAAACAAATACTCACGACAAAACAAAACTTCTAAAACATAAAAAAAAAGGTTCAAGGGATGCAAACTCCAAAACATCATGAATTGTCATGGCATTTTTGTCGCGTTCGATTGGAGCACCAGTATAGACCAAAATGCTCCACATATATAATAGCGCCACCTTCAGTGTAAGTCGATAGAACCTGATTTGTAGGACCTTTACAGTAGTCCTCTCTTTTCTCTCCCCGTTGCAGTGGCATCTTTTAATTGCTTGGGCAGCAAAGTTGTTCAAGAAGTAGGGGTCATCATCCTGCATCAATCTGTTCTTGTCCTGGCTATTCAAGTACGGAGCAAAACACCACTAACAAGAAAATTGACAATGTCAGCGTACCACGACAATGTCGTGGCAAATAATAATTTCTCATCAGGGAATTGTTTCTCCATTTTATTCCTTAGTGCTTTAACAATTTCTAGCCTAGAAAAATGGGCAACTAATTGGGGTTGAGTAAATTCAATGAAATCCATAGGTTCAGATTTCGTACCTGGTCTAGCTAAGAGTAAGCTAGATTGACCCGTCTCTTTTGAAATATCCTTAAGCTCATCTTTGTCTTCTTCATCGAGCTTCAAGTACTCACAAGTGCCTACAAAATTATCGTGGCATAATCTGCAGCTTCCCTTTGGTCATCAACTTCTGCTAGTGGGGTTTTTTCTTTTGCCATGGCATTATTTTGCTTGCCATCATCGGGTTTACTCATTAAACATCCAACTTTGTTCTCAAGCGAATGTAAGTCCTCTTGCAATTGAGACTCTTCATGTAAAATCTCATAGCTAGGTTCTTCGAGTTTCCCCCCCCCCCCAAACTTAGCATCTTTGTAGATATAGGTGCCATTCCCTGAGGTGAATGTACTAAATTGCTCACTGCCTTTAACCTTAGTGACTTCAGTATCACTAGGCAATATGTCTGGTTGGTATTCTTGTAATGTTGTGGCAATTTGATCCACTTGCATTTCCAAAGCTCTCAAAGACAAACTATGACTTTGCAACCATGCCCCTTGGCTTTGTAATAATTCTTCTTGACTCTTAATAGATGCATCGTGATCTTGTAATAGAGCCTTTGTAGTTGCCATAAAGTCTTGCATAGTGGCCTCTAGAGAACTTGTATTAAGTGAAGATGTTGTCCCTTGATTATGCCATGGCATATTCGTTTGAAAGGCTGGGGGCTCATCTATATACTGCTGCTGAGCGAGATGACTGACATTACAAGCTCCTTGATTTTCCCATGAGAAATTGGGATGCTGACTTCATCCATTGAAGCTTCCCACATAGTTGATGGACTTTTGATTGTTTAGGCATTCACATTCATGGTGATTGCCTTGGCATAACAGACATGCCAAGCTATCAACCTTCACTTCTTTCACCTCCTAAGAATTTTGCAAATTCTTCAACATATTGGTGATGGTAGAGAGTTGGGTCGACACTGAATCTTCATCTTCCAACTTGAATGTCCCAGATGCCTTCCTTATAGTTTCAAACCTTGAAGAGGGAAATTGGTAATCATGGTTAGCAATTCGATCAAGAATGCCAAAAGCCTCTTCAGGTGATTTGTCAAGAAAAGTGCCATTTGTCCAGGCATCTAGCATCATCCTCGTGGGTGCATTAGCTCCATTGTAGAACATCACGACTTGAGTCCAGTCGTGGAATCCATGGTTGGTACATTTGCGAAGCAATTCTTTGTAGCGGTCCCAACACTCATGCATTGACTCGTCATCAGCTTGGTGAAAAGATGTTATGGCATTCCTAAGATGGTTGTTCATATTCGGTGGATTATGCCGTAGCAAAATAATTTTGCACAATTCAGCCCAAGACCTTATAGAGCCGGAAGGTAATCTATTTAGCCATGCCCTGGCATCATCTTTCAAAGAATATGGAAAAAACTTCAATTTCAGCACATCTTCATGAACACCTTCTTGTCGAAAGGAGTCACAAACCTCTAAAAATTCTCGAACATGTTGCCTTGCATCCTCATGAGGAGCACCACCAAACTTTCCAATCAAGTCCAACATATCGAACATAATCGGTTTGAGCTCGAATTGGGTTGCCTAAATCTTGGGAGATATAATAGCAGGTTTTAGGTCATCCAAGGTGGGAGCTAAGTAATCTCTAATAGTTTGTGGTCGAGCAGTATTCCTAGCATTTGGAATTGTCGTGGCATTTAGAACTGCAGGAGCCTTCACTTGATTTTAAACAACATGAGCCTCAGGTTCTATATGAAATAATGGTTCTTTGGGTCTTTTACGTGTCAAGCGACAACGTAACACCTGAAAAAGGTAAACACAAAAACAAGTAACTATGTACAAAGAAAATAAATAAAACGGTGCAACAACTAAACTCAACATCATCAATTGACAATCCCTGGCAACGGCGCCAAAAACTTGTTGCATGTTGTGAGTACTATAAAATATACGCAAATAATGTGCAAGTATACACAATCGCTCAAGTAATAAAGTGATGAGTGAGTATCGTCTCCACAGGGATTGGAAGGATATTGAGTAAAGTTTATGCACTATTCTATCTAAGTATAGTTAGTCTTGATATATAAAAATATCGCGGCAATGGATATGTGTATGCTGGTGAATGTGGATTGATGGTGTGATGGTGTAGCAAATGGAAATGCAATGGCAAGAACAGATATTCAATGTTGGAAATGATGAAATGTCAAGACAATGAAAAATGGTAAAAACAGTAAATAAAAGATAAATAAAATAAAAAGAAGATAATCCTCACGTGACAAGCTTTCAATGGAATGAATGGTAGGGATTGATCTAAAAATGCTAAACTGATCTCTCAGGCAGATTTAAGCTATCTGGTCTTTACTTACTCAATAGGGCTTTCCTAAAATGTTCTCACAGGAACCTAACAGAATAGGATGCCAAGGCATCTGCTCTCATTCAACGATGTTGGACAACCTACCCTATTGATAAAGACACCCTTTTTAGTCGTTGAAATCCTATCCTAGTCTCTTCCGAGATCTAAGGGATTAGGTTATAATATTCCTACGCCGGTTCAAAGCCCTTTGAAATACTATAACCCATTGCTTATGAGGATCTTGTCTTGCGTTTCTTCCGAATACTTACAAGTATTTTTTAGCTTAGGATTCTTCTGAACACCTAACCTTCATCTAAGAAATGGACATTTCCATGCCTCTTACAAGCCTAGATGGTGAAGTATTCATAAGCAAAGCAAATAAAGAACCAAAATAAACTTAAATATACCATTAAAATAAAGTTAAAACATCCATTAAACCAACCACCACCAAATAAGTTAGTTCATGGTGGGGTTTGAAATATCCATAGAAAAATACACAAAATATTCGTTCCAACAACCCACAAATAAAATAAATAAAATAACAGCAAAGAGAAGTGAGAAAGAGCCTTCGACGCACACCACCAGAGGTCTCATCGGCCACCACGAACCACTTTAGCTCGCCACTCCTTGAAGCTTTATCAATGGAGGAAAACCCAAGGAAGAAGAAAGGAAAAGGGAAAATAAAAATCTGATTTTTCTGCTACAATATGCGTCTCCTTTTTTTCACCCACTCTCTCTCTTGTGAGGTGTAATATATAAAAAAATATCTAGGGGTAATGATGAGGTTGTTGGGATATTATTGGGTGCAAAATACCCCTCATACCCCTAGAATCACATGTGGTGCATGAACCTTATCCTCCAGGTGTCAGTGGTCCCCTAGCAGGCTGTTACATCCATCATTTCACGTGCAGAGCCAGCTGTCCACGTACAGCTATATATTTTTGTCATTTTCTGCGGCAGAAATGCCGAGGCATTTCAATCTGCTTCAGCAACGTGTGATGCCGCGACATTACTTCCCAGCTCACCTATTGTGCTTGTTATTTCCTGCACATACTAAAAACCACACCTTCCTCTTCATATAGCACCTTAATAAAATAAAATAACATAACCACCAAAAATACAATTATATGCAGCTACATACATCTAAAATGACCTATATGTACCCTTAAAAAAACAATAACTTAAGTTGAAAAGGCCTTAAAAATAGTCTTTTTACGGAGTTATCAACTTGCATCTTGATTGGCATCATGTATACTTTCCTATTTTCCTTAAACATCACAACCAACGTTGCCAAAGCATCGACCATTTGATTGTCCTCTCAGGGAAGATATCTAAATGTATTATCTTCAAATTATTTCAATAGTTCAAGGACCATATTTCGATATTCCATTAATTTTGGGTCCTTTGTCTCCCATTATCCCTTAGTTGATATACTACTAATGAGGAATCTCCATATACTTTAAACGTCTTGAATTTTCTCTCAATGGCTTTTTTAACCCCATAACACATGTTTCATATTCTGCCATATTGTTGGTGCAAAAGAATTTCAATCTACATGTGAAAGGATAATGGATTTCTTCTGGGGAAATCAATACTACCCCAATTCCTTTCCCCAAAGCGTTAGAGGCTTAATTAAAGTACAATTTCCAGGATTTTTCATCCATGGTACTTTCTTCTTTAGTGGAGATGCACATCAAATCCTTGTCTGGAAAATTGAAGTTTAGAGGTTCGTAATCTTTCGAGGAACGACTCGCAAGAAAGTCGGCTATGGCACTTTCTTTTATTGCCTTTTGGCTCACATACACAATATCAAACTAAGATAACAATATCTACCACCTAGCCAATCAGCCAGTCAGAGCATAGATTCCATTAGAAATTTTAGGGGATTCATCCTTGATATTAACCACGTGGGATGGTATAACATGTACTGCCTGAGCCTTTGGGTTACTCAAACTAAAGCACAACACAACTTTTGAATCAATGGGTATCGAGTCTTGCAATTAGTGAATTCTTGCTCAGGTAATAAATGTCTCTTTCATTTGTTCCTGACTCGTCTTGTTGTCCCAACACAAACCCCATTGAATTCTCAAAAACTGTTAAGTAGAGAATTAATGACCTTCTAGGCACCGGTGCTACTAGGATTGGAGCATTGGATATGTATTTCTTGATAATCTCTAAAGTCTCTTAGAATTCGTCGTTTCACACCTCAAGGTTATTCTTCCCGAGCAATCTGACTACCAGATCACATTTATTTGTCATTTGGGAAATGAACCGAGATATATAGTTTAGTCTTCCAATGAACCCTCAAACTTTGTTTTTTTGGTTGCTCTCTCGGTGCAAAGGCCTTATCTTGACTAATTCATATCAATCCATGTCGTACACCTGGCTTAAATGGATAAGTTTCTCAGTAGAGATTTTCTGCATACACAAGGACTCGAACTCGAAACTTTACTCAAGCGATATCAAACTGCTTACCACTAGAACCAACCCTGTCAGTGATTAAATAGACATTTGTCTAGCTAAAGATATAAAACTGAATAGAAGTCCTTTAAACCCTTCTATTCGAGTTATAGATATATATGTATATGTTTATTATTTGATCCATATATTTTATATATGAATAAATTACGTGTTTAGCATTTAAATTATTAATTTTATTTTGTTTTAGTACTTAAATTTTTAACTTTTTTAAAATCATGCTTAAAGTTTTAGTTTTTCGTTTCTTTTTAGTACACTTTTCAAAATTTAACATTAAAATTTGAAGGAAAAAAATAAAAGTTTATGTACTAAAATGGAGAAAAAGTGATAGTTTAGGTACTAAACGCATTAAGTTTATAACAATGGGTACTAAAATGAAACAAAATAAACGTTAGGTATAGTTTTTAAAAAATTAAAAATTTAGGTACTAAAACGAACAAAAACTGATAGTTTATGTATTTAATGCGTACTTTACCCTTAAGTATATTGTGCCCATTATTTATAAATTACTTTGTTGTTCTGCCTACATGCCTCAAATTGTGTAAGATTTTTGATGCATTTACGGGTTGAATGTGTAATAAAAACTGTGTATGTCTTAAAAAGAAATATCCTCAAATTAACATCGAAATTAAATCATACAAATCCAAACAAATTATCCTCAAGATAACGTTGAAATCAAATCATACACATTCAAACAAATCTTAGACAACCCCACAGTGACATTGAAACATAATCATACACACGACAATAATAACACTCGCTGAAAGTTTTTGAGTATCATTTCCCTTCGATGAGTCCTCTAAACCTTTCATTTTGAACAAAAATTAAAATTAATGTTAATAAATGAAAACAAAAATCATGTAATGTTAGCAATCAATGGTAATTGACGATAATAATGGTCTTTAATTATTTAAACAACTTACCAGAAAATTTTAGATTTTATGGCCGACATTTGAAGTGAATAATATAGTTGCATGTAGACTCTGTACACTTGAGAATTTCTCTTCTGCAACGCTGACCACACGACTAGTAGTTAGGGTAGTCCTAAGCCTTACTAAGAAACCGAAGATCATGCGGGTGACGATCATAAGGCAAAATGATCCCATCCTTGAGAAATGGAAATTCTCCAAGAATACAATTGGGATGAGGAGCAGTACTTCAGACTAAACAACAATAATACGAGAGGCTTGGATCTCTTTTCCCTTCACCGATGTCACAATAACAATGCTTTGAATAATCATTGCAGGTGATCATAAGGTTTACCTTGTGTTGATCAAATTTGTGAACAAATGCATGTGGTAATGATAAGCATTTGAAATCCAAAGTAAAACTGCATTTTCCTCATCTGAATGCACCATACGAACTCTTGTTGTTGCCACAGCCATTACATCGCTAATTGCATTTGAAATCATAAAACAGGAAGTGCTCGTGTCCTTGAAATTCAATCACATCAGGAACTTTATCACACCTTAAGCAAACATTGAAGTATCCTCCCATATCGTAGAAGAAACCACTACAAGGTCGACAGCACAAGTCACAATACCCGAAGTTTTTGGAGTTGAGAGTGGCGATATATCGACAAGACCAATGACGCTTTACTCTTGGAAACTCAGCACAGTTTTTGTGAAGACATAAATGACATTCTGGTTCAGAACAGTAATAAAACAGAGTTGAGACAGGTAGCATGCACCCATCACATCTTCTATTAGTTTCCACCTCCATCTTGTCTGCTAACACCAAGCAATGTCTTCCATGCCTGAAGTGTTCAATCTTTGTGGCTTCTCCATCTTCACTCACCTCAACAACGGTAGTGATGGAAGACTGCATAGACTTAGATGAACTTCCATAAAGCTCTTCTCATTGGTTTTCTCGGTCAACTACTTCATAAAACCTGTCATCTTCTAGGGCACAATTCACATGGACAATGTAATTGCAACTAGACTTCACACAAGAGTAACTCCCACGCTCAAGTTACACTTCATTGAAACAAATCTTACAATCTTTTCTTGTAAGCTCTTGTGTTTCAAGAAAATATTTGTGAAAAAGACAATGATGATGTCGTGAAAATTTGATAATGTGTAGGAGTTTTGTGCAGTGTTTGTGGACTATGATATTGCATGTAGAACATATATAAGGTAATTGGGTGCTGATGGAGGCTTTTATCTTCAACAATGGCAATCGACCAAGCACGGAGAATATTGATCTTAAAATGGCAAACAGAACAATAATAATGAACATTCTAGAGACGTCGTGCTTGCACCAGAGACCTCAAGAGATAGCAACAATCCTTTAACCACTAAGATAATCTCTATATACCCATATCATAATTCATAAACTCTAAATTTTATATTTGAATGACAATTTGAACGCTATTTTGTGTATATATATTCATTTACATTTTCTAAAACTTACGTGTTTTACATGAAAATACACTTAGTCTATTAAAATTGTATCCTTTATATTTTTATTTAGTTTCTCCCCAAATTTTGGTATATTGGCTTTCAACAAGTATCTAAATTATAATCTTATTATTGTTTTAATAATAATTTTTGTAAAAACATTTAATTAATAATATAATGACACGTTGTAGACGTCGAAAGAAACGCAATTTATAAATATTAAAGACTATGGTAAATTTATTTTCTCTTTTTATATAAAACATACTTCCATATCATTAACCATGAATGGCATCAAGCGCCAATACATCAGAAATAGAAGTACGAAAATCATAAGATAAAAACAAAGGCAAAGATAAAAAGACTGAGCTAAACTATGAACATCCGAATTAGCGGATCGACGTATGCCATGAACCTGTATGCGAGGATGATCACGTAGCAGACGACGTGACTCGGTTAATTGGAAACCAACGATAGACATGTCAAGCTGCAGATGGGTCAGCTGTCGGACAACGTTTAGGGCATCACTTTCAATGGTAACCGCAGAAACCTGCAGATCAATTGCCATTTGAATCCCAGCTCGGATTGCATCTGCTTCAACGACATCAACATTGGAAGGACCTAAGTAAAGCGAAGCATGACAAGTGACAACCAAACCTTTATGATCTCTAGCCACTACACCAATCGCCGATTTGCCGTAATCAATCAAACAAGCTGCATCCAGGTTAATCTTTATGGTCAATTTATTATATCATCACAATTAATTTTCCTTACTTTATTCTTTCGAGAAATCAATTTGGCCAATTTATTTCAAGATGAAAACTAACAAATCCGAACTAACGTAAACTATTTATCAGCTATCAAGATGAAAATTGATATCCAACATAGATCTAAAAGATGGTAGGTATGTTCGCATGCATGCATGCATGTATGAATGTATGTTCAAACTCTTGTGGTCTTAAAACATGTATTAGGGAACTTAGGTGCCTTTTATTTTCTGTATATACTACAATATGACATCCCATTGCCGGGGGATGTCCATGAATAAGCACAACTATGGTAAAATGCACACCCATAGTTGATAATGAGGTTCAGTTTTTAGAACCAAGCAGCTTCTTCCATCTGGCATATCCTAGGATAAGCAGGAAAATCAGCACACTCCTTACAGTTATACATCCCACAGATATATCAAATAGCCCGTCCGTATTGTTCCACGTATAAGGGATGTTCATGCCGAACCACCCGGCTATCAATGTTTCGATGGCTATGACGAAACGATGCGATGGTCAATGTCAATTGAAGTTGAATGAGCTCGTTTCGTTGGTTGTTGAGTTGGATGTTAACCGTAATCTTCTGTATCGTCGGCGTACTCTCATACCTGCAGATGTATCAAGTGAAAGAGATGAAAGTAGATGCATCGATTCCGCATGATAAAGACAAATACTCACAGATAATATCTTGTTTTGCGTTCTGTCCAGCTGCACGAAATATGCCTCGAGAAACATCTCTAAATCCTCGACATCATCGTCATCCAAACTGTGGCTGCTCACCAAATACACGAGGCATAATGGTGGTGATGCTATTTGAGGCTGCAGCTCCTGATAAAACCTCCAATTGCTGGTTTTGGATCCACTTTTCTTGTCAAATACAAATTTTCCATATCTTCATTGTCATCCAGCAGATGTTCAATTTCATCCCTCACCTGACATTGAACTGGTACTCGTTAATGTTTGACACAAAAAATCAAATATGGGTAATTGATGCAGCATCAACCAGTTACAGCTTTAATGAATCATATTTCTGTTTACACATTAATTTTTTTTATAGCAAATAGTAGTTTCGACCCGATCCTTGGGAAGTTATATTCGTATTCCAATCATTCTGACATGTCATGAAATTGGTCCTCCCTCCCTTCAAAGACAGAGACGTCGAATCCAGATAAGGAGCATTCTCCTCATGGGCAACAGCTAGGACATAGAAAGAAACAAATGGATGCGAAAAGAAACATACATCGAAAAACACCTTTTGTACACGTGCAAGAAGAAAGAAGACGAGTGAGATTGCTTTTCAAATTCCGCACATGCTCCAGATTCTTGGTACTGACATTTCGGGCCAGTTCATCCAACACAGGGTAAGCATCCCTCTCGAGTTCTGCCACACTTTCATCCAGAAACGAGCAGACAACCTCTAATGCTATCTCCAAAACCTGAAACTCGAATGGAAGTTCACACTGCAAACCCTCCATGGCTTCAGCAACAGGCAACCACTGTCCGCCAGTTGAAACATGGGTCTCTCTATCATTTACACCCTCCGTGCCCGCTCCTCGAGTCTTATATGCACTTCTATGAGGAAGTTGTAGTCTTAGTTGGTCCACGAACTGAAGAACCTCCTGTTGTAGAGGATTCAGTATGAGAACTTCTTCAGCTGTAACTGTAGCCTTTATAAACTCTAAATTGACAACCATGGCTTTCTCTCGGGCTGGAAATTACACGATAGAATCTCAGAAAGATATCGTAATTGTTTCATGATAACGATGAGCTAACAAAGCATCCAATATCCTTAATTGTTTGGTACATATATCTAGATAGTGAAATAGAAAGGTGAAAACAGATTAGAATATCTAGAGAAAATTCCATCAAATGTTTCAAGATAATGAAGTAAGACTAAGGTACAAAAAGAATTGAAATAAGAAAAAAACGGAATAGTCTCGAGTGAATAAAACTGAACGATAATTCACACCCTTCCTCCTTTGGGAGCAGACAAGAAAATAGCAGAATACACATGCTTGGTTCACAGCTGTATTTTCTGGTGCCGCATCAAAAGAGATTCTCAATCACAAAAGTGCTAATTGCTAAAGAATTCATGTGATTAAGCATGGTGGTGTCATGTATATGTGACCTTAACATGGGAGTTTTTCTAACCGAGGTCTGCTGAACATTATATTCAGCTTACTATCACAGGCGAAATTCCTAACCAAAGCAAACTAAACCTTTATTAATACCTGATAACTTAAAAAAGTTCAATCGATTCCCATTGTAAAATCCAACTAAAATTCACAATGAACAGAGAGTAACAATATATGCTGAGGAGTTGGACACATTAGCGGGTACTTGGACAAAAATGAAGTGCCAGAACAACATGGGTAGGAGGTTTAACCAGCAAGAAAACTAGGAAATCACAGTGGCACTCATTTCCAACCAAAATGTTCCCTATCTTACTTTTAGAATAAATCTTCAAACACAAAAACGAGAGCAGTTAATAGTTCATAAATCTGAATCTTAGCAGCATATGAAATTCCACTCTAAACTCACAGCTTCTACACTTCCTAGTTCATAAATCCTCAGTACATAAAGGAAGGAACACTAAATCAGGAGAATCCAAATCAACAAGCTCGAAATCAGCTAAGTAAAAAAATGGCTAACTATTAGCAAACTAAATCCATAAAAAGCAATTTACTCAAAGAATTGAAAATAATAGAGAGAAGAAAACCACAGTTTCAAATTGTTAAACATACCAAGAATAGTGGAGGAGTGAGAGAAGACAGGGCCGAGGATCCTCAAATCTCTAGCGGGAATCGAGGCCCTTTTAATTCCTCGTAAATCTCTAGCGGGAATCGAGGCGTATTCCAAAAGCTCCCCCACTAGTGTCGAATATCATCCACAGTCTAGATCCCGCCGCCTTCTTCTTTCCCTTTCCCGCCGCTCTCACCCCACCAACACCGCCGCCAATAAAATTACCCATACTAGGATGCGGAGGTGAAGATGAAGAAGCGGCTCCAATAGGCTGCGGCGGAGGCTATTCAGGTGATGTCGTGGACTTTCGCCTAATGGAGGGGCGCCGGAACGAGAAGGGTCTTTTGCCCATTGAAGACCCCTATCAACTATAAACCTTTGTTGTTCCGTTCGAAATGGGATTAAGGGAACATGGAAGCTAGAGCTGAAGAAATTGGAGATTTTGCTCCTTTTCTCCCTTCTTGATTCCGCTTTTTCTTCTTCTTCCATAAAAGAATTAAATTTCGCTTTTCCAAAAACTCAGATTGCAGAAATGATTCATTGATTCTCTCGGTGCCCCTACTTTATTTTTCCAGTACAGTACTTGAATGGTTAATTGGTTCTTCCGATTTATACATATAATTTAGGGTAAACTACGTACTTGTTACTTATCTATATATACGGTTCCGTATTAATTATTAAACTACTTTTGAAAAGGGTAAAGAACTCAAATGGTCACTTACTATAAGGTAGTGTTTTATTAAGTCTCTCGATTATTAAAAATTATAAAATGGTCCTTCAACTATGAAATATTACTTTGTTGAGTCCCTTGACTATTAAAAGTTACAAAATGTTCACCCAATTATTCATTATGTTCCAAAATCGTCCATTTCTGTTAAAAAATGGACGATATTATGAGTCGAACATTAACTTGTTGACTGTGATATGATAAAATTTGATTCCAAAATCTCAAATGACTATCATATCTCAGTCATCATGTTAACATCCAACTTAAAAAACCATCAATTTTTAATGGAAAAGGATGAGTCTGAAATATAATAAATAGTTGAGTGACCATTTTGTAACTTTTAATAGTCGAGGGACTCAAAAAATCAACACTCCATAGTCAAAGGACTATTTTATAACTTTTAGTAATCAATAGACTTAATAAAGTAGTATCATATAGCTGGGGACCATTTGCGTTCTTTATCCTTTTTAAAATTATGTTTAATATTATATTTTAATTATCTATTTTTGAAAAAATAAATAAAGTTATTGATGTGATATTTTTGTTAATAATAATATGATATTATCTTATAATAACAAAATATCATTACCATTAATTTTTTTATGGTAGAGGATCAAAAGTTGAATAATTAAAACCATAATAATAGATATGATTTCAAAGAAAATAGTTGAATAATTAAAACAAAATCACGAAAATAGATGAGAGACTGGGTATACAATTTACCCTAGATTTACTATACTTTTTTTTGGTATATAGATTTACTATATTTTAATATTAATGAATTGAAACTTAAAAAGGCAAATTAGGATTTTAAGAATTAGGTTTATTAAAAGGAGTGATCGGTTATACAAAAATATAAATGGAAACCTTCGTAACTCCCGCTAATCCTACCGAAAACCCTAATGGAAACCAAGCGATTGTGTCGACTGGGCGACCGCCGGACGTAGCTTCGCACGGGCAACAGTTATCATTACCAAGGCAATCTGAAAACTATAGTCTGAATGTGGATGAAGAGATGCAGAAGGCAACAAATTGTGGGTCTAACCTTGGCGATGTAAGTCCTATCCTAAAAGAAACTATGAATATGGAGTTTTTCGGCCAAAGAAAAAGAGCAAGCCAAACCTACTTTCAGAGATACGGTGATCGGACAAAGTGGGACAGAACAGAAGTAGACGCTCATTAGTGACTTGGATGTGGAACTTATTGAGGGAGATGTGCAGGTCGGAAAGGAAGGATCTATTCCGGGGATTCGTTTCTCTGAGAGGGTACATCAAACCATTGATGAAAAATTGTCGAAGTCGGTGATAGTGTGACTACTGGGAAAGTCGATAGGCTATAGAGTGTTATTGACACAAATTCAGGTGCTTTGGAAACCCGCTAGAGAGATGAAGTTGGTGGACTTGGATAATGAATACTTCCTCGTCAGATTCACAATGGAGGATTATATTCGAGTTTTGACTAGAGGCCCCTGGATGGACTACGGTAATCATCTAACGGTTCAACCATGGTCAACGGATTTTTTCTACTGCTGAAGAATATCTGAAGACGATTTTGGTTAGGGTTCGATTGCCGGGATTACCCTACAGCTATTATACGAGGAGTTTGTTTAGTGTCCTGGGGAGAGTGGTAAAAGTTGACTATAATACCAAGGATGGTAAACGTGGACGATTTGCTAGGCTAGCTATTGTCGTGAACCTGGAGAATGCACTGATTCTAGGAATTTTGATCGATGACCGGTTCCAAAACGTGGAGTATGAAGGATTACCAACCATTTGTTATAAATGTGGTAAATATGGCCATGCAAAGGAATCATGTGGGATTGCTAAGGACCATGAAAGTGAGGATAAATGCAAAACTAAGGAGGACTTTCCAGTTCCTATTGAACCATATGGTCCATGGATGCAGGCTGTAAATAGGAAAAAGAAAGTAATCTCGAACAAGAAGCCAACAAACTCGGAAAAGACTTCAGATGAGAGTGCGAAACAATTGAAGGGATCCCGATTTGGAGTGTTAGAATCAATAATTATTGAAGATTCACAATCTCAGCCTGCTAGGAAAAATAAGGAGAAAGGGAAAGAGGTTATGGAGAACTCCCACAATCTAAGTGTTATCCAGAAGAATTCGTTGGGTGCTTCTAGTTCTAAAGACAAAAGCAAACAGCAAAGCACTCATGCCGTGGAACCTACATTGGATGCACAAGCCTATTTGAATGGTGTTGGTAAAAAAATAGTGTTAAAATAAATGATCATAATATAATAACACCCAGTGTGTTAGACAAAGTACAATAGGCAGGACAACCTGATTTGATCAAGATTGCTTCAAATGAGAAAATAGTTCCAGTCCATTCGGAGCTGAAAATGGGAAACCGCAGTATTGCTTGGATAGTCGATGAGAGTTCTCAAAGAGCTCTGCGGGATAATAATAGACGACTTCCTGTTGGAACATCTAATGGTTCAAGTTCGAAAGGCTTGTCCCGATCGATGGTAACAACAAAAGGGATATCGAAAAAAGGGATCAAGACAAGGCAAAAAAGATAGAGGATTGGCTAAAACAGTATTAGCCGAATGGATTGAGTCAATGACCAATGAATTAAATAATGCACATGTCAAGTTGGGAGATGAAGCTAAAGAGGGCATTCAGAATTTGAACCAAAATCTGCAGTGGAGGGAGAATTCGACATTTGAGTGGGGTGGCGAGAATGCCAAAAAGGTCTGATTATGTCTTGTTTTTTCTCTTCCTTAGTATAATTATGGTTAAAAATACTCAAGGCATCCGTGGCCTTATGTTTAAACGTTATTTCAAGCTTTTAATTCGAAACCAAAAACCAGACATTGTTTCTATTATGGAACCAAGGGTTAGTGGTCAGAGAGCTGATGATTTCATTCGTCAAGCGGGATTTAGTTGTTCCTTCCGGGTGGAAGCAAATGGCTTTTCTGGGGGCATTTGGATTTTGTGGAAGGACACAGTCTTGCTGGACATTCTTGCGGCCTCGAACCAGTTTATTCATGGGTATGGTGTGGAGGTGGGAAGCAGGAAATTTTTTTTTCGTGTCATTTGTTTATGCTAGCCCGATCAGTAGTGTTCGAAGGCATGTTTGGGACCAGTTGCAAGCGTTATAGGCTTCGATGAATGCTCCTTGGATCTTAGGGGTGATTTTAACGCAATTTGTAGCTCCCAGGATAGAAAATGAGGGTATCGTACAAAGTCTGGTCTTTTCAAAAAAAAATTGTGATTTTTTTGTTTCATTCTGGTCTACTGGATATTTGTGTAATGGTAAATGGTTTGATTGTTTTACTTCCTTAACCCTTGGAGGCAGTGATATGGTGTTAGGAGTTGATTGGATGAAGCAATATAGCCCAATATTAATGGATTTTAACAACATGACTCTTACTTTTAAAATGGGTGACCAAGAAATTGTGTTGAAGGGAGGTTTGCACACTACTGCAATGAAGATAATTTCAGGTAATAGAATGCAAAAACTGATGAATAAAAATCCTGAAGTAGTAGGGGAGATCTACATGCTGAATGCAGAGGTTGATTATAATGAAATTCCTCCTACAATTCAAGCAGTAATTGTTGATTACAAAGATGTATTTGAGGAACCTACTGGAATGCCTCCAATAAGGAAGCATGATCATTCTATTATTTTAAAGTCAAGTATTGAGGCAGTTAATGTTAGACCTTACAGAATGCCTTATCATCAGAAAAAAGAGGTTGAGAAGCAAGTGGCTGAAATATTGGCAGCATCAATCATTCAAACTAGCAAAAGTCCTTTTGCTTCCCCTTGTTTGTTAGTCAAAAAGAAAGATTGCAGCTGGAGAATGTGCATTGATTATAGACAGTTAAATGCTTTAACTGTTAAGAACAAATTCCCTATTCTTGTGGTGGATGATCTTTTGGATGAGCTAGCTGGAGCTAATTTTTTTTCTAAGTTGGATTTAAGATCTGGATACTGGCAGATCAGAATCAAGCCTGAAGACATTCCAAAAACAGCCTTCAGGACACACCATGGTCATTTTGAATTCAAGGTAATGCCCTTTGGCTTAACTAATGCACCAGCTACTTTTCAATCTCTTATGAATGATTTATTTGGAGCCTATCTCAGGAAATTTGTCCTAGTATTCTTTGATGACATTTTAATCTATAGTCCTGATTTACATAGTCATGCACAGCAATTGAAAATTGTATTGGAGATTCTAAGGCAGAATAAGCTTTTTGCTAAGAGAAATAAATGTTTCTTTGGCCAATCAGAGGTAGAGTACCTTGGTCATACTATTTCTCCACAGGGAGTATCTACTGATTTCTCAAAAATTAAAGCTATTCAAGAATGGTCTTTTCCAAAAAATTTGAAATCTTTAAGAGGGTTTTTGGGCCTTACTGGTTACTACAGAAAATTTATAAAGGGCTATGGGGAAATCAGTAAACCCCTCACTTCTACGTTGAAAAAGGACTAATTTTTTTGGACAAATGAGGCTAGAGAGGCATTTGTCAAACTTAAGGAGACTATGTGTACTGCTCCTGTGTTAGCTCTACCAGATTTCACAAAGCAATTCTGTTTGGAAACTGATGCCAGTTCTAGGGGTATAGGGGCAGTTCTGTCCCAAGAGGGCAGACCTATTGCTTATCTCAGTAAGGCTTTGGGACCAAAACAGATGGATTTGTCTATCTATGAGAAAGAGTATCTAGCAATATTAATGGCTATTTCTAAATGGAGGCATTATCTTGAAGGCAGTCCATTTATTATTAAAACAAATCATGAATCCTTGAAGCATTTGCTAGAACAGATGATCAGTACTACAATTCAGAAGAAGGGACTAACAAAATTGCTAGGACTGGATTATTCAATTCAGTTTCGAAAAGGCAAACATAACAGAGCTGTTGATGCTTTATCTAGACAGTTTGAAGAAATTTCAGAATTAAATCAAGCATCTGCTACACTTGTTATTCCTGCTTGGGTGCAAGAGGTTGAAATCAATTATGAGCAGGATTCTTTAGCAAAGGATGTCATTCCTAAATTGCTACTTGATAATCATTCTATAGCAGATTGGTCTTATACTAAAGGGGTTCTGAGATACAAAGGTAGAATTTATGTGGGTGATACAGTTGGCTTAAGAAAGCAGATCATTTCTATACTTCATGATTCACCACAAGGTGGTCATTCTGGGATACAAGCTACTTATTATAGACTGAAATTGTATTTTTATTGGAAGGGAATGAAGGCATTGGTAAAATAGTATGTTCAACAATGTGATGTATGTCAGAGAATCAAACATGAACATGTTTTACAGCCTGGGTTACTACAACCTTTACCTATTCCACAACAAGCTTGGGAGTTTATTACTATGGACTTCATTGAAGGCTTGCCTTCTTCTAATAGATATAATTCTATTTTGGTGATAATTGACAAATTCACCAAATATGGGCACTTTTTGCCTCTGGTTCATCCTTTTACAGCTTCTGAGGTTGCTAAAATTTACTTGGACCAAGTCTATAAACTTCATGGTCAACCTAAAGTTGCTCTTTCTGATAGAGACAGAATTTTTACTAGTGCTTTCTGGAAGGAATTTTTGAAGTTATTGGGCACTACAACACTATTTACTACTGCCTATCACCCTCAAACAGATGGTCAAACCGAGAGGCTTAACCAATGTCTTGAGCAGTATCTAAGAGGACTTTGTTTTTTAAAACCAAGTTCCTGGGCTAAATGGTTGTCTCGCGCAGAATGGTGGTACAACACTAGTTTTCATACTGCGATTGGCACTACACCTTTTCATGCCTTATATGGCTATACACCTCCAACAATGACTTGGGCACGGGAGACAAGGGTGGCGGATGTACAACAGTTTATGCAGGAAAGGGATAATATCATCAACTCACTAAAGCACAGCATCGCATGAAACAATATGCAGATAGACATCGTAGTGACAGGGAATTTAAGGAAGGGGAGGAAGTTTACCTTAAGCTTCAGCCTTACAAACAAACTTCATTGGCTTTGCGCAGAAATTTGAAGTTGTCTTCTCGATTCTATAGTCCCTACAAAATTAAGAAATGAATCGGTTTAGTTGCATACCAATTGGATTTACCAGTCCATTCTAAACTTCATCCGGTGTTTCATATAAGCCTTTTGAAAAGAAAAATTGGGGATACGAATGTGGCTTCACGAGAACTACCTGAACTCACTGTTGATGGTCAGCTTCAGGTTTATCCTGCAATTGTTTTGGATAAACGAGTTATTAAACGAAACAACCAAGCAGTAACTCAATTGCTAATTCAGTGGTCGAATTTAGGGATTGAGAATGCTACATGGGAGGATTTTACAGTACTTCATTCCCAATTTCCTGATTTCGATTCTTGGGGACAAGCATCGACTGCAGTTGGGGGTATTGTCATGAATCAAGAGGAGAAATTAGAGGCTGCTGAGGATAAAGGGGGAAATGCAGGGAAATTAGGGATTATAATTGGAAATTTAGATGATGGGCATATGGATAAGGTAGAGATGTTACCTGATGGGCAAAGGATCGAGCGTGGGTTGCTGAAGACTGAAGCAGGAGACCAGGCGTTAGTGGACCAGGAGATAGCAAGCCCAATAACCTACATTCAACCAATGAAGACAGAAACGGTTAAAGGAATATAGGTTGTTAAAGAAATGATACAGCTGGCATTCTGTTACGAAACAATTCCTATAAAAAATTCAGTTGTAATCAGATGAAATTATCAATGAAAATATTATGAATTCTGTTTTCTTCATTCTATTCTCTCTATCTTCTTAATCCTTTCTTATTCTTGCGAGCAATTCATCACAGATTTAAACCGTTCAATTAAGAAAGAATATATTCATCAGAGATCCATATCTTACACCTGCTACTTGCAAGATAATAACAATTTTTCTTCTTCTTCTTTTAGTATAACGAATTTGACAGGTAAATAAAAAATTTGCACAAATCAAATCCGAAACTTAACAAAGGAAAGAAACCGAGAAGGAAAAAACGGATAGATTACCTTGTGATCTGACTCGGAAGCGGACCCAGGAGAGAGGAAGAAGAAGAGAAGGAAGGCAAGAAGAGAGGAGGATCAGACGGTGAACGACATGGCCGAAGACGGTCGGATCTGGAGGTCCGGAGGCCGATTTCGAATGTCAACGTCTATGAGTTATCTCTCCTTTTTTCTTGTTCTTTTGTATCTTCGTTGAAGATTTGAGGGAGATAGTGTGCGTGTTGTCTTATTTGTAATTTTAGATAAATTACAAGAATGAACCTTATTAAAATGTAGATCGGTTGTGTGACATTAGACTCTGTGGTAGAATTTGTTAAAATGTAGGTCTCAAGTTGTCCTTATTAAAAAGATTTAATACCAATTTTAGTCCTCTTAACTTTATAATTTAGTTTAATGATCATGTATTAGACCCCTTATTTGAAAAAATTATTAGATAGACCTGACTCACCATATCATCTATGGTTCCAACCAATAATAAATCTTTACCTCTTTCGTAATGTAAATAAAGAGTACGTAGTTATTTATAAATTATTTTAAAATCGATGGATGTGATTTACTTAGATAATGGATGACGTAGTGAACCGAGACCATAAAATAATTTCTCTCTAATGTAAGTTTATAATCAAAGTACAAGTGATTTTTATTGATATTTTAAATATAAATAATTTAATATATATTCTTAATAATATAAAATTTATAATCCTATTTATAAATTCCATTCTCTCTAATTTTTTTCATTTTTGTGTGAGATTTTGTGATATTTTTCCTTTCAATTTTATAACACCCATGTCATGAGTTACACGATTGTTTGTCATGTTCACCTCATCTAATAGAATATTCGGTGTGAAATTGAATAATTAAAGGACTGCTTTACTTATCACGAGATCATTATCCCTTCTCAAAAGATACTTCTAATAGGAAGTGAAACACTGTGACCTATAAACTCCAAAACCGCCTTTTCCTTTTTGATATAGGATTAGTGTCCTTTTATCTTTCCAAAACGTGAAACTAGCATCCTAGCTAACTTGATTCTCATCACTTGAAGCTTCTTGTCATATGTTATTTTGTTTTTGTCTCTCGATAATTCGATGACTGATTCAATAATCTTTTCGATTCTTCCGTCTTCGACGTAATCAGAAAGCTTCAATAGTCGTTGAGTGTGGTTTGATGTGGCGGTTTCGATTATTATTTTCTTAAAAGGTGTTTAGTATTGAATTGTTGAGAAAGAAATGATCTCATATCTACTAGGAAAAGTTACAATGCAACTACATGTAGTATTATGAGATGGTTTCTTTTTCTCCCCCCCCCGCCCAGCCCACGAAAGTATCATGAGCATAACATTAATACAAACAAATAATCAAATAACAACACGAACACGAATAGAAATAATCATGCTAAGGCAAAAATTGAAGTAATAAGAAGAAAGAGGACTTGAACGTTCTTCGGTCTTCGATTTTTGAGGTCCAATAAAAGTGAACCCACAAATCAATGAACAAGTGATAAGAACAAAATGCAAAACCGAGATTTGAAACGGGTATCCATTCGTGTAAAATGAAACTAGATTTTTTGCAATCGGTTTTCGATATGGTTTCAAATAGAAATAGATCCGACATCGACGAGTAACTTAGAGGGATCGGACTTTCGAGAGTTATAAGTACGAAAGAGACGACTGAAAGCGAAGACTGCAGGGGAAAAGATCGCGGCTTTTTCATCGTCATTGCATGGAAGGATCAAATCTAGAAGGCTTAATACAAAAATAAGTCCCTAAACTTTGTCTCAAAAAACGTTTTGGTATCTAAAAGAAATTTTTAGACTAAAATTGGTGTCTAACGTTTTCTCAATTACACTTACAAGTGCCTACCGTTATATTTTTTAATTTTTTAATTTTTTTAATAATAAAAATATATTTTTAATTAAAAAAATCAAGAAAACTAAATAAACTTAATTTATTTATAAAAACCCCAAAATCTTTACTAAAATTATAAAAAAACTCTATAAAACTAAAATCTCTCATTTCAACCCTATTACCAATCATCATCGTTCATCTCTGACCATCATCGTCATCACCGAACGGTCACCCACCGATTTTCGACCACCCATTGTTCAATCTTTGCCCTTCCATTGCCCAAATCCCTTAACTCTCTAAAATCTCCAATACCTAAATCCCTAACCTTTAAAATCTTAATCTCCAAGATGGAACGCTGGAGGAGCACCGAGGAAGCGGCAACAAGGAAAGGTTTTGAGCGGAATTACACGATGGTGCAAATGACGGCGGCGGTGTGGCTTATGGATGTCGGGATCGATCGTAATCGACGAAAAACAACGACAATGACTTAAAATCCGACGAAACTTTGAACGCTTCTCCACGGAAAATTGTGGCAGCTTACGATGAAAGGTTAATGGGAGTTTGATCGGGGGTCGACATCGGTGCTAATGATGGTGACGGTGATGGTCACAGCTTGCTGCCCGACTACCATGGAAAGGGAAAAAAAGAAGGGGGTTGCTGCAAGCGGGTTGGCTATTGGGTTTTTCTTTTTTAATTTATTTTTAAAAAAAATTAAATAAATTCTCAAAATTATCAGAATTTGACACGTGTTACTTAAGGACAAATTTAACGGCGTTGCGGTCCATGCACCTAAAAGTACTCCGATGAAAACTTTAAGCACCTAATTTTAGCGAAAAATTCTTTAACTACTAAAATATTTTTCGAGACAAAATTTAGACACTTATTTTTGTATTAACCAATCTAGAATTTTGAAACGAAGAGCTTGATTTTCAACTTGATTATAAAGTTTAGGCTTATTGCACTTTTAGTATCTAAACTATATCTCAAATTAATTTTTGGTGCCTAAAGAATTTTTCGTTAAAAATATATGTTTAATTTTTTTTTCTGTCACTGTTAAAAATAACTGTTAAGTGACACTTGTTTATTTATATATATTTTTTTAAATAAAATATTATTTAAAAACTTTTTTTTAAAAAAATTGGGCAGTGTCACTTAACATTTTTTAACAATAAACACCTAAAAGTAGAACAGAGAAAATATTAATCACATATTTTTAACAAAAAATTCTTTAGGGACCAAAAATCAATTTGAGATATAATTTAAGCATCTAAAAGTGTATTAATCCTAAAGTTTGTTCTGATGTATTTTTTTCTTGGCATAATGATCACTTTACCCTTCAATATTTGTACAAATGATCACTTTACCTCTTATTCTCTTTTTTGTCATTGTATCTTCTAACGTTCATTTTTTTTTTCAAAACAACTCAGGTTAGGTGGAACTCTTTAATTGATTAATTTTCAACACTGACGTGACATTTTTACATATATTCAATTGTTAATATAACATGTGTTATATCATCATTTTAAGTGTATCACGTTACCATTTTGAATTATATGACACATGTCACATTATCATTTTGGGTGATGTGTCTCATGTCACGTCATCATTTTGGATGACGTGCACATGTTACATAATCAATTGATGACATATAAAAATGTTATGTCAGTAATATGTGTTAACAGTTAGTCAATTGACTTTTTTATCGAATAGAGTCTATTTTGACTAAAATTTGAATTATTAAGTAATTAAAATGATCCAAGAAAAGAATAGAGAACAAAGTGATTATTTGTACAAACGATTAAGATAATTGTATCATTATCCTTTTTCCTTTTAGAATGTGAGATGCGATATTTTCAACATACAATCTAATGTATATCATTTTTTCACAAATTATTATTTGTTACTAAAATTATCTCATAAAATATTAGATCTATAATGTTATTGAATTCATCAAGTGATTTCAGTACTTAAAAGAGAGTTGTTTTCCCTATAAATTATGAGTTTAAGTAGCTTTTGTTTATATATATATATGTGTGTGTGTGTGCGCGCGCGCGCTTTCGTTGTTATTGACTAAAAAAGATTCTAAATAGATGTCACCTTATAATCATTTTAGACTATTAAAAAATACAATGTTACTATTATTAAATTCAATGTCTTTTTTTGTGATATGAGATTAATCACTTTGTGAAATTTGATATTTTCATCAATTAATCCAATTTATTAAAAAAACATTATTATTATTTGAGGTTTTAAATTCAAACATCTATATATATAAGAATATAAATATTTAATGTTAAATAATTGATAGTCTTTGAATATATATATATTATCTTAAATTCACTTTAGACTAATAAAAAAATCTAATTCGTTAAATCATTATCATTTCTGACACAATCATTATTATTATTTTCGTAAAAACTGTATGATAAAATATAAAACGTTAATATTTTTAAACTCAAGGACTTCTCCTTACTTTTATGATATGAGATTAATTATTTTGTCATCCTCCTTTCTAATAAAATCTACTTTCTAAATATTGTCCTGACTTGTAAATATTATCTTGATTAGTTTCTCTCCCGAAGGAAAAAAAACCAAAGGGCTGAGGCTTAACTTGTCATCAATGTCGAGTTAAATAACAGGTTCCTAGGTTATCTTTAAAGTGTTCATATGTTTCGTATATGATTACATCATTAGCTGTACAACGTACATCTAAACGCTAAACTCCAAACTCTACCGTCTTCGTCTCTTTCCCGAAGACGACCCGGCTACTGCACGTTCTGCGTTGCACGATTCTCGTGCGGGGAATCGGTGTAGACCTGCCCTTGTTCTCTCACGTCTCTAAACATGGAAAGAAACGAATTGAGACCTTCGGATGAAGCACCTCCCAATATCCATAACAACAATGAACTGAATGAACTCAGAGTTCCCGGATTAGGACCGGCTTCGGCTTGCTGAAGCTCGGGTTGTTCGGGAATCTGCATAGGGTTGCCACCCTGGACTGTTTTCATTTCCGACTGCCTTCGAGGTCCGGCAGCTTCTCCAACTCCGTTTGCTGGTACTTCTTGGTCAGATCCAGGTCTCAACCCTGGCACAGAGTTTGGATCGGGTCGAACTACGCCGGGATTCCTGGTGTTCAATCTCGTAATGTGTAGCGTAGACGCAAGGATCGTTGAGGATGTGATATGAAAATCCGGATGTTGCTGAAACTGAGACCGCCTGTTTTGCATAAACCTTTGAAGGGCAGGTACCTATGGGAATAACAGGCTAAAAGCTAAGGCCTTCGAATATTAGCAGTATCGAATAGAGGCGTTAAAACACGAGATCTTAATCATCATACAGAAAAGGAAATTATCAGGCTGTTCAATAATCGTTACCTCGAAACGATTCCAGAAGTACAGGATAAGGTGCTGCATGAATGCTGCAGTAGTCGAGAGTGCCAAGTACGAAAAGCCTGGAGAATTAGAAACATAAAACTTCAGATAAATGGAAAAAATTCCAGTGAAGCAAACCAATATTCTGATTAGTATAGGAATGATACCATATGCATAGCAGAAGAAGTAAATGTGAAAGACAAGAAAGTAGAGCAAAAAGAAGCGTGGAAAAAACTTCATCGATATCGGAGTCCGAACACTGCAATTTGTTGAAAGAAACGATCATATCAAATAGGTATTGCATCAAAAAGTAAAATAAAAAAAACATGTTTCGATGGATATGCGTCCATTGTACATATTAACACAAAATCAAAAAACGGAAAAAAGCCACAATGCTCCTCTCATCTAGGTGAGGTGATTCCAAAAATACGGCATATTAACCCGAACCCAATCCAAATGAGAAAAAAGACACGGAGCTCGTCTAATCTCATCTAGGTGAGGTGAGAATGTCCAAGAGAGAGATTGAGCATGCCATTTTGCTCATGTTTATTACGTCTGCTCGTAGACACCACCTACCATATGTTACTCGGACCCGGACTCAGATGTTGTGACAGATAGTATGTGTCCTGCACGGATATGTTCAATTTTTATGTTTTCCATGTAGTTAGAGGTATCCTCATCATCATATCCGAAAATATGTTGGACACGAGTACTTCAAGAAAAAATGAAGAGGCATAGTAACGTAACACTCACCTATCTACCTATATGCCTACGAAACATGCATAACCCCACTTTTACCAATTGAGAGAGAGAGAGAGAGAGAGAGAGAGAGAGAGAGAGAGACCTGATCAGTATAAATAATTCACACAACCAGACAAGAATTAGAACCATGAAAGCCAAAAGCTGATCATCATAGAACTCGAAGAGAAAAAATAGGATGCCAATCATAATCTGCCAGAAAACAATGACATTCTGTAAGAGGCTAGTTGCGACACTTGGAAATTCAACTGAAAAGTAAAGAGATGTTCTATAATCAGAATAAGGCTTCGAAAGAGTACTTAATTTGAGATGAAGATTTAGGCGCCTACCGGTACAAAAACAAGTGATTCAATCACATGCACAAATATCAACTGAAATGTTGGAAGCCTATGTCGAGCATGGTGTTGAAGCTGCACTGCAATAATTTGAGAAAAAAATGATATATCCAATCATATTTGAAGATTAAAAAATAAACGAAGCATTAAGGAATCAAGAAAGCACTTTGACATCACTCTAGTCAAAGGATTCATCCATAATTATAATCTGATCGGGAGACTGTTCATCTTAAGGGATTTTGATAAGGGTGCCAAATTAGCATCCATTCTTCAATTATGAATTTCAAAAAGAAAATATAAAAATTGAACAAGCACAATCCCATGGATACACAAACTTCGAGTTGCTTGTACCATCATGTTACATCTCCTGCTGAGAAATGGAATTGAACAAACCTGTGAACTTCAGCATGCGAGTCTGAGTTTCCCTCAACGTAAATGATACTGACATGGTGGTGGTGAAAAATACGAACAAAGACATCATGAGCACACCACACTTGGTGACAAGATAGTCTGCATTGAAACCGGATAAAAAGAAATACATAACTCACCCAAGGAAAATTTCATCTCCTTGTTTCAAAACAAGATTAAAGAAATGAAATGCGGCAAAATTTCTTGTTCTTGTTATTTTTATCTTTATTTTGGTGTCCTTTTGAGAATGTGCTCCGAATTTCGTTAGCATATTCAAGTGCTGATGGGCAAAGGCACACCCATTGAATATGGGATTGTAAGTTGCAACTAATTGCAAAATAAATAGGGCCAAATTACAAGCACAAGTGATACTAAAGCATTGGATGGCCAAGTTTGTGTAATAAAGATCTTGAGGTATGAAAATAAGTTAAAACTACAAACCTCCAACTCTTGCAGAGCCATCTGGCAATTCTTGGGCATAACTAAGATTGTAGAATTCCTTTGTCTGAAAATTATAAAGATAACCTGAAACACAGTTTCCAAATATGTATAAATAGTATAAAAGTGACAAAAATAGCCCAGAAATCACAATGCCAAAAGAGAACAGAATGCATCAATATATTCCATTAATTCATAAAGTCCACCATCATAATGCATATTCTAAATTTAGCCTCCGTAATATGCTATATACAACATATGCAAAAATCATTCAATTTAAGCAGAAGGTGACTGAAAATATTTAGGTAAATCAAAAGCCAACATTACAGCTAGAAGGATCTGCAGATAGTCGGTCGGCTTATCATCACAAGACGGCCACTTTCAGCACTAATGTGAATTACACAATGTTAGAGAGATGCCAAATTACTGATATATAGAAAGGATTTCCAATAATGATTGTGTTCATATAGAAGTTAGAACTGGAGGAGGAAATAGTACTTGACATTTCATCAACAAAATTACAATTAAACTACCGCGTGATATTTGACAAACAAGAAGTATATTAGGAATAAAAGAAACCCATGCTTAAAAAGATAAAAAATCCTAAAATAGAATTGAGAGACAAATCCAAAATATATTAAATATTGTGTGATACATCTTGTACAAACACGTTTTGTTCTACAAAACTCAAAAAGTCACAAAAAGAAGTGCAATGTTGCACCCATGTAACAATATATTACCTTGACCAGGCTGGTGCAATAAACTATTCATCAAATAGTGTCATACCCAACAAATCTGTTGATGAGATGTTGCTGCCACCTGCTATAAGATGGCTTTCATTAATATATGGCGTATTTATTTTCTTTAGTAATAGCATTTAGATTGAGAACAAGCTGATAAAGCAGATGACATGATACACCCCTAACAAAAGATGAAAATGGCAGAAGCAAATAGTAAAGTTCAACACATGTAACCTGTTTCCAAAGCAGGGATGTCGAGCTGATATGCTAATATTAATAGTACGTATGTTATGTATCGACTTAGCGGCTTCAGGCAGCAAGAAATAACCCTGCAGCAGCAGCATTCTAAGCTTCAAACATGACTGATTATTTTTCCAAAAACACTAATTTAGCTTTGAATGCAGCATACATTCACCAAACAATAGCTGAAAATTCAGAAGAGAGATAAAACACCTTTTCCATGGTATAGAGATAAGTCGGTTCAAATGCTTTACTTCTTCTCTCAAGCCAGTACACTGCAATCAACAAACATTAAAAAAAAAATATAAGAAGTATCTAATATCCTAAGATCCCAAAATACAAACTTAGATATAAGATACGTGTGCATGCTCATGTAAGTAAGTGAAAGCAATTAAGAAAAAATTTCTTAGTTCAGCTAGTGCTCAGAACACATCCTGTCTTATTAAATTATGGCAGCATACAATTACATTATGTGTACCAAATTGAACTATAATTACATACACGGCACCAGCTAAAGCAATTTGATATTCAAGATCAAGAAACCATGGATTCACAATTATATCTAAACCAACAGATTTGCACCACGAGAACAAATGGTTAGACAGAAGGATGTGATTTACCTGCATATAAGTTAATCCTATCCAAGTGAAATATACGCACATTAGGAACATCGAGATTGAAATGTAAACCTGTTATATTCTGCACTTAAGAAGTTCAACTCAGCAAAGAAAAGTTTAAGCCATGAAATAAGAACATTGTTGTTCCTTATTCACTCCCCACAGCTTCTGGAAACTTCCAAAGATCTGAATGCCATGTCGCCAAACAAGATAAACGCCTGTGCCACTTTTTGCTAAAGTGCACAAAAGCTGCTTTAAATGTCTGTTTTGCTGATAAATAGAAACTATTTCGTGTCTCCTCTTTCTTGATCTTAAGAACCGCATCATCAATTGTCTTAGAGGTTTCACCATTGCTAGAGCTTTCTGCTTGCTTCTCAATAAATTCATCAGTCTTCCAGAACTTCAATGCCAATTTTCCCCTCCTAGCACAGGAACCAAACCAGTTCAACCAAAATTTAGCATCCAAGAACATC
The DNA here is from genome assembly GCF_006381635.1 of Hibiscus syriacus. NCBI lineage: Eukaryota > Viridiplantae > Streptophyta > Magnoliopsida > Malvales > Malvaceae > Hibiscus > Hibiscus syriacus. The sequence continues at coordinate 3,178,099 of NW_024062882.1, read as the reverse complement.
ACCCATCATCAACCGCATTTGCAACTTCTATATTTTCAGTTACAGTTTCTGGATCAGGATTATTACAACAGTGGATTCAGACTCATCTTGTGACCACAAGCCAGCACTGTTATCTACAATAAAGAAACAAAAGTCTAATATGTAATCGTTTGGCATTAAACAGAGCTCTCATTCTCTTGAAAATTTATGTGGCATTCATATGTTGCAAAAATAAATCCGGTCACCAACCTTAATCTGAACAAGTTGGACTTCGTTTGATTCAACTCCAGAGAGCTCACTCGAACAGCCAGGCTTCATATGCAAGAAACATCAAAATCATTCCAAGTCTTCCTTACATATTGAAAAGCAATTTAAAGAAGAGGAACAAAATAGAATACAAAAACGAATTGCATGCTGCTATCCTCTTCAACTAAGATCCGAGTTCAATTCCTAAGAAAATAAGCACCTGCTGTGCATGATGATATTATCAATTCTACCACGCTAATGTCACGAACAACGAACATCTGGCCAAACATTAAAATCAGGAACAAACTAACCAGGATGAAACTATAGCAAAAAAAAAAATTATATACAGAGAAGCGCCAATCAAATATCAAAAAAAAGTTCAAATGAAATACCCAAAGAGGATTTACCGAAGCTTACATCGACTACGCACTTAAAATCCGATTAAACAATTCACAAGAAAAACCCAAAATCAGAAACCACACCCCAAACCAAACAAATTAGAGAAATTGCAAGCAAAAAACAAAACAAAACAAAAAAAAAAAGAAAGAAAAGTGGATGAGAGTTGAAATACCTGTTGAAATAATTGGCGTGCATAACAACAAGAATAAAAAAGGAAGTAATGGCAATAAAGAGATAGATATACTCCAAAGCTACTCTCACTCGTGGTGTTAATATCTGAGAAAATCTCTCTTGAACCCTTATAAACGTTTGTTCTGGATCCATATCCCCCTCAATCCTCTGTTCCACAACTTTTTAGATGAATCTAGATTTCGTCGGGTTTTGTTTTTCTCCGTTCAACTTTTGAATAAATTTGTTTTCTGGGTTCACCTTAAAGCAGCTGATGGGTATTGAAAATGCTTGTTTAATATTAGGATCCTGACTTTGACTTGCATCCTTTTATTATAATCATTTGCTTCTGGACCAAGAACAGTGGATGAACCGTGGAAAACGACGAGGCTGGCATATCTGGGTTTTGGTTGGGCTTGAGTTTGAGTTCAAATTCGAGCATCTGATCGTATTGGACGAAATGTCTGATGTACTTAAATGAACTGATATATATATTGGATAAAATACACAAATAAACCCTTAATTATGGACTATTTTTATCAATCTTTTCTACAATGTAGTATCTCTTCAAAACTTTCAATCATATGACAATCAATGCTCTTGTCCCTCCCAATATTTTTGGTTTAATAGCATTTTAGGTCTTTTATCAATTTAAATTTAAGTAAAATTGGACTTTTGCTCCCCTAAATTTTTATATTAAATACATAATAAGTCCTTATTTTGAACTTAAGTACCTTGCTCCTCCCAATATTTGATCATGGCTCCGTCCCTGTTCCTATATATACAATGTCGAGCATCTGATCGTATTGGACGAGAAATGTCTGATGTACTTAAAGAACTGATATATATATTGGATAAAATACACAAATAAACCCTTAATTATGGACTATTTTTATCAATCTTTTCTACAATGTAGTATCTCTTCAAAACTTTCAATCATATGACAATCAATGCTCTTGTCCCTCCCAATATTTTGGTTTAATAGCATGTTTAGGTCTTTTATCAATTTAAATTTAAGTAATTGGACTTTTGCTCCCCTAAATTTTTATATTAATACATAATAAGTCCTTATTTTGAACTTAAGTACCTTGCTCCTCCCAATATTTGATCATGGCTCCGTCCCTGTTCCTATATATACAATGCTTGACAAAGGTCAAAATTGTCAAATAAATAAATACTTTAATCTCAATAAATAATAAAGGTAGTAGAGAGCAGATGACGATCCATAGGGACTAAGGAAATTTGATAATTTACTTGTTTGATCCTTAAATTTTAATTGCAAAAATGGGGATTAAAAATAATGAAAGTAAAATAAAAATAAATAATAAATGGAAATAATGAGAAATAAATAAAGTAAAAAGAGTAAAAAAAAATCAATTGAGATAATATAGCTTTAGGCATTGCTCCTCAATTTCAATCGATCATCGAAATAAACTTTCTCTTCTTGATATATGCCGGTTACAATCAATGAAGCCCACCTTTGCAGCTAATTCTTCTCTCGAGTTAGCCAAAATTTCCAAGCCTATTTCCGAAATTCAGTCTTTGTACTAACCACGTCTATCGTGTCACCAAGACAACAACTTGAGTACTGCAAGAGCCCGACTCTAGTTATAGTGTCTCTTTGAGACTCGAACTCCATCTGATTCTCCTTAACGAAACCCGCTATGTTTGTTCATAGGAAGATGAATTATGGACAACTGATGTCTTCCCAATCGTAAGCTAAAACAACCTTCAAGCTAACGATCTTTTTGGATTGAAGATGTAGTTACTTTAAAGGAATGCTCGATTGTTACTCCTAGTTTCCTGAGAACCGAAGAATGTTGTCCGAAGTTATGAAGAACAAGACTCAGTTCTCACGATAGAATTGAGCTTATCAAAGCTTTAGGCTAATAAGAGTTTAGCTAATCATGGATTGGATCATGCTTAGCATTGTGAAAAGAAAATAAAGAGATGAAAGAAAAACAAAACTCTAATAAATAACTAAGGAAATAAATTCCAATATATTTTTCAACTGTTGAACATAAGGGTATTTATAAGCCAAGAGTTCTAAGTAAATAAAAATAATTCCTAAATAAAAGATAATGATATAATCAAACTAAAAATCCTACCGAGAGTTCTAAGTAAATAACTAATTACTAAATAAATAAATAATAAAAAAGTAATTAAATTAAAAATGATGAATTAATCCAAGATAATTTTGTTTCATCTTGTAGTCTTGGCTGAATATGCTTCATCTTCTGGATAACTTATCTCGAGTAAATTCTGAATTAAAATTCAAGATAATTATGTTTATCTTTTAGAAGATGTTGACTGGACTATCGAAAATCTGCTAATTTTTGGGCAATTAATCCAAAGAAGGTCAGGTCTAAACTAAACCAAATATAAGATAAATTATTAATATCTAATCGAAAATAAGGAGTAAATAACAACAAATATATACAATATTAACCACTTATCAAAATTTCCCTCACTTATTCAATGTTTGTCCTCAAGCATACCTTACTTCAACATATATATTTTTCATTTACCTTTCATCATTTCGTTTCACATCTCAAGATACCAATAAAGTCAATTCTACATCAAATATTCAAACTAAAATAACAATCAAGTAAAAGAGCATGAATAGGATAAATTTATGGCAAAATCAAAACATCTCATTAATCCATTAATTTCAAATGTGACAGGATATAACACCCTCGTATGGATTCACTTAATACTCTCATAGTGTTTAGGGTGTAATCAACTCTTAAAGTCAAAACATATGTAATGCTCCAAATCCCAGGTTAGGAGTTTCAAGCTAAACCGTGAGGGCCTTGATTTAACCCATTAGCTTTGTAAGAAAGCCTTGATCTAAGTGAATGTGGAATTAGGCTTGTTTTGGGCCAAAGGGTGTTAAAAAGGGCATTTTTAATATTAGGTCAAAAGAAGGACTAGGAGAGAAATTATCCTATTTTTTATTAACAAAATAAAGGTTGATTCCCCTTAATTATTGGTGAGGTCACAGGTGAACACTCTTTTTCTTCACTATTTTATCTCATTTATTCTCTCTTCATCTCTATTCTCATTCCCACTTAACTCATCAAAGGAAATAACTTTGTTAACCATTCATCATAATTTCGAGATTGTAAGGGAAGAAATAAAACCTCCACCTCCTCAGCTTTCTTTCAAACTCATATTCTCATATTTTAACAATGGAAAACCTTAGGTGGGGCATAAGATGAGTTTTATCTTTGGAGGTTCAATGGTGTTCCTAATATTTTTAAAGCTTGAAAATCATTTTTCTACCCTACTTAGGTCTCTAGATGGGTTAGTAATCTTTCGTCACTTATGTCTAGTAAAGAGGTAGGAGAAAGCTCTAAGATAAGAAGGCAAGAGAAATTGCTCCTTGGTTGAGCTGAGGATTTTTCCAGCAGACTAGTACTAAGGTAACACATTTCTAATCTGTCTATACCACTTATAGCTCATTAGGTGAGCGTTGTTGTTTAGTTGAGTTCATAGAGCATGTGTGCATTTCATGGTAAATTTTAGTTATTATGTTTTTCAGCATGAAAAATGACTCGTAACCCTTAATAACTTACATAAGACTTAAACAATGCTTAAAGGCCTTAAATGGGCAAATGGGTAGTGTTAGGACATATTTTTATGCTTAAAATGTATCATTTCTGGGTTTGGGTATCAGTACTAGATGAATAGTACTGATATTGTTCTCGTGTAGCCTAAAATAAGGTGTTTTGGGGCTGAGAGTATCAATACATTCATTGGGTATTGATACTGTTCCAAGGGTATCAATACTCTAGGTGGGGTATCGATACCAATTTTAGATTTTAAATTCTAGTAGCCCATTTTGTTATCGATACTCGAGAGCATTGATACAAAGTAGAGTATATACCCTAAGTAGGGTTTCGATAATTAGCTAATTTCTCAAATAGCGAAACTAATTTTGGTATCAATACCAAGGGTGGTTGTAACACTTCAAATTTTGGGCTAGTAGTTTCAGGTTTACCCAAGATGTATGTAGACCTTGTGGAATTTATAATAAAAGTGTTGGGCCGAGTTAGGCTTAATTGGGTTAGATTTGGGCCCAATTAGCCATAACAAGAGAATTTTTAAATATGAGACAAAATATGAAGGACCAAAAGAGCAATTAGACCATTGATGAAAACTAAAAATGAAATTTGAGGATTTATATCAATTTGGAATTGAGGTGTCCTATTTCTATTCATATTCTTTCTTTATTTTCTCTATTCCTTCTCCAAGTCTCCATAGCTTCATGGTGGATGGTAAGAGTTCTTTCCTTGTCTCATCAACTTCTAACCATCCTTCATGTTCTTACAACCATTTATGTTAAGAATCCTTATATTTCATGCTTAGCTAGAGAAATGGTGGAAAATCGTCCAAGTCTTGGTGAATAGTGATTGCTAGCTAAAGGATTCATTTCGAGATTCTTTAACCAAGGTAGTGTATTTCTAATCCTTTGGAGTGTTAAGTCTTTCATAAATATGAAGAAATTGCTAAGATTTATATAGTTTGAGATTTTTAGGTTTTATGCATGATTTCATGATTAAATGACGTTTAAATGTAAAGAAGGTGTTTTTATACTACCTTAGACCCTAAAACTTTATAAAACTTTAGCACATGATTAGTGATAACTCCGTAAAAAGGCCACTTTTAAGATCTTTTTCACTTAAGTTATTATTTGTTTAAGGCTCATTTAGGTCATTTTAGAGGCGTGTAGCTACATATAGTTGCACATGTGGTGGCTATGCTATTTTATTTGTTAAGGTGTTGTATGAGGAGGAAGGTGTGATTTTTAGTGATGTGTAGGAATAACAAGCAAAGGGTGAGCTGGGAAGAAATGTTGTGCATCACACGTTGCTGAAGTAAATAGAAACGTCTTGGCATTTCTACCGTAGAAAAGGTCAAAAAGATAATTTTAACAAAATGACAGCTGGCAAGGCACGTGTCTGATGGTTATAACCACCTGATGGGGACCACTGCGTCGAAGATTTTTTCCTTCTTCCCCTTTGCTATTATTCTTTATTTGATTTGAATTGAAAGGAACAAATGATTTTTATGAATTACTTCATGGATGATTTGAACCCCACCATGGAATAACTTTATTTGGTGGGAGTTCACGATGGATGTTTAAGTTTTTATTTTAATGGATGATTGTTCTTTTTATATGATTTTATTTGTTCTGTTTATTGTGCTTAATGTCTTAAGGTTGTAGGAGCTATGAGAGTAGCCATTCCTTAGGAAAATACTTAGTGTTCGAGAGAAATTAAGTAACTCATCTTTAGTGTTCGAGAGAAACTAAGAAGGATCAACATAAACAATGGGTTTTAGATAGTAACTAAGCCTAATCCACCTTTAAACAAGGCTAAGATTTCAATCGACTAAAAAGTGTAGTGCTCGGTCGAGAGGGTAGATGTTAGTGCGAATACTAAATGGTATTGCCGTGTGTGAATACTGAATGGTATTGCTGTGACTTATTCTGTTAGACTGATAGGATCCCTACACCTGCTAACACTAATAGGTATTGCCATGATATTCTCAACCTGCCAAGTCCCTTGACTAGAGATAGCATAGGACACTTTTAGTAACTCTATCGGGAAGTGAAATAGAAATGTTATCATCTTGAGAGGTTAGACTTAAGTTTCCTAGTGACTCCTATCATTCATTCCCATAGAAGCTTGTTGTGTGAAGATTATCAAATCATTCCATTCTATCCGTTTTTTATCTTTTGTTTTATCTTTACATTTTCATTTGATTTCACTACACAATTTGTTTTGACATGACATTTTCATCCTTTTTGCCACGACATCACCATTTGCTGCCACATCATACCATCATTCCATCCCCACCAATATCTATTGCCATGACATCTCTCATTAGTACCTACTCATTATAACTTACTTAGATAGAGTATTGCTTTGCTTTGGTTAAACTTTGTAATTTCCACCAATCCCTGTGGAGACGATACTCACTCATCACTTTATTACTTGAGCGATTGTGTATACTTGCACATTATTTGCGTATAATTTATAGTACTCACAAGACGTAACAATTATAAACCAAACCAAGTCATTTGGGATTAATTTTGGGTATTTTTCAAGCCTAAATAAGTCATTTGTGGGTTCGAGTATTGGTACCGGATGAACATTATCAATATTGGATGAATCAAGACACAAATTAGGCTTTTCCAGTTGGGAGTATCGATATTGCTAGGGAAAAGTATCGATTTTACCCTATTGTATCGATATTCAGGGTGACAGTATCGATACTAGGCCAAATTTTCAGCAGCAGAATACATTTTTTGTTCCATTACTCATAGGGGTATCGATACTTGTCCCTAGGATATCGATATTGCAAGTAGTGTATCGATACACTCATATTGGAAGGTCAGATTTGACTGATTTAAGGCCTGTAAGAGCTAAGGATGATTTGTAATGGCATAACTTAGTTTGTAGGGGACTTAAATGACCAAAGACACATAGGAACACTCGTAGGAGTGGGTTACAACATATTCAACCGTACTAAGTGTAATACGCCTAGTATCTTCAGCCGAGCACGTATTCGAATAGTTAAGAATAATGGTCATTGCAGGGGATGTATCAACAAGCGGTATGATAAGTAACTCAAATTTAGAAATGGAAAAAAGTGTATGCTTCGAGAAAGTTAGTGAACCGAGAATGCATAAGTTGTCCCTCCAATTCAAAGGGTATTAGGGAGAGGTATAATAAGAGTGATCAGAGAGTCGCTACCCAGTAAAGAATCTGAGTCAGGTATTACGCTAGCTAATATTAAAGCATGTGAGTAGTAAACACAATAATCATCTTTAAGTTAAAACACATAGAGACCTCCCTAGAGACAGAAAAGACTAAAATGCCCTTAACTAAAGAACCACTATAATAGAGCAACATAATAATTAACAACAATAATAGATTAATAAACCCTTATTTAATATTCTAGGTGAGAGAAAGAGTGAGATAGTTGCTAGTGAAAGGATGATCTCACTTTAGTATATTCATCTATGTTCGGTTGTAGCCAGATTACCTTAATTGCCCTAGTGGGGCATTGTTAGTGTGTGAGGCACTTTAAGGGCTATCGTCAGTGTTTCAATTGAGTGGGAACTTCCGATGCTATGTGATGTCGGACTTCCCCCTCCATGGTTAACCTAATGTTATGTGATACGAGGAGATCATTCAGTAGATTAGAGGGGACTTTACCGATGTTATGTGATACTGGTACCCTTTCTCAATAGGCTAGTATTTGAAGCTATGTGATACCATATACTAGAAAGGAAGAGTCAGTGTTACATTCAGATAATGCATAGCATAGTTAATGTTGCATTCAGATAATGCACACGAGGTCAATGTCGCGTTTAGAGAATGCATAACAGTTATAATCTTTGTGGTTAGAGACCCTTTAGAGGTATTCTCATGGTGAGGCCCTTAGTAAAGGATTAAGGGAAGTGTGAGAACCCTACTTCAGTAATAGAATAATAAAACCCTAAGTAGGTAGCACTTGATATAGATCATGCATGTACCTACTGTTTAGTGGCATGTTTTTAGCATGTTTGTGTTTATAGAACTCTTAATGTTGCTTTAGATTAGCAATTATGCTATTGGACTTTGTAAGCTCATGTTCGAATGTTTTCGTTCGAAAGTTTCTAGCTTGGCGCATTCGTGGAGCACCATCGTAACAAGACTTCCAGCATCTCCTTTAGAGTACTGTATTGTAGCTTTAGTGTATGTATTCATAGAACCTTACTCATGTATTCATATTTATAAAATAGTTTGTAATATTTTGCTTTAAACTATTTGAAACAAAGTTCTGGTTTATAAAATGTTTTTATAACATTTATTTATGTTTGTATGATACCATTGAGTATGTTTTAAAAGATAAATAAACAATTTTGAAAATCAGGTATTGTCTTGTCAGCCCAATGTGGCACTTTAGGTCCAATCGAGTTTAGGGTGTTATATTTAGTCATATCAGAATGTCAGGTTGAGTCCATCTTGGGACACAGTTATAATACCCCAAAATTTTGATTAGTGACTAAAATGTGATTTTGGAAAGTTTAATAGTTAAAGTAAAAACTTAGAAAAGTTCATAGACCAAAAGTGTAATTTTCAAAAGTAATATATTTTAGTCTCTTAAATGAAAAACTCACATTTAAGAATGGTATTTATGATTCCTTTATATTTTGATCTAGAGATTGAGTGAAAAACTATGAAGAAATAAAGTTCGATAAAATATTCGAATAATTGGATCAAATCAAAATGAATTTGGATGGTCATAACAGTACAAGGAATAAATCATAAAAATTGAAGAAAATTGAGGACTTAAAAGACAATTATGTAGTTATCTAACATTATAGTACTATACTGGAATTGAATATTAAAATGTTGAATTAATGTTGGAATAATGATTTTGGGTTAATTTTTAAAATTTACTAGAGATCAAACTGTAAAGTGAACAAATTGTGAAGGTTAATGAATAAATATGAAAGTACTTGAAGTATAAATAACAAAATGGTGAGTTTGCTATTAAAATATTAATTAATTGGTACTGATTTGGAGGAATGTATAAGTTAAAAGATTGAGTTATAAATAGGGAAAAATTATGGATTAAAGTACAAATTGAGTATTGTCTGCTTTTTGTGAGTACTAAATATGGATGCGAAATTATGTGCAAGTATACACAATCGAACAAATAATACAGTGATGAGTGAATATCGTCTCCATAGGGATTGGAGGAAATTGATAAGTTTAATAAAAGCGCTTTACTATGTCACTTAAGTAAAGTTAGTGATGTTGTTTGCAAATGAAAATGCTATGGAAAAATGATGATGTTGTGGAAATTGTCTTATGGTAATATGGTAGTAAATTGAAATGTTATGGAAAATTGAATTGTAGTGAGTGCAAACAAATAAAAATGAAAAGGCAAAATAAACTATAAATATTGGATTTGCTTATAAGGACTTTAGACTCCTCACACGACAAACTACTATGGGAATAAGTGATAGGAGTTACTTAGGAATATATAAGTCTTCTTCTCAGAATAGTCTTACTTCTATGTATTACCTGCCCGACAGAGCTTACTAAGGGTTCCCTATGCTATCTCTAGTTAAGGGACTCGACAGATTGAAGATGTCTTGGCAAAACCAGTTGGCGTTAACTACTACAGGGATCCTATTGGTCCAGATAATAGGATATGTCTCGGCAATACCTTTTTGTGGCAACATTAACATCTAACCTATCGCTCATGCACAACTCCTTTTAGTCGAATGAAATCCTAGCCTTATCTCTAAGGTGGATTAGACCTAGTTACTATATAAAACCCCTTTATTATGTGGATCCTCCATATTTTCTCTCGAACACCAAGGATGTGCTACCTAGACATTCTCTCGAACACTAAGCAATATCCAAAGGAACGAATACTCTTGTAGCTCCTACAACCTTAAGGCACTAAACTTCATAAACAAAGCAGAATATAACATAGAAAAATAACCATTCATTAAAGCAAAACTTAAATATCCAAAATAAGCTCCCACCAAATAGGATTAGTTCATGGTGGGGTTCGAAATAAGCAAACACAAAGCAAGTTAATCCGTTCATTACAACCCAAAAGATAAAATATAAAAGCAAAAAGCAAAGGGAAGGAGGAAAAGCCTTCGACGTGCACTGCGGAGCTTCCCTCGACCACCATAAAATGTCCCAGCGATCTAGCTCCTCTCGGACGCCTAGTTCGCCACTCCCTCTAGCTTGTCAACGGAGGAATGACACGGCAAAAATGATTGATGGGAAAAAGAGATCTTTTTCTCCGAATTTTTAGGCTCTTAGCGGCTGTGTAAAAGTCTTAAAGTCTCTACTTTTTTCATTATGGCTTCATCTTCTATTTATAAGGAGAGAATGAACCTAGGGTTTTGTGTTAAAATTACCCAAATACCCTAAACTTCATTCCTTTTATGTGAAAGACGGTGCATAAGTGCTAATGGGCCCTTCCTTTATGGTCGATTGCATAAATCACGCATAGTTAATGACAGTTAGCTCTTACTAAAAATATCTTCTTTGACTTTTTCTGCTCAGAAATATCGTCCGAGTTGTCGTGGCAATCGCATTTGCTCAATAGTCTCATATTGTCATGTCAATTCCCTTTTGCTTAGCCTTGCTCTCAAATCCTGCACATCATCAAACAAAACACCTTCCCCATAAAGCAGCACTAATTACAAAATAAAATGCCTCGACAAACAGAATTCCACCACATGCAACTATATGCCCCTAAATGCACCTATATGATCTCTCTAGATAGTCAATAACTTAAGTGAAAAGGTCTCAAATATGACTTTTTTTACGGAGTTATCAAGTATAAGATGATTAATGTAAATTTAAAGTAATATTAAAATAACTATTTAGAATAGTTCCTAAAACATAAGGTTATATTTAAAAGTAAAGTTTATTGATGGTTAAATGTGAAATATTGAAAAGTTAAGTATTGTAAGAAATAATTTTTTAAAGGATTTGCAAGGTTAATTTGATATAATTAAAATTAGTTTTAGATATAGTGAAAGATATCAATATTGAATATAGATTAATGGTATCTTTAGAATATCTATACGATATGAACTTATTATATTAGTTATAATTTTTACACATGATTGAATTAGTATATGAATATGATAATTTTTCTATGAACATTTTTCTATGAAAATTGATATAAGATTAAAATAAAATCCATTGTATTAGTTCATTTGTTGCACTCCTGTATTAGTGATCCTTGCACTCCTGTATCAGTGCATTCATGCACTCTTGAATCAGTGTATTCGTGCACTCATGATTCTAATACATTTGTGTCTTGACACTACGGGATTCATAATGTTTTGACGTTATGAATTTCTATTTTGATATTTGGTATAGTGAATGCAATATTTTACCGTAACTGTATTCCTATTACATTGGGCTATAAAATGAAACAAAAAGGAATAATAAAGTAAAAGATACAGTACAGTGAAAGGAACAATATAGAAAAAGAAACAATAGAGGAAGAAAGGATAATACAAGTTTAATTATTGTATTACAGTAAAATTATATATGTAAAGCTTGATTTGTAATGAATGATTTATAGAAGAAAACATTCAATTGGTTTGAATCAAAACATGCATGAAATATATATGTGCATAATGTGAACTTTATAATAATTGTTTTTGTCAACAGGTGGTCGTGTGGCGGTAGAAAACAACCAAAAGAAATTATTTTAAATGAACTGACTATAGACATTACAAATATGATGAGATAAAAGATATTATAAGAGTATAAAGGAATAATAATATAGTATGAGAAAAAGTAATAAAGAGAAGTGAAAATATGATAAGTTGCTAATTGCGTATGTATGAAAGTGGTAATAAATTATGCTATAAAGACTAATCGGTTGAGTTTTAAATTAGATAGTTTTAGTTGTGATATGAAACAGTATTAAACTACCTAGTGGCTGCCTAAAAATGGATGTGAAATGGAAAATAAAATAGTACATTATGATTTTATGTGATTAAGTAGTCTAATAATATATGTTAAATTTGAATATTTTAAAAGAAATAAAATTTTACCAAATTTTGAACAGTAAATGTCGTACAGAAACACCGTGATATCCTTAACTTGTATTTGGGTATGAATACAGGTTAAGGGTGTTACACCAGTGGTCAATTTTAGTAAGGTATTAGTGAATACATGCCCTTAGGTACTAAAATCACTTGTATAAATATAGAATTATGATAGCGCTTCATTCCTAATGTGTTGTAAAGTTTTATGATGATTTATAGTTCCGATCATGGTCTCAATGATAAGATAAAGAGTCGATCCTCTCATATAGATAGCATCAACGATGAGTTCTTACCTAGGTTATAGGACTATGTGGTCCCATTAGGTGCAGGAGTCGCAGAGGTGACCTTCTTTAAAGGTTTGAATCCCACTATAAAAAAGATAGTGGATGTTATTCCTATATTACAGACTCTTCAACCAGCCACCCAGAAGACGTTAGTACCGATAGAATCCCTAGTAGAGAGACTTAAGAAGAATAAGACAGTCGACTTATATGGTTCAAGTGATGGTGATTCAATTTCAGCCAATTAGTGGTTGAGGGAAACATGAAGACTTTAAGACACCTTCACCTTACCTAGAGGGTAAGTTAGAGTGTGTCACCACTTTACTCAAGGGTGATGCTATTGATTGGTAGGAGACTGTAGAGATGGCTCTACATCCAAGGGTGCATACATGAGATCAATTCTTAAATGAGTTTAGAGGCAATTATATCAACGAGGCATATACGGATGGTTTGAGGATGTAGTTCTCTCAGCTAGCTTAGGGAGACTGCTCAGTGTACGAGTATGAGAGATATTTCCACCAGTTAACTCGTTACACTCCAGAGTTAGTTGATTGAATCCTTGATGTGTAAAAGGTTCCTTGAGAGACTTCATATTGATATCAATGTGTAGTTAGCGGTAAACCTGCCTAGAGTGTTTTTAGAACTGACACGACAGGCTAAGGCTGTGGAGAGGGTGCAGAGTATGAGGAAAATCTTGGTGGATGGGTTATGCATCCCAAGTATGAGGACTTGTTTATTAGTAGATCTACCTCAGTCGGTAGTCGAGAGGGCCACAAACTCACGCGAGCAGAGGATAGTGACATCATCTTTTTCACTCCAACAAAGTCAGAGTTTAGACGTAGAGTCTTATAGAAGACCATCAGCTTTGCAGTCCATGTTGAATTTTGGAAGCTCCAATAGAGTTTTGGATTATTCAAAGTGCGAGCATTGTGGCAGAAAGCATCGAGGAATGTGATTTAGACTCTCTAGGAAGTGCTATAGATGCGGATCCTCATACTATATTGTGAGGAATTATCCTAGTTTGGATGGCAATGTTTCAACTCGATCGATGTAGGCGATCCCAGTAGCTCAACGTGACAGAGAGACTATCCAGAGAGATGTTAGTTATATGCTTGGGTAGGAAAGTAGAGGAGCAGATTGATCTATTCTAATTTGACTGCACGTGAATCTATTGGTCTGATCGTATAGAGGCAGGGTTAGGACGTTGACATCGTAGATGAGATGCCAAGTGTCTTTCCAACTATGTAGATGAGATGCCAAGTATCTTTCCAACTATCTCAATCTTTCATATTGATTCAATAGGTGTAAGAGCAAGCATTCTTTAGTGGTTTCAAGTGATTTAGGTAGGAAAAATATTCATGTAGAGAACCTGGGAGCGAGGATCGAAGTGGCTAGTTGGTAGACCTTAGTGGAATAAACCAGAGTGACCTTAGATATTCTTCGAGGACTCGAGTCAGATTTGCTAGTTGGCCAAGGGAAGTTGTTAAACCAAATGTTGCTTTGACCTCAGGGTTGCAGTTCTAGAGATATATGATTAGGTGGTTGTTCCTTGTTGAGTTAAAGGTAAACTCTAAGAAAATATCAAGTAACAAAATCCTTCACTCTTGTATGTTCCCTAGGGGAATACCCGTGTGGGTTGTCAGAGTTAGATGTGAAACTTTAAGGATGTTTTTGCATTATTGGTAGAAGGTTTGTGTGATGACCCACAGAGATTTTAAAATCCCTGATTTATCATTGGAAGTAAGAATCTCCATAAGAGTGTTAAGAGTACCTAACTCACCTTAGTCAGTATGCCGTTCACCTTGTTGGCAGAAATATTAGGATATATCTGAGTTAGTGCCAAGGTACTTCAGTTGCTAGCTGGGCGCAGATTCCCCAAGTACTCATGAGGAGTATGCTAGCAGGGTGTATGTTCCAATGTAGTAGTTTCAGTTCTCACCCTAAGTTATAAGGGTACTATAAGTAAGTTAGTATGTTGTGAGTCTCGAGCTACAATGAACCCTCCGATGTCACCATGATGCCTTCTTACATGATCAATAAGTGAATCAACTAAGTGAGACAAGCCTCATCAGTGATGTCTTCATGTTAGTATATACGCACGAGCTATGTATAACACATAACAGCATGCAGCGTTGCGTAGTACCATGGATTTTGGTGCATCAGACTAAAGGAGATCAAGTACATTAAGTGCCATTTGACTAGCATTAATTGTAATTGGATAGCTCAATAATGGTAAGTGATAGTAAGTGTAAGACGTAGAGTCTCTGAACCCTTAAGTCAAAATGCGATTGCGAGATATCTCCATTTTGTTAGGCATGCTCTCCATGAGAGCCAAATGTCGCTAGTTTCTCTAGGTAAGTGGTCGATTTAGTTTGATTACCTTAGGTACACAAACTGATAAGTAGCACCTATGTGAGTTATAAGAAAAGCGAGAAATAATCTTGTAGAATAGATGAATATTGAATAAGAGTTGCATAGCATAAGCATAGCGATCGTCGTTAGGAAGTCGAAAATTTTCATAATATCTTCAGTAGTTGGTATCGAGACCGTTAAAAGTATGTAAGATCTCGACTTGTAGCATGGCAGTTGTCTAGGTTCATCGACTAAAAGAGGTTATCGGGTTATTCAATAAGTTAACTCGATTGAGTAAGGTTAGCCAGTGAATGGTTTAACGATAACAGTTGAGTCGTGGAGTAGTGTTCTTCTTGCGAAATGTTCTAAGTATTTAGTATTAGCAAAACTAGAGTAAGACTCGAGGTCAAGATCAAACCCCAAAATATTCCAGAAGCTCATTACCATCGGATGGATTATCAACGTGTGTGACCACACGCAGACCATATAGTCACAATGTGTCGAACAATAACATTTTAGGCCATTTTAGACAATTTTTGGCAACAAACTGAGTACAAATCGACTCAAAATCATGAAAAAGATCAAGCACAGTCAAATCGAAACAAGAAATGGAAATAAATCGATCAAAATAGAAAACAAATCAACATGTAAGAGTTGAATCGAAGAGAAATAACTGTAATCGAATCCCGTCAATTTTGGGATCGTTTGTAACTAATTTAAGAAAAGAAGCTCGCCCTGAGTGCCTATAAAAGCCTCTGTAAACGAAAAGGAGGGGGAATCAAGCTCCATTAAAAACATTCTTGCACTTAAAAAAACCAAAAAAAGAGATAGAGAGAAAGACTTAGCTTTACTCACCGGAGGAGAGAAATTGGCACACAGAGGTTCGAGAAATGCCTTTTGAGAAATGGTAAAGATCGAACCTTTCGGTTTAGATCTGGGGTATTTTGGTTGTTTTCAGTTGGTTGGGTGGTAATTTTTGGGTTTAAGGTCACAAGCTAAAGTTTTTAGTTTAGGGTCTATGTGCTCCATCCATCGGGCGGTGGTCAGATGGAAGAAGATGATGGAAGAAAGAGATTTTAGGGCATTTATATACGGAGGAAGAATTGACAATTAGCAAATATTTAAATGGTACCCGCCGTCCCTGCTTTGATGTGTAAATTGTTTTGGTCATTGACTTCAATTTTGGCTATGAATTTCAATTTCTTTTAATTTAGTCCTTTCTTTTATGTTATTATTTTCTTATAATTTGGTACCTATTTTTCAACATTTTTATTTAGTTTTATTTAATTATTTTTCAAAACATTAATTTATTTTATTTCTATAAAAGAGATTCAATTAAAAGGTAAATAACTCGAATTGAATCTAAATTTTTATTTTAAATTTATAATTTTGGCAATTAAGATAAACTGGTAATCAATTGGTACCGAAAAGGTAATTCGGGGGTGTTTATCCTTCCCCAATCGTAAACAACTCACGAATCCAAAAAAGCTTTTATAAGACATAGATTTGATAAATGGGAACAATCAAGATGTCCAATCCACCTAATTTGAAAATGATCTGTGGCGACTCCATCATAATTTCAACTCGATACGTGAACCCAAGACCACCCAAAATACCGTTGCGATATATCAATTTGCGAGTTTTCGAGATGCAAGTCATGTTACAGAGTCTTCTTCCATAAAGATAAGGTTAATTTTAGTTTTGGTGCTTCGAGGTTTCTAAGTGTGTGACCAAGCATACGTCATTAATTGATCGAAGTAAATTTCAAAGACAAAATTTCTTTTTAGGAGGGAAAAGTTGTAACACCTCAAATTTTAGGCTAATAGTTTCGGGTTTACCCAAGAAGTATGTGGACCTCGTGGAATTTATAATTAAAGTCATTGGACTGAGTTGGACTTAATTGGGTTGGATTTGGGGCCAATTAGGCATAAAAAGAGAATTTTTAAATATGAGACAAAATATCAAGGACTAGAAGAATAATTACACAATTGATGGAGATTGAAGCTGTAATTTGTGGATTTATATCAATTTGGATGTGGAGTGTCCCATTTCCTCTTCATCTTCTTCCTTTTTCTTCTTACATCATTCTCCAAGTCTTCACAACTTCAAGGTGGATGGTAAGAGTTCATTCTTTGTCTCCATCAGCTTCTAATCTGTCCTTAGTGTTCATACAACCATTTATGTTAAGAAAATCCTTGTCTTTCATGCTTGGCTAGAGAAAGGGTATATGTAATACCCTTTCCCGTATCTGTACTCGAATACGGGTCAAAAGATGTCACATAATATTTGTAAAACATTTCTTATTTGAAATCTATAAAATTTTGTTTCTTTAAAATTTATTCAATTTAACCTTTTTCCACCCAAAATTCCTTAACCATGTAAAATAAAAAGATAATATTTTAATATAGAAATGAAATTTGATTTCAAGCAACAACTTGGCAGTTCAACATTGTGTCATATTAATAATGGAATTGCCTAAAAATTGTATGAATTGAAATTAATCATCACACTAATAAAATATAATATTATTAAAACATAAAATGAAAATATAGATTTATAACCATATTTTACTAATTAAAAATTTAAATATGGATTCTTATCATATCATAGGTTCAAAAACCACTTTTATAACTATTTATTATAAATAATTATAAGCAATACTTTAAATCTTTCAACATTATTTAATTTAAATATTATTTAAATAATAATATATAAATAATATATATTATAAGAATATTATAATAATAAAATATACCAGAGCCCCTTTTTAACCCATTTCAAAATATAACCATATTTTGATATTATATACACTTTTTATACGTATACATGCCAATTAAAAATTAGATCAATTGTAGGATACCATTATTATTACAGGTAAGTAGTCTTCAATGATTGATGCCAATTTTAGCTCTTTACTCTACTCTCTTTCTTTACCTATGCGTGAAGCCATCACACGCTAAGTATACACTTAGTGAGACATTATAACATATAAAATAAAATATATCGGCATACAAAATATCACATTACTTATAGTACATAAAATATCATATAATAATATATGGACATCTGAAACAAATTTTCAAACCTTTCTTTGAACTGAAATCTAAAAATCAACATTTCAGAATCCACATATCAAAATAAACAGTTCAGATATATGGAATTTTATGCCAAATCATAATATTCAATGAAAGATTTACTTTCAACAAATCAAAAAAACATGTATTTTCCTTTGAACTGAAATCTAAAAATCAACATTTCAGAATCCACATATCAAAATAAACAGTTCAGATATATGGAATTTTATGCCAAATCATAATATTCAATGAAAGATTTACTTTCAACAAATCAAATAAACATGTATTTTCACATTTATTTAACTGACAGCCCAATGTATTACAAAAGGAAATGCAATGTACACGAGTCAGACGAGTGTGCGTAATATCTAGTCGTAACTGTTAGAACTAAATTGTGCCCTTTGTGCAATAAGAAATATAGGCACTGTATAGTACAACATCACTATACTGAAATCAAAAATCAGATATGGTAACTCACAATTTCAAAACATCATGAAACCCAAAATGCACATATAGTGCCAAAAAAATGTACACGAATATACTAGATCAGAATCACTCCACCTCATGGCATGTCAATTGTACTAATAATCTCAATGCACATACAATGGGTTTTTTTTATGAAAATCACATATCATTTATTTACCAAAAGTGTCTGTATATACCAACATATCCAAATATCATATAAAGGTGTGTTGGGTAGTTTATACCCGAAATCATCCATAAGCATTTAATAAATATCATATAAAATGCATTTGGACAATCATATCCCAAAATCATCAAAAAAATAATTTAGTAAAATTTTATATTAAAATGTATTGAGTAATTTATACCCAAATTCATTTGAATAGCATTTTGTACACTAATATGAAAATAATTCAAAATACGAATTAAGTTCTTTTCCTTTTAAATAATTTAAGGTTGACGCATCACAAGTCTTCCACATATAATAATAATAATAAAGAATGCACTCACCTTATAATGCCCTGATGTAAGGCACTTGTGCCCTTGATTGTACATCTAGTGAATGAGCAAGAACCTACAAAGAAGATAGGCTCAAATAGATGGCTTGGTTGTTGATATATGGTGACAAGGGTGGGCTTTAATGATTATACAACATAAATGGGTTGTTTGAAGTGATTTAGGTATGGTGATGGTGAAAGAAAGAAATGGAATTGGTGATAATAATATCTTAAACAATTGGAAAGAAACTAGGCTATACAAGACCCTAACACCTTTCCTTATAAGTTGTTTAAGGGGTGGTATCCAAATGACTTGGCCCCACTAGTTATAAAGAACTAGGACACATAAGTATCAATCAAAGGATAAGGTTGACGCCACAAGCACACAAGTCACTTGATAAATTGATAGCATTCTTGAAGAACTTAACAAATAGGAGAACATCACAATATATTGATAATAAAAAAGTTCAATGCCTTACAAATGCCAAGGCATTAGATTTATATAGAAAATGTAAAAGAATGGCCGAATGGGTATATATTGGTTCAACCTTACATGTGTCTTTATGAAGGTTCATAATTAATCATTGAATACACACGTCCTTAGCCTAGGTTTTGGTTTGACTAACACTTCAAAATGGGGTGTGTTGTTTCGATTTGAATGAACAATCATAAGGTTTGGTCGAATAAGAAATATTGGTTCACATTAAGCACCAAAGTGAAGGGTGATGATGTTTAGGCCAAATGGTTGTACTCTTGGTGATTAGAACCTATCATTGCATCATGTAAAGTTCACATGGTTGTAGTTACACATGGGATGCACATGATGTGTAGAGTACATGGCAGCCCGCTTGAATCACATATAGCCTCACTTGTAGTTTGCTTCTCCACAGTAGAAGTCTCAGCCATATGGTGTGCTTGATGTAAGATGATGCTTAGGTAGTGACATAGGTAGCTAACTAGGTTAGTATGCTAGCTAGTAACTTAGGTAGGTGGATAGGTAGTGTAGGTAGATAGTTAGGTACCTAGTGTCACTCCAACTGCCTCCAACTACCTTAAGTCCTCAACTCAGCTACTTTTCAACTACTGTTAACTGTCTTTCAGCCACTTTCCACTTCTCTAAGCTCTGTTTAGCTTAGTTAAGTTATCATTTGATTTGTTTGTGCTAGCACGAGCTACCATAGTTTAAGTAGGCTTTCCAAAAACTGACATAACTTTTCTTGGCATCCAATGTTCCTACTAATGCATAGAAATCAATATCATAAGACGTGAAACAATGTAATTCAATAAGAATGCATAATGCTACCTATGTGTAAGCTATATATGAGTTATATAAGTGATCATATGTGTAAGGTGAGCTAAGTATGAATGCATAAAATATAATAGGCTAAGTAAAAATGTGGTTAAATGCATAATGCCTATGCAAAGTATAATAGGTTTATAATGTAATGACTATAAATGATGTTTAACATAATATGCATGAAATATTATAAGTGCATGATAAAATAAACTATGTTAATCATAATATTCATACTAAGGTATGTGAGGATGATGTCATAACATGGATGTATAACATTGTATATGTATGAATCATAAACACAACAATGTGAGAAATAGTTAAGAAAAAATCCTTGGCTCTTCATTGGTTCCACACTTGAAGAAAGAAAGATGAAAAGTAGAAGATGTAAAAGTAGGATCACATCATTCCTTTTTTTGAGCAAGTTGTCCTCAAATTGAAGTCTTTGGACATGGTAAACTCCTCTTTATGGGATGGGCGAAAATGCTTCCTTCATTTTATGGAAATTTCCTAGTCTTCTTTCTTCATGTACAATATCCTTTAAAGGATTGTTCAAGAAGATTGTTTTCTTTGAAGGCCTTTCTTTGGAATCAATGTTACCAACTTGCATATTTTTCGAAGAGTCTTCTTCCGAACATTCCTTTATTCAAACACTTGTGAAGGAAAATTACATACCTTTTTAACTTTAAAATCATAAGATTTAGTGTTTTTAAAGGTAAAAAGACATGTCTTGTGACCTTTCCTTGCAAATGGATGCATAACTCCTTTGGTGAAACAACATGTTTGCTTGAAGTGGTGTAAATTCCTTGTAAAGTATTCTTTGGATTATTGTGTCCTTTGGTGAAAGAAAACATCTCTTGAACTTTAACCTTTGTAACATTACGTGCTTCCTCATGGATTTGTTTATTCATGAATGAAATACCTCCTCAATTAAACCATCATGATGCTTCAAAATGTTACCTCATTTGAACCATTTCATATTGATCCTTTGATGAAAAGGTGTGACTTTTCAAATTGTTCTCTAGATTCAATCCGCTTATGCGCAAAATATGCTTGTCTTTTTTGTGCTCTCCTCTGTTCTGGAAGTTGATAGAGTATTCTTGAATTCTTCTATGCTCTCTTTTATATGTTTCTGATCTAGTTGAACTTGCTTGGGGGTTAATAGTACCAAAACTCTCTTTATTCCACCAAGCTTGAATGTATAATGATTCATATAACAATCATGCACTGTTTTCTTATGATACTGCCACAACCTCCCAAGAAAAATGTAACTAGCATGCATTGAAACCACATCAAATAGAACCTCATCTTTGTACTTTCCAATCGAAAAGGGAACAAGTAGTTGCTTGTTGACATTGAGCTCGATTCATCATTCAACCATTGCAACTTGTATGAGGCTAGATGCTTCAAGGTCTTTAAACCTAGATTGAACCATGATAGTGCTAAAAACATTAGTGAAACTACCACTCTCAATGATCATAGTGTAATATCCCAACTTTTAACTAGTGACCAAAATATAAGTTTTGAAAGTTTAGTGGCCAAAGTATAAACTTGGTAAAAGTTTAAGGACCAAAAATATAATTTTTAAAAGTTATATATTTTTCTTTTAAATGAATAATTTATTATGAAAACATTGCTTTCATGGGAATCCGAATTTTGATTCAGAATTTGTATTAAAAGTTATAAAGCAATAAAGTTCGATAAGAATTTGGATAACTAGATCAAACCAGAATTTCAAATAATTTTGATGGATGATATAAAAGGGTTAGAAATATTATTTCCATAATTTATAACGATGAAATTTAACATGGATCAATGGAATTAAGGTCGATTTTCCATGTTAAGCCAAAATTGTGAAATTAGGTGACTAAATTATAATTTCCAAAAATTTGCCAAGGATAAAGTTGGAAAGTCAATTTTTATTGGTTAATCTTTGACTTTGGAATATTAAAATGAATATATTGCAATGGTATGTTGAAATTATCATGTTTCATTAAGGGTAAAATGATAATTTCACATTAATTGAATTTTAAATTCAATTATATTAGATATAAGCCAAGTGTAATGTGATATTATTAAAGAAATTTCAAGAATTTTTCATCTTTCTTCAAGCTTCGCAGTGAACCACGATTGTTATAAGGTAAGGATTTTCATTTTGATTTTTAAGCTACATGATTGATTTTTAAGCCTACATGATTGATTTTTGGATTAAGCTATAAGATAGAGAATTAATCTACTTGAAATTCTCTATCATTGGATATAATTGGTTCATGGAAACCATGATTGGATGATGAATTTCATGATTAGGGTTTATGAAGAACAAGTTGAATTACGATGAATTAAAGGATGCTTATTGCGTTATTGATGTTGTAGATTAATTTCCAAGCATGTGTGATGATCAAAATCATCTAGAATTGCATATATATGATTCAACCATATCTAGATTTATAGGAATTGATTGATTTTTTATTGAATTTGTTGTTGGGATTATTGGAATTGCATGAATTTGATCATAGGAACTTGAATTCATGGTTGAAATTGAATGAAATCCTTGTCGTATTGCTTAATGAAGATTCAACCAAAGGGGAAAAATTGCCCATGATCTATATTTGATATTATAATGGTTATACATGTTTTGGTGATTGATTTGGATCAATTTGGAACCTTGTCAAAGTAAAAGGACCATTTTTTAGGTTTTAGAAATTTAATGGATTGATGTATAAATGTTCAATTATTAATGTATTTTTAAGTTAAAATGTTGAATTGGGACCAAATTGTATTTTTGGTAAGGTTTAGTAACTATTTCAAAACGTTGGAAAGCTTGGGGGTTTGAAAGATAAGTTTGCAAATGTAAATGTAATAGATTGAAATTATTATTGCAATGCTAGAAATTTTGGTATTGGATTTGAATTGAGTAAAATGGTGAAGGACCATTTTGAATTAAATTGAAAAGTTGGTATGCATTCTAAAAGAATTCATACATTGTGACTTAAATGCAATGTTTATGAAAGTTAATTGGTTTGGTGATGAATATGAAATTATAAGGAATTTAAGAGTGGTTTTGGAAATATTAAGGTTGTTATTGGATTATGAAGTAATTTTTTATAGAATAAATATCAAATTATATTTTGTGGATTATATCACATATTGTGTTGTGTGTTTGATTTTATCTAGATTGTGATAAATCTTGTGATTAGAGCAAATTGAAGGCGAAGGATCAAGCACATGATTAAAAAGAATATTGTTGTAAAAGGTTCGAAGTGAGGCAAATAAGGTAAATGCATTTTATTTATTTAATTATTACTAATTGAGGAAGACTTGCGATAAGTCAACCTCAGATGATTTTTTAAAGAAAGTTTTCAATTAAATTATGGAATATTTTCATAATGTTTACTAAAATGATTTATGATTTATTTTAGGGTATGAACTGCCCTGTATACTGATTTTTGAGAAATGATATCTGGACATATTACTGATTGGATATGTGGAATATACAAATGAAATGATTTTTATCGTAAAGCCCATTTTATGTTGCATGGAGAGTCGTAGGTACAATTGGCATGCCATGTGATGGAGCGATCACTATTTACTGTTACTAATATTGTACATTTGTGTACATCACGTGTGACACCTATGGTATGATATATATGGGCACTTTCGAGTGCGAATTATTGTTACTGATATATGGGCACTTACGAGTGCATATTACACACACTCGACTAACTCACGTACCTTGCATTCTCTTTAGATATACATTGGGCTATGAATATGAAATGTGAGCGTACTGAATATGTGATCGAAGGGAAATGAATATTTTATTTAATTATGTGATTTGATTATGGTTGTCATGATTTTATAAAGTCATGAGATATTGGTTTTACAAGTTTACTGATGAGGAAAATGGCTTATTTATGTCGGTTTGGAAATTCATGTGTTTTATTTGAATAAATTATAATGTTTTGAAATATTGTGTTATTTTTATATTTTATACCACCTTATTTTATTTATAATGCCTCACTAAGTTATACTTAGTATGTGATTGTTTTCAAGCGTAGGTAAAGAAAAGGAAAATCGTACAGAGTGAGGAGTACTGTAAGCATCACTGGGCATAATCAAATCATTAGCCAGTATCAATATGAACATCCTCTGATTTTTTTCTTTTGAATTATTAATGGTATGTATATTATGTGTTTTGGTATTACTCTTTTATTATCGTAGATATAGATTGGTTTATATAATATAAATTATATGGACCCAATATAAATATTATTAGATAAAAATAGTACTATGGATAAATAGTAATTTGTTAAATATATTTTATATGCTATCGAAATGGATTTTAAATTAGGTAGTTTACTTTATGATATGAAACAGTATCAAACTGCTAAGTTGCTTCCTGAAACTGATATCGATTTTGATGTTTAAATATAATATTTTGATATTAAATTATTATATTATTATATTAAAAGTGATTAAATTGAATAAATTTTAAAGGAAAAAATTGTACTGTTTTTTAATTGTAGAAAGTTTATAAATGTTGTGTGACATCTTTGACTCGTATTTGGGTACGTATACGGGTTAAGGGTGTCACGTATAGAACATATTTTGCCTTTAACTTTGCGCGTGGTGTGAAAGATATTCTTCCTTTGTTGTTCTTCACTTTTTGTTTGACTGTTCAAGATTTTTTTACCACTAGTAATTCTCTATCAGTGACAAATTCAACTTCTTCGTTTTCTTCAACTATTCATTCTCTTCCTTCAACTCTTCCTTCATCTTATGGGTCAAATGCAACTTCTCCATTATCAAGGATAAGCATGGTATTTCGATTGGGGCATTGGTTAGCAACATGACCTCTACCCATGCATTTGAAGCATTTGACGTCTCAGGTCTTTTATGAACTTTTTTGTTGCTTCTTTTTTCTTTTGCCTTTAACCACGAGTTATCTTTGCTTAGGTGTCTATATAGGTTCTTTAATTTATAGTGGGGATTTCTTTTTATATGTGTTACCTCCTGGGTTCCATTTGGTTGTAGAAGAAGTGTTGCCTCGGTTTAAACTACTTCTCTTGAGTTGCCTTTTAATTTTCATAGCCATATGGTTCATCTCATCCAATTCTACATAATGCTGCAACTCCAAAATGCTAGTAATATCTGGTTCAAACCTGCTAAAAATCTTTCCATTGTCTCTTCTCTGTCCTCTTCAATATTTTCTCGGATCATGGCTATCTACATCTCCTTGAAATAATCATATACACTTTTGTTTTCTTATTTAAAGGATTACAATTTCTGGAACAAATCTCGGTGGTAGTGAATATGTACAAAATGTCTCCTCATGATGGTCTTCTTTTTTTCCCAGTTATTGATAGGTTTTTCTCCATTTCTTATTCGGGAACTTGTTAATTGATCCCACCAAACAAAGGCGTAATCAACAAACTCCATGGCTGCTAATCTAACTTTCTTTTTTCTAAGTAGTTGTGAACACATGATCAACTTTGGCTTCCCAATCTAAGCATGCTTTAGGATCAGTTTTTTCTTGAAAATAATGAATGATCACTCAAATGCTGCTTAAGTTATCACCAAAGAGCATGTGCCCTTCATTCATTGGTGGAAACCTTCTAGATCCTTGTGATGCTTGTTCTTCCTTGGCATCTTCGTCATCATATTCTTCTTGATCATCTTGCCTCGATTGCTGCCTAGTATGTTATTGCTTGATCCTTCTATTCTTCCAAGCCTTTAAAGAAGGTGTTTATGATTTGTCCTCAATAATCTATTCATCTCTTGTTGTAACACTTGATTTTTTGTAAATTTGGGGCTACTTCTCAGGGTGATTATCCTGAACCTCAAGATATTATTAGTAATAAAGAAATAAAGAAATGTGAAAAGGACCTTACCAATAATCTCACACAAGAACCTCTTTAGTCACTCCAAAGAAAGAATGATGGCACTCAGTCACTCTTGTTTGAACTCTAAGATATATAAGGCTTTTTATTGTCCTCTTATGGTCTCACACGCTCAAATATACCTTTTTCACTCTTTCTTAATTGTATATGTTCTACAGAGAACTCACTCAAAATATTTCAAGTCCTGGTGTTATATTGGTGTTGGTTGTAAATGGTTAATAGGTAGGGAAAAACAAAATATAATAAAAAATGTGCCTTAGAATATAAGAAAGAAAAGAAAGAAAAGGGGTTACTTACAATGCAAGGCATTTACAACTTCACCTTCACCACAATCAAGGTCTTGATGTTTTTTGCTTTATGGTGATTCTTGATATTGTTGAACTGCTACCCTTGCTTTTCCTTTGGTGCTTCACTTTACTTTTGGCATTCCTTTTGTTTTGAATGAGTATGTAATGGAATTGGGCTATTTGAAGTGATTTAGGCGTGATGGTGGTGAAAGAAAGAAATGGAATTGGTGATGATAGTATTTTAAAGAACAAGGAAGAAATTAGGCTATAAGAGAGCCTAACGCATTTCCTTATAACTTGTTTAAGGGGTGGTAATAAAAGAACTTGGCCCCACTTGTTATAAAGAACTAGAACACATAAGTATCAATGGAAGAATAGGGTTGACTCTACAAGTACACAAGGCACTTGATAAGTAATAGAGTTCTTAAAGAACTTAGCAAAGATGAGAACCTCACAATGTATTGATAATCAAAAGAGTTGGATGGCTTACAAATGCCCAGGCATTGGCTTTATATAGAAAACGTAAAGGCATGGCCGAATAGGTATGTATTGGTTTGGCTTTACATGTGCCTTTATGAAGGTTCATAATTAATTATTGAATACACATGTCATTAGCATAGGTATTGGTTCGATTAACGTGTTCTTTCGGTTTGAATGAACAAGCATGAGTTTAGCTGAATAGGAAGCATTGGTTCACATTAGGCACCAAAGTGAAGGGTGATGATATTAAGGCTGAATGGTTATACTCATTAGTGATTAGTGCCTATCATTGCATCATGTAAAGTGCATATGTTTGTGAGTTGCACATGAGCCACTTGAATCACATATAACCTTACTTGTAGTTTGCTTCTCCACACCATGCCTAATTGATTTCTCAACCATAGGGTGTGCTTGATGTAAGATGATGATTAGATAGTGACATAGGTAGCTAGCTATGTTAGTAAGCTAGCTAGTAGCTTAGGTAGCTAGCTAGGTAGTATAGTAGTGTCACTCCAACTGCCTCCAACTGCCATAACTCCTCCAACTGCCATAAGTCCTCAACTCAGCTACTTAGTACTTAGTTGCTCTCCAGCTAGTGTCAGCTGCCTTTAAGCTCTTTTGGCTACTTTCCACTTGTAATACCCCAAAATTCTTACAAGTGACTAACACGTAAAATTTGAAAGTTTGGTGGACAAAGTAAAAAACTTAGGAAACGTTCAAGGAGCAAAGTGGTAATTTTCCAAAAATGAAATTTTATTCCATAATAAATAATTTATATGTAAGAATGAATTTTTTTTACAGAATATAGATTTTGATCCGGAATTTGTGTAAAGAGCTATTGAGCGATAAAGTTCGATAAAGTATTCGGATAATCGGATCGAATTGGAAGCTTACAAAAATTTGAAGGGTGATAGTATGAGGTTTGCAATAGTATATTTATATTTTTAATCAGTAGAATTTAACACGGATTGGTAGATTTAAGTAGATTTTCTATGTTAAAGTAGAATAGTTGAATTTAGGGGACTAAAATGAAATTTTAGAAAATTGAAAGGGCAAAGATGGAAATCAATAAATATGATTTTTATATTTATTTAATTTTATGAAAATGGTGATGAAAGGATGGTATGGAGGTAACTATCAAGATTCATTAAGGTTAGATTTGACTTTTTGGGACTAAAATGAATTTAAAATTTATTTTAATTAGAAATTATGCTGTGTGTACATAGATATTTTTGTAGAAAACTCGAGAAAATTGTCTTCTTCCCCCTTTAAATTGCCGTGAGCCCTGGAAGAAATAAGGTAAGGTAAGTTCTCGATTGTTGCCGCTTTAACTTTAGTTATTAATTTTGCGGAAGGTTGACATTTTAATTATCCAAGTGCTTACTAATGTTGCCGCTTTAACTTTAGTTATTAATTTTGGTAATCAATAAATTAATTGTTTGTTTTCAACATGTTTGAATAAACGCCAATATGAGAGGATTGAAAATTGAAAACATTTGAAAGAAGTTTATTTTTCCATTGTTCTTTAGAGCGAATTAGGGATGGGCATGGGACCTGAACCCGACGGGTTTTAAACTGATCCGATCGGGTCGGATTTTTTTTTAAAAAAAAATTAGGTTCGGGTCGGGTTGGGTCGGGTTTGGGTTTAGGGTGAAAAATACTTGACCCGACCTGAAAAAATATATAATATTACTTTATATATTTAGAAATAATTACAATAATACCCCTTTGTATGTTTTTTTCAATTAAGTCACTGTTTTTATTGAATAAAAATAATTTTTTTATTATTTCGGGTTGGGTCGGGTTGAGTTTTTAAGTTATATATCAGATCGGGTCAGGTCGGTGGAGGACTCCTTGTTCTCGGGTAGGGTCGGTGGACCA
Source organism: Hibiscus syriacus (assembly GCF_006381635.1). Lineage (NCBI taxonomy): Eukaryota > Viridiplantae > Streptophyta > Magnoliopsida > Malvales > Malvaceae > Hibiscus > Hibiscus syriacus. The sequence continues at coordinate 3,149,200 of NW_024062882.1, read as the reverse complement.
AAAACCCGACCCATGCCCAAACCTAAATGAAATATTTGGATTGATGGGTAGAACTCAATTTCATAATATTATATTCTAAGGTACTCATCTGATGCTTTAAATGATACGGGATTTGTGTTGATGAAACATAGAGGTAGAGCAGGGATGATTGCTATGCTGGCTGACAATGCATATACATATAATTTTACTTTCTTCCTTTTGTTCAACTAGTGTAATGTTAGAAAATTTATGTATTGCCTATTGAGGATTTTATTGTTTTGATTTGTAGGAAGGATATTTGATTAGAGGGAATGGTTGGAATTTCATGAAATTAATGTTAGGAGCTTGAATTCTGGCTTGAATCAAGTTGACAAACTTTGAATCCTAACCCTAAAGTATTCGGCCTTGATGAAGAGGTAAGGGAAAAATTCTGGAAAAAATTCCTAAGGTTTAGAATTGATATTAGAATGATTCTACATGCTTTAAATGAGATTTGGATCAATTTGGAAAATTGTGAAAGTATAGGGACCTATTCAAAATTTATGAAAATTTAGGTATCGTAGTGCAATTATTCAATAGCAGATGTACTATGCTCGAATTTAAAAAGTTAGAAGGTTAAATTGGAATATTTTGGAAATTTGATAGAGTTTGGGGACTAAATCAAAACTTATGAAAAAGGTAGAGACTTGATTAAAAATTTTGTAATTATTAAAATATAATGTTTTAGTTAAATATTGGAAATTTTGGTTATGTTAATTGAAGCTTAAAATGAAGTTAATTTATAAATTGGTTATGTTAATTGAAGCTTAAAATGAAGTTAATTTATAAAATTGATAAGATTGAGGACTAAATTGCAAATTTTCATAAGTTATGGGTTTGATTGGAAATTGGTATAAAATTCATGAGTAGAATTTGAATACATTGTTACAATGTTTGAATTGTTTTAAGATACTTGAATTTGGGGTTAAAAGGCAAAAAGGGACTATTTAGAATATTAGGTTATATTTGAAAGAAAATTTTATTGATGGTTAAATGTAAAATGTTGAAGAGTTAAGTGAATTATTGTGAGAAATAATTATTTAAGGAACTTGGAAAGTTAATTTGATAGAGTTAAAGTTAGTTTTCGATTTGATAAAGGAAAATAATATGAAATATACATTAATGGTGTTATTTTTAGAATATTTATATCGAATATGAGTTTATTATGTTAGCTAAGTTAAAGTAATAATATATGATTGAAATAGTATATGTATTTAATAATTTTCCTATAAATATATTATAAAAAATATATAAGATTTAAATAAAATCCTAGTGTATAAGACTTAAGAGATAGTGGTATATGAAGTGGAGTGGTTACTGATTTTTGATCTGACACTATATGTGCATTATAGGATTCACGATGTTTTGACGTTATGAGCTATCATATCTGATTACTAGTACAATGATGTTATGTTCATCAGTACCTGTACATTCACTAATACATGCACTAAAAAGTGCGATATGATATAGAGACTGTTATTGGCTGTTTATATTTGCATATTTGGCACTAAATGTGCCATACCAATTATGAAAATTTATATTGCATACCAGGCACTGAATTTGCCATAATGTCACTAGCAGTTCATACTGTATATTGGGCACTAAACATTCCACACTGTTACTGGCAGCTATGCTACATACATGGCACTAATGTGCCACACCGTTCGGTAATTACACTGCATATCGTACTGAACTCTAATGACTAACTCGAGTAACATATATTCTCATGATTATACTTTGGGTTGTAAAATGAAACTAAAAAATATAGTACAACAAAAGATACAGTGTCGTACATGAAACGATACAATAAAAGAATCAGTATAATAAAAGAAACAGTTCAGTCAGAGAAACAAAACAGTGAAAGAAACAGTACTAGAAGAAAAGACAATATTGGTTTGATTATTATATTTTACAGTAAAGTTTTATATAAAGTTCAATTCAACACTGAACGGTTATATATGAAAAGTTGAAGTATAAGTTACTTGTATATGAAAAAATTGGGATAAATCTTATTTAATTGATTAAATGGTTTTATATTATGTTTTCATACAATGTTTTGTAATAAAATATAAGTTATATAATATTGCTATGTGATTTAATAGGTATGGGTTAAATAGGTTGAATACGAAAGTAGATTTTGTGATTAATAGTGGTTTCTTTATATATATGTTAGACTAGAACAAAAAAGATATAATAATATAATATGGGATGATCGTATAGTACCTTGTCAAGAGTGAAGTGACAACTTTCATAGTAAGATAAATTTTATATTAATTGATATTTCCAATAGTTATATAAGAATTGCTTAACCTAAATTGTGGATAAATTGAGGGTAAAATATACACAGTTAAGGAAAACTTATGTGCATAGTATGAAACTATAATAATAGTTGTTGATAGTGGGTTATCGTGTGGCTGTAGACAACAACTACAACGAATGTGTTTTAAATAAATTTAATTATACACGTTACAGATGTTGTTCACATGATGTTATAAAAAATATTATAAGAGTTGTGATAAAATGTGTAATAACATAGTATGTGAAAATGTAATAAAGAGAGATGAAAATATGATAAGTTGCTAAATGGTTATTTATGAATGTAGTAATAAATTATGCTATAAAGATTAGTCGGTTAATTTTTTTTAAATTAGGCAGTTTTAATTGTATTGTGAAATAATACTAAATTACTTAGTTACTATGTAAAAATGGATTTGAATTAGAAATTTAAATATTTAATTATGATTTTATATGATTAAATAGTTTTAGAGTAATTTTAAATTTGAAATTTAATAAGAAACAAAATTTTTATCGGTTTTCGAATAGTAAATGTTATACAGAGACATTGTGACATCCTTAACTTGTATTTGGATAAGAATGCATGTTAAGGGTGTTACACCTCTTGTCTTGAGCTCCATTTAGCTGAGCTAAGCTATAATTTGATTTGTTTGAACTAGCACCAACTACTATAGTTTGAGTGTGTTTTCCAAAAGTTGGCATAACCTTCATTGATATCCAATGTTCCTACCAATGCATAGAAATCAATAACATAAGCTCTGAAACAATGTAATTCAATAAGAATGCATAATGTCATATATGTGTAAGTTATATATGAGCTATATAAGTCGTAATACCTCAAATTTTGGCTAGTGACTAAAATGTAAGTTCTAAAAGTTCAGTGGCTAAAGTATAAACTTTGTAAAAGTATAAACTTTGTAAAAGTATAAACTTTGTAAAAGTTTAGGGACTAAAAATATAATTTTTAAAAGTTATATATTATTCCTTGTAAATGAACAGTTTTCCTAAAACAAACATTTTCGTGAGAACCAGAATTTCGGTACGGGATTTGTATTAAAAGCTATAAAGCGATAAAGTTCAGTATAGAAATCGGATAATCGAATCGAACCAGAATTTCACAAAAATTTGAAGGATGCTAGATAAAGGTTTGAAATATTATTTCTATATTTTAGATCAGAGAAATTTTGCATGGATCAATGAAATTGAATTCCATTTTTTTCAGATTTGGCCGAGAATTGAGGAATTTAGTGACTAAAATACAATTTTTGAAAATTGCATGGCCAAAGTAGAAAGTCAAAGTCAAAGCCAAATTCGTTCATCTTTGACTAAGAAATATTTTATCGGAAGATATTGCAATAGCATATGGTTATTATCAAGAATCATTAATGGCAATTTTGGGATTTCTCATTAGTTGAATTTTAAATTCAATTAAATTACTCTTAAGCCATGTGTTAAGGATGGTTAGTTTAGATTAACCAAGAAAATTGATCATCTTTCTCCTCTTGTCGTGAACTCCATAGCTACCAAGGTAAGGATTTTGTTTTGATTTTTAAAGCTACATGATGCATTTTTGGATAAGCTATTAGACACAGAATTAATCTACATGAAATTTTTTATCATTTGGTATAAAAAATTTCATGGTGAACATGCTCATAAGTTGAGATTGGAAGTTAGGGTTTATGAAGGGTTAGTTTATTTTAAAGATTTGATGAAAGATTATTATGTTTTTGATGTTGTAGATTAATTCTAAAGCATGTGTGATGATAAAAATTATGTGTAAAGCCTTGTAGTAGGTTCGACCAAATTAGTATTTTAGAGGATGATTGAATTTTAATTTAATTTGATGTTGTGATGATTAAAATAACATGAATTCGATGTAAGGAAGTTGATTTCATTATTGAAATTGAATGGAAATCAAGTCCTAATGCACTAAGGGTATTCAACCATAAGGGGAAAATTAGGGGAAAAGTATTGAAAAATATCATATGGTCTGGAATTGATATTAGATGTATTTGACATGCTTTGGAGATTTAATTTGATCAATGGAGCCTTGAGATAGAAAAAGGACTATTTTGCAAGTGTTGCGAATTGTGGGACATTGATGCATAAATGTGTAATTTGGGGTATTCAATGTTGAATTTTAATTATGGAATGCTGAGATTTTAAGTCAGAAAGTAGATTGGAACCAAATTAGAAATTTGGTTAATTTCTAAGGTGGAATTCGAAATGTCTTAAAAATCTATGGACTTGATTGCAAGTTTAATAAATGTGAAAGTATCATTTGGACAAGAAATTACAATGTTGGAAATTTTATTAGTATGCTGATTTTTGAGTTTAAATATTGATTTGGGATCAAAATTCAAGTTTGCTAAGGTTGATGGTTGAATTCAATGAGAGTAGGAATTAAGGATGAAATTGTAAGTTTTCAAATCTTGAGGTATTGGATTGAGTATATTATTTATTTTCTAGATTTTCTTTTAGTGTTTAATTTGAAGCGATCATAATGGTGAATGATCATTATGAATTTAATGGAAAAGTTGGTATGAATTCTAAAAAGAATTCATAATTTGGTGATTTAATTGTGGAGTTGGAAAAGTTCAAGGGCTGGCGATGGAAGTGAATATTTAAGGAATTTGAATAATTATTTTGAGAAGTTTGAAGTAATGATGGAAATATGATTTAGTTGATGTCAATTTATTATCGATTTTATTTTATAGACTTTTATATTATTAAGCTTAGATTATGTTAGTATAATACTAACATATATTTTAAATGTTTTGTTTTATTATTATAATATTGTCAGATCACGATAAACCTACCGATCCAGGTGACTTGAAAGAAAAAGATAAAACACGTGAGTAAAGGAGTGTTATATAAAGGTTCGGTAGTGAGGAAAAGGTGAGTGAAGTTTATTTATTTAATTATTTTGACTGAGGAAGACTTGCGATAAGTCTACCTCATAATATTTATTTTAAAGTATGATTCCTAAGTTAATTATGGATTATTTCCATAAAGTTTATACAAAAGTTTTATGAATGGTTAGGATATGAACTGCCCAAATTTATATTTTTACGATGATGAATTAAAAATGATTCTGATTTTGAAATGTAGATTTTTAAATGATTATGATATGATTTAAAAGCCCATTGTATGTTGCATTGAGAGTCATAGGTACACTTGGCATGCCATTAAGTGAGTAAAGTAAAATAAAGTTATGGTACATTCATGCACATTATGAATGACAACATTGGTGCATATGATAGGATTTGCACATGGAGTGCAACCTGTAATAATGATGATGTTTAGCACCGTTGGTGCTTAGTGCCCACATGATGTTTGACTTACGTATCTTGTAAGCACTTAAATATACATACATTGGGCTATGAATGAAAATTGTGAAATATGTTTGAATGGAAAGAAATATGAAATGATAAATTTATCTGATAATGTTTATCATGATTTTGACAAAATCATGAGATGATATTGATTTTTAGGTTTACGATGAAGAAATTGGCTTGAATAAGTCGGTTTGAAAGTTTTATGTTTTATTAAATTACTTTTAATATCTAATGTACTTAATGTTATTTTATGTTTTATCTCAGCTTGAGTGATTAACGCCTCATTAAGTTTTACTTAGCGCGTGATGATTTTCATGCGTAGGTTCTGATAGAGAAAATGACGTGCAGTGTAGAGCCTCCCGAGCATCTTTTTGGAGATCATATCTATTATCAGTACCAGTAAGATATCTCTGATGTTACTTTTGACTATTAGTGGAATGTATTTCTATGTTTGTTAGTTTGATTTATCAGATTTTATTTAAATGGTCTATAATAGTAATCTAGGACCATTTTATTTTGGCTAGTTTAATTATGTTTGTATATATGAATAAATAACTTATATATAATATTATGTTTTAAATGGTTTTCAAGTTAAAGCAATGTTATGGTAGTTTTATATAGTCTATGAAACAACATTAAACAACCTAATTGCTACCTAAAATCGAATTCGTTTTAAATGATTAAGTATTATTTTATGATTTTAAGTGATTGGTGAAATAGTTTTTAAGTTGATAAAATGATTTTTTTTAGTTGAACAAAAGTTTTAAGTATTTTTGTTCAATGAATGTATGTAATATTAATGTAACATCTTTAACTCGTATTTCGAGACGTATATGGGTTATAAGTGTTACATAAGTGATCATATGCATAAGATGAGCTAAGTATGAATGCATAACAAATAATAGGCTAAGTAAAAATGTGATTAAATGTATAATGCCTATGAAAAGTATAGTAAGTTCATAATGTATGGACTATAAACGATGCTTAACATAATATGCATGAAATTTTCTAAGTACATGATAAAATGAACTATGATAATCACAATATGCATACTAAGGCATGTAAGAAGGATATCATAACTTGAATGCATAGCATGGCATATGTATCAATCATAAACACAACAATGTGAGAAGAAATTAAGGAAAACTCCCCGGTCCTTCATTGGTTCCATACTTGAAGAAAGAATATGAAAAGTAGAAAGTGCAGAAGTAGGATCACATCAGCCCCACTATCAAACCGTACTTTTGATATAACTTTTCTTCTATGCTTTTCTGTAGCTTTTAATTTTGTTCGATCTTAGTTTTGACCATGATCTATATGTACGCCACTAACATAACACACATAATTATTGCACATTAGTACTATTTTATCATAGGCACAATTTAGAAAATAAATCTAGAAAAAATTCTTCGATACTAATTTCATTTCATACTATCAATGTCAACTTTAACAAATCCAAAATAACACCTCAAGTCCTTTACTATTCGTATCCATCAATAATTCACAACATTTTCAAATTCCACATTTCAACCATAAAAATGATTTGTTTTAGAATTCATCTAAACTTTTCCAAAATATTCAAAATATTCCCTTGCCATTTTACTTTAATTCAAACTTCTAATAAAAAATTAAACAAAATTTAATTCAAACATAATTCATCAACAATTACACAGTTCCATTTAAATCCTTAATTTCTCAACACTTGTAATTTGGTCCTTATACCTATACAAACTTCCAAATTGGTCCTAACAATATTCTAAGACTTGTAGAATCATTCAAATACCATTTCAAGCTTAGGTAATTTTTCCCCATATTTTCCCCTAATATTTTCCTTATAGACGAATATTATAGGGTATTTCGTGTTTGATTTCCAACTTGATTCAAGAATGAATTAAACATCTAATCATTATTTCCATGCAATATAAATCAAATCCAAATCAATTTTAATTAATCTTCAACCTTTCATAAAAAAACCCTAATTAATCAAACTTTAATTCAATCATTTCTAATTATTTTCTATCATCACATAAGCTTGGAAATGATTCCATAACATCAACTAAATCAAAATCCATCCTTAAATTATAAAAACCTAACATCCCCTTCATCCATCAATTTCATGAACTTGTGATTTAGGTATGGAAAACATGAACAAATTACACCAAATGATAGAGAATTTTATGTAGGTAATTTTTTATTTCATGACTTACTTCAAAAATCAACTAAATAAGCTTAAACATGAAAAAGAAAATTTTTCTAACCTTTGGGTATGGTTCACGGCAAAGAGAGGCTAAAGATGGAGGAATTATCTTGATTTTTCCTTTATTTGATATCCTTTACACTTGTTATATTCTAATTAAATGAATATAAAATTCATTTAATGAAAAATTAACTTTCTACCATTACTAAATAATAATAATTACTGCCATGCCATTACCATGACATCATTCCTTACATCATCAAATTCAAATATACAATAATATTTTATTGATTTCCATCTTTATCCTTGCATTTTTCTAAAAATCATAATCTTGCCACTTTAATCCGAAGGTCTCGATTTAACATGGAAATTCAACTTAATCTAATGATCCATGTTAAATTCTAATAAATTTGAATGTGTAAATGACATTATTAACCTTTTATTGTCATCCGATTATACAAAAATTTTATTCGACCCAATTATACGAATATTTTATCGAACTTTACTCCTTTATAGCCTTTAATGCAAACTTCGGATCAAAAATATAATACCCACGAAAATGTCATTCTTGGGGGTGACCTATCCATTTACGAGATAAATGTTTTTGGAAAATCTTAGCAATTTTTTCATATTTTTTCATATTTATGTAGGTAATTTTTTATTTCATGACTTACTTCAAAAATCAACTAAATAAGCTTAAACATGAAAAAGAAAATTTTTCTAACCTTTGGGTATGGTTCACGGCAAAGAGAGGCTAAAGATGGAGGAATTATCTTGATTTTTCCTTTATTTGATATCCTTTACACTTGTTATATTCTAATTAAATGAATATAAAATTCATTTAATGAAAAATTAACTTTCTACCATTACTAAAAATAATAATTACTGCCATGCTATTACCATGACATCATTCCTTACATCATCAAATTCAAATATACAATAATATTTTATTGATTTCCATCTTTATCCTTGCATTTTTCTAAAAATCATAATCTTGCCACTTTAATCCGAAGGTCTCGATTTAACATGGAAATTCAACTTAATCTAATGATCCATGTTAAATTCTAATAAATTTGAATGTGTAAATGACATTATTAACCTTTTATTGTCATCCGATTATACAAAAATTTTATTCGACCCAATTATACGAATATTTTATCGAACTTTACTCCTTTATAGCCTTTAATGCAAACTTCGGATCAAAAATATAATACCCACGAAAATGTCATTCTTGGGGGTGACCTATCCATTTACGAGATAAATGTTTTTGGAAAATTATGCTTTAGTCCCTGAACTTTCCCAAATTTATATTTTTTTGCTAAACTTTCAAAAATTATATTTTGGTCACTAGCTAAAATTTTGGGGTATTACTATGGAAAATCGTCCACTTCTTGCGGAGAGTGATTGGTAGCTAAAGGAGCTTTATTTCGAGATTCTTTAACCAAGGTAGTGTATTTCTAATCATTTGGAATGTTAAGGCTTTCATAAATATGAAAAAATTGCTAAGATTTGTGTAGTTGAGCATTTTAGGGTTTTTGCATGATTTCATGATTAAATGACATTTTAGTTGTAAAGAAGGTGTTTTTATTCTACCTTAAGACCCAAAATAACTTTATAAAGCTTTAGCAAATGATTAGAAACCAAGCCAAGTTACTTGGGATGAATTTTGGGTGTTTCCCAAGCCTAAACAAGCCATTTCTGGGTTTGATTATCGGTACTAGATGAATAGTACCGATATAGGATGAATCAAGACATAAATTAGGGATTTACAATTATAAATATCGATACTGCTTGGGAGAGTATCGATCTCAGGGTGATAATATCAATAATGGGCAAAATTTTCAGCAACATAATGCATTTTTGCTATCGATACTCATAGAGGTATCGATACTTGACCTTAGGGTATCAAAATTACAAGTAGAGTATCGATACCACTCACCTTGGAAGGTAAATTTGATCAGTTTAGGGCCCATAATACCTAAGGATGATCCGTAATATTAGAACTTAGTTCACTGGGGACATAAATGACCAAAGACACATAGGAACACTCGTAGGAGTGGGTTACAACAGAAGTAACAATACTAAGCTCAATATGCCCAGTATATTCAGTCGAGTACATATTGAAATAGTTGAGAATGAGGATCATTGTCGGGTATGTACCTACAAGTTGTACACTAAGTAAGTTAAATTCAGAAATGGCATAAAGCACATGTTTCAAACGTCAGTAAACCGAGAATGTATGAGTCATCCCTATAATTCAAGGGGTATTGGGGGAGATGTAAGATAAGAGCAATTAGAGTGTCACTACCCAGTAATGAATCCGAGTTAGGCATCGAGCTAGCTAGTATTACATCCAATAAGTAATAAACACAATAATCATTATATAGTCAAAATGCATAGAGACCTCTGTAGATATAGAAGTGACTAAAACACCCTTAACTAACAAACGACCAGAATAAAGAAGCTTAATAATTAATAGCAATAGCATACTAATAAACCCTTGTATAATGTTCTAGAAGAGAGAACGAGTGAGATAACATCTAGTAAGAGGGTGACCTTACAATGGTTTACTTGATGCTATGTGATACCAAAAAATCATTCAGTAGCTTAAAGGGGACTTTACCGATTCTATTTGATACTGATACCCCCTCTCAGTAGGCTAGCATCTGATGCTATATGTGATACCAGATACTAGCATAGTAGAGTCAGTGTTGCATTCAGATAATACATAACAAAGTTAGCGTTGTATTTAGAGAATGCATAGGGATGTTAGTGTCACTTTTAGAGAATACATAATAGTTACATTCAATATGGTTAGAGAATCTTTAGAGGTATTCTCATGGCGAGGCCCTTAGTAGAGGATTAAAGGAAGTGTAAGACCCCTACTTCAGTGATAGAATAGTAAAACCCTAATTAGGTAGCACTTGATCTAGATCATGCATGTACCTACTGCTTAGTACCATGTCTTTAGCATGTTATGTTTAGAGAACTCTTAATGTTGCTCTAGATTAGTGATTATATTGTTAGGCTTTCTAAGATCAACATTTATATGTTTCTATTCGTAGGTTTCTAGCTTGGGTCGTTCATAGAGAACAATCACAACAGGACTTCCAACATCTCCTTCAGAGTATTGTATTGTAGCTTTAGTGGGCATGTGTATTCATAAAACTTTACTCATGTATTCAGAGTTATAAAAATGAGTTTGTAATATTTTGATTTAAACTATGTGACATGGAGCTCTAGTTTATAAAATGTCTTTATAACATTTATTTAAGTTTGTATGGTACCAATGAGGAGTTATCTTGGCAGCCCAATGTGGTATTTTAGGCCCAATTGAGTTTAAGGTTTTATAGTTTATCGATACCCCAATATACCAGTTTTGATACTCCAATTAAGGTTATTGTTATTATTAGGACTCCTACAATTCCAGTAACATATTTTGGTATCGGTACTAACCTACTGGTACCTCAGGTTAGTACTAATACTCAAGGGCTGATACCGATATTGGAGGACTCAATATCGGTACCCTCATCCTAATTTGGACAAGGAGTCCATTTTATTTCATGTTTTCAAGAAGGGGAATCATGGGTCACTAGAACTTCATTAATAAATCTACAAGTGGAAACATTAATAAACAAGACAAATGCAACTTGAAATATTGCTAGCTAGGTTAATTTAAAACTTGTTGTAATGTGACAGTCAGGAAATAGCCAGGACACGTGAGTTACTTTAGCAGTAAGATGATAATCTTGCATGATAAAATTTCCAAATATAGTTTTACTAGTGCTCTAGACACTTTAATTACCAACTATGTGTAGATGCCCAAGACTCATTGGACTAAGTTGATCGGGTGTATTTTTCGATACAAAAAATTTCATATCTCACCCCGATACTATCTAGTATCCTAGGTAGGCTATGTGTCATCATGAGATGTTGAAAATTCATCCGACTGCACCACTAGACTTACCTCATCATGTTGTTGACTTCATTTACGTGCCCATGACTTCACTTTCTAGCATGTTCATGAAATGAATACATGTAGTATATCATAGTTATTAGTGTGGCACTGAGCTTGTGACCTCAGCGTTCAAAATTTGCTTCAGTGTGCAGGTTAGTAAAGGGATCGATGAGGAGCCTATCTTGAAGTCACATTCCAGATTAGTCGTTATCCAAAGTACATCGTGAGTCTTTTAAAGAGCATGTACTGTCATAGACCCTTGTACGATTCCAAGTCGAAACTCTATTAAAAACTTGATGTATTTTGGAAAGTAATCATTGGGAGCTCCCCTTATTTTGTAAACTTAAATGTTTTGTTTATTTTATAACTTCTATGAATGACTTTCTTATGTTATTTACAAATGTTTTAAAGAAATTTTGGGTCAGCCACCTCGGTGGTCCCATGTAATGCTTTGGTCCTTCGATATTCGGGTAGGACAGATTAGGGTATTACAACACAACACAATATTATCATAGCCTTGTAAGTGAATCAAATCTCCACACAATATATGATTATGATACTAAAATCAAATTATCTTTCAAGGGTTGTAATGAGTCTTAGGTAAGGGTATGGTAAAAGGAAAAATATAAGATTATTAGTCAAGACAAGAGATGCTTGTAAGATCAGATCCACAAAATAATAGCAAACAAAACTCAATGAATTAAAAGAATTTGAACTTCCAAACTTCAACCTCTTTTTCTTTTCTCTTTTTTTCACACTTTATCCTTTTTTTCTCCTTTTATATTTTTTTGATTTTTTGATTTTTTTGATCTTTTTTTTGTTTTTCTCGAACATCCTTTTTTCGTGAAAAAATTTGTTCTATTATCTCGACAAAGATATAAAAAGAGAGCTAAAATCAAAGGCTTCGAGTTTAAGTTGTGGTAAAATAAAGAAAAGAAAAAATGACTCAAAGTGGCTAAGTAATGGAAAAAATATATAGGTATTATTTTGAAGGTTTGAGAAATGTGTTCATCCTAATTTCCCTTATCATTTTAAAGCATAAAATCCAAACTGTAGTCTAATAACTCTCCAAGAGAGTTATTATTTAAGGCAATTTTACTTAGGTTTATGTTTTCACTTTAGCATATTAGAATCATAATTAAAGTGTTTTTAGTTAATTTTGTATTGCATGCATTGCTAGTAGTGAGTTGGTAATTTTTGGACTAATTATGCTATTTTGTTGTGATATTGTTACCCTGATGTTGTCTGATACTGCAATTGTTGTTGTGCGTTGATACAAGGTAGGATTGTTAGGTTGTTGCTGGGCTTTTGCTGTAGCAATCCACGCACGGGCAGAAAGCTATTGACATATGGACAAAATCCTATTATGGAAATGACTGAAAAGTAGAATGAAATCTTAATGGAAAAGGAGTCTTAATTTAATGTGGGCTGAAATTCTACTTTTTAAGGTTTTTAATTATTATATAAAGGATGCGATAACCACCAATTAAAGAGAACTTTTTAGGGTTTTATTTTTTTCTTTTCTTTTCTCCACCGTTATTCATGGCCGCTTAGGCAATTTTGGGGAAAAACAGCAGCTGGACGTGAAAGCAAAGTCAATATCGAGAGGTGGTGGCTGGTGATCGGCAAGAGCATTAACGACAACAACAATAAAATAATTCCGATAGGAGTTTTTATTTTTGTTTAATTGAAATACTCTTTAATTTGTTTGAGATTTGTTAAACCTTGGATGTTATTATTTTTAAATATATTTTGAGTTTCATGTTAATTAATTTTGTCCATTATTCGATTGGTGTTTGCTTGGTTTTATTAATACATTTAGTATAGAAATATTTATTTGCCCAGTCCATTGAATCGAGAGGTGAGTAGAATTGTGTGAGCACTGCATCGAGAGGTGAGTGTCACTATCACAATATTAGTGATTACGAGAGCAATGTTTCAGTGTAGAGAGATCTTGTTGACTGATTGTCGTAGTATCCTTAGTAAATTTGTATCAGTGGGTATATAAATATAGCATTGCTGTGAGTTTTTGGGTGGATACATAGAGAGAGGAAAACTGCTAAATTAATGCTAGACGCATCGATCGTGTTATTGTGGCATCGTTAATTGCTTGATTGAGTTTAACAATACCATAATCTTTAACTTGAGCCGATCCACTGTTTTCATTGCCACTGATGTGTTTCCCTTCATCCCTTAATATCTTTATTTGCATATTTATTTTAGCTTTTATATTTTTATTGCTTTGTTTGCAGCATCACATATAAAATTATGCTATTTTACTTAGTTAATGCTATAACAATTCTCTAAGTAATACTAGTCTCTATGGATACGATACTCGATGCATTAATTTGAATCCACTTTATTACTTGATACGATAGTATATGCTTGTATTGATTGTTGTTACATTATTCGAAGCATCAAGTTTTTGGCACCGTTGCCGGGGACTAATGTCATTACTTTGAGAATTTTTTTTTACTAAAATATTTTTTAATTGATGACAGAAATAAGCCAATTTGAGAACATTTTGTGCCCACATTTGAACTGAAGTCGTTCGACCGACCATCAATGCTACCAACTTTGAATTGAAGTTGATGATGTTCCAAATGATGCAATCAATGGGGAAATGCAGTGGGATACACACTGAGGATCCTAGAGAACACCTGAGAGCATTTATGAAAGTGTGTGATTCATTCATACAAAAAGGAGTACCCGAGGAGGCCTTAAAGTTGAAGTTGTTCCCACATTCACTTCGCGACAAAGCTAAAGCGTGTCTTAATTCACTGCCACCTGATGCTATATCATTGTGGAATGAACTTGCCTAAAAGTTCTTACGATGATTCAATCCTCCAAACATGAATTCTAGATTAAAGAATAACATCACATCCATGGAGGATGATAACTTGTATGAAGCTTGGGAGTGATTTAAAGATCTACTACGAAAATACCCGATGCATGGTTACCAGCATTGGACGCAAATAGAGATATTCGACAATGGACTTAACATGTAAACAAGGACGGTTGTAGATGCTTCTGCCAATGGAGCATTGTTGGACAAGTCCTACAACGTAGCTTATGATATCTTGAAGAAGATTTCCAACAAAAACTACCAATACCCTACTACAAGGATTATGTCGGGTAGATGTGTTGCTGCAATAGTGGACAACAATGCTCTGAACACATTGGCTACACAGGTGGCAACAATGATTAAAATAATGAAAAAGATGCAGAAACCTAGAGGTATGTATGAAATTAAAACATCAATTACTTCTTGTGTTTATTATGGTGCTAACCATTATTTTGTGGAATATCCATAAAACTTTGAGTTTATGTATTTTGTGAGAAATTATAACAGGAATGGAAATGGAAACACATATAGGAGCATCTACATTCCAAATTTCCAGAATCATTCCAACCCTAATATAGCATTGCAATCCAATTTTGGGAATACCCAACAGCACTATTCGCAGCAACAGTATACTCAGCAGCATCCAATGCTGCAATATTAGAAGTCATATCATCAAGTAATGCCACAGCAATAATACAACAATCAAAAAAGTTTTCAAGGGCAATCTTCCCACCAAGCCTCAACTTCAACATTGATATCTCTCGAGTCTCTACTGAAGGAGTACATCTCGAGGAATAAAGCTGTGATTCAAAGCCAGACAATATTTTTGAGAGCATTGCAGAATCACGTTAGACAACTAGCTAATGCACTCAACAATAGACCACAAGGATCATTGGTGAGCGATATTGAAGTCTCTAAGGCTAATGGAAAAACGCATTGCAAAGCTATCACAACGAGAAGTGGACTTCAACTTGGGAACAATGATAAAAACAACAAGAAAGAGGATGAGATGCCTAGGCAACAATCAAACGACAAGGAACGAGAAAAGGTAAGTGAGTCACCCATCATGGATGCTACAGCAAATGATGAAGGACAAAGCAGTAAATCTGGGACATTGCCTCCAATAATGCCGACAACAATGCCACTTGTGATACCACCAGAATTGCCAGTACAATAGAATCCAAGACCTCCACCATTCCCCCAAAGATTCCATAAAAGCAAAGAGGAATGACAATTTAGAAACTTCATTGATGTACTACGACAATTGACCGTTAACATTTCATTACTAGAAGTATTAGAGCAAACACTTAACTACATCAAATTTATGAAAGAGGTGCTTTCCAAGAAACATAGGATTGGTAATTTTGAGACCGTTGCACTCACTGAAGGGTGTAGCGCCATTGTCATGAGCAAATTGCCCCAAAAATTAAAAGATCCAGGGAGTTTTACTATTCCTTATACTATTGGCAATTAATACATAAGTAGATCTTTATGTGACTTGGGCTCCATTACTAACTTAATGCCTTACTCTATTTTTAGGAAACTTGGCATTGGAAAAGAACAACCCACAACAGTTACACTTCAACTTGCTAACCGATCCACTATCTATCCTGAAGGAAAGATTGACAATGTGCTAGTACGAGTGGACAAATTTATCTATCCAGTGAACTTCATTGTCTTGGACTGCGAAGCTGACAAAAATGTGCCTATAATACTAAGAAGACAATTCCTTGCTATTGGACAAACATTGATTGTTGTCAAAAAGGGATAACTCACATTGCGCCTCAATGACCAACAAATTAAATTTAATGTGTTCGACCCACTACAATGTGTTGAGGAAGAATGCCATGATGTTGACATTGTCGAAGAAATAGTACAGAAGCTATTAGATGAATATGGGAGCATTGATGAGCTATTTAATATTGATGTGGCTACAAAAGACTTAGACAAGCCAGATCATAAAGAGACTAAGAGAAACGAGGGGAACCAAAGCTTCCACATTGATCCTGGTGTCAACTGTAGCTCTACACCTTCAATGCCAACTACAAAGTCACCACATAAGCACCTGAGCAAACTTGTAAATGCTACCATGGTGTAGAAAAACACTGTAGTAACCAAGGCATCAAGGAAGGTCTCACAAGGCTCTTACAATGAAAGCCATTCTCCGATGATTTAAACCATGACGTTGCAACATCTCTATGGTTTCAATGAAGAAGTGTGCTTTATGATTGATTCTAGTAAGCAAGAGTTTTGCTTCAAACAATGTTTTGATCCCACAAGTGCAAAAGACCTGAAGCTGCACGATTATGTCACAACAAGCATTGATGAGCAAAAAGGGATATCATTTTACTGGGATCCAGGTGAAGTTTCCACAAACTTCTACTTCACTATGTGAAATCATGCTTATTTACTTTCTTTCAATAAGTCATTTTATTACATTAGATTATATTTTCCTTTTTAGGTAATGCCCCCACATTGATCACCGCATCATCCTTAGTTTCATATTGTTATTGATGCCTTTCTTTCACAGCATTAGCTACATTTCCAAATAATCAGTATTGCCCAGAATCTTCTTGAATTCCAGACTGCCATTGTTGCAAAGCATGCCCAAATGACCATGGGATTATTACAATCCCCACTATATTCTGTATTTAAGTTCATATTTTTATTTTTGTCTGATGCATTGAGGGCAATGCACATCTCAGGTTTGGGGTGTATTGTTCATTTGTGTTGTTCATTGTTAAGTGCAATTGTCATGTTCATGTTTTTATTGTTCATTCAAGTTTTCTATGACATTTAACTTGCCACTATATTTAGATAAGCAAACAATTGTTGAGACTTTGCATTTACCTATGATGAGAAAATTATCGATATCATTTTAATACCAAGATTCTTAAAATTTAAAGATAACTTGAGGTTACCTTAATGATTCTTGCAATGCTATAATGTTTTACCGAATGTTTTTATTGGTTGACTTGTGGGTATTTTGGTGAATATTTAGTTATATTGCATGTTAAAAAATGAAACACACACACACACACAAAATGAAAAAATGAACCCCTAAAAAAACTCTAAGTTCTGTGTGAATTGTAGAGGTGCCCAACTGGCATTAGCCAAATAAATTATTCACAACAATATTTTAGCTCTAGAACACTTTGCTGCTAAGGCAAGTTCGATATATTTAGTGAGTGATGAGTTGGAAAGATAGCCTTGAATAGCATGAGTGAATGAAAGTCTTCAAGGGATAACTCTACCTAAAAGGTTGGGAGTTCGTTGTTGACAACATCTTACTACTCAAGTACTTACAGGTAGTTGTGATAAGCTGAAGCTCTAGTTAAGCTAAATAATTATTGTTGTGACATCTTTTGCATTATCAATTACCTTGATAATTATGATATTCTCTACAAATACCCATGGTGGTGAACCTTCGCGACTAAGAGAACACATATATAAGAGCATCATAAGTTGATTTGAGATGATTTCTTATTGTCTTGAGATTCAAATGTGCATGGTAGAAAATTAAGGTGACAAGTGCAAGGAAAGTGTAAGAGTTATGTTTTCTAATTGCTAAGGGAATGTTGTTATCATGCTTTGCTTGAGGACAAGTAAACACTTAGGTTTAGGGTTGTGATAACTCTCCAAAAGAGTTATTATTTAAGGCATTTTTACTTAGGTTTATATTTTCACTTTAGCATATTAAAATCATATTTAGAGTGTTTTTAGTTAATTTTGCATTACATACATTGCTGGTAGTGAGCTGGTAAGTTTTGGACTAATTATGATATTTTGTTGTGATATTATTACCCTGATGTTGTGACGTTGTCTGATACTACAATTGTTGCGTGCGCTGATGTAGATAGGATTGTTGGGTCATTTTTGGGTTGTTGTTGTAGCAATCCACGCACGGGCAAAAAATGTTGACAGTTCGACATAATCCTAATATGGAAAAGACTCAAAAGTAGAAATAAATCTTAATTGAAAAATAGTCTTAATTTAATGCATGGCTGAAATTCTACTTTTTAGGGTTTTTAATTATTATATAAAGGATGTGACAACCACTAATTAAATAGAGCTATTTAGGGTTTTATTTTATTCTTTTCTTTTATCCATCGTTAGTCATGGCCGCTTAGGCAATTTTAGAGAAAAGCAGCAGCTGGACGTGAAAGCAAAGTCATCATCGAGAGGTGGTGGCTAGTGATCGGTAAGAGCATTAATGACAACAATGATAAAATAATTCCAATAGGGGGTTTTATTTTTGTTTAGTTGAAATACTCTTTAATTTGATTGGGATTTGTCAAACCTTAGATGCTATTATTTTTAAATATATTTTGAGTTTCATGCTAATTAATTTTTCCATTGATTCGATTGGTGTTTGTTTGGTTTTATTAAGGCATTTAGTATAGAAATATATATTTGCCCAGTCCACTGCATCGAGATGTGAGTGGCATTGTGTGAGCACTGCATCAAGAGATGAGTGTCATTGTCGCAGCATCATTGATTATGAGAGTAACATTCCAATATAGATAGATCTTGCTGACTGATTTTCATAGCATCCTTAGTAAATTTACATCAGTGGGTATAGAGATATAACATTGCTGTGAGTTTCTAGGTGGAGTTATCGAGAGAGGAAAACCTTCTAAGTTAATGCTAGATGCATCGATCGTATTGATGTGGCATCATTAATTGCATGATTGAGTTTAACAATACCATAATCTTTAGCTTGAGCTGATCCACTGCTTTTATTTCCACTGCTATGATTCCCTTCGTCCCTTAATATCTTTATTTGCATATTTATTTTAACTTTTATATTTTTATTGCTTTGTTCATAACTTCACATATAAATTTTTTTATTTTACTTAGTTAATGCTATAGCAATTCTCTAAGTAATACTAATCTCTGTGGATACGATAATTGAGACATTAATTTGCATCCACTTTATTATTTGATACAATAATGTATGCTTACACTGATTGTTGTTACATTATTTGAAACATCATAGTTTTAACATGTATTCACAAACGAGTTCTAGAATATAAATGCTATGTTCGACACACTCAAGACAAGAAAAATGAGCAAGAATATAAGGAATTACTCTAAAGGCTCAAATCTTAATAAAAGGTGTAACTAGCAACAAGTTAAGGGCACTTTCAAAAAACAAACTCATGAGATGTCATCATAATATTTTCAATAAAAACACTAGTCACACTATCCACTTCCGTGCATCTTAATCCAAACAAAAATGTATCCAATACTTTCATGGCATTCAAAGATGTTAAAAAAAACTCAAGATATTCAACAAAAAATTCAGCATATTCGAACTAAAGCATACCAAAATTCAAGCATATCAATAATAAGGGAAAAACTTGATTCGATTCTACCCCTCACTTAAAGAGTATTGTCCTATCTCTAGTGTCGGTGGGTTGTTCGAAAAAGAAGTTGTCATATGATGTACCAACATTAAAATTCTCTCTTTTGTAATAAAATTTTGAACCAACACCATGTTTGTAATTCTAAGCTCGATCAGAACTACTTGATTATACCTAAAAATATAAAGAAAATAAATAACCAATAAAATAAACAAAAAATATTAAAATGGTGTTGTAACCGACTTTTGGGTGTAAAACTGGTTATCAATGTAGTTTGAAAATGGTTATTGAAAATCAAGATTCACCACCTATTGTTTTTTAACGTGCGATTGGAACAATTAAAATCATGTGATTTTTAAAAAAACATTTTTATTTTATAAAAAATATCCAGTTTTGGTATGCGAAATTAGAAATCAGGTTCAAGAGTCTGTTACGCGTGGGGAAGGATTAGCACCCCCCACAGCGCCCAAAGTTGGTACCTAGTTAATTACCTTATATTTTAAAATTGGAATTTTTGAGTTCAAAATTTTACTTAATTTAAAATCCACCGTGTATGAAAAAATTTAAAAATTATGTTGATTTACCAAGACCAATAACGACCAACCCCAAGCATAAGCGAAAGTTTCATTATTGACCCCAATAAATTAACATTGCCTTAATTTTAAAATCATGATGCGGAGTTTTGAAAATGATGTCCATTTACTTCGGGGACTAATAATGGTCATCCCCAAGCAATGGAGGGAGATACACTCTCAATCTTCTAATAAATTAAGATGCCTTAATTTTAAAATAAATGCAATCAAACATTTTTTTTATTAAACATAGTTACACTAAATGTATTAATTAAGGCATTTTTCTAACTTAGAGTTTCAAATTATGGAATTTAAAGAACTTAAGGGACTAAACCTAAAAATATATGCTCTAATATTAATTTCATATAATCAATCAATTAATAGAATACTTGAAATGCACCCCAGGCATTAGTGCGAGAGCCAAATCAAGATTCTGCTAAATTAAAGGACTAAAATGTGAATCTAATCTAAAGTGGAGGCTCTAATTATCAATCCTAATTAATTATGTCAAATGAATAGCTAATTAAGAAGTTAGGGACTAATGCGTAACGAATCTAAATCTAAGAATAAACCTAAAATTTTAAAAACTCATTAGGAACTAAATTAAAGAAAATACAAAACAAGGCAAAAGTTAAAGTAATTATACAAAAGTACACACAACAAATTAAGCTACTAAATTGAAAAGCATAGAAAATTAATAGCATAAATTTTAAAATTGGAAAAATTAAAAGGGCTTAAATATGTACAAATTGAGAATTAAACTAAATTAAAAATCAATTAATAATAATACACGAATTTAAAGATTTAATGAATTAACCAAGTAAAAAATAAAAGATTTTAGTGTTTATTAATAACAAGATTAATTCGGGGACTAAATAAGTGAAAATAAAATTAATAGGGACTCAAATTGAAATAAAACATAAATTGCATAAACAGTGACTAAATTGCAATAAATACGAATAAAGCATCAAATCTATATAAAAAAAAGGATTCAGGATCGAAATGTAAATATATGACAAAAGTACAAGGACCTATGCATATTAGACCCTAAAACTAACTATAAATACCTAATTATAAATACCCCAAGCTAATATAATCATAAAGCTAAGGTATACGATTGCCTTCTTCCTTTTTTTTCCACTCAACTTTTCTTTTTCTTCTTCCTCACTTACCAGAATCGTCAAAACCCCAAACCTCTCACCGTCACCACCGTTCACGGCAGCAAAGCAAACCAAAACCATCCCAAGATAACCTAAAACCTCACTTCTCTTATCTAGAGCCTTGATTTGAGGTTAAAATCCAGAAAACAAGACTACTTGAAGCCTAAAAATAACCCCCAACTTCTTGGCTTCTTGATTTCTAGAGACCTGAACCGACGTTCATCGCTGGTGCTCCGCTTGAAACCCTGAAATCTAAGGCTTCAATCCCTAATCTCTAGTCTTAAACCGAAAACGACTGAACCGAGACCCTATGGATTTTAATGTTTCGACCATTGCTCCCTCCGATGACTTCATTCAGACGAGGAATTTTACTCCCTAAACTACTGTACTCCTTTCTTTATCTTTCTTGTTCTTCATTATTAAAAGAACATAAAAAAGTATAAAGAACTGAAAAATATATATCTGAAATTGCTTCCCTTCTACTGATTTTCCATCCTCTAAAACAAACCATATTTGGGGTTTTATACCAGTTTACAATTGAATACAAAAAAATCTAACAAAAAAAGAAAAAAAATTCCATTTCAATTTAATTTCTTTGTCTCTATCCGCTAATGTGTCGTTTGTTTGTTGATGAAATTTGAGAAAAATGATTGATTTGTTGATCTAGGACATTATGGACTCGTACGAACGAATGAGAGAAGTTCACGGTGGTTTTTGGAGACTTTCTAGAATCTCTTGGGATGTTAATTTTGACGTATGGAATTCCTCTATGGTAGGTTGTGAAACCCTAGCTGCTCCCTACTTTCAACTGTCGATTCGTCCTGATCTAAGGGTTTGTGTTCATGGGCGCCCTAGTCTTCATAGAACTTGGGCCTTTGTTGGGCTTAACAATTTGGTCGATGGGTCACGCCGGCTCAATTGCTAGGCCTTTCACTTTTGGGCTGTCGTTGGACCTGGACTGTTTTCTTGTGGACCTTTCCTGAACCTTAAATAGGGATCTGCAATAAAAATGATAATATTAGCAATAAATAAATAATTAAAACAAAAATATGTAACATATATATATATATATACTATTTTAACATATATACTATATTTTATAATATACTATATAAACATATATATTTTCAAAACCATAATATTAATAAAAAACTATATATATAATATAATATTCTATACAATAAAAATTGAAATGTTCCCCAAACAAAAATAGGTGTCTATAAATGAGTTTCCTCCCATTAGAGCACTTTTGTTTAATGTTGTTGGCTCGACGATCTTGTTTAAATTATAGGTTCTACAAGAAATATTTCATCAACTTCATTCGATTTTTTCCAACTAAGAGTTTCCTTATGAGAAATTCTATGATTCTCGTAGGCATGTTTTTTAACCTTTTCTAATTTATTTGAAATAATAACTGATAATGAATATGTTTTGCCTAAAAATGTGTTCTTCAACGGGTTCAATAGCGTTTCAAGTCAATTTCTAGTGTTTGCAAAATCAAAAGTAAAAGTTTAGTCTTTGAAGGTTTTATGTACAAATCTAAATCAATGTTAGAAATATTTTTCTAACTCCATTGACACATCAACTTCATCATTCATGTCCATGCATAATTCGTTAAAAGAATTATATTAATCAACAATCTTCCAAGCAGAATTTCAGAATAACTATTTGATCTATCATCCTCCATATCGATGGCATAGAGGTCGGCTGAAAATACTAATTCATTTAATTTTATGAGAACATTTTCCAACCTTCTGGATATACCATCGACCTATCAGGAAGCTAAATCATTACCCTTGTCTTTTTCAAAGGACTTATGCTAAGCAACTTAAAATAGATAAAGGCATAACGTTAACTGAAGCTCCTAAATCCCACATGGCCCTTTTAATACCAACCTTACCAATTTTGCAGGGAATTGTAAACATACCTTGGTCATTATATTTAGCCGGGATTTTTCGTTGAATAACAGCAGAAATATTTTCACTTAAATTTACCTTTTCATTCGTAGTAAACTTCCAATTGTTAGTACATAGATTTTTAGAAATATCGTATACCTTGGAACATTTTTGATTACATCAAGGAGTGGAATATTGATTCGACCTTTCGAAAAACATCAAGAATCTCTTTTTTCTTCAGTTTCATTGTCACGTTTGACGAGCTTTCCTGGGAATGGGGGAGGTACGACATATGCGTTGGAACAAGTGGTTCTACTAGTAGTTTTGGTTTTTTATTTTCTTTCTTGGGATTTGTGTATCTTATTGGGATCCATATTCAATGACAACTCAGCTACTAAGGGTGATAGCGCATCCACTTTGTCTTAGATATGGTTTCATTTGAGATAGAAGTTTTCCTTGATATTTCAAACGACTCACAACTAATGTAAGTTGACTCATTTTTTCCCATTTCTTGAAAATCTGCTTCAGTCTTTTGTTGGAATTTCTCTTGAGAAAGTGCAAGTCTTTCCACTATTGGCTCCAAAAATGAATTTTACAGTTGATATTATTGAGGCAAAGGTGGTCACAGTTGATAAGGTTGATTGTATCTAGGATATGAACCATATCTAAGATTCAGATGGTCCCTCCAACTGACATTGTATGTATTTGAATGAAGGTTATAACGATTTTGGGGAGGTCCTAGAAAATATCCTACATTATTTACATGTGTCATATTATCCTCCAGAAGCATCGGACAACAATCCATTGTATGATCTAGCATCGTACAAATTCCACATAAGCGAGCCGTGCCAATTTTCCTACAACAAAAAGATTAAACAACAATAGTGAGTTTATCAATCTTATCTTTGATAGAATGTGTACTTATCTTTGATAAAAGGTGTACTTATCTCATGAACCCATTGAGTGGGTTCATTAGAAGGATGAAAATGTTGAGTGTTAGAGGCGATAGTCAAAATCAATCCCTAGCCGCATTAGGGGTCATTGATTAGTAAAAATCTTGCCGCATCGATCATTTTCATCTCCATGGGAAATAATCTTTCGTAGAAATCTTGTAGGAAAGTTTGTTCCGATAAGTCATTGATTAGTACTTGAATTATGCATTATTTAATGATCAATTACTCCTTGAATAGCTATTTTAAGTTACTATCTAAGCCCTTTTTGTTCATTTTTTATGCAGGATGTTAAATTCCATAAATTATGCTAAAACTGATGAAATTGTGCAATTTTTGATTTTTTGGAGTCATGGATGGATTAGTGGGCATGACTTGGGGCATGAATTTGCTGACATGGCATCTAATCAGCAGCCTCTAGAAGGTCCAATCAGCATATTGTGTGAAGAATGAGACTCAGTCGCATTTTTCAAATTCAAATTAGGATTTATTTTTATTTTTTTATTTTTAGGAATTATCTTTTTAATTTTGAATTTGCTTTCTTAGGGTTTTTTGAGGACTATAAATACCCTATTGGGGAAAGACTCAAATCATCATTGTGATATTGAATTATTTACTCTTAAACTCTTTTACTTTCTTTCTTTAGTTCTTATAAAGGTTTTCTTTTTCCGTTTTATTTTCTTTTCAAATGTACTTTCTTTTCTTTTAAAATGCTAAGCATGAATTCAATCATGCTTAGGTAAGTTTTCTATAGCCAAAGGCTAATGAAATGACTCGATTCTAAGTTGTGACTTTCGAAAAGCACATCATACTTTCAGGGTTACATTTTCAATTTTTGAAAATCAAGGATCGATAATCGACCATTTAAAAAGTACACGTTATAATTGAATTTCGGTTTCAATTAACAGTTGGGAGGAAGGATCAGCCTGTGGCACATTCATCTTCCTGTAAACACACTTAGCGGCGGTCCACTAAGGGAAACTGAAATCGGGTTAGATTCTCGATTGAGATGGTACAATTCGAGTCGGGTTTTTCAAAATTTTAAGGTGTTGAGTTGGTAAGCGATTGTCGCTATTATTTCACAAAGGGTTGAGATCTAAAAATTGATTTTAAAAGATTGATTCATTTGAGAGAAAAACAAGTTACAGGGGTTGGGCCTTGTAGACTATAACCGATGAGAGCCATAAGGTAAAATCCTACTCAAGGATCGATTTAAATTGAGGCAAAACTTTTGCCAAAGGCTGATTTTTACCAATTGAATTTTCACTTAAATTAACTTAGTTTACTTTCTTTATTTTACTTTTATTCCAACACTAAAATCCCCCTTTTATTTTCCTTTACAAACCATCCATGAAGCAAGATCAAAAGCGAGGAATTCGTCAAACTCCTAGTCCCTATAGATTAAGTCTAAATATTATTTGACATAAAAATGATGTATTGTCATATTGTCGTCGTTGCTAAGGACTACGACAAGTTATTGATTTAATTTTATTGTTTTTTATTTATGATAGGCAAAATCCAGGCACATTAGAAGAATTTGATTCAGAAATCGAAGCGCAAGCCAGACGAATTCATGGTCATACACTTTGGGAGAAAAGAAAAAAACGACAAGAGAAAGCAAATTCCAAAGACTTAATTGACACCACAAATAAAGAATCAACGGATTCCATGCAAAATCCAGAAATAGACGAATTGACTTCCACACCCATCATCAATCCAACGCACGACATGCCAATGGATGACCAAACCATCGAAGAACTAACCGTAGCTCCTGCGGTACAACAATCACTCTGCATCACCTTTCCTCAAGGAGAAATGCCATTTCAACTCAAGACAGGACTGATACATCTACTTCTTACCTTCAATGGGCTTTCTAGCGAAATAAACATTTGACAGAATTTCATTTGGTCTGTTCAAGCATGAAGCCTCAAAGAGTATCCGAAGACCAAATTAAATTACGAACATTTCCATTTTCTTTATCTAGCATTGTAAAAGAATGGTTATTTTATTTTCCTCCATATTCGATAAATACTTGGGCTATTTTAAATCGTATTTTTCTTGACAGGTTTTTCCCAACAGTGAAGGCAAGCGAACTAAGGCGAAACAACCATGGAATTAAAAAAAAGCTTGAGGAATCGCTTTACGAATACTATGAGCAATTCAAGAAGCTATGCGTGAGCTGTCCGCAACATGGATTGACCGAGTAGATGTTTCTATAATATTTCTACTAAGGTTTGCTTCCCATGAAAATGAAAATGATCGATGCTGCTAGCGGAAGAGCTCTCATCAATATGACCCCAAACCAAGCGAGGGAATTAATTTCAACGATGACAGCCAACTCTCAATAGTTTAGAGCCACTAGTGAACCTAGCTGATGAGTTCACAAGGTAAGCACCATTTCACTTGAAAATAAAATCGACAAATTAACTAATATCGTTAACTCCCTTGTTGCAGGAAAAAACAGATCAGCTGGAGTATGTGGGATATGTATGATGCCAGACCAACCAACCGATTAATGCCCGACACTACAATAAGAAACAAGTGCACAAGTGAATGCCGTGGGGAATTTTCTAGAACCTCCCAAAAGGCCCTATAACCCCCATAGCAACACCTACAATCCGGGTTGCCGATATCATCCAATTTTTAGCTATGTATAAAACCAAAGGTCGAATTAAGCCTATCAACAGAGGCCACATTCGTGTGGTTGTACCAGGTGCCAAAGGCTTCACTCGATACCCTCATTTATTGATTAGCACAATCCCAAGAGAAATTTAAGAATCACACGGAGTCACATTTACAAGAAATTGACAAGAAAATCAGTGAATTGGCACAAACCATGGGTCGCTTAGAATCACACGACAAACTTCCCTCACAAACCGAAGCGAACCCACTGAAGAATGTGAGGGTCATAACTCTCAGAAGCATAACAATTATTGAACAACCAACCCAAGAAGAGATTGACGCCAAATCCTAGAATAACGGTAAAACAGTTGACGTGAAATCCCATGAAGATGATGAAGCAAGTGACGCCAACTTCTAGGAAAAGGGAGATGACGCCACAATTCAAATAAAGAAAAAGAACCCAATATCCAAATCTGTGCCATCTCTATATACCGTACTGCCTTCTTTCCCCTCGAGATTTATAAACAAAGATAAGAAAGCCGAGGAGAAAGATATCCTAGACGTATTCCGGAAAGTTGATATCAACATCCTACTTTTAGAAGTAATCTAGAAGGCCACAAGGTATGCTCGATTTCTTAAAGAACTTTGCACTACTAAAATAAGGCTTATCGGGCACGAGAAAGTAAATCTTGGAGAGCATGTTTTCTCCTTTTTCCAACGACGGCTTCCACCAAAGTTCAAGGACCAAGGCATGTTCGCCATACCTTGCAAAATTGAGAAAGTGAGCATAAAGCGTGCGATGTGCGATTTGGGAGCCTCAATAAACTTGATGCATTTGTTTGTTTATAACCCCCTTTCAGCCGAATCCTTGAAGGACACAGAGTTACCATTTAATTGGCAGATCGCTTAATTATTTACCCATAATGACTTCTGGATAATGTCTTAGTAAATGTAAATGAATTAATCTTTCTGGCTGATTTCTATGTCATTGACATGGAAAACTACCGCTCAAATACTTCATCTGAGATTCTTCTTGGCTGGACTTTCCTTAGCACTACCAATACAAAAATCGATGTAAGAAGTGACATCCTTACAATACAATTTGAAGGCGAGATCATTATGATGAATGTTTATAATACGATACAGTATCCTGATAATATTCAAAGTAATTTTTTTTGATGTGATTGAGCCTACAGTTGATGAATTTATAGAGACTAATTTTGTTGATAAAATTTGGAGGGAATTGGACAATTTTGATGGTGAATTCAAGGAGTTTGAACAAACTTTTTTGGTTACTTCAATTAATTCTGATGAAATTACTACACATTCAAAATCTAAACTTCTATCTTCTATTTTGCAGGCTCCTCGGATCAAATTAAAGAAGTTACCGAATCATTTAAAATAAACTTTTTTGGGTGACAACGTTACTCTACCGCTGATTGCGTCGAACAAACTAAGCAAATAAGAGGAAGAGGATTTTGTGATGGTGTTGCATACGCACAAAGAATCTATTGGATGGATAATTACCGATATTAAAGGATTAAGTACCTCAACTTGTATGCACAAGATCAAGATCGAAGAATGAGCAAAACCGACATAAGAAGGATAACATTGACTAAATTTGCCGATGATGGAAGTGGTAAAAAAAGAAATTCAAAAGCTTCTTGATGCATACATTATATATCCGATCTCATATAGTAGTTGGGTAGGTCCAATACATGTTGTTCCTAAGAAGACCGACGTTATGGTAATAAAATATTCGGAAGGTGAGTTAGTTCCGACTAGAGTGCAAAATGGATTACGAGTTTGCATTAATTTTAGGAAGTTGAACTCTTTAACTCACAAATATCATTTTCCTTTACCATTTACATATCAATTGACAGAAAGGCTAGCTGGTAAAACCCACTATTACTGTCTTGATGGATATTCAGGTTTCTTCCAAATTTAAGTGGCACCCGAAGATCAAGAAAATATAACATTTACATGCCCTTTTGGAATGTTTTCTTACCAAATAATACTCTTTGAATTATGAATGTGCCTTCCACATTTCAACGATGCATGCTCAACATTTTTGTGATTATGTCGAGAAAGGTATAGATGTATTCATGGACGACTTCTCGGTTTATGGTAATACCTTTTCTGAATGCCTATTTAATTTATCTAATGTTTTAGAGTGGTTCCTAGAATTAAACCTTGTTTTAAACTACAAAAATTGACATTTTATGGTTGATAAAGGGTTGATTCTAGGACACATTGTTTCTTCTAACGATATTACGGTCGATAAAGCCAAGACCGATGTTATTCGCTCACTCCCTTACCCCATGATAACTCCGTTAAAAGGCTACTTTTAAGGCCTTTTCACTTAAGTTATTGTTTGTCTAAGGGATCATTTAGGTAATTTTAGATGTATTTAGTTGCATATAGTTGCATTTGTGGTGGTTGTGTTATTTTATTTTGTTAAGATGTTGTACGTGGAAGAAGGTATGGTTTTTAGTGATGTGCAGGAGATAACAAGCAAAAGGGCAAGCTGGGAAAGAATGTCGTGGCATCACACGTTACTAAATTAGATTAAATGCCTTGCATTTCTGGCGTAGAAAAGGATAAAAATATATTTTTTAGAAAAAAAATAGTTGGTAAGGCACGTGTCTGATGGTTGTAACCTCCTGCTATGGACCACTGCCACCTGTGAAGATAGACCTCATGCACAAGAAATGACTCTAAGGGTATGATGGGTATTTTAAGTGCAAAAATCCCAAGAAGAACCTTAGATATTTTTATTATTAAAAGACACCTCACAAGAGAGAGGAGAAGAGGTTACTCCAGCTTTCAAAATCTTCATCTTCTCCATAGTTCTCTTTCCTCTATTTTTTAGTGGTGTTCCTCTATTAACGAGATCTAAGGGGTGACGAGTTAGGCGTCCGAGAGGAGCTAGCGAGCTAAGGCAGTTTGTGGTAGTTGAGGAGAGCTCCGATAGTGCACGTCGAAGGCTTTTTCCTCCTTCCCCTATGTTGTTATTTTTTATTTGATTTGGGTTGCAAGGGACGAATGAATTTTATGAATTATTTGAACCCCACCATGAACTAGCTTTATTTGGTAGGAGTTCACTATGGATCTTTAAGTTCTTTCTTTAATGGATGATTGCTCTTTTTCTATGATTTTATTTGTTTTGTTTATGGTGCTTAATGTCTTAAGGTTGTAGGAGCTATGAGAATATTCATTCCTTAGGAAAATACTTAGTGTTAGAGAGAAACTAAGTAGTTCATCTTCAGTGTTCGAGAGAAACTAAAGAGGATCAACATAAGCAATGGGTTTTAGACAATAACTAAGCATAATCCATCTTTAAACATAAGGCTAGAATTTCAATCGACTAAAAGAATTAGTGCTCGGTCGAGAGGGTAGATGTTAGTGCGAATACTGAGTGGTATTGCCGTGACATATTATGTTGAACTGATGAGATCTATGCACCTACTAACGCCAAGATGTATTACGATGGCATTCGCA
Source organism: Hibiscus syriacus (assembly GCF_006381635.1). Taxonomy (NCBI): domain Eukaryota; kingdom Viridiplantae; phylum Streptophyta; class Magnoliopsida; order Malvales; family Malvaceae; genus Hibiscus; species Hibiscus syriacus. Next base: position 3,118,483 of record NW_024062882.1, on the reverse strand, counting down.
ACTTGTCAAGTGCCTTGACTAGAGATAGCATAGGGCACCTTTAGTAAAATCTGTCGGGCAAGTAAAACATAGAAGTGAAATCATCTTGAGAAGTTAGACTTAAGTTTCCTAAGTGATTCCTATCATTCATTCCTATAGTAGCTTGTTGTGTGAGGATTATCAAGTCATCTTATTCAATTCAAATATTTATAATTTGTCTTGCCTTTACATTTTTTATTTAATTTCACTATATACACTTTATTTTTCCATGACATCTCCATTTACTGTCACATCACACCATCATTCCATCCCCACCAATACATATTACCTTGACATTTTCATTAGTACATACCATCACTAACTATAATTAAATTAAGTAGTTCTTTGCTTTGGTTAAACACTTTGTAGGTAATTTTAATCGAGGCAATAATAAGAATCCCTATTCTAACACTTAAAATGCAGGACATCGTCAACACCCTAACTTCTCATGGGGTAATCAAGGAACCCGTAATGCTAGTCAACCTACTCGTCAGCAGAATTACAAAAAATTTCAAGGCTACCAAAATACTATGCCATGGCACAATACTAACAAGGGAGCCTCATCTTCAGCAAACATTAGTTCTTTGGAAGCCACAATTCAAGATTTCATATCTACCACGAAGACAATGTTTGCAAGACCTTTCCAATTCAATTAAAAATCAAGGAGCTTTGCTTCATAGTCAAGGCGCCTTACTTCAAAGCCATAGCTCATCTTTGAGAGCTTTGGAAGGTCAAGTTGGTCAGATTGTTGTGGTATTGCAAGAGCGTCAGTAATGAAATTTTCTAAGTGACACTGAAGTCACAAAATCTCTTAGAAAAGAACAGTGTAACGTATTAACTCTTCAGAGTGGAAAAAAGATTAACCAACAAGTCAAGGTTGGGGGGAAACAACATGATGATTTTACCCCCACGTCTAAACAAGTTGAACTTGAATTACATGATGATATCATTGCCGAGGGAAAAAGATAAGGGTTCTACTAGTGAGCCTATCGAAGCACTAAATTCCAATGCCAAGGCAAAAGCAATTTCGACTCCCGCAGATAAGTAAGTTAGACCCCACCACCATTTCTGCAAAGACTGAAGAAGCACAATGATGAAGTTCAGTTCAAAAAGTTCGTGGACATTCTTGATCAGCTTCATATTAATGTATTTTTCTTAGAAGGTATTCAACAAATGCCGACTTATGCCAAATTTCTTAAGGAAATTTGCACCAAGAAAAGGAAAATTGAGAAGTAAGAGAAATTTTCCATTGTAAAAAAGTATTGCTCCGCATTGAGTGAGTTGCCACCAAAACAAAATGATCCATGCAGTTTTATAATTCCTTGTTCTATAGGAGATAATTTCATTCGAAAGGTAGTATGTGACCTTGGTTGAAGTGTGAACTTAATGTCAAAATCTATATTCTTAAAGCTTGGTATAGGAGATGCTATGAGTTGATGCCAAGGTCGTATCCTGATTGATTGCGAAAATGGTGAACTTAACATGATAGTAGATGACCAGTGTGTGGCTATCAATGTTTTTCGTACTCTTAAGTATGTTGATGAACCTGAAGAATGCCAAGGTATTTTGAAATGAATTCATTGATTGAAGAAGAAACTGAACAATTTTACCATAACACTTTCATTCAGCTAGCAGATAAGGAATGTTTGATTGATGATGAAATCTTAAAAGACCATGACAAATTGTCAGTCGGGGTGGAAAAATCTAGTTTACTACTAGCTATATCATATATGAACTTTAAACCCCTTGATTTTGATGAATTTATTCCACCTAAGTTATCATTAGTGCATGCGTCTACCATAGAGCTTAATCATTTGCCAAGGCATCTTAAATTTGTTTATTTGGGTAGTGTAATACTTTACATGTTGTTATTTCCTCTAACCTTACTAGTAACCAAGATCAAAGTTTGTTAAGTGTTTTGTCACAACATAAGAAAGCACTTGGTTGAACTATGGCTAATTTAAAGGGGATTAACCGCACGATTTTCATGCAAAAGATCATGCTAGAAGAATGCCATGACAATTCAATAGAACCACAAAGTAGACTCAACCTCATTATAAAGAAAGTGGTAATGAAAAAATACTTAAATGTTTTGATGCTAAAGTGATTTACCCTATATCTGATTGCTCATGGGTAAGCCCTATCCATTGTATGCCAAAAAAAAGTGGCACGACTGTGGTTACCAATGATGATAATGAGCTATTACCCAAACGTACTGTCATTGGATGGAGGATCTGTATGGATTATCGTAAGCTCAACAAAGCTAGAAAGAATGATCATTTTCCTCTACCATTCATAGATCAAATGTTGGATTGATTGTCAAGCAAATCATTCTAATATTTCTTAGAAGGATATTCTGGGTATAATCAAATTGACATCGCACCAGAGGACCAGGAGAAGACTACATTCACTTGTCCCTATGACATTTTGCCTTTAGAAGGATACCTTTTGGACTTTGTAATGCCCCAACAACTTTTTAGTGTTGCATGCAAGGAATCTTTTCTGATATGGTTGATGACTTCCTTGATATATTCATGGATGATTTCTCCATTTCTAGAGACGACTTCGAGCGATGCCTTGTAAATATGGAAAAAGTTCTCAAGAGATGTGAGAAGGAAGATCTGGTTTTAAACTATGAGGAATGTCATTTCATGGTGACTAAGGGAATTCTATTGAGGCACAAGATATCTCACAAGGGCATTGAGGTAGACAAAGCAAAAACTGAAGTTATTGAAAAATTGTCATCACATACCTCTGTCAAGGGCATAAGGAGTTTTCTTAGACATGCTGGCTTTTATAGAAGATTTATCAAGGACTTCTCTAAAATCTCTAAGCCCTTATATACCTTGCTTTAACAAATCTAGCCCTTTGTGTTTGACGAAATGGTTCACGTTGTTCCAAAGAAGACCGCAGTTACAGAGGTTGAGAATTCAGAAGGCGAAATAGTTCCAATAAGAGTGTAGAATGGATAGAGAGTTTGTATAGATTACAGAAAACTGAATTCCTTAACCCGAAAAGATCACTTCCCATTACCCTTTATTGATCAAATGGTTTAGAGATTAGGAGGGAAATCTCACTACTGTTGCCTTGATGATTTTTTAGGATTTTTCAGGTTTTGGTGGCACCCGAAGACTAGGAAAAGACGACATTGACTTACCCATTCATAACATTCACTTACTGTATGATGCCTTTTGGACTTTTCAACACGCCTACAACATTCCAAATGTGCATGATGAGCATTTTTTTTATCAAATCAAGAAATGTATTGAAGTATTTATGGATGACTTCACGACCTATGGTAACTATTTTAACCAATGCCTTTCTACTCTTACTTATGTACTAAAACATTGCATTGAATTTAAATTAGTTCTTAATGATAAAAAATGTCATTTCATGGTAAGTAAAGGTTTGATTCTTGGGAATTTTGTTTTGTCTAAGGGAATTGTGGTAGACAAAGCAAAAACTAATGTAATTCGCTCACTTGCATACCCCACTTCGGTGAGGGAGTTCCTTTTTTTCTTGGCCATGCAAGTTCCTATCGAATGTTCATTAAGGACCTCTCCAAAGTGCCATAAGCGTCATGTAGATTATTGCAGAAAGATATGGCATTAGAATTCGATCAAGATTGTAAAGAATCATTTTATATCCTTAAAGAGAAACTCATCTCCACACCAATTGTTCAACATCTGAATTAGGATTTACCTTTTGAAATCATGTGTGATGCTTCGAATTTGATCATTAGAGCTATCCTCGGTAAAGAATTAGAAAAGAACCCTATTTCATTTTTTACGTATCAAGAACTCTATATTAAGGTCAGCGTAATTACTCGACTACGAAAAAACAATTATTTGTTGTTATTTTTGCATTATAAAAATTTTAATCTTGTTTACTCAGCACTAAAATTTATGTTTTCTTTGATCATACAACGCTAAAGTACTTGATGAGCAAGAAATAAGCGAAACCAAGATTAATCCGTTGGATTCTCTTGCTCTAGGAATTTGATCTCGAAATTAAAGACAAAAAAAGGAGTGAGAACTTAGTTGTTTATCACCTGAGCTGATTATCGATATCAGAAATTAAACCACCCATCTGAGAACAATTCCTGAATGAAATTTTGATGGTGGCATAGGTTTCACTTTCTTTGTTCGTCAATATGGTGAATTTCTTGGCCACGGGTAAGTTGCCAATTGACTTACTGAAATATGAAATTAAGAGAATTAAACGAGAATCCTGGTTTTATATTTAGGATGACCCGTATATATGGAAGCATTGCTCAGATCAAATAGTTAGGCAATGTGTCGCCAAAAGTGAGGTACAATCGATTCTTTCGTTTTTTCATTCTTACTCATGTGGAGGTCACTTCGGACATATGCGAACTGCGCACAAAATTCTTGAGTGCGGATTTTTTGGCCTAATTTATTTCGTTATACTTATGCCTTTTATAATGCATGTGAATGATTCCAGCATGTGGGAAATTTGAGTCTAAGGAGCGAAATACCTCTTAATCCTATTCACAGAGGCAATTTTTTATGATTGGGGACTCGACTACATGGGTCCTTTCAACTCATCTTTTGGGAACTTATATATCATTCTTGCAGTGGACTATGTCTTTAAATGGGTAGAGGCAAAGGCTACCCGGAACAATGATACTAAAATGACTACTAATTTTCTTTGTGATTTTATCTTTTCTAGGTTCGACGCTCATAGGGCAATCATATACGATATGTGAACACATTTCGTTAACCTAATCATCAAAGTGTTAATGAAATATTATGGCATGAATCAATGGATTACCACAGCCTATCACCCGCAAATGAATGGACAAGCAGAAATGTCAAACCAAAAAATCAAGAAGATCCTTGAAAAAATTATCTAGCCAAACCATAAGGATTAAAGCTTGAAGCTAGTCGACGCTTTATGAGCATACCGCACAACTTACAAAGGTCCCATCGGGATGTCACCATACCGCCTCATCTTCGGAAAGCCATGCCATTTGCCTATCAAATTAGAACAAAAGGTGTATTGGGCAGTCAAACAGTGTAATAAGAAAATGGATATGGTAAGTGAGTCACGCAAATTGCATATCTAAGAGCTTGAGGAAATTCGTCGAAATGGTTACGAGAATGTACTGATCTTTAAAGAAAGAACAAAGGAATTTCACGACAGAAGAATTTCATTTAAATCTTTTTCTATTGGTCAAAAAGTTATTTTGTTTAACTCTAAGTTTAAATTTTTTGCAGGGAAACTCAAGTCGAAGCATCTCGAACCCTTGACAGTAACTGACGTTTTTCCTCATGGCACGGTAGAAATTGAAGATAACTCAGGTGCTCGGTTTAAAGTCAACGACCAAAGTCTTAAATCATTTTACGAGAATATGTCGATTAGGTTTATTGAAGAATTCATTTTAGAAGAGCTGAAAATCTAAATCAAGTCATCAAGCTTAACGACGTTAAACAAAACACTTTATGGGAGGCAACCCATTTTCAATTTCGTTTCTTTGATTTTGTTGAATTTTTATTTTTATTATTTGATTTTATTAATTAATTTTACTTACGATAATTTTTATTTTATTTTTTTCCAGCTGAACCAATGAATTATTCAGGCTTAATCGGAGTAAAAAATAGTGTTTTCAGTCGAATCAAGCCATTTTGCGGACTTCCAAAGCAACAGCTACTCAAAATATAAAAGGGAGCAGTGGAGTGCACCGTTTCATTAAACGATACACGTTAGTACCCCACACTGGATTTCCTTATTATGTCCCATCTTTACCCCATTTCCCCCAATTTCAAAAATTCCTCCCCTTTTCCAAGCAAGTTGACTGGCCAACCCTTTTCCCCTTTGAATTCTTTTGGGCCCCACCAAACACATCCTACCTTTCCCCCAACATCTTTCTTTAATCTATCTATTTCTTTTAAATATTATTTTCCCCAAATCCCTATTTTCCCTACCCCACATCAATTAAAATACTAAATCCCTTATTTTATTGTCCCCAACTATCTCTTTGTATATTTTTCCCAAGTCACTGCAAAGCTCTCCCATAACCACCGCCGGTCGCTAACACCGCCGCTGCAATTTGCTTTACCATTGCTCTACCTTAATCACTTCACCCTTTACTCTTCAAGGTGGTTCAAACAAGAAACCAAGGAAACAATGATCCGAATATTCCACCCACAGTGCTCGGAGGCTGAAGCCAATTCGCCTCTCCGGTGACATTTTTTGAGATTTCGAGCGACTCAAAATTGACCCCATCAATCATCGATCGAGACACTCTGACGTCGTCGAATCGAGTAATGTCTACCAACCATCTTCTCCATGTTCACCGTCTCCTTCATTCTATTCAATTCCCACTGTGGAATCTTATTCTTCCTCTTGATCGTGGCACTTGACCTTTATTTCTTTTTTGATGCACTCCGTAGAGGCATACCATAACCTCGAGGTAAACTCTAAACCTGTTTCCATTAAACCTTTACTAATGTATCATCTTTCCTTTGGCTATACAAAGGAATTCTCTGCCGAGTTCTTTCCGAGCGCGCCTGATATGGGATTGTCACATTAATTTCACAATGAGCAACCTTCTTCCCCTTTTCATGAATCGAGTGCCAACACCTTTCCGTCACCCCTGGCAGCCCACCAGCGGCATCTAAAAATCCCCAACATAATCGGTACAGTCGAACCTATTCACGATGTCAATGATTGTCTCCACTCCATCAAGGTGAACATTATCGAGATTTTGTCATACCTCCTCTTAAGCCGCAACCGTGACCGTGGTTGTGATCGCCAATGACCATGGGGAGTATCCTTTACCCTTTCTCTTGCACTTTCCATTTTGTTTCCATATTGGTACAATACGACTTAAGGAAATGGGGATAAAGATTTCATTGAATTTTATATTACTTGTCTTGTGAAATTGTTTGATTATATGATTGGTTGAACTTGGTTGAAATTTTTCGTCCGTTGATTATTTTTAGCATGTTATGTTTGTTAAACTACGTGTAATTATTTTGAATATAAACACTCTTGATAGTTGAATTATATGAGTAGGAATTTAATTTGACTTTATTTTGAAATTCCTTAATTTTATTGATTGAAATTTTCCTAACTCAATGCATGAACACACTTTGGTGAGATTTTGATCCTTGATGAGCATGTTTCTTAATTTTTATGCTCTTTTTCTTATTTGAGTGTGTCGAACTAAATTTTGAAAAACTAGAACTTGTGTTATGATGCATTTTGAGACTACACAAAGAAATTTTGTTCTTTGATGTGATTTGGGCATTAGGATTCACCCCATTTTTACCCAAGAAAAAAAGCTTACCCTTTTCTTCTCCATTAGTGAACCGTTTTGAGCCTTTATCAATATCTTTGTCTTCACCTCAATCTTAAACTCGCATCTTTTTATTTTCCACTCTTTCTCACTCTTGTCGAGACAAAGAATTGAAGCTTGCATGTGTAACTTTGTTTAAAAAAATAGTAGCATTTAAAAAAGGAAAAAGGAAAAAAAGAAGAAAAAAATCGAAAAACATATGGTTGTTTGATGTATTTGATGTAAATATTTGGTTGTTTTATTTATCTTGTTGATGTTTCATTTATCTTTCTTTGCTTGTAGACTTGGTTAAATTATTTGAAGCATACTTTGTCTCAATTATGAACCTTATTTTTAGCCTTTTTCCTACCTCCACCTAAGCCACATTACACCCTTTTTAAATAACCAATGATATTTGCATTTTATTTCTGTTAAGTAGTTGAGATTTGATTTTGTTACAAGCATATAGAAATTATTGTTTAGTTCTGACTTTGAGCGTAATTGTACCCGAAACACATTTGAGTGGATTGAGTGAATTTATGTGAGGAATTGAGTTAGGGCAAATAATGATTGAAGAATGATTGGAAGTTTCAATATTGTTTGACTTTATCTTACTTGTGTTTATTCGATTGATTGGTGTTTTGATTCAAATAGTTATTGTCGACTTACCATCTATAATTTGCTTTGGTATTAAAAAGAATGAAGGAAAGTAAATTAAGTTTTACTAACTTGACATGCTTGAGGGAAAGCATGAGACAAGTGAAGGGGAATTTGATTAGCATTTTAAATTGATACTTTTTACTTGTTAATTCTCCCATTTTATGAATATATTACTATTGATTTGGGCTGTGTTATGTTTATTTTCATGCAGTGATATGTTTTCCAGAATTGGAAGCAAAATGACGCATTCTGCAACTTTTTTTTATTTTCTGATCGTGGCTAGAGACATAGGAACGACGCTAGGTATGAAGCAGGTATGACGTGATAGATTCTAGAAGGTCCAGTCAGTGCAAGGAAGATTTTGGAAGCCGCCTAGTCAGCACGATCTGAGGAGATATCTTAGGAATATAGTTTCTAAGTTTGAAATAAAAACTTTTGAATATCTTTATTTTAAATTCCATGTTATTTTAGGGTTTAGAAGCCTATAAATACCCTCATTAGGGTAAGGCTTTGGATATCTTGAATTTTCCTTTGTTACTTTGTTCTTGCTTTAATCAAGGTTTTCTTTTTTCTTTATTTTTCGCTTTCTTTACTTTACGCCTTTACTGTTTTCATAAAACATGCTAAGTATGGTTTGTACCAAGCTTAGCTAACTTTTTTATTAGCCAAGAGCTAGCGATGAATCAATTCCACATGTGAGAATTGAAAAGCAGTTAAGACCCTTCAGGTTACATTATCGATTTTCTATTTTATTAGTTTCGCAATCGACCTTACTTTCAAAATTAAAATGCTTTCAAATAAAAAAGAGCTCATTGGTCTGGATGTTATTTTAATTTATAGTTTGGAGGAGGGATCAACCTGTGATATATCCGACCTCCTGTGAACACACTTAGCGGTAGTCCACTAAGGAAAATCGAGATCGGATCTGATTCTCGATGAGACAACATGATCCAAGTCGGGTTTTTCCAAAACTTAATATGTTTGTTTTAACGACAATAGTTGTGGTTAGTTCACTCAAGTATCAACTTTCAAAGAGTGACTTGAGAAGATCGGTTATTAAAGAGAAAGGCAAGTTACAATGAGTTGGGCCTTGTAGATTGTAACCGACATGAATCCCGTGGGAAAAATCCGTTTCGATGATCAACAGAATTGAAACAAAGTTAGCTTGAGGCTATTTTCTCATTATACTTTTGATCTTAATTTACGTTTCCTTTATCTCAATTTCAATTTTTAAATTTTCTACTTATCTTTTTTTATTTATTCATGTCATTCACGCCACCCCTTTTTACATATTATTGTTACAACTGTCTGGTTTGATATCGACACAAATTTTACATCAAGAATTCCTAAATCCTCGTAGATTGATCCTTTTCTCCACTTTACTACTTATTTTTATTTATTTTGAGAATAGTAATTTATTTGACGAGTAAAACGATGCTCATCAGGATCAATAGCTAAATATGTGAGGATGTCAATATGGAGTCCCTCTCTGAACCTTCTACAGTGAAGGTCTTCAGTCGCCACCAACTGGAGTGTGTAGTGTCTTAGTTGAAGAAAGTCATGCTCGCACTCCATCACAGATCGATCCCCCTGAGCCAAGTTGGTAAACTGGTCTCTCGGCTCGTCAGTATGTATCTACCCAATATATTTCTGCCTCAACTTCTCTAAGAAGCACTCCCATGTCGGTCTCGCAATCTTTAAAGCTAGCTTGGCAGTCTCCCACCAGTCGATGGCATCACCTTTTAGCAACGCGGTGATGCACTCAAGCTTACCCTCTAGGGTAATATGCAACTGTCTAAGGGTGCGAGTAATCTCATAGAACCACTGGTCAGTAACTATGAGATCATCGTCTCTAGTGCCAAAGAAATTTGTATTCTTGTAACGTTAGAGCCGCTCTACTAGTGACTTCTGAGGTGCTACGGGTGAGGTAGGTTCAGCGGGTGCTCTCGAGATAGCTCAGATGATATGTCTAATAGCAACTATGAGGTCCCTGAAGATGGTAGCCTCGTTTATCTCGGGGTCCTCTAGTATATCCATCTCTTCGGAGTCTGAAACATACTCATCGCCAGTATATCCAGTGAGTGAGGCATGACTCTCATTGTGACCTTCTTGACTGTGTGTTGGGTCATCGACCATAGCTTACAGAGTTCAAAGAAATAAGTTATTATTGGCATTCCAGATAACCAAGTACATTTACACTCTAGGGGCATGCATATCACGAACTCTTATTGAATCTAACCATAATAATGGTATATAGGTATTGGTCTAGCTTACCCGTATTATTATTATTATTATCCACATGACCACAATGATATAAAGACTCGTCCACGTCATTATGCGTTAAAATTTAATGGCCCAGTTATACATTGAAGTCATAATCAAATTTAGTGTTCTAATTAGAGTAATTAAAAGTTTAATGAGATAAATGATACACCAACCATAATTTAATGGTATATGGTCTAGTTTACCCGTATTATTATTATTATTATTATTATTATTATTATTATTATTATTATTATTATTATCATCATCATTATTTTTATTATTATTATTATTATTATTATTATTATTCAGACAATTCAAAAACAGAAAGGTTAAAACATATAAATAGTCCCGGAACATTTAGGGCTCTTGTATTTTGGCTACCCAACTTTTGAAACTTGCAATACAATCATCGAACTTTTAGTTTGTTTTCATCCAATACCCAAGATCAATGCTTGATAACTTTTGAAACATGGAACATCAGCAAAAATTGACGGGAGGTAATGACAGGGACAAAAATGAAAAACAAACTAAAAGTTCGATGCCTATATTGCAAGTTTCAAAAGTTGGATGACCAAAGTGTAAGTTCCGTAAATGTTCGGGGACTATTTATATACTTGACCCAAACAGCAATCTTCGTCTTTATAAATGAAAAACAAAGGTGAATTCAGGAGGAAAAAGTTGAAGAAAGAATGAGAAATGAGTTTGTTTCTTGCAGCTTCCTCCTCCTGCTTTTCGTTTCGGTAATTATTCTTCCACTAAACTCCATTTTTCATTTTTTTTCACCCAGATTCATGCTATTAATTAAGCTTTTTGGGCCTTTGCCAGCTTGCTACTGGAAATGTAGCAGCGTCTCATATGGATGATGATGATGGTGTTCTTCTACTCCCCCGGCAAAAAGAAGATGGTCATCCATCATCCCATATGGGCATGCACATGGCCATGGGCATGGACAAAGATGATATCCTAAACCCAGCGGCCAAAGTGTTCGCCACCATAAAGGATATTGTGGTCGGGAAGACGATGCCCATCTATTTCCCCTGCATAGAAAACCCAACCACTTATCAGTTCCTCCCTGACCAAAAAACCCACCACATCCCTTTATCGTCGGAGCACCTACCGGAGCTGCTCCGATTCTTCTCCTTCTCACTGGATTCTCACCAAGCCTTGGCAATGAAACAAACACTGAAGATCTGTGAGATGGAAGCTCCAAAAGGAGAGGCACAAGGCTGCGTTACATCTTTAGAATCGCTGGTTGATTTTGCAGAAAGTATCTTCGGACCAGATTCACAAGTCGGAGTTGTACGATCATCTTTGATATCAAAATCGACTCCTGTTCTTCAGAACTATACTGTTGTCGAATTCAAAGAGATTTCAACTGGAAAGCTCATAGCATGCCACAATGAACCCTATCCGTATGCAGTTTACTATTGTCATTTCCAATGGGGCACTGTGAACAAAGTATTCATGGTTTCCCTCGTCGGTGAGAACGGTGATGAGTTGAATGCGGTGTTCCTTTGTCACATGGATACATCTTCGTGGAGCACCGGTCATATCGGATTCCGCCTTCTGGGGCTTATGCCGGGGGAGTCTGAGATCTGCCACTTCTTCCCGGCGTATGACATGGTTGTGGTTCCTTAGTAGTACTAAATTGATGGTTGTCACTGTTGTTTTGGACGTTACGAGGCGATGCATTTTGCGATGTCGTAATAACTTTGAAAAACGTTATGATACAATCATTACATTGTATTTCGGTCGTAATTTAATACTAATATTTTCTCATATCGTATTTCATCGTGATAAAGTTAGAATAAATCTTTGTTATTCCAATAATATTGATGACTATAATATAACTTTTGAAAGTTTATAAATTAAAATAAAAACTTATATAAGTTTTAATGACCATGAGTGTAATTCACACACACATAGGGAGGAAGAGAAAGTTAATATCCACTTAAGCAATGTAAAAATCTTTTATTTAAGACATTTGGATGAATGAAAATAGATGATTGAGATTGACTATTTGTTTTTTTAGTGAATATCTTCTTATTTTTTTATTGATAATCTCAATCATTTTTTTCACTCATCTAACGATCCTAAATCTGAGCTTTACAGGATCCTATATATGTATATATATAGATAACAATTTAATCTATATTATATGTATAATTTCTCTAATCTGATTTTTTTATATAATTGCTTAGGGTTAAAAGGATTATTTTCAACATGTATTTTGATATGGATATTAATAAAGTAGTTCATCAATTAGTTTTTCTTTGAATTGTTTGATTATAGCTGGTAGTATCTATTCAAAATATTTATTAATTAATAATTTATAACATATATATATTTTCGTAGACATAATTTCTTGAACTTAATATTTTTAGAAAATAATCTCATATTGTTACGTTTTAATTAAATATACGATAAATTACTTCAAATATTATTAAAGTTAAGATTTTTTTTATCCATTTTACTTTTGAATTTTAACTTGATTAGAATGTACTATTGAATTTTAGTTTTAACGTCGGTTATTACATTGGGTTCGTTATCCAATTAACTATATGATGAAAAATCATTTTCTTTCCCGCTATTTTTGTTTTTTTATCAATTTTGTCATTAAATTTTAAAACATTTTAATTTTGAAGAGCGAAATTTATGATCGTTATTAACGATCAATCATTGTCCATCATCAATCATCATTCACGATAAAATCAATTCTAAAACATTCACATTTAACTCATTTTTCTTCTTTTTAACTTAGTTTTTCATAAAATTCACTCTAATATTTTTCCCGCTAACTATTCAATTTTTTAAACAAATAACTCTAATACTTCAAAATAAAAAAAATCCTAAAATGATACATTTAATAATTAATATACAATGAAAAAAATCTGATCAATATAATAGTTTGTTAATTATATCATCGATAACAGTCCTTTTATCCAAAGTCGTCGAAACTTTTAACATATAAAAATGTGTTAATAATATTGTTAAGAAAATGTGTCAATAATTGTTCCATTCGTCCCTTTAAATTTATTCTTATTAAATTTTAAAATTCTCTCATTCAAAATGTTATATTAAAAAATTAATAAGTAATAATATTTTTATTTTCTTTTTTATCTTTATGTATCTTATTTTTTACACTTATCAAAATAAATCTGATAAATTTATCAATTACTTTTTAAGAAATAATTTTATTATTTCCTTTATTTTATATATGATCAAAATTTTCTCTTAAAATTATATATTTTATCAACACGAGATATAATTAATGGTAAGAAAGAAAATTTAATTTACATCTCTCGTGAATTCTAATGACTAGTGTGACAGGCGCTAAATATCGACCTCTTTTCTCAAAATATAAAATTAATTATCAAAATGATTGATATATTATTAAAATCTAAAACTTATCTCTAAATATAAAATAAATATTACTAATTATGTTATAATTAAATAATATTTTTAAATATAGTTATTAATTTCACTTTTTAAAATAATAAAGTTTATAAGTGATGTGATTCTATAATCTTATTAATGGATGAGCCTAGAGTCAGTGATGCACATCGATGTACGCTACTAATGATATGCACCACTATGTATAATAAATGTAAAAATAAGGTAAAATTCATAAATGATCAATAAATTTTATTAAAATTATTTAATTTATCATTGGACTTTTAAAAGTTATAAAATAGACATTAAACTTTGGGTTTTATTTAAAAATATGTAGTGATCGTGAAATATTGTTAAGGGAGTGATATGACATGCTAAATTAATAGGAAATATCATATTTGGCCCCTCAATTATAACTAAAATTTTATTATAATTTTTTTTCAATATTTTCAAGTAATAAGTTCAAAAAAGAAATTTTAAATTTAGAATTTATTTTAAAATATGAAAACAATTTGTTAAATTTATAATTTTTGAAATTTATTCATTCATCAAATTATTTTATAACTAATTATTTATTAACCGTGATTGTATGTGTACAATTATAAATTTATTAAAAACTTAATTATCAAACAATATAATATTTTTAATTAAACAATATGATTCAAGCATTTGACTCTTGTTTAAGAAGTAAAAACACAATTTTAAAAAATACATCCAGAAAATTATAGTACCGAATTAATAAGAAAAATACATCCAAATTTAAATAAAAATAATCAAAACGACTCTTAAATTTTAATAATGTGTCAAGTAATTTATATGGAATAAATTCAATATTTATAATATGAAACTAATTGTTTTTTAAATTTATTTATATCCATTTTGTTTTCAATCTAAGGAACATAATCAAATTATTTTAATTAAAATTAATAGTAAAATGAAATTTTAGTTATAATTAAAGGATCAAATAAGATATTTTTTACTAATTTAACATGTCACGTCATATCTTTAATAATAGATAAATGTGTTGTATCCATTTTATAATAAAATCTAAAATTTAATGCTTATTATATAATTTTAAAAGATTTGGTGTCTAAAATAATCATTTTGATATGGTTTAATGTCCTTTTATAAATTTCACTTTATAAAATTAGTTACATCATTCTAGAATTCTCTCTTATTAATAATTAATATGATAATCATTTTGATTAGACTTACGTAATCATAATAATTATTGTGATAATTAAGACAACTTTGTTAATTCCTTTTATTATTTTTTTCCACAATAATGTAAAGTTCCGTAATGTCAGACATGTGATTGTGCAAGTTGAATATGAGAATTGAAAATTGCATGTGGGGCTAAGAGATTGGGATCTGGGAGGAGAATAAAATGAAATCGAAATTTATGTAATAATTAATAGATTATTATTTGATATATTTTACAAATAATATTTAAAGATATTAATATTATCTGGGATTAAGATCATCTCCAATGCTATTTTACTGTAGCATTTTTCTACATTGTAGCATCTTCAACCCTGCGCTACATTTTGCTCTACTGTGGAGAATTGCTACAGTGCCGTACCACTTCGCTGCACTTCGCTGCACTGTAACTTGCGCTATATTTTTCTTTTTTTAATAATTAAAATATATTAAATTATAAGATATAAAAAATACCTTTAAATTAGATAAATAATCATATTAATTTTTTTGTAATTTTTCAGATTTTATGTATTTTTCTGATTTTTTTATATTTATAAAATTAATATTATAATAGTTAAATATTATGAATAAAGTGGAATTAGTGGTAATGTAGAGATAAAGCTGGAGATGAATTATTATTTATTCTCTAAAGTAGATATAGAAATACACTAAAATAGAGATAAGGACTGAAAATGATCTCAGACATTACGTTTTTGGTAATTCCATTTATGAAATTATTTATTTTTTTACCTTTTTCGTATGAATGATATTTTTCTCTATCATCGTTTGATTGTCTTCAATTGTCATTTACAACGTGATTAGTACTAGAACATTCTTTTTCTCTTTCCTCTTTCCTCTTTGCTTTCTTTAATTTGCTTTTCTTAGAAAAATTGAAATCAACAAAAATCAAATTAAAATTTTGATCTTATCTTGATCTGATAATGGCTCTTGATCTTTGTAATAATTGGCTCTTAGGCACATAATATAGATCTACTTTTATATTATATATAAATTACCTAAGTTAATGACAAGAATAAATATTAAGGATAGAGTATATAGATGATCCTCGGATATATGACGTTGTTGTATTGAGTTCTTTAATTATTAAAAATTATAAAATAATTCATTAATTACAAGATATTATTTTGTTGAGTCTCTCAATTATTCAAAGTTATACAGTAGTCATCTGACTATTCATATGTTCTAAACTAATTATTTTCCTTTAAAATTTTGATGACTGTCTAATTTGGACGTTAAGTTGTTGATTTAGATATGAAAAAAATTATATTTTAATGATGTCTACTAGTATCACTATTGCTTTACATAATGTAAATGAAAAGTCCATCAATAAAATAAAGTTTACACCATTTTGAGATAAAAATTTTATTACATTCCGATTAACATATTAACATTCAGCTGAGACAGTCAAAATTTTTAAACAAAAAATGAAATTTTGAAATATATAAACAATTAAGTGACGATTTTGTAACTTTTAATAATAAAAAATTTATATAATTAAATAAATAATTTTATAATTTTTAATAATAAAAAACTCATAAAATAGTGCCTATAGTCACATATCATTTGTCTACTTTTTTAATGGCCCTCCACTTCATAT
Source organism: Hibiscus syriacus (assembly GCF_006381635.1). Classification (NCBI taxonomy): domain Eukaryota; kingdom Viridiplantae; phylum Streptophyta; class Magnoliopsida; order Malvales; family Malvaceae; genus Hibiscus; species Hibiscus syriacus. The sequence continues at coordinate 3,102,026 of NW_024062882.1, read as the reverse complement.
TATTGATCTACTTTTATATTAATATATACTACTTTTCATCCAATTTAATGACTAGAATAAAATTTATTTGAATATACTCTATATGGGAAAAAGGTCCAAGCTAATTACAGACATAAAATGGAAGAAAGTTGTACATAGAAAAGAGAGTAAGGTGCTGTTTGTTTTTGCAGAGGTAAAAGGTCTGCAGTCTGCGGACCACATCTGCAAGCATCTGTAGTAGAAGAGGTGGACCAAAAGTCTGCAGTCTGCAAGAAGAAGACTGTTTGTTTTTTAACGTCTGCAGACTGTTAAAATAAACTGAAATATAAATAAACTGATTTTTTAAACTGAAAAGAGTTTTACAATACTGAAATTTAAATAATTTTAGTTTTACAATACTGAAATTTAAATAATCCATACAACTACAATAATTCAATCCATATTTTGCATTAATTGCTCATCAATTTCATCTCGTAGCTGAGTCATATATTCTCGATCCGCTATAGAACCATGTCCTTTAGGCTCGTCTTCATCATCAACAACACGCACATTGGTATATTTTGAAATGTCATATTGGGTTGATCATATTCATTAAAGAACTCATCGCTCAAACCCTCTTTTCTTATAAAATTATGAATTACGAAACATGAAATGGTAATGTTTCTTTGAGTAAGCAACGAAAATGGTGTCATCCTCTTTAATATCGGGAATCGTGCTTTCAAGACACCGAAAGCACGCTCAATGACGTTTCGAAGATTTGCATGTGCATGATTAAATTTTTCTTTATTAGTCAATGCACGCCTGTGATGGAAATCTCCAAGCCAATACCTCACATTATGATATGGAGCCATAAATCCTCGAATGTGTGCATACGCGGCATCACAAAGATAATATTTGTCTGTAAATATATAAATAATCAGTTATTATTTAAACTATGATGAAAATATTTAAAAAAACTATAAACGTACCAGGTGGTGGAAATGGGAATGGTGCATCTGGATCTGCTAATGCTTTTGATAATATTCTAGCATCATGTGCTACCCCTTCCCAACCGACCACAATAAACGTAAAAATCATGTTGAAGTCACAAATTGCCAATACATTTTGATAACAATCCTCTTTTCCCCTTCCTCTATATAAATCTTGTTTATTAGCAGGGACAACATCATGTATCAGAGTTCCATCAAGTGCACCAATCGCTCCTTTAAAAACCCGTCGTAGTCTCTTATTATGTCCAGGAATGTTTGGATTCGGATTAAAAGAGATTGGTACTATCATATATTTTGCAAAAAGCATCATTTTATCCAACACTTCATAAAAAAATTTATGAATTGTTTGCTTTGAGTGTTGAAATCTACGCTTGATAATCACATATCGTTGATTATGACCGATCATCATAAAAAACATAGCCATTTTTTCCTCAACCGATACGTGTTTACTATCTTTTAACGAGTAATTTACTCTAAAAATGTGCATAGTCGGACAAATGATTCACGAGACATGCGTAGTACTTCAACGCATTGTCTAGGATTACCTTGCGATTACTCTAACGTGTATTGATTTCCAGATATTGCAGAATCATTGTCTCGCATTCGTTTCGTACCTCCCTTACAACAAAAGCAGAGATAAAAATACATAAGAATTATGAGTAGTAATTTTGTATCGTAATCCATAATGAACATGTTAAAATGTCAACACTTGTTAATAAAATAAACAAGATAAATATAACTTTAATACAAACCATATAATATTTCTAACATGGACCACAAACCATATAATGTTTTGAACATCGAAAAACCATATAATATTTTTAACATAAACCACAAACCATATAATGTTTTAAACATCGACAAACCATATAATATTTCTAACATAGACCATAAACCATATAATATTTCTTACATAATCAAAAAGACCAAACAATGTTTCCTTACTTTAATAATCCTAAACTTGTAGCAGTCATCTTGATCCACCCCTTTAATACCTCAGGAACAGCCGGCAACGTCATCCATGCATCTCTCATAGGCATGGACAATCCAAAAATGTGAAAAGCTGCTAAGAATAGAGGATCTATTGGGTCCAAGTTACAAAGGTCAACTTCTCGTAGCATTCAACACTTGTTGGCCCATCCTTGTTTTTAACAATATGCTGTAAAGCTTTTTGCATATCCACTGCTATATCATCAAAAGTGACAATTGTCTTATCACTCGAGGATTTTGAGGTTTTAGCCCTTTTGCTAGGCCTATCAAAAGTAGGGGACGACTCAGGAGGTGGATCAACTGAGGTATTGGGAGCTGGCTCAGAAGGAGGCTCATGGGAAGTGCCATCATCATCTTTAGAGTCAATAAAAGAGCTGTTTGTAAGCAACAATGGTTGAACATGATGACAAGAAGATGATCCAACCCCTGATGTTGTTTGGGTTGAGGTCCACTTGCAATTACCAGTGGCACTATTGCCATCAAATAGTGTTGCACAAAGTTCTAGAAAAGGCAAAGGGGTTGTCTTCAACGAAACAACCTTTGGATGTCCCTAAATCCAAAGTAATAAAAACTAGTATAAGAATACTTAAGAACTTCATACCTAAATGTTTGAAAATATATATAAAACATACCTTCCTAAATTCTTCCCATTCCTCATTCGTTAAGGTGAAAGTGTTGGTTTGAGGGTTGTATAGGTTGCCGGTTTTGTTTCTCAGATACACCAATCCTATGTATTTTGCTTTTAGATTGTCGTAGGTATTTTTCATTTGTTTTTGACTCAACTCCATACCAAACCTTTCCTTAAGAACTCTTCCTAATTTAATCCATGACTCCTTATGCAAACTCAATCATTTCCTTTCAACATTGTTTATTTCTTCGATACAAGTTTCCAATAAGCATTTTAAATGCTCATTGGACCATTGTTTCTTCTATCCCATGTCTATACACACACAAATCATCATACACAGCAAATACATAACATCAAACAGCAAATTCATAACATACAAACAACAAATTCATAACATACAAACAGCAAATTCATAATATACATATATATATAAACAACAAATACAATATATACATACATATATATATAAATCAGCATATATATAATAGCCTAGTTTAAACTTTTATAATATCCTAGTTGTCTGCAAAAGTCAAATGCACAATGAAGAAGCATGTAGAAAAAAGCTAGATATATTCAAACAAAAATCGATGGTCTTGCAGCAGCAAAAACAAACAACAAAGAAACACTTATTTGTTAACAGGAGAGTCTCAGGAGGGTCTCAAAGCAGCAAAAACAAACATCAACATACACAAATCAGGATACACAACAAATCATACCTGTGGTAGATGGCCGGTGACGAGGGGGGAACATCGATCGAATCAAGAACACAAGCTCTACAGCAAGGGGGAATAACGATCGAGGTCTGCAGCGAGGGGGAACAGCAATCGAGTGGGGAACAACGAAAGGAGAAGCGGCACAGAGAAGGGTTTTTTTAGGAGGAGAAGCGGCGCAGAGAAGTGTTTTTTTAGGAGGACGAGCGGCGCAGACAATGGGTTGAATATTAGGAGTGAATAGCTGAACAGAATGGTTTTTGTTTCGTTAAAGCAGTCGATCCAGCATCCATAATCTAGTTTTTGTTTCTTTGAAGACCTTTGAAGATGTAAGGCCACGTCTGCGCTGCGCAGACCACGCGCAGACGTTAGAAGATCTTTTGTCTTCTAAAAAACAAACGGTCTGCGAAGTCCAATGTCTGCGGGTGGTCTGCACGGCGCAGACATAAGAGCTTTGCAGACCTTACACAGTAGAAACAAACAACACCTAAGTATCAACCAACTCAAATTAATTAGTTTTCTTTCGACTTAAAAGATTATTTTTGCACTTGTAGTAGATTTAATTTATCAAATTCTAGAGTATTTTTATTTTTTTAATAGATTTAATTTATCATTTTTCGTTTTTACGATATTTTTATATTAATCTAGTCATTAAAATTACTCAATTATATTAATATTTAAAATATTTATTATTATTTAAGATTTTAAATTAAGATTTAAGGGTTATGAATTAAAGTTTAGGTTAAAAGATATCCAATTTAAGATTTTAAATTTTAAATTAAGATTTTAAATTTTAAATTTTAAATTAAGATTTATGATATAATTATATAATTTAACCGACTAAATAGATATGAAAATATTATAGAAACAAAAATAATAAATTAAATCCATATCACTCACAATCTTTGCATTCAAAATCAATAATCTTTTAGCATTTTAAAAAGCTATCCATACACTGTTCATTTGATGCTGATTGCTTGCAGTGCACTTCAATTAAAAATATGTACTTCTTTGGATCTATTCTTCTATTTATCTTTCACAATTATTTATATTTATTTAATATTATTCCGTATCCCAAAGTAAGAAAAAGACAAGATTTGATTTGATTTGATTTACAATGGGAATTGAGATGCAGAGTAGTTGCGGTGATTTCATGGAAGTTTCATTTTCATGGCCATGCATGTTCATGAAGCAGTGGAATGCTATTACCATAAACCTGACCTAAAATTATTTAAGGGTAAACTATACTATAAACTATTGAATTTTAGACGATGAATTGTTTATGTTATTAGATTTTTAATTACTTTAATTGTGTCATTAAATTTTAACTTTAATTTTAATCCTTTAAGTATTATCCTACCAAATATAAAATATAAGTAATGATTGTCCGATCTTATTAAGCAATTAGGGAAAATAATTAAAATCAATACAATATAAAAATAGTTAGTTTCTGATCTCACTAAGCAATTACATATATCCGAATAAGCTATCACTATATGCGATTACAAATATACATAAATGGTCATAGTCTACACATATCGACAATTGTCCTTAAGGCCACAAAATGTAGCTTAACTACGTAATCACATCTGTAATTCATCCAAAACAATACACACGCCTTTCCTCACAAGTATATACGTGGCTTATTCAAAATCATAGTTCATTTTATTTTAAAACATTATGCAAGGCTTATTAGTCTTTTACTATCTTATTACCCTTATATGATTTATCATGGACTAATTCGTACAAGGCATTCATGTCATTTTACCTTTAGAGAATTTTTTTTATTAATCTGAGATAAATACAAGGTAATATATATTCAATGATAACTCTCAATCATTTGACATTGAACACTCACACACCTGACACTCCTAACACTCGAACCGGTGGCATCTAAAACCCTTTTATACACTTTTAAAGACCTACATGATTCCTAAAGCTTTTTTTTTCTCAGCAAATTGATTTTATTCATTTAATCACAAGAGAGCTTAAACAGAGTTGTGAGCCTCATTAAAAACATCTCTAATCCTAGGTGGAGGAAAACAGTACAACACAATCGAACAAGTAACTAAACAACTTCAACAAGACATAGAAGCCACAAACTTGATAGAATGTCACACAAAACTAATCCAACAAAAGCATAACTACTAAAAAATTCCAAAACAACCTATAAGATTACCAAAATCACCAAACTTTGAATAATTCATGACTTTTAAATTATGATTTAGCAAGATAAATGTAATACCCTAATTTTGTCCGGGCCATTTAAATCCATTCGAAGAGGACCGGAAAATAATTTGAAGGTGTTGGTGCTCGATGAAGAATTAGTTCGGATGAAGTGGGGATATTGATGAGTGATGAATGAAAGCTTGCATTTTGGTTAATATAAAAATTGAGGAACTTTAGGTGTTTAATTGGATCGAAATCGTACCTATTGGAATTCGAGATATAAATCGAAATTGAAGTTCATTCCAAAATCCAAATTAAATATCTAGAGTCCATTTACAAACCAAAACTAAACCCAAATCAATTACAAAATTGAATCACCCAGCCCGTTCAACAATCTAAACCCAAGGCCCAGGTTTGACCCAGTCACAACCCAACCCTTTTGTAGAGAATCATTCGGTCACCATATATGCAGACTTCTGCCCACCACGTGAAGTACGATGATCGAGCAGCAACTCGTCCCCCTGCTCCACGAGCACACCACCCCAGAAGCTCGAGCTAACGCTGTCGCCCGTGCCCATGTCTCCCACTGCTTCCCGTGCCCTGCAGGTATGATTCCAAGAGAAGACCCATGCTCTGGCACCTTGGAAAGGAAAATACACGCATCAACAAAAAAACAGAAAAACACTTCAAGAACGTGATCAAGCGAAAAGAGACCACAAGAGGGGTTCGAATAAAAAGGAGGCAACAATTACAACGGGAAAAAAGAAAACCAACAAGTTTTCATCGGCCATAAAAAAAAGGAGAAAGCAACACGAATAAGGGGTTCACGAACAGCAGGGGGTTCAAAAAAATTGTAACAGGGGAGGATTCCTATTCTTTTTTCTGTATGATCATGCAATGTAACAAATCCTTCCTGGATATGAAGAAAATGCAATGAATACAAAGCGGTATAAACTAAGCATTCGAAAATTCTTTTTTTTTTACATTGTTCTCCTATTATTATTCAAAGCGGGAGTTCGAGCTAAAATCAACAACAACCAGAAAATAAACATTAAATAACCCAGGCAGAAAATGAAAGAAAGAATAAAAATAGAGAAACCTTACCCCGTTTGGATGAACCATCGCCACTTTCACCGGGGTAAAAGCGGAGCCTCTCGTCGTCGAAGGTAGTCCCTAAGTCCTCTTTTATTTTCTATAATTTAGGGTTTAGAAAAGGGGGCTTGAGGTTATCTTGGAGTTGGGTTTTATGGAGGTTTGGGTTTAGGGCCGTTTGGTTTGTTTTTCTTTGGGGTTTAGGGTTGCCATGGCGAAGATGGTGGCTCAAGGAGAGAAGCGGCGTTGTTGTTGGCTAGGGGTTTAGGTTGCTTGGGTTTTAAGCGAGAGAAAGTAAAGAGGAGTTAAAGAAGATGGTCTAGGTTGTTTTAGGTCTTGGTCTTACCATAAGGTGGGTTTTAGCCATCGGTGTGCGGTGGTCGGCGTAGGGCGAGCTTTGGAGCTCTCGAGCGGAGCTATCGAGATAGAGGAGATAGGGAGAGAAGAGAGCATTGCAGCTGAAAGGGGAAAATAGGGCTAGGGTTCAATTTTCACCCAAAATATTATATATATTGGATTATCAAAACGACGTAGTTTAAGCAGTTTAGGGCATCCGTTTTGGGCGTTTGGTTTATTCATTTTCTGAGTCATTTAGGTTTTACTTGTAACTCATTTTAGTCATAAATTCATTTTTTTATGTTCTAATTTGGTCTTTATATTTTACGCAAGGTTAATTTCAGTCCCAAGTGTTAGTATATTTACTCTTTTCTGTTTTAAACATTTGACCCTCGTGTTCTGCATGTTGCATTTTAGTCCTGAGTGGTAATATACTTAGTTGTTGTTTTCTTAGACTTTTGACTTTCATTGTTTTGCATGATACGTTTTAGTCCTTAAATCAATGTCTTTGTCTTCCTAATTTCACTCCCATATTTTATGTGCATTTTAACTTAGTCCTAAAATTAATGTTTTGTATTTCTGATTTTGTTTCCATGTTTTACGGGTATTTAATTTTAGTCCCAAATATTATGTTATTTAGTTTTTGTTATTTTAGACATTTAACCTCTAATGTTTGCATGTTTCGTTTTAATCCTCGCTTCGATGTTGTGTAAACTTCGAATTTGGTTCTCGGGTTTTATGTTTATTAGATTTCAGTACGGACTGTGTTGTTTTAAATTTTTCACTACTTTATGTATTTGGCTTTTAAGTTTGGCGAGTTTCATTTTAGTTTGATGTTATGTTAGATTTATTTTATTTTGATGTTATGTTAGATTTATTTTAGTGTTGCTTTTACATTGGATGTGTAGTTTGGAGTAACTTTCATTTTAATCCTATGTATCACTTCGGTTGTATTATGCTTGCAATCCTTGGAAATGAAGATTTTATGAAAAAGAGCCTGTTTTTTACTTTCTTTATGTTTTATCCCCTGATTTAATATTTTATGTGTTTGTAGGCTTAATTTAGATTTATTTCGAGTGTATGCATGTATATATTATTTCGAGCATGTTGTTAGTACATATTTGTTTCGTTGTAATTTTTTTAAGCATGTTAACCTCATTTGCATGACTTAACCTAATCACATAATCAGATTAAGGGTAATATTCTTTTAATTTGAAACTGTCGGAATGGCTTCTCTTAACTTACTAGAGAGTTGTTTTGGCAATTTTAAATTAAAATTGTATCCTGTCAGTAACGTATAATTAAATTTGGATCTATCACTTTAAAATTTGGGAATGAAAGAAAAAGAAATATTCGACTATTTAAATTATTTGAGAAAAGATCGTTAGAACTCACCTAAAGATCTGGTCTCGATATTGTTAAATAATCAAATATCCTTTATCTTTCCTATGACTTGGTAATTTTAAATTAACATATTTTGTTGCTTTTCAATGTTACAAATTTGCATTTTTGTTGTTTAAAGGGATCATTAATCAAATTAAACTTGAACTTGTAAAATTTGTTGCAAACACATTAATTAATCGACTAGGTACCGATTTAGGGCGCTGTGCGGGTGCTAATCCTTCCCCACGCGTAACCGACTCCCGAACTCAGATTTTGATAACGTATACCTCTACTTGTCGTTTTAATTAAAATTAATTTTTATTTAAAATGACAAAATGTTTTTGGGTGCCCAATCACACCCTAATCAAAGATTGGTGGCGACTCCTCGAACCTTATATTTTTACGTAAAGGAATTTCCAATTTTTTAAAACGAGAGGTTTTTTAAAATCGCATTGTTTTTAACTAAAATTAATCATAATTAAAAATAACATGGTTTTCAAAATCTCGCCCCCCACTCTTTAAAAATTGTTTCGACAGCTTGGCGACTCCGCTGGGGACTTTTTTTAGAGAGTCAGGCCGATAGTCGACTAATTAATTGTCTTTGCAAACGAAAGTTATAAGTTCGTTTTAATTTGGTTTTTGATCCCTTGTTTGTTTTAAATTTCTTGTTTGCATTTTAATTTTTAATTTGGTCAACGAGTAAATAGTTGTACTAACGTGTGATTTGCATGTTTCAGTTTTCTGACCTTCATTTTAGTTTATTGATTGTCTTGGATCGAGGCAAAGGATTATGGGTTTCCCCTTACTGTCGCTATAACCTTTTGATATTTAGAGCCTTCTAATTATGCTTTGTTTCGTTAGGTAGGGGTGAACGCTACGCTTACGTGAGAAAAATTATTTTTCTTCGCATGGGCTTTAGCAAGTAACCTCTGGGGTACATGCCTTATGTTTACGAGTGAAACATTGAGTTTCCTCGCATGGACATAGGGAAATGTATCCTCTCGAATTGAACTTGATCCGTTTTAAGCCTATAATGGGTGAGGATCGAGGTCTAGCAATCTCAAGGGGGCACCAGCAAAGGATAATTCGAGGACCCTTTTAGTGATACCGAAACTCCGCCCATCTTGTGCTGAATCTATGTCCACATACACAAAGGGGAAACTCATTCTAATCGTTCCCTCAAATTTATTTTTGCAATAAGTATGAGAACTAGAAAAGCATGCAGTTAGGTTTTATATTTTCATACAAAGCATATGAATTAGATACCATGCGATTAGGAATTTTTGTGAACAACAAAGCATATGGGTAGATATCATTGATGGGTATGATATATTAAAGCATGATTGGGTAGCCAGCATGTGAGGGTAGGTTTTATTTGATGTTTACGGTGCCCATTATCTTGTTGTTTATCTTATGTGCACTAACCCGTTTTTGTTTTATGTCTATTTTATTGTGATTTTATTGCATTTGCATCCTCATGTCATCGAGGGGTGTTAATTCGCAAGTGATTGACTAACAAGAAGGCTGACCATATTGAGGCAAGAAATTCTCCACCATGTAGTCAAAACCGGGAGATCCAGAGATGTTCAAACGATACATGAAGAATGACACCCGATGAATGAAGAATCTGAAAATGCTGATCGGAGAATTCCTTTAAAGTAGCAAAGGCTAAGATGTTGACTCAAAGGATATATATAGTCATACCAAAGACGAGAAGACCGTTCATAAAGACATGAAGACCCTTTATAAAGACATGAAGACCACTTCGCATTGGAGGTAAGAATGAAGATTTCAAGATTCAATATAAGGACATCCGACTTCATAAAAGGTGATAGAATACGCCGATGATTTTGGAGGTGCAATACCAGATCCCATGAAGAGTATGACTCAAAGGGAATGAAGAGATGAAGAAACACATTTGTATTTTGACTACATGGTGTACTTACTGAATTCTTGTTGTCTAAGTGAACGGTCGTTCTATAAGTGGTCACTTTTGGAAATAACACCTCGTGCATCTGCATTTACATTTGCATTTGTACTCGCAATTTTATTATCCTATTGATTTACATATTTTGCTATTGTTTCCTTTTGTCATTTTGTTATCTTATTTGTACTAACTTGTTTTTTATGTGGTTTTTCTCATTGTCTGCATTGCATGATCATGACATTATCAAAAGGTGTCGATTTGTGAGTTGTCAGCATAGTAAAAGGTTTTAATGATGGACAAGGGGTTTCATGATCAAGCAGACTATAACACAGATGAGAAATGACATCCTAAGAAAGCTTCGAGAATAGTGGAAAGATATGCACCCGAAGATCGCGTGGTTGAGAAAGAGCAAAAGGAGATAAGAGAGATAAAAGAGCAGATGTACATGATAATGGATATGATAGATGCTTTGTCCAAAAGAAGAGAGACTTCTATAACAGAGTTCGACAGAAGCAACCTTGAGGTGTCAAATATGCAAGAGACTACTTTAGAACCTGCTGATTCTAACCAGTATGAGAGGCCACACACAATCATTGTTCGTATCAACGAGCTGTTTGGAAACGCCAGAGAAATAGTGGTAACTACAAAAATTCAGAAGGATGAAAAGAAGCCATGTAGTCAGAAATCGGTGGTATTTGATAGTCCACTCTAGACATCAGGGGGAGTAAAACTTAAAATTCCAGTCCAACCCAAGTCGAGAGGTGACTCTCATTTTGATTCTATCCCTATATCATATAAGGAGTTGTATGATGCACTGTTAGAAGCCCGAGAAGTAGCTTCGCATTATGTGAAGCCTTTGCAACCTCCGTATCCAAAATGGTATGACGTTAATGTTCGTTGTGAATATCATGCCGGGGTTCAAGGACATTCCATTAAGAATTGCACTGTCTTCAAACATCGAGTCCAACATCTTTTGAATCATGAAGTTTTAGAATTCGAAATGAAAGGTCGACTGGGTTTGGTGACTGATTATCTAATTAAGGTGGAGCCAAAAGTGTTCAAAGGTAAAGGTATCAGTGAGGACATCCAAGAAGAAGATAGTTTACCAAGATATGAAGCCCAGATTCTTCATTTAAGGAGCGAGAATAATAGATTGAGCAGAGAGATGAACGTTATGCGTGATAGTTTTCAAAGGATCAGCCATGCCTTTAAATTTGTCGGCATAAGAAATGTCCTAGAGGAGTGGATAGCAGGGGTCGCTAAATTGAAGAATGATATTGAGTAGTGGAGAAAGAATTACTAGGTGCATGAAGGCCGAGCGAATAAGTTTTCTTATGAATTACAGATTACAGAGAAAAGGCGCGATACAACTATCAATGATTTGGGTAGATATCAAGCCGAAAATCAGACGTTGAATTTGGCCATAGCTAACATGGAAATCTCACATCAACACCACAAGCAGGAGAGTGAAGCTGAGCTAGAAGCCACTAAAGCCAAGAACAAGAAGTTGATGAAGATGGTGGATGATTGTAGTAATCTTATGTAAGAGTTTCATAACCACAATGACTTTCTTACAAGGAAAAATCAACAGCAGTGTTTGTAGTTCCGAGAATCGGCACTCAAGATAGAGAAGAGGGACAATGTCATGAAAGTGGTTATGACCCAAGCAAGCAATGTGGCTCACAAATGGGTTGATTTAGCTGGCTTTGTAAGAGAATTGAAATAGATAGACAAATCGACCCCCGAGTATGAGTGGAAGTTAAATTGGCTTTTGAAGGAGATAGAAAAGCTAGGAGCGAAAGCTGTCCATTATCTGTAAAAGTTTGTTTGATTTACCAAAACCTTTGTGTTCAATGAAAGTTGTTTTAAGGTGGTCACTCTAAAATGACACCTTTTGTATTTGCATTTAGCATTTGCATTTGTATTGCATGTTTTTATTTAATCATTTTTACATGCATTAATTATGAAAACATGAAAATAACTTATGAGAGGTTATGTGACAGTAATAACCAGATCATTCATTCATACCACTTCCTCATCATCATGAACAAACAAATAGAAGCAATGGAACAATCTAATGAGAAATTACAAGATCAGTTGGTCGGGTTACAACAAGATACGAGGAATCAAGCATCGGGGTCTCTGCAAGGCACATCGAATCAAATGATCCAGGTGCTGGAAACCAAGGCTGTTGGTAGAAAGGAAATCACTGATAAAGGACACCAGTCTCATCAGAGTAGTGCATCAAGAGTGATACTTTGCCCCGGAGCATCTAACTCAAACCAAGGGAAGAGCCTCGTCAATTATGGGCAGTTTGAGAACGAGTTCAAGTGGTTGAATGAAGCCATTAAAGATATAAAGATTGTTAATGCCACTAACAAGGAGTTAGAAGCTAGAGAACTCAGTTTGGTCCCTGATTTGGTTATCCCACATGAATTTAGGGTGCCTAACTTTGAAAAATATGATGGCACCGGTTGCCCCCTAATTCATCTGAAGATGTTTTGCAGAAAGATAGAAAGGTACTTAGATGATGATAATCTATTGGTTCATTATTTCCATGATAGTCTTGCTGGGCCAGCTGTGGTATGGTATACCCGTTTGAATAAAGAGCAGATCAAGACATGGATCAACCTAGCTGATGCGTTTCTAGGGCAATATCAATACGTTAAAGGCTTAGCCCCAAAATGTCATCACCTTCAGAAGATGAGGATGAAGGCTACTGAGAGCTTTAAAAAATATGCCCTAAATGGAGAGGAATGGTAGCACAAGTTCAGCCTCCTTAGCTAGAAGAAGAAATATCATACATGTTTCTCGATTCTCTCCCAGTTCCTTTCTTTGAGTTAATACTGGGAAACTCGACGAAAGGCTTTAAGGACCTTATGCTAGCTAGAGAGTTAATTGAGGATGCAATCAATAAGGGAAACTTGAAAGTCACTTCCAAAAGCTCAAGAAATGAAGAGCGAAGAACTGATGAGGTGAATGAATGTCACGTCCATAGCTCTCACAGCTGTAAGAGAAAAGCGACAGTTGTTTACTTAAGTCGTCCAAAGAAGGTCCCACGATCGAAAAGTACTTTGAAAGTGTTCTAAACTTTTATCTCGGATTTATATCCCCATTTGGTTAAAGGTCAATACCTCACAGCGAGGCCAGTGAAAGTGCAACCAAACCCTTCTGCTTACAGCTATAATCCAGATGGTGTCTATGATTTTCACTTGGGGGCATTGGGGCATTCCACGGGAAATTGTAGGCCGTTGTTGAAGGAGATAGAGATGCTTATGGAAAATGGGACATTGACACAAGTATTGGTTAAACAATGGATGACAAGCTCGAGTGGGGCACCAGAGCACAATGTGTAGCACCCGATCGAATCAAGCATCACTGCATCAGAAGAATAGTGGGGCACCTGACTGTGCAAAAATCATTTTGTTCATCATGAAACTTTTTTCATTTGCAACATCTTGTTTGAACATGTTTTTTGGACTTTTTCGTCAGTTTTTTATAATGATATTTAAATGAATTCATGTTACTTTAAGGATGGTGAGCATTGAATCGGATTTATGACTTGAAATTCTTTGAATATCAACTGAGTTAAGAGCTCTTTAATAATGATGAGTTGTAGGTCTTTGACAAAGTGACAAGGTTGAAACCTGATAAAACAAGGACCTTGACCTTATCCCCAGAAGTTACAATCGAACACCGTACCTTTTTATTATAGGGACCGATATAGCATTCTCCTATCATAAAGGAATGAACCATAGGCTTGGTATTCAGGTATGCATAGGAGCATACAACATGGGGCATCTTTTGTGTATGATGTTACAAAACTAAACAGACCACACTTTTGTTGATGAAAGTTCAATGATGATTATGGTCTTTATGGATGGAATAGTCGAGTAGGTGAATCTAGTTTAGGTCAGTTGCTTGGAAATTGAACTCTAACGATGAGATTTTTTGACTTTCAACAACACTTAGACTATGACATGTTCTTCTTGACAAGCTTAAGAAATTGAATCTGCATACCCAACAATATATATATATATATATAATATATGGGTGCATAATAAAGCTGAGCTATTCCACTAAGGCAATTGGTTATAGAGGAAACTCGAAAGCCCTGGCTTTATGAATAGATTATATTCAAACCATGACCTTAATCGGGTACCTGGCAATTCAGTGTATGCTCCACTGTGATTGTCAAGTCAAAGACTTTGTGATGAGATGAACCCTTCAGCTAGCCCGATAAAGGAAAATTACAATAAAGCTGATTTCAGCTAGCCAGACAATGGTAAATTAAATCAAGTTTATCTAAATAAGGAGTTGCGGTAAAGATGGACTAAGGGAGTTGAGAAACACCTGTCATAGTCAATTTCACATGAGCACTCAGAAATTTCATTTTTAGATCGATATTTCTGCACTACCTTGGTTAGAGGAGTCTACGAAGCTTGAACAAATGGAAGATTTCAGAGAACTGAAATGGAAGTGTTCTGGAAAGTCTAGCAATGGATTATACTAGTTGCGTCATTTTGTCCACATCCGATTAAAATACAAAGCCAAAACGAAGGGCATGTTGCGGTATTCACAATGACCAAGAAGGAAATGACATTTTGGCGGTCGAAACCTTAGAAGATAGGAAGCCAACCTGGAGCCAACCCCTCAATTTTAACACTTGTCAAAGAACTATAACCCTGAAAACATTAAAGAGCTATTAATTCTTTTGATATTCTATGAACTCATGTCTATGATTTGATTTGATTGCGAACCTGAATTAAGGGGTAATATTTAATAAAATTCTTTCATTCTTTGATCTTTGAAATAAGAGAAAGAAGAAAAATATTTTCAAACAGAACAGTTCAAATGTGAAAGGTCCTTGAAGCTGGTGAGGCTCATTGTGCCTCTATTTGAGAATAAGAATAAGCAATGATGGAACGTGAAGCATTCCGTAATCTTGAAGTAGATAGTCTAAAGAGATCAGAATGGATGAAGAATAAGAGCTTTTAGCATTTCCAGATGACATTGTCAATAACCCATCAAGAAGTAGATGCTTGCCATATTTGAAAGGGGCACATATCTCAGCCCGAATGGAAATGCAAGGCATTGTGTTAGAAGGGTTGATCACTTCTTAAGTAGCATGAAGAAAAGCCCTCAAATTATTTGATAACACTACTGTGTAGTGACACCAGAATGAGAACATTCAAGTTGTGATATGTTAGGGCATGACGGAACCCACATCATGTTGAGATGACATGATTCAGACAAAAGAGGCATGAAGAACGAGCCTTACGATTTGAGGTGATGGGGCATTTCGAAGGCTCGTACCAGTATAAGATAATGTTGGGACATGACTGAACCCACATCGTGTTGGGATGACAAGATTCGGACCAAGAAGACATTGAGAGTGAGCCTTACAATCTGAGATGTTGGGGCATTTTGAAGGCATGTACCAATATGAGATAACATTGTGGTACTAGTGAAGGCCTATTTCAACTAGAAGTATTAATGTGGGGCATATTTGGAAGCCTATGAAGACTTGCAGAATGATCATTGAATTGGACAAATAGTTCCAATGAGATAGAAAGGTATGAAGAGTTAAAATGATGAAACAGTGATAATGAAGTTTATTGTATATGATCGTTTGGTCTATCATCAGTTACTTTACTCTTGTGATTTCATATCCATTAATGTGGACGAGCCGGTATCCCACTTTAATTTCTACTGAGTTTTGGTATCCTTGTAATACCATGCGAAAACTCTGAGTGCTACGCAAAGAGCTTCTCTGGTTGAAAGATATGGCCAGAAGTCGTAGAAAAAGATGAATGTGTGGTCAAATGTTTTACGACCCAGTGAGTATGGTGATGAATCAGTGTTGAGAAATGATTTGGTGACATGAAAAATTGGGATAAATCCTCCTTGCAATATGTTGTAAGAGTCAAATCAGAATAGATGCTGCTATCCCTGTGATCTTTACAGAGTTTGACATAGTCATGTGCACAGTCTCCGAAGATGAGGCAACACAACCATATTTCTGACCACAGCAAGAAGTTGAGAGATAAAAGCAATTTCTCCGAAATAAAGATAGGAGACAAAGCCAACAAGAAGATCAAAGAAGATCAAAGGGCTTTTCCAAAATGCAAGTTGAAAATTATGAGTTGCTACATGGATATCTGAGCAAACCCTAAAAAGGAATGATCAAGTAGAAGAAGACTGAGTTCGCCACCTTGAAGTCAAACAAAGAATGAATCAACATTTATGCATTCATGAGAACATCATTTGCATAAAAGAAAATGCATTACACTGATACATTTAATTGTATTCATGTTTCATGCATAAACACATAATTTTGGCAAGTCTTCCATTGAAAAGAGAAGATGCAGGATGTTAAATTCCCAAGTTGAAATGAAGATTTCAAGCCTCAAATGCAAGGAGTTACATTTAAAGAGGCATACCCTGAAGAACATAGAGGTCTAATCCATAGAAGAAACATCGCTTTGAAGTGAAGACCATCAGATGTAGAAGGAAAATGAAGATTTTTGTGTATAAAGAGAGACTTGCACACATGAGATTAGAGCAAAGTCAATCTTAAGCCTTCACTGAAAAGGAATGAAGCAAATCAATCTTAAGCCTTCACCAATAAGGTTGAAGCAAATCAATCTTAAGCCTTCACCAAAGAGGAGTGAAGCAAACCATCTTAAACCTTCACCGAAGAGTAGTGAAGCACCACCTTAAGCCTTCATAGAAGAATAGTAAAGCAAACCCATCAGTAAGTCTTTCGAGCATGATGCTTAAATCCTTCGGGTCATCAGTAAGTCTTTCGAGCATGATGCTTAAATCCTTCAGGTCATCTGTAAGCCTTTAGAGCAAGATGATAAGTCCTTCGGGCCATCCATAAAACCTTCGGGTAGGATGTTTTCACATGAATTTGAAAATGAAAAAAATGATGTTTTAAGAAGATGAAATTTTTGAAAACGAAGAATGCGATTTTCAAAATTTCACAATTTATAAGTCCTTCGGGCCATCAGTAATCTTTCGAGCATAATGCTTAAATCCTTCGGGTCGTCTGTAAGCCTTTAGAGTAAGATGATAAGTTCTTCGGGCCATCCATAAAACCTTCGAGTAGGATGTTTTCAAATGAATTTGAAAATGAGAAAATGACGTTTCAAGAAGATGGAATTTTTGAAAACGAAGAATACGATTTTCAAAATTTCACAATTTATAAGTCCTTCGGGCCATCAGTAAGTCTTTCGAGCATGATGCTTAAATCCTTAGGTCGTGTGTAAGCCTTTAGAACAAGATGATAAGTCCTTCGGGCCATCCATAAAACCTTCGGGTAGGATGTTTTCAAATGAATTTGAAAATGAGAAAATGACGTTTCAAGAATATGGAATTTTTGAAAACGAAGAATGCGATTTTCAAAATTTCACAATTTATAAGTCCTTCGGGCCATCAGTAAGTCTTTCGAGCATGATGCTTAAATCTTTCGGGTCGTCTGTAAGCCTTTAGAGCAAGATGATAAGTCCTTCGGGCCATCCATAAAACCTTCGGGTAGGATGTTTTCAAATGAATTTGAAAATGAGAAAATGACGTTTCAAGAAGATGGAATTTTTGAAAACGAAGAATGTGATTTTCAAAATTTCACAATTTATAAGTTCTTCGGGCCATCAGTAAGTCTTTTGAGCATGATGCTTAAATCCTTCGGGTCATCTGTAAGCCTTTAGAGCAAGATGATAAGTCCTTCGGGCCATCCATAAAACCTTCGGGTAGGATGTTTTCACAAGAATTTGAAAATGAAAAATGATGTTTTAAGAAGATGGAATTTTTGAAAACGAAGAATGTGATTTTCAAAATTTTACAATTTATAAGTCCTTCGGGCCATCAGTAAGTCTTTCGAGCATGATGCTTAAATCCTTCGGGTAATTTTTAAGCCTTCACAAGAGAGTAATGGAGCAAATCTATCAGTAAGTCTTTCGAGCATGACGATTAAATTCTTCGGGTCATTTGTGAGTCTCTCGAGCAAGATGATAAATCCTTCGGGTCATCCATAAGACCTTCGGGCATGATTTTTTTTCACCAAGATAATAAGGCATCCGAGCCATTTTTAGCCCTTTTCAGAATAGTGTTGGAGCAAACCATCAGATCATCAGATGTGGGAGAAAATCGAAGATTCTCAAATATGAAGAAGTGGAATAATCCAATAAAAGGGTTTGTACAAGTGAGAGGGAAGTGAAGGTCAAGAAGAAGACTGAAGAAAGGGAAATGACGTTTTAATCAGACAAAATTAGGTCATTATTTTTGTCTTTTCCATGTTCTTGTGTTCATAACAACGAGCAAAGAGGGGCAGCTGTAATACCCTAATTTTGTCCGGGACATTTAAATCCATTCGAAGAGGACCGAAAAATAATTTGAAGGTGTTGGTGCTCGATGAAGAATTAGTTCGGATGAAGTGGGGATATTGATGAGTGATGAATGAAAGCTTGCATTTGGGTTAATATAAAAATTGAGGAACTTTAGGTGTTTAATTGGATCGAAATCGTACATATTTGAATTCGAGATATAAATCGAAATTGAAGTTCATTCCAAAATCCAAATTAAATATCTAGAGTCCATTTACAAACCAAAACTAAACCCAAATCAATTACAAAATTGAATCACCCAACCCGTTCAACAATCTAAACCCAAGGCCCATGTTTGACCCAGTCACAACCCGACCCTTTTGTAGAGAATCATTCGGTCACCATATATGCAGACTTCTGCCACCACGTGAAGCACGATGATCGAGCAGAAACTCGTGCCCCTGCTTCACGAGCACACCACCCCAGAAGCTCGAGCCAAAGCTGTCTCCCGTGCCCATGTCTCCCACTGCTTCCCGTGCCCTGCAAGTATGATTCCAGGAGAAGACCCATGCTCTGGTACCTTGGAAAGGAAAATACACGCATAAACAAAAAGACATAAAAACACTTCAAGAACATGATCAAGCGAAAAGAGACCACAAGAGGGGTTCGAATAAAAAAGAGGCAACAATTACAACGGGAAAAAAGAAAACCAACAATTTTCATCAGCCATAAAAAAAGGAGAAAGCAACACGAATAGGGGGTTCACGAACAGCAGGGGGTTCAAACAAATTGTAACAGGGGAGGATTCCTATTCTTTTTTCTGTATGGACAAGCAATGTAACAAATCCTTCGTGGATATGAAGAAAATGCAATGAATACAAAGCGGTAGAAACGAAGGATTCGAAAAATCTTTTTTTACATTGTTCTCCAATTATTATTCGAAGGGGGAGTTCGAGCCAAAATCAACAACAACCAGAAAATCAACATTAAATAACCCAGGCAGAAAATGAAAGAAAGAATAAAAATAGAGAAACCTTACCCCGTTTGGATGAACCATCGCCACTGTCACCGGAGCAAAAGCGGAGCCTCTCATCGTCGAAGGTAGTCCCTAAGTCCTCTTTTATTTTTTATGATTTAGGGTTTAGAAAAGGAGGCTTAAGATTGTCTTGGAGTCGGTCTTATGGAGGTTTGGGTTTAGGGCTGTTTGGTTCGTTTTTCTTTGGGGTTTAGGGTTACCATGGCGGAGATGGTGGCTCAAGGAGAGAAGTGGCGCTGTTGTTGGCTAGGGGTTTAGGTTGCTTGGGTTTTAACTGAGAGGAAGTAGAGAGGAGTTAAAGAAGATGGTCTAGGTTGTTTTAGGTCTTGGTCTTACCATGAGGTGGGTTTTAGATATCGGTGTGCGGTGGCCGGCGTAGTGCGAGCTTTGGAGCTCTCGAGCGGAGCTGTCGAGATGGAGGAGATAGGGAGAGAAGAGAGCATTGTGGCTGAAAAGGGAAAATAGGGCTAGGGTTCAATTTTCACCCAAAATATTATATATATTGGATTATCAAAACGACGTAGTTTAAGTAGTTTAGGGCATCCATTTTGGGTGTTTGATTTATTCATTTTCCGAGTCATTTAGGTTTTACTTGTAACTCATTTTAGTCCTAAATTCGTTTTTTTATGTTCCAATTTGGTCTTTATATTTTACGCAAGGTTAATTTCAGTCCCAAGTGTTAGTATATTTACTTTTTTCTATTTTAAACATTTGACCCTCATGTTCTGCATGTTGCATTTTAGTCCTGAGTGGTAATATACTTAGTTGTTGTTTTCTTAGACTTTGACTTTCATTGTTTTGCATGCTACGTTTTAGTCCTTAAATCAATGTCTTTGTCTTCCTAATTTCACTCCCATATTTTATGTGCATTTTTAACTTAGTCCTAAAATCAATGTTTTTATATTTCTGATTTTGTTTCCATGTTTTACGGGTATTTAATTTTAGTCCCAAATATTATGTTATTTAGTTGTTGTTATTTTAGACATTTAACCTCTAATGTTTGCATGTTTCGTTTTAATCCTCGCTTCGATGTTGTGTAAACTTCGAATTTGGTTCTCGGGTTTTATGTTTATTATATTTCAGTACGGGTTGTGTTGTTTTAAATTTTTCACTACTTTATGTATTTGGCTTTTAAGTTTGGCGAGTTTCATTTTAGTTTGATGTTATGTTAGATTTATTTTAGTGTTGTTTTTGCATTGGATGTGCAGTTTGGAGTAACTTTCATTTTAATCCTATGTATCACTTCGGTTGTATTATGCTTGCAATCCCTGGAAATGAAGATTTTATGAAAAAGAGCCTGTTGTTTACTTTCTTTATGTTTTATCCCCTGATTTAATATTTTATGTGTTTGTAGGCTTAATTTAGATTTATTTCGAGTGTATGCATGTATATATTATTTCGAGCATGTTGTTAGTACATATTTGTTTCGTTGTAATTTTTTAAGCATGTTAACCTCATTTGCATGACTTAACCTAATCACATAATCGGATTAAGGGTAATATTCTTTTAATTTGAAACTGTTGGAATGACTTCTCCTAACTTACTAGAGAGTTATTTTGGCAATTTTAAATTAAAATTGTATCCCGTCAGTAACGCCTAATTAAATTTGGATCTATCACTTTAAAATTTAGGAATGAAAGAAAAAGAAATATTCGACTATTTAAATTATTTGAGAAAAGATCGTTAGAACTCACCTAAATATCTGGTCTCGATATTGTTAAATAATCGAATATCCTTATCTTTCCTATGACTTGATAATTTTAAATTAACATATTTTGTTGCTTTTCAATGTTACAAATTTGCATTTTTGTTGTTTAAAGGGATCATTAATCAAATTACACTCGAACTTGTGAAATTCGTTGCAAAGACATTAATTAATCGACTAGGTACCGATTTAGGGCGCTGTGGGGGTGCTAATCCTTCCCCACGCGTAACCGACTCCTGAACTCAGATTTTGATAACGCATACCTCTACTTGTCGTTTTAATTAAAATTAATTTTTATTTAAAATGACAAAATGTTTTTGGTGCCCAATCACACCCTAATCAAAGATTGTGGCGACTCCTCGAACATTATATTTTTACGTAAAGGAATTTCCAATTTTTTGAAACGAGAGATTTTCTAAAATCGTATTGTTTTTAACTAAAATTAATAATAATTAAAAATAACGTGGTTTTCAAAATCTCGCCCCCGCTCTTTAAAAATCGTTTCGACAATAAACTTATGCATATTCACCTTTCCAACATGATGATCCACCACCAAAGAAGCTCCTACTTCTTTCCAACCCCATTGAACAATAAACACCACGGCTTTAAAATAAAAGCTTTATGAATCGGCTTGGTCAAGGTGATCCCCCAAGACATTAACTTCACATGGAATATAAACAAAACCAACCCTCATGATCTTGTAAATCAAACGAGCGAATCATAAAAAACCACCACCTTCGAGAACGAATGTCACTTGACTAAATCCAATTCAAGCAACAAAAACTCAGATTATAAAAGGCCTTTATAGATCCAAAATCTGCCCAGAATTCATGTTTTTCTACTATAACAGAGGTGAAATCAGAGCCGAAGACTTGAAAGCAAGGTGAATTCCATCTTAAGAGTATGAACACCCATTGATTTCAAAGATTGCATTACTTTCAAGCAACATCCAGAGGCTAACAAACTTAATTATTTATACACCCATTTGAAATTAAAAACCCCGCACAAGATGACTTCAGTCACAATGATCATGATTTTTGCATCTTCAGATACTAAATAACTTGCCTCACTTCTTCCATGAAACATTCAAACCACTTGATTCTTGCTTCTCCTGATGATTTAGAGGCTGCCAGAACCAAAAACGTCAACAAACAATAGCATAGAAAAATAGTTTTCAGCTAACAAAGCATCTACTGAAAGAGAACATTGTTGAACCTATAGTTTGATATAACAAATAAGGGGAAAATGTTTTTGGACTTAATTGAATTTGTTCAAATGATTCAAAAATAATTCAAATTCTAAATTTATTTTAAAAATATATTTGAAATGTTTTCTAACTTTGCCAAACTTTTTCAAATACTTAATCCATTTTTATGCTTAAAAATATTTTGAAACTCAAAACATGACAAATTTTATAAAATTTGGAGCATGGTTTCGAAACCTCCCACTAAGGTTTCAAAACCTCCCACTAAGGTTTCAAAACTTCTGACGTAGAATGCTTAAAGTTTTAAAAATTTTAGCATGGTTTCAAAACCCCCTTGACTGGTTTCGAAACTCCTATGTATATGGTTTCGAACCTCCTGACTAGTTTCTAAACCCTTGGTTTTTAAACCTCATGCCTAGTTTCTAAACCCCCTGTTTCAACGGTCATATTTTTCAGAGGGTTTCGAAAACCCCCTCTAATGATTTCGAAACTATTGTGCAGAAATGGTAAATTTGGAGGGATTAAAGGCTTCCAATGGCTCCAAAATATCTCCAACGTTTAAAAACGACCACAAGCTTATTCCAACATATAAAAACACCCCAAGAACACTTGAAGAAGGTGACTACATCTATCCAAGCTTAGAGATCAAGAGAAAAGAGTTTTCATTCCTATTTTCTTCATTTTTCTCTTGTTATTAAGTGTATAGATCTTAATTGAAATCTTTTGTTTTTATTATTGTGAGCTTAAATCTTTCTAAATACCTATCTTGTAAGGTATTATTGTTCATAAAAATATCCTTTGTAAAAAGGGAGAAGTTTTAGTTGAGCCTAAGAAAACTAGAGTTGTAAAGGTCACTCTTTGTCCTAGAAAAAGAAATAACAAATTAATGAATTTATTGAAATACTTAGTGTGGAGCTAAGGTAGTGAATCTAGACTTTGGTTGAGAAATTTGAACCACTATAAATCTTGTGACTAATTCTCATCTTTTATTGCTTCCACACCAAAGATTTTTAAAGGCTAATTCTAATGCAATAATAACGTGGCTACCTGATTGTCGATATAGGAAGGAAGCAAATAACTTGCGCATTAAGTGAATGGACACAAAGATACAGGCTTGGTAGGTTGATGTAGGGAAGAATGGATGTCTGATTAGATCAAAGTGAAGGTTGGGTTTGAATGAGATGGGCGTGTTTATGGCTTGAGAAAGAAATGGAATGATGATGGACTTTGGTAATAGTATCTTGAAGAAATGCTCAAAGAAGAACCTATACTAAAGAGTATATACCAGAATTTATATGCTTTCAAAATGGGTGGTAAACAAGGACTTGGACCCACTAGATAGCAATCTACGAACCATAAGTATCAATGAAAAGAATAGGGGTTGACGCCACAAGTAAGGACTACTTGATAAGTCGATAGAGTCACAAAGGACTAAGATAAAGGAGTAAAACTCACAAAAGAATTATATTAAACAAGGATTGTTGTTAACAAAGCAAATGCCTTAGGATGTTTATAGGAAATTAAGGGGTTTGGCCGAATAGATACATGGTGATTCGACATGCCTTGTTTCATTTCACAAAATCATAATTATTTTCTTACAAAAGGATATAAATAGAGGTGTTGGTTTGGCTAGAACGAAGAGTGACAATGCTTGGCCAAATGATTTGGAAATGCATTAAGGAATTCAAATGTCATGCAAAATGAATGTATGCAAAAGACATTGATCCCAAAATAACAATTCTTTGAACAATTCTTGAAAAATTTGACAATGTCTTGGTACACTAGGGAAATGAAGATCTGGTCCATCTGTAAGTTGTCTAGTTCCTGCGAGCATCTGGGTACTTCACCATCTTCAAAGTTTCTACTTCGTCTCCTACTTTCAAAAATCTTTCGAGGTGGTTCGTGATATACAATTGTTGGTTTCAGCGTCGAACCGTCTTGAGTCTAACTTGTTACCTCAACATGCATACGTCTGACCTCTCAGTAGGTAGACTCTCCCTTGACGCTACTCAATCTACGTAGAGCATCTTCAAAATTCTACCGATCTCAGCAAAAGACATTGTTGTGGCATTGGTTTTCAAGAACCTTCTAAATGATCAGTTATTTAAGGGATCAATACCTTTGAATGATATGTCATGTTTATGCAAAAATTCAACAAGACCAGACAAAATGAAATCAATATTTTAGAAACAAAAGAATCAAGTCAGTTGAAATGTTTAGTCAAAGAAATGCAATCTTAGCAAAAATAATTAAATATGACTCAAAGTTGAGAATGAAAAATAAAGCATACAAAGGAAATTAATAGTCTTAACCGCCTGCGTTCTAATTCTCTTAGGCTATCCACATGGCTCTAACAGGGTAGGTTTACTATATTCCTTACATGTGGTTGGTTCTAGCAAAGGTTCCCGAGCAATTTTACAACCTAGTAAGGTTGACACCGATTCTGGCCCATTACAGACTTGCGAATCGGGTTCAGCTCAGGGGATGACACCATTAAAAGCGTACCTTGGATCTAATATATGAATTAGCAACTTAGGGTGCTTTCCAGATATACTTTATCAGACTCACTCAAGGAAGCCCAATGCTCCTCATGAGGTGTGATGTTTCTCTCTACTTAGGTAAACTGGGTTGGAGTTCGGGTTTAGAGCTATGATATACAACAGTCCTAAAAATTCATAGAAGTGTAAGCATTAATCAGAGAGAAAATCTTTTTTCTTTTGAAATAACATAATGAACTATAAATTAAAACAAGATCGAACTCATAATTTCTCAAAATCCTAAATATAGGGTAACCAACTCGTGGCTCGACTCTCAAGTTGTTTTAAAAACAAAACGTCCCCGGCAGAGTCGTCAAGCTGTTGACACCATTTTTCGCCCAATTCAAGAAAGACTGATACCGACTCAGGGGTTTTTTCTTTTGAAAAGGTTTTGAAATGTGAGGAGTCGCCACCAATCATTGAATGTGCGATTTAGACACCATAAAAACTGGGTGATTTTAATAAAACATTTTATTTTTATCAAAATACCAAGTTTTGAGGTCTACGAAAATCCAGAAATCAGGTTCAGGAGTTAGTGGGGGAAGGATTAGCACCCCCACAAGCGGCCAAAAATTGGTACCTAGTTGATTACCCTATATTTAAAATCAGAAATTTTGAGTTCAATCTTTATTTAATTTGAAAATCATTACGGATGCAAAGTTGAAAAGGGTATTCGTTTATTGAGATCAATAGCATTCGCTCCCAAACGTAAATGCGAGAGATCAACTATTGTGCCTAATAATCGCACATTGCCTTAATTTTAAAATCATTATGCGGTTTTTTGAAAGGATGTCGACTTATTTCGGGAATTGCCAGTATTCACCCCTAGAACATGATTGCGGGAGATATACTATTAATTTCCTTAATAAGTGAACAGTGCCTTAGAGTTAAAAATAAAATGCGATCAAACAAAATTTTATTCTTCCTAATTAAACTAAAAGTAAATTAAGGTTATTTCGAACTTAAAGTATCAAATTATGAAAGTTAAAGGACCTAAAGGATCAAACCTAAATATGTTGGTTCTAATACTATTTTATTTTTAAACCGATTATCAAATCGAATAATCGAGATGATCTCTCTAGCATTTAGGCGATGGCCAACTCGAATTATTCCCTAAATTAAAAGATTAAGTGGAGGCTCTATTTAACCTATTTAATTATGTCAATATTAAAGGTCTAATCGAAGTTCGGGGACTAAATGTCAAAGATCTAGATTTGGAGTTCTAAAAGATTTAAAAGCTTAAGGACCTAAATTGATAATTTCTAAAGTTTGGGGCTAATTAACTCCCTAATTTTCCTAAATTATTAAACTTAAAGTTTTTTAGAAAATATTAATTATTAATAAATTTTAAAAGTCGAGCAATCTATTCGAGTAATTGGGCATCTATTGCGAAAATGTGAGTCGAATTTCTCCCTAATTAAAACTAGTGTGAAATCCTAGTTTCTAAGTTTGATTCGAATATTAATATAATTTAAAACTAAATCTAGAATTTAAATTATGAAACAAAACAATTAAAAATAAACTTAATTAAAATAATTTAAAAAAATAGTAAAAAAATAGTAAAATATAAAATAAACTAAATATAAAATAAGTACCCAATTGCATAAATATAAAATAACAATGACTAAAATACAAGAAAATAGAAGTTAGTAGCTAAATAAAAAATAAAAAGTAGTTAAATTAAAATAAATTAAAATTTAAATGCTAATTCAAAATAAAATAAAAAAAATAGATTTAAGGATTAAAATGTAAAACACGCATGAAATTAAAGGGACTAAAAAGAAATTAAACCATTTATTTAAGCCTAAAAAGTTGTTAAAATAAAAAAGGAAAAATTATAAAACCGGTCCACAAAAAATTTAAAAAATTAAAAGGTTACTACACATGACTAAAATGCAAAAACATAGCTAACTTACAAGGACTAAAAAGAAATTGCACCAAAATAAATAAAAATAGGTAAATAAAAGGGAAAATATCAATTTTGGTCTGTGAAGGGACAAAACTACAAAAACATGCTAAAATATAGGGGATTAAAACATAAATATACCCAAAAAATACACAGCAAATAGAAGTGAAAAAATTATGAAAAAGGTCCTACACAGGATTACTTTGCAAAAATGCGTCGAACGTTAGGGGACCTCAGTGTGAATTCCCCCCAACCTTTCTCTATATATACCACAATTCCCTTTTTTTTCACTTTTACGCAAAACATAAAAAAACATGGAGAAGCTCTCCCCTCTCTTCCCGGTCGGCCCACTGTCAGCCACCTTCTCCGTATTTGGCCGTCGTCTTGCCACTGCTCCGGCCACTGTACACGGTGGCCAAAATTCCCAAAATAGTCCAAAAAACCCGCCAAACGTAGATCGAACCCCTTAGGTCCATGTTTAGGATTAAAATCGGCGAAAAACATCCTCGAGATCGGCCAAAAACCCTTCGGCTACCCAGGCTCCAGCGTCGTTTCTGATGACCCAGGTAACCTCGATCTATTCCTTTTTTTTTTATTTTACTGTAAAAATGTTGGGTTGCTGGTTGATGTTGTCTGAAAACTGAGAAAGATTCCCTTTTTTGGTTCGTACTTAGCAACTGGGGGTTTATCTTCGATTTGTTTTTCAAAATTCTAAAAACGTTTTCTTTGTTTTTTTCAAAAACTAAAAGGGTTTTTTCGTTGATATTCGATGTCAGCAAGAAAATTAATTAATCAATTAATTAAAACTACTTATTCGAACTAAAAGGGAGGTTAACCTTGAAATTGAGTGTTTATTGCTGATGGGTCTCTAAAAAAAACCCGAGAGATTACATTGTTCTTTCATTCAAGTTTTATACTCGTTTTTACAGAGAAAATCTAATGATGATAATTTTTTCCTTTGTTTCCTGCAGGTTGCGTGTTGGCAGAAGTGAGGTGGAGTGTTGAAGCAGAGGGATGGGTGT
This sequence comes from Hibiscus syriacus, assembly GCF_006381635.1. Classification (NCBI taxonomy): domain Eukaryota; kingdom Viridiplantae; phylum Streptophyta; class Magnoliopsida; order Malvales; family Malvaceae; genus Hibiscus; species Hibiscus syriacus. The sequence continues at coordinate 3,074,086 of NW_024062882.1, read as the reverse complement.
GAGGAACAGTAACCAGGCATGAGATGCCCGGATTTTGTGGGATTTATGTCCCTTTTTTCTTATTATTTTTTATTTATTTTAATATGGTAAAAAATTGGTGCTTACACAACGATTCTTCACAACACTTTTTTTTGCGCTTTGATCAAGGACATATCTACAGTTATCTTTTTGTTAGACTCCTCTTCCATTTCAACCTTCTTCTTTATAGATGATTTATCTGAAAAACCAATCTCCACAACACCAACACAACCTCTAATTTCATATTACCCACCATGTACTTCCACCACCACCATAACTTAAACTTCAAATTTCCTAAAGCTTATGGGGTAATATTGAGTCATTTAGCATAATCTTTGAGCATGTTTTACAACACATTCAACAAATTAATCAATAATTTTGCTTAGCACTGAAACACACACAACATGTATGATACTAACAAACAAGACATCATATTTTTTAAATTTAATAAGTATTTCATAGTTCAAAGTATCATACTTAAGCACAAAACACTAATCAAAACTCATTGTTTAGCTTCCACTAATATTCTCTTTACTTCTAGCATTAGAGGACTCTCCTCCTTTTACTAATCACACATCACCAAATGAAATACACAATCAAATACTGACATAAGAAAAGCATCAAAACAAGTATAAAATGTATGAATACCATGATTGAAGCTCCAATCATCCTTGCTTAGCTAACTTTACAATCATTATTAAACATTATTAATAAATATGTTTTAAATATTAAATAATATTTTTTAAAAGATAAAAGTTATTAGTTATATTAATAGTTTATTATGTATAATTAATATAATATAATAGTTAATTTTTTGAACCTTAATATTAATAGTTATTAATTATAATTTATCTATACATATAATATGTTGTTATTTTAAACAAAGTATTAGAGTTGACTTTTTGGTTAAACTTAGATCTGATCTTTACATTTTATTTTAACTTTCTTTAATTTTCATGAATAAGGTGAAACATGTTCTCAAAACTGACAATTGATGGTTTTGTTTTGGCGGTTAATACTTCAGCCCGTCACCCTAGTATCTAAGTTTGACTCCCCTCTCCTACTTCTCTCATTTCTTATTTCATTTATTTTTACCAACCAGAAAAGACTCATTTTATCATCTAGTTGAATTTAAATTTTTCAATTAAATAAATGAAAATTAAGAGAAAATTCTTTCATTCAAATGCTGAAGTGTGCTACAGGTTGAAGAATTAAATTTATTAAATTAAACTAAAATTAAACTATATTAATAGAATGTGTAAGTAGTGAAGATCAAAAGTGTAATTGTACAAATTTATTTAACCGTCATGTCATAATTTTCCTTAATTGTTAATGGTTAATAGCTTGATTGATATCATTTTAACAGTTCAGTGGTCTGAACCCATTAAGCGGTCTTAGTGATTAAAGGAAGTATTATTCTCCCTTGATATCTTGGGTTCGAACAGTTGCGTCTGCAGGGTGTGTGCGTGGTCAATGATTAAGAAAGATTTTGAACAGATACTAGTCTTGTAATCATCCCATACTATTAAAAAAATAGTTTAGTGGTCTAATTGAAAAAAGTTTTGGTGTAATGGTCAAAATAGAACAGACTCCATAGTTTAATGACTATTTGGAAAATTTACCCTATTGGTTTTCAATATTGGGACGACCCGAAGACATCATTCTTTTTAGTCTTTATAAACGAATAACAGAAGTGAAGCTAGGATAGAGTAGAAAAAAGAATGGGGAACGATTTCGTTTCTTGCAGCCTTGTCCTCGTGCTTTTGATCAAGGTAATTAATCGCCAAATAAACTCTTTATCTTTGATTCATTTTCGCTGTCTCCTTTAACAAAATATTAAGAAACATGAAAGATAACCCAGATTCTTGCAACCAGATCCATTTGGTTGTGCATTCATTATTGATTGACTGCGTTTGAATTGAACTGATTTGTTTGTGTTAGAAATGTTTTTAAGTAAGTATACTAAGATCGTACATTCATGATGTTTTACTTTGATATGTTTATCTTCATTTTGATGTGTAATTCGGTGCTTAATTTTCTGTTCATGCTTCATTGAAGTATCGGTTAACAACTTTCTAATCTTTGGTCAATTTTACTTATAGTTACTGAATTAATTTGACTTTTTGGCAGCTTGCTCCGGGAAATGTAGCAGGGAGTCATGGCAATGTCCTGCGACTCCCCACCATGGATGGACAAAGAGAAGATGCCAGCGAACCCGCACCGTCAAACTCCGGCATGAGTATGGGAATGGGCATGGGGATGATGGGGATGGGCATGGGCATGAGTAGGGAGGATGTGGGGAAGGACCCTGGCTTTAAGGCCTTCTTCTTGATGAAAGATGTTCAAGTTGGGAGAACGATCCCAGTCCATTTTCCCCACTTAAAAGAAGCAGACCCTTCCCGCACATTGCCCAGAAAAACTCCCACTTCCCTTCCATTCTCATTGAGGGCACTTCCTTTCCTCCTCCGGTTCTTCTCCATCCCCCCCGGTTCCCCACAAGCCTTAGGAATGGAGAAAACACTCACCGGCTGCGAGACCGAACGACCGGGAGAGTACAAATCATGTATCACTTCCGTTGATTCCCTCGTAGACTTCGTCGCCGACTATTTCGGACCAGACGTCCGGTTTGAAATCCTCAGAACATCAGCAGGTCCAACTTCAAGGCCACTCATCCAAAACTACACGGTTGTTGAACTGAAAGAGAAAACGTCAGCAAAATCACTGCCGTGCCATAATTTGCCGTATCCTTATCCGGTGTTCTACTGCCATATACTGATAGACACTACGAACAGGATGTTCAAGGTGAGGCTGAGAGGAGAAAATGGGGATTTGGTGGATGCGGTTTTGGTTTGCCACATGGATACCACTAAATGGAATCGTAATTATTTCGCGTTTCGTCAACTTGGGGTTGAGCGAGGAACCACCGAAGCTTGCCACTTCTTCCCTGCGTACGATCTGGCTGTTGTACTCGTTCCCTAATAAAATTATGTGAGATGCAAATAAAAACCAATCCGGTTGTGAGAAATTTCCTTTCTAAAATTTCTTTACACGTATTGACTTCATGTTCTTATTATATAAACATCTTTTGATCTTTCATAAATATGCAAAGAAAAACGACAACTATCCATGAGTATGCAGTGTTCGAGATATAATAAAGAAATGCAATGTGAAAGCTAAGAAAAAGGTGAAATATTTAATGTCTCAATCTGAAATAATATAGTTTCAGAAAATCATCAATGATAAGTTGTTAAAAGTCATTAAAAAAGTCATTAAAATAATTTCTACTTAAAAATAAATTTTATAATAATAATAAGTAAGTTCGAATCTATAATTGTTAGTAAGAAGAAATTCGATGATGAATAAATATCTAAGTAATGTAAATCGTGAAGTTTAATTTATGATTTGATCAATGTTTGAACATATGAATATTTAAACCCTTTTTTAATAGATTGTCATAGTTATCTAGGATGTCTTAATAACTTAATCTCTTCTTAGTTTATCGATAATTAAAGAAAACCTCCAATGATTATTTCTCTTTGTTTGTTAGATAATTCCTTAGAGATATACTTATATGATTCAATCTATTTAACATCTTTATAAATTAAAGAAGTTTAACCGTACAAATAATTTAAAGGGTAAACTACACAATCGGTTACTAATGTTTGAGCTAATTTTTGTTTTTCCTATCGAAGTTTCAAAAGTTAGAAATACCAAAACACTTTCAACAACACTATCAAGTTGTGAAATACCAAAACAGCATATAAAAGAGAAACCCAGAGAGGAGAGGAGAATTCAAGGGAAATGGAGACGAGTTCTCCATGATGTAAAGCAAATAACAATTAATTGTACGTAACTCAACAACTAAGAATCCCATTTGGCATTGATAAAAAATCAGAATATGCTTTGAGTTCAATTGATTCACACTAAAAAAAAAATGATCAGAGAATTAGTTCTTTAATTTCCGGTTCCATGGCTCCCACCCACTACACCATAGATGAAAAATTCACCGATATCGAGTGGTCCAGTTTTGTTTACAAGAAGCAGCCTTTCGTTAACGACGACGAGCTTCCAAGTTATGCTTTTCGGTTGCTCTCACCGGCATACGAACGATCGAGGCAAGGGAAGGTTTTCGGTTTGCATATTATCGGGAAATTGAGTTGCACAGTTGAGTCAAGAAAGTAAAAGGGGCTGAGAGGGAATTGGGGGTTGGGATATGGTTTTAGGTATTTTAGATATTTTAATTGTTATAAAAAAATAATAAATATAATAGCTTAAAGTGTATTTATAATAATTTGCCCCATTAATGGATTCCAATAGTTCTCCAATGCAACGGTCCTACTAATCAACTCAGTCCATGAAAACTGTTAACACACCAATTATGTTTTCCGTCACGTCTATTAACATCTGTTAACATTGAGTGACTAGTTTGTAACCAATCGATAATGTTAGGATTCATTTGTAACTTTTGAAACTTCAGTGGGCAAAATGAAAATTAGCTCAAACATTAGTGACCAATTATGTAGTTTATCCTAATTTAAACTTAGATCTCATACCTTAAAATAAAAGACATCGTTTAAATAAAAATAATAATTCATATCAAATAGGAGAAGGGATAAAGTTAAGTTTTAGATTACATATTTTTTGAATAATTTTATTCCTATTATAGTATAGAAATTGAGTTTAGATGTATGTGAGAAACTTGTTTAAGAATATGTAAACGCAACATGAGCATTCTTTATTCTTGGAGTTTTTTTTACAATTCGTCTTTCTTTTGACATTAATTTAATTAAGAAAATTAATATACTTACATTTTAAAATACAATACATGTTGTAGGAATTTTTTTTATCATTTTATACCTTTATTAATATTTAAATATTTTTAAAATAAAAATACATTAATATTATCTTGAGGAGTTTCTAAAAGTTCTAAGAAGTTTTGATGCAGATTGCTATCGGTATTGAAAGCTCTGAGGAGTTTCGTTTTAAATTTATATGTAAATTTAAAGGTTTTCCGGAGATATATGGTTCTTTATATCTCAAGTATATGGATGATTAACAACTTAATATAAAGCTAAAGATAGACGTGACTTAAAATGTTATAAATAATATAATATTTTAAGTTGCGTGTAACTTAAAATATTAAATTTTAACATTTTAATTCAACCGAAAATATTATAAAAAAAATAATATTTTTTGTTGTAACCTAAAATATTACAAAAGAAAATTAAATCCAAAAGAAAGTAAAAAATTAATATTTTAAATTACGTGTAATCTAAAATATTATAAATATTATATTAATTTATAATATTTTAAGTCGTACATTTTTTTAGTCTTATATTAAATTACTGCCCCTCTAGAACTCCCACAAATATGTATGGAGACAAGATTCGATTGTTGTGGTTGTATACTCTTAACAGTTTTGGTGTGGTTCGGGTATGATTTAGTGTTTTATCTTTTCAATACTGTTTTTGGATAAGTCTTCGTTTTAATTACTATTGTTTAAAAAGTCATAAATTAGTTACTAATATTATCGTTGGTTACAAAATGGTAACTTAACATTAACAATCTATAGGTGATGAAAAATTGATGTGACACGTTAATTGCTATTTTTTAATATTATTTGATCATATTAGACATTTTAATTGGCTCTTCTTCTTCAACTCAACCCATTCTTCTTCTTCTTCAGTTGATCCATCTTTGGCTGATTTTGCTCTTCTGCAAATGATGAAATGAAAGATGTTATTGTGAGTCGTGACTTTGAAAAGTGCGAACAAAATATATGTCGGCAAAGAAATAAGTGAAACCTTCTTCCTAGTAGGTTCTAATGAATCATATGAAACTCGGTAGTAGAGCTCTCATTTTCCAAACTATTATTTACACATATACACATACACATATACACAACTACATATATAAAGACAAAGAAAGAAAGGACTTACAGTGAGATGATGGAGAAGGTTTTAAAGTGAAAAATGGAAGCTCTGGGATTGAAGAGTAAGCCATAGCTTAAACTCTTCTTTTTTTTTCTGTGAAAATTTAACCACCGAAAAAAATATTATCTTATCCAAAAATGCCCATCTCTCGCCAACCCAGAGCCCTTTTAAACAAAAAATACAGATTTTCCAAGGTAAGAAAAAAAGGTTTACGATTTTACTTTCCATCTCATCATACGCCTTACTATGTCGCATGGTTCAAATACTTCCACATTGCTAATATGGGTAAGGCTGTTCTTAGGATTGGTCGAATGAAGTTTAAGAGGACCTTTGTATTGAGTTTTTTTAGGTTGGAATGAAAGCTTAATTCGAACAAAAATGGTAAGTTTTGAGTTAAAAGAAGTATGGAGATGAGAGAATGGAGATGAAAGAGAAGGGCAAGTCAAAATAATGGTTAAACGTGCCAAATCAACAATTATCGTGCCACATTAGCTTTTCGTCACCTACGATTGTTAACGAAGAGTGACAATTTTATAACAAATGATAACGTTAGTGATTGATTTGTGACTTTTCAAACATCAGTGGTGAAAACGAAAACTTACCCAAACATTAGTGACCATTGGCATAATTTACCTATTTCTTTATTATTATTCCTAAAAGACTAATATACAGGTGTTCAACCTTTGCCCGTTTTTGCAGTTTAGTGCTTAATATTTATTTTATTCTAGTTTGATGTTAATTTTATAAATGTTATCCATTTAGGTGTTCGGGGCCATTAACGACGCTAAATTTCTCCCGTTAAGTGAAATGTGTCACAACCTAGTAATTTTAAAAGTTTTATTTAAAATTAAAATATTAAAATTATATATATATATATATATATATATATAAGAAAACACCAATTTTGAACTTTAAAAACATTCATTTCAACACCTAAACTCACGTCGATTGTCTCCTTTTGTTGTCGCCGAAACTCTACTTGACCTCCCCTCCACTCGATGAAAAAAGCCCTATGAAATTGTGATCGATTGTTGACGAATCAACATTTTAGACCCCGCAGACCCTAGGATGAAAATCACGATCTCACACAATTCTGATGGTCGATCGACCATCGATCGGTCAAGATTTCATAGGTGTTTTTGGTCGTCGGGGGGAGGGGAAGTTGGGTGGAGCTTTGTCAATGCGGCAAAAAGGATCCGACCGGCCGGTATGGGTTTAGGGGTTGAAATGAAAGTTTTCAAAGTTTTGGGTTTATTTCAAAATTTATGTTTTCTTTTTAAAAAATAAACATATAATTTTAATTTTTAAATTTCAAATAATTTTTTTAAAATTACCAGGATGTGAAACGTGTCACATAATGGCCAAATTTAACGGTCCGTCACGGTTTAACCCATTTTAAATAACAAAATAAAACATTAGACACCAATATAGAATGAAATAAATGTTAGGTACTAAACTGAGATAAGAGACATAGGTTGGACACCTTTTATATATTTATATTTAAGTCTTCCTAAAAATTGACTTGACTGAATGATTTGTTTTCAGTCTCGGTTTGAGCGATGATTAGTGGAAAAATAAGTAGATAATAGTTACTCTAGTAAAATAATTTTTATTAGGGTGTTAGTTGGATTTATTATTTATTATTTTTATATAGGTACTATATGAATCTCGTAAAAAAATATTTTATATCTACTAAATGTTAGTTTTTTAATAAATAAAATAATTTCGTTTAAACTGCAATAATGTAAAGTTTCTTAATGTCAGACATGTGATTGTGCATGACTATGGGACTACATGCCGGGACTAGAGATTGAAATTTGGGAGGAAGATAAATCCAAATGGAAAATTGCATGTAAAATATTACTCAATTAATTATTTTTTATGCAGATCTGATCCATTAATATAATAGTCGATATGTTATCATACATGACCGATCCCAAATCCATTAAACTACAAAGAGGAGACATGAACGATGTCATATTTTTTTCTCGAGATTTGAAATTTATTAAATAAATTATATATATTCCAATCTAGCAAATTCGAGTACTACTTCTTCTTGTTCGTCTCCATTAATAATAAAATCAAGTTTCTTCGTAAATTTTCATGCTCGATTTGCTTCCTTCAGAATTACTTTCTTACGATTTTTAAAATTTGAGCCCAATAATTAATAACAATACGATTGTTATTTATATTATTTTTAAATTATTGATAATACACACATTATATATACATAACTACTCAAATTCTCTAAAAAAAATAACATTCTCTTTAACTATTAAAATTACTAAATAAATTTCAATGATTAATTTATTTTTTATGCAGATCCGATCCATTCATATAATAAGCCAGTATGTTATCATACTTGACCGATCCCAAATCCATTTAACTACTAAGAGAAGACAAGATGAGATTATAATTTTTCTGGAGATTTGAACTATATTAAATGAGTTTTTAAATATGTTATCATACTTGCTCGATCCAAATCCGTTAAACTACTTGCAAAGACATCCAAGCCTCTAAGTATCCCATCTCTTTTTCTCCTCAGCAAAATATAATTTTTATTAAAGGAAAAGATTAAACAAAATCACTTTATTATTTCATTTAAAAAATCCCATAAATATAAGGGGAAAAATAGCACATGATGATGTCTTAAACATGTTGGACTTACCAACATGGTGAGATCTTTTTTCTCCAAAACAATGAGTTTTGTTAATAATAGAAATTAATGATAAAGATGCCTATATAAAAGGAAAACGACAGGATTGGTCAGATAGACAAATCAGAATACGCAGTACTGGAGAGAAATTTTTATGATATACTGTAATAATTCAAAACAAGTTTATGAGGATCAATTTCTTTTTTTAAAAAAATATGAGGATCAATTTAAAACTATATATATGGCTGATAAGAAGGGTCAGAAGGACCAGACACCCCTAACCTCCCTTTAATTAATAGATTGTAATAATGTCATGTGTAATATAAAATCAAATCATCAAGAACCAAATTATAATAAATAAAAAAATTTAAATTAAGTTTAAATCATTAATAATAAAACACTAGATATGAAAGCGTATTTAAATTAATTGATAAATTGAAATATATTGATCTTTCTTGGTTGTAATCTTTCAAGAAATTATATTTGCTCCCACCATGAAAACTCTCTAATAAAATAAGAGTAATACAAATTAATATATTTCTTGTAGATCATAACTCATTTATTATATTACTTAACATATTTCTGGTAGATCATAACTCATTTATTTAACTGATTAAATAATTAATTATTATATATATTTATAACGTTGTCTCTCATTACAATATAGATATAATTTTAATAGTATCTATATTTTTACTCTCACGCTATTGAATGGGTAAAAAGACAAAACACCCCATATCTCCCTGTTGTAGTTTTGCCTTTCAATCTTTTAATTAATCAATTATAATAAATAAAGTTATGTATAATATAAAATCAAATCACCAACAGTACTGATAAATCCTAAATTTTATGGATTTTATTATAAGATTCATTTTTTATTTAATTCGTCATACAATTGTCTCGAAAAAATCTCTCAAAAGTAATAAAATCACTCTAAAATATTCAAAATTTTTTTAACTCCAATCGTCGAAGGGAGCTCCTGATCTTCAAGAAGCCCAAACTCAAACCACCCATATGTAATTTATATGTGCTTTTCTAATTAAAGTTGATCATTTAACACACACATTAAGTTCCACATCTTTAAAAAGCACTAGTTATTTCTACCAAAAAAAAGCACTAGTTATTTATATGTGCTTTTCTAATTAAATTGTATATTTTATTATTAAATATTTGGGTAAAGTATATAAATTGTCCTTGAGTATAGGATGATATTTTGTTTATTTCATCGACTATTAAAAGTTATAAAACGGTCCTTTGAATATAAATTAATATTTTTTGAGTCCCCCAACTATTAACAATTATAAAATGGTCATCCGACTATTTATATATTTCAAACTCGTCATTTTTTCTTAAAAATTAGTAGTCGTCTGAATTGGACGTCCTGTTGATTGAGATATGATAAAATTTGATCTTATAATCGTTTGATCTTTAGAGACATTATGATATGTTACCACTACCTCATGTCATGCCAACCAATTTTTCTAACGAAAAAAATATGTTAGAAACATATGAACAGTCGAGTGATCATCTCATAATTTTTAATAGTCAGGGGACTTAACAAAATAAAATGATATAGTCAGGGACCATTTTATATTTTTTAATAGTTGAGTGGCTAAAAAAAAGCAATGCCCTATAGTAGGGAGACTATTTGTGTACTTTACCCTAAATATTTGTTAGGTGACAGCTACTCAATGATGATCTTTCTCATTGATATTTCCCCCTATATATAGCCCAACTCACGTTCTTGCATCGGGTAGTTCTGCTGTGCGGCGGTTAAAAAACGGCTAAAAAATGGCGTGACCGGTTAAACTTTTGACCGGTAATGTTATATCATTTAACCTGAAATATTATCAAGTACAATAACATATTAGGTAGCGCTTATATAATGTAATAGATAGCGCTTATATAATAAAATAGGCATTTAACCGGAAATATTATCAAGTACAATAACATATTAGGTAGCTCTTATATAATGTAATAGGTAGTGCTTATATTGACCTATTTTCGAAGTAAACCGATATATTTATACCGGTAACATTGCAAATTTACCTATTACATTATTATTATCGGTTACGATGTTTTTTAGATCGATATAATTTTAAATGTATCGACACTTTATGCTTGCACCCGGTTGGGCATTCATATTTCATTTTGAAAAAAAGTATCGACACAAACTAATAACGTGTCGATACATTATTTAGACCTATTCTCTCATAAAACCGGTATATTTATACCGGTTACATTGAAAATTTACCTATTACATTATACTTATGGGTTTCGATGTTTCTGGGATCGATACTTTTTATAAATGTATCGACACTTTATGGTTGCACCCTTTTTGGTATTCATTATGGACCAAAAGTGTCGACACAAATTTAGCAAGTGTCGATACTTGATGCTGACCAATTTTATCATAAAACCGATATATTTATATCGGTTACATTGTAAATTTACCTAATACATTATAATTATCGGTTTCAATGTTTTTGGGATCGATACTTTTAATAAATGTATCGACACTTTATGCGTGCACCTCGTTTGTGCATTCATCCTGGACAATAAGTATCGACACAAATTACACAAGTGTCGATACATTATGTTGACATGTTTTCTAATTAACCGGTATATTTATACCGATTACATTGTTAATTTACCTATTACATTATAATTATTGGTTTTGATGTTTTTTGGGTCAATACTTGTATAAAATGTATCGACACATTTATGTAGTTATTGTACATACCTAAATATGTACTGCGAATTTAATGTTGTACCCACCCTTTAACTACCATTACCAATACCACATCCTATTGAAAGCAGCACGACTGAAACATGTTCAATGAACCTTTGCTTACATCTCCATCAACTCTGAGACCACTGAACTTGCACAACAAAATTTTTGCCATGGATCATACTGATGCAGACAATGTTAAGCCAACCGAGGAATGCCGTGAAGTACATAATGTTGATGAATCTGACAGATTGGTTGGTCAGCTCTTCTGTTCACGTGATCAAGCTTGGTACTTTTACAAGGGATTCGCAATTGAACATGGGTTTAGTGCACGTAAGGGAACAACACGGCTTGACGTGGAAGGGAATGTGAAGACACAAGAATTTTTTTGTTTCAAAGAAGGGTTTTGAGCATCAAAAGTCAATACTGTTAATCGTCAACATGCTAATACGCCAGTCACAAGAACAGGATGTAAGACTAGAGTCGTAGTTACAACAACAAATACAATCGATCAGTGGGTTATAAGTAAGTCTTATCAGGAACATAATCATGCATTGTGCACACATGCTATGACACCATTTATGTGTTCTAATAGAGCTGTAAGTAAGGCTGATATCGATGAGGTAACAACATTGAAAGAGGTTGGTGTTGGCACGTCACAAGTAATGAACTATTTAACGCAGCAGGCAGGGGGCTATCATAATGTTGGATTTACACATAAAGACCTCTACAATGCACTTCAAAGAGGTAAAGCAAAGGAAATCGTCGATGGGGATGTGAATACGCTTATTGCCTACTTTGATTATAAGAAACATGATGATCCTGGGTTTTTTATGACATACTCGGTAGACGAATCAAGGGCATTATATAATCTTATTTGGTCGGATTCTACATCGAGATCGGATTACACATGCTTCGGTGATGTAATTGCGTTCGACACAACGTACAAAGATAATTTGTATGGTCGACCAATTATGCCTATTGTTGGTGTCAATCATCACCATAATATAATTGTGTTTTCCACTGCCATAATCGCTGACGAGACGTCTCAATCTTTTGAGTGGGTGCTACAGAATTTTTTAGAAGCCATGATGAATAAATCACCTATTTCAGTTGTCACCAATGGGGATAAGGCAATGCAGAGGGCTATCAAATCTGTTATCCCTTATACTAAGCACAAATTATATTCTTGGCATCTTTCTCGCAATGCACATGCTAACATTGGTGACCCAAAATTTACAGCAGCATTCTCAAAATGCATGGCTTCCTGGTGGACAACCGAGGAATTTGATATTCAATGGCGTTCGGTTGTTTCAGAATTCAACATCGAAAAGCATCCATGGGTGATTGAGAAGGGATATACATGGCACTTATGGGCACAAGCATATCTAACCGGTCATTGCTTTGCCAATATTCACTCAACACAAAGGTGTGAGTCTATGAATGCTTCACTAGAGATTGCATTGAAACACAAGAAGACATATTTAGATGTTGTTCGTGCAATTGAAGATGGAATTAGTACAATGCGTATGAATGAGTTGAAAGCGGATTACTTAAGTTCCCATACGAAGCCCTTCCAGATCACAAAACTGTTCGACCTTGAAAGCCATGCTGCTGTGATTTTTATCCTCGAATCTTTTCATGCGTTCCAAGATGAACTTCTACAGGAGACATTATACCGGATTCAGGCAGAGATTCAGTCCTTATCAGATGAATGTCAATATTATATTTTGTCAAAGTATAAAGAAAAAATAGAAATTTGAAATTAGTTTTGATTCTCGTACGAAAACCCTAATTTGCTCCTGTAAAAAATTCAAGACCGTTAGAGTTTCGTGTCGCCATCAACTTCACATTTTAAAGCACTTGGATTACACATATTTGCCCTAGACTTTTATTCAAAGTAGGTGGTTTAATGATGCAAAGGCTTCTGCACCCAGTTATGTTGACTTGAATGTGACTCCAGAAGTGATGCAAATGGCACGGTTCGCTTCTCTACATTCAACGTCAAGTAGGTTATGCTACATTGCATCAAAGACAGACAAGTCTTTCAAAACTGCAAGAGATGAGATAAAAAGACTAATAGAAGAATTAGAAAACTCGTTTGGTTTGAATGATTCAGTCAACCAGAGCATTGTAGTAAACAACGTTCGTGAACCTCAACGAAAATAACGCAAGCAAAAAAAAGTACCGAAGAACAAGGTTGAGAAGATAATTAGGCGATGTGGGTACTGCAACGGTGAGGGACATAACAAACTAACATGTCCTCAAGTCAAACTCAGTTTGAGCATAATGTAAATTATACAAAATTAACCCTATATTTACAAAATTTACTCTCTTAGTCTATTTTTATTGTGGATTACGAGACCATTTAATATTTCATCCGCATCATCACATAAATGCCAAACAATCTATAGAGTATAGTCTCCCGTAATCATAGCCGGAATCAGTTCTATATCTGGGATTATCCAGGTTAATCATGTTGACAGCATAGCCAATAAAACCTGGGGTTTTTCAACAAAGTGTCGATACATGTTGTAGACATATTCTCTCATAAAACCGGTATATTTATACCGGTTACATTGTAAATTTATCTATTACATTATAATTATGGGTTTCGATGTTTTTGGGATCAACACTTTTTGAAAATGTATTGACACTTTATGCGTTTACCCTTTTTGGCATCCATTCTGGACCAAAAGTATCGACACAAAATTAAAAAAGTGTCGCTACATGTTATAGACCTATTCTCTCATAAAACCGGTATATTTATACCGGTTACATTATAAATTTACCTATTACATTATAATTATAGGTTTCGATGTTTTTGAGATCGACACTTTTTGAAAATGTATCGACACTTTATGCGTTCACCCTTTTTGGATTCCATTCAGGACAAAAATTATCAACACAATATTAAGAAGTGTCGATACATATTATAGACCTATTCTCTCATAAAACCAGTATATATATACCAGTTATATTACAAAATTACCTATTACATTATAATTATGGATTTCGATGTTTTTGGGATCAACACTTTTAATAAATGTATCGTCACTTTATGCGTGCAACCCTTTTGGATCGACACTCTATGAAAATGTATCGACACTTTGTAGGTTCACCCTTTTTGGCATCCATTCTGGACAAAAAGTATCGACACAATACTAATAATGTCTATAAATGTTGTAGACATATTTTTCATAAAACCAGTATATTTATACCAGTTATATTGAAAAAGTACCCATTACATTATAATTATGGGTTTCGATGTTTTTTGGGTCGTTACTTTTTATATATGGATCGACACTTTATGGGAAACTTTAAGTTTGGATACATTATAGAAAACGATTATAAATATACCGATATTTCTAAGTATGAAAACTTTGTTGTGAAGATCATAGAAAACATTTCTTTAGTAGTGTGTTTCGATACATTTGCACGCAGATGTAAAATACATTAATAACTAGTATTGATATTTCAACAATCCTCAAATGTATCTGTATACAGAGAAGAAAATATGGAATAATTAATTAAAATATACACACAATATAATCAAACCAAAAGATACATACACAATAATGTTCAAATAATGTACCGACAACGAAATTAATCCGATGAAAAAGGGTTATTTTTAACGAAGTCTGAAACATTAGGCGCCTTCAACAAATTTTCCAAATACTCTCGCATGTTTCCGCCTTTTTCTGAGGACATACATAAATAATTTCAATTATCAAACTAATGAGGTACAATTTTACTAACAATAAACTAAATTCGCATAAGCATGAATAAATTTGTGTCATACCTAGAGCACTGTCGTTTGAATGGGAAGCAACATCAAAGGTATGTGAACATATGTAATTGTATTTCTATATAAACATATAAATTGTTAAAATAATCAATGTATGAACACCTGTTTAACTGGAAAAACATATTGCATAAATGTAACTTACCGGATTATAAATCATTTTTTCCACTGAATCATCGACCAAAAGTGTATTTAGCTCGTTAAAATCAGGACACGCGTTCCAAACATAATTGAGATCTTTACAGTAGGTAACATTATCGTATGTTTTGCATTTTGCTTGATATTGTTCACAAACAGTCGAACATAAATATGTAGGAATCGTAGACAAAGAAAAGTCAGCAAACTATAATGACATTCATCTTACCCAAACGAATAGAAAATGCTTAGAAAATAAAGGTAGTTTCTCAAGTACACGGTCGATGTTATGCCTGAGATTGTAATCAAGTTTGATTGTTAACATTCAATTGTATATTAACGATTTTGGCTACAGTAATTCAATTGCTCAACAGTTCTAACCTCATCTTGGAAGACCAAATGGCAACAACAAAATTGTCTACACAAAATTACATAAATTCAAATAATCATGTTCTGAGGACAACATCTACAATATGAAGAAAATGAGATTAAAGTTCTACGCTTATATGTTAAAATAATGGATATAAAAGAACATAATTAAAACCTGCAGGTAGTCTTGGGATGTAGGCAAAGACACCATTGAGATAAAAAATTAAAAGTTTTCTTGAAGGTGGAGTTGCAGACACGATATACTTGTTTGGATCATCATCGTCATCTTTATCTTCATTGACCGCTTGGTTGTCAACATCTGTTAAAAGAAAATAAAATACATTTCAGAACGTGTATATGTTTAGAAACATAAATAATGAATTACCTAACTCGTTTGATGTCATTGACGTCACGCAACATGGAGACTTCATCGCGTAATGATGAAATATCGGCTCACATTCCACTCACAAGGGAATTAATATGCTCCCGAAAATTGACCATGTATTCTATCACGGTCTTAATTGTGACATCCTCTCCAACTGGAGCTTCTTTTATCATTGCGTCTCCAATTGGTTGCTCGTCTTCATGGCCAATGGGGTCCATTTTCTCCCTCTCTTGATCTAATCTGACCTCCTTGACATGCTTCCAACCGAGTTTTTCAACAAAATCATATCCTGTTTTTTTAATAAATAACATGTCAATCTTGCGGGTTAATCGAACAAGGGCGTCATGCGAAAAATCAACTTCTTTCTTCTTCAACAGATGGATGATGACACATCCATATGGTAGTGAAGTTGAAATTGTTGCTCCCTTTGTCACCATATATAAAATTGTATTAAATATCAGTTTAGAAATGTTTGGAGCCATTTTGGATTTGGATTTATACTTTTCTATCCACCAATAATCATTATCTCGAAGCGCTGAATGTTTTCCCCCACTAGGCCGGATATACCATGTGAACATTTTGTGAAACACTCTCGACTCTACATCTAGGTGAATTGGGCTATTTCTAGCAACCCGTTGTATTGTAGTATCTAAATTATTTTCATCTGAATCCCCTTTATTCTCGACACCTAGACCCTCCGTAATAGTTTCCGGAGATATATATATTTCCTCCCCCATGACATAGGTATTAATTTATATTATATTAGTCTTATTAGGCTCGTGCTGTAAGGAAGCATTGTTGTAGAAGACTCTAACTAGGTTGGGGTAATATTTTGGTTCTACACCAAGGAATTCAAGCCAACCCCAAGATGTAAATGTGGATTTAAAACTAAATGCATATTTATCATCAAACAAGAAACCCATGTCAATAACACGTTCGGGACGAATCTTCCTTACTTTAAAACTCATCTGCCATCTTTGTTTCTCCATATCAGATCTAAAGTTTAGAGTTTCGAAAGACCTGATTTCCTCACAAGAATCGTTTGTTTGAGAAGGAGGTTGTGGTTGAGAAGAACTAGGTTGAGAAGAGCTTTGAGAAAGACCCCGCTTCTGACGCTGACGTTTTGGAGCCATTTTGGGTGTGGATGCTATTACAATAGAACACAAACACATTCAGGAAAAAAAACTACAATATACAAATCAATCAAACCCATAAAATATCGATAAATTTACCTGAATATCTGATCGTCACTGTTATGATAACGCTAGTATTCGTCAAAGAGGAAGAGTTCAGAAGCCTTTAGGTTTAGGGTTTATCGATTTAGAGTTTGTATCGAATAAATAATGAAGGGGGGAAAACACGCGATATTTAAATTAGTATCGACACAAAATTAAAAATGTGTCGATACATGTTGTAGACCTATTCTCTCATAAAACCGGTATATTTATATTGGTTACATTGAAAATTTACATATTACATTATACTTGTAGATGCATATGTTTCTGGGTCGATACTTTTTATAAATGTATCGACACTTTATGGTTGCACCCTTTTTGGCATTCATTATGGACCAAAGTTATCGGCACAAAATTAAAAACGTGTCTATACATGTTGTAGACCTATTCTCTCATAAAACTGGTATATTTATACCGGTTATATTGCAAATTTACCTATTACATTATACTTATGGATGCATATGTTTCTGGGATCGATACTTTTTATAAATGTATCGACACTTTATGGTTGCACCCTTTTTGGCATTCATTCTGGACCAAAAGTATCGACACAAAATTAAAATAGTGTCGATACATGTTGTAGACCTATTCTCTCATAAAACTGGTATATTTATACCAGTTACATTGTAAATTTAACTATTACATTATAATTATGGGGTTCGATGTTTTTGTGATCGACACTTTTTGAAAATGTATCAACACTTTATGCGTTCACCCTTTTTGGCATCCATTATGGACCAAAAGTATCGACACAAAATGAAAAAAGTGTCGATACATGTTGTAGACTTATTCTCTCATAAAACCGGTATATTTATACCGGTTACATTGTAAATTTACCTATTACATTATAATTATGGGTTTCGATGTTTTTGGGATCAACACTTTTTGAAAATGTATCGACACTTTATGCGTTCACCCTTTTTGGCATCTTTTCTGGACCAAAAGTATGGACACAAAATTAAAAAAGTGTCGATACAGGTTGTAGACCTATTCTCTCATAAAACCGGTATATTTATACCTGTTACATTGAAAAATTACCTATTACATTATACTTATGGATGCATATGTTTCTGGGATCGATAAATTTTACCTATTACATTACACATATGCTGACTTATTTTTTGGAAACTTAACGTTTGGGAATCATACTGGACAAAATATTGGAAACAAATAAGTGTTTATTAATTTTTCAGTAAAAATTCTATTTTTACCAACTACATTGTAAATTTACCTTTTACAACAATCTTCATATATCGTACGCATCAACATGACTCTTAATGTGTATAAGAAAATATACAATAACCTACTGCTAACTTTTCTCATCTCATACATAATTACATTCACATATAAAATTATAAATCTTATACAAAATTATAAATCTTATAAAAAATTAACCATACATTTACATCATTGCATCCTTTTGGTATTCTTGTATCTCATGGAAGCTTTTGTTATCTCCTATCTTCGTTGATTTTGATTGTGGCTTACGAGATCGTTTAATATCCGCGATCGATCCCACTCTCCAACAACCTATATTCAAATTGTCAGAACGTTAAGTATTGTAAACCACAGCATTCAATCTACGACTTTTAACAATTTTACCACAAACGAATTTTTAATTCCTCTTAAAAAATCACCAGTTGCCCCTGTAGAACCGATCGATTCCATCCACATCATCACATACATGCCGCAATCATATCTGTTACAAAATTTGAAAACCACACATGTCAATTATGAATCATGCATAAATTAAGCTTTCTATTTATGATAACATCTCATACCCATTCAATTGCTTATTCTTTTTATGCTCCACAAATTTGAAATTTTTCAAGGGGAACTTTCCTAGAGATCCACAGTATTCAACCCAAATGCATTTCTTATTATAAAAATCTAATATTTTAATATGCATTAAAAAGAAGAAGAAGTTATGATCCAAAAAAATTATGCATTATAATTTACATAATGTCCTTTCATACATACATACATACATATATACATACATACATACATAC
Source organism: Hibiscus syriacus (assembly GCF_006381635.1). NCBI lineage: Eukaryota > Viridiplantae > Streptophyta > Magnoliopsida > Malvales > Malvaceae > Hibiscus > Hibiscus syriacus. The sequence goes on along the minus strand of NW_024062882.1, from coordinate 3,054,807 downwards.
ATACATACATACATACATACATACATACATACATACATACATACATACATACATACATACATACATACATACATACATACATACATACATACATACATACATACATACATACATACATACATACCAATCTCTTAGCATCCTTTACTCTCTGTTTAGCTGCTTCAGATGTAAACATACTATCATATATTATTGCAACACAATCTACCATATCCAACACCAACAGATACCAATGTAAATTATGGTAGTTTATTGTGATCATGATCTGCAACAAATTTCACACCCAATTTGACAAAATTCAACATTCTATATCCGAAAACATCATTTGCAATTGGTATGGTGTCTTACCTTCTCGCAGTCAGTGAATTTCACATAGTTATCCAATATGGGACCCCAAAAGGTAGCAATACTCTCAACACTTTCTTTGTTGTTGGCATCCAAAGCCTGTTGTTGCAATTACGCAACAAACATTATTAATTTACCGTCTATAATACTACTTTTCAACATTTATTAATTTAACTCACCGCTAAGAGGTATGGAAGGTAGCCAATCCTCCGGAGTAACTTTTGAGAATCGTAGCATACTGTCTAGGCGATCAAATCAATAACCTAACAAAATTAATTACACAATCAATTAATAAGTTTTAACATTTTCTACTTTCTACTTACCACACCGCCAACCCATTCTGTAGGCTTCAACGTTGCAACGTCATATACACTAGCGAATTGATTTCCCATTGAGATTACATAATATATGTATGAATCATTATGATTAATATGTTGTCATGAAATATTTAAATATCACTCACAAAGCAATATTTTTCACTTACCCTGATTCTAACTCACTATTTCATAAATAATCACAAATTGCAGCTTCGATGTCATCAATTCCGCTTGGAATATCCGTTTTTTCAACCTATAATTTTGCATACAAATTTTTGTACAACAACATGATAAAGATCAAATTAAGTTTTCTTTTATTCAACTTACCTTCTGTTTCTTCTTCTGGGGTGCAGGAGATTCCGAATCCAAATCTACTGCTATAACACTCTCCAGTGTATAAATGACATCGACTTCCTTCATCCTCATTTCTTCCATCTTTTCTTCTTCCTCCTCCCTCTTTTCTTCTTCATATTTTTTCAGTTCATCGTATTTTTGCTCTACATAGCTCTTCATCTGTTTTATTTCACCCTTCAATTGATCTCCTTCATCCAAGTATTGATTAACCACCCCCTTCACCCCCGTAAGTTCACTCCTCAATTCCACAATCTCCTTCACCACTCCATCAAATTTTTCACCCATCACCATCTTAAGATAACCCCTTAACACCTCAACTTCTTTCACCACTTCACCCCTCAACACCTCTACTTCTTTCACCACTCCATCTATTTTTCCTTCCACTTCCCCCTTATGCCTCTCAAGTATATCTTTGACTTTTTTTTACTCTTGATTGTCTTTGTATGATATCAAATTGGATTTTTTGGATATCAGCCAATTCATACGTCAAATTTCGAAGTTACTCTATTTTCCCTCACCGTCATCCCCCTCACCGTCATCCCCCAATACAACCATATATTCTTTCTTCTCCTCTGCCTCCACTGCCTCCTCTACCTCCTTGCAAATAACCTTCAAAATTAAATTACAAATTAAGACATTGATTATATTATTAATATTATTTAATTATATTTATTACCATTTCTTGCTTCCCTGGTCTATCCAACTTCAACTTCCCCATCACTCTAACCACCTCTTCCTTCCCCCATGCACAATGTGTGCCACTCTGGTTATTTCATAAGTCGGCACTGCCTCACAGCCCGACCAAAAATCGAACAACGCAACATGCATTTATAATAAAATTTATAATTTTATATAATAACTATACTATCATTTTATATAAAAACACAAAAAAGTTCTTCAACTCATGTACCTCTAAGATTGTTATGCACCCTTTGAAGTATCTCTGGCTTCCCTTTTTAAAGATGATTATTGATTCAATCAATCTCGAATGGATATATTCAGCCCAATTGAATTCACCCTTCAAGCCTTCATCGCAAATGAGCTTCATATAGTCCTTGTTCGTTGACGTATCACAAGTTGGACAAAGAAAGATACCGACAAGGTACAATAGCACTCTTGCTTTCAGCTCATCCCCCCGTAAGATCCACTTTTGATTTCCTCTTCAATTTCAGCATATGTCACATTCTGCTTCAAACCATATTTGGAGGCAAGTGCTTTCCAGTCCTTACTCTTATAGACTTCTACAACACTTTTGCCTTTATTTTCTACCCCCAATATGGCTGCAGCACATGGGATCCCGAGAGGAAATGAAAAATCACCATACTTAGCAATACATTGTTTGACATCAAATTGTGTCATCAAGGATTGACACAATTCCCTCGAAATAGGTTGATCCCTTACTCCTACCAACGATCCAAAACCTATTTCTCCCAGCACATTCAACTGACCCTTCTCCTTAAGGTGTTTAATTAATGAATTCACCCTTTTAATGTTGCACCTTGTCGACATTTCCTACATTTTTTAACAATATATAATGTTATAGTTCTTATATATTTTGTATCAACGTATTTACAAGTTTAATGAATACCTTATTTTCATGTGATTTCCTTCGTTCTTTGTATTCTTTACTATCATTCCTTGACTGTGTGATGTAAGGTTCCTTTTCAACATCACTCATCGAATTCCATTTGGACCTCACATCTTTTGTCACCTAATATTAAGCATAAACGTTTCTTAATCAATACGTTAACACTAAATAATACTCAATGTCAATTTCATTTTACATACTCTCAACATTTAAAATTTGTAATCAATTTAAAGTTCTTAAATACTTTAATCCAATTATCATTTCAACAATAATAACAAAAAGACATTGATACTTACTAGAAGTACATATATCCACCCTTTGGTTGCTTTCGAGTCTCGGCCTCAATTTCAAAGTCATATGCGCCACCAACAATTTTTCCACCCATTGACTCCATTTTTCCTTCATATATCAGTTTACGCAAATCAAATCAAATACTTGTTACATACACTTTATTCAATATACAAATATAGATAACTACTCTTGTGGTAAAACGGTTTTCTTCAAAAGAATTTGAATGCCACTACAAAATGTGTCGGCACATTTATACAACCTATAATATCATTTTCTACCTATAATATTTAATAAAAATATCGATATTTATATTTTACCTTGAATATCACTTTCTACCTGTAATCGTTCCCAAATGTTTCTTTTCTCCAAAACCCCAAACAACACATAAAAACCTTATTTGCGATTACTGTAATAATAAAAAAACTAGGGTTTCGACAACATACTTTTCGATTCGACTGCAGCAACAAATAAACAAACTTCGCTTTAGAAACGTCTTCTGAAATGCAGCAACAATTACGCTTCGATGTCAAAAAATCGTCCGTTCTATCTATTTTCAGAGGATATTTAGCTATGGCCTTTATATTTTCATCGGATATGTTATTTATATTTAATCGATACAACTACCAAAGTGTCGATACTTTTATGTCAGGTGTCGATACTTTCGATAGGATAATTACCTATTTCTTTGAAAGTATCGATAATTTATTACACGTACTTATGAAAATATCGACACTTTCAATATATCCTGTAGCGCTTTACCGGCTTTATCATTTTGATACCGGTTTTATCATATTTTTACCTGTTATATTGTTGTGGATCGATACATTTTTATAAAGTATCGACACTTTATAGGCGCTAAAACTGCTTCTCTTTTAAATTCACAAAGTGTCGATACTTATATTAAAGTATCGTCACTTCAAATATATCTGGTAGCTCTTTACCGGTTTTATCATTTCGATACCGGTTTTGTAATATTTTTACCTGTTATATCGTTGTGGATCGATACATTTTTATAAAGTATCGACACTTTATAGGCGTTAAAACTGCTTCTCTTTTAAATTCACAAAGTGTCGATCCTTATATTAATGTATCGACACGTTTAATATATCCAGTAAGAATTTACCGGTATTGTCTTTTCTCGCATTATTTTGCACTCTTTTTGATAAGTTTCATTTATTTATTTCTATTTTTCAGAAGCATTTTTTCATGGATCAAATTAATTAATAGCATTGACTAATAAATGTTATTCTGTAGTCTGCTGAGACTATAGCAGCAAGAAAAGCACAATGGACGGTTACGAAGGAGGAGCCCATGGCGGAAGCAGTTAAACCAACGTAACGTGGTATTTTGTCAAGGATTTCGATCCAAACCGTCCTCAATTCCTTCTAATGCACTATTCAAAAAAATAGTAAGTCCCAAGAGTCTGTTGAAAATGATGAGTCTTTTATTGAGGATTTCGACCCAAATCGTCCTCAATTTCCTCTAATGTACTACTTAAAAAAAATCCAATGTGAGAAGCTAGCAGAGTTTGATAAATATTTTTTCATGGATTTTGACTCAAATAGTCTATATAATCTCCTAGACTCGGCCTATGCAATATGACTAGGTCTAACGGAATACAATAAAATTTCTAAAACATTTTCAATAATTTAAAACTGTATTATAAACAATATTTAACAAAAAATGTCACATAGTTAATATTGATAAAAGCAAACGAGTAAATATATAAAACCATAAGTGAATGAGTAATTCATAATACATCAAATATCCATATCACAATAATAATCATAAAAATACATATTTAAAAATAAAGGCACATGTCACCATAAATGAAAGCAGTTCGGAAGATAGAAACATTACAACAAAAAGTTCTGTAAGAATGTGCCGATCCTCCAAATTTCTGGTTTTGGGTGTCTATCCAAAAGTATCTGAATGGGGAAAACAATTTGAAAAGGGTGAGCTAGGGAGCTTAGTGTGTCCCAATAATGAAAATAAACATGGTAGGTAAAATAATCCAGAGTGTTTCAGTAAGGTATAATAAAAAGTCATTGATAAGTTAAATTTAAAACTCATAATAACCCTCATCGCGTAAACCAAAATGCAGTTCCCCCAAGACTAAATCCATAAGGGCTTACCTTATCCCCATTGGGTTAGGAGCCAACCTAAGCGAACACCTTGGGGCCTAAGAGCCTACCCAAGAAAATTCTTGGGGCCTCAGAGCCTAACCATCATTTTAGGTTCGTAAGTTATTATCAGCTTGATCAGAGCTGAACCTCCATGCTCCAATATCCTACCCAAGATAGATTCTCAATAAAAAAAGTTCACATAATAAACAGTGAGATCAATAACCCATAAACTGACATTCATATCCTCTAGTGAAATAGGTAACCAGATAAAATTTATCGAACATTCATAGTTCATAAGCAATCATCTAGTGAATCAGAAACCAATAAATAATATCATAGTTGTTTAAAGGTTTGATAAATTAGTAATTTCAAAAAAGACGTTTCAAAACAGATAAAACAAGCAAATAGCACATAAGCAATACACCTCGCAAAATGGGGTCGGTCAGGGTATCTACTGAGCACCTACTTCACCACGCTCTGCAGCAGTGCTCAAACTTAATTCATAATAAAATTGGGTTACTATCGGAGTAACATTTTAATCTATGTAATCATAAGGTTCATGGGTCATACGATTATCCACTCACTCGTTGGGTCGGACTGATCAAGAGGAGCTGAGTCGAGCTATCGGACTATCGGGAGAGTCTCATATACCTTCAAATAGCAATATCTGATCAGTCTCTAACCTTAATTTAATTATTCATAAATAAAATACTTAAATACATATGCATGTTCGGGTTTGATGGTCAATTCGAAGGCTTTTAGGTTCGAATTTGGAAAAACAAACTTCAGATTTAGAATTAAGACGCCGAAAAACTTAAAATATGACTTTTCGTCAAATTCAAAGTCAACGATCAACTCTGATCAAAGTCAATAGTCAAGTCATCAGTTAGGCAAAGTCAACGAGTTAACTCTGTCTCAGTTTACTTAACGAGTTAACTTAGCGAGCTGACTTAGCTTGACCTGGTTCAGTCTGACTGGATCGATTCCAGAAGGCTCCTGAACAAATGATTGAATTCCATGCGCATTGTCGGCGCATGGCGGTACGTGCGATGGTGATAGGGGTTCATTATGAACGAATGAACTCTCCCTGATCAACTATTCACTTGAATTTAGCCAAAATCAATCCAAATTCACAGTAAAATATTCCAAAGTTATCAAAAATCCATCGGGAACTTACCCCAATGGTGAATGGAAGAAAAACAGCCCCTTTGGTTGGCTAGATCAGTAGTAATCGAGTGGAAATTGAGTGGCGTGATTTGGGGTTTTTCAATGGGGATTAAAAGGATTTTATAGAGAGATTGGTGGTATTTATTGAAGCGGGGTTTGAGGGTTTTTGGTTGGAGCAAGGTGGCGGTCACGGTGGGGTGACGACGCACTCCAAAGTTGGCCGGAAGATAATGGATTTGGGAGGATCGATGGGAGTTAGGGTTTAGGTTGGGAAATTAGGGTTTCAATTTGGAGATTTAAATCTTGAGCCTTAGCATTTACATATATATTTAATTAAAAATGTCAGTAACAATGCCTAGCCTAGGCAGTAGAGGTGTGGGTGGCCTTACCCGGGGCGAGATTGACACCCTACAACACCGATAGAAAATGGGTAAATTCAAGGCTAGGTCCTTGAATTTCATATAGCTTCCTAAAACAACTTTTAAGTTCTGAAAACTTGCAATTTGGTTCCTAATTTCATTAAATTAATTATTTTAAAATTTTAATTTATTATTATTTAGGGTTGTGATAATCTCCCCTAAAAGAAGTTTCGTCCTCAAAATTTACTTGGGGTAAACAGATGTGGAAACTAATCCTTTATTGATTCATTTATCTCCCAGGTGGCTTTTTGCGGGACCACAGTTACTCCACTGAACCTTTACCTGTGGAATACGCTTGCTCCTCAGCACTCTCTCATCTCGATCCAAATTTTGAACAGGCTCCTCCTCATAGGATATATCTGGCCTCAACTCAACATCCTCTAATTGAATAATATGGCCAGGGTCTGGATGATATGGCCTCAACATGGACACGTAAAATACATCATGAATACGACTGAGCTGGGGAGGTAACTCAAGTTGATATGCAACCGGTCTTACTCTTTTCAGGATACAATATGTCCCATTAAATCTCGGACTCAATTTACCTTTTCTTCAAAATCTCAACATTTTCTTCCATTTTGGTACCTTTAAAAGACCTAATAACTAACCTCAAACTCTATGGCTTTCCTTATCTGGTCAGAATAAGACTTCTGCCTGTGAAATGCCTCTTTCGGGCGGTCACAAATCAATTTGACAATGTCCTCAGTTTCTCGCACTAACTCAGGTCCCAAAGTCTTTCTATCACGCAATTATGTCTAAGATATCAGGGTGCGACATCTATGCACATACAATGCTTCGTACGACGCCATATGGATGCTGGACTGGTAGTTGTTATTGTATGCAAACTTATACATGGGCAGAAAGTCCTCCCAACTACCAAGAAAGTCAATCACACAACCCCGTAATATATCCTCAAGAACCTGAATAACTCGCTCAGATTGACCATCAGTCTACGGGTGGAAAGCTATAAAGAAATTTAGTTTAGTACATAGAGCCTCATGCAATGCTTCCTAGAATCTCGAAGTAAATCTCGAATCTCGATAAGAAATGATAGATAGTGAAACACCATGCAATCTGATGATCTTTGAGATATATGATCTATCCAGCTTGTCCAAAGAAAGAAATTACCCACACCGAAATAAAATGAGACGACTTTGTAAGTCTATCCACAATCACCCAGACAGAGTTATTTTTCGTAGGAGTCAAAGGTAGACCAGGAACAAAATCCATAACAATATTTTCCCATTTTCATTCAGGAATCTTGATAGGCTGTAACAGACTCGACGGATGTTGGTGCTCTGCCTTAACTTGCTGACAAGTCAAACATCTATCCATAAAATCAGAGATGTCATTCTTCATACGGACCCAGTGGTACCTCTATGTCACACCCCTGACCAGTACCCGATCTAAATACAAATATGAGGTATCACATTAACTTTTCAACGCTTTGACTTTTTGAAAATCCAACTAAAATTTGATTTTCACCTTTATTTTAGTGCGAAGCCCTCATTAACAAGAGTTAGTATCGAAATTGATATTAGACGATGAAAACAAAGATTTAATATACTTACATAAACTCTAATTAGTATAGTTTATAAAATAGATCAGAGCATTTGTGATTTCAACGTTTATAGTACATGCCAACAAAATTTCAAAATAACAAAATCAGATGTTCAAATCGGTCTGATCTGATCTTCTTTAGAGGGTATGCTGTCCTGACCTAGTTTTACTATGCTGACTTCTTTGAACCAACATGTGAAAACACTCACACGCTAAGTCTTTGACTTAGTAAGGCATAACTGAGCATAATAAAACATTAAAACATTTGCATAAATATTTAAGGAGAAACATGAAATACGAAAAACAAGATACATTTAATAAAAATAATATATATTGTTATGCATTGTTCAATTCATATTAATTTATTTAAATAACCCAACATATATCACTGAGAACTCAAGGTATGTGAGTACTTTGAGGTTATGCACTATAATTGCAGTCGAAACTGTCGCGTAGAATTTGCACCGAAGTGCCATGTAGACTATGCACCGAAGTGCCACATAGATTTGTCCCAAATGACCACATAGAATTATCCCAAATGACCACATAAATATGTCCGAAGGGCTGCATAGAATCCCTTAACTCTTGGCATGCCAATTATACCTCTAATTCTCATAGCACATACTTTGGGCTTTAACCATATAAGTATTTCACATAGAGCATATACTCATAGTAATGAAATCAAAATAGTGCCTTTGTAATACGATTTAGGTAAAACCATAAAAACTAATATAAATAACTATCAAAATTCTGTTCTAGCTAAAAATCATTGGAAGTCGACTCATCACAAGTCTTTTTCCCTTGTAATAATACATTAAAGTAGTATGCACTCACCTTTACCTCACTTAAGTCCTAAACAAAAACCCTTTTCACTTTCGCTCAATATCTTTATTACTTCGATTCGTTCGATACTTGCTTTAGATCAAAATTTACACGTTAACATGACCAAGATGAATATCAGAGCTCAATTAATTATTAATTGATCAACATTTACATAAACTAAATGAAATAACTAATTCATAATTTCAGGCTGAACAGTATCAATACTCTACACCCGTACCGATACTTTCTTTATATGGTACAGATACCTACCTCAATATTGATACCAAATTGCATTATGGAATTTTATCTTCAATTATAGTATCTATACCTTACTATTTGTATCGATAACCCAGTATCGATACTACCCCTTCAGTATTGATATTGTTCATATGATTCTCACAATTTCCCTCCATTTAATCTCATAGTATCGATATTGTTCTTCTAGTACCGATGCCCTTGCCTAGAATTCACTTATTTCATTTTGAATTTTACCCAAAACTCATATAAATCTCATACTTCTAACTCTATTCATGCCCTTAAACTCAATAACACTTATCACAACCAACTTACATCAATTAAACTCTCTTTAATATCCAAAATTTTCATCAAAACACTTAAAACTAAAAATTACATCCATTCTTCAAACATGTTCCCATTTCTAATACCTCAAACATCTTATTCAGACCTTTGAAAAGTCAAATATATCTTTAAAATCCAAATACTAACCAATTTTCATCAACTCCTTTAAAAATTCCTATTTACCAAATCACTATTAACTCATCAATCCAATAGCTTCTAATTATCTTTAAGCTTTTTTAAGCTTCTAAACCACCCAAAAGCTGAAACCAATTCAAAAATGCAAGAAACAACCAACTTCAAGATTACTCACCTTAGCAATTATGTTCACGGTGGAAATGAAGAAGTGAAGATGAAGAGAGTTCTAGGCTTTTCTTTTCCGTTTATTCTTTTCCTCACATGCTATAATAAAATTAAAATAAATTTTAAATTCATTTCATGCCAAAAGACCATTTTACCCTTCTATCCTTCAATCTTTGATAATATATCCTAAACAAAAATTCCAAATCAATCATTGAATATTTCAATTTATCAATGTCAAACTGCTAACTTTTGAATTCTTACACTTAGTCACTGACTCGATGTTTAGGGTATTACAATTCTCCCCCTTAAGAAAATTCATCTTCGAATTTTCACTACACAAAGAAATGAGAAAATTGTCTTCTCATGTCCTTTTCATGCTCCCATGTCGCCTCTTCCACTTTGTGATTTCTCCAAAGAACTTTGAGTAATAGAACCGTCTTGTTCCTTAGTTTTTTGACTTCATGTGAAACAATTCGCGCTGGTTCTTCCTTATAGGTTAGGTCAGATTGGACTTCTATATCTTCCGGTGCTATGATGTGAGAAGGGTCTGATCTATATCTTATAAGCATCGAAACATGAAAAACATTATAGATCTTCTCCATTTCTGGTGGTAATGCTAACTGATATGCCATTGGTCCCACTCTCTTTATAATCTCATACAGGCCAATGAATCTAGGACAGAGTTTTCCCTTTAAAACCAAAACGAAGCACTTTCTTCTAATGAGAGACTTAAAAAAACTTTATCTCCGACTTGATACTCAATCTCATTTCTTTTCAAATCCGCGTGGGAATTTTGTTTGTATGCTGCCACTTTAAGGTTATGTTGGATCACCTGGACCTTTTCTTCTATTTCTTTAATCAAATCAGGACCAAGAACGTCTTGATCTTTTAATTCGTACCAATTAAGTGGTGTTCTCATTTTCTTTCATACAACGCCTAATACGGTGCCATTTTAATGGTCGATTGATAAATTTTATTATAAGCAAACTCTGTGAGAGGCAAATACCTCTCCCAAGATCCATTAAAATCAATCACACATGCCCTTAGCATATATTCCAAAACATGGATAGTCCGCTCAGATTGACCATCTGTCTGTGGGTGAAAAGATGTGGTAAAGTTCAATCGAATACCCAAGACTTCATGTAAAGACTTCCAAAACCTTGACGTGAACCTTGGATCTCTGTCAAACACTATTGAAATCGATAATCCATGAAGTTGAACAATCTCTTTAATGTATAATTCAACATATTTATCCATCGAATAATTAGATCGAACAGAAATAAAATGCATTATCTTTATCAATCTATCAACTATCACCAAAATATAATCCTTTTTATTCGGTGTCAATGGTAGCCCTATTATGAAATCCATCGTAACTCTCTCCCATTTCCATTGAGGAATGGAGATTTGTTGTAAAAGTCCTGAAGGTACCTGATGTTCCACTTTCACTTGTTGATAGGTTAAACACTTTGCAACAAACTCTGTGATAGGTCTTTTCATACCTGGCCACCAGTATCGACCCTTTAAATCTTGATACATCTTATTTCCTCCTGGATGCATAGTCAACATACTACAACGTGCTTCAAAAAGTATATTTTTCTTCAACTTGTCATGATTTGTAACACAAACTTGGTCTCTATAGTATAAACATCCATCATACTTTACTTCAGAGTCTTTGACTTCACCTCTTTCCATTTGTTCCATTCTTGCTAAACACTTTTCATCTCTCCTTTACAACTCCTTTATTCGCTCCAAAAATAAAGGCATAAGCTTTAATTCTTCCACGAGAGCACCACTATCCTTTAAAAATAATCGGGCATCTAACATTCGTAAAGATGAAAAAGTCTTTCGGCTAAGTGCATCAGCTACAACATTAGCCTTCCCTAGGTAATAGTCAATGATTGCATCATAATCTTGAAGTAAATCGATCCATCTCCTCTGTATCAAGTTTAGCTCCTTTTGAGTTAACAAATACTTTAAGCTTTTGTGATCAGTGTAAATATAACATCGATCACCATATAAATAGTAGCACCATATCTTCAGTGCAAACACCACCGCTGCTAACTCAAGATCATGTGTTGGATAATTTCTTTAATGTTGCATAAGTTGTTTCGAAGAACAGGCTACCACCTTTCCATCTTGTATCAAAACACATCCTAGACCATTATGAGAAACGTCGCTATAAATTGTATAGTCCTTGCCCGATTCTGGTCGTACTAGCACTGTAGCCTCATTCAGAACCTTCTTTAATAATTTAAAATTCTCTTGGCATTTATCCCTCCAAATGAATGAAATATCTTTCCTCAACAGTTTTTTCAATGGGGAGGCAATCATCGAAAAGTCATTTACAAACCTTCAATAATATCTAGCTAATCCCAAGAAACTCCACACTTCAGAAACATTTCTTGGAGCTTTCTAATCTATAATAGCTTTAATCTTCTAAGGATCCACCCGAATCCCCTCTGCAGATTCTACATATCCAAGGAATATAACTTTAAGTAACCAAAACTCACACTTATACTACTTAGCATAAAGTTTCTTATCTCAAAGTGTATGAAGAATCATTCAAAGATGGGCATCATGTTCTTCATTTATCTTTGAATAAACCGAGATATCATCAATGAATACGATAATGAACTGATTAAGGTACAGTTAAAATAACCTATTCACAAGATCCATAAATGTTGTCAGTGCATTAGTCAATCCAAACGACATTACCAAAAAATCATAATGTCCATATTAGGTCCTGAAAGTCGGTTATGGAATATCCTCTTCTTGTATCTTCAGCTAGTGATAGACAGAGCATAAATCGGTCTTAGAGAACACCGAAGCTCTCTTGAATTAATCCCGGGTCAATTAATACGAAAACAAGTTTATCAATTAATTGGAAAATACATGTGATGATATCCGAATCATCACGATCTTAATCAGTCTTAATGTTGTATACCCAAGCAGTCTTGCGCACTTCAGGTTGAGTGGCCAATTCAGACTAATTCCTTCCCCTGCCTTGTCCTCTACCTCTGGAAGATACAATAGTGGATCTCTCTAATTGTGCAGGTACTCTGGTCATTAACGGACAATCCTGGATAAAATGTCCAGTGTCCCCACATCTAAAACATGCTCCGGAGACCACCTGACATACACCACTATGATTTTTGCCATAATGCTAATATTGACTTGGCCTTCTAGCTCCTGATTCAGCTGACTGAGTCTACCTATATCTCACAAGATTTGATCATCTTCCTGAGGGTGCAGCTGACTCAGATCTAGTTTGAGGTCGAAAACATGAACCTCAGCTTCTTTTCGATTATGCTGCACTCGACGAGGCACCTAATATCTTGGTCAGCTGGGTATTTTGCTCCCCGAATCTTTCATTATGTACTCGCTACAAGGCTTTAGCTTGATTCACTATCTTTTGAAACGTAGAAATATTCAACGCTATTAACAGAACCTTTAATCTAGGGTGCAAACCCTTAATGAACCAATCACAAGAATCTTTATCAGTCGGGATAAATTCAGCTGCAAATATACTTAACTTATTAAACTCGCACTCATACTTATACACAATACAACTCCCTTACTTCAAATTCATGAACTCATGCTTCATTTGTCAAATGAACTGATCACCAATATATTTGTTCTTGAACTCTTCCAGAAAGAACAATCTTGTCACTTGATCATTAATCACTCTCATCATCATATTAGTCCACCATACACGTGCTTGACCTCGTAGCAGTGAGACTACTCTTTTCAGCTTCTCCACTTAATAACAATGGAGATCATCAAGAATAATTTTCATGTCATTTAGCCAAAGGTCCGCACAAACAGGACCTTCCTCAGCTTCTCCCTTAAACTTGAGTGCTCCTAAACTTTTTATATCCTTAGAAACATTTATCCTAGGAGCAAGGGGAGTAAATAGTTGGAAACGCATCAGAATCACGTCTAACGCCCGAAAAAATGCTCCTTGATCTTGCACAGGCGCTCTTTGAGGCCCATGTTCTTCACCTTACCTAGCTGGGCCAGGTGGATTGTTACTACCCTCATTATCTCCATCTCCTGATTCCCTTTGGAAGCCTCGTAGTCTAAAATCTATTAAGATACAATCACTTAACTATATTAGAAAAGATAACATACTCATTACAATATCATATTAGATATTTTTGATATTTCGTTAGCATTTACACATTTTAAAACATAAATTACTTCAGTTTGAGCCTAAAATCGACTAAACTGTAGAACTTATACCAAAAAGGTTACACCCCCACCTGTACCCGACCCGAATATGAATCTGAGGTGTCACATTGACTTTTCAACGCTTTGACTCTTTGAAAAACTGACTAATTTAATTTTTTACCTTTATTTTAGTGGCAAAGACCTCATTAGTATGAGTTAGTATCGAAATTAATATTAGACGATGAAAACAAAGATTCAATATACTTACATAAACTCTAATTAGTATAGTTTCAAAAACATATAAGAGCATTTATGATTTAAACATTTGTAGTACATGCTAACAAAATTTCAAAAGAACAAAATCGTATACTATTCAAATCAGTCTGATCTGATCTTCTTCAGAGAGTATGTTTTCCTGACCTAGCTTTACTCTACTGACTTCTTTGAACCCACGTGTGAAAATACTCACATGCTAAGTCTTTGACTTAGTGAGGCATAAATGAGCATAATAAAACATAAAAATATTTTCTTAAATATTTCAGGAGAAATATGGAATACAAAAAACAAGATACATTTTATAAAAACAACATATATTGTTATGCACTATTCAATTTGTATTATTTATTTAAATAACCCAACGTATATCACTAAGAACTCAAGGTATATGAGTACTTTGAGGTTGTGCACTATAATTGTAGTCGAAACTGTCACGTAGAATTTGCACCAAAGTGCCACGTAGACTATGTGCACTGAAGTGCCACATAGATTTGTCCTGAATGACCACATAGAATTATTTTGAATGACCATATAGTTATGTCTCGAAGGATCGTGTAGAATCCCTAAACTCTTGGCATACCAATTATACCTCTAATTCCCATTGAACATACTTTGGGCTTTAACCATATAAATATTTCACATAGAACATATAACCATAGTAATGAAATCAAAATAATGCCCTTGTAATACGATTTAGGTAAAACCATAAAAATTAATATAAATAACTATTCAAAATTCTATTCTAGGTAAAAATCATTGGAAGTTGACTCATCACAAGTCTTCTTCCCTTGTAATAATACATTAAAGTAGTATGAACCCACATTTGCCTCACTTATGCCCTAAGAAAAACCCTTTTCACTTTCATTCAATCTCTTTATTACATCGATTCGTTCGGTACTTGCTTCTGATCAAAATCTACACGTTAACATGAGCAAGATGATTACCATAGGTCAATTAATTGTTAACCAATCAACATTTACATAAACTAAATGAAACACCTAATTCACAATTCCAGAGGGAACAATATAGATACTTCCCTTCTATGGTATCGATACCTATCTTAGTATCGATACCCAAATTGCATTATGGAATTTCATCTTCAATTACAATATCGATACCTTACTATTGGTATCGATAACCCCTATATCAATACTACTTCTTTAGTATTGATAATTTAATTCTCACAATTTCCCTCCATTTAACCTCATAGTATCAGTATTGTTCTTCCAGTACCTATGCCCTTGCCCATAATTCAGTTATTTCATTTCAAATTTTACCCAAAACTCACCTAAATCTCATACTTCTAACTCCAATCATGCCCTTAAACTCAATAACACAAATATCCAAAAGTTTCACTAGAACAAATTAAAAATTACATCCATTTTTCAAACATGTTCCCAATCTTTTCTAATACCTCAAACACCTTATTCAGACAATTGATATGTCAAATATATCTTTAAAATCCAAATACTAATCATTTTTTATCAACTCCCTTAAAAACCCTTTTTATCAAATCACCATTAACTTATGAATCCCATAGCTTATGATTATCTTTAAGCTTTCTTAAGCTTCTATACCACCCAAAAGCCCAAAACCAATTCAAAAATGTAAGAAACAACCAACTTCAATATTACTCACCTAAGAAATGTTCACGGTGGAAATGAAGAAGAGAAGATGAAGAGAGTTTTAGGTTTTTATTTTCCTTTACTTTTTTTCCTCATATGTTATAATAACATTAAAATAAATTTTAAATTCATTTCATGCCAAAAGACCATTTTCCCTTCCATTATTCAATCTTTGATAATATATCCTAAACGAAAATTCCAAATCAATCCTTAAACATTTCGATTTATCAAAGTCAAACTACTAACTTTTGAATTCTTACACTTAGTCATTGACCCAATGTTTCGGGTATTATACTCTCTCTCATATTCTGATATATCTTATCTCCATCGGGGTGCATAACATAAGGGCTATTGTGAGCCTCACTAAGGATAACCTGTCTCAACTTTTCATCATTAGGCACACAATATCGACCTTTGAAGCATAAATCTCCATCATGGTCAAAAGCATAATTAGAGGTAGTACCCTGCTCAATTTGCTCAAGGATGAGGGGCAAGGAGCTATCAAGAATCTGCTTGGCCTTGATCTCCTCGGCCAAGGTCGGCTTAACTTATAATTCTGCTAACGGTATGGAAACATCATATAACTTCATCCAGGCAAACAAAGACCTCAGATCAGCTATCATTTTCTGGCTCAAAGCATCTTCAACAACATTAGCTTTACCTGGGTGATAGTCAATCTTGCAATCATATTCCTTCAGAAGCCCAATCTAACAATGTTGTCTTATATTAAGTTTCTTCTAGGTCAGAAGATACTTCAAACTCTTGTGATCAGTGAAGATGTAATACTTCTCTCTATAGAGAAAGTGTCTCCAAATCTTTAAAGAAAAGATCACAGCTGCCAACTCAAAATATGGGTTGAGTAATTGCACTCATGGGGCCTCAGCTAATGGGAAGTATAAGTGACTACCCTTCCCTCCTGCATCATAACAAAACCAAGTCCAGAGTGTGAAACATCACTACACACTGTAAAATCCTTCCAGGGCTCATGTTGAATCAAAACTGGAGTTTGAGTCAAAGTTGTCTTTAATTTCTCAAAACTCTCCTACTGTGCATCGCCCCAATCAAACAAAACATTCTTTCTCAATAATTTCATCGAATGGGCAGCAATAATTGAGAATACCTCAATAAAACGTCGATAAATAAGGCTAAGGCTAAGAAATTACAGATCTCGGAGACATTCTTAGGTCACTTACAACTCACAATGGCCTCAATTTTACTCGGAATGATTTGAATACCCTTTGTCGAAATAATATACCTAATAAACGACACCTCCCGAAGCCAAAATTCACAGTTGCTCAACTTAGTATATAGATGATGGTCCCTCAATATATGTAGAACAATCTTCAGATGCTCATCATGCTTTGCCTCAGTCCCGGAATATACCAGAATATCATCAATGAAAACCACTACAAACTGGTCTAAATATGGCTGGAACATACGGTTCATCAGATCTATAAAGGCTACAAGAGCATTTTTCAGACCAAATGGCATCACCAGAAACTCATAATGCCCATATCTAGTGCAGATGATAGTTTTCGCAACATCTGACCCCTTGACCTTAAACTAATAGTACCCTGAGTGAAGATCAATCTTAAAAAATATAGTAGCTCCTTGTAATTGATCGAATAAGTCATCAATCCTGGGTAGTGGGTACTTATTCTTAATCTTCAACTTATTCAACTTTTGGTAATCAATACCGAGCCTAATTGATCCATCATTTTTTTTCACAAACAGAACCGGAGCTCTCTAAGGTAAGGTATTATGTCTGATAAAACCTCAATCAAATAATTGCTACAACTGGACCTTTAACTCCTTAAGTTTCTTAGGGGCCATACGATATGGTGCCCTAGAAACATGTCAGAACTGGGATAAGTCTCAATCTTGAACTCTACCTCTTTATCTAGAGGTAATCTTGGCAACTCCTCAAGAAAGACATCTGGAAAGTCGCTAACTGTATGAATCTTCTCAATCTTGGACAGAGATCTTTCAGTGTTCAAGATACTAGCAATGAAAATCTAATATCCCTTCTGGATTATTTGATCAACAACCAAAGATGATACTATATTAGAAACATGACCATGACGCTCAGCAACCAACACAACAGTTTGACCATCAGAAGTCTTCAGAGTAGTTCTCTTGTACTCATAATCCAAGTTGAACCGATGTTCATTCAACCAATCCATCCTTAGAATCAGATCAAATTCCTCTAAAGGAAGCTCTATAAGGTCAGCGAGGAAAATTTTGCCTTGAACCTCTAGACTACAATACTATAATACCTTATTCACAACAGCTGGTTGTCCCACTAGATTCATAATAGTAACAACACTCTCGATGTCCTCAATTAAAATATAAAGGTTATGAGATACTAAACTCGATACATAGGAGTCGGTGGAACCATTGTCTAATAATGCAAAGTATGGAACATAATAAATAGTAAATGTATCTGTAATAACCTTTGGCTCATCTCTGTCATCCCAACGTTTGGTGGAATACATTAGAGCCGACTATTTGGCCTCTAATACTACTAGCCCTATACTATACTAGGATCGGGCTCTAATGTCTGCTCTAGACATTGTTTCGGGAGTCTTTTCATGGCTATGTCCTTTCGATGGGGTCTGTATTGAAGCTTGAGGACGTGTATGAGTTTGGGTAGCTGTATGCTTTGTCAAAGCTAGTTGTGAAAAGTCCCTCTGGAAATAACCAATGGATCCAAAATAGAAGGAAACACCCATATCTTTACGACACTCTCCTCCGTGTCGATTTCCACAAAAGTAAAAAATGGGCACCTGAGGCAGACTCGATGAACTGCCTCGACTAACAGTTGGGGGTGGACGTGTGTAGGCCTGGAACTGGTATTACTCATCTAAAGGGTCGAAGTACGAGTCCTCTTCTCAGGATGCGTCGAAGACTCGGTTGGGCTGAAAGACCTCCTAGGCCGCTTTCAATCTCTAACCGGAGCCAAGGCCTCTACCTCCTCAACATCCTTTGCTCTACCCATCAAAACATCAAAAATCTTATCCTGATGAGTCACAACCTACCTACATAACTCATATCTGAGTCCTAAGTAAACTTGCGACATCCGTTCCTTTTTGTGGGAATCAAGCTAGCACCATACTTCAACAAGTTTAAAAATTCCATCTTATACTTAGAGACGGACATATCTCCCTGCACCAAGTCCTAGAACTGCTTTCTCCTCTCATCTAAATAACACTCTCCAAGGAAATGCTTAATGAAAAGCTCTCCAAATAAAGCCCGTAAAATGCTTCGTACGGTGCCATGCAAATGCTGGCCTGTTAGCTGTTATTGTATACAAACCCAACCATGGGTTAAAAAACCTCCCAACTACCATGAAAGTCAATCACATAACCCCGTAACATATCCTCAAGAACCTGAATCACTCTCTCAGATTAGCCATCAGTCTACGAGTGGAAAGCTATACTGAAATTTAGCTTAGTACCTAGTGCATCATACAGTGCTTGCCAGAATCTCGAAATAAATCTTTGATCTCAGCATAGATGATAGATAGCTGAACACTATGCAATCTAATGATCTCTGAGATATATCATCAATCCAGCCTGTCCAAAGAAAAATTTTCCCGCTCCGAAATAAAATGAGTCGACTTTGTAAGTCTATCCACAATCACACAAATTGAGTAATTTTTCATAGGAGTCAAAGGCAGATCAGGAACAAAATCCATGGAATTAAGTTCTCATTTCCATTCAAGAATATTGATAGGTTGTAACAGACCCGAAGAATCCTGGTGCTTTGCCTTAACTTGATGACAGTAAAACATCTAGCCACAAATTGATTGTATGTAAACACTACCACGAATTGATCTGGGGCATTGGTGAGTCCAAACGACATTAATAAGGACTCATAATGATCGTATCTTTATATAAAAGTTGTCTTCACTACATCTGTATCCTTGAGTTTCAACAGGTGGTAGCCTGATCATAACTCGATTTTAGAGAATATGTATGCTCTTCTAAGCTGGTCGAAGAGGTCGTATATCTTATAAAATGGATAACGATTCTTGATGGTTAGCTTGTTTAACTATCTGTAGTCAACGCATAGCCTCATCGACCCATCTTTCTTCATAACAAACAAGACCAAAGTTCTACACAGAGATGTGCTCGGTTGAATGAACCCCTTCTCTAACAACTCTTGAATCTAGGCTGTCAACTCTTTCAACTCTGTTGGTGTCATACGGTAAGGAACAATGGACTTCAAAGTTGAACTCGACATTACTTATATGCCAAAATCTAATTCACGCTCAGGCGGTAAAACTGATAATTCTTCTGGGAACATGTCGTTGAGTGTTTAAACTGAAATTCAAGTTTCGACAACATGAGTCAAGAAGGCTTCACTAGGATTTTATGGCTAACACTTATAGAATGACCTGATGTCCCACTCAACATTACAAGCTTGGTACCATCGCCAGCTATAGGCTTAAGTTGTTTGACTTTAAACCTCAAACTGGAGTCGTGCTCGGTTAATAAACGCATATAAGAAAATCATGTCGAATTCTCAAAATGAAAACTCCATCAAATCTGCTATGAAAGTTTGACCCTGAATTTCTACTAGACATTGCCTATGAATCGTGTCCACCAGAACATCTAGACCTAGGGGACTTGATACTCGAACACCTATCTCTAGGTCTTCTGTTGGAATTTCTATTTCCTGAACTAGGTCAGAGCAAATGTAGGAGTGGGTGGAGTATGTATTTATCAATGTAGTAACTAGAACGTAAAATATTTTTAATATACCTGATATCATGTCTATTACATCACACTCTTCATAAGCTCTCATCGCATACTATTTGGAGGCTACTCTCAGTTTTACATCAACCACTGATCTGTCTACCCCTTCTCTGTTATCTAGATATAATACTACCACCTCTTACTGGCCCTTAACCCCTCTACATCGATGACACTGACCTCCGAGTCCTTGATGGTGATGCTCCCTAAATCCTTGGGTAGTCTTTGAAAACTGATCTAAGGATCCACAACTAAAGAAGCCCCTCACACCCTGATGGCACGTCACCAAGTGCCTCATTTCACACTACGCTCAGACAAGATGAGTGAAGACTTTGGTCGTCTCACTGGCATTGGCCCCATAAACTAGTGTCAGGGGTCTCTTTCGAGACTTAGATATTCCCCTGGGATCAGAATTTTGATTGATTCTCCTGGACTGAGTATTTAGGGGTCTCCAAGAACCCTGACTATTTCTGGACCTCTTGGCTGAAGTCTTTGTTGATCTTACTGGCTATAATGCTCTCATGGTCTTTTATACCATTTCACTAGACTGTCTGGCTCTCCTACTGAGAACTCTCTTGATCGCATTTTCCTAGCAAGATAGATGGACAAAAACCTTATGAGGGTCAACTTCAAGGTGTGATAGAATGTTTAGTTGCATGCCCTCTCTAAATATACGACGATGGTGCTCTTATATGGAAACCAACTCTGCAGCATATCTACTCAGTCTAAGGAACTCTATCTCATACTCCATCACAGTTCGCCCCCCCGAGCTAGGTGTACAAACTGCTCCATCAGATCATCTGTATGAGCCTCTCCTACTTATTTCTATATGAACTTAGAGAGAAACTGCTCCCATGATAGTCTCTCTGGTTTCATATCAATATCTATAATCTCTCACAAATTTATGGCACCACCCTTGAGTTGGATGACGTAGCTGTCAGATAGTGTGGAAAGTCTCTCTAAGCCACTGGTCTGCTGCTATGGGATATCATTCTCTAAACCGTGAAAGTTTAAGGTCTTATATCTATGGAGCCTTTATACTAGAGAGTCTTGGGGTACTATTGAGATGGGGGTACTGTTGGGGGAGATAGTGCAGTTGAGGTATTCGTTAAGGCCCTAGCGATATGCCTAAGTACGGAGGTAATGTCTCTGATAATAAGGTTATCTTCTCAACCCCCACGCCTATTGGTATCCCCTGCTGGTATTAATGTAGGACAAATGCATCGACAGCTAGGGATACATGACTTTCATCCCTACCATCTTGATTGTATGCTGACTCGTCTGCCATAGGTTTTCTCAGAGATTAAAATAAAATGATGGTCATTATCGTTATTCCAGTCATTGTAGTACTCTTAACTCTCTAGAGGCATGAACATGTATAGACGCTGACTGACTCTAACTCGCGGGATTAGAATGCCACTAAATGCACCACCCTAATCCAATACGAATCAAACACCG
This sequence comes from Hibiscus syriacus, assembly GCF_006381635.1. Lineage (NCBI taxonomy): Eukaryota > Viridiplantae > Streptophyta > Magnoliopsida > Malvales > Malvaceae > Hibiscus > Hibiscus syriacus. The sequence continues at coordinate 3,032,653 of NW_024062882.1, read as the reverse complement.
ATGGATTAGAATGCCACAAGAGACCATCGAAGTGGCTAAACCTGAAATTTTTCTTTAAAACTGGTTGTAAAGCATATGATAAAAATCCATCCATAGTAAATAAAATAAAACATAGTAATAAAAATTAAAAATACATGGGAGCTCCCTAAATAACAAAATAATACAATACTAAGTTTAAATCTTCCATAAATAGTACATATATTCTAATACAAATCAAGACATACTCTGAGGATCTCTGTTACGCTAGAATATCTGGTGACGATAACGCTCCCAAACTGGTCACCTAAGAACCTACACAGGGAAACACATTCAATAGGTTGAGCTTACGAGCTCAGTGCCACATTAATAATTATACTATACTACATGTATTCACTAAATAAGTTGGCTAGTGGCATAGGTTTGAATACATGTAAGATGTTGTTATGAACTACTGAAATAGGCATCATGGTATGACTAAGGGTTCTGCATCACAGAGCTCACACACCCCTCTAGCCTTTCTAAGATACCCTCAATTATCTGGGGTGAGATCCGATAGTGTACACCCAGCCAACTTACTCTATCAAGTATTGGGGCATCTGCACCTAGTTGACTACTAAAGTGCCTTGGCACTGACTGGGATATTCAATTGACCGTCGTATTATGCTAAAGAGACTCAGGTGTCCTGGTTGTTTCCTTAGTGTTAAACAAGGCTAGTTTTAAGAATTCATAGTTGTTATTGTTTCTAGCTATTTTGAAATTAATTATTGTTCTCACTTGTAGTTTTATTTTTTGTTATTATGATATTATTGTGCCCCTTAAGTCTAATACCTTAATCATTGGATTATTTATCCAAAAATTTCTGTTGCTATCGATACTGACCCCTCAGTTTCGATACCCACCTTTTCGTTATCGATACCTATTGACTGATATGGGGTAATAAGAGAGGGCAGTATAGATACTCCTGGGCGAGTATTGATACTCTAGTTATGTGGTATCGATATCGGCCTGAGTATCGATACCAAATTTAAGTTTGATGTTTTGAAAAATACTTCATTATCGATATCCCTACTGGGATTATTGATACTTTACCCTCAGTATCGAAACCCTACATGAGTATCGATACCAAAACTGCACATTTGAAAATTGGTCTCGATACCAATCATGTAAGTCTAAAAAATGAGACCCCAGTATTGCATCTCCCTGAATGAGTATCGATACTACTCACTCAAAACTCTCTTGTTTATGCGCACCTCGTAAGAACAATATCAGTACTATTCTTCCAGTACTGATATTTGTGCCCAGAAATGTCTTATTTTGGGCACAAAAAATGCCACCTTTCAATCCCAAACACCCTATTATGGTTCCCAACTGTTATCAAAGATTTATGTATTATTAGAGGGGTCATAAAAGGGTTTTTTTACATACTGAAAAATCAAAAGATTCAAGCTACTATGAACAAGCTTCATAACTCATGTAACCTATTAAAACATATCTAGTGATCTACACATGGTAGAGTTGAGTTAGACGTGTATAACATGATGTCCTAAGCTGCTGAAACTCTCAAAGACTCAACCAAGAGTTAGTTTCTCCTTTCCATTGGCCTTGGAGCTTTCTCCAACTTCCCTCGCTAAACAAAAATCAAAGAATTGAGTTACTAGCTGGATTTTGGAGGTTAAGAAGGATTAAGAACACCTCCTAAGGTCTCATTCTCCCCAAAAAATGTGTTGATTTCCTGAAAATCATTAAACCCCACTAAAACCCATGTTTTGGTTATCATAGCTAAAACTTGTGTTTGAGGGCTTGAATGGAAGCTTGGAGTGAGTAGATTTCAAAACTTACCTTGTAATTCTCGATCGAGGCTTGCAAACTACAAAGTTTTGATCTTTGCTAAGGCCTGGTGAAGAAGACAAACTATGGTGTAGGGGAAAAGAGGAGAAAACAAACGCGAGATCATCAACAATTAAGGGATTTTAGCCTTTGAAATTTTAAATGGTGAAATTCTTTTTTGGTCCTTCATCCTTCACCCTAAGATTAAAAATGCCCCCTTTTTAAACAATTGGGAATCGAACCAATCCCAACTCAATTTCCAAGTGGACCAAGTTCTATTACAAGGTTAATGGGTTTGTCTAAACACTTTCGGGTTAGCCCAAACTACTAACCCGAGATTTGGGGTGTTACACGAAAACTAAAGAGTTAAGTTGGATTAGGATATTAGGGTTTGTTTTGTCTAAAGTAAAATAATATTATTAATTAATAATATTTAATTATTTATTAGAAAGATTAATATATTAGTTAATTTAACATTTTTTATTATTTATTAACAAATTAATAATTATTATTTAAATTTATTTTTTGATTGAAAGAATTTTAAAGTAATTACTAAAAAATATTTTTAAAAAATTAACAAGTTGTTCGCGATCTTATCGAATCTATTTAGACTTTGCTCGACTTAACTCGTTAAGGTCTTTAGTCGAGTTCGAGTTAGAGTTCAAGTCAAGTATTTACGAGTTTTTGACTGAGTCAATTTCGAACAACTCACGAACTATTCAACTCGTTAAACACCCTTAAACATGGTAGATGTAAACTCACGAACTAAATTCAGGATAGAAATTCAAAACCCTTAACACTCAAACCAAAAATCATACTTATCGGACATACATATTGTCATACTTTCGTACTACAATATAGTCACTACGTATTACATAGCATCATGCATCAGAAGAAATACAAACATTAAGATGATAATCACAGTTGCTGAACAATCAACCTACACAATAATATTATACATAAAGCGTAGGTAACAATATAATATGGTTTAGCATAAACGAGACACGCCTATTGAATTTTGCAAAGTCTGAGGTTTTGGATAACGTAGCAGAAGCCATTCATCTTCTTCTTCTTCTTTTGGTAGCACATAAATAATTTTATTTTTGTTAAAATAGAACTACACAGTGATAAAGGCCCTTAACAAGTTTTAGTATTGTTAATAACTTTCGATTACTCTGATTACAAGTTGCTTCGTTATTCAGAATACCTACTCCATTTAATAACTCAATTCAGCGGACAATACTTTTCAAATATTTTTATCACAGATCTGATCCATTAATATGTTATCATATCCAAATGATCTCAAGTCAATTAAACTATTAAAAGCAGATCATAAATGATATTTCTTTTTTTTCTCGAGATTTGAAATATATTAAATAAGTTTCATATATGTGAAATGGATTATAATTTGGACACACACAAACGTAATAAGCACTTGTAAGTTGAATATGTTGGAAATAACAAATATAATTCATATGGTAATTTAATAAGTCAAGATAAAAGTGTAAGTATTTTAATAATGATCTTTCTTATATTTTATTGATATCTTTTCCCTATATATAGCTCAACTCATGTTGCAGCCAAGATATCCCTCAAAAGTGAAGTGAAGACAATTGGTTTCTCTGCAATCATGGCATCTTTTCTTTCTTTTTCCGCTTTGTTTTGCATTCTTTTGGTAAGTTTCATTTATTTTTTTTCATATTTTTCAAAAGCTTTTGCTCGTTGATGAAGTTAATTAATGGCATTGACTGATAAATGTTTTCTCAGTCGGCTGAGACTATTGCAGCAAGAAAAGCGCCAGACACAAAATGGACAGTTAAAAAGGAGGACCAGCCCACGGAGGAAGCACTTAAACCAACAGAACATGAGTCTTTTGTTAAGGATTTCGATCCAAACCGTCCTCAATTTCCTCTAATTTACTACTCAAATAAAGATAGTAAGCCTCGACAGCCTGTCCAAAATGATAAATCTTTTGTCAAGGATTTCGATCCAAACCGTCCTCAATTCCCTCTTATATACTACTCGAAAAAAGATAGCCAATCTGAGGAGCCTATAGAAACTGATAAATCTTTTGTCAAAGATTTCGACCCAAACCGTCCTCAATTCCCTCTAATATACTACTCGAAAAAAGATGATCAATCTCAGGTGTCTACAGAAAATGATAAATCTTTTGTGAAAAATTTCGACCCAAACCGTCATCAAATCCCCTTGATATATTATGCGAATAAAGATGGTCAGTCTCAGGAGCATGTTGAAAATGATAAATCATTTGTCAAAGATTTCGACCCAAACCGTCCTCAATTCCCCTTGATATATTATGCGAATAAAGACGGCCAATCTCAGGAGCATGTTGAAAATGATAAATCATTTGTCAAAGATTTCGATCCAAACCGTCCTCAATTCCCCTTGATATATTACTCCAAAAAGGATGGTCAATCGCATGAGCCTGTAGAAGATGGTAAGTCTTTTGTGAAGGATTTCGACCCAAACCGTCCTCAATTCCCCCTGATATATTACTCGAAAAAAGATGATCAGTCTCAAGAATCCGCAAAAACTGATAAATCTTTTGTTGAAGATTCTAAATCGATGCTGTCAGAGGTTGAGAAAGCTTTTGTTAAAGTTGTTAACATATAGATTAAGCAATGTGCCGAATAAGTAGAGAATGGTATGGAAGAAAGTGGCCTCATATGTGGAGAGAATGGTATTGGAAAACTAGTCTGTAACTTGTGTTATGGTTGCTTCCATGCAGCACCCTTATGTCATAATAAAATTGTCCCCTGTTCAATTATATTTAGTCTCTCTTAAAGATTCAGATCGCTTCATATCAATCATTTGATAAAATTTTCTCTAGTAATTAACAGCATCCCTTGTTGGTAAAATTATTGTAAAATGAGAAGTTAATACCAACAGGATAAATAAAGGAATAAATTGAACAAAAAAATAAAACATTGTGTTGGGGTGAACTATACTACCTTAGAAGCAGATTCGTCCCGATTGTTGTAATCGCTTCACTGAATAATGCCATCAAGATTAACACTGTCTTTCTAAGAAATCGTACACCCGAAGTTTAGAGTGGACAATGGTGATATTGCTACTCTCAAAAACCAGAACTTTGAAAAGAAAAAATAAGCTTTGAAAAGCGGAGAAAACGTACAGTGTAAATAAATTTCTGAGGTGATTTCAAATGCTGAAAAATCTTAGTATTTATAAGCTGAATTCAGGAGCAGAAAATCGGATGATCAGACCCAATTTATGCAACCAAAATAGCTGTACTATTATCAACTGATACAACAACTTCTGTAACAGTAAAAATTCAGAACTAAAACAGTTTCAATTATATCTGGATTAATGCTGCAGTAAATTTTGATTTAACAATAGCCAATCGAAATTACAGCTGTGATGATGAGAGAAAAGAAACAGTAAAAGTATCAATTGATAGTAGCAGAAAAAGATCGATTGCAGAATCATCGAGGAATGATACCATGTTGAATCACCAAGAAAGGTGGCATAATACTAGGCTCTCCCCTACACCTTTGGCTATTGTTTGCTGCTATTCATAAGATTGTTGTAACCATGCATATGACCCTTTTGTCATTTCATCTGCAGGGTACACTGAAATATCAACAACCTCGGTTGTAGAGAATCCCCAGGTCAGCACCCTAACCGTAAAAGAGACTACATTACGGTTGCAATCGTTATTGTGATGTCAACCGATTGCAGATGTTTGTGGATGTTGTGATCGTTACAACATCATTTATTTCTTAAAAATGACTATGTTTTTATGTTTTGAAGGACCCGTACCAGTATCGTACCATTGTACCATTGTACCATTGTTTGTTATATATGTGTTACAACAAATTACCCACAGCAGTAAAGCATGGAGGGAGTTGATACAAGATCTTCATTGGTTGATTTTGAGTATGGTAGTTTATCTCTAATTCATTTACTGATTTTGAGTGATATCCATAATTGTGGCTTGGATGAGTAAACTATTGTTAAACATATGTTGTTTTAGGTGCTAAATGAACCTATAGGACCCGGTAAATAATCCTATTAGAAGCTACAGAATGATCATCCGACTATAAGACGTTGCTTTGTTGAGTCACTGACTATTAAAAGTTACAAAATAGTCACCCAACTATTCATATGTTACAAATTCGTCTTTTTTTGTTATAAAATTAATGGTAGTTTGAACTAAATGTTTACTTGTTGATTGAGATATGATAAATCTAATCCCAGAATCTTAAACGACTATCATATCTCAATAATCATGTTAACGTCCAGTTCAGACATTCGCTAATTTTTTTAACCGAAAAGGAAGAGTTTGGAACAAATAAATAGTCGGATAATCATTTTGTAACTTTTAATAGTCGAGACACTCAACAAAGCAACATACTATAATCAATGGATCATTTTATAACTTTTAATAATCAATGACTCAACAAATTAACACCTTAGAGTCGGAGACTATTTGTGTACTTCACCTTGAATAAATAAGTACAATAAGAAAGAAAGAAAATAAGTAGTACATAATTGATAATGCAAATAAAACATAAAGGAAATCTTTTGTAAATTCCAATTTTGATTAAAGTAAATCTTTGGAGATATTGATTAGTAAATTATTAAGATATTTTCGAATCAAACACTCACTGTTAATAATTAATGAAATTGGTGATGTGATAATTGAAACAATCATGAATTTTTTAATTACATATTAAATAATTGACATGGTATAAATTTAATATTTATAATATGATATTAAAAAATAATATTAAATTTATTTATATCTATTTTATTTTCAAATCAATGAACTTAATAAAAATTATTTTAATTAAAATTAATAATAAAACACAATTTTAGTTATAATTGAAGGGTCATATGAGATATCTCCTTATTTTAGCATGTCGTATCAACTTTTTTATGACAGATAATGGTGTAGTGTCCATTTTACAATAAAATTTAAAGTTTAATGTCCATTGGTAAACTTTTAAAAATTTGGCGTCTAAAAAATTATTTTGATATAATTTAATGTCCATTTTGAGATTTTATACTATAAAATTAATGATAAATACCAATAAAAAATACTCATTCTAGAATTTTTTTTTTGGAAAAGAAGGATTAGTGCCTAACTATGAAGTCAACTGAAGATATTGTTATGATTTTAATAAAAGATATAATCTTATAACATAATTTTAAAAGTTTATAATTTATGTTATAAAATTATAAAATAATTTACAATATCAATATATTACGCTATATGTAAAACCTGCAACATGAATTCTAGGTCTCTTTTCTCCATATTTTTGGAATCTTATCTAATCATATTATGTTATATACAAAAACATGGAAGATGAATGATTAAATAAAAGAAAATGCATATACAGTTAAGACCTTACAATTTTTGATCTGCCATGATTTCAATATGCTTGCCTTTAAATATAATATTACTAATGTATTATTTTTGTAATTAGAGTATTCACTGTTAGTATAAATAATTAGTTCTTATCTCTATCAACTATATTAGAAAATAAATCACACCTCATTAATAATTAAATTAAAATTTAACTTAGAACCCATTAAATGGTCTTACTGATTGAAGGAGTTATAATTCTTTTTTGAGATTCTAAATTTGAATAGTTGTAATTGTTAGGAATATATGCATTGTCAATGATTAATAAATATTATAAACATACATTATATTATAACCATTTTAAACTATTCAAAAAATTAACCTAATAAAAATTAAGGACGGAATTATAAAATTTTAAGAAATAAAAATAAATTATTAATAAAAATATAGAAATACTTAAATTATATGATAATTTAAAATTTAAAAAAAATATGTCAGGTCACCATTTGGCCTTTTTACTGAAATATCATCCTTAGACCCAATAATTACCTGTCAGGCACCCTCTCTCCAAATATTACCGATTTAGCACCCTTTCTGACACAGTAGCTATAAAGTGGGGATCACCATTCGCGCCTCCACGGGGTTCTATCTGAGCTGACACCCCATATGAGGAAGGCGCAGATTGCGATGTGCGCCTTCGTTGGGTTCTGACACGTATAGAAGGAGTGGATCATGATCCACGCCTTCTATTATGCACGTTGAATTATTGGGAATCCATTATTAACCGAGCCTGAAAACTCAGTTTTTAAACGCCCCCCTCCAATATAAATAACGCACCCTCTAAATGCAAACATCAGCACACCAAATTACTTGCTTATTCTCACTTCTATCAATTCCTTCTATCAAGCTAAGTAGATTTTGTTATTATTTTTATAAGGTAAATTTATTTTTTATTATATTATATTTATTTTTTATTTAATTATTTGAACAAATTTTATTGTACTAATTATTTTATATTATTTTTTACAGTTGTAAAATTGGAAAGCAGGATGATACCTTGAGATATTTTGCCGATACGATAACAATATGAAATTGTTTTATTTAAATTATTGTGAAAATTTTTAATTTTTTTTGGGTTAGTTTATATTTTAATTCATATACTATTTATTTAATTAGACATTTTCAACTATTGTTTTTTAAGATGTAAGACTCTCAATCTTTCAAACTCTCAAAATGATACGTATTAATGTTGTTGTTTACTATGATGAAGAAATTTGGGAAGATGAAACAGGCGTCGTCTTCGTATTAAATCATTCTGTCAGAATATCCTTCAAGAGAAACATCACTCTTGAGGAGCTTGTAACCACCATTTTTTTATTTTTTTGTTTTATGTTTTTATCATTATTTTATTATTTTATAAAAATATTAAAAAATGTAGTAGTTGGGGTGATTAATACACCAACCAACCACCTTGTACAAAACCCCTTTTTCCCCAAAAAAATTTAGAATGAAAAAAGGATTATTTGACTTTTTTCTCTCGATTTTTCTTTCTTTCTTTCTTTATTTTCTTTCTTTCTTTGCAGCCGTTCGTGGCATAGGGGGTGGTCATTGTTGAGCGGTGGCCTACGTGTGAGGGAGGTTGACTCACGGCCTAGCAATGCCGGATTTTGGAGGCCGGCGAGGGAGCCATTTCGACCTTAGTTTTTGGGTTGCCTCCGTGTAGGAAGAAAGGAGAGTAGGACGAAGGATAAGTCTAGTTGAGGATCGGTTCGGCCGTCGGTCGGAGTTCGAGTGTTTGCCGTTGTGTGGTCAAAGCATGGTGGTCGGCGTTGAGGCTCGTTTCTTAGCCTTCTCGGTCGCTGGATGGGGAAGAGAAAGAGTGAGATAGGAAGGGAGAGGGGAGTGTTTTTTTTGTCGTTCAATGAGTTCGAACGGTCTTACTCCAGTTATGGTAGGAGTCACCTGTTCAGGTACGGTGACCACCGGCCCGATAGCTGGCATGTGAGGGTCGGCGAGTGGTGGCCATGTATGTTGTTGAAGCTTGGTAAGCTTCTCGGCAGAGTTAAGTGAAATGAGGAGAATAGTTTGTGTTTAAAAAAAGGATAAATCACGTTTAGGTCCTCATACTTTAGGCACCAATTTATGTTTTAGTCACTAGTTTTGGGGTCAAATCGTAGTCCAGGTACCCCTATCTTTGTCGTGTTTTTGCATTTTTGTCACTGGAGCTTTCATTTCCAATTTATTGTACTTTTATCATTCTGTTTTATTTTATTTTAATTTGGTCACTATTATTATTTTGATTTATTCGAATCTAGTCACTGGTTTTTATGTTTATTCATTTTAGCCATTATTTGGATTCTGCTTCTAATTTTATTATGATTTGGATGTGATATTTGCAATTTATTGATTTTAGTCACTTTTTAATTTCTGATTTAGCTACTATTAGTTTATTTTTTACATTTTGGGTACTGTTTATTTTTTACTTAGCTACTAACCTTTATTTTCTTTCATTTTAGTCATTGTTATTTTATATTTATGCAATTAGGTCTTTGTTTTATGTTTATTTCATTTTTATTCTTTGTTTTAACTATTTTTATTTTTATTATTTGTTAGTTTATTTTTTAAATTTGGTTGATTAATTGCTTTGTTTCATGGTTTAATTTCTTATATTTAATTTTAAATTAGATTAACGCTCGAATCGAACTTAGAATTTAGGACGACACTCTAGTTTAATTAAGGAGCAATTCAAGTCGAGTTTTCGTATAAGATGCCCGATTACTCGAATCGATTGCTCGATTTTAAAATTAATTAATATTTAATATTTTCTAAAAAACTTTAAGTCTAATAATTTAGATAAAAATTAGCTTTTAAATTAGTCCTCAACTTTCAAATTTATTGATTTAGGTTCTTAAACTTTTAATCTCTTAGAACACAGTTTTTTTAGATCTTGACCTTTTAGTCCTCCAAACTTCAATTAGTATTTTTTAATATTGAGATAATTAAATAGGCTAAACAGAGCCTTCATTTTATCTTAGATTTCAAACTAGTCTTTTAATTTAGGGGATAATTCGAGTTGACCCTCGTGTAAATGCTCGAGGGACCATCTCGGTTATTCGATTCAATAATGGAGTAAAAATCAAATAAGGTTAATATCAGAACCTACATTTTTAGGTTTGAGCTTCTAGGTTCCTTTAATTTCATAATTTGACACATTGAGCTAGAAAAAGCCTTTAATTTACCTTAGTTTAATTAGGATTAAATAAAAAATTTTGATTATTTTCAAACCTAAGGTAATGTCCCCTTATTAGGGAATTAATAGTATATCTCCTAATCATGCTCAGGGGACGACTACTCGTGATTCCCGAAGAGTCGACATCCTTTTCAAAACTACATCACTATTTTCAAAATTAAGGCAATGTCTAGTTATTAGGCACAATAGCTGATCTCCCGCGTTTATGTTAGGGGGAAATGCTATCGACCTTAATAAACAAATTCCCTTTTTAAGTTTTTGCATCCATAATGATTTTTAAATTAAATAAAGATCGAACTCAAATTTTCTGATTTTAACTATAGGGTAATCAACTAGGTACCAATTTTTGGGCGCTTATGGGGGTGCCAATCCTTCCCCATGCATAACTGACTCCCGAACCTATTTCTGGACTTTCGTAAACCTTAAAACTCGATATTTTGATAAAAATAAAATGTTTTATTAAAATCACCCAATTTTTATGGTGTCCCAATCGCATCTTAAATGATTGGTGGCGACTCCTCACATTTTTGAAGATTCCATTCAATTAGTAAACCCTCGAGTCGGTATCGTTCTTTTTCCCGCCCGGGCAAAAAATGGTGTCGACAAAGTTGATCACTAAAATTTTAAAGAAGGTTCATATTGGAAGTACTAGAAGACTATCCTCACTTCAGTACAGATTTTGAACCGCAGTATTTTCGTTGACTTATACAACATTCGAAATCTCCAACGATGACGATGTTGCTATGATGGTTGATTTTCAGAAACAATATTCAGACGCTGATACACAGATGTATGTGACATTTGTTGAAGTGCTGCAGTTCGTGGTATATCGTTATACTCCTTCTATGGGCTGGCTCAGCAAGCTGATCGAGTTGACAACCCAACTCAAGTAATGTGTACTAATTTAGCTCGTTAATGGGAAATCCACATCATAGTGCCATCCCATCAAGTTCAATTGGGAGACATTCATTAATAACTTGTTACGATCTGTGCCGAGGTGGCTCCACAAATAATCCATATGGTAACATCGCTACCAGTTCAAGGGGAATGCATTCATCTGTCAATTTCTTTAACTTGAGTATGGAGATGCCCTCGATGCAACAATCTATGGTACGTATAAGTTGAAAATAACAAGGCATTCAATTAAACTAAAGGGATACCCTATTGAAGTTGATCAACCGACCTAAACAACGAAACTAATAAGGCTCCATACAAAGCTCTATGAAAATAAAAGGAAAAGGTTATCACCACCACCATCAAACACAAGAATAGGGGATGAATCAAGCTCAAACAAACATGATTCTTAAAAGAAGAAAAAAACAACACATTATTGAAAATTAAACTAAACTTTTTAAATAAAATAAGAAGAATGACAATATAGGTAAACTAACCAGTCATGGCTGCCAAATTAGAGATGAAATTGAGATTCAATGTTTTGACATTTCTAGATTTAATATTTGAGAGTTAATAAAAGGTTTGTGAGGAGGTGTGGGGGTGAAGTGTAACACCCAAATCTAGTAGGACCTAAAGACAGATGGATTAGAATGCCACTCGGATCAACGAAGTGTCTAACCTTAAATTTTTTCTTTAAAAGTAGTTGTAAAACATTTGATAAAAGTCTATCCATGGTAAATAAAATAAAATATAGTAATAAAGTTTTAAAAAATGGGGAGCTCCCAAAAAATACATATAATACAATACTAAGTTTAAATCAAAAAAGCGTTACGACTGAATATATAAGGGTCCATAAAAAGTACATGCCCTCTAATACAAATCAAGACATATTATGAGGATCTCTGCTGAGGTGGAATATCTGGTGAAGACAATGCTCCGGAACTGGTCACCTAAAAACCTACGCATGGAAACATATTCCATACACTGAGCTTACGAGCTCAGTGCCACAATAATAATTGTATTGTACTAAATGCATTCACTAAATAAGCTGGCTAGTGGCATGTTGTTATGAACTACTGAAATATGCATCATGTTACGGTTGAGGGTTCTGCATCTCGAAGCTCATACACCCCTCTAGCCTTTCTGAGATACCCTCGGGTATCTAGGATTAGATTTGGAACTACATCAGAAGCGTACACTCAACCAACATACTCTGTTGAATCTTAGAGCATTTGCACCCAATCGGCTACTAAAGTGCCTTATCACTGACTAGGATATCCAAATGAATTTTGTATTATGCTAAAGAGATTCAGTTTTCTTGACTGTTTCCTAAGCGTCAAACAAGGCTAGTTTTATGTATTCCTAGCTATTATTATCTCGAGATGTTCTAAAATTAGTTATTGTTCTCACTTATAATTTTATCTATTGTTATTATTATATTATTGGGCCCCTTAAGTCTAATACCTTAATCATTGGATTACTTATCCAAAATTGTCCATATGTATTGATACTAGACCCTTAGTATCGATACTGACCCCTGAGTATCGATACTCACCTTTTTGGTATCGATACCTATTGGCTGACATCGGCTGATAGAAAAGGGTGGTATTGTTACTCCTCTATGAGTATCAATACTCTAGTGTTATGATATTGGCATTGGCCTGAGTATCGATTCTAAATTTGGATTCGATGTTCTAATGGTATCGATACTCTACCTTTGGTATCGATACCATACATGACTAATGATACAAAAAATGCACACTGGAAAGTTGGTCTCGATACCAATCCTGTGAGTCTTGAAAATGAGACCCCAATATCAACACCCCCTAAATGAGTATCGATACTACTCATTCAAAACTCTTTTATTTTTGCCGCTCACAAGTACAATATCGGTATTGTTCTTTCAGTATCGATAATCATACCTAAAAATACCATGTTTTAGGCACGAAAAATGTTAACTTTTAATCTCAAACACCCTATTGAGGTTCCCAACTGTTATTAAAGTCTAATGTATGATTAGAGGGATCATAAAATGGATTTTTTACATACTGAAAACATCAAAAGATGCAGACTACCATGAACAAGCTTCATAACTCATGCAACCTACCAAAACTTATCTAATGATCTACATATGGAAGAGTTGAGTTAGAAGTTTGTAACTTGATGTCCTACTGCTGAAATCAAAGAATTGAGTTACTACATGGATTTTGGAGGTTAAGAAGGATTAATAACACCTTCTATGGTCATATTTTTTGCAAAAATATGTTGATTTCCTGGAAGTCACTAAACCCTACTAAAACCCATGCTTTGGTTATCATAGCCAAAACTTGTGTTTGAGGGATTAAATGGAAGCTTGGGGTAAATAGATTTCAAAACTTACATTGCAATTCTTCATCAGGGCTTACAAACTATAAAGTTTTGATCTTTACTAAGGCTTGATGAAGAAGAGGGTAAATGAAGAAGAAGGCATCTTGAGATCATAAACAATTAAGGGATTTCAACCTTTGAAATTCTAAATGGTAAAATTTCTCTTTTGATCCTTCATCCTAAGGTTAAAAATGTTTCATTTTTACACAATTAAGCCCCAAACCAAGCCTAACTCAATTTTCAAGTGGACCAAGTTCTCTTACAAGGTTAATGGGTTTGTCTAAACACATTCAGGTTAGCTTAAACTACTACCCAATATTTGGGGCATTACAACTCTCCCCTCCTAGAAAGAAATTTTGTCTTCAAAATTTACATAGATAGAAAAAGTGAGGATGCTAAAGCTACATGTCTTTTTCGGTTTGCCAAGTTGCTTCCTCAACATCGTGGTTTCTCCATAGCACATTCACTAGAGGAATCCTTTTATTTCTTAGCTCCTTTACATCTCTTGCTAAGATCCTGGGTTATTTCCTCCATGAAGTTCATGTCTGGGATGCCCTTGATCTATTTTAGGGGTATGCCATGAGAAGGATCTAATCAATATCTTCTGAGCATAGATACATAGAAGACATTTTGGATGCGCTCAAACTCAGTGGTAAGGTTAACCTGTGAGCCAGTAGTCCGACCTTCTCTAGTACCTCGTAAAGTCTTATGAAGTGCGGAGTAAACTTTCCCTTACATCTGAAGTGAAGCACTTTCATCTATGGGAAACCTTAAGGAATACCTTATCTCCTCTACTATGAACTCTATAACTTTACTTTTCAGGTCTGCGTAAGACCTCTGTCTATGCGAAGCCGTCTTTAGTTGGTTCTGATTCAACCAAACTTTCTCCTCTGTTTCTCTTATCAAGTCTGGACCTATTATCTTAGCCTCACTGAGTTTTGTCTAACATAACAGAGTCCTACATATATTCCCATATAAGGCCTCATATAGAGTCATCTAAATGTTCAACTGAAAACTTTTGTTATAGTAAAACTCTACTAAAGGCAAGTTGTCCTCCCAACTACCCTCAAGATCAATAATGGTGCATCAAAGCATGTCTTATAGGATCTGAATAACACATTCTTACTGACCATCTGTCTGAGGATGGAAAGTTGTTCTGAAGTGTAGTTTGGTACCTAAGGATTAATAAAGGGCTTTCTAGAAGCGAGAAGTAAATCTAGGATTTCTGTCTGATATGATGGAATTTGATGCCCCGTGTAGCCTCACTGTCTCATGGATGTACAACTGAGCTAACCACTCTAAGGTATAGTCTATTCGAACTAGAACAAATAGGATGATTTGGTTAAGTTGTCTGCTATGACCCAAACTGTATCATATCTCTGTTTGGTTATTAGTAACCCGATCACAAAGTCTATGGTCACCCTGTATCATTTCCACTGAGGTATCTGAACTGGATGGAGTAACCTGAGGGAACCTGGTGTTCCACTTTAACCTGTTGACACACTAAACATCGAGTAACAAAATATGACACTTCATTTTTATGTCCAACCACCAATACGACTAACGATGCTCCTAATACATCTTACTACTACCTATGTGAACTGAGAGTGGACTGCAATGCACCTCTTGGAGAATCTTACTGTATAACTAAGCATCTTTGGGTAGGCATAATCAACTCCTAAAATACAACACATCTTCCCCACATAACTCAAAGCCTGGTACGTCACCTTGGTGAAACTGATCCATCTGAACCCCTAATCGATCATCTGAACTCTATAGTCTCTTAGTCTCACCTAATAATTTTGGTTTGACACGCAACTAGGCTAACATTATGTTTTCACTCGTTAAACTTAAATGTTCTAGGACAGCTTACAACTCTATTATTGACTTCCTACTTATGGTATCAACCACTATATTAACCTTTCCTAGGTCGTAGTCAATCACACAGTCATAGTCTTTAAGCAACTCGACCCACCTATATTGTCTGAGGTTTAATTCATTTTAAATGAGTATATACTTGAGGCTTTTATGACTGGTGAAAATATTGCACTTCTCACCAAAAAGGTAGTGACGCCAGATCTTCAAGGCAAACACCACAATTGCTAGTTGAAAGTCATTGGTGGGGTAATTTTTCTTGTGAGTTTTAAGCTGGTGAAATACATAACCTACCACTTACCGTTCTGTATCAACACATATCCAAGACAATTCAACAAGGCATCACTAAAAATTGTGAATCTTTACTTAACTCTGGTTGGGTCCACACTGCTTCTCATCCCAAATAAAGAAGACTCCTTTCTAAAGCAGTTTGGTTAGCAAAGCAATTATCATCAAGAAACCCTAAATAAATCGACAATAGTAAACGATTAGAGATAAAAAACTATGCCCCTCTGACACATTATTAGGTGGCTCTCACTTAATTATTGGCCTGAATTTTTTGGGGGTCGACTCGAATACCATCGACTAACACAAGATGACTCAAGAATGAAACATCAAGAAGCTAAAACTCCCACTTCCCAAACTTGACATACAACTGTTTGAGTAGAAGACTCGGTTCATCAAGTATATGAATGTCGCTGGGGCATTGGTGAGTCGAAACGGCATTACTAAGAACTCATAATGATCGTATCTTGTTCTAAAAGTTGTCTTCCCTACATCTGTATCCTTGACTTTCAACAGGTAGTAGCCTGACCGCAACTCAATTTTAGAGAATATGTATGCTCTTCTAAGCTGGTCAAAGAGGTCATCTATCGTAGAAAATGGATAATAATTCTTGATGATCAGCTTGTTCAACTGTTTGTAGTCGATACATAGCCTCATCTACCCATCTTCCTTATTAACAAACAAGACTAACTTTCCCCATAAAGATATCCTCGGTTGAATGAACCCCTTCTCTGGAAACTCTTGAATCTAGGCTTTGAACTCTTTCAACTATGTCGGAGCCATGCGGTAGGGAAAAATGGACTCCAGATCTGAACCCATTATTACTTATATGCCAAACTCTATTTCAGGCTCGGGCAGTAAAATCGATAATTCTTTGGGAACATTTCGTTAAGTGTTGAAATTGAAATTCGGGTTTCGACCACACCAACCAAGAAGGTTTCACTGGGCTTTTATAGCTAAACTCTTAGACTGGCCTGGTGTCCCACTCTACATTACAAACTTGGTACCATTGTCTGCTCTGGGCTTAAGCTTCCTGTCCTTTCACTTCAAACTGGAGTCATGCTTGGTTAATAAATACATATAAAAAATCATGTTGAATTCTATGAAGGATAACTCTATCAAATTTTCTAGGAAAGTCTGACCCTGAATTTCTATTGGACATCGCCTATGAATCTTGTCCACCAAGACATTTAAACCTAAGGGACTTGATACTCGAACACCTATCTTTAGGTCCTCTACTGGAATTTCTATTTCATGAACTACGTTAGAGCATATGTAGGAGTGGGTGGAGCCAATAACTATCAATACAGTAATTTGAATAGAAAATACTATGAATATACCTGATATCACGTCTACTGCATCACACTCCTCATGGGCTCTCATCGCATACTGTTTGGCTACTATCGACTTTGGACCAACCATTGATCTGGCTGCCCCCTTCTGTTATCTAGAAGTGGTACTACCACCTCTTACTGGTCCTTGACCCCTCTACATTAATTATGATGACCTCTGATTCGCTGTTGGTGGTACACCCTAAATCCTTGGCCAATCTCTGACAAAATGATCTAAGGAGTCACAACTAAATCAATCCCTCAAACTCTGCTGGCACGACTCTAGGTGCCTCCTCCCACACTGCGCTCAAACTAGATGAGTGAAGACTCTGGTCATCTCACTGGAACTAGCCCAAAAATCTAGTATCAAGGGTCTCCTTCAAGACTCATATCTGCCCCTGGGATTGGAACTTTGATTGATTCTCCTGGATTGAACAGCTAGGGGTCTCCAAGAACCCTGAATATTTTTGGCCCTCTTGACTGAAGTTTGTTTTGATCTTGCTGGTTTTGAAGCTCTCCTAGTCTTCGTTATCGCCTCATTGGACTGCCTGACCCTCTTACTCAGAACTCTCTCAATTACCTTTGTCTGGAAATATAGCTTGACAAAAACACTATGAGGGTCAGTTGTAAGGTGTGATAGAATGTCAAGGTGCAAACCCTCTCTAAATCTATGAAAGTGGTTCTCTTATAAAGAAACCAACCCTAGAGCATATCTACTCAATCTAAGGAATTCAATCTCGTACTCTATCAGAGTCCGGTCCCACTAAGCTAAGTATACAAGTCCCTCAGATCATCTGTATGAACCTCTTCTATGTGTTTATGTTTGAACTCAAAGAGAAACTACTCCCATGGTAGTCTCTTTGGATGCATAGCAAAATCTATCGTCTCTCACAAATCTATGGCGTCACCCTTGCGTAGGACGGTATAGTTGTCGGAGGGTGTGAAAAGTCTCTCGGAGCCAATGGTCTGCTGCTATGGGATCACCATCCCCTAAATTGTGAAAATTTGAGGTCTTATATCTATAGAGCCTCTCTACTAGAGACTCTTGGGGTACTACTGATGTCTGAGCTAGGGGTACTAGTGGGGGAGATGGTACAACTGAGGTATTGGGAAAGGATCTAGCGATTTACCTAAGTACGAAGGTGATGTCCCTGGAAAAGGTCGTCTCCTCAACCCCCACGCCTACTGGTATCCCCTGTTGGTCTGAATCTGGGACAAACTCGATGACTGCAAAGGATGCATGACTTTCATCCCTACCATCTTAATTGTATTTTGGCTCGTCTGGTGTAGGTTTTCTCTGAAATTAAAAAGAAATGAAGGTCATTATCGTCATTCTAATCATTGTAATACTCTTGACTCTCTAGAGGCATGTACATGTATAGACGCTAAATGAATCTAACTCGCAGGATTAGAATGCCACTAAATGCATCACCCAATTCTAATACGAATCGAACACCAACGGATTAGAATGCCACACGAGACCACTAAAGTGGCTAAACCTAAAATTTTTCTTTAAAAATGGTTGTAAAACATCTGATAAAAATCCGTCAATAGTAAATAAAATAAAAAATGGAAATAAAGTTTACAAATAAAGTGGAGCTCCCCAAATAACTAAATAATATAATACTAAGTTTAAATCTTCCATAAATAGTACATGCGCTCTAGTATAAATCAATACGTACTCTGAGGATCTCTGTTGAGCTGGAATATCTGGCGACGATAACGTTCCTAAACTGGTCACCTAATAATCAACACATGAAAACACATTCAACATGCTGAGCTTACGAGCTCAATACCACACTAATAATCGTAATATACTACATGTATTCACTAAATAAGTTGGCTAGTGGCATAGGTTTGAATACATGTAAGATGTTGTTATGAACTAATGAAATAGGCATCATGGTACGACTAAGAGTTCTACATCTCAAAGATCACACACCCCTCTAGCCTTTCTAAGATACCCTTTAGTATATGGGTGAGATCTGGTAATGTACACCCAGCCATATTACTCTGTCAAGTATTGGGGTATTTGTGCCCAGTCGACTACTAAAGTGCCTTGGCACTGACTGGGATATCCAATTGACTGTCGTATTCTGCTAAAGAGACTCAGGTGTCCTAGTAGTTTCCTTAGCGCCAAACAAGGCAAGGTTTAAGTATTCATAACTGTTATTATTTCTAGCTGTTCTAAAACTAATTATTGTTCTCACTTGTAGTTTTATTTGCTGTTATTATGATATTATTGTGCCCCTTAAGTCTAATAGCATAATCATTGGATTACTTATCTAAAACTATTTGTTGGTGTCAATATTGACCCCTAAGTATCAATACTAACCCATGAGTATCAATACCCACCTTTTCATTATTGATACCTACTGAATGATATGGGCTAATACGGGAGGGCTATATCGATACTCCTGGATGAGTATTGATACTCTAGTTTTGTGGTATCGATACTGGCCTAAGTATCGATACCAAATTTAGGATCGATGTTCTAAAAAATACTTCAGTATCGATATCCCTACTTGAGTATTGGTACTTTACCCTTAGTATCGATACCCTACATGAGTACCGATACCAAAATTGCATATTAAGAAATTGGTCTCGAGACCAATCCTACAAGTCTAAAAAACTAGACCTCAGTATTAACGCTCCCTGAATGAGTATCAATGCTACTCACTCAAACCTTTCTTGTTTTTGCCCCTCGCAAGAACAATATTGGTATTGTTCTTCCAATACTGATACTGGTGCCCAGAAATGTCTTTTATTGGGCACGAAAAATGCCAACGTTCAATCCAAACACCCTATTATGGTTCCTAACTGTTATTAAAGTATTATGTATGATTAGAGGGATCATAAAAGGGCTTTTTTACATGTTAAACACATCAAAAGATGCAAGCTACAATGAACAAGCTTCACAAATCATGCAACCTACCAAAACTTATCTAATGACCTACTTGTGGTAGAGTTGAGTTAGACGTGTATAATCTGATGTCCTAAGCTGTTAAAACTCCCAAAGGCTCAACCAAGAGTTAGCTTCACTTTTCCCTTAGCCTTGGAGCTTTCTCCAACTTCCCTCGCTAAAACAAATCAAAGAATTGAGTTACTAGACGAATTTTGGGGGTTAAAAAGGATTAAGAACACCTCATATTGTCTTATTCTCCAAAAAAGTGTTGATTTCCTGGAAATCACTAAACCCCACTAAAACCCATGTTTGGTTATCATAGCCAAAACTTGTGTTTGAGGGCTTGAATGGAAGCTTGGGGTGAATAGATTTCGAAACTTACCTTGTAATTCTTGATTGAGGCTTGCAAACTACAAAGTTTTGATCTTTGCTAAGGCTTGGTGAAGAAGAAGGCAAATGGGAATAAGAAAAACTATGGTGTAGGGGAAAAGAGGAAAAAACAAACGTGATATCATCAACAATTGAGGGATTTTAGCCTTTGAAATTCTAAATGGTGAAATTCTTTTTTGGTCCTTCATCCTAAGATTAAAAATGCACCCTTTTTAAGCAATTGGCCCCAAACCAAGCCCAATTAAATTTCAAAATCTATCCAAAATGATAAATCTTTTGTCAAGGATTTTGATCCAAACCATCCTCAATTCCCTCTTATATACTACTCGAAAAAAGATAGCCAATTTGAGGAGCCTATATAAACTGATAAATCTTTTGTAAAAGATTTCAACCTAACCCGTCCTCAATTCCCTCTAATATACTACTAGAAAAAAAGATGATCAATCTCATGAGTCTACAGAAAATGATAAATCTTTTGTGAAAAATTTCGACCCAAACCATCCTCAGTTCCCCTTGATATATTATGCGAATAAAGATGGCTAGTCTCAGGAGCATGTTGATAATGATAAATCATTTGTCAAAGATTTAGACACAAACCGTCCTCAATTCCCCTTGATATATTATGAGAATAAAGATGGCCAATCTCAGGAGCATGTTGAAAATGATAAATCATTTGTCAAAGATTTCGATCCAAACCATCCTCAATTATCTTTGATATATTACTCCAAAAAGGATAGTCAATCGCATGAGCCTGTAGAAGATGGTAAGTCTTTTGTGAAGAATTTTGACCAAACAGTCCTCAATTCCCCCTGATATATTACTCGAAAAAAGATGGTCAGTCTCAAGAATCTGCAAAAACTGAGAAATGTTTTGTTGAAGATTCTAAATCGTCGTTGTCAGAGGTTGAGAAAGATTTTGCTAAGGTTGTTAACATATAGATTAAGCAATGTGCCGAGTAAGTAGAGAGCTTCAATGGAAGAAAATGGCTTCATATATGGAGAGAATGGTATGGAAAACTAGTCTGTAACTTGTGTTTTGGTTACTTCCATGTATCACCCTTATGTCATTTCACCTTAGGCTATTGTTTGCTGGCATTCATAAGATTCTTGAACCATGCATATGAACCTTTTGTCATTTCACCTACAGGGTACTCTGAAATATCAACAACCTCGGTTGTAGAGAATCCCCAGGTCAACACCTTAACCGTAAAAGATACCAAATTACGTTGGAATCGTTATTGTGGTGTCAATAGTTTGCAGATGTTGTGGACATTACAATGTCATTTATTTCTAAATAAAGACTACGTTTTTATGCTTTGAAGGACCCATGCCAGTATCGTACCATCGTACCATTGTGCGTTGTTTGTTGTATGTGTTACAACAAATTACCCACGACAGTAAAGCATGGAGGGAGTTGATTCAAGATCTTCATTGGTTGATTTTGAGTATGGTAGTTTATCTCTAATTCATTGATTGATTTCGAGTGATATGCATGATTGTGGCCTGGATGAATAATCATTGTTAAACATTTGTTGTTTAGGTGCTAAATGAACCCATATGACCCCGTAAATAAACCTATTAGAAGTTACAGAATTGTCCTATGACTATAAGACGTTGTTTTGTTGAGTCCCTAACTATTAAAAGTTACAAAATAGTCACTCACTATTCATATGTTATAAACTTGTCTTTTTCTGTAAAAAATTAATAACAGTCTAGGTTGAATGTTAACTTGTTGATTTCGATATGATAAAATATAATCACATAATCTTAAACAACTATTATATCTCAATCATCATGTTAACGTCCAGTTCAGACCGTCGCTATTTTTTTTTACAAAAAAGGAAGAGTTTGGAACAAATAAACAGTCGGATAATCATTTTGTAACTTTTAATACTCAAGGTAGTCAACAAAGCAACATCCAATAATAAAGGGATCATTTTATAACTTTTAATAGTCAGTGACTCAACAAAATAACAACTTAAAGTCGGAACTATTTGTGTACTTTAACTTGAATAAATATGTACAATAAGAAAGAAAGAAAATAAGTAGTACATCATTGATAATGCAAATAAAACATAAAGGAAATCTTTTGTAAATTCCAATTTTGATTATAGTAAATCTGTCACACCTCAAATTAGGGCCTAATTTTAAAAAAATCTTAGGACTAAATTGAAAATTTTTAACTAAATTTGGGGGTCAAAGTGAAATTTTGATTAAATTTGGATCCAAATTCAGAAAGTATAAAAATAAAGGACCTATAGAGTAATTTTACCATTTTTCTTTTTAGGGAATATAAAATTAAGTTTCCTCATTTGGAAACCCCATTCTGTCTCTCCAAGCTCTCTTTTTTAGCAACAAACTTTAATCGTCGTTTCGTCGTCGATCGTTGCTCGTCTTCGACACCTCCCGCACCATCATATTCCTTACGTCATCCCGAGTCCATCGATGTCCATCTTCTCTCCGTTGATGTCGGCTTGTGAGGGGGTGAGAAGATAAAGTTTCCAACGTTTCAAAATCGAACTCTCCGCCGTTCACCGCTGTGAACCAAGCTTGGTAAGTGTTTTAAATCCCTTTAAAACGTACGCAGGAATTTTTTGGACCCTTAGAGACCCTGTAAGTTCCCCTATACGTTGTCCCTGCATGTGGAGAAATCCCACCGTTTGGTGGGTTGTTTGAATTTGGGTCAACCCGACCCGTCCCGCCTGTCCGACCCAACCCGTGTCCAACCTGATCCGACCCGACCCGAATCATACCAGTCAACCGTTGAGTGTTGACCATTAATCGTTGACTGCTGACTGATAACTGATAACTGATAACCGTTGACCGAGAACCAATCAATGATATTTATTTTGTTCTCGAGATTTGAAATATATTAAATAAGTTTCATATAAGTGAAATGGATTATAATTTGGACACACACACGTAATAAGCACTTGTAAGTTGAATATGTTCGAAATAACAAATATAATTCATATGGTAATTTAATAAGTCAAGATAAAAGTGTAAGTATTTTAATAATGATCTTTCTTATATTTTATTGATATCTTTTCTCTATATATAGCTCAACTCATGTTGCAGCCAAGATATCCCTCAAAAGTGAAGCGAAGACAATTGGCTTTCTCTGTAATCATGGCATCTTTTCTTTCTTTTTTTGCATTGTTTTGCATTCTTTTGGTAAAAGTTATAATCTTATAATATAATTTTAAAAGTTTATAATTTATGTTATAAAATTATAAAATAATTTACAATATAAATATGTTACAATATATATAAAACATGCAACATAGTCCGAGCTGACGCCCCGTACGGGGAAGGCGCAGATCGCCATTTGCGCCTTCGCAGGGTTCTGACACGCACAGAAGGTGTGGATCATGATTCACGCCTTCCATTATGCACGTTGAATTATTGGGACTCCATTATTAAACGAACCAGAAAACTCGGGTTTTAAACACTCCCTCTCCCCTATAAATAACGCACCCTCTGAATGCAAACATCACCACACCAAAATTACATGCTTATTCTCACTTCTATCAATTCCTTCTATCAAGCTAAGTAGATTTTGTTATTGTTTTTATAAGGTAATTTTTATTTTATTTTATTATATTTATTTTATATTTAATTATTTGAACAAATTTTTTTGTACTAATTATTTTATATTATTTTTTGCGATTGTAAAATTGGAAAGATGGATCATACCTCGAGATATTTTTCCGATATGATAACAATATGAAATGTTGTTATTCAAATTATTGTGAAAATTTTTAAATTTTTGTGGGTTAGTTTATATTTTAATTCATATACTATTTATTTAATTAGGTGTATTTCAGCTATTGTCTTTGTAGATATAAGACTCAATCTTTCAAACTCTCAAAATGACGCGTATTAATGTTATTGTTTACTATGATGGAGAAATTCGGGAAGATGAAACAGGCATCGTCTTCGCATAAAAACATTCTGTTAGAATGTCTTGAAGAGAAACATCACTCTTGAGGAGCTTGTAACGCCATTTTTTATCATTATTTTATTATTTTATAAAAAATATAAAAAATATAGTAGTTGGGGTTATTAGTACCCCAGCCAAACACCTTGTACAAAGCCTCCCTTTTCCCCGAAAATTTTCAAATGAAAAAAAGGATTCTTTGACTTTTTTCTCTCGATTTTTTTGCTTTCTTTTTTATTTTTTCCTTTTTTTTTGCAGTCGTTCGTGGTATAGGGTGTAACACTCATCTCCTGAATACCTTTCCGTATACGAGATATAGATGTCACATAACCTTTAAAACAATTCCTCATTTGTAAACCAGTAAAATTTTGTTTATTTTTTATAAAACATTTTAATTTACTAATAATAAAACATGCATTAAACTTAAATAGACAAACAAAAAGAGTTTTTCAAACATATCATTGTTTTACATTAGTTAAATTCAAATTCTTTTCAGAACGTTTTTACCAAACCTATTACATGCCAACTAAATACATCAAAAGTAAACATGAATGTCGTACTGTTACCGACGAGGCGATACTTGCTTGGTGATGTCTGATGATCTCCTTACTCCGATTGTATCAAAAACTATGTGTGAAATCAACACACGTTATGTAATTCCCTAGTGAGGCATAAATAACCACAAGCAAACTTATAAATATGAGTATAACATAACACTTCTAATATCGAGTAACTTTTTTAATTTATTATAAACCTTATAAA
Organism: Hibiscus syriacus; assembly: GCF_006381635.1. Lineage (NCBI taxonomy): Eukaryota > Viridiplantae > Streptophyta > Magnoliopsida > Malvales > Malvaceae > Hibiscus > Hibiscus syriacus. Next base: position 3,007,499 of record NW_024062882.1, on the reverse strand, counting down.
TTTGCAACCTTAGTGATAATACGGTAAATACCCACTTTCTAGTCATTTTCATTTTATTAAGATGGACACTTAGTTCCAATATGGTAGTTCATCAACTCATGATGAATTTCGTGGTTTTCACACATAGTACATGTACGATTGTTCATCAACTCATGATAAATTCCATGAATTATACACATAGTGCCTGTACGGTTGTTCATCAACTCATGATGAATTCAGTGATTTGTACACATAGTGCATGTACGGTTGTTTATCAACTCATGATGAATTTCGTGAATTGCACATATAGTGTATGTACAGTTGTTCAACAAAACATGATGAATTCCATTAATTGCACACATAGTGCCTGTACGGTTGTTTATCTACACATGATGAATTCCGTGAATTGCACATATAGTGCCTGTACGGTTGTTCATCAACTCATGATGAATTCTGTGAATTGCACACATAGTGTCTGTAGTACACATAGTACTGATATACAATTACAACATACACTTTTAACACATATATTAATAACTCTTAATGTACATAATAAATGCACTCACCTAACTTGCTTTGCTATCGTATCCAAAACGAAAAGCTGATTACTCAGATACTTTGTCTTTGCCCTTTGTTTTACTTGACTCAGGAACTTGATTTCGATATACTCGATCACCCATTAAAGCACGCACAATATCAGTTGTTAGTATATTTCCTAACAATTATACTTAAACAATACTCAAGAGTACTATTATTATATTTTCTATAACAATCTCAGCCTATCTTCACATTTCTGGCTCATTAGTATCGATACCCCTACCATGATAGCGATACTACTATACTATGGTACTGATAGTCTATTACGATACTCATACCATTTTTACATTCTGTGATCAATGGTATCAATATCTTCCTCATAGTATCAATACCCTTCTCTCAGTATCAATTCTGATTGCATCAGTATCGATACCACTAAGCTGATTTCTTCCAATTTTAAGCCTATAGTATCGATATTGTTCCACCAGTACCAATACTCGTACCCAGATTTTCCAATTCTTAGCTCGATTCTTCCCCATATTTGGTCAAACTTCCTTACGTTTACACCCAACAATACTATTAAACACTTCATTACTTATCTCTACTAATTTTCCCTTATTTAGCTTCTTAAAACATCTCAAATCTCCCAAGAACTTTTGAATCTAAGAATCACACCACTTTTTCTAACATGTTCTTAATCTCATCCAATGCTTCTAATATCTTATTTACGTATTCGACAAGTAAAAAATACTAATAAACATCAGTGAAAACACATATTATAACATAACACTCAAAACCCTATTTTCTTGAATATCAAATATCTCATCCATCTTTTAGCTTTGATCCTATTTAATCCTTTCTTAAGTTTCTATCACACTTAATGCTTCAAAAACCAACCAAAACAAAAGAATTAACTAGAAAATTGAAATATCGCCTTTAGCTATGGAGGAGAGATTTCCACGTGAAAGAAAGAAGACGAAAAGAGTTGACTTAAGCTAACTCACTTTTTCCCTTATTTCTTTACTTTAGTACCTTATAAAGCATGAATTTTAAATTCTTTTTATTCCAAATGACCAAAATTTCCTTTTAATCATCTATTGTTACAATTTAGTCTAAACCACTAATCCAAATCATTTCTCATCTTTTATCATTTTATCACTTTAATCATCAAGTTTTAAATTTTTTCAATAAAGTCACTAATTCGATATTTGGGGCATTACAATTCTCCCCTTAAGAAAATTCATCCTCGAATTTAAAAAAGTACCTAAAACGAAGAGGTATGGAAACTACTTTCTCATATCCTCCTCTCTTTCCCAAGTAGATTCTTCTACTTTATGCTTCTGCCAAAGCACTTTAACCAATGGAATCCTTTTGTTACGCAATTCCTTGGTTTCCTTAGCCAAGATCCGCATTGGTTCCTCCTCATAAGTTAAATCTGGTCGGATCTCTATTTCTTCAGGAGTGATAACATGAGATGGATATGATATGTACCTCCTAAGCATTGATACATGAAAAACATTGTGGATCTTGCCCATAACCAGAGGCAGAGCTAACTGATAAGCTACTAGTCCGACCCTTTTCAAGATCTCATAAGGTCCAATGAATCTCGGACTCAGCTTTCCTTTTTGTCCAAAACGTAATACCTTCTTCCAAGGCAATACTTTCAAAAATATTGTCTCCCTCTTGAAATTTAATTTCCTTTCTTTTTAAATCAGTATAATATTTTTGGCGATCGAAGGCTATCTTAAGATTACTTTGGATAATTTTCACTTTTTCCTCTATTTCTTTCATCAGATCCAGACCAACTAGGTCTCGATCTTTTAGTTCAAACCAATTTAATGGTGTTCTGCACTTCCTCCCATATAAAGCTTCATACGATGCCATCTTAATACTCGATTGGTAACTATTGTTATATACAAATTCCGCTAAAGGAAAATACCTTTCCCATGATCCCATAAACTCAATCATACATGCCCTTAGCATGTCCTCTAGTATCCGAATAATTCGCTCTGACTTCCCATCTGTTTACGGATGAAAAGATGTATTAAAGTTCAATCGAGTACCCAATGCCACATGTAAAGACTTCCAGAATATTAAAGTAAACCTTGGGTCTCGATCGAACACTATCGATATCAGTACTCCATGCAGTTTAACAATCTCTTTTATAGACAACTCTGCATATTATCTATCGAGTAGTCTACTTGAAACTGGAATAAAATAAGCCGTCTTGGTCAATCTATCCACTATTACCCATATCGAGTCCTTTTTATTTGGTGAAAAAGGTAGGCCCGAAACAAAATCCATTGTAACTCACTCTCACTTCCATTCTGGGATAGATATTGGTTGTAGTAATCCGGAAGGCACTTAATGTTCAGCTTTCACTTGCTGACATGTTAAACATTTTGACACAAACTTCGTTACAACTCTTTTCATACTAGGCCACCAGTAACGACTCTTCAAGTCATGATACATCTTATTCCCAACTGGGTGCATCGTCAAAAGGTTATAATATGCCTCGCAAAGAATATCTTTCCTCAATTTCTCATCATCGGGAATACAAAGTCTTCTACGATAATATAAACATCCATTATCCCTCATTTCAAAATCATTGGCCTCTTCTTTTTCTATTTGCGCCAATCTCATCAAGCATTTCTCATATCAACCTTGCGGCTCTTTTACCCAATCCAAAAGCATTGAGTTTAACTTTAATTCAAAAATCAAAGCACCATCTTTCTTTAAAGATAGACATACATCTAAAGCCCTTAAAGTGGTAAAAGTCTTTCGATTGAGCGCATCGGCTACCACATTAGCCTTTCCTGGATGATACTAAATAACTAAATCATAATCTTTTAAGAGCTCAACCCATTTTCTCTTTCTCAAATTCAACTCTTTATGAGTTAGCAAGTACTTTAAACTCTTGTGATCCATGTAAACATGGTAATGCTCCCGTACAAATAATGGCGCTAAATTTTCAAAGCAAACACTATGGTTGCCAATTCTAAATCATGTGTTGGGTAATTCCTCTCATGATTCTTTAACTGTCTTGAAGAATAAGCCAAGACTTTCCCCTCTTGCATCAGCACACATCCCAATCCATTATGGGATGCATAATTGAAAACGACATAATCCTTACCTGACTCAGGTTGAACAAGCATTGGGGCCTATATTACTATTCTCTTTAGCAATTCGAAATGTTCTTGGCATTTTTCCGTCCAAACAAAAGGTACATCTTTTTTTAAAAAAACTTAGTTAGTGGTAGAACTAACATTGAGAAGTTCTTCACAAACCGCCTATAGTACCAAGCAAGCCCCAAGAAACTTTGAACTTCATAAACATTCTTTGGGGATTGCCAATCCACTATGGCTTGAATCTTTTTGGGATCTACTCTTATGCCTTATACAGAAACTATATGACCAAAGAAAGCAATCTCAGTAAACCAAAATTTGCATTTGGACAGTTTCGTATACAACTCTTTTTCACGAAGTATCTGAAGAACCACTCGAAGATGAGCATCAAGTTCTTCCCTTGACTTGGAATATACCCAAATATTATCTATAAATACTACCAAAAATTGATCCAAGTACGGTTGGAATACTCTGTTCATTAAGTCCATAAATACTGCAAGAATATTAGTCAATCCAAACAACATTACCACAAATTCAAAGTGTTCATACTGAGTCTGAAAAGTCATCTTGGGAATATCCTCATTTTCGATCTTTAATTGATGGTACCCCAACCTCATATCTATCTTAGAGAACACTATTGTGCCATTCAATTGATCAAATAGGTCATCAATCATCAGAAGATGATACTTGTTCTTTATCGTTTCTTTGTTTAATTGATGATAGTCAATACATAACATCATAGACTTGCCCTTTTTTCAGAAATAGATCAAGTGCTCCCCAAGGAGAAACACTGGGTCTGATAAATCCTTTATCAAGTAGCTCTTGCAACTATGCTTTTAATGTCTCTGGATCCATTGAAACAGGTTTGGTGCCCGGGTAAACCTCAATCCTGAATTATACTTCACGATCTAGAGGTAAACCCGATAACTCTTTCGAAAATACATCTGGAAACTCCTTAACTATGTGAATATCATGTAACCTCACTTTCGACACTCGAGTATCTATCAGATTAGCGAGAAAAGCTACACATCCTTTCGATATCATTTTTCTTGCTGTCATGACTGATATCACATTGGAGTGAGATTTCACCTCTTGCCAATCACTACTATTTCGGAGCCTTCCGCATCCTTAAAAAATAATCACTTCTTGCGACAATCCACCCATCCATGATGTGGAGACAACCAATCCATGCCTAAAATAATTTCAAACTTGCAAAAAGGCAACTCCATCAAGTTGGTCGAAAACACAATCCCTTGAATCTTAATTAGACATTTTCTACACACCCGTGTTACCCTTGCACTATGACCCATATGGTTTATTGCTACCATTTCACAAAAAATTGGTTCTAAAGGAATTCTTCTAGTTCTAACCAACTTTTTACTAATAAATGAATGTGTAGAACCAGGGTCAACAAGAACAAAAACAGGCTCATCAAAAAGGTGGAATGTACATGTTATGATCTCTGGATCATCCCGATCTTTACTCATCTTTATGTTATAAATTCGGGCTACCCCCCGAGTCTTTCGTCTTTGGCTAGCATCATTTTGACTGCCTGATCTTCCTCTGCTTCTACTAGGGGCTGCAATTGATCGCTCAGATTGTACTGATCTATCCCCGAACCTCTACGGATAATTCTGAGCATAGTAACCCATTTGTCCAGAAACACTGGGTGTGATAAATCCTTTATCAAGTAGCTCTTGCAACTATGCTTTTAATGTCTCCGGATCCATTGAAACAGGTTTGGTGCCCGGGTAAACCTCAATCCTGAATTATACTTCACGATTTAGAGGTAAACCCGATAACTCTTTCGAAAATACATATTGAAACTCCTTAACTATGTGAATATCATGTAACCTCACTTTCGACACTCGAGTATCTATCAGATTAGCGAGAAAAGCTACACATCCTTTCGATATCATTTTTCTTGCTGTCATGACTGATATCACATTGGAGTGAGATTTCACTTCTTGCCAATCACTACTATTTCGGAGCCTTCCGCATCCTTAAAAATAATCACTTCTTGCGACAATCCACCCATCCATGATGTGGAGACAACCAATCCATGCCTAAAATAATTTCAAACTTGCAAAAAGGCAACTCCATCAAGTTGGCCGAAAACACAATCCCTTGAATCTTAATTAGACATTTTCTACACACCCGTGTTACCCTTGCACTATGACCCATAGGGTTTATTGCTACCATTTCACAAAAAATTGGTTCTAAAGGAATTCTTCTAGTTCTAACCAACTTTGTACTAATAAATGAATGTGTAGAACCAGGGTCAACTAGAACAAAAACAGGCTCATCAAAAAGGTGGAATGTGCATGTTATGATCTCTGGATCATCCCGATCTTTACTCATCTTTATGTTATAAAATTCGGGCTACCCCCCGAGTCTTTCGTCTTTGGCTAGCATCATTTTGACTGCCTGATCTTCCTCTGCTTCTACTAGGGGCTGCAATTGATCGCTCAGATTGTACTGATCTATCCCCGAACCTCTATGGATAATTCTGAGCATAGTAACCCATTTCTCCACAAACAAAACAAGCGCCAGAAATCACTCTACATATTCCTCAATGAAATCTACCATAGGTTTGACATTGATTACATCTTTCTCCATAAGCTATACCCGAGCTAACAACAATAAATTGGGATTATTTAATTTTCTGAGAAGCTGCAGCAGAATCAACTCTATCTGTATATTGGGAACCTGAGACCTTGCCTCTTTTAGCATGGTGTGAAGATGAAGACATTCCAATCCTTTTAACCACTTGCAAACTCTGTTCTGTTGCTAGAGTTTCCTCTTGAGCTCTTTCAATAGCCTTAGCTCTATTAATAACTTCTTGCAGGCTAGTCAAGTTTAAGGCTAACATCATCTCTTTCAACTTAGGCCTCAAACCCTCAATAAACCAATCTCGTCGAGCTTTATCATTAGGAACCACCTCGGTAGCATAACGGCTGAGCTTATTGTATTCAGCCTCATACTTATGCACCGTTCGATTGCTTTGTTTCAAGTTAAGAAACGTCAACAACATTGACCTCATAAATTATTACCCGATACACTTGATCTTGAACTCATCTTGGAAGAATGCGAGTTCACTAGTTCGGGAATCGTCGTATTTGTCCACCACACCCAAGATAATCCTCGGAGTAACAATACAGCTCCACCCAATTTTTCATGATTGGAGCACTGTAGTCTTTTTAATATCATCATAATATCTTCAAACATAAATTCGCATCCATCGGACCTTCACCTTTTTCTCCCCAAAACTCCAGAGCTCCCAAACTTTTTAACTCATTAGGGATTAACATTCGCGGTACTGAATGAGTAGGGGGGAGTTTTAAGAGGTTGGAACCTTAATAAAATAGCATCGAGATCTTGCATAAAAGCTCCAACCTCCGGAACATGCATACCCTGAGGTGTCGATGCACTGCCGTTCTCAGATGGAATCAGATGTTCACTATTCTCTTCATAACTTTCACTACCCGATCCATCACTACTCTCTCGTCCAGTCACTCTTCTCGAATTAGTAGAATCCGACATCTAGTATAACATACATAAAGAGAGTACTTAAGTTAGTAAGGAAAGACATCTATCATTTTCTTTCTATACCCTATCAATAACTTGAAATCTTAGTGGCATGTAAACTCTTTTTACATCAAAACACACTTGATTTTGGTCGAGAATCGGCTAAACCTATAGCTCTAGTACCAATAAATGTAACACCTATCTCCCGTATACATTTCTGTATACGAGATACAAATGTCACATCACTTTTAAAACAATTCCTCATTTGTAAACCAATAAAATTGTTTCTTTTTATAAAATGTTTTAATTTACTAATAATAAAACATGAATTAAACTTGAATAGACAAATAAAAAGAGTTGTTCAAACACTTCATTGTTTTACATTAGTTAAATTCAAATGGGTTTCAGAATATTTTTCCCAAACCTATTACATGCCAACTAAATAAATCAAAAGTAGACATGAATGTCGTACTGTCGCAACCGTCTTTCGGTTGGGCCACAAAAATTGGCTTCAACTTGAAATAATTGGGTTGGGAGTCACCGCCGACCATTTTAAAATGAATTTAGGTGGGTCGGACACCATCTTACATGATCTGTGTTTTTACCAGAAATGTGTCGGGTTCGGAGTCGGTTACGGTCAAGGAAGGATTAGCACCCTTGAACCGCCCTTTCGGTACCAATTAATTTGCCGGTTGTCTTAGTTGCGAAAATTCGAAATTTAAATTAAGATTTAACGGACCCGATTTCAATTGATTGAATTGAAAAGCGTACTCTTAAAGCAGTCAATAAATGTGTTAGAAAAAAGGTAATAAAAACTAAAAAAATAGAAAACTAATGAAATAGAGAAGATAAAATAAAATGAATAAAAGAAAGACAAAGAAAAGAATAATAATAAAATAACGATAACAAGTAAATTAAATAAAAATAAAGAAACGAAAAGAAAAATAAATAAATAAATAAATAAAAGACATAAAAAATAAAGTCCATAAAAGAAAATGAAATAAATAAAATACTAGAAAATAACAGTGAAAATAATATATACATAGTAAATAAATAAATAAATGCAAAAAATATAAAATAAAATTAAATAAAGAAAATAGATATAAGATAAACAAAATGTTAATATATATATATATAATAAATAAAAACATAAAAAATAGTATATATATATATATAAATTAATAAAACAGATAATGATAATTAACATATATATGTAATCTAAAAAAATATATACTAAAGTAAAAAAGAAAATGAATAAAATGTAAAAAAAATATTACATGAAAAAAAGAAAAGAAAAATAACAAAACAATTAAATAAATTGAGTAACAAGGGAAATGTGTATATAAATAAAGTTAAATAAATAATAATAATAATTAAAACGTAAATGTAAGGGACCGAATCAAAAGGAAAAACAAATTGATGGGTAAATTTTGAAGCAAAAAAATTGATTTAGGGGGAGAATTAAATATTTAAAAAACATGAACACGCCTCGGGGGTAGATCTATGTTCGAAACTTTGAAACCCCACCCCTTTTTTATCATCGGCGCAAGTCACGTTTTGGGTTATTATAACCAAATCTCAAGAAAAATAACATGCACATGCGAGAAATGAACGAATCAATATAAGAAAGATGTTACCTTTTATTTCCTTTTCGAATCATTTACAATAGCTTTGCCTTTGTATTTTTCGTGTTTTCCTCTATATTTTGTATGTAAATCGTGTGTTACAATAGTGAGTTACAATGACTATTTATAATGAAAAAAACTAGCTATTTTTAGAATCCTATTAATAATAGAATCCTAATGCAACTAGACTACTTGCTCGATTGTTGCATGTTTGTTGGTGTGGTTGTTGTTTTAAAAGATATGGTGGTGGAAGATTCCTTCTAGGAGAGGAACTCTTGCTAGTTCTATCTTTGGGGGAAAAATAAAAATAAGAAAATGGGTGTCTACAGCTAGCCCTCTTTGTCCTTTTTCGTGGAACGAAAAATAGGACAAAGATAAAAAGACACAAATTTTTGTTCAGTGGAGTTGAAGAATAACTCCCTGTTGAATTGAGTTGCGTATGACTCATTCGTCGTGAAGTCGAGTTCATCTTGAAATGATATGGAATTGAAGTCGTAGTTCAGAATTTGAATCAGGACGTGGCTTCTCATTACCCTTCGGTATTCTTCTTGGATCGTAATCGAACTAAAAAATCTTCGTTAACAGAAAGCTTTTCTTGACTTAAGTTATGCTGCTTGAAAATGGATGCTTGTCACTAAGGCACGATTAACCCAGGTCCTCTTCTCGACTTGAAAACCTCGACTGCAACCGGAAAGTAGTGTGATTGATGTGTCATCGAGCTGAATGGAATCAAACTTGTCAATTTTGTTGGCAGATAGCCCTTCTTGCCTTGAGCTATGCTGTAAATTTGATTTGCCTCTGAGTTGAATGTAATCGAGCTCGAAGGTATTTGATGACAGATAACCCTTCTTGCCTTGAGTTATGCTGCAAATTATGTGCCTTGGAGCTAAGCGTAGTCGAACTCGAAGGTCTTTATTGACAGATAACCCTTCTTTGAGTTGGATATCCTTTGTCGTGAAGTTGAAATCCAATCTAGAGATGGATGTTGCTTGTGTGCACGATTCCCTTCATCGTGAAGTTGAAACTGCGGGTGGCCCATTCGTCGTGAAGTTGACCCTGGTAATTAGATATCCTTCATCGTGAAGTTGAAATCCAAGTAGGTAGTATTGTTCCAAGTCTAATATCCTCCGTCGTGAAGTTGAAATTTGCTCTGGAACTAGGAAATTGTTTGTTGACAGCCAGCCGTCCCTTCACTGTGAAGTTGAGCTTGTGTTGTCTTGAGTTCAATATCCTTCGCTTTGAAGTTGAAATTAACTCTGAATGAAACTGGAAAGTTATTTGTTGACAATCAGTCGCCCCTTCGTTGTGAAGTTGAGCTTGTGTTGTCTTGAGTCCAATATCCATCGCTGTGAAGTTAAAATTGGCTCTGAAACTGGGAAGCCCCTTAGTCGTGAAGTTGAGCCTTAAATGACACGATATCCTCCATCGTGGAGTTAAAATCATGGATGTGTGGGTACGATATCCTCTGTCGTGGAGTTGAAATCGCGGATGGCCCATTCATTATAAAGTTGAGCCTTGACTTGAATATCCTTCGTCGTGACATTGAAATTGTGGATGTCCCCTTTTATTGTGAAGTTTGGCTTCGAGTTAGATATCCTCCGTCGTGAAGTTGAAATCTACTCTCGAGCAAATTGTGTCGCTTTGAGTTCAATATCGTTCACCGCGAAGTTGAAATTGACTCTAGCTAAAACCTAAAAAAGTTATGCATATATGTGATGCTATGTATGCAATACTCTTAGGTGTGCCTAAAATGCATATGCAACATATGTTATTTTGGGGCTCTGGAGAGAAATCTCGATCTGCGGTTGCCTGTCTGGAATCTTGATTCTTGAATCTTTAAGTTCTGGTCCCTGATCTTGAATTCTTCAAATGTTCAAATATGATGTGCACGTTCTATTTTTGATTTGATCATTCGGAAGATCTGATCCTTCGCATCTAGATTTTGAATCCCCGAAGATGCCCCAATATTCGATGTTGAATATAAAAAATGCCCCAACATTTAATGTTGAATCTTCAAAAGTGCCCCTATTATTCCTCATTTCTTGCTTCAACATTAATTCTAAGCATGTCATTTACCAAGATACACTCTAGAGAGATTGTCTTGTTTAAAAAAATGTTTTTCTTTCTCTTTTATTTTCAAAGTTTTGAAAATATCAATTAAAAGAGTTTCGAAAAATGTTTAATCAAAAGTTTTGAAAATATTGCCCCTTTTACAGTTTTACAATTGAGACAAATTATATAAATAGAGTTCATTGGATATCAAAGAATTAATTACATTGTTAATCCTTCAATAAATTATAGCTATTTGACACGTGTCAAGATCAAAGCTATTTTTGGGAAATGGTTAAGTAAGGAAAGGATAAAAAAGTCTCAGGTTATTGTGTTTGGTCAAAGGTTTGGCATTTTTGTTTATTTGATGCTCAAAGGTTTGATGGGGTAGCTTGTATGCTCCTCTACTGGAAGTGTTCTCCGACTCCCAGCTTTCATGGTCATGTTCGGATTGTACGATACCTTATAAAGGAATTTGTACGATCACCTCAGCTGCCCAATTTTTATATTCGAGCCGCCTTTTCAGGTTTTCAACTCGAACCCTCCTTTAGTTTCAAGACGTCATTCAGAATTTACGTATTGAACCCCCCCTTTGTTATTTTCTCTATCATGCATTAATTACACTATTTTTTTCAAATAAAGATTAATCCTGATGGGCGGGATGAAATCTGAATATAGTCTCTTATGTTCAGAATTTCATGTATGATTAGAAGGGACTTTTAAGGCATGTAATGTAGGCCATGGTTCATGGTTATGAAAGAAAAGGATAAATAGGCCCAAACAAGTATTTCAGGGTATTGAACCAATGATCAATTCATTCTGATGTGTTCAATCCTTTCTTGCCCAATTTGAATTTGCTCGTATGTGTTTCTCTTGACTTTCTCTAGATGTTCCATGATCTTCGATTGAAGTGGTTCTGGAGTGATTGTGCTTGATCAATTTCATAATTTGAATCTCGATGCATTATTTGAATCGAGTGAATCTTTGCGTATGTGTCTTATATTCTTTTTCTTCACTTTTTCCTTTGTTTTTGTTTCTCTTTTTCCTTTTTATTCTGATTGGATCTTTGCACTTGGCATTTGGTATCTCCTTTGGATTAACGTCTTCACTCATGTGAGCAGATTTCTTCCACCTTGCCCCCCAGTGTGGAGGGTGATCCTTGGTTAGGGTTGAATTAGAAGAAAAATACTATAGGCTCAAAAGGGGACACAAGGGATATATATTTTCTCCTGTTGTGAAGGGATAAAGAAAGAAAGCCGTTCATTATTTCATACATGGAAGTTTTCACAGAATAGGTATCCCCAGGGGGATAGATTTTTAGGATTAATTTTATTCACATGAAAACAATGTAATTAATGCATGATAGAATTATTTCGAGTGAATTCTTCTTTCTTCTTCTTGCTCCCAACATGTCTCAATGTTCAGGCTCCCTGCGAGATGCCCCAAGTTGTGTCTTAGAAGAATGCTCATGTTCAAATGAATAACTCAATGTCTTGGGTTTTAATGGCATAAAAATGTCAATTTTGAGTCTAAAAAGACAATGATGTGACTTTATCGACTCAAAGAAAGGTATGCTATGAAAAAGTTTCAAAGGGGGGTAATGTCAAAATCTGGTCTTTTGGTAATTACCATGAACTATTTTAGGTAAAGAATCAAGGTATTTTATTTTGATATTTGAGACAGGATAAGAAAGGTCTAGTCTTGACATATGTTAAAAATCTATAATTCTTGAAGAATTAAAAGAATCCTTAATTCATTTAATATTCGAAGAACTAAAGGTTAAAATTTGTTCAATTGCTCCACCTTAGAAAGTAACATAAATTCATTTGTTTAAAAGATTAAGAAAAAGATCAAACACGTGTTTAAACAAAACAATCCTCTAAGTGCAAATGATATATGCAATGCCCTCTTCTTCGGCTGTCCATGCTCCTGAATCCATCAGGTTTTAGATCTTGCGTTTCAGCGCCTTATAGTTCTCAGAGGAATGTTTGGAGCATCCTATGTGCCAACTGTAAACAGCTTCAACATCGTAGCACTTAGGATATGTGAACTCTTTTCTCAGATCATCCTGGCAGGCTTAGTCATACAACCAGCTGATCAGGCTCCCACTGTACTGATTTCAGTTTTTTTCTTTTGTTAAAATCTTGCTTACATGCGGTGGCATGTGGTTAAGACTACTTCATTGAATCTTCCATGAATAAATTTTAATGTTTATGAAAATACTTAAAAATGAAATGTAGATGCAAAATGCATGAAATGTTCGAGGCATTGATCCAAAAACATCTCTGTTATTATAAATAATCTTTATTGGGACAAAAGTGTTTTATCTTTTAAGAGACAATAAACATATTTAAAGGTACATCCGGACTAAATCCTCTAGACCCTGAAACAAGTTGACTAGTCTTCTGCCTTCGTTGAACCTGTTCTATAACAGAAACGCCATTGAAATCCTCCATTAAAGGGATTATCTGAAGTTCATTGAATTTGTCGACAATGGCTTCTAATTCATCTATCGTTCTGTCATCTTGTTCTTGTTGTCTTTGAATGGACTCTCGAGGTTAGTAACCTTTTTTCTCGTCTTGCCCCTGCCACCTTTGTCAACCTATTTTTGAAAAGTTAACTTTTGATGTATTCGATTGTGGGAACCACATCTTCTTGATCGAATGTGACATATAGTTGCCTTGCAGATTGTCCTCCTTTTCTTTCTAAGTCTTTTTTGACCATAGTCGGACCCCTGCGTTCTTCATCTCTTGTATTACAACCCCTTTGTCCATTAATGCAAATTATTTATGGTTAACGAACATGTTTTTTTGGTGGATCAACACCACTTTTAAATGATGCAAATGATGAAAATAAAAGAGAACAAGAATGAAAAGAGTTAGTGAGGTAAATCAAAACAATAATGAAAATGAAAAGTCCTACCCCACATAATATCTACCTCACATGCTTATTATTCCTACCCGGACATGATCTCTATCCCGCATGCTAAATTCAAACAAATCCTAACCACATATTTTTCTAATTCGCATGCTTTGAACAGAAAGTAAAACAGGAAGTAAAATCACAACAGCCTAGGGTTTGGAATGAGGTTTTGGGGTGGGCTCTAATTCCCTGTACTCTCTCGATTTAGGTTCTAAAAAAAGGTACTCGAGTTCTCCTTGCTGGTTCCCCCTTGGGCTTGCCAGACCCTTAGTCCTAAACCATCACAGGCTTCTATGGACTAAGTTAAACTCGAGAGGACACATTCCCTTATGCCTGTGCGGTGAATAATTCACACGAAGACATAAAGAGTATGAATCCCGAAGGCTACTTGCTAGGCCTGTGCGGTGAATAAATTCACACGAAGGCGTCATTTTCACCCCTAATTAAATAGGGTTCGGAGCTCGACAATAGAGCCTTAGATGAAAACTTTTTCAAAAATCTGAAACAATTGAAAAAACGTCAGTACAACTATTTACTTAAAAAATAATCAAAGGTAAATAATTTGAATCGAATAAATAATTGGGCTTCGACTTGAAATAATTGGGTTGGGAATCGTCACCGACCATTTTAAAACGACTTTAGGTGGGTCGGACACTATCTTACATGATATGCGTTTTTACCAGAAATGTGTCGGTTCGGGAGTCGGTTACGGTCAAGGAAGGATTAGCACCCTTGAACCGCCCTTTCGGTACCAATTAATTTATCGGTTGTCTTAGTTGCGAAAATTCGGAATTTAAATTAAGATTTAACAGACCCGATTCAAATTACTTACAATTGATTGAATTGAAAGCGTACTCTTAAAAAAGTCAATAAACGTGTTAGAAAAAAAGGTAATAAAAACTAACAAAATAGAAAACTAATGAAATAGAAAAGGTAAAATAAAACGAATAAAAGAAAGACAAAGAAAAGAATAATAATAAAATAACGATAACAAGTAAATTAAATAAAATAAAGAAATGAAAATAAAAATAAATAAATAAATAAATAAAATAAAAGACATAAAAAATAAAGTCCATAAAAGCAAATGAAATAAATAAAATACTAGAAAATAACGGTGAAAATAATATATACATAGTAAATAAATAAATAAATAAATGCAAAAAAAATATAAAATAAAATTAAATAAAAAAATAGATATAAGATAAACAAAATGTTAATATATATATATATATATATATATAAAATAAATAAAAACATAAAAAATAGTAAATATATATATAAATTAATAAAACAGATAATGAAAATTAACATATATATGTAATCTAAAAAAATATATATACTAAAGTAAAAAAGAAAATGCATAAAATGTAAAAAAAATATTACATGAAAAAAATAACAAAACAATTAAATAAAATGAGTAACAAGAGAAATGTGTGTATAAATAAAGTTAAATAAAAAAATAATAATAATTAAAACGTAAATATAAGGGACCGAATCAAAAGGAAAAACAAATCGATGGGCAAATTTAGAAGCAAAAAAATTGATTTAGGGGGGAGAGTTAAATATTTAAAAACATGAACACGCCTCGGGGGTAGATCTAGGTTCGAAACTTCGAAACCCCACCCTTTTTTGTAATCGTCGCAACCCACGTTTTGGGTTATTCGAACCAAATCTCAAGAAAAATAACATGAACATGCGTGAAATGAACGAATCAATATAAGAAAGATGTTACCTTTTATTTCCTTTTCGAATCGTTTATAATAGTTTCACCTTTGTATTTTTCGTGCTTTCCTCTGTATTTTGTATGTAAATCGTGTGTTACAATAGTGAGTTAGAATGACTATTTATAATGAAAAAAACTAGCTATTTTTATAATCCTATTAACAATAGAATCCTAATGTAAGTAGACTCCTTGCTCGGTTGTTGCATGTTTGTTGGTGTGGTTGTTGTTTTAAAAGATGGTGGTGGAAGAGTCCTTCTAGGAGAGGAACTCTTACTAGTTCTATCTTTGGGGAAAAAATAAAAATAAGAAAATGGGTGTCTACACGTACTGTTACCGACGAGGCGATACTTGCTTGGTGATGTCCGATGATCTCCTTACTCCGATTGTATCAAAAACTACGTGTGAAATCAACACACGCTAAGTAATTCCTTAGTGAGGCATAAATAACCATAAGAAAAATAAGCAAACTTATAAATATGAGTACAACTTAACAATTATAATATCGAGTAACTCTTTTAATGTATTATAAACCTTATAAATTTGCAATGTTAGTGCTAATACTGTAAGTACCCACTTTCTAGTCATTTTCATTTTATTAAGATGCATACTTAGTGCATGTACGGTTGTTCATCAACTCATGATGAATTCCATGAATTGCACACATAGTGCCTCTACGGTTGTTCATCAACTCATGATGAATTCCGTGATTTGAACACATAGTGATTGTACGATTGTTCGTCAACTCATAATGAGTTCCGTGCATTACACACATAGTGTATGTAATGTTGTTCATCAACACAAGATGAATTCCGTGAATTGTACCCATAGTGCCTATACGGTTGTTCATCAACACATGATGAATTCCATGAATTACACACATGGTGCTTGTACGGTTGTTCATAAACTCATGATGAATTCCATGAATTGCACACATGGTGCTTGTACGGTTATTCATCAACTCATGATGAATTCCGTGAATTGCACACATAGTTCATGTAGTACACATAGTACTGATATACAATTACAACATACACTTTAACAACATATATTTAAAACTATTAATGTATATAATGCCTCGCCATCGTATCCAAAACACAAAGCTAATTACTCAGGTACTTTGCCTTTGCCCTTCGTTTTACTTGACTCGGGAACTTGATTTTGATCTACTAAATCACCAATTAAAGACACCTATAATATCAATTGTTAGTATATTTCCTAACAATTATACTTAAACAATACTCAAGAGTACTATTATTATATTTTCTATAACAATCTCAGCCTATCTTCACATTTCTAGCTCATTAGTATCGATACCCCTACCATTGTATCGATACTACTATACTATGGTACTGATACTCTATTACAGTATCGATATCATTTTTGCATTATGTGATTAATGGTATTGATACCTTCCTCATAGTATCGATACTACTCATCTGATTTCTTCCAATTTTAAGCCTATAGTATCGGTATTGTTCTACTAGTACCGATACTCGTACCCAGATTTTCCATTTCTTAGCCTGACTCTTCCCCAAATTTGGTCAAACTTCTTTATGTTTACACCCAACAATACTATTAAAATTTTCTTTACTTATCTATATTAATTTTCCCTCATTTAGCTTCTTAAACATCTCAAATCTCCCAAGAGCATTTGAATCTAAGAATTACACCACTTTTTCTAACATGTTCTTAATCCCATCCAATGCTTCTAATTTCTTATTTATGTATTCGACAAGTTAAAAATACTAATAAATAGCAAAGACTCATATTCTAACATAATACTCAAAAACCCATTTTCTTTCATCTTAAATATCTCATTCATCTCTTAGTTTTGATCTAATTTAATCCTTCCTTAAGTTTCTATCATACTTAATGCTTCAAAACCCAACCAAAAACAAAAGAATAAACTAGCAAATTGAAATCTCACCTTTAGTTGTGGATGAGAGCTTTCCGCATGAAAGAAAGATGAAGAAAAGAGTTGACTTAAGCTAACTCATTTTTTCCCTTATTTATTTACTTTAATAACTTATAAAGAATGAATTTTATATTTCTTTTATTCCAAATGACCAAAATGTCCTTTTAGTCATCCCTTGTTACAATTTAGTCTAAACCGCTAATCCAAATCATTTCTCATCTTTTATCATTTAATCACATTAATCCTTAAGTTTTAAATTTTATCAATAAAGTCCCTAATTTGATATTTGGGGCATTAATAGGGGTGGCCATTGTTGAGCGTTGACTGACGTGTGAGAGAGGCTGGCTAATTGCTGAGCAGTGCCAGATGTTGGTGGCCGACGTGGAGCCATTTCGACCTTAGTTTTTTGTTTGCCTCCGTGTAGGAAGAGAGGAGAGTAGGAATAAGGATAAGTCTAGTTTTTTGGTCGTTCAATGAGTTCGGCCGGTCCTACTCCGGTTATGGTAGGGGTCACCAGTTCATGTACGGTGACCATCAGCCCAGTAATAGGCATCTGAGAGCCAGCGAGCGGTGTCTGAGTAAGTTGTTGAAGCTTGGTAAGCTTCTCAACAGAGTTACGTGAAATAAGGAGAATAATTTTTGTTTTAAAAAAAGATAAATCACGCTTAGGTCCTCATACTTTAGGTGCAAATTTACGTTTTAGTCACTAGTTTTAGGGTCAAATCGCAGTCCAAATTCCCCTATCTTTGCCTTGTTTTTGCATTTTGGTCACTGCACCTTTCGTTTCTAATTTATTGCACTTTTATCATTTTGTTTTATTTTATTTTAATTTAGTCACTATTTTTATTCTGATTTGCTCGAATTTAGTCATTGATTTTTACGTTTATTCATTTTAGCCACTGTTTGGATTATGCATCTTATTTTATTATGATTTGGATGTGATATCTGCAATTTATTCATTTTAGTCACTTTTTAATTTCTAATTTAGCTACTATTATTTTAATTTTTGCATTTTGGCCACTGTTTATTTCTAATTTAGCTACTAATCTTTATTTTCTTTCATTTTAGTCATTATTATTTTATATTTATGCAATTAAGTCCTTATTTTTTTGTTAATTTCATTTTTATTCTCTGTTTTTACTATTTTTATTTTTTTTTATTTGTTAGTTTATTTTTTAATTCAATTGATTAATTGCATTGTTTCATGGTTTAATTTCTTAAATTAGATTAACGATCGAATCGAACTTAGAATTTAGGACATCACTCTAGTTTAATTAGGGAGCTAATCGAGTTGAGTTTTTGCATAAGATGCTCGATTACTCGAATAGATTGCTCGATTTTAAAATTTATTAAATAATAATATTTTCTAAAAAAAACTTTAAGTTTATTAATTTAGATAAAAATTATCTTTTAATTTAGTCTTCAACTTTTGAATTTAATTATTTAGGTCCTTAAGCTTTTAGTCTATTATAACACAATTTTTTAGATCTTGACATATTAGTCCCCCAAACTTCGAGTAGTCTTTTTAAAATTGACATAGTTAAATAGGTTAAATAGAGCCTCCATTTTATCTTAGATTTCAAACTAGTCTTTTAATTTAGGGTATAATTCGAGTCGGCCCTCGCGTAAATGCTTAAGAGACCATCTCGGTTATTCGAATCAATAATGGAGTAAAAATCAAATAAGGTCAATATTAAAACTACATTTTTAGGTGTGAGCTTCTAGGTTCCTTTAATTTCATAATTTGATACCTTGAGCTAGAAAAAGCGTTTAATTTACCTTAGCTTAATTAGGATTAAATAAAATTTTGTTTGATTGCATTTTATTTTCAAACCTAAGGTAATGTCCCCTTATTATGGAATTAATAGTATATCTCCCGTAATCATGCTCAGGTGGTGACTACTGGTGATTCCCGAAATAAGTCAACATCCTTTTCAAAACTGCATCATGATTTTTAAAATTAAGGCAATGTATGGTTATTTGGCACAATAACTGATCTCTCGCGTTTATGCTAGGGGCGAATGCTATCGGTCCTAATAAACGAATACCCTTTTTAACTTTTTGCATCCGTGATGATTTTTAAATTAAATAAAGATCGAACTCAAATTTCTCGATTTTAAATATAGGGTAATCAACTAGGTACCAATTTTTGGGCGCTTGAATCCTTCCCCCAAGCATAACTGACTCTCGTACCAGATTTCTGGATTTTCGCACACCTTAAAACTTGATATTTTGATAAAAATAAAATCTCACATTTTTTAAGATTCTTTTCAAATAGTAAACCCTCGAGTTGGCATCGGTCTTTTCCTCGCCTAGGCAAAAAACAGTGTCGACAGTTTGGCACCTCTGCTAGGTACGTTTTGTTTTTAAAACAACTTGAGAGTCAAGCCACGAGTTGTTTGCCCTATATTTAGGACTCTGAAAATTATGAGTTCGATCTTATTTTAGTTTATAGTTCATTATGATTTCCAAAAGAAAAAAGAGATTTTCTCTCTGGTTAATGCTTACACTTCCGTGAATTTATTTAAGACTGTTGCATATTATAGCTCTAAACCCGAGGTCCAAACCGGTTTACCTAAGTAGGGAGAAACGTCACACTTCACGAGGATCATTGGGCTTCCTTGTGTGGGTATGATAAAGTATCTTTATTAAGCATCCTAAGTTGCATATCTAGATATCAGTTCTGTTAGACGCGTTTAGCAGTGTGATCTCCTAAGCAGAATTCGATTCGCAAGTCTGTAATTTGCCAGAATCAGGGGCAACCTTAGCATGTTATAAATATGGCTTGGGAACCTTTGTTAGAACCTAACCTCATATAGAGAATTTAGTAAACATACCCTTCTATAGCCATGTAGACAACCTAGGAGAACTAGAACGTATGTGGTTAAGATTATTAATTTTCTTTGTATACTTTATTTTTCAGTCTCAACTTTAAGTCAAATTTAATTATTGTTGCTAAGATTACATTTCTTTAACTAATCATTTCAACTAACTTGATTCTTTTTATTTTTACTAATATTGATTTCCTTTTGTATGCTCTTATTGCATTTTTGCATGAACATGACATATCATTCAAAGGTATTGATCTCTTAAATAATTGATCATTTAGAAGGTTTCTGAAAAACAATGCCACATCAATGCCTTTTGCTATGATCTTTAGAAATTTGAAGATGCTCTACGTAGATCGAGTAGCATCAAGGGAGAGTCTACCTACTGATAATTTGGATATATACCTGCTAAGGTAACAAGTTGGATTCAAGAAGGTTCTATGCTGAAGCCAACAGTTGAAGATCACAAACTCACTCGAAAGATTTCTGAAAATAGGAGATGAAGTAGAAGCTTTGAAAATGATGTAGTTCCAGATGCTCGCAGGAGCTAGGCAACTTACAGATGGACCATATCTTCACATCCCCGGTGTACCTAGCCATTATCGGTTTTTCAAGAATTGTTCGAGGAGTAGTTACTTTTGGGAACAATTCCTTGTTGCATTTGCCTCTCGCATTTTGTACTCTCATTTTTGCATCTTTGCATTTTTACATTAGTATATATACATTGTACATTACATGGTATATGTGGCGTCTCAACGTGCATGAATCACGGATCTGGGGAATAACATGCGAAAAGTCCCATGATAAAAGTTTTGAGGTAAGAAGAAGTCACCCCATTCGTTCCTAGAAAAGAATTGAGAGCTATAGACATGATGTTAGCATCGTATGAAGTTCGAGGCACATCATCGAGATCCATGGGTCACTAAGAAGCAGTGCCTAGATTTAATTAACCCAGGAGCATAAACATTTAATAATGAGATATCCTTGTGCGAACAAAAAAATTCTTTTACCCACCGTGAAGCCTTATGGCACCGGTTTTGTCCTGTTTGAACGTTTTTATCTTATTTCTTGGTTTTTTCAATAAATATTTTGTCAATTGAACTTATGGTTTTTAGGTTATAAGAAATAAATCAAGTTTTAATCTTGTAATTCTTTGAATATCAAATGAATTAAAAGTTTTTACTACTTCATTAATAATGGATCTTTGACAAGTGGCAGGATTAGACCTTCCATACCCCATTCAAAGTCGAAAGAACCATTGTTCGGTTCCTTACCCGAAATAACACACATTTACTCCCAAAAGACAAAACCTGACATCACTTCCCTCTGAAACCAAAACTTGTACTTTTACCTTCACATACATAAATAACCTTTACATAACATTACCCTTTTTAGAATTACATCTTTAAGGTCATACATTTTCCTTCCTAGACAGAGAACTAACATTTATTTCCCATCCTTGATAAATCTTGGGGGCATAACGAGAACCTTTCCTGGAAAAAGACAAGATGAAGTGTTAAATCAAGTTTTTGCAAGAAAATCTGAATAATTGGGGCATAGTAGGAGCAAATAGAAGAAGAAGAAGTAAAGTTAATCATTGAAATAATTCTATCATGAATTAATTACATTGTTTTCATGTAAATAATGTTAATCCTGAATACTCGTCCCCCTGGGATACCTCTTTTACAAATACTTTCATAATGAAATGATGAACGACTTTGTTTTATTTATCCTTTCATATATATATATATATATATCCCTTGTTATCCCCTTTTAATCCTATAGTATGTTTTTCTTTTGATTCAACCCAAACCAAGGATCACCCTCCACGTTGGGGGGCAAAGGTGAAGGGCATCTGCTCGCATGAGTGAAGATCATCAATCCAGATTTCGCTACAGAAACAAGCCATGATAAAATAAAGTGAGAAATAACAATATATCACTAGGTAGACCAAAAATATGAAGCATTCAAAGATTAAATCATGTTGACGACACAAAGAGAAAGAAAAAAAGATATAACAAAAAGGACATAAAAAAGATAGAAAAAACAAAGAAAAAACAAAAAGGAAGGAAAAAAGTGGAAAAATAGAGAAAAAAAAGGAAAGAAGAAAGAAAAACGATCAAATTCTTCAAGACGAGCGGTTCAAAGTTATAGAATCAATTCGCCAGAAGATCAGAGAACACCAAAAGAAAGAGAATAAAAGACACGCAAAAAGATTCAAATCGAGTAAGAAAAGTTGAAGACAACATGACGAATTGATCATTGGTTCAATAACCCTTAAACACTTGTTTGAGCCAATTTATCCATTTCTTTAAAAACCGTGAGCCCCAACCTATGTTACGTTCCTGAAAAGTCCATTATAATCATACATGGATTTCTAAGTGGAGAGACTATCTTCAAATTTCATTCCGGCCATCAGGGTTAATTTTATTTTTTTAAAAATGGTTTCTAAAATATTTAATGCATGATAGGGAAAAATAATAAAAGGAGGGTTCAAGACATAAAATTTTAGATGACGTTTTGAAACCACTACACAGAAGAACGATCTTATACATCTATTGATAAAAGCATTGCACAGTCTAAAGAAGCTGACGGGGGCTGAGAACCAGTGAACATTTCTAGAAGAGATGCATGAATGCTGCTTCATCAGATCAAGGAACACCAGAATAAAAAAGCAAAAAGCCAACCTGAAACACATTACCTCCCCAAATTAACATGATACATATTACCTTCCCAAGTTAGCCTAAGCCTTGTATCAACATTAATCTTTACACTTGTCAAATGTATATAATTTTTGAAGGATTAAAAGAAAATTTGAGTTATTTGATATTCAATGAACTCTTATTTTACAATTTGTTTTGATTGTGAGTAGGAAGAAAATGAAAACACTTTTGAACTTTATTCAACATTTTTTCACTTTTCTAAAATGAAAGAAAATTGAAAAAACAGTTTCAAATAGGACAATCTCGAATGAAAAAGGTCCTTGAGGCTGGCGAGGCTCATTTTGCCTCTATCAAAGAAAAAGAAAAAAATGAGGCCAGAACAATGAAGCATTTTTAAAAGCAAACAGGCTAAAAGTTCATAAGGACTAGAGGATAGGACTTCTAACACTTCTTTATGACATTGTCAGAAGCAAATGATCGTCTTAGTTAAAGGTGTCATATATCCCAACTCATAGCAAAAATGAAAGACAGTCATAATAGAGGAATTAATCACTTCTTAAGTGTCCATCTAAAGGTGACCTCATGAAAGGAAGCCCTAAAGATATTCGATAACATTACTGATTAGTGATATAAGAGCGAGACCATTAGAGAAGATTTTGGCACAAAGAGAACCACGAGTACCCACATTGGGGCATTACCAAAACCAGATATCGTTATGATAACAAGATTTGAATAAAAAAGACATGGTGAATGACCCTCGTCACTTGGAGTGCCAGGATCGAAAGAGGAACACAAAAAGAGCTCACCTTGAATTGAATCATTCACGATGCAGTTAGCCAAGGACTCTTAGGAAACATTTCATATTGAAAAATCGAGTCAAAGACATGTAAAGTGTCCATTCATCTACATGATCACAACGAGAATTCAAGGGAGGAGTTTCTTGACGCTGATGTTATCTATCCAATCTCATATAGAAGTTGGGTAAGTCTGGTTCATGTTGTACCTAAGAAGATCGGTGTTACGGTAATCAAAAACCTGGAAGGTGAGTTAGTTCCAACTAGAGTACAAAATGGGTGGTGAGTCTGCATAGATTACAGGAAGTTGAACTCTTTAACTCAATATCACTTTCCTTTACCTTTTATTGATTAATTACTAAAAAGATTGGCCAGTAAAACTCATTATTGCCATCTCGATGGATTTTCAGGTTTCTTTCAAATCTCGGTGGCTCTTGAAGATCAAGAAAAGATGACATTCACATGCCCTTTCGGAACGTTCGCTTATAGGCGAATGTCCTTTGGACTGTGCAATGCGCCTGCCACATTTCAACGTTGTATGCTCAAAAAAATTTCTAATTTTGTCGAGAAAGGTATAGAGGTATACATGGACAACTTCACGGTATATGGTAATAATTATTCTGAATACCTTTTAAATTTATCAAATGTTTTAAAGCAGTTCCTAGAATACAACCTTATTTTAAACTACGAAAAATTCCATTTCATGGTCGATAAAGGGTTGATTCTAGGATACATTATTTCTTATAGCAGTATTACGATTATAAAGCCAAGACCAATGTTCTTTTCTCACTCCCTTACCCCACTACAGTAAGGGAAATACGTTCTTTTCTTGGTCATGTAGAATTTTATTGATAGTTTATCAAGGACTTTTCGAAGATAACACAACCGTTATGCAATCTTCTCTAAAAATACCAAGCTTTTGACTTTGATCTGTAGTGCCAAAAATCATGGAACACATTGAAGGAAAAGCTAATCACAGAACCAATTGTACAACCACCAAACTAGGAATATTCATTCGAGCTTATGTGTGATGCTTTCGACACTAGCGTTGGTGCAGTTCTTGACCAAAAAATTGGCAAGGAGCTGCACGTCATTGCTTATGCGTTCCGTACCTTAGACTCGGCTCAAAGAAACTACTCTACAATTGAAAAAGAACTCCTTACCATAGTGTTTGCTTTAGAAAATTTTTGATCATATTTACTTTGTACTAAGATTATCTTTTTTTATCATGTAACATTACAGTACTCGGCTCAAAAATTCGTTGGATTCTACTCCTTCAATAATTCAACTTGGAAACAAAAGATAAGAAGGGGCGAGAAAACTTAGTAGCTGATCACTTGAGCCAAATTCCTATCATCTCATTCGACCCGCCAATTAAAGAAGAATTTCCAGAAGAACACTTAATGTTGGCACAACAAAAAAACATTTTGTCATGGTTTGCCGACATGGTGAATTACTTAGCCATGAGTAAAATTTTAATACACTTACCAAGAGCGGTAATTAATCGAATCAAGAGGGAATCCCAGTTTTACATTTGGGATGACCCTTATCTTTGGAAGCATTGTTCCAATCAAGTAATCTAACGTTGTGTTCCCGAAGAAGATGTGCACTCAATCTTTAAATTTTGTCATTCATACTTGTGTGGCAGTCATTTTGGATCGAAACACAGTGCTCACAAGATCTTAAAATGTGATTTTTTGGCCAAATATTTTTAGAGATGTTTATTTTCATTGCAAATCATGTGAAAAGCGTCAACGAGCAGGTAATCTGAGTTGTAAAAATGAAATTCCTTTAAATCCAATCCATATATGCAAAAAATTTTACGTATGGGGTCTTGATTATATGGGTCCTTTCGTTTCGTCTTTTGGTAACACTTATATTATTCTCACTGTTGACTATGTTTCGAAATGGGTTGAAGCGAAAGCAACCCGCAATAATGATGCGAGAACTACTGTGAATTTTCTAAATTTTTTTATTTTTCCAGGTTTGGCACACCAAGGGAGATTATCAGTGACATAGGAACCCATTTCATTAATCACATTATCGAGGCACTTATGAAGAAGTTTGGCGTGACACAAAGAATTGCCAATGCTTACCATACGCAAACAAATGGGCAAGAGGAAGTGTTGAATCATGAAATTAAGGCGATTTTAGAAAAGATTATCAAGCCATATAAGAAGGATTGGAGGTTAAAGTTATCTAATGCGCTTTGGGCATATTGAATGACTTATAAGGGGTCGATTGGGATGTTTTCAATATCGCCATGTTTTTGGTAAACCATGTCATTTGCCAATTGAACTAAAACATTAGCCTATTGGCCGGTAAGGCAATGCAATATGAAAATAGAATCATTCGAAGAAACACGAAAACTACACATTCAAGAGTTAGAAAAAATCTGACGAAAAGCTTATGATAACACCCAAATTTTTAAAGAAAATATGGAAAAGTTCCATGATTGAAGGATATCCTTTAAATCGTTTAATGCTAATCAAAAGGTTTTGTTATTTAATTCTGAACTCAAGCTTTTTACAAACTTCGATCAAAGTGGCTAGGACCATTTACGGTGGCTCAGATTTTTCCTCTTAGCGCAATGGAGATAAAAGATAATTCAAGAGTATGATTCAAAGTGAATGGAAAAATTAAAGCCATATTATGAACACGCTTAGGTTGGATTAGTCGAGAAGATTGAATTGGAAGAACCCACGCTTTAAAATTGGGTCATCGAGCTAACTACTTTTACATTCGATATGCTACCTATTACAAATTGGTTTTTGAGTTTTATATGACTTTTACATTTTTTTTCAAATCTTATAGAATCTAATACAACATCGGGTGTGATTTCGTTTAGATTACTTGAAAATCATTTCATTCAGTCCTTAGCAAAATTTTAATTTTTCTATAGGGTTCATGACAGATGTCACAAACCATGCTTTTCTAACCGTTTTACATGAGATTTTGTAGGACTTCGACGTAGATGTGGCATACAAAGGACTTCACAGTTTGCCCAGTGCTACCTACAATGCACGCAACACCAAGGGATGACATACTCACGATCCCGCCCTCTGCTACATTCACCGGTTTCTTGCATAAAATTATTTTAGGCGTAATGACACTACGTCCTCGCTAAGTAAAGTTGAATTATTTTTTCTATGGTGTATGTAAATCGGTGTGAAGGTAAATTTGGGTTTTTGGTTCGTGTGCGCCTTTGACCTTGTTATGCATTTCGATCGCCCATTAATTTTTGGACCCTACATTACTCACCTTGCATATCATTTATTTCCGTTAACGTTTGGTTCTAATAAATTTACTTATGCTTTTTCAATGGATTCTTTAGATGCTAGGAGTTTGGATTTGATGGGACTACTTGTCGGAACTCACAGTGCGTCGCACATTGTCCCTCATGGAGCGATTACACAATGCAATGAACACGTATTCCTTCGAAGGTGTTGAACTAATTGATTGCAAGCTAGAACTTGTAATTTGATGCTTGTTGAGACTACTTTTTTTATTGTGATGTTTTAATTGATAGAGGTATTAGAATTAAACCTGTTTCTCTTCCCAAACAAATAACCTACCCTTTTTATTTTCCCCTAGTGAACCACTTTGAGCCTTATATCCTTTTATTTGATTTACCACATTTTTAAACCTGAGCCGAATTTATTTTTCCCTCTTTTTGTTTCCCTTCTTCAAGAAAATGTGAGATTATTTCCGAAAAATAGAAAAAATTGGTTGAAAATACAGTGTAGAAACGAACAAAACAATCCAGAAATTTACCATGTTCGAACAGCAGAAATGCCAGTGCAGTTTGGTTCAAACAATTTAGAAATTCAGTGAATAAAAATTCAAATACTGCAATTTTGATTCGAGTGAGCAGAAAATTCAGTGCAAATGTTTTTTTAGTAGAAAAAAAGGGAAAATAAAAAAAATAGTGAATAAAGATTTGTTTTTCTTGTTTTGCCTTCCTTTCATTTTTAGCTTCCTTTGAATAAATTTTCGAAATAGTCTCTATTTTGTCTTGAATTTTTGAAACCCCATTTTTTTACCTTTATCCTACCCGAACCTTAGCCCCATTACAACCGATTTTGAAGTCCTCTTGATTAATGCATTATTTTCATACTAAGTAGTGGAGATTAGATTTAGTTACAAACCTATGGTAATGTGTTGATTAGTTTAGGCTTGAGCGATTCTTTCATCTGAAACAATTGAGCGAAATGAGTGAACCCATATGAGAAACGAAGTCTTGAATTCTTTGAAATTGATGGATGATTAAAATGGCTTGGTTGATTTACACTTAATTGGTTATGCCTTGCTTGGATTGATCTTGAATTACGACATTTGCTTGGTTGAATTTGCTTAGAAATCTTAGAATAATATGGAATTAAAGTTGGAAACTTGAGATTTTTAGCATGATAATTGAGAAATGCTTAAGCAAAATCATTGAATAAGTGAGGGGGAATTTGATTAGTGTTTAAATTATACATTATTTTATGATTAATTACTCCTTGATTAGATAATTTTAGTTGCTAACTTGGGCCTTTTCATTCATTTTCGATGCAGGAAATTGCATTTTATAAATTATGCTAAGAAAAACGAAATCGTACAATTTTTTATTTTTCTGGATTCATAGCCGGATTAGTTGGCACGATTTGGGACATGACACACCCGACATGACATCTAGTCAGCGGCTGATATGACAGCTTCCGTGGCATGTGATGTGGAGATGATATGACAGCTGATGTGGTAGGTGACGTGGCACCTAGTCAATAGCTTCCAGAAGGCCTAGTCAGCAGCTTCTAGAAGATCCAATCAGCAGTGACATAGATAATGAGAACTAGTTGATTTTTTTATTTTAAATTAGGATTTATCTTATTTTTATTTTTAGGAATTATCTTTTTTTAATATTATTTTCTAGGGTTTTTGAGGATTATAAATACCCTATTGAGGTAAGCCTCAAAGGAATTCAACTCATGACTTGAACATTCAATCTTTTTCAAACTCTCTTCTTTCTTTCTTTCTTTAGATTTATAAAAAAAATTCTTTCCTTTTATTTTAATTTCAACTTACTTTATTTTTCTTTCAAAATGCTAAGTATGGTTTCTACCATGCTTAGCTAAGTTTTTTATAGCCAAGGGCTAAAGTAATGACTATATTCTAAGTTGTGAGCATCAAAAAGTGCTTCATACCTTCAAGGGTTACATTTTCAGTTTTCGAAAATCAAGGGTCGGTAATCGACCATTCTTTTATAACCAAGGCGATTTCATTTCAAAAGTGCACGTTGGAGTTGAATTTCGGTTTCGATTAATAGTTGGCAGGAAGGATCGGCCTGTGGCACATTCGACTTCCTATGAACACCCTTAGCGGCGGTCCGTTAAGGGAAAATGAAATCGAGTTAGATTCCTAATTGAGACGATATAATCGAAGTCGGGTTTTTCCAGATTTTTAAAGCATTGAATTAATAAGCGATTGATGTTATTCACTCACAAAGAACCGAGATCTAAAGATAGATTTTAGATTCTCGGTTTATTTGAGATAAAAATAAGTTATAGGGGTTGTGCACTATAGACTGTAACCGACGTGAGCCCGAAGGTAAAATCCTATTCGATGATCGATTTAAATCGAGGCAAAAGCTTTAGCCAAAGATTGATTTTTACCAATTGAATTTTACCATTTTATTTTATTTCAATCAATTTTATTATTTCACTTCAATTCTCCAAAATCCCCCTCTAATTTCTTTAAAAAAATCACGCCTGAAGCCATATCAAAAGCGAGGAAATCATCAAAATCCTAGTCCCTTTGGATCAACTCTTACTCTCACTATTCTACTTATTCTTATTTATTTTATTAGGATTAAGGCTATTTATTTTGACATAATAATGACGCATGTCAATCACCTCCAATTCGTCTCAAATATCTTTAGCATTAGAGCATGACAATACTATATTCGTCTGGGATAAGAGTATAAAAGAAGATTTGCATGGCTTTAGCACTGAGTTGGGCAAACGTCTATCTTCATTTGTCCACTCTGATCGATTTCTTGGAGGGGTGGGATAATTGTCGATGATAGCATCCCAAACCGCAAGATCGATGGTTTGGATGAACAACATCATCCTATTCTTCCAATATGAATAATTTGCTCTATTGAAATAGGGTGACCTAGTGATGGAGTGCAAATCCTCGAGGTAGTATGATCCAGATTTGGAAGTTATCTTCTCGGTTAAAAAAATTGATAGAGTGTTTCTAGGATCTTCACAAGGTTGTTAAACAATCAATTTTGACCCGCTTTAATACCAGTTTAACAGTCCACGCCAACATTTCGTTACCCCAGTAATGGTGTTAATAACGAGTGATCGATTTGTTATAAACTGATATGTTAGTGACCAATTTTTTAGTTTTGAAATTTCAGTGGGAAAAACAAACACTTAATCAAATATTAGTTACTATTTGTGTAGTTTATCCTAATAATAATCATGGCATTCAAATAAAACTGAAAACAAAGATTAAACTGTAATTGATTTTCCAAAAAATGAATTACTGGAAAATGAATTACTGGAATTTGAATTCTGGAAAATGAATTACATTTCTGGAAAATGAATTACATTTCTGGAAAACATCTGGAAAATGTTTTATGATGTTTGGAATATGTTATTTAAACCTTTTTTCCACTAGTTGAAGAGTTTTTTTAAAATTATTTATTACAAATATTAAATATAATAAATAATATTATTGCTCATAAAACTTAATATTATTATTTTAAAATATTAAAATAATTTATTTATTATTAAATATTTTTTTATAATTTTATTAATAAAAATATTAATATTGGTATATTTTAGTGAAATAAAATATTATAAATTATATTAATTATTTATTAAAGTAATAGTGTTATATTATATTTTAAAAATATTAATTAGTATATTTTAAATATCTTTACTAGTATATGTTTTAAATATATAAATAATATTATTCATTATTAAATATATAAAAAATTTATTATATATTATTAAAATAAAAAAATATAATATCTTATATTATTATAGTATAATTGATTATATTATTAAACTAAAAATATAATATTATATTATTATAAATATTAATAAATATATTTTAAATATTTTAATAATTAATATTTTGATGAAAATGATATTAAAATATTTTATTAATATTAAATTCATAAATAAAATTATTTTGAATATTTTTGCTTTGAAGTAAAAAGTTCGGAAAATGACTTACGGAAAATGAATCCGTAAATCATTTTACAGAAAACACAAAGGAAATTCTGTTACTTGGAAAATGAATTACGTTCCGGAAAACGAATTACGTGAAACAAACACGGGAAAACATTTTCCGGAAAACGAATTACGTGAAACAAACACGGGAAAATATTTTTCGAAAAACGAATTACATGAAACAAACACGAGATTTCGGGGAAAACCAATTCCGTAATTGGTTTTACGGCAAACAAACACACCCTAAGTGCATTTAAGTGCTCTAGAACCTACTATCTCGAGAGTGTTACAACAACAATATCAAATAGATCAAAGATTAAGTTGACAATCATCCCTAATAAAATTTATTTTTTGATTGTAAGAGGATTATATATTTCCAAATTGTAAATACATCACAATATGTGTGTATGTTAGCATAAGATATTCAAGCGCATGATAACCGCCTCTACTAATAATATTTGGCTAAACAACCTAATCAAAACTTACATTTAATTTAAAGTATCCTATTATTATTCAATTTACGCGTGAGTTACATCATTTCTTTCTCAACCGTTTTTTCTATAAACCGAAATATAAAATATGAATAAATTCAACACTAATTTAATTATAAATTATAAAAATAATTTAATAAAAAATTATAAAATCACTATAATCAAATATAAGTTGGTCTAATATGATGAGGCATTAGGTTCCTTAAGCAAGGCCAGGAGTTCGAATTCTGGCGTTTGCTAATAGAACAAACTGGGTTGAGAGGGTCACCCTCGCCTCTGTAATATCCGATCTGAATTAGTCGGTCAATACATTAGATACCAATGATTAATTCAAAAAAAAAAAAGCAAGTAATAAGATCCGTGCGACTCTGCGAGGCTCCACCGCTCATTATTCCTTGCTTCCACAATCCATGAACATTCACGCTCATAGATTTTCCTTTTTTTTTTATTTTAATAATACCGAAATCATGGTGGCTGGAACAAGACTCAATCGATCAATTGGAATCGAAAACAATAGCACAATGATTAAATTAATAAAATTAAATTAAAAATTATATGAATTATATTTGTCGCGACCGTCTTTTTGTTTGGCCCGGAATTGGGCTTCGACTTAGGAAAATAGATTAGGAGTCGCCACCGACCATTTAAAACGAATTTAGGTGGGCCGGACACCATCTTACCTGATCTGCGTTTTACCAGAAATGTGTCGGGTTCGGGAGTCGGTTACGGTCAAGGAATGATTAGCACCCTTGGACTGCCCTTTTGGTACCAATTAATTTTTTGGTTATCTTTAATTGTCAAAATTAAAAATTTAAACTGAAATTTAGAAACTCGATTCAAATTACTTACATTTGATCAATTGAAAATATCCCTAAAAAGAGTCAAGAATGTTAGGAAAAAAACAAGGAAACAAATAATAAATCAATAAATCAATAGAGGAAAAAAATTAACTAAAAGGAAACACAAAAAATTAAATAAAATAACATAACATAAAAAATATAAATATTAAATAAATTAGAGGTAAATAAAATAAAAATTAAACTTTAAAATTAGTAAAATAAAAATAATGAGAAGTGAAGAAAAAGAACATACTAAAATTTAAAAATGAATAACTAAAAAAATGACAAAATTAAAAAGGAAAAGAAAAAACGAATGACTGAAATTTAAATGACCAAATTGAAATAAATTAAAATTGATAGAGTGAAATTAATGTTAAAAATGCACTGCAAGAGGGGGGAAAATTAGGGGGTTAATTCGCAAAATGTAAAAACATGAACAATTATTAAATTGATTCAATTGAAAATTTAGAGGCATAATTACAACTGGAGACCAAATTGTAAAGCGATTCAAAATACCATGGACGACAGAAAGAATTAAAGAATCCACGATTTGCACAATTGTCCTCGGTATATAAATACCCCAAAAAGCCATTTTCACTTCATTTCTCACATTTTCTTCCAAGCTCCTTCTCCCCTAAACGAGAGAAGCACCCAAGCTCTCTCCCTTCCCCCATGGTCGATTAAAGCCCGACCACCACTCCGATGGCCAACCACCGTCCGCCGTGAGCGACGGCTGAAAAAAAAACCAAACCTTACCAAAATCTTCCCCTTAACCCCGTACACCCGGATCCGAGCCTAAAATCCCATAAAAATACCCCAGAAGGCGTAAATCTTAAAAAGAATCGTTCGGTCCTCACCCTTTCCCGGTGACTTTTCCCCTTCTCGGTGTCTTTCTCCCTTCGATGGGGCTCCACCACACTCCCGGAGCTCTTGTCGACCCTTGATGAGGCAAAAAGGCTTGCCTTTTACGGTTTCATTTTTGACATTTTTAGTGTGGTTGGTTTCGGCCGACTGTTTGGAGGTTCTTGCTTGATATTTTATTGTTGTGGTGATTTTTTGTGTACTGTTTTCTTTTTGCTTTGTGTTTGATCTTGTTGAATGGGTTCTTTCTCGATGTTAGCTGATGTTTGTGACTCGATGATGTTGCTCGATCGTTGATGGTTTTTGTGTACCATTGATGTTCGGTCGTGTTTCTCATGGGTTTTGTATGTATTTGGTACTGTGATGGCCTTTGTTTACTGTGGGGGTCTCGTTGCTCCCTCTGTTCCCATTGTCTTCTGGCTCCGACCTTCCCTGATAATTTTTAGCTTTCTCCTACCTTAAACCCGCCCGATCTTTAGACTAAAATCCCGACTTCGACCTGACCTGACTCAAATATATCAATATTTTAAAATAATTAAAATAATATTTTTATAAGAATTTATTATAATGTTAATAATTAAATAATATATTTTAACATTATAAAAATGATAATATTAAAAATCTTATACCGGGTCGGGATAGTAATTTTTCACCTTAAACTCGACTCCGCACTGTCCCGAACCTACCTATTATATAACCCGCCCCGAATCTTGAAATTTAAAAAATAAAACTGTCCCTATGAGATCAAATCAAATCGGAGTCCATCAAATTCGAATATTTTAACTATCCGTAAATAAATCTTCGATGTTCTTTTAAATTTCCTATTTTCCCCTACCCGCCGTTAATTGTTCCCGTTTATTTTGGCACTAAACCCCTCCCAATCCATGGCGGCTTCCTTTTGCTGCGTGTACACGCATTTTTCCCCTTCCACGTCACTCGCTGTAATTTTTATTTGGGAAACTGCAACACAGATAATTTTATTATTAGTAAAATTAGCTAAATTTAGAAAAGTTACAAACAAATCATTCAATTTAACTATTATAACAAACATCACTTTACTATTACATGTTGATTTTTAGTTATAATTGAATAATCCAATAATTAAATTTGATAAATAAAATAATTTGATTATGATTAAAATTTTAATATATATTAAACATTAACGATAGAATGAGATGTTTATTATGATGTATTTATAATTTTTAAAATTAAGTGATTCATTTATAATGTTATTAATAATTGAGTTACTTATGGTGTAATTTATCCTATTAGTTTTTATATATTTTTTAAATTTAGAAATTCAAACTTAAAAGTGGACAAGTCCATGCCTGCTTCTCCCACCAGTCATTACTTGGGGGGAATCCTTATTTTCAACTCTTTTTATTTTCCATTTTTTTTGCTGCTTCTCTGCAACTCTTCTTTGTCTTAAAGAAGAAGAAACAATTAACCACTCGCTTTCCATTAGCCATGTGAAAGCGTATTGCCACATTCGATTCTCCATTTCTCCTCCTCCTCCTTATTGTTTTACACTTGATTTTGTTGAATTTCTTACGCATTCTCTTAAACCAGTTACTGACTCAGAGAGTTATAGCTTATAACTCGCTCTTTCACAGAGTCTAAAATGGCGTCTTCTTCTAGAACAAGAAACAGGTCGCCATTTTCACATCAGAAAACTTCTAGTCCGTTTTCTTCTACTTCTCCAACTTCTTCGTTTGTGAGCAACAAACTAATGCCTCGCACGTGCTCCTCGTCGGCGTCTTCGTACTTCAACTAGGGAGGCGGATACGGTTCTCGATCCACGACGGCAAGTCGGTCAAGGTCTGATTCGATGTACCAGGACTCACGCATTTACAATGCTAGCGCACCAGTGGCTCACGCGCCGGAGGAGATACAATTGGAAGCGCCGAGATCGGGAGATAGTATTTCGGTTACAATTCGATTTCGGCCATTGAAGTAAGTGTAGATCTGAGTGTAACGTATTAGATCCAAGTAGACGATTTCCCCCGGATTTTATTGTAGGGGTTGTCATTTTTCAGGAACTGCAATTCATTTGATTCATCTGCTCATTTTTTTCTTTGGTTATAGTGAAAGGGAATCACATAAAGGAGACGAGATCGCGTGGTACGCTGACGGGGATAGGATTGTGAGAAATGAGTATAATCCAGCTACAGCTTACGCATTTGGTAATTGCATATTGGTTTGTGACATTTAGGGATGAAATTTATTGCTGATTTCTTTCCTGCTCTTTTATTGGACTTTATGAATACATCTATTTGAGAACGATTCCAATTAAATGAAGAATTTGCATAATTTTCCGGGGAATCTGAGGGTGTTAGGTAATCGGAGTATAATTAATTAAGCTTTGCTAAATTTATGGTCCGAACGATTTAGCGCAAATCTACATTTAAGCCAGGCCATACATGTTTATATCATATGAAGGTTACTGGATTTACTTTTGCAGACAGAGTATTCGGACCTCACGCAA
Source organism: Hibiscus syriacus (assembly GCF_006381635.1). NCBI lineage: Eukaryota > Viridiplantae > Streptophyta > Magnoliopsida > Malvales > Malvaceae > Hibiscus > Hibiscus syriacus. The sequence continues at coordinate 2,971,909 of NW_024062882.1, read as the reverse complement.
CTACTCATGAGGTTTATGAAGTAGCTGCCAAACCTGTAGTGCAAGCTGCAATGGAAGGTGTCAACGGTATGGAAATTAAATTACTGTAACTTATACTAATATCTTTGAGTTGATTGTTAATTAAATTTAATCTAAAAGAAGATCTAAAGATAATTGGTTCAAAGTAATTTATTGCAATGTTGCTAAAATATGTAGGTTTGTTTCAATTCTGAAATTATTTATGTGTATAATCAGAGCTAATATTAGCTTCTTGGAATTATAGGAACTGTTTTCGCTTATGGTGTTACAAGTAGTGGGAAGACACACACTATGCATGTAAGTCTAGCTGCTTCTTCAAGCCTTTTCTATCTTAGTTCAACTATTTTTAATTGGACTATCTTAGGAATTCTTAAACTCTAGTTGCCTGTCAATTATTATTGCTTATTGTTCTGTCAAGTAGTCCTATTGATTGATTATAGTATCGATTTTGGTTGTATAACTATACATATAGGTTTTTAACTGTAAACAAATTTCTAGTTCATGTCGCATTTGATTGAATTTTCTTGATAGTTGAGGAAGGGAACTTGTAAAATAAACAATGGCTGAGTTCCCTCGACTATGGAAAGTAAATATTTAGTTACAAACATTATAGATGTACACATTAAAAGCTTCTAATCAGTGGAATTCTTTTATTGTTTTGTGTTTGTGGTTTCACATTTACTATACATGAACTTTACAATATGAGAATTTTAATTCCTACTCCGGAAACTGATACAATTTTCTGCCCAGAAAGTAGGCACATATGTAGCATAGGCAATGTTTCAGGAAAATATTCATCAATCAGAAAATCTTTACATTTATATAAGTGACAATGAAATCAAACCATGTACTCATTATTAATTTCAAATTTCATGCTCTCCCCAACTCTCATATACCATGGAAAAAACAAAGAGAAAATAAATAGTATTTCCTTTTCATTAACATGCAGTCTAGTAATTTCTATTCGTAATAATTATTCAATCAAATAAGATAAACAGGCTTGGCATGATACATACTGAGAATGAACTATTGTTTTCCGTTCATTCTTTCTTTTACATTAGACTGATATGTGTTTCTCTTATCCTATCATATAGCAATGTAACTACTTCCTGTCATCTTACCATTGACTTGTATCTTTGAGACTATGTACAGGGAGATCAAAATGCTCCTGGTATTATACCATTGGCAATAAAGGATGTTTTCAGCATTATCCAAGATGTAAGTGTTTTGGCATTGTTTATTAGGCCTGTTTGACTTGAACCAGTTGGCTCCATTTTGACACAAACCTCCCCATTTATTTATAGTTCATTAGTTATAGGCTTTATGGTAACATTTTATGCTTTGAAGTATGGCAGCACGGACGGCATTTCTTTATTGAAGTTAGGTTCAGCACTTGATTAACAAATATTCTTTACTTGTCGTTTTTAACACCGCAATTTGTTTATTTGTTTGTCTTTTATGTTTCACTTCAATCTTTAAGTTTTTATCGTGATACATCTTGTTCTGTATCATAGTTTACTTGCTTTTAATTAATTATGCTCATAGTTTTGTGTGGATATAGTTTTGATGACTAACTCTGCTAATAATTCAGACCGCAGGACGAGAATTCTTACTACGTGTGTCGTATCTTGAAATCTACAATGAGGTGTGTCGCTGACTTGTACTTTTAAGTTTATGGTTAAATTGATGACGTGGCCCTTGAAGTTAACTTTTCTTACTTCAGGTTTCATATCTGTTGCTACTGTTTATTTATGGTGTTACTTTGATGAGAATAGTTTTCTTTAGCGGTTAATTCTATAACCTATGTGGTTCAATATCTGGCACTCAGCTTCTTTCCTCTAAGGTTATTATTTCTTCCAATATGATTGTCTTATTGTGCTTCATGCACTAGGTGATAAATGACTTACTTGATCCAACTGGTCAGAATTTGCGTGTCAGAGAAGATGCCCAGGTTTTTTACTCAACTTATTTCAAATTTGTGCACTGTGTTTATTTGGTTTAAGGCCTCGGTCTCAATCTTTTTTAAAAGTCATGCACATAAATATGCTATTCTTCTCATCTAATGCTAATCTAATCAATCTTCTTTATTATATACATAGTTTCGTTTGGGGTGGCTTTGGTTTGAGATCATCAAAAACTTTTCAATAAAGCTGCTTATGGAATGGCTTGCAATCAATGTACATCAGTTTCTTACTTTTTCTTATGCTAGCATTTTCTTTCCAGGGAACGTATGTGGAGGGTATAAAGGAAGAAGTGGTTTTGTCTCCTGGGCATGTTCTTTCTTTCATTGCTGCTGGGGAAGGTGCTTTCTGGTGTTCCTTTACTCTTTTCCTGCCTTTTCCTTCCAATCTTTTTTAACCATGCTATATGAAATGAATGACCTATTAGTGAGAGTTTCTCCACTAAGTTTTGTTCTGTACGTTGATGAGCAGAACATCGTCATGTTGGCTCAAATAACTTCAATCTCTTTAGTAGCCGAAGTCACACTATATTCACGCTGGTAAACATTCTTGACATAGGGACTTCCTCATTCCATTGTCTAAACTTTTGGTAAAATTAAAATTGGTTTATTCCCTTTGTAATTTATGTTGGAATTTTTGGATGTCTGTTTTTTTTTTTGGTGTTCCAGAACCAGTATGAATACCTATGTTGTACATGCCCCTTCTTTCCTAACTATTCACGAATTTGCAGATTATTGAGAGTAGCGCTCATGGTGACGAATACGATGGAGTGGTCTTCTCTCAACTTGTATGATTTAGTTCATCAGTCAGTTTTCTGAAAGAATATTCCTATCAAATAAATGGCTTGACTTGGTTCTTTATTCCTTCATCTAGAATTTGATTGATTTAGCTGGATCTGAGAGTTCAAAAGGTGAGACAACTGGGATAAGGAGGAAGGAAGGATCTTATATAAACAAAAGTCTTCTGACTCTTGGAACTGTAGGTTTCTGGTATTTAACATTTCACACTGATGATGAACACCTATTACTTTGACATGTTGAACATCTGCAGTCTATTATAAGGGCAAAACATACAAGGCTTTATCCATATTCTTTCAACTACTCTGTAGGATTACAATTTATGTTACGTTGGTGGATAAAAAGAATTCGAATCTTGAATTTTTTATTTTCTCCGTCTTGTTTACTTTCTAATGACACAATTAACTATTCTGGAGGATGAAATGTTTTTTACCAATATTTTTTTTTATCTTGTAATTAGTTATTCTGATTTCTGTTTGAAGGTTATTGGAAAGCTAAGTGATGGAAAAGCATCCCATGTTCCATATAGAGACTCCAAGCTTACCCGCCTTTTGCAATCCTCACTAAGTGGTCATGGACATGTTTCTGTGAGTTGAGCAGTATATTTTATTTGCGACTTGCTTCCATTATGTGCTAATGCTTATAGGTTCATTGGATTTTAGTTCCTCCCAAGTCCCAACTTAAAATGTTAATTTCCCTTTTTCTTTCAATTATAGACTTTTTGTCCGCGATTACTAATACTTTATCTATACGTGACAGAAGTTAATTCATATATTTTACGATTATTTTCTTTGAAATTACAGCTTATTTGCACAGTAACACCTGCATCTAGTAATATGGAGGAAACACATAATACTCTTAAGTTCGCAAGCAGGGCAAAGAGGGTGGAAATCTATGCCTCGCGTAATAAGGTCTCTATTGCCTCATTGTTATTTATCTTGGGTAGTTATAATATTTAAGATTCAATCTTATGCTACTCTCAAATCTGAATTTGGTTACAGATTATTGATGAAAAATCATTAATTAAGAAGTATCAAAAGGAAATTTCAGTCCTCAAACAAGAACTTGATCATCTAAGGCAGGGAATGCTTATTGGTGTTAATCACGAAGAACTTTTAACCTTAAGGCAACAGGTCTGGCATTTTCTTTTCAGTTGTTCTATCTGGTGGCGGCATAACTATTTGCAGTATTCTTCATGCTATATATTGTTTGTGGGGCAGTTGGAGGAAGGTCAGGTGAAAATGCAGTCAAGATTAGAGGAAGAAGAGGAAACCAAAGCTGCTTTAATGAGCAGAATCCAGAGGCTTACCAAGCTAATACTTGTTTCTTCGAAAAATTCCTTACCTGTTTTGAATGATGTACCAAGTCATCAAAGGGGTCATTCTGTTCATGAGGATGATGTGAGTTTTTATCACAATTACGTCAAACCAAAATCGTGATTCTTTTATACTGATGGTCAAAGAAGTAAGACCACACAAATAGTTTATGCATACACACAGACAAGTATGTCTGTAGGTGTATATATATTACACAGAGAGGGCCAAACTGACCATTCTGTTCAAATGATGAAAAAGATGAAACCAAATATGTTCTATAACCTGGGAACTTTGAGTGTTGGTACCCTGGCTATGCATCTGTATCTCTATTATCACGTGTCTCTGTTAGTTGCTCCATGTTCACCTTTCTTTGCTTGGACTGTATTATCTAGTTATGTGAACTTTCTGTCTATTAACATGATTGTGATGTTAATAATTGACACATTTTCTTCACTAGAAACTGGAAATGCAAGGAGATAGCGAGAATCAAAAAGATCCTCTAACTTCAATGCTGCTTGCTTGTGATCCATCTTATGAGTTTAAACACAGAAGATCCTCCAGCAGAAGGAATGATGAGCTCTCACCAACAAGCAGCACCGTCACTGAGTCAACACAAGTGGGTGAACTTATTAGTGGGACCAAGCTTCTGGCAGTATGTTTCCTCTGTTTCGTTTATTTCTAATCTTTCTCTCTTTTTAAAAATTTCATATCTTCATGTTTTCCCAAAAAAATTTATTGTATTTTCCTTCATTAAGGTTTTTTCTTTCTAATTTTACAGTTGAATGGGCTTAGTGTCACGGTAGGACTGAAATTTCAGTTCTCTCCATCTTTTGATTTCATGTGTTTATTTTCTTTTATTTGGATGGTATATTTATAATCCTATGCGGTTCTATAGCGCAACTTAGTGAACATGTGCCTTTAGACTTATTGGGCTAAAAAATTCAGGGTCATATAACATGTGAATGATCTATAAACAGCTCTTAGGCATTGCCTTCATCTTTCTGATTTTTCTCGTTTGCCGTTGATAATATAATGATAGAAGCAAACACTTCTGTGGTTATTATAGGGTGGAATGGCATCAGATCAGATGGACCTTCTTACTGAGCAAGTTAAGGTGCTTGCTGGAGAGATTGCTTTTACCACAAGTACCCTGAAACGCCTGTTGGACCAGTCTGTAAATGATCCCGATAGCTCAGTATCTCAGGTATTATTTCCTCTTGTATTTCCTATTGCACAATTTTATTTGAAGGTATTGTCAATGGACGTTACTGTAGTTGGAAGAATGAGGGGGTTTGTTGGTATTCCAAGGGTATCTTACTTTTGTATGGCAAAAATGCAATGTGGAACTGCTTTGCTAATACTTATGCACCATTCTGTTCATAAATTATCTGTACATCCATGAGGTTATAAGATATGCAAGTAATGCAAATGGGGTGCCACTCGATATTAAATTTGCATATTTCTCTTAGGGTCTTAATGTGGTTTTTGGGTATTTTCTGAAAACAGATTCAGGATTTAGAAAGCGAGATTCAAGAAAAAAGGAAGCAGATGAGGGCTTTAGAGAAACACATCATTGAGAGCGGGGAAGCTTCAATTGCTAATGCATCATTTGTTGATATGCAGCAGGTAATGTTGTCATTTTTTTATGGCAATGTTGGTCGTGTTTTTTATTTTATGTTTAATTATTTGTTGAATTTTATGCCATTGCTTTCACTTAATTAATTCTAAATGCTTTCTTGTTGCAACAGACAGTTATGAAATTGATGACACAGTGCAATGAAAAGAGTTTTGAGCTCGAGGTGAGTGATTTTGTTCATTCTTCTGATTTACGGAGTTGGACATTTGATAGGCATTGTTTGGCCATTGATTATGGCTTGTTAAACAGTGACAGTTCAGTAAATACTAAACTTTTCTGATAATGGCGCAAGTGGTGTGGCAGTGATAAATATGATTCTTTATGTTCGTTTTGTAATCAAGTTGATTCTTCTCCATGATACAGATAAAATCGGCAGATAATTGTATCCTGCAAGAACAACTACAGAACAAGGTGATAGCCTGCTCGCCGTCTTTTTTCCTCTCTTCATAAAATGCCTGATTATCTGTCTAATATAAAATTTAGTTAGCGTTTGACAGAACTATATTTTCACTCGTGGTTTTGCTTGTTGCAGTGTTCTGAGAATGAGGAATTGCAGGCAAAGGTGAATCTCCTGGAGCAGCGATTGGCATCTATCTCTGGTGATAAATTATTGTCTTCTGCACACGGAATATCTGCAGAGAATGCCAATGAGTTAAGAAAAAAGATTCAGTCTCAGGTATTCTACTTATTGTTGGGATTGTCGAACTACGAATGGCTTTAGTTTTCTGTTTTCACAAAGTTTCGGTCTTCATTATAAAAACCTCCCTCTGCCAGAACCAAGTTTTGTGCCTCTACATAGTTAATTATATATGATATATTATAGCATCTAGATGTCGAGAGAGAGATTTGATTCTCGACGGCACAGTCCTTTTTCGTCGATCTAAGTTGTGTTTATCTATGCAGGAGATTGAGAATGAGAAACTAAAACTAGAACAGGTGCAACTTTCAGAGGAGAAAAGTGGGTTGTGTGTCCAAAATCAAAAACTGGCTGAAGAAGCTTCATATGCGAAAGAATTAGCCTCTGCTGCTGCTGTTGAGTTGAAGAATTTGGCTAGTGAGGTGACCAGGCTTTCGGTGCAGAATGCAAAATTGGAGAAGGAATTATCGGCTGCTAGAGAGTTGGCACATTCGAGAGGCTCTTCTAATCAAACTGTCAATAGTGTCAATCGCAAGTATAACGACAGCACGAGACATGGGAGGAAGGGGCGGCTCTCCGGTCGTTCTCATGACATTTCCGGAGCCGCAGGTGACGGCTTCGAATCGTGGAATCTCGATCCGGATGATCTAAAGATGGAGCTTCAGGCTAGGAAACAACGGGAGGCAGCTCTTGAAGCAGCACTAACCGAGAAGGAAATCATAGCAAACGAATATAGGAAAAAAGTCGAAGAAGCAAAGAAGAGAGAAGAAGCTCTGGAGAACGACTTGGCTAACATGTGGGTGCTTGTCTCGAAGTTGAAGAAAGAGGGATCCGATACTCCCGAGAGTAACGCAGTCGAGCAGCATAGTAATGGTATCGACAATGTCGTCTATGATCCAAAGGCAAACAACATTGAGAATAACAATATCCTCAACGAGAGCCAAGTTTCAGAAGTGTCATTGGAACCAGCTAATGGAACGCCTCAGGAAGAACCCCTCGTAGTTCGCCTGAAGGTTTGTTTCTATACATACTCGTAGGCTGTTTCTCTATGTTACTCATAATGTGTCTGACTCGGGCATATTTACAGGCACGAATGCAAGAGATGAAGGAAAAAGAGCTCAAATCCGTTGGAGATGGAGATGCACTTGTGTAAAGTATGTTTCAAATCACCAAATGCAGCAATTCTTCTCCCTTGTCGGCATTTTTGTTGTAAGTCATTTTCAAACCCATAATGTTATGAAGTATACATTTCGAGATGCTTATGGTGTGCCTTTTGCAGTGTGCAAATCATGTTCCCTTGCCTGTTCCGAGTGTCCAATCTGTCGTACAAAGATTGCGGGTAGGCATTTTGCATTCACTTCTTGACGCAGCTACTCATACCCTACTAATGAAGGTCATGCTAAATCCATCTTTTTTCTCTTTATATGTCCACTCTCGACTCACCATTAGACATGCTCATAAATCGAGTTGAATCAGGTCAGAATTATAAAATAAGTTTACTCATTCGGGCCTGGTTCGAATTACACCCAAGCTCAAAATCTCGAAGTTTTTGATAAAAAAAAATATTAAATTCAAAAAAAAAAAGAACCAAGTTAAAATATTGGACTCATTTAAAATATGAAACCGGTTTAAGTTCTAATAGTTAAAGCTCAAGGCTATAAAAATTAGGTATATCATATTTTAATGTAATTATAAAAGATATATTAATAACCTGATGTTTAAAAATTATTAATACTAAATCAAAATGATATCAATAGGTCTAAAATTAATAAAAGAAAAAAATGTAAAATTGTTAAATATATTATTATTCGACTTTTAGGTTATTAAATTTACTAAAACATTTATCATGTTTTTACTCGTGGACTGAATTTTGACATTTATTTTTTTAAATTTGCAGGGTTTCGTGACGATATATGTGTAATATAACTACATAAGCAAGTGGGTAATTCTTTCATTAATTTGTCCGTAACTGTTTGAAAAGGTATGTCTGTAGTTTGTTTGTTTTCTACCTCACCGAGGACTGCAAAAACAAGAGATTAAAAGGCTAAAAAGGGTTCCCCCCCCCCCCCCTTTAAAGGGTAAAACCACAAGATGCATAAACTCACATACAAGAAGTTGCGTAGTTTTAAATTCGCAGCAACGAAAGTCATCAATTTAGACAATGAAATTTTTTTTCTGTACATAAATGATTTACACTTCTTATGAAGTGAGTTTTTTTTTCATGTAGGCCATTTATAAACTGTTTTTCTTCGTATATGTGATTTTTGTTTGTTATTATATTTATTAATTTCTTTTAATAATCTATCACGATTATATGATAATATATGCTTTGAATTTTCTTAAATAATTAATAATAAATACATTGCATTTGTTTAAACCCATAATATTTTTAAAAAGAACAATATTTTTTATCTGATAACCTTTGATGGGTTCTATTTGCTCATTAATAGAATCCATTGGACAACTAAAATTGATTCATTACTTGACATGAAGTAAGATTTGTTAAAGTATTTAACCTAAAGAGGACAAATAATTTTTTTTAAAAATGGTACAGAATATAAAATAAAAAAATATTTATTTATTTTTTAAATTTAAATAATTTATTCATAAACTGAATTTATATTATAAAAAACAACACATTGAGCAACGAGATAATTGTTGGAAAAAGAAATCCCAGAGGAAAAGGAATTGGACAAAACACTGCAGATGGACATATTCGAATCTCCCCAGCTAAAAGAACACGGATTTGTGTGGAAATTGTCGAACTGAACAAACAATCCACGTGGCTAAAAATTCAAAACATTTGCCTCTTCTTCGAACTATTTGAACCCGGAATTGCTTCATATGCTACAAAGAAATATTCATACCATCTTCGGTATCTCATCCCTTCAATGATCTGCATGAAATTTTTGTATTAAAATTCGAACTGTTTTGTGAAGATCCGTCACAACTCAAGTTTAAGCTTATCTTTTTTATATTTAAAATTATATTTTTGTTCCGTTTTGATCATCAACCGTTAAAAATAAACATTATTACAAATGTAATAATTTTTTATTGTTTTCAATAATAACATAGCACTATCTTATAGTGGACACGTCGACATCACCATTAATTTTTTAATTATAAGTGGTCAAAACAAAATTAGAACATAAATTTAAAAAAAAAATAGTAGTTTATGACTAAAACGGAACCGCAAGATATATAGTTTGCCCTAAATTTTTTTTAGGTGAGTTTAATTATCTCTAGTTTTTTTCAATAAAAAAATAGAATTAGTATATGAAATCCTTACAGAAGCCATTGGCAGGTGAGGGAGAGTGAAGAAAATCATCGACGAGCCAACCTGGTATTGTCTCCATCAAGTACGCTGATATGGTACTGCTCGTTGATGACAATTCTGGTTTCTCAATCGATGGAGAGCTTAACATTTCACTGTTAGAAGCTGTCTGCAAGCTTTTACTCTCACCATTAGAGGAAGAAGAAGAAGAGAGCTTAACGCCGGAGAGAAGAAACCTGTTGTGTTTCTGGGTATACTCATTGGCTTCATGAATTTGAAGGTCACATTTGATACAAAGAATTGCTCTATCTTCTTGACAAAATATAAATCCCTTCTCTCCTACAAGTCCAAACCAAAGCTATTTCGGACTTAATCCATATCATTAATCACTCTTTCAAGTATTAATATTATATCAATCATATTTCCTCGTAGTTATTATTGATGCTGTTATCTAAATTTGTAAAATTTGAAAGAGAATAAGTCAGATTACTCTCCTAATATTAGTTAAAAGGTTTTATAATGAGGCTTAGTTTTAGAATTAAATTTTAGGTCATAATAGCTACTCGTATGCTGATAAATTGAATGGATATTATTGTCTGAGAATGAATTTGACTCTGATTAATTACATGAGCCTGTGAGTAATCATGTCAAGAGAAAATAATTGCTCGAAGAAATAAAGGTTTCTAGAGCATTTTCTTTTTCTAGAAACCTTGATTGTTGGAAGACTTATTTGTAGAAGAAATCCGAACAAAATATAACATTGACAGGAACAAAATCATGATTGAGTAGTGAAGAGACAAGATAATCTTTTGCATATTAAGAATGCTACACGTTATATTTGAGTCAATATCTAACACCCTAACTTATATTTAGACTGACGAAATGACCTACTTAATACGACATTAATACTTATTGAAGAAGAGAAAATGTAAAACGACGAACCAGACAGATGTCGCAAAGCGAGGAATCATTGAATTTAGGTTGAAGAAGAGAGGAACGAGAATGTTAAGTGGCGAGCTTGTTGGCACGGTGAACTCAAAGATCACATACATAGTAAAGGGCAGCTTCATCGGCGTAGCAGAGGACGGTGGCTTCTTGTTTGCAGCACACATCACACCAAATCTTCATGCCTTATATTACCTTTCAATCTTTTTCTACATTCCCTTTGCTATTTAACGGCTGTGGTATTATTAAGCCCGTGATTTTATATTAGGAGATAAATTTTTAAATTTTTAAGAAAGATAAATTTATAGGAGATTAATAGAAAATTTATAAAATATTGAAAAATATATGATAATTTTAAATTTTCAGAATCATTTTTCTTCAACCCATCCCTAATATTATTGATATGTACAACACATGTAAGTGGAAAAGCTAGGAAGAAAAAGGGAATAAATACTAGGGATGGGAGAATGACCTGAATCCGACGGAGAAATCCGAAACCCGGTCAAGTTTGAGTCGAATTGGGTTTGAATGATATCGGGTCGAGTCGGGTATTGGGGATTTTTTCGGGCCGGGTTCGAGGACGGGGCAAGGTATCCCCACCCCGACCCGATTTTATATATATATATATATATATATATATATAATATTTTATATTTTTATATTAATTATATATATAATATTTTATATTTTTTATATTAATTATATATATAATATTTTTGGGTTCGGGTTCAGGTTTGAATATAATATTTCGGGTCGGGTTCGGAGACGGGACAAAATCTCCAACGAGATGCTCCGATAAAAAATCTGACGGGGATCGAGTCGGGGTCGGAGAAGAGATTTATTTCGGGTTTGGGGACGGGACGAGCAAAACCCGCCCCGTTGCCATTCCTAATAAATACAGACAAAAAGGTATAATTGGGGTATGGGCAGCCCCATTGGGATGAACAGCTTATAAATTATGTAATAAATAATGTTAAGGGAATGTTCTTTTAGCTCTAGCTATATATATATATATATATATATATATATATATATATATATATATATATATATATATCTCATATCTGACCTTTGAGGAAATCTCTGGACTTTTGGATAGAATCTGACCTTTGATAAAAGGTCTAGAAGATTTAGATATGAAAATTTTGATCTGAATTTAGTTATTTAAATTAATCTATTTGATTTGAGATATGATATGGATATGATCTGATGATCTAAATTTGATTTAAAATTCGAAATAAATCGAATTAAATTAAAATAGACTTGAATTAAAATCCGGTCAATATAAATCCATGTTCAATTTAATTTAAACCTTGAATAACTCAAATCGAAAATAACATAAATTGAGAATAATCCAAATCGATTGAAAAAATATAAACATTAACTTCGTAATCCCTTTTAAAAGAACAAACATCACTTCCATTAAAGTTAAAATAATTTGATTAAAAAATGAAAAAAGGGATCAACTTTTACTCCGATAAGTTGATAAAAGACATGAACATTAAAACATTAAAATTATTATTATATTTAATTTGTCATATTAAATATGTTAAATTGAATATTATTGTACTTTCGCTGAAAGATCCTTTGCGCATCTATTTCATATCAGATCTTTCGCATATTAATTTAGTATCAAAGAAGTTCTAGAGAACTCAAAAACATTTTCGAATCTTTAACCTTAAAGAATTTTGGAAGATATAAAGGAAATACCTTTGAAGAAAGGATAACAGAAATCTAAAATATCAAAAAATCGTGATTTATTAACAAGACTTAGAACAAGTTCACATGACCTATTAAGATCAAATTCACTTTTATCGATCAACATACATATAGCCATAATAATCCTACATCTAGATAAAACTACATCACCCTCATTTACTTTTCTACCTTCTCATAGACATAGTCAACGATCATTCTTCAATGAGTATGACTCTGTTCAAATCAGAAAAAAAATAAACTGCTTATAGCGTCGTAATTAATTTAATCTATAAATAAAAATAATATATTTTTTATTAATTTTATCTTTAAAAAAACCATTTTATCATCACCATTATTTTTCATTTTAACAAAATTACAATTCTTTGAAAGTTTTGATAAAAGAAATTGGGTGGCATTCCAAGGAGACAAATAAAACTTTTTCAGAGTTGGACGTGGATGATGTTCTAATAATATTAAAAGCCCCACTAAGCAACTTGTCACCATAAAAAATGTAAATAGAAATACAATGAGAGAAGAGATGGAGATAAGGTAGACAAAAAGACAACTTTCGCTTTCGAATTATTTATTATTTTTAAAAAAATTATTTGATACTCAAAATAGATTATTTTTTTAATTTTAATAATTTTATCATCATAACACGTTTTTTTTTTAATTTTTATGACATATTTCTCTTTTTTTTATTAGGGAGGATAAAGGATTGAATTAGAGTCTAATTTTTTGTAAATTCGACCTGACTAAAAAATATGTATCTTTCACCCGAATCTGACCTAACATGAAAATTTTATATCTTCCAGCCAGCCTGACCAAAAAAATATATATCACCCACTCGACTCCGACCCGACCTAATTTTTTAGAGTATAAATTCGATCCCATTCAACATGACCGATATGAAATAAGGATTTAATTAAAAAATTAATATATTTTTTAAGCAAATTACATTAATATCCTCGGGTTGGATCGGAGTTTTTTCACCCTCCACCCGAACCCGACCCGACCTCATTCCTTAAAATCCATCTCGACCTGATCTAAACCTTTTTTTATTAAAAAAATCCAACTCTGTCGGGTTGGGTAAGAACCCGTCGGATTCAGATTAAATTATCGTCCCTACTTTTGATACATTTTTTTATTGTTTCAAAGTTATTTTTATTTATTTATTTTTGTTAGATTTGAAATCATCACAACAGATCAAGATGTATTGATTTGTTATCATGTTAATGTTCTCTTTGGACCTTTAAATTGAATTTGGATACTCGATTTATGTATGTGGATAGTTTTCTTACGTCGTTCGATTATGATTTATGTTTGTCAGTGTTCTTTCAATATTTTGATCCCCTTTTGTGGTTCATTTATCAATGCAATCATATATGTTTGTATCTAACTTTTATTCGAGTTTATTTGATTATGTTTTTTTAACATTTTTCTTGTATGATCATTGTGTAATCTTAAGTGACTAGTTTTATGTGTTAATGATTATAGAAAAATGTCTTTATTATATTTAGTTTATAATTATGATGGTAAACTTTCATTATAGTTTGGATTTTTTTATAAAATTGGTGATTTCTATTTTGTAAAAAAAGTTTAAATTTAATTATAATTTAAAATTGTACAAACTTTAATTTTATACCACGTGTATATAAAAAATTATTATTATTATTATTATTATTATTATTATTATTATTATTATTATTATTATTATTATTATTATTATTATTATTATTATTATATAGTTTCAATACTTCTCCCATGCTGAAAGTCGATAATTTATCGTAAAGTGGAAGAGTCCAAGATTGCGTATAATATATCTTTGGAGTGTTCTTGTTCATTTGGATGAGTTTTATATCAAGTTGATTTGAAGAGAAAAAAATTATGACTATTCGAATAATTTATAAATATTTATGTTATTTATAATTTAAAATGTTATCGTAACTTATAATTTGATATGTGATCAGTGTAATATTTAAAAAATATTGAAAAAGGAGGGAAATCTTTTATTAAAGAAAAAGGAAAACGGTACCTCATTAAAGAACTTCATTAAATCTATTTGGAAGGAAAAGAGTATACGATATAATTGCTGGATCAAGGATTGACTACAAGTTTTCGAGACTCGAAGCATATCTAAAACCATTATACCAGACGAAGCCAAAACCAACCTCAATTACATAGCAAAGCTCATCTTCCCTGGCAATAATAGTGACTCCTATACTTCCCAAAGTTGAATTCAATTACTCACACAATAAAGAACGACACTAATATTCGGATCAAGTCAATTTTACCAAACCTTCTAACAGCAGTACTCTTCATCCCTGGCAATCATGGCAACACTTATACTATCCAAAACTTGAAATCAAAAAACTCACACGATCAAAGCAACACGCACTTGCTGATCTAGCATCTTCTTTCAACCAAATAAAGTCCTAAAGTCAGGGAACACAGTGTCACATAGCATCGGTAAAATTCTCACTAAGCTAATGAATGATCTTCTAGTCTCACATAGCCATTAGGTCGATCACGGAGGGAGAACCCGATGTCACATAGCATCGGTACAATTCCCGCTCAACTCAAGCATTAGCTCGGTCTCACATAGCCTTCAAGCCAAGCTTTAAGATATCTGTTGTACTGGTCTGATGTAACTATACATGGATGACTAAGGGCCCAAAGGCCACACAACACTGACATCGCTAACCCACTCCTAGTGAGTGTTCAGGCCTCGCGCCTTAGTTAGCCACTAAAGTGCCTCGCGCACTGACAATGCCTCACTAGGGCATCTAAGGTAACCTGGTTACACCCTAACATAGCTGGACATTCTAAAGAAAGATCATCCTCGCACTGGCTATTATATCGCTCGTTTTCTCATATAAAACGTTATTCGAGGATTTATTAGTTTGTTACTAGTTGCTCTATTTTGGTCATTCGTTACTTAAGGGTGTTTTAGTCATTCTCTATCTTTAGAGAAATCCTACGCGTTTTGTGATTCTACAACGATTATTGTGTTTGCTATTCACTGGTTGTATTAGTTACTAGCCTGATACGTGACTCGGGTTTATTACTTTGTAGTAATATTGTAGTTGCTCTTACTACATTTTCCCTCAATTCACCCTCGAATTGGATGTACAACTATACGTTTTCAATTCACTGGCATTCTCGTAGTACATGATTCATGTATTTTGTAATCCGATTAATTCGTCATATCGCTTGTTGGTATATCCTCTATAATGATCCTTTGTTCTTAGTTACTCGCTACGAGGCCTATAAGGGTAATTTGGTAATTTCAGAGGCATTTTCGTAACCTCTCATACCCGAGATAGATGCTCGATCTCAATAGATATTAAGCTTCTTACTTTTGAGTCTATTTGACATCTTGAAGTCACTCAACCACTTTGGGTATTGATACCAAGCCTTCAATATGGATGTCACACCCTCGACCCGTATCCGACTCGTATCCGACCCGGATACGAATATGAGGTGTAACATTTCTTTTCAACACTTTGACTTTTCGAAAATTTGAATAAAATTTTGAACTTTTTATCTTTATTTTAGTGGCAAAGCCCTTATTAACAAGAGTTAAAATCGAAATTAATATTAAACTATGAAAACAAACATTTAATATACTTATATAAACTCTTATTAGTATAGTTACAAAATAGATCAGAGCATTTGCAATTTAAACATTTTTAGTACATTTATAATACATGCAAATAAAATTTCAAAATGACAAAATCATCTACTGTTCAAATAGGTCTAATCTGATCTTCTTCAAAAGTATGATGTCTTGTCCTATCTTTACTCTGTTTACTTCTCGACAGCTACATGTGAAAACACTCACACGCTAAGTCTTTGACTTAGTGAGGCATAAATGAACATACTAAAACATTAAAAACATTTGCTTAAACCTTTCAGGAGAAACATTGAACACGAAAACAAGATACATTTTATATAAATAACATATATTGTATTGTAGTGTTCAATTCATATTAACTTGTTTAAAATATCCCAACGTATATCACAGAGAACTCAAGGTATGTGAGTACTTTGAGGTTGTGCACTGTAATTGCAGTCAAAATTGCCGCGTAGAAATTGCACCGAAGTTCCACGTAGAATATGCACCAAAGTGCTACATAGATTTGTCTCGAATGATTACATAGAATTGTCTCGAAGGACTACATAGAATTATCTCGAAGAACCACATAGAACTCTCGACTCTTGGCATGCCAATTATACCTCTACTTCTCATAGCACACACTTTGGGCTTTAACCATATAAGTATTTCACATAGCATTATTCAAACTATCATTCATTCACATAGAACATATACACATAGCAATGGAATCAAAACAGTCCTTTCAAAATACGATTTAAGTAAAACATAATAAGAATATTTCATAAAATAATTCAAATTGTTTTCGATCGAAAACCTTTGAGGTTGGCTCCTCGCAAGCTATCCTCGTATCAAATATAAAATAAGTAAGTTGCACTCACCTTTGCCTCACTTAAACTCTAAGCCAAATCCTTTTCACTTTTGCTCAATCTTTTTGCTACGTCGATTCGTTTGATGCTTGCTTTCGATCAAAATCTACACATTAACATGACCAAAATGAATACTGGAGCTTAATTGATTGATAAGCAATCAACATTTACATCAACTAAATAAAACACTTATTTCAAAATTTCAAGCTGAACAGTATCCGTACTCTACACCCAGTAACGATATTTCCCTTCTATGGTACCGATACCTACCTCAGTATCGATACCCAAATGGCATTCTGGAATTTCCTCTTCAATTACAGTATTGGTACCTTACTATTGGTATCGATACTACCCCTTCAATATCGATTCTTTTCTTTTGATTCATACAATATCGATATTATTCTTCCAGTATCGATACTCTTGCCCAGAATTCACTAATTTTACTTCGAATTTGACCCAAAATTCACCTAAATCTCATACTTCTAGCTCCATTTATGCCCTTAAACTCAATAACACTTATCACAACCAATTTACATCACTTAAATTCCCTTTAATTTCCAAAATTTTTACTAGAACACTTAAAACTAAAACTTACACCCATTCTTCAAACATGTTTCCAATCCTTTCTAATACCTTAAACACCATTCTAAAATTTGTCCTCGAATTTTCACTGCATAAAGAGATGAGGAAATTGTCTTCTCATGTCCTCTTCACGCTCCCATGTCGCTTTTTGTGCTAATATCTGCACTGGTTATTCCTTATAGGTCAGATCATATTGGACTTCTATCTCTTTCGGTGCTATGATGTGAGAATGATCTGATCGATATCTTCTAAGCATCTAAACATGAAAAACATTATGGATCTTCTCCATTTCTGGTGGCAATGCTAACTGATATGACACTGATCCCACTATCTTTATTATCTCATACGGGCCAATGAATCTAGGACTGAGCTTTCCTTTTCGACCAAAACGAAAAACTTTCTTCCAATGAGAGACTTTCAAAAACACTTTATCTCCTACTTGATATTCAATCTCCTTTCTTTTCAAATTCGCGAAACTTTTTTCTGTCTGCTGCCACTTTAAGATTATGTTGAATCACATGGACCTTTTCGTATACTTATTTAATCAAATCAGGACCAAGAACATCCCTATCTTTTAATGCATACCAATTAAGCGGCGTTATGTATTTTCTTCCATATAATTCCTCATACGGTGACATTTTAATGCTCAATTGATAACTATTGGTTTACGCAAACTCTGCTAGCGGCATATGCTTCTCCCAAGATCCATGAAAATCAATTACACATGTCCTTATCATATCTTCCAATTCAGATTGACCATCTGTCTGTGGGTGAAAAGATGTGCTAAAGTTCAATCGAGTATCCAAGGCTTTATGTAAAGATTTCCAAAACCTTGACGTGAACCTTGGATCTCTGTCAGATACTATTGAACTCAGCACTCCATGAAGTTGAACAATCTCCTTGATATATAATTCCGCATATTTATCCATCGAATAATAAGTTCGAACATGAATAAAATACACTGTCTTCGTCAATCTATCGACTATCACCCAAATCGAATCCTTTTTATTTGGTGTTAATGGCAGCCTTGTTACGAAATCCATCGTAACTTTCTCCCATTTCCATTGAGGAATGAAGATCGGTTGTAAAAGTCCTTAAGGTACCTGATGCTCAACTTTTACTTGTTGACAGGTTAAGCACTTTGCAACAAACTCTGTGATATCTCTTTTCATACTTGACCACCAGTATCAATCTTTTAAATCCTGATACATCTTGTTCCCTCCTGGATGCACAGCCAGCAGACTACAATGCGCTTCAAAAAAATATATTTTTCTTCAACTCTTCATCACTTGGAATACAAACTCGGTCTCTGTAGTATAAACATCCATCAATTTTTACTTCAAAAACTTGGATTTCACATTTTTTTCCCATTTTTTCCATTCTAGTTACACACTTTTCATCTCTCCTTTTCAACTTCTTTATTCGCTCCAACAATAAAGGATTTAGCCTTAAATCAGCCACTAAAGCACCATTGTTCTTTAAAAATAATTGGGCATCTAACATGCGTAAAGCTTAAAAAGTCTTTCGGGTAAGTGCATCGACTACAACATTAGTCTTCCTTGGGTAATAGTCTATGATTGCATCATAATCTTTAAGTAACTCAATCCATCTCCTCTGTCTCAAGTTTAGCTCCTCTTGAGTCAGCAAATACTTTAAACTTTTTTTATCAATGTAAATATAACATCGCTCGCCATATAAATAGTGGCGTCATATCTTCAGTGCAAACACCTCCGCTACTAACTCAAGATCATGTGTCAGATAATTCCTTTCATGTGGCTTAAGTTGTCTCGAAGCATAGGCTACCACCTTCCATCTTGTATCAAAACAAATCTCATATCATTATGAGAAGCATCACAATAAATTGTATAGTCCTTGCCAAATTCTGGTTGTACTAGCACTGGAGTCTCCGTTGGAACCTTCTTTAAGGATTCAAAACTTTCTTGGCATTTATCCGTCCAAATAAATGACACATCTTTCCTCAACATCTTTGTCAATGGGGAAGCAATCATCGAAAAGTCTCTTACAAACCTTTGATAATATCCAGCTTATCCCAAGAAACTACGTACTTCATAAACATTTCTTGGAACTTCCCAATCAATAATAGCTTTAATCTTCTGAGGATCCACCCGAATCCCCCTGCAGATACTACATGTCCAAGAAATACAACTTCAGGTAATCAAAATTCACACTTAGAAAACATAACATAAAGCTTCTTATCTCGAAGTGTCTGAAGAATCACTTGAAGATGTGCGTCATGTTCTTCATTCATCTTTGAATAAACCAAGATATCATAAATGAAGATGGCAACAAACTGATTGAGGTATGGTTGGAATACCCTATTCATAAGATCCATAAACGTTGTCGGTGCATTAGTTAATCTAAACGACATTACCACAAATTCATAATGGCCATATTGGGTCCTAAAAGTCATTTTTGGAATATCCTCTTCTTGTATCCTCAACTGGTGATAGCCAGAGCGCAAATTAATTTTGGAGAACACCGAAGCTCCCTTGAGCTGATCAAATAAATCGTCGATCCTCGGGAGAGGATATTTATTCTTTATTGTCACCTTGTTAAGCTACCAATAATCAATACATAGACTCATTGAACCATCTTTCTTCTTTACAAATAACACTGGCACACCCCAATCTGATGAATCATTTATCCAATAACTCTTGCAACTGAGCCTTTAACTCCCTCAGTTCCTTCAGTACCATTCTATAAGGAGCCATCGAAATTGGTTTCGTTCCAGGCATTACCTCAATTTGAAATTTAATTTCTCTATCTGGAGGTAATCCCGAGAATTCATCTGGAAACATATCTAGAAATTCTCTTACCATCAGAATGTTATCTAATCTCATCTCCGAGGCTCTAGTATCAATCACATTGGTGATAAAATCTTGACAACCTTGCAACATTAGCTTATTAGTCGACATTACCGATATCACATTAGATAAGGGATTAATTCTCCCACTGACCACAACTATCTCTAATCCATCAGAACTTCTCAAAACTACATGCTTTAATCGAAAATCAACATTAGCATGGTAACGATACAACCAATATATTTCCAATATAACCTCGAACTCTTCAAAGGGTAATTCCATAAGATTAGCAGGGAATTCAATTTCCTGAATATTTATAGGACACCCTCGAAAAATCTGGTTCACCTAAGCACTATGCCCTAGCGAGTTAGTCACAATCATATAACTACTTATAGCTTTTAATTGGATTCTCAAATCTCTCACCAGTTTACTACTAATATATGAATAAGTTGATCATGGGTTAATCAATACCAAAACAGGTTTATCAATTAAGTGGAAAGTACCTGCGATGATCTCCAGATCATCACAATCTTCATTAGTCTTAAGGTTGTATACCCGAGCAGTCGCCCACATTTCAGGTTGAGTGGCCGATTCAGACTGATTCCTTCCCCTACCTCATCCTCTACATTTCTAAGATACAGTAGTGGATCTTTCTGATTTTGCAGGCTCTTCGGTCATTAACGGATAATCCTAGATAAAATGTCCAGTGTCCCCACATCTAAAACATGCTCCGGAGACCACTTGACATACACCACTGTGATTTTTGCCATAATTTTGACATTGACTTGGCCTTCCAGCTCCTGATTCAGTTGATTAAGTCTGCCTAGCTCTCACAGGATTTGATCCTCTGCTTGAGGATGTAACTGACTCAGATCTAGTTTGAGGTTAAAAATTCGAACCTCGGCTTTTCTTTGATTGTATTGCACTCGACGAAGCACCTGCTCTCTTGGTCGACTGGATCTTTTGCTCCCCAAATATATCATTATGTGTTCGCTCCAAGGATTTAGCTCGATTCAATACCTCTTGAAACATAAAAAGATTCAACGCTATTAGCAGCTCCTTCAATCTAGGGCTCAAACCCTCCACAAACCAATCACATGAATCTTTCTCAGTCGGGACCAATTCAACTGCAAATCTACTCAATTTATTAAACTCGCACTCATATTCATACATAGTGCGACTCTCTTGCTTCAAATTCATAAACTTCTGATTCATTTTTATAATGAACTGATCACCAATATATTTGTTCTTAAACTCTTCCAGAAAGAACGACCATGTCACTTGATCACTAGACACTCTCATCTTCATATTAGTCCACCATATACGTGTTTGACCTCGTAGTAGTGAGGGTACTCCATCCAACTTCTCCATTTCAGAACAATGGAGACCATCAAGAATAATTTCACATCATTTAGCCAAAGATCCGCAGAAACAAAACCTTCCTCAACTTCTCCCTTAAACTCGGGTGCTCCTAAACTTTTTAGCTCCTTAGCAACATTAATCCTAGGAGCCAGGGGAGTAGACGGTTGGAAACGCATTAGAATCGCATCCAACATCCGGAAAAAATATTCATTGATCTTGCATAGACACTCCCTGAGGCATCTGTTCTTCATCTTGCCTAGTCGGGGCAGGTGAATTGCTACTACCCTCATTAACTCTATCTCCTGCTTCAATTCGGGAGCCCTCATAGTCTGACATCTATTAAGATATAATCATTTAACTATATTAGCAAAGACAACATACTCATTACATTATCATATCATATATTTTTTATATTGCATTGGTATGTACACCTTTTAAAACATAAACTACTTAGATTTGAGCCAAAAAAATCAGTTAAACCGTAGCTATGATACCAACAAATGTCACACCCCCGACCCGTACCCGACCCGAATACGAATCTGAGGTGTAACATTTCTTTTCAATACTTTGACTCTTTGAAAATCCGAATAAAATTTTGAACTTTTTATCTTTATTTTAGTGGAAAAGCCCTTAATAACTAGAGTTAAAATCGAAATTAATATTAAACGATGAAACAAATATTTAATATACTTACATAAACTCTTATTATTATAGTTACAAAACAGATCAAAGCATTTGCGATTTAAACATTTGTCGTACATTTATAATACATGCCAACAAAATTTCAAAATAACAAAATCACTTACTTTTCAAATCGATCTAATCTGATCTTCTTCAAAAGTATGTTGTCTTGTCCTAGTTTTATTTTGCTAACTTTTCGGAACCTACGTGTGAAAACAGTCACATGCTAAGTCTTTGACTTAGTGAGGCATAAATAAACATATTAAAACATTAAAAATATTTGCTTAAACCTTTCAGGAGAAACATTGAACATGGAAACAAGATACATTTTACATAAATAACATATATTGTATTGCACTGTTCAATTCATGTTAACTTGTTTAAAATAGACCATCGTATATCACAGAGAACTCAAGGTATGTGAGTACTTTGAGGTTGTTCACTGTAATTGAAGTCAAAACTGTCGCGTAGAAATTGCATCGAAGTACCACGTAGAATATGCACCGAAGTACTACATAGATTTGTCCGAAGAACCGAGAAGAATTGTCCTGAAGGACCACATAGAATTATCCCAAATGACAGCATAGAACCCTTGACTCTTGGCATGCCAATTATACCTCTACTTCTCATAGCACATACTTTGGGCTTTCACCATATAATTATTCCACATAGCATTATTCAAATTATCATCCATTCACATAGAACATATACACAACAATGGAATCAAAATAATGCTTTCGAAATACGATTTAAATAAAACATAATAAGAATATTTCATAAAATAATTCAAATTATTTTCGATCAAAAACCTTCGAGGTTGGCTCCTCGCAAGCCGTCCTCATATCGAATATAAAACAAGTTAATTGCACTCACATTTGCCTCACTTAAGCCCTAACCCAAATCCTTTTCACTTTCGTTCAATCTTTTTACTAAGTCGATTCGTTCGGTACTTGCTTTCGATCAAAATCTACACATTAACATGACTAAAATGAATATTGGAGCTCAATTGATGGATAACCAATCAATATTTACATCAATTAAATAAAACACCTATTTCACAATTTCACGCTGAACATTATCGGTACTCTACACCCACTATCGATATTTCCATTCTATGGTACCGATACCTACCTCAGTATCGATACCCAAATGTCATTCTGGAATTTCCTCTTCAATTACAGTATTGGTACCTTACTATTGGTATCGATACTACCCCTTCAGTATCAATTTTGTTCTTCTGATTCATGCAGTATCGATATTGTTCTTCCAGTACCGATACCCTTACTCAGAATTCACTTCTTTCACTTCGAATTTAACCCAAAATTCACCTAAATCTCATACTTCTAGCTCCATTTATGCCCTTAAACTGAATAACACTATCACAACAAAATTACATCACTTAAATTCCCTTTAACATCCGAAATTTTCACTAGAACACTTAAAACTAAAATTTACACCAATTCTTCAAACATGTTTCCAATCCTTTCTAATACCTTAAACACCTTATTTAGACCTTTGACGAGTCAAATATATCCTTAAAATCCAACTACTAATCAATTTTCATCAACCCTTAAAAACTCACTTTACCAAATCACCATTAATTCATCAATCTCTTAGCTTCTAATCATATTTAAGCTTTCTTAAGCTTCTATACCACCCAAGAACTAAAAACCAATTCAAAAATACAAGGAATAACCAACTTAAATTTTTCTCACCTTAGCAATGGAAGTTCACGGTAGAAATGAAGAAGAGAAGATGAAGAGCTTCTAGGCTTTTCTTTTCTTTTCTTTTTCTCTTTTTCTCTTTTTCTCTTTTTCCATCACATGTTAATATAACCCAATAAAAATGAATTTCAAATTCATTTCATGTCAAAAAATCATTTTGCCCTTCTATCCTTCAATCTTTGATGATAAATCCTAAACAAAAAC
Source organism: Hibiscus syriacus (assembly GCF_006381635.1). Classification (NCBI taxonomy): domain Eukaryota; kingdom Viridiplantae; phylum Streptophyta; class Magnoliopsida; order Malvales; family Malvaceae; genus Hibiscus; species Hibiscus syriacus. Next base: position 2,947,764 of record NW_024062882.1, on the reverse strand, counting down.
TCCCAAATCAATCCTTGAACATTTCAATTTATCAAATTCAAACCGCTAAATTTTTAATTCTTACACTTTAGTCACTGACCCGATGTTTGGGGTATTACAATGGATACCCGATCTTCGGTATTGATACTAGTTTATTTGGTATGGAGACCAATTTATTCCTTAAGGAGACCAAGTGTATCGATATCGAGAATCTGGTAAATATGTTTTGGTAAGGAGACCAAGCGTATCAATTGTCTGCAAAGGCTGCTAATGTGTTTTTATTCGGTATAGTGATACACAAAAAGGTTACCTTTGTTATGATCCTCACCTTCATCGCGTACTAGTATCTTGTAATGTCATTTTTTTAGCACTTGTATTTTTATGTCTCACCTTCACGTGCGTTGCCTTTAAATTCTAGCATTTTCATGTTGTATGATTTTTTGAATAATTCATTTTCTAGTTCGTATAGTGTTGATTCTGACATGCATGTTGTACCTCTTCCTGATTATAAGCTTGAAGGCCCTTCCACTACTATCCTCAGTCCTACATCACCATCGCCTTTGCGTCCTTTAAAACGATCCACTCGTGTAAATTTTGGTAAACCACCTGATCGCTGAACTCTTTTTATTAACCTTAATTTTGTTCAGCTTCCTTATAAACAGATAATAAAGCAAACATGTTGGAAAAAGGCTATGGATGAGGAAATTGATGCATTAACAGAGAATCATACTTGGGACTTGGTACCATTGTCATAGGAAGCAAATGGCTCTATACTATTAAAGTTAAGCATGATGGTACTCTAGACCGTTATAAAGCTCGATTGGTAGCTCAAGGATACAAGAAGGAATATGGGATTGATTACAAAGAAACATTTGCTCCAGTTGCAAGAATGACTATCGTCCGAACTCTTCTTGCAATCGCATCTAGTCAACATTGGCCATTATATCAATTGAATGTCAAAAATGCTTTCCTTCATGGCCATTTGAAGGAAATTGTTTATATGGAATGTCCCCCTCGTTATTCTCTTGGGGATTCTAATATGGTTTGCAAACTTAATCAATCTCTTTATGGTATCAAACAGACACCTCGAGCATGGTTTGAGAAGTTTCACTTTACCATTTGTTTAGTTGGTTTTCAGCAAAATTCCAATGATCCATCATTATTTACTCATCGCTCTTCTCATGGTATTATTTTTATTTTTCTTCTTTATATGGATGATAAGGTCATCGCTGGTAATGATGAGCAAGGAATTATTGAGTTTAAAAGGTTTCTTAATGATTCATTTCATATGAAAGATCTTTGGACTCTTACTTATTTTTCAATTCAATTTGTTTCATTCACAAATATTGAGATTCGGATTTCTAATTTTACTTAAGAAATCTATTACTTGATCCTACTAAATCAATTGATTATTATTGCGATCCACCATATTTTATTCATGCTATCAACAATACTAAATTAAAATTTTATAATAAACAGGACGATGTAGGTACTCAACTTATGATTTAGGGTGTTTTAGTTATCCCCATTCGAAAGCCCGATATAAACAAGTAAGCCTTTACATTTGATACACGAATTGGGCTATCCACAAATTTTCTCATAATAATAAAATATACCCAAAGATTTTAAATACTCATTATTAAATATAAGGTAAACTACATATTTAGTACCTAAACTATTAGCTTTGGTTCATTTTAGTAACTAAACTTTTAATTTTTTTCAAAATCATACCTAATGTTTAGTTTTTGTTTCATTTTAGTATCCCGTTGTTAAAAACTTAATGCGTTTAGTACCTAAACAATCAATTTTGGTACATTTTATTATCTAAACTTTCAAACTTTTTTCAAAGTTTAACGTTAAATTTTGAACGGGTACTAAAATGAAACAAAAATTAAACTTTAGGCATGGTTTTGAAAAAAATTTAATGTTTATGTACTAAAACGGACCAAAACTGATAGTTTATGTACTAAACACATAATTTACCCTAAAAATGTTTAAAATTAATAAAATACTAAATTTGAATATGGTGCATGATGATGGACACCATATTCTCTCTTCTGTTTCATGTCCACATCAATGCTTCTGGCCTTCAATTATATTGGATGCATGTTAGATGAAGAATTGAAGTGTGGAAATGAATATATATTGAAGTTAAAATTACACTAACCGGAATATATCCAGATATATTCTTCTAAAGATGTCAACTCTCATTATCTCTAATATAGTTTTGAGTATTTTCTTCCTTTACTAAGATTTAGAAAGAGTTTTTAATGAATTTTAAAAAATTAAAAATTTAAACTGACACTTCAATTCATCAGCTTCCTCCACTAAGTGAGCCTTTAACTATAGGCATAATATCAAAAATAGTCCCTTAATGTTTATTGAAATAGACATTTTGATTTTTTTAATATTTTGGCCCTACGTATTTCACTTTAGGGAAAAAAGCTCCCTATATAGACGAAAACTATTAGTTAACACACGACGATATTCTAAAATAGGAGTCTTTTTTATAAAAAAAACATTGAGGGTTAAAATATACCTTAAAAAATAATAATGAATAAAATGATTATTCTGTAACATATTAATGGCCTTTTTACACTAGAGTGAAATAGTAAAGACTAAAATACTCTAAAAAAAATAGAATAGGGAGCAAAATGTCCACTTTAATAAACGTTGATATGTTAAGAATTTCAATGTGTTTTGTTGATGTTTAACGAGAAGGATGATAATATTGTAGACATCGTTGATAATTAACTTATTTTAATTTAAATAATAATTTATTAGTTATGATATTATATTAAGAGTTTCGAACGTCATAACAATTTATTAAGTATAAAGAGAAATTTTTAAAGGACGAGGGTTTCTTAAAAATGAAAGAAAAAAAAAACTCTCTTTTATCGAACGATTATTATTTCATATAGCATAAGTTAATTATTAGTTGATGAATACATATATTTAATAATTCAAATTGAGTATAAAGAAAAAGAAGAGAATATTATCCCTCTCAAGCTATTGGATATCTTTCCTTGCGGCATGCTTGATCGAAATTCGATTCCCGCTAAAACCACTAAGAAATTGATATTCCCCAAACCTAATTATAGAAACCTATTTAGGGAATGCTTTTAGGCCCGTTTAGTTCAGGGTATAATTCATTCATGGGAGAAATATTTTTTTTCCGGAGAAATATACTCACATTTAGATGATACATATTATCAAGTGACAGAAATGAAGTAATACCAACAGTAATTTTTTGGTTTGTTTTCCCGAGAATATTTGTCCCTCGTCTCCCTTAAGTCGTCCTCATTGTCTAAAATAACATTCTCCCCTCTTCGTTCTAGCCGTGCGTGATTTCCGTCCGTCTTTCATCTCCGCTCCTCCTGTTTCGATCTGTAGTATTTTGGTATTAAAAGATTTGCCTTTGTGTTCTCCTCTTTATATGGTTAAAGGGATGCCAAAGTATGAGCCATCGTCTTTGATTTCCGTGGAAGTGAAGAACTCTATGTCTTCAAATTCTTCATTCTAAATCTGGTAATTCTCCGACTTTTTCCTTTTTTTGTAATGCTAGATATGCATATTTAAAAAACAAAACCAATAATCCTCCTTGGATTCTCATCAACTCATCAAGATAAAGTTTTTCATTGTATTCGTAAAAGATTTATCCTCTTCCTGAAAATGGAGGCAGTCACCACCACTCTGTTCGGCTCTTCTTTATATCTACTCCAGCTTCAAGCTCCGTTGCTAAATCGGCAGTTTTCGCCGCCGGAACTCGCCCCTCCTCGATAAAGGTTTCAAATTACTTTCTAGTTTCTTTTATTTGTGTTGTTATATCAATATATCTTTACCGATTTTGGGTCTTTCATATATTTGCGTGAATTTTTATTTCTGTTTCGCATTATGTGAAATTAATGAGGGAAGGGAAGATTTTGATACTTGTGGATGGAAACCCACCAACCGTGGAACACATTTCTCTGCTTATTTTGATTTTTTTTTTGTTTTTTTAATGCGTATCAATTCATTGCTGCAACATTATTGTTCTCTAGCTTGTTCAAGATCATGGGATAAAAGAAGGGTTTTGGGGAGTAGGAGAGGAATGGTTGTAAGGGCATCATCATCATCTTCGTCTCCTGATTCGACTGACCTATCTGCTCCAATTGCACCCCTAAGGATGGAGTCTCCAATTGGGCAGTTTTTGTCTCAAATCTTGATAAGCCATCCACATCTTATGCCTGCAGCGGTCGAGCAGCAGCTCGAACAGCTTCAAACCGAGTGGGATGCTGAGCGAAAGAAGGAAGTACCATCTGCTTCAGGGACGGACTTAGTGTTGCATAGGCTGGTGATTCATCTTACTATGTATTCATAACCGGACATATATATCTCATGGAAAAGGTTTGGCTTTACAGGAGAATTGTTGAGGTTAAGGCAAATGAGCGAAATAAAGCTTTGGAGGAAATCCTCTACGCATTGGTTGTACAGAAGTTGTACAACCAATACAACCAATGCGTAGAGGACATGGGACTTGCAGGGGACCATCAAGCTGTTCCATCGTGCCCTGAAGTCTCATCTTGGTCTGGTATCATCAGTCCTGAAGAGTACGCTAACTTGGTAAAGCCCTCTCAGTTACGGACTTACGTGATGTCCTTTGATGGGGAGACACTTCATAGATTTGCTACTATTAGATCGAAAGAATCTGTCAGCATTATTGAGAAGCACACAGAGGCCCTATTTGGAAGATCCGGCACTGTTATTACTCCTCGGGGGACTGCTTGTTCTTCGAAGAACAAGCGTATTAAGATTAGCTTTGGTGGTTTGAAGAGCCTTGTTTTGGAGGCTGTCACTTTTGGTTCTTTTCTATTGGATGTTGAAAGCTTAATAGACTCAAGGTACCATTTTGTTATGAATTAGCTACTTCCAATACCAATTTTGTTATGAATTATTCTGTATGTATTTATATTTTGCTGTTGGAATTTGAATTTTGTCACGTAATGCATCTAAACGAATCGTCTCATTAAACCCGTTTAGAATTAATCATAAACTTGTCGTATCTACAAATTATGATTAAGTTTATATTAATTAGTAGTAATGAACACAATTCAAATGTACGTCAAGGTACATTTGAAGTCAATTTTCTTAAACTGCATATTCTAATGTATAAGATGGAATCCTCAATTGATTGTTGTGTTGTATGGCTGAAGAAACAGTTTCCTTACACTCCAAGTATGCAAAATGGTGCCGTAAACATCGTAGAAGGCAATGCGGGGTGGTGTCGAAAAAGATTATCTCAACCCGTACTGAATAATTTTTGCGTGGAAAATATTACCTAAAGGAATCATCGTCAAGGTCGATTCAATATCATAATGAAAGTTAAAATTCTCTAATATTGAACATGATATATTTTTATATAAATTATGTTGAAGTAAAATTTTAATATATTTTTAAAATAAATTATGTAAAATTTAATATTAATTAAAATAAAAATAATACATGATATATTTAAATAATAAAATAATATATTATCGATGAATTTTTATATAAATACTTTTTATTTGAATATATTATCAATGAATTTTTATATAAATAATTTTTATTTAAATAATTAGAATTTCACTTGTTAAAAAATATAGAACAAGGTCAATTTGGTAAAATATACATTCCAGTAATCTTTTATTCCTTCAATCAAACACTGTAATCTTACATTACTGCCAAATAAACCAAACACAACAATGTAACATTCTCAGTAATGTGTTAGGTAATGTTATATTCCGGTAATCTTATTCTCACTGGTAATCTTATATTTCGTGAACCAAATGCACCCTTAGGGGTTGAAAAATGTTTTTCACTAAACATAATAAAATTGGTCCTAAAGTCATGGTTGGAAAAGTGTTTTTCTTTTTTTTTTAATTAATCAATGGTATCCGATCTATTGACTGATTAATCCAGTTTGCTCCACTCGCAAACGCCATGATTCGAACTCCTAACTTTGCTTAAGGGACCTAGTGTCTCATCCCACTAGACACTGGTTGTTGGTTGGAAAAGCGTTTTTCAATCCGATTTCAAAATTTAAATATTTTTTTTATTAAATTAAGGTGATTACAAAGTAATATTTGTTCTAAATATTTTCAACCATTTGACCATGAACACTCAATCATCATGATACAGTAGTTGATGACGCTCGAACACATGACCTCTAGGAACAACAATGATTCCTTTAACACCTAGAGAAGTTGGTTCGTGCCAAAATCTACATTTTTTAACTTTTGATGTTGAAAATCACTTTTATAATGAAATTATATTATTATTCTCAATTACTCTCTTCGTCCCATTAAATGTTTATTATTGACTTTTAAAAAGTCAGAAATTTTAAACTTTAACCATGATTATTTTAAATATTTTAAACAATTAATTTTATAAAATATATATTTAAAAACTACATGATTTAATAATTTTAAAATGTATTTTTTTCATATTTTATGAACAATAAATTTTAAATGATAAATAGTCAAAGTTAAAAAAATTGGCAAAAAAATCAACAGTGCACAGATTTAATTGGAGAATTAAATATTGTGCAAACATGATTTATAATTCAAAATATATTAATTACTTATAAATATTTAAATATAGTAGACTCGTACAGAAAACAGATAATTTAGAGATTGTTCATTTAGATCAATCGTTCATATTAAATACTTAGAAATATTTAAAATTTATATTTTATATATTTAAAATTTATTAAATTGAATTTTTATTATTTTTTGTGATTTAAATTGATTTATTTTATATATCATAATATTAAAGAATTTAAATATCACTTAAGTTAATTTATTTTTAATTTAGAATATCATGTTTAAAATTAATATTTATCCTTTCAAAAATATTTTTAACAATAATACTTAATATTATTTAAATTCATCTAATAGTTAAATATTTTTGTAAAATTAATAAATTTTATGTAGATATTGTCTCTATTTTTCTATAAAATTTATTTTTTAACAAAAGATAAACTAAACATTTAGATTAAATTTTCAATGTAATGATAATAATTAATTAATTAAATTGAAATTAACATTTTACACAAACCGTCCGTGCTCCACTAATAAGACATGGTTCTCAGTCAAGAGCTTTTTGTTTTGTGTGATTAAATTAATATTAGGTGGACACACGATGTTTTAGAATATCACTCACTGCCTACCAAATTTCATCACAAAACTTTAACATACAGTGATGAATCCAGGGGTGCCCGTAGGGATAATTCCCCTTTAAAAATTTAAGATTATTATATATTTTAGATTATTTTTATATATTTTTTTATCGAAAATCTATTTTTGTTCCTCTTAAAATTTTAACTCGTTCCTTCTAAGTTTAAATTTATCTCTTTAACATAGAATCGTGTATATGTCCTTGTTAACATATATATATTCTAAGTTCCGTTAATATTTTGTTTTTGATATTTTATCGACTAATTTATTTGGTATATTGATAATACATTTAATTTTAAAAACAGGGTTAACAAATTTATATTAGAGTTAAAAATTTAACTAATAAATCAAAGTTATAACTAGGGATCAAAGTTTAACCAATTGAGGCAGAGATGGATATAATTTTAGTGGGTAGTAGGAAGTTGTGAATTTAGAAAGTGGTACCCATCTCGGGTAGTGAGCGGATTATGGGTTTGAGACCTTACCCGCCCCGCATCTGCCCGCCCACTAAATATCCATTAAATTTTGGACCATTATGAATTTAAGTATAATTTTAGAGACTAATTTATAAATCTTAATATTGTATAAGATATAACTTATAATCCTTGATTTTTTTTATTATGTTTTTAATGGACGTGTTTGTTTTATGTTTATTGCTTATGTATAACTTAAGGTTGTTGTCAGGCGGGTCTAACCTGATACGTCTCTAGTTGAGTAGTGAGTGTGAGGATGAATTTGAGAATATACCCGTGTGGGCGGGTGTGGATTTGAAAAATTTTACCCATCATGGTGGTGGGCGGATGGTAAATTTAAAAATATTAAGTGGGTATGAAGATAGGGAGGAGATATCCGCACCCGACCTACCCGTTTGTCATCTCTAATTATAACAACTTTTTAAATTAGAGTTGTTAGTTTTAGGGTCTTTATATGTAATACTAGTAACGATTAATTAATTATTTTTGTTTAAAACTCAAACACACTTTTGCCTTGGCTCATGTGAGCCACATGACAACATTGTTGGCCACATGCTACTTAGAATCTTAATGTGTCCTATTTTTGTAATAATAGGTACGTTTTCATTATAATTGCTGTTTTTTTATTATAATCATATTTATATATTTTTATAGAATCAATTAATTTTATTCGAAATAAGTAATATCTTAAATTATAATAAAAATTTACAATCATAATCGTAAATTAAGCACCTAATTAGGAAATTTTCCTATAATCATTGAAACAAAACTAGTAACTTAAGATCACATAAGAACTATACAAGGAAAGATTAAAAATCTAACCAATAAACTCTAACAAAGATAGATACGAACAAATATGATCGCATCAACAAACGAACCACAAAAGGGGATCAAACTATTGACAGACGACCGACAAATCATAAATCAAACTCGAGCAACGTTAAAAGCAAAAGCTATCCACGAATGCAAATCATGTATTCAGATCTAATTTGAGGGTCCAAAGCAAGGAAGATCAACAATAAATCAGATAATCATCATCTTGATCAATCGTCGTGGTGTCAAATCAATTCTTAGAAGAAAAAAATATAAATGAAAAACGGTCAAACAACCGAAAATCATACAAAAAACATAAGAAAATGTGTTATAAACGCATACAAAAACGAGTTATATAGGCAGACTGATTGAAAAAAATAGAGATACAATATAAAAAAGAAAAAAGACAATAAAGAATAACGACGGTCAACAATTAACATTAAAATTGGTGTCACCATCGATCAACATAAACAAAAAAGAAAAGAGATGAACTACACACCAACAAAAAAAAACCAAGTTTTTTCCTATCAATAATAAATTTTGTAATCATATTTATATAAATTTTGATGGAAGCTATTTACATTATATATTAATGTTTTCATATTTTAATACCGACTTTTATCAATTAATTTCTGTATATCATGTCATATATTTTTCTTTCTTTATTGTAGTAACATGCAATGAAATACAATAAAAAATTATGGAAGGGCAAGACAAAGCACTGGATCTCTCTTAACATGCAAGTACAAATTTATTCTTTCTTTTATTTATTTAAATTCATCATCTTCTTTTAAGGTTTAAAAATTGGAAAAAAAAAAGAATAAATCAACCACCATGCTAAATGCACCGACTTTTTCTCCTCTATATTTATTATTATTATTATTATTATTATTTTGTACTCGTTACACTTCCTTTTTCTTGTCAAGTAACTAGTGGAATATGGCAATAAAATATATCTTCTTGTTGAGAGGCCGACGGTGCAAGGAATTAAGATAAATTTCAAGTAAATAATTTAATTTTTTAGTTACCCAACTATTTTAAACATAAAATACATTTTATTTCTATATTATTTAAAAAATAAAGGCAAAATAATAATATTAGCATCAACATTTGTATAAATGATCATTTTTGCATCAATCTCTTTTTGGGGCATTTTAGTCATAATTTTAAATTTTTAGTTAAAATAACTATACTTGACTAACGATCAACTCGTGTTGTTAATATGACGCATGTAATGTCATTATTTTAAGTGATGTAACACATACTGTATAATTACTTTAAGTGATGTAGCACATACTGTATAATCACTTTAAATGACATGGTATGTGTAATGTCATTGCTTTAGATGATGTGCACATGTCACATTATCGCTTTAGTGACATAATATGTAACATTTCAACAATTAAGCATGTCTACAAATATCACATTAACAACATGTGTTGATTGTTAGTCAATTAATGATTTTCATTCAGCAATAATTATTTTGACAAAAATTGAAATATCGAGAGCTAAAATACTCCAAACAAAGAACATAGGCTAAATTGACCATTTAAGCAAACGCTAGGGCTAAATTTATCATTATGTTAAAAAATAAAAGATAAACTACGCCCATGATTACTTAATTATAGGAAGATTCTAATTTGACCATCGATCTTTTAATTTTATCAATTAGATCACTTAACTATTTAAACAATACCAATTAAGTCACATGTCGTTAATATTTGACAGAGTAGTTGCATGATGGTTAATAAAACTATTACACATTTAATCATCATTACTTACATTTAAATTTATTGAATTAAATTAAAATTAGTCATAATACCAAAATTAGTCCCCCAACGTTTACTAAAATAGTCATTTTGCTCCTATTCTTTTTTTTAAACATTTTGGCACCCCAAGTCTGATTTTAAAACAAAAAGGTCCTAACATTTGACTAAATAGTCACTTTAACCCTTATTCTTTTATTCTATATCATTTTTTACCCTAACATTTCATTTTAGGGTAAAAAATTCCTATTTTGGAGTGGTAACCACGTGTTAACTTTAATAAAAAAAAAGCCCGTGTGTTAACTAGTGGTTTCTATCCATGGATGGACCTTTTCCCCCTAAAATGAAACGTTGATGGTCAAAATGCTTCAAAAACTTAGAGACAAAATGACGATTTTGGTAAATATTGGGGACTATTTTTGTATCATGCCTTAAAATTAAGAGTAAATTGATACAATATGTAAGTGATAAGGACTAAATATATAATTATACTATTTTTTCTAATCATCATATCAAATGTTAACAATGAATGCCTTAATTGACATTATTTAAATTATTAAACAATCTAATTGACAAAAATTAAAAAAAAAGTAATGATTAGATTAAAATCTATCCATAGTTAAATGATAATGGGGTGTAATTTACCCAGAATAAAACTACAAACATATTCGTTGAGAAAATGTATGTATTTCTATCCCGGCCTCGTAGGGTGGCAAAGGGACAGAGTGGGACAGAGTGGGGACAGTTTTGCATTACTCAATCCGTCTCCAACACTTACATATGCAGTTTTGAGGAATCTTTATTATATATTTTGGAGTTTTTTTGTCTCTATACTCATCTTTTACTGATCTCTACGGGTTTCGGTTAATTCTCATCCCAAAAAATAAACAAACATTTTTGAAATCAATGCAACGCTTAAAACTTGTAAGATATATTAGATTGTCTCAAATTGATCTCTATCTATAATATGAAAGTTTCAAATGTAAATATTCATCTAACACCCAATATATATGTACAATCTTAATAATTTTCTATCTCAACAAATCATGTATATTAAATGAGAAAATATCTAAACTTCAATTTCAGTTCCTTTGAAATGTAACAGTGGCAATACATAATCCCACAATCTTATCATATTTAATTTTTTTATTAAAATATATATTTAGGGTATGTAGGTAAATGATTATAAATATGTTTTTAAAATTTTGTAAAATATCAGAGATTTCTGGAGATATTTTTCAGGGATCTGTACGGTTATTCACACGGGTATGATTTGATTATCCCCACGGTTCTATAGCAATACCCGTTCTCATTCTCATTTGAGCTTCGGGGATAAAACTTCCCCATCCCCATCCCCATCCCCTTGAGTAAAGATTTCAATTATTCTCCATCCTGTCAATTTGAATCCCCACTATTTTCAATATTTCCCCAATCGATTACCACCCTTACGGCCTAAATACACGATAATCACAATCACAACACAATTTCTAAATAAAAATACTAAAATGTAAATCAATATTTAATAAATACAATACTATGCACATATCATAATTCTTTAAATTTTATAATCAATCCTAATACTTTCATGGATTTTTTTGTTTATTATTTATCTTCTTTAACTACATCATTCATTACTTTTGTTAGCTTTTTCTTTGTTTTCCTTTATATTTTTACTCAGTTTTTTTTACTCTCATTTTTATTGTAAACCAACTTTTAAAATTTTAATTATATTTTCCTCCACTTTTATCATTCTTTTTCGTGTTCCAATCTGATGGGATGTCTCCCTTTTTCTAAAATAACTATTACTCAAATGATTTATAGTCACAACATATTTTATAAAAACTATTTAAGCTTTAAATTAAATGGTAAATTATACAAATGGTCTCGATTATAGGACATTACTTTATTGATTCATATGATTATTAAAATTTACAAAATAAATATTCGATTAGAGTGTTGCTCTATTGACTTCCCCCACTATTAAAAGTTAAAAAATGATCTCCTGACTAGTCATATGTTCCAAATTCGTTCTTTTTTTAAACAAAAAATGTAGGGATTTTCGGAAGCTCGAATCGACAACCTGAACGGTTTGCAAAGAGGGGTCGGAATGGTTTTTGTGTTTAGGGAGTAAGGAGATTGAGAGATAGAGAATTGCACAGCGATTTATAGTGGTTCGACTTTATCAACCAAAGTCTATGTCCACTACCTTAGCTCCTCACCAAGAATTTTCCAACAAATTCACTAATTTGTTCTTTCTTTTTTAGGACAAAGAGATAACATTTACAACTCCATAGTTTTTCAATGGCTAAACTAGAATCTTTCCCTAGCTTTTACAAGGACATAGTTAGAACCTTTCCCCTTTACAAAGGATAAGAAAATGTTGGGATTTTCAGAAGCTCGAATCGACAACCGGAACGGTTTGCAAAGAGGGGTCGGAACGATTTTGTGTTTAGGGAGTAAGGAGATTGAAAGATAGAGAATTGCACAGTGATTTATAGTGGTTCGACATTCTCAACCAAAGTCTACGTCCACTACCTTAACTCCTCACCAAGGATTTTCCAACAAATTCACTAATTTGTTCTTTCTTTTGAGGACAAAGAGATAACCTTACAACTCCCTAGTTTTTCCGGGCTAAACTAGAACCTTTCCCTAGCTTTTACACGGGATAAGCTAGAACATTTCCCCTTTACAAAAGGATAAGAAAAGTAAACAAGAAAACCTCTCTAAGGTAGGTGTTTACAAGATTGAGCTCACAAGAACAAAATATTTACAAGATAAAGATGAAATAAGATTGAAAAACTCTTCTCTTGTGTTTGACTGCTTGGATAGTTGTTCTCTTGTTTCTTCAAGAGTCCTTAGCTTGTATTTATAGCTTAGAATGTGTTTGAAGTCGTATATAGCCGTTGGGGATGTTTTGGAGCCGTTTGGAGATGAGAATCCATTAATAAAACAGCTTGGAGCGTGGGGGGAATCGATACCCTCTCATATGGAATCGGTTCCATAATTAAAATCTAATTTCGATCGTTAGACAAGGGGGAATCGGTACCCCCTGGGGGGGAATCTGTTCGCCCTGGGGGGAATTTATACCTGTTGAGTTAATCGATTGATGGAATCAGCCAAGAGGGGGGTGAATTGGCAATTAAAATTTTGGTGGAAGCTTTTGCAGAAAATTGAAAGTAATTACACAGTGGTTTAGAGTGGTTCGAATTTCTCAACCAAAGTCTACGTCCACTACCTTAGCTATCCACACTAAGGGTTTTCTAACAAATTCACTAATTTGTTCTTTCTTTTGAGGACAAAGAGTAACCTTACAATTTCCTCAAGAATTATACCCCAATTCTTGAGCACACTCTTTTTCAAAGAGAAATACACAAATTTGCAAACTTACAAGGAAATCCTCACAAGATAAGATGTTTGCATAATTCTTGAACAAGAAAAGAACACTCAAGAATAATTACAAATGAGCACAAATGGTGTTCTTGAAAGCAAAATGAATATTGAAAGTAAAATTGGCTTGAATTGAACAAACTAGGTGTTTGATGCTTTCTCTCTTGTTTCTCTATGATTTCTTGTTGATCAAAGGCTTCAGAACTTGTTTAAAAACTCCCTCAATTGATTCTGAACGTTGAGAATGATTAGTGGAGTTAATGGAGCCGTTTAAGTGTGAAAACAATTAATAAAACAGCTTGAAGCGTGGGGGGTATCGGTACCCCTTCATAGGGTATCGGTACCTATGGTGTAAAATTCAAATATTTCGACCGTTATATACCTTAGGGTATCAGTACCATCTGAGGGGTATCGATACCATTGCATGGGGGTATCGATACCTATGGGGGGTATTGGTACCTTTCGAGCATTCTGTTATTTCTCAGAACCAAAGTGTTCACAGGGGTATCGGTACCCTATAGGGGATATCGATACCATACTAAATAATTTTTATTTTTGGCTCGAATATGGCTCAAAATACTTTGTAAAAATTGTTTCAAAAATATTTTAAGATTGAAACTTAATTTTACACTTGAATAAGGATTGAAATAGACTTTTGAAAACTTGGAGTAATAATTTTCGTATTCGAATAATTTAACTGAATATATAATTCAAGAAAATATTAAAATTAATTAACACTTAATTTGTTATATCGAAACATCAAAATGTTTTCAACAATCTCCCCCTTTTTGATATAACAAAACATTTTAGTAATTTTAAGATTTTCTAAAAAAAAATTTGAAATCAATTTTGAAAAATTACTCCGAAAAATTACTCCCCCTTACTCTAACACTTCTAACACACTTCTCCCCCTTTTTGTTAAATCAAAAAGAAGACTTTAAAAAACTTTAGAAAACAAGTTTTTGCCAATTGATTTTAATTAGATAAAGCTTAAGCTACTAAGATCAAAATCAAGAGAAAGGTTAGCCATTAGTTCCATAATCAATATTCATAAATAAATGTGCAATGGAAATTGGTCATATATTCTAAATGATGCAAAATTAACAGACTTTTAAGTTCAATATTTAAATAAACATATTCAAACCAGTAATTACTATCCAAAACAAATTCAAATCATTTAAAGCAAACTTAAACATCCACAAAAACATCAAAATGATAAAAGCAATAAGTTTGAAATTCAATCCTAGGAAACTAAAGAAAAACAAGGTTTACTCATCCATAGAAGGATCAGGAGGAAGAGGAAAACGTGCTTGCATCTCAAGAGAAAGAGAATCCATACGTGCAAGCATTTCCCTTTGAAACTCCATCTGTTGAGCTTCTAAAATGTCTAAGAGACGATTCATCGCTTCGGTGTTTGCAGTTAAATGAGAATCGATAGAAGCAAACCGTAGATCAGATGTCTCCAAAAACGAAAGCAAATATGGAGGCACTTGATCATCTTGTGGTGCTGGTTCTTCGAGCTGCTCCGGCTCGTCGTTGGCTTCATCAATATCTTGCATTAATTGTTGAAGCTCTGGATCATCATCCGCTCCCGGTGGAGCGCGCTAGCTCCCGGAGTTTCCTCAGAAGATCGAATCCATTCACCGGTCTCCTTATCCTTTATCCATCCCGATCTCGTTAAGAAAAGAATATTAATTTGGTTTTTGAGAGGGATGGCTACATCAAGTTGTACATTAAGCTCGGCTTTCTTAAACAAGTTACTTAGAAGACAACCGTAAACTAGACTTGGACAAGTTTTCTTATTAGGAACGAGATTCACGATGTCAACGAGAACAGAGAAGATGATATGAGGAAGATTAATTTTCATCTTATTCTGGATACAATGTATCCACCACAAATCTAAAGCTCTAAGAGTGAAGTATTTTCCTCCGGATGGTCTAAACCACCAAGAGATCATAAGATGAAGAAATCGATCGTGATGATCTAAGATACTCGCACTCGATTTAACCTTGTAACGGAAACCTACGATTTGTTTTTCATCACATAATCCATTATCATCTAAGCCAAAAGCATGTGCTATATACTGAGAATCAAGGTGAATGAATTGACCTAGAAGATAGGACCAGATCCCTATGGTTGCGGTTTGTTCTCGATTTTGAACGCAAACGGCATTGTAATAGAAAATACGAACGAGTTGTTGGTAAACAATTGGTTCGAGTTGACAGAGTTTATCAAATTTCTAATCTAATAGAGTAGGTAGATATCTAAAGTTCATATCTACCATAGCTTGAAGGGACGGGATGCGTTCTTCACGAATTTTATATGACTCAAAGTAATGAGAATACCTATAGTAGAGATCTTGCCTACGTCCAGGTTTATTAAAACACGAATTACCTATAGTCATAAGGGAATCAGGAATTTGAGGAGGAATAGAAGGGTTTGGATTTAGAGGTTGGTTTGATCGACTAGAGGATGACCTAGGTCGTTTGTGAGACATGGCTTATGAAATCGGAATATAATAGGTAACCTGCAATTTTGAAAACACATGTATGCAAATATATATCAATCCCAAAACTCAAATGAGTCCTCAATATTTTAAGGTTCTCTAAAACAATCCTAATGGGCAAAGTTTTGAAAACTATTTTGAAAATAACGTTTGAGAAACATAATATGTATGATTTTCATAAAAATAACATAATTTAATCAAAAACATCAATTAAACTCATTTTTTTTAAATAATAAGAAAGTTTCAAAATTTTGAAAGATTAAAAAAATTGTGCTTTTGATGAAATTAGTTGTAGAATCTAGTTTAGAAACAACATATGATCAATGTCCGATAATTATTTCAACCTAGAACTAATTCAAACTAGTCCTAAGTTCAAAATTTGAAAAGATAAAAGTTTTTGAAAAAAATACCTTAAAAATTTCGGATTGAGTGGAATTTGATGTTGTTTGCATAAATCAATGATTGAAGCAGGATTGGGAGATGATATGCAACCGAATTTCAACTAAAATTTGATGTTTTGAAGCAAAGTAGTGATTTAGGGAGAAGGAGAGAGGAAACAACGGTAAGGCTTAGAGAAGATAGGGTTTGAGAGAAAGAGGGTTTTAGGGTTGTTTAAAAATAAAACCCAAAGAGGGTATCGGTACCATCAGGGGTATCGATACCCATTCAAGGGAGGTATCGATACCCATTCAAGGGAGGTATCGATACCTATTCCAGGAGTATCGATACTTATTCAAAGGGGGTATCGATACCTTATGCACAAAAAGATCAAAAAACTGTTTTAAAACACTCAAAATGCTAAATTAATTAGTTCTAGTGGTATTAACAACTCATATATTGAAAATTAATCATGTTCAATCAATCAAATTAATCTTTAAGCTATATTTGAACATAAAGTTAATTTTCACCAAAGAACATAAACTCCCACTAACTAATAGCAAAGAATGCAATCAAAAATTATTATTATAAGCAATTTTCACTTATTCTTAAATGTGCTAAAAATATTTTAAACACTAAGTGAAGATAGGTAAGTTAAACCTAATTATCTTCTAAGTGTCCAAAATCTTTCTTTGTCTAAAGGCTTTGTAAAGATATCCGCTAATTGGTGCAAAGTATCAACAAATTCTAGAACTACATCTTCCTTAGCGATATGGTCTCTAATAAAGTGATGTCTAATTTCAATATGCTTAGTTCTAGAGTGTTGGATGGCATTTTAAGTGAGACAAATAGCACTAGTATTGTCACACTTGATAGGAATGGTACCTACTTCAATTCCATAGTCAAAAAGTTGTTGTTTCATCCATAAAACTTGTGCACAACAACTACCAGCTGAAATGTATTCCGCTTCAATGGTGGATAATGCTACACAATTTTGTTTCTTTGAAAACCAAGAAAACAACATATTTCTAAGGAATTGGCAAGTACCGGAGGTGCTTTTCCTATCTAATTTGCATCCTCCATAATCCGCATCAGAGAAGGTATGCAAGTTAAAGGTAGAGTCTCTAGGATACCAAAGTTGTTGAGTTAATCGAATGACGAAATTGGCCAAGAGGGGGGTGAATTGGCAATAAAAATTTTGTGGAAGCTTTTGCAGAAAATTGAAAGTATTTGCACAGCGATTTACAGTGGTTCGACTTTCTCAAACAAAGTCTACGTCCACTACCTTAGCTATCCACACTAAGGATTTTCCAACAAATTCACTAATTTGTTCTTTCTTTTGAGGCCAAAGAGATAACCTTACAATTCCCTCAAGAGTATACCCCAACTCTTGAGAACACTCTTTTCTCAAAGAGAAGATTACAAATTTGCAAACTTACAAGAAAACCTCACAAGGTAAAATGTTTGCACAATTCTAGAACAAAGAAAAGAACACTCAAAGATGAATACAATTGAGCACAAAAAGTGTTCTTGAAAGCAAAATGAATATTGAATGAAAATAGGATTGAAATGCTCAAACTTGAGGTTTGATGCTTTCTCTTTGACTCTCTCTTGATTCTAGTTGCTTGATGTTTCTTGTTTTTGATCAATGGCTTCTAAGCTTGCTTAAATACACCTTGGATCACTTCTGAACATTGGGGATGATTAGAGAAGATATTATAGCCGTTTTAGTGTGAAAACATTTAATAAAACAGCTTGGAGCGTGGGGGGAATCGGTTCCCCCTCATAGGGAATCGGTTCCCTAAGTGTAAAATTCAAATATTTCGACCGTTGAACAGGGGGAATCGGTACCCCCTTGGGGGGGATCGGTTCCCTCCGAGCATACTGGAATTCTCGGAACAAAAATGTTTAGGGGGAATCGGTTCCTCCTATGGGGGAATCGGTTCCCTCCGAGCATTCTGGAAATCTCGGAGCCAAACCATTCAGGGGGGAATCGGTTTCTCCTATGGGGGGAATCGGTTCCCTCTGAGCAATCTGTAATTTTTGGCTTTGAATTGGTTCGAAATACTTTGTAAAATTATTTTGAAATTGTTTTATGATTAAAACTTAATTTTACACTTAATTAAGGATTAAAAATGATTTTTGAAATATTTGGAGTAATGTTTTGATATTCGAATAGTTATATCGAATATACTTAGAAAATCATTTGGAAAATCTTAAAATCAATTTAACTTAATTTGTTATATCGAAATATTAAAATGTTTCAACAATCTCCCCCTTTTTGATATAACAAAACATTTTAGTAATTTTAAGATTTTTGAAATCGAGTTTTGAAATTACTCCCCCTTACTTTAACACTTCTTCAATTTATCATGTAAAACATTTAACACCTATTCTTCTCCCCCTTTTTGTTATATCAAAAAGACATTGTAAAACAAGGTTTTGAAATCATTTAGCCAATTGATTTATTAATTATAAGCTTTAAGCTGCTAAGATCACAATCAAAAGAGAGGTTAGCCATTAGTTTCATAAATCAATATTCATAAATAATGTGATATGGCAAAATTGGTCATGTTGCTAATGATGATGTAAATGATGCAAAAATGAATAAAACACCAAACATATAAGTTCACACCATTCATAAATCCAAAATCCAACAATCCACAAAATCAAACAATTCAAAATGTTGAAACAATATTCATTTTGTTCAAAGTTTTAAAGCTAAACATAAAATCAAGCATCCGGATCGGTAGGAGGAAAACGAGCTCGCATAGCAGCCATTTCATGAGTTAGTTCATTGATACGAGCGTTGGTTGATTCATTGTTTGCACGCATCTCCCGAAGAATCTCTAATTGTTGAGCTCCCATTGTGGATAAATGAGACTCTATAGAGGAAAAGCGCGAGTCCATGGTAGCGTATCGGAAATCGAATGTCTCCATAAAGGATTGAAAATATGGAGGCATTTGATGCGTTTGTTGTGCTTGCTCCTCGGGCTGCTCTTCGGGCTGATCAGGCTCATCATCGGCTTCATCGATATCTTGCATTAATTGCTCAAGCTCGGGATCTTCGTCAGCTTCGGGTGGAGCTTGTGAAGAACTAGCTCCCGGAGTAGAAGATCGAACCCATTCACCGGTTTCTTTGTTCTTTACCCATCCCACTCTCGTTAAGGAAAGAAGATTTATTTGTTTCTTAAGAGGAAAAACGGCATCTAGACCGACTCTAAGCCCAGCTTTGGAAAACAGATTACTCAAAAAGCAACCGTAAACTAGAGATGAACAAAGTTTCTTGTTAGGAACAAGATTTACGGTTTCAACAATTTCAGCAAAATAATCTGAGGTAGGTTAATTTTAATACGGTTTTCGAAACAATGTAACCACCAAAGATCCAAAGCTCTAAGAGTAGAATAACGACCTCCGGATGGTCGAAACCACCAAGAAATCATTAGATGAAGAAAACGCTCATGTAGGTCTAAGACACTCGCACTATCTCTTCTTTTATAACGAGAACCTAAAATTTGTTTTTCATTCGAAATACCATCATTATCTAATCCAAATGTATTGGCTATATATGCCGGGTCAATATATAAGAATTGTCCTAGGAGGTAGGAACGAATTCCTATGGTTTCGGTTTCATCTTGATTTTTAATACAAACGGCATTAGAGTAGAATATACGAACAAGTTGATGGTAAACGATGGGTTCAAGATCAAATAGTTTATCAAATTTCCATTCTTGTAAAATGGGAAGATATTTAAAATCGATAGCTATCATAGCTTGACGAGAAGGAATACGTTCTTCCCGGATTTTGTAAGAATCGAAATATTGATAATACCAATATCGGTGATTTCTAGACCCAGGATGATTGAAACACGAATTTTGGATAGTCAAGTTGGGATCAGGATTTGGAATAGGATTTTGAGGAATAGGAGGAGGATTTGGTTGACGACTAGAACGACTAGATGAAGACCTAGGACGTTTAGGATTTGACATGGTGAAGGAAATCGGAATAGATAGAATAACCTGCAATTTTAAAACAGATGTATGCAATTCAATTAATCCCAAAACTCAAATGAGTCCTCAATATTTCAAGATTCTCTAAATCAATCCTAATGGGCAAAGTTTTTGAAAAACTTTTGAAAAATATGGTTTTGAGAAACAATATATGTATAGTTTTTCATAACAACATAATTTAATCAAAACACAATAATTTGAAAAATAACATTTTTTTTTTATTTCAAAAATTTAAAAATTTTGAAAACTTCTTGTGTTTTTGATGAAATTAGTTGTAACATCTAGTTTCTAATCCCTAAATAAGCAATGCCCGATCACTATTTCAACCTAGAACTAATTACAACTAATCCTATGTTCAAAAATAATGAAATAGAGAGTTTAGAAAAATTACCTTGAAAGATGAAGATTGAGGGGATTTAGATGTTGTTTGCACGACTTTAATGATTTCAACAGGTTTAGAAGATGATATTTGAAGTAAATTCCGATTAATATCGTCGATTTGAGACAAAAATGGAGATTTGAGGGTGTAGGAGGTGAAAAACGGCGGAAGAGAGGGAGAGAAGAGGGTTTTGGGATTTTAGGGGTGTTCTGTCCGATTTTAACAGAACCCCAGGGGGGTATCGATTCCCATGTGGGGGGAATCGGTTCCCCTTCAAAGGGGGAATCGGTTCCCTCAGGGGGGGATCGATTCCCTCTGCACCAAAATGCTAAAATCCGATTTTTTAAGCACAAAATGCTAAATTAATCTTTTCTAGTGGTATTGACAACTCATATATCAAACATTAATTATGTTCAAACAATTAAATTAATCTTTAATTGATTTTTGAACATAAAATTAATTTTCATTAAGAATCACAAACTCCCCCTAACTAATAGCAAGAATGCAATCAAAAATTATTATTATAAGCATTTTTCAAGATTTATTAAAAGTGCTAAAATTATTTTAAACACTAAGTGAAGATAGGTTGGTCAAACCTATTTCTCTCCTAAGTGTCCAAAATCTTTCCTTGTCTAAGGGTTTTGTAAAGATATCCGCTAATTGGTGCAAAGTATCAACAAATTCTAGAACTACATTTTCCTTAGTGACATGGTCTCTAATGAAGTGATGTCTTATTTCAATGTGCTTAGTTCTAGAGTGTTGGATGGGATTTTTAGTGAGACAAATAGCACTAGTATTGTCACACTTGATAGGAATGGTACCTACTTCAATTCCATAATCAAAAAGTTGTTGTTTCATCCATAAAACTTGTGCACAACAACTACCGGCTGAAATGTATTCCGCTTCAGTGGTAGATAATGCAACACAATTTTGTTTCTTTGAAAACCAAGAAATCAGCATATTTCCAAGGAATTGGCAAGTACCGGAGGTGCTTTTCCTATCTAATTTGCATCCTCCATAATCCGCATCAGAAAAAGCATGCAAGCTGAAACTAGAGTCTCTAGGATACCAAAGTCCTAAACTAGGAGTGTCCTTAAGGTATCTAAAGATTCTCTTAACAGCTAGTAAATGTGATTCTTTAGGACATGATTGAAACCTAGCACACAAGCAAACACTAAACATAATATCCGGTCTACTTGCGGTTAGATAAAGCAAAGAGCCAATCATTGACCTATATAATTTAACATCTACACATTTACCTCCTTCATCTAAGTCAAGCTTTGTTGAAGAGCTCATTGGAGTGTTATGAGGTTTCCCATTTTCCAGTCCAAACTTCTTGAGCATATCTTTGACGTACTTAGCTTGATTAATGAAGATGCCATCTTTTCTTTGCTTGATTTGGAGTCCCAAGAAAAATGAGAGCTCCCCCATCATGCTCATCTCAAACTCACTTTGCATTAGCTTAGAAAATTCTTGACAAAGAACATCATTAGTAGAACCAAATATTATATCATCAACATAAATTTGAACTACTAATAAATCTTTACCTTTTCTCTTTAAAAACAATGTAGTGTCAACCTTTCCTTTTAAAAAACCTTTTTCAATTAAAAAATTTGACAATCTTCATACCAAGCTCTAGGAGCTTGTTTTAAACCATAAAGAGCTTTTGTCAATTTTAAAACATGATCCGGAAAATTTGAATCTTCAAAACCTGGAGGTTGTTCCACGTACACTTCTTCTTTTATAAAACCATTTAAAAATGCACTTTTAACATCCATTTGATATAATTTAAATTCATGAAAACATGCAAATGCTAATAACATTCTAATTGCTTCCATCCTAGCTACGGGAGCATATGTTTCATCGTAGTCTATGCCTTCTTCTTGAGTATAGCCTTGAGCAACAAGTCTAGCCTTGTTCCTCACTATATTACCACTTTCATCAAGTTTATTTCTAAAAACCCATCTAGTACCTACAGTAGATTTATTACTAGGCCTTTCAACTAATGTCCATACTTTACTTCTTTCAAATTGATTTAATTCTTCTTGCATAGCCATAATCCAATGTTCATCTTTTAATGCTTCTTTGATGTTCTTAGGCTCTATGCATGAAATAAATGCAACATAATTACAGATATTTCTAAGAGAAGATCGAGTAGTTACCCCTTTTGATGGATCACCTATAATTTCACCATCCTTGACATAGTTGTACTCTCTTGGAAAATATACTTCCCTTTCTTCAATGGTTGGATTCTCGAGGGGATCATGAGTTTCCTCATCTTTTGTTTCTTTCTTTGATGATGATTCTCCAACGTCATGTCTAACGTCATTTGCTTGTACAATACCTACATCATCATTAACAGAAGAATCCTTCCTCGGAAGGGGATTATCATCGAAAACAACATGTATAGACTCTTCTACAACTAAAGTTCTTTTATTAAATACACGATAAGCTTTAGAATTTAAGGAATAACCCAGAAAAATTCCTTCATCACTTTTAGCATCAAATTTACCAAGATTTTCTTTACCGTTGTTTAAAACAAAACATTTACATCCAAAAGGATGAAAATAACTAATGTTAGGCTTTTTATTTTTGAGAATTTCATATGGAGTTTTCTTTAAAATTGGCCTAATCATTACTCGATTTACAACATAACAAGCGGTATTTGTGGCTTCCGCCCAAAAATATTTTGGCAAATTATTTTCACAAAGCATGGTTCTAGCCATTTCTTCTAAAGTTCGATTTTTCCTCTCAACAACTCCATTTTTTTAGGGGTTCTAGGTGCTGAAAAATTGTGGCTAATACCATTAGAATTACAAAACTCAATAAATCCAAGATTTTCAAATTCAGTTCCATGATCACTTCTAACACTAGTGATAGAGTAACCTTTTTCATTTTGGATTATTTTTTAAAATGTGATGAAATTTTCTAATGCTTCATCTTTAGTACTTAAGAATAGAACCCAAGTGTATCTAGAATAGTCATCTACCAAGACAAATGCATATTGTTTTCCTCCCAAGCTAGTAGTTCTAGTTGGCCCAAAAAGATCTAAATGGATCAATTGTAATACTCTACTAGTTGATACATCATTAATAGATTTAAAAGAAACTCGTTTTTGTTTTCCTTTAGCACAAGCATCACAGATTTTATCATTATCAAATTTAAGCTTAGGCAACCCTCGAACTAAATTACCTTGAATTAGCCGTTGCAAAACACTCATACTAGCATGTCCTAGTCTCCTATGCCATAACCAACTATCATGTTCATCCTTAGCAACTAGGCATAAATTAGTCATATCAATAGAATCTAAATGCACCATGTAAATGTTTCCTATTCTATGACCAACAAGCATAATCCGATTAGATGCAATGTCAATGACTTTACAACCATTAATTTCAAATAAGACATTGAATCCTTTATCGCATAATTGACTAATACTCAATAGATTATGCTTTAATCCATTCACATATAAAACATTCTTAATTTGTATGGAAGAGGTATTACCTATTGTACCAATACCTTCAATGTGACCTTTTGAATTATCACCAAAAGTCACTTCTCCTCCATTTTTGACGTTAAGCTCTATGAACCGGCTTTTGTCTCCGGTCATGTGTCTTGAGCATCCACTATCAAGGTACCATGAATTTGAATTTGTTTCTCGTGCCTTGTAGCAATGCTCCTTTCCCTACAAACATAGATTAATTTTTGATTTTTGGTACCCAAATTCTTTTGGGTCTATATTCATTAGTTTCCAAAATCCTAGTTCCCTTAGGTATCCATTTGTGTAGGATATCTTTATCTTTAGTAGTAATGAGTCCTTTAGGAACCCATATACTTCTAAAGATTTTACCATTTAAGGTTCGTTGAGGATATCTATGATTGTAGTTTCTAAAATCTTTTCTAACAAAGTTGGATTTTGAATTTTCTCCTTTTTCAAAACGTTTTGTTCCAACTTTATCAAAAGAAGTTTTAAGATCATCAATTTTCTTTTGATGATCATCATTGACCTTTGAAAGTAAATTTTGCAAATCTAAATTTTTCTTTTCAAACTCTTCTAGTTTGATTTGCAAATCTTTGATTTTACTTTCAAGATCATTGTTGGTTTTGGATATGAGTTTATTTTCATTTTTCAACTTTGAAACATCATTTTTATATTTTAAAAATAATTTCTCATAATCCGAAGCCAACCCATTATATTCCTCTAATAGCTCATCATAAGATAAATCATCAAAATCAGATGAGTTAGAGGTTACCTTAGAATCTTCCCCAAATGCCATTAAGCACAAGTTTGCTACTTCTTGTTCTTCTTCATTGGAACCTTCTTCATCGCTCCATGTAGTCACATGAGCCTTGTGCTTATTTTTTGATTGACCCTTCTTCTTCAATTGTGGGCAATCATATTTGACATGCCCTGGCTTTTTGTATTCATAGCAAATGATCGGGTCCTTCTCTTTTGGTTCATCTTTGAGGCCTTCATTTCATTTGAATTTTCTTCCTCGGTAAGGTCTCATCATTTTTCTGAACCGTTTGGCAAACAATGCCATTTCCTCGTCATCATCATCATCATTAGAATCACTCTCATCTTTTGTGGATTTGAGAGCAACTCCAATGTTTTTCTTCTTCTCCTTCTCCTTTGGTGTCTCTTCAACTTTATCAAGGTCCACCTCATCTTCAAGCATCATCTCATGAGTGAGGAGTGAACCGATAAGTTCTTCAAGAGTTAAGGACGATAGGTCCTTAGACTCGATGATTGCCGTCTTCTTTGATTGCCATGATTTTGGGAGGGAGTAGACTAGCTTCCTCACAAGCTTTTCATTTGAGATGATCTCTCCATATGATTTGAGACCATTGACAATCGTTGAAAATCTATCTGTCATAGCTTTGATGTCTTCATTTGGTTTCATCTTGAAATTTTCATAGCTATGCGTTAGAATACTAATTTTTTATTTCTTTACCTCATCGGTACCTTCATGTGTGACTTGAAGCTTGTCCCATATTTCTTTGGCGGTTGTACACGATGAAACTCTTCCGTATTCATCTGGTCCAAGAGCACAAAAGATAATATGGATGGCTTTGGAGTTGAGCTGGAACATTTTTGTATCTCCTTCACTCCACAACCTTGGATGAGTGATAGGCTTAATGTATCCTTCTTCTATGGCATTCCATGCTCCCATGTCACTTGCTTGAATGAAGTACATCATTCTATTCTTCCAATAGGCGTAGTTAGCTCCATTGAAGAAAGGAGGCTTGTTGACGGGCATCGAATCGAGACCGGAGTCGAAGTTTGAAGCGGAGGCCATTGATGACTTTAATAATCGATATAACTCTTCCCGAATCGACTCAAGAGGCGATAAAACCTTCAAATGAGTTAGGCTCTGATGCCAATTGTTGAGTTAATCGAATGACGAAATTGGCCAAGAAGGGGGTGAATTGGAAATAAAAATTTTGTGGAAGCTTTTGCAGAAAATTAAAAGTATTTGCACAGCGATTTACAGTGGTTCGACTTTCTCAAACAAAGTCTACGTCCACTACCTTAGCTATCCACACTAAGGATTTTCCAACAAATTCACTAATTTTTTCTTTTTTTTTGAGGCCAAAGAGATAACCTTACAATTCCCTCAAGAGTATACCCCAACTCTTGAGAACACTCTTTTCTCAAAGAGAAGATTACAAATTTGCAAACTTACAAGAAAACCTCACAAGGTAAAATGTTTGCACAATTCTAGAACAAAGAAAAGAACACTCAAAGATGAATACAATTGAGCACAAAAAGTGTTCTTGAAAGCAAAATGAATATTGAATGAAAATAGGCTTGAAATGCTCAAACTTGAGGTTTGATGCTTTCTCTTTGACTCTCTCTTGATTCTAGTTGCTTGATGTTTCTTGTTTTTGATCAATGGCTTCTAAGCTTGCTTAAATACACCTTGGATCACTTCTGAACGTTGGGGATGATTAGAGAAGATATTATAGCCGTTTTAGTGTGAAAACATTTAATAAAACAGCTTGGAGCGTGGGGGGAATTGGTTCCCCCTCATAGGGAATCGGTTCCCTAAGTGTAAAATTCAAATATTTCGACCGTTGAACAGGGGGAATCGGTACCCCCTTGGGGGGGATCGGTTCCCTCCGAGCATACTGGAATTCTCGGAACAAAAATGTTTAGGGGGGAATCGGTTCCTCCTATGGGGGAATCGGTTCCCTCTGAGCATTCTGGAAATCTCGGAGCCAAACCATTCAGGGGGAATCGGTTCCTCCTATGGGGGGGAATCGGTTCCCTCTGAGCAATCTGTAATTTTTGGCTTTGAATTGGTTCGAAATACTTTGTAAAATTATTTTGAAATTGTTTTATGATTAAAACTTAATTTTACACTTAAGTAAGGATTAAAAATGATTTTTGAAATATTTGGAGTAATGTTTTGATATTCGAATAGTTATATCGAATATACTTAGAAAATCATTTGGAAAATCTTAAAATCAATTTAACTTAATTTGTTATATCGAAATATTAAAATGTTTCAACAAAAGTCCTAAACTAGGAGTGCCCTTAAGGTATCTAAAGATTCTCTTAACAGCTAGTAAATGTGATTCCTTAGGGCATGATTGAAATCTAGCACATAAGCAAACACTAAACATAATATCCGGTCTACTTACAGTTAGATAGAGCAAAGAACCAATCATTGACCTATATAATTTAACATCCACACATTTACCTTCTTCATCTAAGTCAAGCTTTGTTGATGAGCTCATTGGAGTGTCATAAGGTTTCCCATTTTCCAGCCCAAACTTCTTGAGCATATCTTTGACATATTTAGCTTGATTGATGAAGATGCCATCTTTTCTTTGCTTGATTTGGAGTCCCAAGAAAAATGAGAGCTCCCCCATCATGCTCACCTCGAATTCACTTTGCATTAGCTTAGAAAATTCTTGGCAAAGAACGTCATTAGTAGAACCAAATATTATATCATCAACATAAATTTGAACTACTAATAAATCTTTACCTTTATGCTTTAAAAGCCATGTAGTGTCAACCTTTCCTTTTGAAAAACCTTTTTCAATTAAAAAATTTGACAATCTTTCATACCAAGCTCGAGGAGCTTGTTTTAAACCATAAAGAGCTTTTGTCAACTTAAGAACATGATTTGGAAATTTTAAATCTTCAAAACCAGGAGGTTGTTTCACATACACTTCTTCCTTTATAAAACCATTTAAAAATGCACTTTTGACATACATTTGATATAATTTAAATTCATGAAAACATGCAAATGCTAATAATATTCTAATGGCTTCCATACTAGCTATGAGAGCGTATGTTTCATCATAGTCTATGCCTTCTTCTTGAGTATAGCCTTGAGCAACAAGTCTAGCCTTGTTTCTCACTATATTACCACTTTGATCAAGCTTATTCCTAAATACCCATCTAGTACCTACAGTAGATTTATTACTAGGCCTTTCAACTAATGTCCATACTTTACTTCTCTCAAATTGATTTAACTCTTCTTGCATAGCCATAATCCAATGTTCATCATTTAATGCTTCTTTAATATTCTTAGGCTCTATGCATGAGATAAATGCAACATAATTACAAATACTTCTAAGAGAAGATCGAGTTGTTACCCCTTTAGATGGATCACCTATAATCTCACCATCCTTGACATAGTTGTACTCTCTTGGATAAGATACTTCCCTTTCTTCAATGGTTGGATTCTCGAGAGGATCATGAGTTTTCTCATCTTTTGTTTCTTCCTTTGATGATGGTTCTCCAACGTCATGTCTAAATTCATTTGTATTTATAATGCCTACATTATCATTCACACAAGAATCCTTCCTCGGAAGGAGATTATCATCCAAAACAACATGTATAGTCTCTTCTACAACTAAAGTTCTTTTATTAAATACTCGATAAGCTTTAGAATTTAAGGAATAACCCAGAAAAATTCCTTCATCACTTTTAGCATCAAATTTTCCAAGATTGTCTTTACCGTTGTTTAAAACAAAACACTTACATCCAAAAGGATGAAAATAGCTAATGTTAGGCTTTTTATTTTTGAAAAGTTTATATGAGGTTTTTTTAAAAATAGGCCTAATCATTACTCGATTAAAAACATAACAAGCGGTATTTGTGACTTCCGCCCAAAAATATTTTGGCAAATTGTTTTCACAAAGCATGATTCTAGCCATTTCTTCTAAAGTTCGATTTTCCCTCTCAATAACTCCATTTTGTTGAGGGTTTCTAGGTGCTGAAAAATTATGGCTAATACTATTAGAATTACAAAACTCAGTAAATCCAAGATTTTCAAATTTAGTTCCATGATCACTCCTAACACTAGTTATAGAGTAACCTTTTTCATTTTGGATTACTTTTGAAAACGTGATGAATTTTTCTAATGCTTCATCTTTAGTACTTAAGAATAGAACCCAATTAAATCTAGAATAGTCATCTACCAAGACAAATGCATATTGTTTTCCTTTAGCACAAGCATCACATATTTTATCATTATCAAATTTAAGCTTAGGCAACCCTCGAACTAAATCTCCTTGAATTAGCCGTTGCAAAACACTCATACTAGCATGTCCTAGTCTCCTATGCCATAACCAACTATCATGCGCATCCTTAGCAACTAGGCATAAATTAGTCATATCAATAGAGTCTAAATGCACCATGTAAATGTTTCCTATTCTATGACCAACAAGCATAATTCGATTAGATGCAATGTCAATAACTTTACAACCATTAGTTTCAAACATGACATTGAATCCCTTATCACATAATTGACTAATACTCAAAAGATTATGCTTTAATCCATTCACATATAAAACATTTTTAATTTGTATGGAAGAGGTATTACCTATTGTACCTATACATTCAATGTGACCTTTTGAATTATCACCAAAAGTCACCTGTCCTCCATTTTTTGCGTTAAACTCTATGAACCGGCTTTTATCCCCGGTCATGTGTCTTGAGCATCCACTATCAAGGTACCATGAGTTTGAATTTAATTCTCGTGCCTTGTAGCAATGCTCTTTTTCCTACAAACATAGATTAATTTCTAATTTTTGGTACCCAAATTTTTTGGGTCCATATTCATTAGTTTCCAAAATCCTAGTCCCCTTAGGTATCCATTTGTATAGGATATCTTTATCTTTAGTAGTAATGAGTCCTTTAGAAACCCATATACTTCTAACGATTTTTCCATTAGAGGTTCTTTGGGGACCTCTATGATTGTAGTTTTTAAAACTTTTTCTAACAAAGTTGGATTTTGAATTTTCTCCTTTTTCAAAACATTTCGTTCCAACTTTATCAAAAGAAGCTTTAAGATCATCAATTTTCTTTTGATGATCATCATTGACCTTTGAAAGTAAATTTTACAAATCCGAATTTTTCTTTTCAAACTCTTCTAGTTTGATTTGCAAATCTTTGATTTTACTTTTAAAATCATTGTTTGTCTTGGATATGAGCTTATTTTTATTTTTCAATTTTAAGACATCATTTTTATATTTTAAAAACAATTTCTCATAATCCGAAGCCAACCCATTATATTCCTCTAATAACTCATCATAAGATAAATCATCTAATTCAAATGAGTTAGAGGTTACCTTAGAATCTTCCCCGAATGCCATCAAGCACAAGTTTACTACTTCTTGTTCCTCTTCATCGGAACCTTCTTCATCACTCCATGTAGCCATATAAGCCTTGTGCTTATTCTTTGATTGACCCTTTCTCTTCAATTATGGGCAATCATATTTGACATGCCCTGATTTTTTGCATTCATAGCAAATAATAGGGTCCTTCTCTTTTGGTTCATTTTTTAGGCCTTCATTTCGTTTGAATTTTATTCCTCGGTAAGGTCTCATCATTTTTCTGAACCGTTTGGCAAACAATGTCATTTCCTCGTCATCGTCATCTGAATCACTCTCATCTTTTGTAGATTTGAGAGCAACTCCAATGTTTTTCTACTTCATATTCTCTTTTGGAGTCTCATCAATCTTATCGAGGTCCACCTCATCTTCAAGCATCATTTCATGAGTGAGGAGGGAACCGATTAGCTATTCAAGAGTTAATAACTTTAGGTTCTTAGCCTCGATGATTGTAGTCTTCTTGGATTGCCACGATTTTGGAAGTGAGTAAACTAACTTCCTCACAAGCTTTTCATTTGGAATGATCTCTCCATATGATTTGAGACCATTGGCAATCGTTGAGAATCTATTCGTCATAGCTTTGATATCTTCATTTGGTTTCATCCTGAAATTTTCATAACTATGTGTTAGAAGACTAATTTTAGATTCTTTTACCTCGTCGGTGCCTTCATGAGTGACTTGTAGTTTATCCCATATTTCTTTGGCGGTTGTACAAGATGAAACTCTCCCATATTCATCTAGTCCAAGAGAACAAAATATGATATTGATGGCTTTGGAGTTGAGCTGGAACATTCTTGTCTCTCCTTTACTCCACAATCTTCGATGAGTGAGAGGTTTGATATATCCATCTTCTACAACATTTCATGCTCCCATGTCACTTTCTTGGATGAAATACATCATCCTATTCTTCCAATAGGCATAGTTAGCTCTATTGAAGAAAGGAGGCTTGTTGACGGGCATCGAATCGAGACCGGAGTCGACATTTGAAGTAGAGGCCAATGATGACTTGATAATATATAACTCTTCCCGAATCGACTCAAGAGGCAATTAAACCTTCAAATCAGTGAGGCTCTGATACCAATTGTTGAGTTAATTGATCGATGGAATCGACCAAGAGGGGGGTGCATTGGCAATTAAAATTTTGGTGGAAGCTTTTGTAGAGAATTAAAAGTAATTGCACAGTGGTTTAGAGTGGTTCGACTTTCTCAACCAAAGTCTACGTCCACTACCTTAGCTATCCACACTAAGGATTTTCCAACAAATTCACTAATTTGTTCTTTCTTTTGAGGAAAAAGAGTAACCTTACAATTTCCTCAAGAATTATACCCCAATTCTTGAGCAAACTCTTTTTCAAAAAGAAATACACAAATTTTCAAACTTACAAGGAAATCCTCACAAGATAAGATGTTTGCACAATTCTAGAACAAGAAAAGAACACTCAAGAATAATTACAAATGAGCACAAATGGTGTTCTTGAAAGCAAAATGAATATTGAAAGGAAAATTGGCTTGAATTGAACAAACTTGGTGTTTGATGCTTTCCCTCTTGTTTCTCTATGATTTCTTGTTGATCAAAGGCTTCAGAACTTGTTTAAATACTCCCTCAATTGATTTTGAACGTTGGGAATTATTAGTGGAGTCAATGGAGCCGTTTAAGTGTGAAAACAATTAATAAAACAGCTTGGAGCGTGGGGGGTATCGGTACCCCTTCATAGGGTATCAGTACCTATGATGTAAAATTTAAATATTTCGACCGTTATATGCCTTAGGGTATCGGTATCATCTGAGGGGTATCGATACCATTGCATGGGGGTATCGATACCTATAGGGGGTATCGGTACCTTTCGAGTATCTGTTATTTCTCGAAACCAAAGTGTTCACAGGGGTATCGGTACCCTATAGGGGGTATCGATACCATACTAAATAATTTTTAATTTTGGCTCGAATATGGCTCGAAATGCTTTGTAAAAATTGTTTCAAAAATATTTTAAGATTGAAACTTAATTTTACACTTGAGTAAGAATTGAAATAGACTTTTGAAAACTTGGAGTAATAATTTTCGTATTCGAATAATTTAATCGAATATATAATTCAAGAAAATATTAAAATTAATTAACATCAAAATGTTTTCAACAGTACCACCAGGATATTCTGTTTTCTGGGAGCCAAAAACCTGTAGGAGGAATCTGTACCCCCTGGGGGGAATCTGTACCCTGACAATATGATTTTTCTTGGCTTTGAAACGGTTCGAAATACTTTATAAATTTGTTTTAAAAATAGTTTAAGTATAAAATACAATTTTACACTTTAGTAAGGATTAAAATGAACTTTGAAAGATTTGGAGTAATATTTTGATATTCGAATAATTACATCGAATATACTTAGAAAATATTTTGTAAAATCTTAAAATTCATTTAACTTAATTTGTTATATCGAAACATCAAAATGTTTGCAATATTCTCCCCCTTTTTGATATAACAAAACATTTGAGTAATTTTAAGATTTTGAAATCAAGTTTGAAATTACTCCCCTTTACTTTAACACTTCTCTCCTTTAACACCTTAACACTTCTCCCCCTTTTTGTTAAATAAAAAAGACTCTAATCTTTGAAGTTCAAAATAACTTTGGAGAGTAAGTAGTAAATTTGACATTTTAAAAATCATTTGAAAAAAAAATCAAAGCTCCCACTTAATAAATGCATTCCAAATAAAATTATGCTTTTAGGATCTTGACACTTAAACAAATTTGAATTTCAACAAAGAATAACAAACATGTTAGTAGCACATGAAATTCAATACATCCAAGTCTAAAATACTTTATGCAATATCAATTATTGAAATTAAGTGCATATGCATAAAGTTTTCCAAAAATGTTATGCATTTGAAAATTTTGATATCAATTGTTAGAGAGATATCATTTTCATTTAAACCACATGCATAAACATTTAAATTTAGGTCAAAATTTTAAAATTTGTAAAATCAAAGTATTTGAAAAGTTGATATCAATTGTTAGAGAGATATCATTTGCATTTAAAACCAATTTGACCAAAATTTTATTATGATGAACTAAAAATTCTTAAAAATTAATATATCTTTAAAATGTTCATCATAATCATCTTTTCAACATACATGAGATTAAAAACAATGATGCATAATCATTTAAAACCAAAACTCATGCATGATTAAAATCAAATGAGCAACCAAATAACTAAAATTAAAAACATTAAGCTTAGAGGTTACCCATTCCTTTTCATATGTGGCTAGAGCATCTTGAATATCATCATTTTCATCACAATTGCTTCCACACACCTACAAGAGACATTTAAGTAGATTTTGGTATCCAAATTTCTTTGGATCCTTGAACGTTAGTTACAATGCCCCTTATTTCTTTCGGAACCCATACTTGCCTAATTTTAAAACATTTTCCTTTCTTCAAAGGACAAGTATGTTCCAAATGACCATGGTAATGGCAATGTGAGCATTTTGCCATTTTTAAACATAATAGGTTGTTTTTATAAATTAATTCTTTTTCTTTTGTTAAGCTTTCAAGCTTAACTTCTAACTCAAAATTTTTCTTTTCTAAATCATTTATTTTTATTTTTGAAAGCTCTAAATCATTTTTCAAAATTTCATTTTGATTTTCAAAATCAACTCTAGCTTTCAAAATCGATTTATTTTCAATTTTGAGTTTTGAAATTAATTTCGTATATTTGGAATTAATGGTCTCAAATCCCAAATACAACCTATTATAATCATCTTGTAACACATCAAAAGTAAATGAATTAAATTCACTTGAGTTAGAAGATACCTCGAATTCTTCTTGAGTGGCCATGAGGCATAGGTTGACTACTTCATCTTCATCATTGGAATCATCTTCATCGCTCCAAGATGCAATAAATGCCTTCTTCCCCTTTTTCTTTAGAAGAGGACATTCATACTTGACATGCCCCTTTCTTCATCTTCCTTCACCGTCATCTCATGAGCGAGAAGGGAACCAATTAGCTCTTCTAGAGTGAGAGACTTTAAGTTTCTTGCTTCGATAATGGCCATCTTCTTCGATTGCCACTTCTTTGGAAGAGAGTAGATCATCTTCCTCACAAGCTTCTCATTAGGGATTACTTCTCCATATCCCTTGAGACCATTGACAATCACAGAAAATCTATCTGTCATAGCTTTGATGTCTTCATCGGGTTTCATCTTGAAGTTCTCGTAGCTATGGTTGAGAAGACTTTTCTTTGATTCCCTCACTTCGTTGGTTCCTTCATGAGTGACTTGGAGCTTATCCCAAATCTCTTTAGCACTGGAACAAGATGAGATTCTTCCATATTCATTTGGGCCTAAAGCACATAATAGAATATGTATAGCCTTAGAGTTAAGCTGGAAATTTTTCTGCTCTTCTCTACTCCAATCGTTGTACTTGTCGGGTAGAGAGGAGTAACCGTCCATGATTGAGTTCCAAGCTCCTAGATTATAGGATTGAATAAAGTACATCATCTTATTCTTCCAATGTGTATAATTTTATCCATTGAAGAAGGGTGGCTTGTTGACCGGTTGTGAATCCATAATGGGATATTCTTCAAGATAATAAGCACCGGAGGAAAAAGTCATTTCTTTGTCGGTTGCGTTAGAAATTTGTAGAGCTTCTTCGAGGATCTTCTCAAGGTGTTTAAACCTTCTTAACGAGTTAGGCTCTGATGCCAATTGTTGGGATTTTTGGAAGCTCAAATCGACAACCGGAACGGTTTGCAAAGAGGGGTCGGAACGATTTTGTGTTTAGGGAGTAAGGAGATTGAAAGATAGAGAATTGCACAGCGATTTATAGTGGTTTGGATTTCTCAACCAAAGTCTACGTCCACTACCTTATCTCCTCACCAAGGATTTTCCAACAAATTCACTAATTTGTTATTTCTTTTGAGGACAAAGAGATAACCTTACAACTCCCTAGTTTTTTCGGGCTAAAATAGAACCTTTCCCTAACTTTTACACGGGATAAGCTAGAACCTTTCCCCTTTACAAAATGATAAGAAAAGTAAATAAGAAAACCTCTCTAAGGTAGGTGTTTACAAGATTGAGCTCACAAGAACAAAATATTTACAAGAGAAAGATGAAATAAGATTGAAAAACTCTTCTCTTGTGTTTGATTGCTTGGATAGTTGTTCTCTTGTTTCTTCAAGAGTCCTTAGCTTGTATTTATAGCTTGGAATGTATTTGAAGTCGTATATAGCCATTGGGGATGTTTTAGAGCCATTTGGAGATGAGAATCCATTAAAAAAAATAGCTTGGAGCGTGGGGGGAATCGGTACCCCCTTATAGGGAATCAGTTCCCTAATTACAATCTGATTTAGACCGTTAGACAAGGGGGAATCTGTTCCCCCTAGGGGGAATCAATACCCCCTGGGGGGGAATCTGTACCCCCTGGACATTATGTTTTCTAGGAGCCAAAAACCTGCAGGAGGAATTTGTACCCCCTGGGGGGAATATGTACCCCCTAGACAATCTGATTTTTCTTGGCTTTGAAACGGTTCGAAATACTTTGTAAATTTGTTTTAAAAATGTTTAAGTATAAAACACAATTTTACACTTTAGTAAGGATTAAAATGAACTTTGAAAGATTTAGAGTAATATTTTGATATTCGAATAATTACATCGAATATACTTAGAAAATCTTTTGTAAAATCTTAAAATTCATTTAACTTAATTTGTTATATCGAAACATCAAAATATTTTCAACAGAAACGTAAACAAAAAAACCTCTTTAAGGTAGGTGTTTAGAAGATTAGGTTCACAAGAACAAAATATTTACAAGAGAAAGATGAAATAAGAATGAAAAACTCTTCTCTTGTGTTTGATTGCTTGGAATGTGTTTGAAGTCGTATATAGCCGTTGGGGATGTTTTGGAGCCGTTTGGGGATTGTTTTTCTACAAAAATAGGTTACCCAAAACAGAGTGTATCGGTACACTATCAAGGTGCATCGATACCCCTTCATTAAATTCAAATAAACTAGTCGTTGTAGCCAGGGTGCATGGATGCACAACGCATGGTGCATTGATACACTAATTGCATTCAGTGTTTGAGTCCATGGATGCATTACAGGGTGCATCGATGAACAGTGCATGGATGCACTACAGGGTGCATCAATACACTTTGACACCCTTTAGCATTTTTGCTCAAATCTGAATTTAATGGACTTTGAATTATTTTTGAAACCTTTTTAAAACTTTGAATAAATTCAATTCAAGTCCAAAAACATTTTGCTTTAAATTTTTTATATCGAAATATAATTCAACAATCTCCCCCTTTTTGATATAACAAAATATTTGAAAAATTGTTTTTGGCAAAACTCCCCCTTAATAAAATGTTTAATGAAAAAGATACCAATTGTTAAAAAAGATATCAATTGTTACCAATTGTTGGAAAATATATGAAAATGTTAAGCTCCCCATTTTCATTAAGAAATTGAATTTTTCAAACCAAACTTCTACCCATTTTTGTTATATAAAAAATAATTCAATCTTTGAAGTTCAAAATAACTTTGGAGAGTAAGTAGTAAATTTAACATTAAAAATCATTTGAAAAATCAAAGCTCCCCCTCAATAATAGCATTCCAAACAAAATTTAGCTTTTAAGATCATGACACTCAAACAAAATTGAATTTCAACAATAACAAACATGTTAGTAGTACATGAAATTCAATATATCCAAGTCTAATATATTTTATGCAATACTAATTGTTGAATTTAAGATCATATGCATAAAGTTTTCCAAAAATGTTATGCATTTGAAAATTTTTGATATCAATTGTTAGAGAGATATCATTTTCATTTAAACCACATGCATAAACATTCAATTTTAGGTCAAAAATTTAAAATTTGTAAAATCAAAGTATTTGAAAAATTGATATCAATTGTTAGTGAGATATCATTTGCATTAAAACCAATTTTGACCAAAATATTATTATGATGAACTAAAAATTCTTAAAAATTAATATAACTTTAAAATGTTCATCATAATCATCTTTTAAACATACATGAGATTAAAACAATGATGCATAATCATTTAAAACCAAAACTCATGCATGCTTAAAATCAAATGAGCAACCAAATAACCAAAATGAAAAGCATTAAGCTTAGAGGTTACCTTTTTTTTATGTGTGGCTAGAGCATCTTGAATATCATCATTTTCATCATCATTGCTCTCACACACATACAAGAGACATTTAAGTAGATTTTGGTATCCAAATTTCTTTGGATCCTTGAACGTTAGTTTCAATGCCCATTGTTCCTTTCAGAATCCATACTTGCCTAATTTTAAAACGTTTTCCTTTCTTCAAATGACAAGTATGTTCCATATGACCATGATAATGGCAATGTGAGCATTTTTCCATATTTAAACATAATAGGTTGTTTTTAGAAATTAATTCTTTTTTTGTTATTAAGCTTTCAAGCTTAACTACTAACTCAAAATTTTCTTTTTCTAAATCATTTATCTTGATTTTTGAAAGCTCTAAATTATTTTTCAAAATTTCATTTTGATTTTCAAAATAAACTTTTTCTTTCAAAATCAAATTATCTTTAATTTTGAGTTTTGAAATTAATTTCGTATATTTGGAATTCATGATCTCAAATCCAAATACAACCTATTATAAGCATCTTGTAACTCATCAAAAGTAAATGAATTAAATTCATTTTAGTTAGAAGATACCTCGAATTCTTCTTGAGTGGTCATGAGGCACACGTTGACTACTTCATCTTTATCATTGGAATCATCTTCATCGCTCTAAGATGCAAAAAATGCCTTCTTCCCCTTTTTCTTTAGAAGAGGACATTTATACTTGACATGCCACTTTCTTTGACAATTGAAGCACACCGGGTGACTCTTCTTATTGGTTGATTCATGTTTCACTTCCTTGGAAATCATGAATCTCTTGAGTTCCTTCAAGAGTTTGACCATCTCTTCTTTTTGTTTATCATCGTCTTCATCCACTTCATCACTTGAATCTTGATAGTATTCATTAATGCCTACCTCATTCTTTTTTTTCTTCTTTTTATTTTCTTCATTTTCTTTCTCTTCCTTCAACATCATCTCATGAGTGAGAAGAAAACCAATCAATTCATCGAGAGTGAGAGACTTTAGGTCTCTAGCTTCGATAATGGCAGTCTTCTTCGATTGCCACGAACTTGGAAGAGAATAAATCATCTTTCTTACAAGCTTCTTATTAGGTATTATTTCTCCAAATCCTCTGAGACCGTTGACAATCACGGAAAATCTATCCGTCATAGCTTTGATGTCTTCATCGGGTTTCATCTTGAAGTTCTCGTAGCTATAGTTGAGAGGACTTTTCTTTGATTCCCTCACTTCATCGGTTCCTTCATGAGTGACTTGGAGCTTATCCCAAATCTCTTTGGCACTAGAACAAGATGAGATTCTTTCATATTCATTTGGGCCTAAAGCACACAAGAGAATATGTATAGCCTTAGAATTAAACTGGAAATTTTTCTGCTCTTTTTTACTCCAATCGTTGTACTTGCCGGGTGGAGAGGAGTAACCGTCCATGATTGAGTTCCAAGCTCCTAGATTATAGGCTCGAATAAAGTACATCATCTTTTTCTTCCAATGAGCATAATTTTCTCCATTGAAGAATGGTGGCTTGTTGACTGGTTGTGAATCCATAATAGGTATATCTTCAAGGTAATAAGAACCAGAGATTGAAGCCATTTCTTTGTCGGTTGCTTCGGGAATTGGTAGAGCTTCTTTGAGGATCATTTCAAGGTGGTTAAACCTTCTAACGAGTTAGGCTATGATACCAATTATTAGGATTTTCGAAAGCTCGAATCGACAACCGGAACGGTTTGCAAAGAGGATTCGGAACGGTTTTTGTGTTTAGGGAGTAAGGAGATTAAGATATAGAGAATTGCACAGCGATTTATAGTGGTTCGACTTTCTCAACCAAAGTCTACGTCCACTACCTTAGCTCCTCACCAAGGATTTTCCAACAAATTCACTAATTTGTTCTTTCTTTTTGAGGACAAAGAGATAACATTTACAACTCCCTAGTTTTTCAATGACTAAATTAGAACTTTTCCCTAGCTTTTACACGGGCTTAGCTAGAACATTTCCCCTTTACAAATGATAAGAAACGTAAACAAGAAAACCTCTCTAAGGTAGGTGTTTACAAGATTGAGTTCACTAGAACAAAATATTTACAAGAGAAAGTTGAAATAAGAATGAAAAACTCTTTTCTTGTGTTTGATTGCTTGGATAGTTGTTTTCTTGCTTCTTCAAGTGTCATCAGCTTGTATTTATAGCTTGGAATGTGTTTGAAGTCGTATATAGCCGTTGGGGATGTTTTGGAGCCCTTTGAGGATTGTTTTTCTACAAAAATAGGCTGCCCAAAATAGAGTGTATCGGTACACTATCAAGGTGCATTGATACCCCTTCATTAAATTCAAATAAAGTAGTCGTTGCTAGCCGTTGCAGCCAGGGTGCATGAATGTACAGTAGGGTGCATCGATGCACTAATTGCATTCGGTGTTTGAGTGTATGGATGCACTACAGGGTGCATCGATACACTACAGAGTGTATGAATACACTTTGACACCCTTTAGCATTTTTGCTCAAATCCGAATTTAATGGACTTTGAATTATTTTTGAAACCTTTTTAAAACTTTGAATAAATTCAATTCAAGTCCAAAAACATTTTGCTTTAAATTTGTTATATCGAAATATAATTCAACAAAAAAGTTCGATGATAGTTTGGGCTAGACATTAACATATTGACTTAGAGACGATAATTGTTTGAGATTTTGGGATTATATTTTAACATATTACAGTCAATAGATTAACATTCAGCTAAGAATGTTGTCAAATTTTTAACAGAAAATGACAATGTGGAACATATAAATAGTAGGGTGATCATTTTATAAATTTTAATAATCGATGACTCAATAAAGCAATACCCTACAGTTAAAAGATCATTTCGTAATTTTTAATAATCATATACTCAACAAATCATCGGAGACCATTTGTATATTTTACTCTAAATTAAAATACATTTAATATTTTTTTAAAATTTAAACAAATAATTTTGAATAATTGAAACTCGTGAAATACAAATTTAATTTGGGATGTTAGTTTAAATTGTGATATTATAAATAAATTAGATTAAAAGATTTATTTATAAAATGTTTTTTATAGTATTTATGAATTAATAAATTTAATATTATTGATGATAACATTTGAGTTATAATCATTATTGACCGTTTATTTTTTTTTAATTTGGACGAAGAATATTAGTTGATAGTTAAAGATAAATTTACAAATGATCCCTTTTTTTTATTTTGCATGATAATTTATAAATCGACTTTTAATATTAGTATTAGATTTAGGGTTATCATAATTATTTTTAAGTTGATATGTTAAATATATTTAAATGTCAGATATTAGATTACAAATCATTTGAATTTACTCTATCGAATTTGTTTAAATGACATAAAACTCCATCGACTCCAAAAGACTTGTTAAGTACTATAATGATTTTCTATTATACTCAATAAACTAACTAATTAATAAATCAGTTATCAATATTATAATAAAATAAAAAAATTAAGCAAAAAGAAGCATAAAATTTCTTAAATTGTTTGATATTAATTTTCATGGATTCATCAATCAATACAAGCCATAACAAAGCTTATTTCTCATATTTATTTAATAATATATATTTATATATTGAGATTAAAACATCCCAGAAATTAAGCACATGGAAATTAATACTGGAACATGTTATCTGCAGATGCCATGATAGGCTGATTCAAGTAAGCCAAATTCAAAGGGTTAAGGAAGCTATCAACCGCCGGTTCATCGGAATCGTCATCGTTCAAGAACCCGATGATCTCATTCAATGACTCCAACCGGCGACCGAGCTCGCCGAGTTGAGCTCGGAGCACCGAGTTCTCCGCCTCGACGTTGAACAGATGTTGCGCCGTGGAGTTTATGTTGGTGGTGAGTTCGTGATTCTGTTTCCTCAGCTGAGTCGCCTGAGTCATTAAATCTTCCAAATGCTTCTGTTTTCTCATCCTCGATCTCCTTGCCGATTCCCGGTTTGACACCATTCGTTTCCGTTTCCGTTCATCGATCACCGCCTGCAGATCTTCCTCCGCCGAGCCGGAGTTTTGGGTTACGGTCGTTGTCGTCGATGAACCTGATGATGTCCCACTTGAAGAAGCCATGGAATTTGCAGATTTTTTTT
This sequence comes from Hibiscus syriacus, assembly GCF_006381635.1. Taxonomy (NCBI): domain Eukaryota; kingdom Viridiplantae; phylum Streptophyta; class Magnoliopsida; order Malvales; family Malvaceae; genus Hibiscus; species Hibiscus syriacus. Next base: position 2,906,003 of record NW_024062882.1, on the reverse strand, counting down.
TCAAAAAAAAACAAGACAGATTATTTATTTATTTTTTATTACTATTATTTTAATAAAGAGAGAGAAATGGATGGATTGTTAAACTTATGAGACGTAGTACAACCAGTAGAGAAAAACAACAGAGAAAGATTGAACAAGATGGGTCCTACGAATGAAAGTGGAACTGATCATAAACCCAGAAAGGAAGATTTCACTGAGAATTGCAGACATGAATCTCAAACATCAAGACGAAAAGATTGAGCATCAAGGTAATCTTTTTATAGGGAAAAGAAACACAGAGAAAGAAATATCTGGGAAGATGAAGTGGAAGTAGAGGAATTAATCAAGTGAAAGGAGGGGGGATTTATAGCAGGAAGAAGAAGGGACCTGCAAGTTGATGGAAAGTGAGAAAAAAAAAAGATCTGGGAAGAAAATGAAAGAGAAAACAAATAAAAGATAAAAAGTAATGGAATCTGTTGTGAGAGAAAAAGTTGATGGGACATGTGGGGTGTGGGAAATAGATGGATCCAGAATTGGGTACCTCCAGCTGCAGCTGGGAGCGATCTCCTACTTACATCATCATGTGTTTCCAAAGTTACTTTTAGGGTAAACTACACCAAAGACCTTTCAACTATAGCTCATTTTTATTTGAACTATCATTTTTGAATGTTTGTCAATCAAGTCAGCTAATTATTTAAATGTATTTAATTAGGCCACTTTCCTTTAACATTTAATGAAAGAATTGATGTGACAGTTAATAAAATTGATATAATAACACATTTGGTTATTTTTACTTATATATTATCTTAATTTAACCCTAAATTCAATAAATTAAAATAAATTTAATCTTCGAATCAGATCATGTCACATGTCACTAATACCAAATATCATGACACGTGTTGTCACCCAGTTGGATGATTTAATTTATTTTAATGTAATATATTTAATTTCCACCAATCAAAGGGTGACACTTGTTGCCCTTTGGTGGAAAGAAAATTAAGAGTAGTAAAGAGAGCACAAGGGATTCGAACTAGCAACCATTAGGGGAGAAGGGAGGAACCCAACCACTAAGCCAAGTTCATTTTTTTATTTAAAGTGGACTACACATTGTATATTTCTTGTTTCCTATTATAATCTTAAATTCTTAACTATAAAATATTTTTTTATCTTAACTTAAATATTTAAATTATTCTTATAATATTTTAAAATATATATTCAATAAATTAAGAAAAAAAATAATAAATTATATATATTTTTATAGTTAAGAATTTAAACATATATTTTAAATATATATTCTTAACTTCAATAATAAACTTGGTCTACTTTAAACTAAAATATATATATTTGATAAATTAAGAAAAAACATTTAAAAAATATATTTTTATAGTTAAGAATTTAAATATTTTAAAATATTTTAAATATATATTCTTAACTTAAATAATAAACTTGGCCTACTTTAAACCAAAATATATATATTCGATAAATTTAAAAAGTAATAAAATATATATTTTTATAGTTAAGAATTTAAATATTTTAAATATATATTCCTACCTCAAATAATAAACTTGGCCTACTTTAAACCAAAAAATATATATTCGATAAATTAAGAAAAATAATAAAATATATTTTTATAGTTAAGAATTTAAGATTATACTAGGAAACAAGATATATACAATATGTAGTCTACTTTAAACTAAAATGAATTTAGCCTAATGATTGGGCCCCTCTTTTCACCCCTAATGGTTGCTGGTTTGAATCCTTTGTGCCCCCTTTACCACTCTTAATTTTTTTTTCACAAGAGGGTGACATGTGTCATCCTCTGATTGGTGGAAACTAAATATATTAAATTAAAATGATCTGATTCAGAGATTAAATTTAGGACCAAATTAAGATAATATACAAGTAATAATTTTCTTTCCACCAAAGGGTGACACTTGTCACCCTCTGATTGTGGAAACTAAATATATTAAATTAAAATGATCTGATTCAAATACTAAATTTATTTTAATTTATTAAATTTAGGATCAAATTGAGATAATATATAAGTAATAGTGATCAAATGTGTAATTATACAAATTTTATTAATTATCACATCAACACTTTCTTTAAATATTAACGGCCTGATTGATTGCATTTAAATAATTGAGTGGCCTGATTGATAAAAATTAAAAAATAGTGATCAAAATGAAAATAGACTATAGTTAGTTGTCTCTGGTATAATTTATCCTTTTTTTAATTCAACATTTATATAACTCTATATAAATTGATTGAATTTCTAATTGTTTATTAATCTAATCTCGTTACATGTGAATGTTCTAAAGATTTTTCAAATATTTAACTAGTAATAGAACTTAGTGATAGAATTCAGAGGCTAACATAATTTTTTTTTAAAAAAGTTAGAGTCTTAAAATAAATTTTTTAAAATTTTTGAAAGATTCAATTTACGTTTTTTTCAAAAAAAAAAAAAATTGGGATGTAACTAATATTTTTTATATTTTGAGAGACTTAATGAGAATTTTTAAAAATTATGGTAGGGATTTAATTAAGAAATTAAAAAAACAAAAAATTAATATGAATTTCTAAAAATTTTGTGAGGACCAAATTAAATATTTTAAAAATTTTAAAGGTCTAAACTATAAATTTTCAAATTTTTGGGATCCCATAGCACCTGCTAGTCTCCATTATCCTCTGCGAACATTGTTAACAATGAAAGCTCAAGTAACCTACAATTTCTAGTGTTGGAATTTAAAACTTTTAGAAATAACAATTATTCTTTTAATCAATGAAATAAATTGATTCGTACAATAAAAATGACGAGTTAAATACTCACATTTTTTTTTGTATTCTCATATGTTGAAATAGTGTAACTTGAAAATTTTCAATTTTCAATCTCTTTCTCTCAATGATATTTTAATCCCTTTTAATCCCTTCTCATTGATCTCAGATAAAGATCTCACTTTAAATCTCAATTAATGTGAAAATACTGTCACCACATGTTTATCACAATTTTTAAAAATTATGGTAGGGATTTAATTAAGAACATTAAAAAACAAAAATTAATATGAATTTCTAAAAATTTTGTGAGGACCAAATTAAATATTTTAAAAATTTTAAAGGTCTAAACTATAAATTTTCAAATTTTTGGGATCCCATAGCACCTGCTAGTCTCCATTATCCTCTGCGAACATTGTTAACAATGAAAGCTCAAGTAACCTACAATTTCTAGTGTTGGAATTTAAAACTTTTAGAAATAACAATTATTCTTTTAATCAATGAAATAAATTGATTCGTACAATAAAAATGACGAGTTAAATACTCACATTTTTTTTTGTATTTCTCATATGTTGAAATAGTGTAACTTGAAAATTTTCAATCTCTTTCTCATCAATGATATAATTACCCTTTTAATCCCTTCTCATTTGATCTCAGATAAAAGATCTCACTTTAAATCTCAATTAAATTTAATTCTCTCTTATAATTTATATATATCACGGGAAAACTTCATATATTAACTAAAAAATGAGTCATAACATGAAAAGTTAGATAACTCGTGACCATTAAAACTTTTTGTCTAAAAATATCACTTCTATGTGAAAAATACTGTCACCACATGTTTATCACATTTTCAATAGGCTGACAACAAGTTTGATCACTTCTAAATACATGTTTTCTTCAATTAAACACTTGTTTAAGGGGATTACATTAGGCTTTATAAGCTTTATCCATCTATCATACTCTTTCAAGACACCACTTAAACACTAAGGGTCCATTTGGTTCTAGAAACTAGAAAGTATAACTTATTTTTTATTTTCATCTATTTAGAAAATAGAAAACGTTGAATAAAACGTGTTTGGTTGCGTAATTAGAAACTGAAAACAAAAATAAGTAAAAATACAAAAACATGAAGAAAAAAATGTTTTCACTGTTTTCATTAAATTTGTTCTGAAAATTTGAAAGATAGAAACACACAGGATTTAAAATTTTAATTTAACTTACATGTATTCAAATCCTTCTAACAATAATTATTTAACTTGGTGATATCTGAAACCCTCAAACTTAAAAAATGGTCCCTAAACCTTTTTTACACTCAATTGGATCTTAAAAATAATTTATTTTATTAATTTAGTTTTTAGCATTTTATATTCAATATATTCAATATCTTAATAATTGTTTATATTTACTTTTAAATTTTAAATATGTTTTATTTTTAAAAAAAAAATAATTAAGTCCTTAAACTTTCTAAAATAATTAATTAGCCCTCGAACTTAGCCAAAAAATCGATTAAGTTCATCTACCACATCATCATACCACAATAGTGTCGTGAATAATCACATCAGTATTGTATATTTTCATGTAAGCTTTGTAAATTGTCATGTAAGCATCATAACAATCAAGTTTGATTCCGTTAGTCAAAGGTTAGATTGATATTTTTTCAATTTAAGGGACATATTGACTATAAAAAAAGTTAATAGTCACACTAGTTTTTCCCCAAAAATTTGAGGACCTTAAAATACAACTAAACATATATATATAATTTTAATGACACTTCTCTTGTTGTTAAACCAACATTTGATTTTGATATAACGTGAATTTTTAAATGTTCTAATTTGTTAAAATTTACATTTTACGATTTTATAAAAAAAATTATCATAAACTATTATCAATCATTCTTTATTGTGAAAAATAGTAATAAGCGTTCTTAAGTAATTACATATTTTGCAAATATTGTTTTAAAGCTCAAAGCACTCTATGTTAGCAAAATACCCCTTTTAGTCCCGATACCAACTTTTCGATAGGCTTTTCTAGTATCAATACCAAGGTGTTGGTATCGATAGTGATAGGTGAATATCGATATTCACATGAGTTGTATCTATATTGAGGGTTCAACAACTATAATTTAAATTGTTATGATGCTTAGTTTCGATACCCACTACTTGGTATTGATACCAAAGGTGCATGTGAGCATTAAATACTTAAAATTAATGAATCCAACACCTCTAATCAAGCACTAACGACTTCGAAAGGTTAAAAGGTTATTAGAATATAAAAAAGATACCAAGATTCAAATGGAGAACAACAAGATAATTTACTGCAATATCAAACCAACATCAAAAGAGTTTTAGAGCTAACCAAGATTCAAATGGATAACAACAAGAAAGATTATTGCAATATCAAACCAACGTCAAAAGAGTTTTAGAGCTAAAATTATCATATTCTTTGTAACACACTTGTGAGTTTTTTTTGTTTATTTTACTCAAGTGTGATTTAGGTGAGAGCTAAATTATTGCAAACAAATTAGCTTTGTGAGATTCTATTTGTTTGCTTTATTTATAATTCATCTTGTGGAAAAAATATAAACAAATTTTTGGGTATAAACTTGTGAGTTGTTGTAAGGTTACACATTGTCCTTAAATGTTAGCAAATCTAGTGTATGCTAAGGTAGTGAATATAAACTTGGTTTAGAAGTTGAATCACTCTAAATTCCTTGTGCAAAATTTTTATTTTTGATTGTTTCCACCACAACTTTTTTAAAGGTCAATTCACCCACATATTTGTTTTGATCGATAAAGCTTACATTTCTTTACAACAATATTTTGTGCGTGTGCTTTTTCAATTTAATTAATGTCCAATATTAATTGACGTTATATTATTATTATAAACTAAATAATTTTTGTGTTATAAATTCTTTATCAACTTATTATTTTATATATCTCACATTAAATTTATGTAATATTTTTTAATAATTATATTTTAATATAATTATCATCTCTATTCTAAAAAAATAGATATAAAATATACTTTAACTATTATTATTTTTGAAAGCAATGTCTTCATCTATATTAACCAAACATATTTTTTAATTTTTAAAAAACTGAAAATAAAAATTATTTTCTAAAAGTAAAAACTAAAATAGAAAACATTTTTTTGAACCAAACAAAAATTCAATTTATAATCTTTTATTCCTCTCATGAACTTTATAATCTTATTTACACACTATTTACATGATTTTTACTATAATTATCAGAATCATCGTTAATTTTTTTTCATTATTTTACAGTACTGGATAACAATTGTTTGATCATCAACTACGATCTTCTATTCAAATCAAAAAGGATAAATTGTTACCTAGTCCATTTATTTTATTACCAACATTGTATATCAAGTATTTTTTAAAATAAAATTTTAAAAGAATATTCTATAAAAGAAAACTCTTTTTTATTATGAAAAGGAGGTAAAACATTTTGAGCCGTTAATAATGAGGTTGGATCAATAATGAAATGCCTACAATCATACAATGATGTTAAAGTTATTCCATATAAATCCAATCAAATCTCCCAAAGAATACGAATCTGTGCATTTGGTCTACAAATCAGTGTAAATGAACACCATCCTTCTATACATATAAATGGAAAGTGGGTCGAAAATATTATATAAAATATTATAAAGATAAAATAATAATTTTAAAAACATCTAAAAGAATGTAAGTTCGATATATAATATATTTAAGCACACAATATCATCTAATTTAAAATTTTGGATAAAATAATAATTTTAAAAAGTGGTAAATTTATATTTTATCCCTGAATTATTTTGGGTTTATAAAAAGACCTATGGTTATTAATTTATTCTTGAAATAAAAGTGATCATTTGAAACAAAAGTGATCATTTGAAACAAAATAGGTTAACTACAGCCTTAGTCCCTGAAGTCTCTTAAAATTACAAGATTGAAAACTTTTAGGGTTTAATGACCAAAATAGAAGAGAAGAAAATAGTTCGGTGATGAATGGTGTAAATTACCCAATTTATAACCGCGTGAATTAACGAAACGGTCAGTCAATGACGGAAAATATTGGTCAAATGGACACATTGAATTCTTTTTTCGAGTGAGTGGGAGTACTACATTAATCCTAAAAATAGGATAATGCCCACATTAGTTGTTCTGAAAGTTCAGGGACCTCGGATGTATTTTTGCTTTTTTTATTAATGCCTATATCATCAAGACCTCTTACTACTCATGAATGATATAACATAATATTCTTAAAAATATATCAAATAATATTATATTTGACAAAATTCATTTTTTTATATAATCAATTCATATTTTTCCTTAAAGAAAAAGTGTGTACCAGCTTTGTTAATTTGTTTCACCGTCGCAATCTGGACACGACTCACTTGGACAGTGAGACCGTAAGAGTACTTTGAAAATGATTTATTTATTAGTAGTGCATCAAATTTGTCCAAACTACCCTTTGATTTGACATGACATGTTCAATATGTGTAGGGCAAATCTGCCTTTCAAAATTGGTAGGCCCTGGGATTTCTTGTTCTTCCAAAAACCTTTAAATATAAGCTCTCAAAGCATTAGGACATAAAAACATGTTAAATTATTATTAATAATCACTTGATTTTCATGTCCCCCAAAACATTTTGTCTTGGTGCGGTGCCCATGGCTGACTTCGCCCTGAAGAAAAAACATATTGTGAGTTAGTAGCCGACCCGAAAATGGATCCGAAAACAATTCGTCTTTAATTTTGTATCGTATAATCATATCATACATAAAATTATCGATTTTATCGTATAATTTCATTTTAATCGAACAATGATCGAACTGAATTCGAATGAATGGAATTTTAGTTGGATTTTAATATTTTTACAAAGCAAACCAATGTGTATTTTCATCTGTGGGCTCTGAATGATATCTCCCAACGTCAAGTTTTTCGCATTACCATCATGCATGTCAATGGCTTAATGGGGAATGAAACCGTAAAGAACAAACACTTTTCAACATGTATAAGTATTGTTTGCACATCTTTGTTTTTTTAGCCTTTGAAGCAGTAAAAATTTTGGTAATTTGCCGATTTTCGAATCTCTTTCATGTCGATGAATTTCTGAAACTCCCTCTGATTACCAAGAGCATCATCAAGTGCCTGCACATGGAAAGATAGCAAACAAAAAAAAGTTATGTATGTGTGTGTATGTATGTGTGTGTGTATGTGTGTGTATGCACCTTCTTAGCTTCGGATAGTTCTTTTTCAAGGATGCAGACTCTTCTTAGAGCAGCGTTCAACATCTCTTCTTTGTCGGGCGGCATGACAGATGGTTTTGTGCCGAGGAGGACCACTTTTTCTTCGAGTTCGGCCATGCGTTTTGCCATGGCGAAGAATTCCTCGTCAGTGATCGGGGGTGGCAACTGAGAGGCAGGGCCCGTAACTTGCTTAGCACGGTAAACTTGATCACCACCATACACGGGGTCTTCAATTTGTTTCTTCGGCATGCGACGGGACATTCGAATCAGGGTTATGATTCTTATCACGAACGCCATGATTCGTCCGAAAATGCCGCTTCCCGTTCCTTCACTAGATTTTCTACCATTGTGCACCTGGTATATATCTGCATTTGAAATCCTTTTCTTACCTCCAAAATTCGGTCTTCGATCTACTCATCAATGTTAATGAAAAATGGAAATAATGTGTTGGGAATTAACCTTTCGAGACAACGAACTTTTCGTTTTCCACCGGTTTAGGCCAAGAAGCATCAACACCCTTGTCAACTATAGGAATATGTTGATCATAGTCATAGGATTCATGGTACATTTTCTTGATCAGAGTCTGCAATATATAAACACATGTACTTGTTATGAGGTTGCTTTACAGATTAGAGGCCTAGACGTCGAACTTACTCCTCGAACCGGAGACGATGAAGGATTCTCTGCGCTGTCCATCGCTATTTCTTTGTCGGAGGAATGGAGCTTCATGGTCCACAACATCAAAACCGTATGTTAGGCATTCAATTTGTAGGAACTAGATATTAAGGCTAGTGTTGCAGTGGCTCGGGTATAAGTGATCGATGATAAATTACCTCTCGGCATGCTTTCTCATCGATGATGCCCGACAGAGTACTCCATCTGCTCTTGGCCTCGCCAGTTTCGACTCTCTGCTCATCAATGTGAAAGTTGTTTCATTTCGTTATTCCAACGACGATGCAAATATATTATCCCGAAAATCAATTGATCAATCATGGATGAACACCTTTAGTATTTCCGGATCGTTCCACGGACCCTTATCAGAAACCATGCAACCTCCTTTGTCTGCACAATTGCAGGTACCACCAAAAAACTCAGGCAGTTCACTGTTAAAGATCACAAAAAGATTCTTGGAGGATCATATTGCTGTATGAATACATCTATGTTTAGATTGCATTGGAAACAAGAGCGGTTCAACGCATACTTTACCGAAATGACAGATCAATCGGTCGAGACAGACTTACCTAGCGTCAATAACTTCCAGCAATTTACTTTGGTAATCGTTGCCCAAAACCTGATGTTTTAACAAACAATATGGTATCAAAAGCAAATCTATTTTCATCAAGGAACTGGTGATTTATGCTTACATGGATTTTCGTCGTGGTGTTCGGGTCAAGGAACGATTTAACAGTGCTCCATAACAGCCTAAATCCAGAACCGGCATTGATGATATAGATGTTATTAAGAGTCTGCAATGTATATAAGCATTCAATTAACTCGGGATTAACACGATGTAGGTGTATGATTAACCCGATGGCGAAAGTTTCATCTTGACATAGCAGGCTTCCGTGGATCATATAGCAGGCTTCCGTGGATCATATGGCATGTTAAACAGAGTGCTTATGATCAAATGACTTACCTCGGGGTAATTGTCACCATCGATCTTCTGAAGGCGCTGAAGGAGCTCTTTCCCGGCCTTGTTGACGATGATGCTTCTCGAAATGCAGCCACCGATTGTATCCCTTTAGCATCGAGGACATCTTTGATACGATCGGCCAACATTCGACCTTGTCGGTCGACAGCCAAAGACGAAGTGTCAGCCATGAGTTACAACAACCACCACCACCGTGCAGTGTCGTTCAACACCTGATTAAAAAAAAAAGAAGGGTTAGCCTCAGATTTTCACGTCTGCAAATGTGGAAACATCAAACACATAATTATGATGAATTGATGATGACCATCATACCATACATAAAACCTACCATAGATGAAGATTGAATGAGAGAAAATATAGTGAGAAAAATGGGAGAAATGTTTACCAGCATGTGTTGAGAGGAAGAGGGTGCATGGGATGATAACAGAGAAACCGAATAAATCTCTTTGAATAGATATTTGTCTGGACAATCAAAACGGCCATTGATTTTATATTGCTCTGAGTTAAATTTTGCAGATTTAGTAAAGAGTTTTGTTTTGAGTTTTTGTTAAAAATGGTGAGAGAGTTTGGCGATTTGCATGGCTTTTCGTTGATTCTTTTCCATCTTTTAACCAACTTGTCAACTGAATTCAACAAGCAGATTTTGCTGACAACATGTTCTTTTTTTTTACATCTATTATAGGGTACAAATTGAATTGATAATCGAACCTTAATAAAAACGGACAATAACTCACAGAAGATGTCTCGCCAATCCATAGATTTAACCCTACATAATAACCTTCACAGATTTTATAGGGGGGAAAAAGATTTAACTGCATCAAATGTCCTCAAACCATGATTCTTGTTCTAAACCAATCTCTAAACTTGTAGACAGTTCAATTTCAACCTTAAACTATGATTATAACTCTAAATTAATCCTTAAACTTTTGAACATTTTAATTTTATCCCTAAACTATGGCCTTCAATCTAAACTAGTCCCCAAACTTTTTGAGCATTTGGATTCACCTCAAACTATACGTGTATACTAATCACATATCTCGTTAATAAAACCATTAGGCTACGTTAACTAAAAAAAATTGGAAGGCTTTTAACCATTATGCCTTCAATGTTTTACATTATACATGTAATATAGAAATATACATGTAAAAATTAGTTAATGGGAAAATAATACATATAATTTAATAATATTAAATTGAAAATCTTTATTACATAAAAAGTATGCAGCAATATTGAACATAGTGAACCAAATATAAATGTAACCAACATTCTTTTTCAACATTGATACAAACAATAGCAGCCATGGATGAAACAAGTTTATTTTTTAAAATTTCCAGTTCTTAATACAAAATGTGCAAAGTTATGACCAGCAGTCATTTCAACGGCAAAAAGAATCGAAAGAAAAGAAACCAAAAATGTATGATACAACCATTGCTCTCTTGTGTATATGCTATAAAACTACGTGCAAGGTGTATTGCTTTATCTTCTGGTTCAAGTACAAAAGAAAAAATGGGATGGCAAGAATTATCCCTGTAATGATCTAATCAATTCCGATACGACAGATCGGATTACGTTTGATGAGGCTAAGATCGACCTGCAATAACGACCACACTTTTATGAGTAAATTCCATCGGAAAAGAGCCACTCCATGGAAAGAAGAAAACATGTTGGCATATGTATTAGTACCTTGTGTCCGAAAAGATCCCTAATGTTATCGATCCCATAGAGTATCATAGTCGGCCTACATCAATGCGAACAAATAAGAAATCTCAAAATATAGTTCAAGTTATACTCTGGAAAAAGTCGAAAAGATGACATTGAAAATATTTCATTCCGAACCTTCTTTGGAAAAGAGGACTAATATTTACCTTTCAAGTGAAAGACCCCAAGCAATGACACGAACATCCTCGGGGAATCCCATTGGAAGCAACATTTCAGGTCTGAACATGCCGGAATTTCCAATTTCCACCCATTTCTTCAAGCCTTCATGATAACTGATAAAAACGAAAATAATCAATCAAATCTATGTTTACCAAACAAGTAATAAACTCGTTCCGAGAAATATGTGATGCATCACCTGAATATCTCCATGCTAGGTTCAGTATATGGGTTGTAAGCAGGCTTGAAACGCAACTTGGACATTCCTGAAAGAGATTATAGAGAAAATATTAACTTTGATTGCATTACTCTCAGTTTTGCCGTCATTGCCATTCCTAAGACGGTTCTTGTAGCAAATAAACCAACTGTTTATTATCCAGAAACACTACAGGCTTCAATATCTTGAAGCGTAAAAAACAAAACGCTTAGTCCTATTTATTCAACAACCCTCCTAGGGAATTCTATTTGCTGTAGAATGATTATGATGATCATTACCTAGTCGCGAGAAAAAGTCATTCAGAACACCGATCAAATCACCAAGAGTAAGCCCGCGATCACAAACTAAACCTAAAGCAAAAGAGATAATTTCCATATGTTCAGTGAGTCATTAGATGCGTTCCAAATAAAGACATTAATCAGCTATTAGTGCAATAGATATCGGTCCCAGCTTGGACCCGGTTAACATGATCAGAAGCTGGACTTGAGTAAACAAAACTAGTGCAGATGCACACAGCTTATAAATACCTTCAATTTGATGAAACTCTGCAAGATGAGTTCGGTCCACAGATTCATTTCTGAACACACGATCTATAGAGAAATATCTTTTGGGGGCAAACGGTTGCTGAAGATGAAATCATAAAGCATATGAGCATTAAAGCTCACAGGTTTAATAATGATGTAACCAACATCAGCAACAAGCCAACAACTACTAACTATTAAGATTTAAGACGGCATAAAAGAATGTGTGCACTACCATTGAGCAGTATACACAAGTTTAAAAAACCAAATTAAAAGTTTTTGAGAAAAACTTAAGATAATAAGGGTTGAATTTAGGAAAAACAGCCAGCTGAACGTTGTTTCTAATCACAGAGATGGATGAATATAATGAAGACTATCATACCTTTGCTAGAGCATAAAGCATTCTAGTAGAGACAGCAGTCGTATGAGTACGCAGCAGGTTTTTGTTTGCTTCCTCTCTTTTCCAGTCGTACATATATCTTTTGGAACATGAGTACACATATCAATCAATTAACTGATTTCATGGTTGTGAAATATGAAGGCAAGTACCAGAAAAAAATGAAAAAGAAAAATTGTATACCCCCTGGAGCCATAACCACCAGATTCATGAACACGCTTCACCAACTCAACATAATATTCGGGCAGCTCCCTTGTAGTGGATGGAGCTGCAGATGAATGCCCCAAATAAGTGGCCAAACAGAGAGTAGAAATGGCATCTGATGGTCATTTGGTCAGTTGAAACATACCTTCCAGAAAGAATGTATCATGTGAATCACGTGCAGGGTGTTGTTGCGGCTGGAACAATGCATCAAAGTTCCAGAAGCTACAAGTGGAAACATATATAGGAAACAGACTTTAGTCACAAACTTATTCTGGTCCACCATGAAGGGAAGAATTAGTAGAATGTAAACGTAGGATTTCAGGTTCTTTCCAATGAATTGTTTTAAGGAAACTAGAGGCATGCATATGTTCTTTTCTCAGGTTTCCTTAAAATGTATATGTTGCTTTCTCAAAGAAGCTCCACATGCAGCCAAATATCACAGAGACGTCAGCATACAAGAGAAAGAGTTGGCCATATCAACTACCTGCTTTCAACGAAATTGTTTGTTGGCATCTCCTCAAAACTGCAGTCGGCACAAAAATGAAAATATGTATTAATGTCAAAGGATTCAAGGTTGAAAATCCAATCCAGCAAAAACAATCCCAAACTCACAAGAGAAAGAAAGAGGTGACTGAACTTGATATTAAAACAACAACAACAACAACAATAATATGGCATAATTTGTGGTGATGCTTAGTAGCATGCTTTTGGTCATCATAAAACATAACAAGATCAAGGCCGGGAAGTGAGTGTTCCATATGCAATACGAGTTGATGTCCATCAGTAACTTTCACAGCACCAACGTAGCCATGTAAAATAAAGTATAAAAAAGGAATCCGAATGTACAAGTAAGATTTGTTAGCTCAAAACTCACCCCATTTGAAGAAATATGTTCTTCAATTGTTGTTTCACCTGAATATAAAATAAGGAACGGAAATGTTAATTCTACAACAAACAAGCAGGTGCCTAAGCAATCAAAAGTTACAGATTCAATCAAATAAAAGGCACGGGAAAACAACTTTTGAAGAGAACCATTTGCATTATATTGTACATAATATACGATGTTCACACATTGAAATATAGGTAGTGTTTGTTTTTCTAAAAAAAGGTCTTCAAAGATCTTATGTTTGTTCCGCGCAAACACTGGACTTCGTATACCGTTTGTTTTTTAGAAGACAATAGCTCTGAAAACGTCTGAGCGTCCTTTTCTTGGCGCAAACGTAGCCTTGTGTCTTCAAAACTATTCCAACCTCTTCAAAGAAGATTAAAAACAAAAACCCTCGCCTAAAAATATAATTCTACACCATATTGAGAATATATGACTCAGCTACGAGATGAAATTACTGAGCAATTAATGCAAAATATTAATCGATTTATTTTAAAAAAATTATTATTGTAGTTGTATGGATTATTTAAATTTCAGTATTGTAAAACTAAAATTATTTAAATTTCAGTATTACAAAACTCTTTTAAGTTTAAAAAAATTAGTTTATTTATATTTCAGTTTATTTTAACAGTCTGCAGGCGTTAAAAAACAAATTGTATTCTTCTTGCAGACTGCAGACTTTTGGTCCACCTCTTCTGCTGCAGATACCTGCAGATGTGATCCACAGACTACGGACCTTTTACCTCTGCAAAAACAAATAGCACCATAGGTTCCACAAAGAATAACCACAATGTCTTCACTCAGACCAAATGAAGTTGATAAATATATAGACATATCCTTGCCTTGAGCAATGGATGAAGATGGCCAGCTTCAGCAGGCGGTCCTTTAGCATTGAAGTTATACTCTTTGAACTCCAATTCCTTCCAGTCAGCCCTAAAAGAAAGCAACCATGTATAAATATGGGTTCAATAAAATCTCTCTGGAGAAAATCACAATAGCTAAATAATAAGACAAAAAATTAAGGGATTCAACTTCATCAACAAAATTCTAACTTCACAAGCATATTTATCACTTCTATGGGATACCTCTGTAGATTCTCTCGAGTCAGATCAGTAGCTACTTTCTTTCTTTTAGGGGCATAGTTGGGCCCTTTTCTCACTGAGTAACCTTTCCATATCCTAAAACAAGATGAAATTGGGACACTATCAGTAATGTGAACAAAATACACATATACCGAAAGAAAATTGAAAAAGAATGAGGCAAGGGACTAGATGATCACTGTGCAACGATAAGCTTCCTTGCTTTAAGTGAAGTAACATCATCTTTGCCGATTTCCTGGAGTAAAAGAAATCAACTTTAATCACTGAATAGACGGGAATAAGAAAAATTAAATCCTTCATACAATAAGCTTAAAGCAAAACAGAAAGAGACTGGCAACTTATTAAAAGGGTTAAATACCTCTCCATTTTGTACTCTAATAAGTAAATCTTTGACCTTGTCTTCAACATGTTGAACCTAAAACAAAGCAAAAACAACACTGACAACTAACATATTCACATAAAAAATGAGCAGATACATGAACATTAACCATGGAAACTATTACTTTTCTCGAAACTTGCTTTCCCATATCGACCCATTTGTTTTTCCCAGCTTGCGAGCACCCAATTTTGAAAACTGAAGGCTCCAGCTTTTTCTGCAACAAATGAAAGAACTTGGAAACCATAGATCCAAACAAAAAGTAAAATAAAAATAGCAACACTGACCTGCAACTCATCTTTAGAAATGGAACCTTCTTGAGGGATGGCTAAGAAGAGTTGAACTTCAGGGGAGCCTTCGGTGGCATATTTTTTGCCTTCGTCGGTGAGAACCCAGTTTTCTCTTTTGATGTCTTGAGCGTCGATGTAGCGGAAACCGTGGAGGCTTTTGATGACATTAACGGCGTCGTTGTGGTTGAGACCGTGTTCAACGGCGAATTGTCCTGAATCGGGGATCTCCTCGGCGGTGGCTAAGTAACCCAGTATTGCATCTTCCGCCATTGCTGCCGCCGGTAAGCGCTGAATCTGTGTGTGTGCGTTGCGTCTAGCTTGAACTATTTTTAGGGCAAAAATGGCAATAGGCAATAGCTGTGGGCTTCACTATGGGCTCTCTCTTGTTTTCTAATGGGTTATAATTGTGGCTTAGATCGGTTTAGTTTGATTAAACTTTTGGGTAAATTATATCTTTAATACCTCATCTATTTTTTATTCCATTCTACTCACTCACTATTTAAAAATAAATAAATAAAATTTAGTTACTAGCCTAGGGATGAATCCTAAACCTTACATTTAAAATTAAACTGACATAATTTTTATCACTACATCAATGGTGGCATCGGATATTATAATTATTAAGAAAACTACAACAATAATTTTAGAAAAAGAAACATGATTTAATATTTTTTTAAAAATATTTCGTTTGATTCTAGAAAATGTTTTCTATTTTTATTTTCCTTTTTTGGTTTTAGAAATTATTTTTCATTTTTAGTTTTCTGAAAATTAGAGAACATGTTTAGTTAATATAAATGGAAACTTGTATCTAAAAATAAAACAATAAAAAGTTATTTGGTATCTAATTTTTAAAAATAGAAATAAATAAATAAATAGTTATTAAAAAGAGAAAATAACCTCAGTGATAAAAAATGCCTTATAATATAGGATTTTAACCAACTTTTTTTGGATTTGCCAAAATGACCAACTAAATCGCAACGCGAACTTCGACTATCGCAATGCGAATATGTAAATCGCAACGACTGGTGCGGACGTGTCGAAGACACGTATTACCACGACCCGACCCGACCCGACCCGACCCGACCCGACCACGACACGACACGACACGACCCGACCCGACCCGACCCGACCCGAGATGGACGGCGGCGGCGCGCGAGAGTCCCCCTTGTTCTCTATCACTCAACAAGGAAGTGGGAAAGCCAAGCCTTAAATACCATTCCCAATAGTGTTTCCAATACTATGTGGGATTGAGCATTACCAACACTTGTTTCCAATACAATGTGATTATTCAGGAAACAATTAACAATCATGCACCTTAAAACAACTGAATCAGCAACCAATTGCATTAGTATTATACGATTAAATTTGTCATAATTAAATGTCAATCTACAATCAATCGCGATTATTGCAATTTTAAGCAAAACATTCAAAAATAATATCACTATTTAAGGCTCAATCCCACATAGTATTAGGAACAAGTGTTGGTAATGCTCAATCCCACATAGTATTGGAAACACTATTGGGAATGGTATTTAAGGCTTGGCTTTCCCACTTCCTTGTTGAGTGATAGAGAACAAGGGGGACTCTCGCGCGTCGCCGCCGCCGCCGTCCGTCTCGTCTCGGGTCGGGTCGGGTCGTGGTAATACGTGTCTTCGACACGTCCGTGCGAATACTATCTTTTTAGAGAAAATTCTTAAGAAACAAATGCAATACCGTCGTTGCGATTTTGGACTATCGCAATGAACTTGGAATAAATCGCAACGCGAACTTGTAATAAATCGCAACGTGAATTTGGAATAAATCGCAACGCGAACTTCGACTACCGCAACGCGAACCTCGACTATCGCAACGAACTTGGAATAAATCGCAACGAATTTGGAATAAATCGCAACGCGAACTTCGACTATCGCAACAAACTTGGAATAAATCGCAACGCGAACTTGGACTATCGCAATGCGATAGTCGAAGTTCGCGTTGCGAATCTGGAAACTGATTTGCGATATCGGAGATCGCGTTGCGAATTATCGATCGCATTGCGATTTAGTTGGTCATTTGGCAAATCCAAAAAAAGTTGGTTAAAATCGTATATTATAAGGCATTTTTTGTCACTGAGGTTATTTTCTCTATTAAAAATATAAATTAAATTATAATTATTAAAAAAATATCACATTGATTTAACATGTTGATAAGAAATTTCATAACATAAAATTTATTTTAATTTATAATAAGAATATAATGTTATTGTATATCGGATATCAATTAGATTTTTAAAAATACACAAAAGTATTGTTAAAAGCAATAACAAATAAAAGTGTCATTAAAATAAAAATATGTTTAATGGTAATTGAGGGCTTAAAACTTTTGGGAAAAATAATTAGTGTAGTCCCTAAACGTTTTTTTGCACTGAAAAAATTAATCTAACCATTTGATGAACGGAATCAAACGTTGATTGTCACGATGCTTAAATGATAGTTCACAAACTTACATGACAATCTAAAATATTGATGTGACAGTTTATGATACTGTTGTGGTGGTACACAATGGACGATGATGTGGTAGATGAGCTTAATTGATTTTTTGACTAAGTTTGATGGCGAAATTAATTTTTTAGAAAGTTTGAGGACTTATTTTTTTTAAAAACATAAAAATTATTTAAATTGAAAATATAAAATATATACAACTCAATACATTAGATATAAAAAATACTAAAATATTAATTTATTAAAAAAATAATTTAATGACTATATTGTGTAAAAAAAGTTCAAGGACCATATTTGTTTTTTGCAAAAGTTTGAGGGTTACATATTCCATTAAATCAAATAATTATTATCAGAAAAATTTGAACACATGTAAGTTAAGTTAAAAATTTAAATCTTATATTTTCTTATTTTTTAAAATTTTCAAAACAATTTAATGAAAATATTTTTTTGGTGAGAAAAAAGAGTTGAAACGCAACATCCACCCATCACCGAAACAGTAACCACAAGACTAAGACCAATAAACTAGAATCCTCCATCAAGACGTCGAGGATATCACTTGAAGGATAGTAAAACACCTGAGTTTCAATAACTTCCAGTCCAGCTTCCTTCAATAGTTTATCGACACTTCCATTACCTTGTCTCAATACATGAGTGAATCTTACCTCTCATTCACGAACAAGCAGGCAATAAATATGCTCAATTATTGTCAGCGAACTCATTTTCCTATTGTGCTCACTCAACATGTTAAAACCACGGATAAATTACCGCATTCAATAATCACCTTCCTCATACCGGTATTCCAAGCACAATAAAGGCTGACGTACACTCCCCAAAGTTTCGCTTCCAAAATCGAGCACAAGCCAAGATTTTTTTTAAAGCCAACTAGCCATTCTCTGGCATTATTGCAAATTACACCCTCACAAGAGGCCAATCCGTTAGCAACATTTCTTGATCCATCAGTGTTCACTTTGATCTAATGTTTAGGGGAGCTGTCCACACTGTACCACCCACCCTTCTTCGATTTACTCTTCTTTGCGCTTGTTCTTCTACCTTTGAAGCTTCCTGCTCCTTTGGATAATCTTCATATTATCCTTTATTGGATTATCAAAAACTATGAAATTTCTATAGCACTAAGTATTCCAAAGGATCGCGTCGAACAAAATATCCCACTCCTTGCTATCTTTGGGAAAATAACAAGCTTTACTCACATTGGTCTAAATCCACTTCTTGATCTCCATCGTCATGAACTCCTCAAGCTTATCTTCTTTTATGAGAAGCGTCCAAATGGGAATGATAGTAGTACACTTTCAGAAAATATGGTCGATGTCCTCCAAAAGACTTGCAGCACAGACAGCTTTCGCAATTAGTGAAATTACGTTTCGTCCTTTCAGCATTAGTCATCAGTTTGTTCCAGCTAAGCAACCATAAGAATACCTTGATACGTTGCAGCCCCTTGTACTGATTAATCACCTTCCAAACCGGGTCGTTCGCTTCTAGATTCGGCATCGAACGAACTTCATAAGCCGACTTGATTGTAAAATGCAAGTCATCACACCTCGACCACCCGTAATTATCCTCTTTGCCGCTAGGTATAGGACCTTTAATGGTCACAATTCTTAGGAGTATTTTAATGGGTAGTAAATGCTCGAAATCTTCCCACTTCCAAATGCCCACATCATTGGACATGTCTCTCACCGATGCTTCCGAACAATGTTTAATCAAAGGATCTAAATCGTATATCCACTTGTCCCTCCAAAAATCAATAATAACACTATTGCCCACTACGCGAGATATGTTGCTACAAATATCATTCCACATCATGCCAATGCCTTTTCAAAGCCTCAAACAATTTTGAACATGATCGTATGTTGGAATATCTCCCTTCCATTTATACTTCACCCTCAAGAACTGAACCCAAAGAGTGTCCCTCCTAGTTATAAGGTGAAACGCTAATTTCATACTAAATGCTTCATTTTGAGTCTCCAACTTCCTAAATCCCAAAACTCCATAATCAATGGGTTAGCACACATTGTCCTATTTCACTAAGGGTATTCCTCCACCACCAGAATCCTTACCCCAAACGAACGATCAAATCAATCGCTCCAACTCAAAACATACTTTATTGGGCAATAAGATTGTTTGCATAGAATAAGTTGGGATAGATGATAATACTGCCTTAGCAAGAGTGAAACGACTAGCCATAGAAAGAGTCTTCTCTTTCCACCCACTCAGCTTATTCTGAACCATATGAATCAAATATCGATAGGACGTCGAAGTAACCCGGGTGTGTAAAAATGGAACCCTCAAATACTTGACAAGATCCTCCACCACGGTGAAGCCAAACTCTCTACTTATTCTGTTCTTCAATATAAATATTACTAGAGAAGAAAATTATTGTTTTCTCCAAATTAATTGTGTCCCGAGACCGCACAGAATTGCTCAAGCAAATAGGCTCAAGTTGATCCGGCGATGCTTCAGCAGATAGAACCATATTATCAACAAAAAATAAGTGAGAAATGGCAGGCTATTCTTCCCCGTACAAAACGATTTCCACACCCCTGTTTATCTCAATTTGAATATCTTAAGCAAGTCTCTCCAAACACAGAACAAAAATATACGGAGATAACAATTCACCTTGTCTAATACCTCACGTGGGATAAAACACTTCCGTCATAAACCCATTCCAGATAATCTGAGTTGAAACCGAGGAGATGCAATGTAACACCCCCAACCTGTACCCGATCTGGATACGAATTTGAGGTGTCATATTGACTTTTCAAAACTTTGACTCTTTAAAAACTTGTTGAAAATTTAAACTTTTATTTGTATTTAAGTGGTGATACCCTTAAACCAAAATTAATATTGAAAATTCATAACTCACATTGAAAATAAATACTTACTAATTTACATAAATATAAAATAGTATGATTACAAAATCGATAAGAGCATTACAATTTAAAAGTTTGTGATACATGCCAACAAAATTTCAAAATGATAAGAAACCTACAATTCAAATTGTTCTGATATGATCTTCTTCAGGAGTATGTTGTCCTCTTCTAGCTTTAATTCTCGGATCTCTTTGAACCTACGTGAGAAACAATCACACGCTAAGTCATTGACTTAGTGAGACATAATGAGTAAAGAAAATAATAGAGCATTTGCTTAACATTTTCAAGAAACATTATCGATAGAAACTAATATATATTTCACACACACACTTATAATCTTATATATTGTTCAATTCATATCAATTTGTTTAAATAGTCTAACGCATATTACTGAGAACTCAAGGTATTTGAGTACATTGAGGTTGTGCACTAATGCAGTCACCACTGCTCATATAATTTGCACCAAAGTGCCACGTAGAATATACACTGAAGTGTCACATAGATTTGTCCCGAATGACCGCGTAGAATTTGTCCCGAAGGACCATATAAAAATTGTCCCGAAGGACCACGTAGAACCCTCGAATCTTGGCATGCCAACTATACTTCTAATTCTCATACATATACTTTGGGCTTTAGCTTTATAATTATTTTTAATTTCATTATTCAAAGTGTGCTTTATCCACGTAGAGTACATTCACATAGGGTATTTTCACGTAGAACATTTTCACTTAGAACTTTTTCATATAAAACATATTCACATATAACAATTTCACATACCAATAAAATCAAAGCAGTACTTTGAAAATACACTTTATATAAAGCATCATAAAAATAATTCATAAAATAAATAAATAGAATAATTTTCGATCGAAAACCTTTGAGTTTGGCTTGTCGAAGCCCTCCTCATATCTAATATAAAATAATAAATTGCACTCACATAAGTCCTAACGAAATCCTTTTCCTTTCGTTCAATTTCGTACTCTGTCAATTCCTTCGGTACGATTTCGATCCAAATCTACACATAGACATGTCCAATATTAATACCGAATTTCCATTAACATATAACCAATTAGCACTTACTTAAATGGAATGAAAACTCCTAATTTAAATTTCAGACTGAATAGTATCGGTACCCCTCCTACATTACCAATACTTCTCTTATATGGTATCGATACCTACTTCAATATCGATACCATTCTAGCATTCTGGAATTTCATCCTAAATAATGGTATCGATACCTTACTCCTGGTATTGATACCCCCATATCAGTATCAATACTACTTCAATCAATATAGATATTGTTCATCATATTCAAACTATTCCTTTCAGATTAACCTTATAGTATCGGTACTGTTCTTCTAGTACCGATACCCTTACCTAGATTTCACTTATTTCACTTCGAATTTTACCCATAATTCACCTAAATCTCTTACTCTTAACACCATGCATACCCTCAAACTCATTATCACTTATCCTAGTTAACTTACCTCCATAAATCCCGTTATAATATCTAAATTTCTATATAGAATACTTAAAACTAAAAATCATACCCATCAATCAAACATGTTCTTAATCATTTCTAATGCTTCAAACACCTTAATTAGACCTTTGACAAGTCAAATATGCATTTAAAATCTAATTTCTAACCAGATTACATAATTTTCCTCAAAAACCTCATTTTTCTAATTCAACACATCTTCTCAATTTCTTAGCTTCTAATCATCTTTAAGCTTTTCTTAAGCTTCTATATCTCCCAATGAATAAAAACCAACTCAAAAATTCAAGAAACAACCAACTTGAAAGTAACTCACCTTGGAAATGAAGGTTCACGAGCAAAAGGAAGAAGAAGAGAAAATAACCAAAAGTTCAATACTTTTCTTTCCCTTTTCTATTTTCTCACATGCTTAAATGGGTTTAGAAATGAATTTTAAATTAATTTCCTACAAAAAGACCAATACACCCTTCTATTCTTCAATCTTTAATAATAAGTCCTGGACAAAAATTTCCAAATTAGTCATTGCACTTTTCAATTTATTGAATTTAACTGCTAAATTTTAAATCCTTACATTTTAGTCACTAACTCGATGTTTTGGGTATTATAATTCTCTCCCTTGAGAAAATTCATCCTCAAATTTTTATTGTACAAAGAGATGAGGAAAATGTCTTCTCATGTCCTCTTCATGCTCCCATGTTGCCTCTTTTACTTCGTGATTTCTCTAGAGAACTTTAACTAATGGAATCGTCTTGTTCCTCAGCTGTTTGACTTCATATGCTAAAATATGCACTGGTTCTTCCTCATAGT
The DNA here is from genome assembly GCF_006381635.1 of Hibiscus syriacus. NCBI lineage: Eukaryota > Viridiplantae > Streptophyta > Magnoliopsida > Malvales > Malvaceae > Hibiscus > Hibiscus syriacus. The sequence goes on along the minus strand of NW_024062882.1, from coordinate 2,882,811 downwards.
TCAGATTAGATTGAATTTCTATTTCTTATGGTGCTATGATGTGCGAAGGATCTGATTGATATCTCTTGAGCATCGACACATGAAAGACATTTTGGACATTTTCTATTTCTGGTGGCAATGCTAATTGATATGCCACTGATCTAACTTTCTTTAAGATCTTATAGGGTCCAATGAATCTAGGACTGAGCTTTCCTTTGTTTCCAAAATGGAAAATATTCTCCCAATGCGATACTTTGAGAAACACTTTGTCACCTACTTGGAATTCAATTTCCTTTATCTTCAAATCCGTGTAGGACTTCTGTCGATCAATAACTATTTTAAGATTATCTTTAATGATCTTCACTTTTTCTTTGACTTCTTTGATAAGATCTGGCCCCATTAAGTCTCGGTCTTTCAATTCAAACCAATTTAATGGCGTTCAACATTTTCTTCCACATAAAGCTTCGTAAGGTGCCATCTTGATACTCTATTGGTAACTATTGTTATAAGCAAACTCTACGAGCGATAGATACTTCTCCCATGATCCATGGAAATCAATAACACATGCTCTTAACATATCTTCCAGAACCTGAATTGTCCGTTTCGATTGACCATCGGTCTGTGGGTGAAAAGCCGTGCTAAAGTTCAATAGGGTACTCAATGCTCCATGTAAAGACTTCCAAAACCTCGAAGTGAACCTTGGATCTCTATCAAATACTATTAAAACTGGCACTCCATGTATTCAAACTATCTCCTTGATGTTTAGTTCTGCATACTTATCAATTGAAAAATCGGTTCGAACAGGAATGAAATGCACGATCTTTGTTAAACGATCCATAATTACCCAAATTGAGTCATTTTTTATGTCAAAGAACCTAGTTACAAAATCCATCATAACGCTTTCCCATTTCTATTGAGGAACAAAGATTAGTTGTAATAGTTCTAAAGGCACTTGATGTTCAGCTTTCACTTGTTGGCAGGTTAGACACTTTGCAACAAACTCTGTAATAGCTCTTTTTCATGTCTGGCCACCAATATTTCTCTTTTAAATCTTGATACATCTTGTTTCCTCCTGGATGCATAGAACGGACTATTATGTGCTTCAAAAAGTATATCTCTTTTCAATTTTTCATCACTAGGAACACAAAATCGATTTCTGTAATATAAATATCCATTTAACTTTAATTCAAAATCTTTGATTTCACATTTTTCCACTTGTCTCAATCTTGTTAAACATTTATCATCTCTCAGTTGCGACTCTTTTATTCGTTCCAATAATAGAGGTGCTTCAATTAAGCCATCAGAGCATCATTGTCCTTTAACTCAAGTCAAGCGTCTAATATACGTAAAGCTGCAAAAGTCTTTCGGCTAAGTGCATTAGCTACAACGTTAGCTTTTTCGGGGTAATAGTCTATGATTTCATCATAGTCTTTAAGTAGCTCAATTCATCTATTTCGTCTCAGGTTTAGCTCTTTCTGAGTTAGCAAGTACTTTAAGCTTTTGTGATCCGTGAAAATGTTACAACGTTCACCATATAAATAGTGGCGCCTGATCTTTACTATAAACACCACCGCTGCTAATTCGAGATCATGCACTGGATAATTCTTCTCATGTGGCTTAAGTTGTCACGAAGCATAGACTACTACTTTTCAATATTGCATTACAACACATCCCAAACCATTATGGGAAGCATCACTATAAATTGTACAGTCCTTGCCTGATTCTGGTTGCACTAGTATTGAAGCCTTCGTGAGAACCTTCTTTAAGGATTCAGAACTCTCTTGACATTTATCCGTCCAATTGAATGACACATCTTTCTTTAACAAGTTGATCAATAGGGAGGAAATCATTGAAAAGTCTTTAACAAACCTTCGATAATATCCAACCAATCCCAAGAAACTTCGTACTTTAGAAACATTTCTTGAGACTTCCTAATCTAATATAGCTTTAATCTTATGAGGATCCACCCGAATCCTCTCTGCATATACCACATGTCCAAGGAATATCACTTCAGGTAACCAAAATTCACACTTAGACAACTTAACATAAAGCTTATTGTCTCATAATATTTAAAGAATTATTATAAGGTGTGCGTCATACTCTTCATTTGTCTTTGAATAAACCAAGATATCGTCAACAAAGATGACCACAAATTGATCGATATATACTTGAAATACTCTATTAATGAGGTCCATAAACGCTACAAGTGCATTGGTTAATCCAAACGACATTACTATAAATTCATAATGGCCATATCTTGTTCTAAGAGCTATTTTTGGAATGTCATTTTCTTGTATTTTCAACTGGTGATAGCTAGAGCGCAAATCAATCTTAAAAAAAAATTGAATCTCCCTTGAGTTGATTAAATAAATCATCGATTCTTTGGAGAGGATACTTGTTCTTTATTGTCACCTTGTTGAGTTGTCGATAATCAATATAGAGACGTATCAAACCATTTTTTTTCCTTACAGATAGTATTGGTGCACCCCAAGGTGACATACTAGGTCTGATGAATCCTTTATTCAATAATTCTTATAACTGAGTCTTTAAATCACTCAGTTCCTTTAGGGTCATTCTGTAAGGAGCCATCGAAATTAGTGTTGTTCTCGGTATAACCTCAATTTAAAACTCCACTTCTCTATCTAGAGGTAATCCCGGTAATTCCTCTGGAAATACTTTTGGAAACTCTCGGACTGTCGGAATATCTTCCAATCTTCTCTCCTTGGCTCGAGTATCAATCACATTGTCAATGATAACTTGATATCCTTGTAACATTAGCTTCTTAGCCGTCATTATTGATATCACATTAGCTAAAGGATTGAGTTTCTCGCTGACCACACTTGCTTATGATCCATCAAAACTTTTCAACATTACTTTCTTCAATCGACAATCGACATTGGCATGATAATGACACAACCAATATATTCCCAGAATAACTTCAAACTCGTCAAAAGGTAATTTCATTAGATTAGTAGGAATTTAATTCCCTGAATCCTTATAGGACACCCTAGAAAAATTTGATTCACCCGAGCACTATGCCCTAGCGAGTTAGTCACACTCACCTCAATACTTATAACTTCTAACTGAATTGTCAATTCTCTCACCAATTTACTACTAATATAAGAATAATTTGATCTGGATCATCACGATCTTCATTAGTTTTAAGATTATACACCCGAGCAGTCGAGTGCATTTTAGGTTGACTGGCTGATTTAGATTGATTTATTCCTCTGCCTCGTCATCTACCTCTTTGAGGTACAATAGCAGATCTCTCAGACTATGCAGGCTTTCCAGTCATTATTGGGCAATCCCAAATAAAATGTCTCATGTTCCCACATTTGAAGCATGCTCCAGAGACCATTCGACATATACCACTATGATGTTTGCCATAATACTGACATTGACATATACCAGCTCCTAATTCAGTAGATTGAGTCTGTTTAACTTTCACCGAATTTGATCCTCTACCTGAGAATACAACTGATTCATATCTAGATTAAGTTCGAAAACCTAAACCTTGGCTTTTCTTCGATTGCGATGCACTCGACGAGGCACTCGCTCTCTTGTTCCACTAAGTCTTCTACACCCCATATCTTTCATTTTGAGCTTGCTCTAAGGCTTTAGCTCGATTTACCACATCTTAAAAGGTAGAAAGGTTCAGCACAAACATCAACTCCTTCAATCTAGGTAGCAAACCCTCTATAAACCAATCACATGAGTCTTTTTTCATTGGAACCAATACAACTGCAAATCTACTTAACTTATTAAACTTACACTCGTACTCATACACAGTGTGATTCCCTTGCTTCAAAATCATGAATTCTTGTTTCATTTGGTTGATAAACTGATCACCGATATACTTGTTCTTGAACTCTTCCAGAAAGATCCACCATGTTACTTGGTCTCTAGCAGCTCTCAACGTCACGTTAGTAATGAGACCCTCCAGTATAATCTTAAAGTCTTTTAACCAAATATCAGTAGCAACGGGACCTTTCTCAGCTTCTCCTCTAAATTCTGGTGCTCCTAGACTCTTAAGCTCCTTAGCCACATTCATTCTAAGAACTAAGGGAACAGACATTTGGAAACGCGTTAGAATCATGTCTAACGTCTGGAAAAAGATTCACTGATCTTGTATAAGCACTCCCTGAGGCGTTTGTTCTTCACCTTGCCTAACTGGGGTAGGTGAATTACTACTTCCTTCATGACCATCTCCCGTTTCACTTCGGGAGCCCTCGTAGTCCAAAGTCTATTAAGATACAATCACTAACTCTAGTAACAAGGACAACATACAATTTACCATATCAGATCAAAAAAATTTAACCTTTCGTTGGCATGTACACTTCTAAAATCACAATTTGCTTCATTTTGAACTTAAAATCAGTTAAACCTTAGCTCTGATACAAATAAATATAACAACCCCAATCCATACCCAACCCAGATACGAATATGAGGTGTCACATTAACTTTTCAAAACTTTGACTCTTTAAAAACATATTGAAAATTTAAACTTTTATTTGTATTTAAGTGGTAAAACCCTTAAACCAAAATTACTATTGAAATTTCATAACTCACATTGAAAATGAATACTTACTAATTTACATAAATATAAAAAAGTATGATTACAAAACGGATCAGAGCATTACAATTTAAAAGTATGTGATACATGCCATCAAAATTTCAAAATGATAGGAAACCTATAATTCAAATTGTTCTGATCTAATCTTCTTCAAGATTATGTTGTCATCTCCTAGTTTTAACCTTCGGATCTCTTTGAACCTACGTGTGAAACAATCACACGCTAAGTCGTTAACTTAGCGACACATAATGAATAAAAATAATAATAAAGCATTTGCTTAACATTTTCAAGAAACATTATCGATAGAAACCAATATATATTTCACACACATACTTATAATCTTATATATTGTTCAATTCATGTCAATTTGTTTAAAAGCAGAACGCATATTACTGAGAACTCAAGGTATTTGAGTACAGAGGTTGTGCACTAATGCAGTCACCAATGCTCATATAATTTGCATCGAAGTGCCACGTAGAATATGCACTGAAGTGCCATATAGATTTGTCACGAAGGATCGCATAGAATGTGTCCCGATGGACCACGTAGAAATTATCCCGAAGAACCGCGTAGAACCCTCGACTCTTGGCATGCCAATTATACCTCTAATTCTCATACATATACTTTGGGCTTTAGCCTTATAATTATTTTTCATTTCATTATTCATAGTGTGTTTTATCCACGTAGAGTATATTCACATAGGATATTTTCACGTAGAACATTTTCACTTAGCATATTTTCACATAGAACTTTTTCATATAAAACATATTCACATATAACATTTTCACATACCAATAAAATCAAAGTAGTACTTTAAAAATACACTTTATATAAAGCATCATAAAAATAATTCATAAAATAATTAAATAAATAAAACTATTTTCGATCGAATACCTTTGAGGTTGGCTTATTACAAGTCGTCCTCATATCTAATATAAAACAATAAATTTCACTCACCTTTGCCTCACGTAAGTCCTAAATGAAATCATTTTCCTTTCTTTCAATTTTGTACTACGTCGATTCCTTCGGTAAGATTTCGATCAAAATCTACACATATACATGTCCAATATAAATACTGAATTTCCATTAACGGGTAATCAATTAGCACTTACTTAAACGAAATGAAAACTCCTAATTTAAATTTCAGACTGAATAGTATCGATACCCCTCTTACAGTACCGATACTTCTATTCTATGGTACAGAGTATCGATACCATTCTATCATTTTGGAATTTCATCCTCAATAATGGTATCGATACCTTACTCCTGGTATCGATACCCCCATATCAATATCGATACTACTTTAATCAATATCGATATTGTTCATCATATTCAAACTATTTCCTTCAATTTAACCTTATAGTATCGATACCGTTATTCCAGTATTGATACCCTTACCCATATTTCACTTATTTCACTTCAAATTTTACCCATAATTCACCTAAATCTCTTACTTTTAACTCCATTCATACCCTCAAACTCATTATCATTTATCCTAGTTAACTTACCTCCATAAATCCCCTTATAATATCTAAATTTCTCCATAAAACACTTAAAACTAAAAATCATACCCATCAATCAAACATGTTCTTAATCCTTTTTAATGCTTCAAACACCTTAATTAGACCTTTAACAAGTCAAATATGCATTTAAAATCCAATTACTAACAAGATTTCATAATTTTCCTCAAAACCCCCTTTTTCTAATTCATTGTATTTTCTCAATTTCTTAGCTTCTAATCATCTTTAAGCTTTTCTTAAGCTTATATATCACCCAATGACTAAAAACCAACTCAAAAATTCAAGAAATAATCAACTTGAAAGTAACTCACCTTGGAAATGAATGTTCATGAGTAAAAAGAAGAAAAAGAGAAAATAACTAAAGTTCTACGCTTTTCTATTTTCTCACATGCCTAAATGGGTTTAAAAATAAATTTTAAATTCATTTCCTACAAAAAGACCAATATGCTCTTCTATTATTCAATCTTTAATAATAAGTCCTTCACAAAAATTTCCAAATTAGTCCTTTAACTTTTTAATTTATTGAATTTAACTGCTAAATTTTAAATCCTTACATTTTTGTCACTAACTCGATGTTTTGGGGTATTACATGCAATGCATGGTGGGACTCTTAAGATTATTAGGAATACCAATGTTAGTCAAAGTTTCATCAATAAACTCTCATTCTAATATGTCATAAGCATTCTCTAAGTCAATTTTAATCGCGATCCAACCACTTTTACCTATTTTTCGTCTCATAGAGTGAATCACATCCTGGGCAATAATTATGTTACCTGTAATACTTTAACCAGGCACAAAACTGGTTTGTTTTCAGAAGCCCAAGCAAGCATAAACAATTTTAGGCAATTAACAATAATTTTAGTAACTATCTTGTGTAGTACGTTACAAAGACTAATCAACCAAAATTGATGCATCGCTTCTGGCGTTGGCACCTTTGGTAATAAAACCAAAGAGTGCGGTTAATCGAATCAAGAATACGACCCTCCGTGAAAATATTGCGAACAAAAGAACAAACCGAATTCCTAACTATATTCCAGTTCCTCTGATAAAACATAGCATGGAGACCATCCACACTAGGCGCTTTAACGACTCCCATACTACAAATAACCTCTTTAACATCCTCAGAATATTAATCACATAGGTGTCTAATATCAGGAAAAAAAAAACCATGCACCTCGTTGCCACATCTTGTACCTCATTGGCAAGTAAATAACGTTTTAAAGAAATAAAGCGCTAACACTTTAAGCTCATCTTGGTCCGAAGTCTAAGAACCATCCCCCTTTTTCAGTGAGAGAATATTATTTCTACGCCTCCGAGACAAAGTCAAGGCATATAAGTAAGACGTGTTACAATCGTCGTTGAGTGCCCATTGAGCACACGCCTTCTGCCTCCATAAACTCTCTTCTTGGTCCAAAATCACCTCAAGCTCCTCTCGTAAATGATACCCCAGATTCGAAAACGATTCCGAATTCCTGTACTGCAAAGCTTTATCCACACCACAGATTCGAGCAATTAATTTTCTCTTTTTAGTCCCAATGTGCCCAAAAGTATCGCAATTCCACTCCACCACTTGACTCGAAAAGAATTAATGTTATTTTCAACATCCTCGGCCTGATTCCAAATTGAAGAAATAAAATTATTGAACTCTGGATGATCCTACCAAGCTGCCAATAAGCAAAAAGGATGGTTACCGCTCACAACATTATCCAGGACCAACTTAAGGAGTATGGGTTTATGATTCGAGCCAAGCCGATCCAAATGAAACTCCTGAGAATCTTCAAAATTAAAACACCATGAATTATTAACTAGCTAGCGGTCAAGTCTGATGCAAATTCCCCTAGTCCAAGTGAACTTTGGATCAGCAAAACCAAGATTGCAAAGGCCTGTTAACTGAATGAAATTAAAAAAAGGTAGACTACCATTTTAATAAGTAGTTTCTGCCCCCAGACGCTCCTCCGTATTCAGAATTACATTAAAGTCTCCCCCAATAGCCCAAGGGATATCATCTCTAGGATTAAGGTTCTCAAGTTGATCTCACAGCTTTTTCATTTACTTCCATTTGGACTAGCATAAACCCCAGTGAAATGAATCCAATTATGTAATTTCTGGTTCCAAATATTAGCGTGAATGAACTGGTTGGAAATGTGCGTTACAACAAGATTAACTGGCTCATTCCAAAGAAGCAAGATTCCCCCTCTAAAACCATGAGCCTCCACTTGAAACGAGTGCGAAAAGCCAGTTTATGAATAACTTTATCCACCTTGCTTCCACTAAGGTGGTGTTTGATTTTGCAGAGGTAAAATGTCTGTAGTCTGCAGACCACATCTGCAGGCATCTGTAGCAGAAGAGGTAGACCAAAAGTCTGCAGTCTGCAAGAAGTAGATTATTTGTTTTTTAACGTCTGCAGACTACTAAAATAAACTGAAATATAAATAAACTGATTTTTTAAACTTAAAAGAGTTTTGCAATACTGAAATTTAAATAATTTTAGTTTTACAATACTGAAATTTAAATAATCCATACAACTACAATAATAAAATTTTTTAAAATAAATCAATCCATATTTTAAAATAAATCAATCCATACTAAAATATAAATCAGTTTGCACACGCCTTACTACTGAACCAAGCTGGATGTTTGTGTCATGAATTACACAATATCTTATATATTGAACCTATATCCCATTGAAAAGTTTAAGACTAGACCACTAGAACAAGATTATATATATATATATATATATATATATATTTAAAATTATACATAATATTTGAATTATAAATAAAAATAAAATATTAAATTTATTTTAAAAGAAATTAAATGTTCTTTGAAGAGGTTAGAAGAGATTTGAAGACATAAGGTCACGTCTGCTCCAAGAAGAGGACGCACAGACGTTAGAAGAGCTTCTGTCTTCTAAAAACAAACGGTCTGTGAAGCCTAATGTCTGTGCGTGGTCTGCGTGTGGTCTGCACGGCGCAGACATAAGAACTTTGAAGACCTTTAACAGTGAAAACAAACACCACCTAAGACGTGGTTCCAGCAGTGCCACTACATTCACTTTATACTCACGAACAAAGGACTGAAAATATCTAGGAAACGTCATACTCGCCGCTCCCTGGCAATTCCAACACATCAAGCAAGTCATCAAAAAATAATCAAAGGTAAGTACTTACTACTTAGACAAGCGTTGGGTACCCTCCAACTCCCCAACCTTTCTGACATTCAAAATAGCTAAACCGACCAATGGAGACCCAATCCCTTCATTCATTTTAGACGAACTTGCATGGTTTATAACTCGGTGATCCCCTTTACCGTCCATGGATAATTGGTATTCAAAATTTTGAACCCAACTCATAACATTCATTTTGTTGCTCGTTAAATTCTCAACTTTTTTCTTATTCCGAGGACCTTTAACTGAATTTTTCTTCCATGATTTCCCCATTGCCTCCTGATTTTTAGAAATTTTAAATCCATGAGTATTCTTAACACCCATTTGGTTATCTAATTGCCAGAGCAATGTGCCTACTCCCATTAATCCTCATGGCATGTTCGATCACATCCACATGATGTCCAACCATCATCGGAAAACCTCCACATGTTCGATACTCTTTTTAGCTTGTTTCTTATTCTTTTTTGGATTCGAATCAAGGTAGGCGGCTGAACGGGTCACTAAATTCATCGATGCCTCTTGGCCATGATGATTTGGCTGCTCCATTTCCTTCACCAGCTTAGAGGCTTGACCGTCACTTGTAGATACGCTATTATGCTTCTCTTTCCTCGTTATTTTAGGTTTTTTCCTAATTTCTTCCAACGCAGCAAAACGATACCCTCTAGTCCCACTTACCATTCCACCCCCTTTGGACTCCCGTTTGTAGTTAATAGGTTTTTTCTTGTGATTTTCAATCACCATCCAGGGGCCTTAAAGCCCTTCCTCCACACTTTCTTCATGAACAACGGGTGTAACTTCTTTATTTGAATCAACAGGTTCACTATGATCTTGCCCCTGCGGCCATTGTTCTTTTACATGACCATACTCACCACAATTGAAACAAATTTGGTGTAATCCCTCATATTCAATCTTTTGCTTAACTCCGTCAACTCCGATACATGGGATAAGAGGTTTATTTGGTGTAATCCCTCTTGAACTTACCCCTTTCACCCATTTGAGTATTATAATCAATTTTAATGATATTTCCCACCACCGTATCAATTAAGCGAAATAAGGCTTTAGTATAATATCGATAAAGTAGCTTTGGGAGGCAAATCCAAGCGATTACATACGATAGATTTTTCCCCAAAGTTGAAAAGCTTAGAGACCATGGTTGAACGGTTAGATAACTCCCATAAATAGTCCATGGCCCTCCATTAGCACCTTAACATAGTCTTCTTCCTCCGCGAACTTGACTAGGAAGTAGTTTTTGTCTAAGTCCGTCAAGTGTATTTCTCCTACATGATTCCAAATAGCATTGATCCGATTCACCATGTCTTTATAACATATCATCATTCTAAGCAGTCGCACAATTATAACGTTTCTCATATTTTGATCAATTTGTTCAAGAACCTTTTTTAAAAATTTGATTGTCGGGTACTCCCCGGATCTATCAATGACATAATCGTCTTCAAGAACCACCACCTCATCGTCATTGATACCACAGTCAAAACTCAAAGTTTTCCGCTGGATATTCGATCCAAACACCATGCTTGCATACGTAACCTTGCCAATACTGGAATCATTAATAGAACTTTTAGTAACCCCAACCCGTTGAATACCCGTAAGGTCACTATCAGCCAGAGCGATACTCCCTCCAACAGATTCTACTTCCACCCTCACAGCCTCAACCTCTCCCATGGCACCATTATGATACCCATCACCAATACCTTCATTATTATTCACCTTCTTCTGAATTCTCTGATCAGCAACAAAAGACGGAGAACCTGGCCTCTCAAGAGAACTCTGAGCGTTAAAGAGCAGAGTTCCATCCGGTGGCCGACCACCAGAATAAGGAGGAACCGGCGGCACACTAGGGTTCCCACTAGGGTTTCTGCTTCCCGTTATGTTTTAGGTTGACGTAGTTAATTGCTAATCCAACTTTTAATTTAATGAAAATATTGAAAACATCTTTTTTATGTATTTATATTTTCACTTAATTTTATTTTTATTTTACAGAAATTATTTTTCAATTTTATAACTCAATACTTTAAATATAAAAATACTAAAAAATTAATTTATTAAAAAATTAATTTAATGAGTATATTGTGTAATAAAAAAAGTTTAGGGACTATATTGATTTTTTTACAAAAGTTTGAGGGTTACAGATGCCATTAAATCAAATAATTATTGTTAGAAAAAATTTGAACTCGTGTAACTTAAGTTAAAAATCTAGATCTCATGTTTTCTTATTTTTTAAATTTTCAAAACAATTAATGAAAAATATTGAAAATATATTTTTTATGTTTTCATATTTTCACTTAATTTTTTTTTTTAGAAATCACTTTTCAATTTTACAACCAAATATTTTTTAACGTTTTCTATTTTCTATAAAAATGAAAATAACCTATATTCTATAAAATCAAACGGACCAAGTCTACTAATTATAATAATTTTAATTAAATTTAAATATTTTTTGGTATTAAAATGTTTAGGTCAAGGATGACTCCACTAATCTATGGTCAGTGCATATCTAAGATCCAATTGGGATTTACATAGGAATTCATAAATTCCCCACCAAGAGTGACGGTGGTAGGATTCGAACCTGATCTTACAAGTTCAAATTCTTGAATCACAACCACTTATGCTAAATTAGCAATTAAATTTGAAATTGAATCAAATTAAATGAGATATATTTTGATGTTTAATATTTTTATTCATACAATAAAGTGAATAAAATATTACTACATGAATATTATATATAATGATGAATATATTTCTAATCAGGGGGAAATTATTGAAGTAACTTTTTATTAATGATAATATTTGAGTTATGATGGTTATAAACGATTTATTTTTTTCGATTTAAGTGGAGAGTCCGGATCAAAATATTTATGATAGATGGTCAATAAAAAAGATAATCGATGTTCTCTATCTCTGGGTAGGGAGAGGGTGGGAATAAGAAGTGGAATTTTTCTCAGTCTAAATTGAGAATTTTACAGTGATCCTTAATATTTGTGCAAGACTTAAAGTTATAATTACTACTCGGAGACTGATAGCTTGAATGAAAATATTTGTCTGAAAGTAAATTTAGCTCTATCAAATCACGTGACTTTATCCAAGTTCTTTCAAAGATTTTTTTAACGAAAGAATATAAAAGAAGCAACACACGAAGGAAGGAGATCCAAAAGAAGTATAACATTTCTAAACATTACATCTCCGATATCTTTTTAACTCTCATTTCGAGCTTCCATGCCAATCTTAATTAACCTTTGCCTAACAACCTCCAAAACCTGAGCTCCATCTTTAAGAAGGGCACGACACACGGGTCTCCAGATGAGGAGCGCTGGTCCATGTGTTTTTCCCGTGGAAAACGATGTTAAAAACATTGTTCTTTGTCTTGTGTTTTGAGCCCCCCATCGTCCCATATCCTATTCAATTATAATAGGAAGGAACAAGATATTAGGCATTAACACAACTATGGATTTTGTCCCCAAAAAAAACTTAAAATGAATCATTATTCAATAATTCTTAGATCATAGTCCTAGGGTAGTTAATTATTTGGTGGTTTTTATAGTGATCATTCACATGCATGATGTATGCAATTATTTTGTAATTAAATTAAGATACCAAGGATAGACACAACACAAATACTTAGCCTTTTTTTTTTGGTTTGTTTTTCAAGTGTCCTGCCTGAAAATTTGTCTACTGCCGTCTAGTTCTTGTTGGAAAGATTGATATTGTTGCTTTTGTTTTGTATATATAATTTTTTGTCAAGCCGATGTTTGAATTTCTGTTTGTTTCTCAGTTCAATTTATGTATAAAAAAGTAGACAGAATTTCATCTCTTTAATGGAGAGAGTTTTCTATGCAAGAATAAGCAAGTTTGACACTGATGAAGGTTCTAGTTCAACACCCACATACCTTACTCTCAACCATGTCCCATTGAGTCCCAATACACATCGTGAAACCGGCATCGGCATGTCGACCATTCTTCGAGGGGATCAGGTCAATAAAAGATCCGAAGAATCCATTTTCTTGAGCACAGATAGCATAAAGCTGAAAGGGAGTGTGAAGTTCAAGGTTTTCGATAAGGATACTCCTTTGATACATGGGGTTTTAGAGCTCAATAGTAACACCAAGGATTCGAGAGGGAGTGGGCAGAACCAGATCAGGGATTGTGAAAAGGTTATGGTCAGACAAATTTTCAGACATGATTCAGATTCACCAACGGTTGAGGTCTTGTTTCAGGGTCATTCATGGGGAGTCCAATTATATTAACTCAGATTTTACGGCCTAGTTTACGGATGAAATGAACAATGCCGGATTCGTTACCCGAGTATGGGCATCCAAGGATTAGGTGTTTTGATCAGATGAAGATGGAAAAGAGATATCAATGTTCAACGCTGGTGTGAAGGTGGGTTTAGGAATTGGGTTTAGCATCTGTGTTGGAATCGGGATAAGCGTTGGTTTGCTAGTTCATACCTTCCAAGGCACGACTATCTCTAACTTCTAAAGGCGATTGTTAGAAGTGGTATACTAACAATGGAATTTGATGGTGAGATCGTTGAATTTGATGTTTACAAAGCAATAAAATGCCCTGATCATGTTGAAAGAATTAATTCTGTTGATGTTATAGATCCTTTAATTGATGAATATATTGAATCTAATTTTTCTTAGTATCTTTTTAAGGATCCTGAACTTTTCCACGAAGAGGAAGAAAAGAAGTTTGAAAATATTAATTCAATCAATTCTGATTTATCTTTATCTTCCTCTAAAACTAAAATTTTACCTTCTGTTTTGCAGGCACCTGAGGTAGAATTGAAGCAATTACCAGAGCATTTGAAATATGTATTTTTGGGCGAAAATGAAACTTTGTCAGTGATCATCTCAAGTAAATTATCTGAAGGAGAAGAGAAAGCTTTGATAGCGGTATTGTGCTCTCATAAAGAAGCCATAGGATGGACCATTGTCGACATTAAAAGATTAAGTCACTCGACTTGCATGCACAAGATCAAAGTTGAAGCAGGAGCAAAGCCATCACATGAAGGACAACGCTGATTAAATCCACAGATGATGGTAGTAGTAAAGAAAGAAATTCAGAAACTCCTTGATGCTGACGTAATCTATCTAATTTTGAATAGTAATTGGGTAAGTCCGATTCATGTGGTTCCAAAGAAAACGGGAGTTACAATGGTCGAAAATCAAGAAGGGGAGTTAGTACCAATAAGAGTTCAAAATGGATGGCGAGTTTGTATTGATTACAGGAAGTTGAACTCTCTTACTCGAAAAAATCATTTTCCTCTTCCTTTTATAGATCAAATGATTGAAAGATTAGCTGGCAAAACTCATTATTGTTGCCTTGATAGTTTTTCAGGTTTTTTCCAAATCCCAGTGGTGCCAGAGGATCAAGAAAAAATGACGTTTACTTGTCCATTCGATACAATTACATATAGACGAATGCCCTTTGGTCTTTGTAACGCACCGGATACCTTCCAAAGATGCATGTTAAGTATTTTTCTGACTATGTGGAGAAGGCCATAGAAATCTTTATGGATGACTTCACGGTTTATGGTAACTCTTTTAATGAATGTCTTGATAATTTAACTAATGTTCTTAAAAGATGCTTAGAATATAACCTTGTTTTGAACTATGAAAATGTCATTTTATGGTTTATAAAGGGTTAATTTTAGGTCATATTGTTTCCTCAAAAGGGATTACGGTTGATAAAGCTAAAATAGATGTTATACACTCAATTCCTTACCCTACAATTGTGAGGGAAATTCGTTCTTTTCTTGGCCATGCAGGATTTTACCGCATGTTTATTAAGGACTTTTCGAAGATAGCACAACCTTTATGCAATCTACTTCAAAAAGATCAAGACTTTAACTTTAATTCAAAATGCAAGGAGTCTTTTGATTCATTAAAGGAAAAGCTTATTTCAGCTCCAATTGTTTAGTCGCCAGATTGGAATCATCCCTTTGAACTTATGTATGACGCATTAGACACTAGCGTTGGAGCTGTTCTAGGCCAAAAAATAGGGGAAGAGCCACATATCATAGCCTACGCGTCTCTAACTTTGGACTCAGCTCAAAAAAATTATTCGACTGCGGAAAAAGAACTTTTTGCTATAATTTTTGCTTTAGAAAAATTCAGATCCTATTTGCTTGGTACTAAAATTACTGTCTTTTCTGATCATGCAGCTATAAGGTATTTGATGACCAAAAAGGAAGCAAAACCGAGGCTTATCCGGTGGATCTTTCTTTTACGAGAATTTAACTTGGAAATCAAAGACAAAAAGGGATGCGAAAATCTGGTAGCATATCACTTGAGTCGAATTCCCCTTTCCACATCCGAACCACCACTTAGAGAAGAATTTCTTGAAGAAAAACTGATGGTGGCGCAAAGCATAACTCCATGGTTTGCAGACATGGTTAATTATTTGGCCACAGGTAAGTTACCATTAGATTTACCGAGAGCTGAAATCAATCGAATTAAGCGAGAATCCCGATACTATATTTGGGACGATCCTTATTTATGGAAGCACTGCTTGGATCAGGTAATTTGATGATGTATTGTCGAAAGTGATGTAAACTCAATTTTACAATTTTGTCATTCTTACTCTGGTGGTGGTCATTTTGGGCCAAAACGTATAGCTCATAAAATTCTTGAATGTGGTTTCTATTGGCCTAACATCTTTTGAGATTCTTATCTATTTTGTAAAATTTGTGAAAGATATCAACGTACAGGTAATTTAAGCCGTAGGAATGAAATTCCACTTAATTCTATACAAGTTTGTGAAATTTTTTATGTTTGGGGAATCGACTATATGGGTCCTTTTACTTCGTCATTTGGAAATACTTATATATTATTTTAGCTGTGGATTATGTTTCTAAATGGGTGGAAGCTAAAGCCACTCAGAATAATGATACTAAAACTACAGTTAATTTTTTGAAAAATATTTTTTCCTGGTTTGGCACGCCACGGGCTATAATAAGCAACAGAGGAACACATTTCATCAACCGAGTAATCGAGTCGCTAATGAAGAAATTTGGAGTAACTTAAAGAATTACTACTGCTTACCATTCATACAAAAATGGACAGGAAGAAGTATTAAATCGAGAAATTAAAACAATTCTTGAGAAAATTGTTAAACCGGACAGAAAAGATTGGAGTTTAAAATTAACCGATGCACTTTGGGCATATCGAACTGCTTATAAAGGTCCCATTGGGATATCACCATAACGACTTGTTTTCGGTAAACCATGCCATTTACCGGTCGAGTTAGAACATCGGGTTTATTGGGCCGTTAAACAATGTATCATGGACATGGATGCAATTGGTGAAGCTCGGAAATTACACATTCAAGAACTTGAGGAAATCCGAAGAAATGCCTATGATAATGCTTGGATATTTAAAGAAAAAACAAAAGAATTTCATGATAGTAGAATTTCTTTTAAAACTTTTTGTCAGTCAAAAGGTTTTATTATTTAACTCCAAATTTAAACTTTTTGTAGGAAAACTCAAATCAAAATGGCTCGGACTGTTTACAGTTACTCAAGTATTTCCTCACGGTGCTGTTGAAATTGAAGATAACTCAGGAGTACGATTTAAAGTTAATGGTCAAAGATTGAAGCCATATTATGAAAATGCTCTGGTTTGTAACACCCCAACTCGTATCCGACCCGGATACGAGTTTGAGATGTCACATTGACATTTCAAAACCTTTATTCTTGCAAAATAATAGAACATTTGGACTTATATTAAGAAGATACAATCATATGCGATTAAATTGTGTTTTATTTTAAAAATTTAAGTCAAAAACATTTTTATGAATAGTAATATATGGTATGAATAGTACTATACTGTATGAACAGTTCTATGAACATTAATGAACAGTAACGTGAACAGTATAGAATGTTAAAATTTTCCACGATTGAACAATGGTACCGATACCCTGCTACAGTGTACTGATACCCTTGCTACAGTAACTTTCGGCAAAACATATAAAAATCACCAAAATACTTAAACTTTCAATACTATAAGTTATTGTTTATATATATACGTTTAAAACATTACAAAACTTGTCATAGCATATACCATTTAAATCATTAATTACATGTCAACTACTTTCACTATCCAAAATACATATGATTCAAAATTCTTTTCTGATCTGATCTTCGGTAAGAAGCAACTGACATGTCTTGCTCCACATTGCTCTTTATTCTTCTCGAAACCTATATGTGAAACAATCACACGCTAAGTCTACGACTTAGTGAGGCATATAAACATATAATGGAAATCATAAAACATTTCATATAACAAAATGTATACATGCACATATACCATCATTATCATGATCTCTATCATAATCATTAACCCATTTATCATATGATCTTGTACTTATCATTTCTGTATATCATGTATCCTTTCATATAATCAATTCACACATATACATATATCATTAACATGATTATCGGTACTTATATTACTATCACTAATTTCTTTTTATCATATAAGTATATACTGAACATTTCTATACATATCATGAAGCACATACATCATTTCACAACAGAGCACACATAGTATCACATCAATTGATTTATTTACTCTCTTAAAATCCCATGTATTAGCCCATGTATACTTTTGAAAACTTAAGGTATGTGAGTACATTGAGGTTGTGCACCACTACGCTGTCACCACAGCTCGTATAAATGTCCCGAATGACCTATTCAGAGGTCATAAAGAACCTCGGCAACTGTCCATAGGTCCCGAAGAACCTAGGTAAATTTTCCATATGTTTCTTAGAACACAGGTATACTGTCTATATGTCCCGAAAGACATAGGTAATTATGTCCATATTTTCTATAGAACATAGGTAAACCCTCGACTCTTGGCATGCCAACTATACCCCTAGCTCTCATATCACATAACATGGGCATTATCATTTATGACAGTTCACATCACTTGTATCATATAAACATGTAATATCATATCTCGTTCTCATATAACGCGTATATCATTCTTGTCATATAACCTATATCACATATGTTCATATCATGTGACATATATCACATATGCATGTAATCACGTAGTTTACTTTCATGTCACTTTTCATATGATTTCATATTCATATGTCACATAGCTCGTATCACTTTGCATGGTTTCACATAAACATGTATATCATATCTTATTTACATATTTTTCCCATATAACTTATCTTACATATTCATATAATCACTTATGTCTATGTCTCCTAACTTAAATATTGTTCTCATAGAATTTCATAACCTTTCTCGTGTACTCACTTATACTATATAGTATAAATTATACTGAGTCAACTTATATTCACATGTTCATTTCATTCCTTATGCCTTTATCACATAACTTATTTCATATTCTTTTACCATCATATAAATCATTTGTATTGTTACATATAACTTATCACACTAACATATATTTATACAAATCACATAACATACATAATAACATGTTCACACATATACTCATTCATACATATAAATCATGTATCATCTATCGAATCATGTAAACACATATAACTTATGCATGTATTGTAAATCAAATATCATTTTAGGAGTTACTTATTACCATAGTAACTCCATCACTGGCTCATCGTAAGACAATGTTTATTCGATAATATAAGTACAAATTAAATTTGCACTCACCTTAGCCTTGCTTTGATTCGATCCTAATTCTTTGATTGTTCTGGAACTTGTTTAGGCTCAATATCTACATAAACATGATTTTTGAGATGATTATCAGAAGCCTAAACCTTATAACTTGATGTTAATAACTTAAGCTAGTTTAATGAACCAAAATTCCATTTTTTTCTTTAGGGGGTATCGATACCCTCCCTAAGGTATCGGTACCCTTATTACATTCTAGAATTTTTCGTTCAAGAGGGTATCGATACCTATTGAAGGGGTACCGATACTCTTTGCCTAGAAATCACATTTTTAAGCTCGAAAATCATCAACTCTTCACTCAATTCTTGTATTTTAAGCCCCTATCTTGTCATTAAACCAAATTACCATTACATAAACTAACTTATATCCATATAAACCATCTTTATCTTCCATATCTCATCATGATTCTTAAAACCAAGAATCTTACTAAATTTTCCATGTAATCCAAACTTTGATTTAACACTTATAACTTCTTATTCACACTACAAGTCAAATTTAGTTTCAAATTCAACTTATCAACTCTTTTCCAGAAATTCACTTAAAACCTCATTCTCTTTAATCTTTCATAACTCCTTTATCTTTTGATTTTAAGATAACTTAAGCTTTCCTTAAGCTTAGTTATCATCTAATGATCAAAACCCAAACTTTAAATCAAAAAATCAGAAAACTTATCTTTGTTTGGCTCTCTCTCACGTATGAAGAATAAGAAGAAGAAAAACGAAGAGATTTGTGGAGAAATCTCTCAACCTTATCCCCATATATATATCATTATCATATCATTTCCAAGTTAAATAACCATTTTTCCCTTTAATTCCTTTGATAATTACTATTAACTTTCAGGAAATATTTTCAATTAAATCATTAAACTATTCAACTATTCTACTTTTATCATCAAATTTTGAAATTTTACAATTTGGTCACTAATCCGGTATTGAGGATGTTACACAGTTGGTTTAATCGAAGAAATCAATTTAGAGGAACCCACACTTTGAAAAATCAGGTCCTCGAGCTAACGATGTTAAACAAAAGCGTTTGATGGGAGGCAACCCATTTCGTTTTATTTTCATTTTATTTATTTTATTTTATCAGATGCTTAATTTTATTTTATTTTTCTCTGAACATATTCAAATTCTGATATGACCATGACCATGGCTGCGGTCGCCACTAGATTGGGGAGTATTTCTTTTCCCTCTCTTTGATTTTAAATTTGATATACGTTTTGGGACAAAACGGAATAAGTGAGGGGGGAGGATAAGCATGTGTCAAAATTTTTATTGACTTGTTTAATTGTTTGAAATTGAGTTATTCTGATGTTGATATGTTGGGATCGTTGGTCGCTAGTCTTGAATTTCGCTTTATACTCTTGCTTCCTTTTGGATTATGACCATGTTTTTTATCGAATTTAATTTGCATGATTGGTGATTGATATAGCTAGTAAATTTTTGTTGAGTATTGATATCTCATGCTTTTATCGATAGAGATGAACTTGACTCAATGCATATAAACTTTTCTTGTGAGATTTGAGCCTAAGGAGCATACATTTTCTTTCTTGCTCATTGTTTGACTTGTGTGTGCCGAACTAATTAGGATATTCTAGAACTTGTAATCACAATGCATATCGAGACTACATGTTGAACGTAATGTTTTAATGTGATAGGGGCACCTAGGATAAACCCACTCTTCCCAAAAACCCTACCCATTTATATATCCACTAGTGAACCACATTTGAGTCTATTTCCCTTTCTTTGTTTTACACCTCATAATTAAACCCGAAGCCTTTCTTTTTATTTTTCCTCTCTTTTCACACCCTTAATGAGACTTGAGATCTTGTATCATTGTTGTTCCACAAAAAACAAAATTCAATGTTTCAAAAAAAATAAAAAAAACAAAAAAAAATAGAAGAAGGAAAAAAATCCTTTGTTCGAGAAAAAAATGAAGGAAAATCGATCTCTTCAATTGTCTTTCATCTATTCTTTTTCCTTATTTTGTTCTTCATTGCACTTCATGTTAATTCGTGGATTGTTCTTAATTATTTTGATCTCTTGTTTTGGTATTTTAAACCTTTCTTTTCGGCGTTTTCCCTACCCTAACCTAAGCCCCGTTACACCTTGTTTAAAGACCCCTTGATTATTGCATTATGTTCATTTTTCATAGTGGAGACTTGATTGATTCCAGGCCTATGGTAATATTTTGGTTAGTTTCGGTTTGAGCAATTTCATTTACCCCAAACACTTTGAGTTGATATGTGTGAATCTTTGTGAGGTATTGAGTCATGTTTCATTGAAGTTGGCAATTAATTGTGATATCTTGCTTACTTTAAATTTTCTTGGTTGTATCTTTGCTTGATTGTAACTTGAATTCGACAAATATCATGGACTTAGTTTGATTGGAAGTTTGAGGAATAAATTGAAATTGAAGATTACAACTTATGATTTTAATATGTTAATTGAGGAATGCTTGAGGACAAGCATTGAATAAGTGAGGGGAAATTTGATAAGTGTTTATTTTAGTTAATATTTTACTTTTAAATTACTCTTTAATCATTGATTTTTGTGTCTTATTTTTTTATTTTAATTCATTTTCTGTGCAGGACGTAAGATTCTGAAAATTGCACAAAAATGACATCATTCTGCAGTTCTTTTATTTTCGGAATCAAAGCTGGATGGAATTCGGATTTGAATTAAACTCAAGTTTAGGATAATATTTAAACATTATATTTTATCTTTATATTTTATCTTTGTATTTTAGTTTAAATTGGTTTTTAGTATTTTTAATTAAGTTTTAGGATATTATTTTTATGTTTTATCTTTGTTTTAGGTATTTTAGTTGAAATAGGTTTTAGTGTTTTAATTAGGATTTAGAATATTATATTATTTTCTTATGTATTTTAGTTTAAATAGTTTTAAGTGTTTTAATTAGGATTTAAGATGTTTATAGTTTATTTTTAGGATTTTGAAGGCTATAAATACCCTCTAAGGGTGAGCCTAGAAATATATCTCTCTCATTTGATAATAAAATCTTCCTTTTCTCTCTAGCTTTCTCTCTATTTTTCCCATACTTTTCTATTGTGCTAAGTATGACTTTGGTTATGCTTAGCTAATTTTCTTTCAAGCCGAAGGCTAAAGCGAAGGCTCAATTCCAAAGTGAGAATTGTAAGGTACTTAAATCGCTTCAGATTTTCTCTCTGTTTTCTGAGCTTACTTTTCAGGTCAAAACGATTTCGACATTGATTCAGATATTGTTATGGTTAACGTTTGAAGAAGGATTTGCTTATTGAAGCATATTCAACTTCCCGAGAACACACTTAGCAAAATTGTTTGCTAAGAGGAATCTGAGATCGGAATCAGTTGTTATTGAAACTATACAATCCTAGTTGGCAGCGAAGAATTGTTCTTGCAGTAACCGACGTGAATCTTGAAGTAAAAAATCTGTTTCGATGATCCGAGGAATTTGAGGCGAAGCTGAAGTCTAAGCTGCTTTCACAATAAGTTTCTCTTTATCTCAATCTCTTTAATTTGTTTATTTAATTATTTTTCTTTTATTTAACTATTATTTTTATTTTAAAAACAGCTTTTAAAAATCCCCTTTTATAATTATTACTATTAATATTTATTATTATATTATTTCCCTTTTTTATTTATTTTATTTTAATATATCTTTTCAACTTCATCTGGAATTCTATCTTTTTCTAAAATCAAGAAAAAGTTTTATTAAATCAGAAACATCACAGTCCCTGTGGATCGACCCTGTTTCTCTATACTACCTTTTCCTTTTTATTTATTAAGAAGACATGAATTATTTTGATAGTAAAACGACGGTTATCAATCGTCGTCTGAGTTGGATTTTAACATGCTAATATGATAATTATTAACATTTTGGGATAGGATTTTATCATATCTCAGTCAGCAGGTTAATGTCCAACTCAAATTGTTGTTAATTTTTTAACGAAAAAGAACGAGTTTGGAACATATGAAAAGTCGGGTGACTATTTTATAATTTTTAATAATCAGAGACTCAACAAAGCAATGTCCAATACTCGGAAGATTGTTTTATAACTTTTAATAGTCGATGGACTCAATAAAATTGTATTATATAATCAGGGGACCGTTTGTATACTTTACCCTATTAATTTATACAAAGATCGTATATAATTTTTTTCTTTTTGATAATACAAAAGCCAACTACAATATCGTATATAAAATTTATACACTGTCGATACATCAATTATAAGTCATTCAAAAATATCAATAATCAAAGCCGAAATACATATCCTGATTGAGCCTGGGACCTTATCTTTCCACAGACCATCTCCCTCGCAGACAGTGGGGTGATTATACCTTCGTCATTGAAGAGTAGGGTGTGAGTGATGATGGTTTATAAATTATATATATTTTCTTTTGGACGAAGTATATAAACCATCTCCCGATTATATGGTATTATTTTATTCTCTTAATCAGTAAAATTATAAAGTGATTTTTCGATTATAAGACGTTATTTTGTTGAGTTTTTCGACTATTAAAATTTATAAAATGGTCATCCAATTATTCATATGTGATATGTTTCAAACTCGTCATTTTCATAAAAGTTGGTGGACGTCTGAGCTGTACGTTAACTTGTTAATTGAGATTTGATAAAATCTGATCTCGGAATCGTTTGAGTTGTATTTTGTGGATCAACTCTCCATTTGCATTATGTCATTGAGTCCGTGCTTGAAACATTATGTCATCGAGTCAATGTTTGCAAACAACGACAATATCAGTAGACATAATTAAAATATTATTTTATTATATCTCAGCCAATAGGTTGACGTCTAGCTCAGACGTCCCTCAATTTTTTTAATGAAAAATAATGAGTTTATAATTTTTAATAGTCGATGAACTCAACAAAACAACGTTCTATAATCAGATGACCATTTGTGTACTTTACCTTTTTCAAAAAAAAATATTGGTGAATATGATATTCTTAGGCGCCGATGATACCATCGGTTAATATGTGTTACGTGATAATTATGTATCTCCAACATGTACAATAAGAATATAAAGTTCTTAGAGAAAATTAGAAAAGTTTTAAATTTTAGAGGATATTAAAGGGAAAGTATTAATTTCGAAGATTGAACGATATTATTTTTAAAAACATTGATTACCGTGCGATACAATTAAACTTTAATTTTATTTCTATTAATTAATTTCGAATCAGTCCAAATCTTTGATAGAGAAATAGTTTGATGTTATGCTTGAACTGATGTATTGTTGAACGTTTTTTAGTGTATTGAAAACGCCAAAATGCATATCTTGATTGAGCCTGGGGCGTTATCTTTCCAACTATACATGGTCTCGTATTTATATTTAAATTGAACAATAATTCTATATGGGCATAATCTGTGTAAAAGCGACAAAAAAATAATACAAAACAAAGAATAATTGAGGCCAAGGGTTTCGAGGGAAACTGATATTTTTCGAGGAAACAAATATTATATTCGTGTTTATAGGCGAAAAGGAGTAAATTAGAAATTTTAGATTTAATGGTCGTCGACAATAACGATCAGCAGTGATAGGCTACTGTGGTAAGATGTCAAATTTGATTAGATTATTAGCTTAAATTGATATTTTATCTATATTTTAAGAGTTAAATTGATAATTAATCCCTTTTTACTAACGAGCACATTTTTAAACTAACGGCGTTTAACATCTCAAGGACCAAAATGTTATATATCGATAACGTAAGTGACTAAAAATTTATAAACTGATAACGTAAGTGACAAAAATATTACTTTTTCTAATTCAATAAGCAAAAGTGAAAACCTATGAAACTAAAGTGACCATTTCTATAGTTTATTCAAAAATGATTCCTATACAAATCATGATGTGAGTAAAATATTTCAAAATCCATTATTTTTTCTATATATAGAAAGGAAAATTGTTTATCGGCTCCATAAGAGTTGTAGAAGTTGATATCCATATATCAATCTTTAGGTTCATTGCATTAATAAATCATGAAAACCTTCCTTCCTTTCTTTGCATTTCTGTCACTTCTCCTGGTAAGCTGACTTTGCAAACTTGATTAAACAAATGGCAGTTTGGTATTAATAATATAATTTTTTACTATTTATACATATATATATATATATATATATATTGTTAATTTGTATGGTTAATTATACATGTTTTATATGGACGCAGTTTGCAGACACCATTGTAGCAGCTAGGAAAGATGGTGGAGAGTATTGGAGAGCTGTAATGAAAGACCAACCTATGCCTCATGCACTCCAAGGCCTTGTTCAGATCGAGGTCACCTCCGCCGGTTCCGGTGAGCTGAACGAAGAGATTATTATTTCTGAGGATTTTAAACGACCAGTGAGGCCTAATGGAAATGAGAAGAAGTCCACATTTTGTGAAGATCTCGAGCCGAGGCCAAATGCTTTGGCTTACGGGGACGACGAGAATCTAAAAGTGAAGAAATCGTCATCTTTTGCCAAAGATTTCGAGCCGAGGCCAAACCTTTCGGCTTACGGTGGTGATGCTAATCTGAAACGAAAGAGATCATCATCATTTACCGAAGATTTCGAACCGAGACCAAATGTTTCAGCTTACGGAGACGATGGTAATCTTAAAGTAGAAAAAAAATCATTAACTGATGATTTTGAACAGATACCGGACGTCACCATTTATCATGGGTAAAAGTGAACAAGAACATGCTACGTTGTATTGTGTGTTAGAATAAACTTGGAATAATCATCCGATTGGGTGGTGTGCTTTTATGTGAGAAGATCGATGTTATATTCCTGTAATAAAGAAAAAAAATGCATGTTATTATTAAATAATAAAATAAATTATTATTTGATACGCAGACATACTATAAGCCTTGAACCTCGGTTTTGAGCTTCTCGGCTCCACTTACATGAGTTCAAACTTTTCTAACAATAATTATTTGATTTAATGATATCTATAACCCTCAAACTTTTGTAAAAAATCAATATAGTCCCTGAATTTTTTTATTACACAATATACTAATTAAATTAATTTTTTAATAAATTAATATTTTAGTATTTTTATATTTAAAGTATTGAGTTGTAAAATTGAAAAAATGATTTCTGTAAAATAAAAATAAAATTAAGGGAAAATATAAAAACATAAAAAAGATGTTTTCAATGTTTTCCTTAAATTAAAAGTTGGATTAGTAATTAACTACTTCAACCTAAAACATAATGGGAAGCATAAACCCCAGTGGTAACCCTAGTGTGCCGCCTAATGTTCCTCCTTATTCTGGTGGTCGGCCAACGGATAGAACTCCGCTCTTTAATGTTCAGAGTTCTCTTGAGAGGCCAGGTTCTCCGCCTCTTGTTGCTGGTCAGAGAATTCAGAAGAAGGTGAATAATAATGAAGGTATTGGTGATGGGCATTATAATGGTGCCATGGGAAGATTGAGGTTGTGGGGATGGAAGTAGAATCCGTTGGAGGGAGTATCGCTCTGGCTGATAGTGACCCTACGGGTATTCAACAGGCTGGGGTTACTAAAAGTTCTATTGATGATTCCAGTATTGGCAAAGTTACGTATGCAAACATGGTGGCTGGATCGAATATCCAGCGGAAAACTTTGAATTTCGACTGTGATATCAATGACATTGAAGTGGTGGTTCTTGAAGACGATTATGTCATTGATAGATCCGGGGAGTACCCGAGAATCAAATTTTCAAAAAAGGTACTTGAACAAATTGATCGAAATATGAGAAACGTTATAATTGTGCGACTGCTTGGAATGATGATAGGCTATAAAGCTTTGTTGAATCGTATCAATGCTGTTTGGAATCCTATAGGAGAAGTACACTTAACGGACTTAGACAACAACTACTTCCTGGTCAAGTTCACGGAGGAAGAAGACTATGTTAAGGTGCTAATGGAGGGCCATGGACTATTTATGGGAGTTATCTAACCGTTCAACCATGGTCTCGAAGCTGTTCAACTTTGGGGAATCATCTGTCATATGTAATCGTTTGGATTTGCCTCCCGAAGCTACTTTATCGATATTATACTAAAGCCTTATTTCGCTTGATTGCTACGGTGGTGGGCACTATCGTTAAGATTGATTATAATACTCAAATGGGCGAAAGGGGTAAGTTCAAGAGGGATTACACCAAATAAACCTCTTATTGACTTAAATAAACCACTTATCCCATGTATTGGAATTGATGGAGTTAAAAAAAGATTTGAGTATGAGGGATTACACCAAATTTTTTTCAATTGTGGTGTGTATGGTCATGTAAAAGAACAATGCACACAGGGGAAAGATCTTAGTGAACTCGTTGATTCAAATAAAGAAGTTACACCCGTTGTTCGCGAAGAAAGTGTGGAGGAAGGGCTTTATGGCCCCTGGATAGTGATTGCAAATCACAAGAAAAAACCTATTAACAACAACCGGAAGTCCAAAGAGGGTGGAATGGTAAGCGGTTCTAGAGGGTCTCGTTTTGCTGCGTTGGATAACGATGGAAGAGAAGTATGATAGTGTATCTACGAGTGACGGTCAAGTCCTTAAGCTGGTGAAGGAAATGGAGCAGCCAAATCATCATGGCCAAGAGGCATCGATAAATTTAGTGACCCGTTCAGCTGCCTACCTTACTTAGAATCCAGAAAAGAAGAAGAAACAAACTAAAAAGAGAATCGAACAGGTGGAGGTTTTTTCGATGATGGTTGGATAGCATGTGGATGTGATCGAACATGCCATGAGGATTAATGGGAGTAAGCACATTGCTCTGGCAATTAGATAACCTAATATTGGTGTTAAGAATACTGATGGGTTTAAAATTTCTAAAAATCAGGAGGCAATGGGGAAATCAGGGAAGAAAAATTTAGTTAAATAAAAGGTGCTCGGAATAAGAAACAAGTTGAGAATTTAACGAGAAACAAAATGAATGTTATGAGCTGGGTTCAAAATGTTGCATACCAATAATCCATGGATGTCAAAGGGGATCATCAGGTTATAAACCATGCAAGTTCGTCTAAAATGAATGAAGGGGTTTGGTCTCCATTGGTCGGTTTAGCTATTTTGAATGTTAGAAAGGTTGGGGAGTTGGAGGGTACCTAACGCTTGTCACAGTAGTAAGTACTTCCATTTGATTATTTTTGATGACTTGCTTGATTAGTTTCAATTCATCTTTAAGCTTTATTAAGCTTCTATATTACCAAAGGAACCAAAAACAAGTCAAAAATGAAGGAATTAAAAAACTTCAATTAACTTACCTTAAACATGGAAGCATACTGTGGAAGAGAATGAGAGAAGAGAAGAGTATCTAGAATTCTCTTTTTCCTTTATCCTCGTTTCCCACATTCTTAAATAGCCTTATAAATGAATTTTTAATTCCTTTCATGACAAAAGACCACTTTGCCTCTCCAACCTTCAATCTTTAATAATAAGTCCTATATACAAATTTTCCAAATTAGTTCTTGAACTTTTCTAATTAACGAAATTAAACCACTATATTTTTATCCTTACACTTTAGTCGTTGACCCGATAATTTGGGTGTTACAAATCTCCCCCTTAAGAAAATTCGTCATCAATTTTCACTGTTCAAAGAGACAAGAAACTTGTTTCCTTAAATCCATTTCACATTTCTATGTTATTTCTTCCACTTGTTACTTCCCAAAGAACTTTATCTGAAAGATTCATTTCATTTCTTAAATATTTACTTCCTACTAAAATTCATATTGGTTCTTCTTTATGGATCAAAACAGATTAAACTTATATTCTTTCCGTGCTATTATTTGAGAAAGATCTAATCAATATTTCTTAAATATTGAAACATGAAAGACATTTAACTTTTGTCATTCCTTGAAAAACATTATTTTCCTTGAAATTCAAATTCCTTGTTCTTCAAACCCGCATATAACTTTTGTCGATCCTTATCTATCTTAAGATTATCATGAATAATATTCACTTATCTTCAACTTCTTTAATCAAATCTGGATGCACTAAGTCTCAATCTTTCAATTATAATCAACTTAATGAGGTCTCATATCTTCTTCTACGAAAGAAAAACTTCATATAAAGTTATCTTGAAAATTTCATAACTTGCAGACATGATATTCTTTTAAAATCAACTTGATGTGAACTCTTTTTCATGACATGCAACCATTCCACAGACTTTAAATCTTACATTCTCCTTTTTCTACTTATTCTATTTTTTACTACCACTAAAATTAATCTTTCTTTTACAGACCATTATATACTCAACACTTCTAAAAGTAAAAAAAAAAAAACTATCTTATAACTTTGTCATACCCATTATCATATTAACCTGCCATGTTGCAGTTAATCAACATTTCATCAATCTCCAGATAATCAGTCTATTTCTTGTCTTTACATTCCTCCACATACATTTGACTTTTGAGATCCTTATAGATATAATATCATTCCTTACGTATATAGGGTGCCCTCACAACAAAATCTACAAGTACTACTAATTTAATATTAAAATTCAGATATTTTCTTACTTAATTCTCTAATTGCTTTGCAGCAAAATTAGAACTTTTCCAAATTCTAATCATAATAACCTTGGAACTTATGTCAATATTCCTTGTGCATCTTAACATTTCTTGATACTTATCCATATATTCTTAACAGAGTCTACATGGCAACAAAATACAACCTTACAGAATCCACACTTATGCTTGCTCAATTTATTATACCATTTTTCTCCTGATCCTTTAAACTTTATCACCCATGCCTTAACTTTTAAAAGTTGGTTAACCTTATTAGACCAACCAACTACATGCGAATGGACAATAGCGCCAAAATTTTGATCAAATTACATAGACCTTGCTCAAATAATTCCAAAACCTTGAGGTTAACCAAAATCCCTTCAGATACAATTAATACTGGCACTCCACTAGTCTGACTATCTCCATAAAAAATCAAGTCGAATCCGGAATGGAATGCGTAGTCTTTATTACTTGCTCCATAATTACTTAGATTGAATCTTTTTTATTCGATGACAAAAATAACTCAATTATGAAATCTATTAAAACGCTTTCTCATTTCTACTAAGAACTGAAATTGTTTACTCTCATTCCAAATTTATTTAAAACCTTATTTCCAACATGTCAAGCTTATCAGTTACACCTCCATAAGATCCTTTATCATACTTGGTTGTCTAAATTGTTTACTTATATTCCTAAAAAAAAAATTTACTTTCCTCTACCTTCAAGGTACTATTTTTTTCTTCCAACAAACAACCAACAATCAACATAACATATCACTTTCCATATCTTTTTTATGATCCCTAAAAGTCTTAAACTTTTTCTTTATCTTACTTTTGACTTTGTAATTTGACCAACCCTTCTAGTTCCCTTCTTCAACTTCAATGCAGTCAATCCAATACTTTTTTTATCGTCTTTAAAGAAGTATAATATTTGCTAACTTTTACTCATAACTCATAAACTTTCCTTTTTCATTAAAAACTTTCTTGTAACCTAGATCATCTCTTTTTCTTATACTTCAATATTCTTTTCATATCAATAGGAGAAACGACATCTTACTAGTCTCATTAATGCTTACCAATTTTACTGGAACTACTCACTTTGATAGTTTACCCTACGTATACATAACACTATTATTATTAATCCTTACATTTCTCCGCTTCAATCTTTAAGAGCTAGATTCAAATATGTACCTAATCATTTACGATACTCTTTCTCATGAGTCTTCTAATCCAGTTTATAGAATTGACATTTAAACCTGACTTCTTATCGATTAACAATTTTTAACTCCTTATTTGCTTATCAAAATGATTTATTTTACTTCAAACGAAACCTAATTACTTTTCCTATAGATCTTATTATTACTTATCTTGTATTTCCTTGTTTCTTGTAATTCAAACAACTATTGTCTTCCCTACTAATAACTTGTTTAGTGGGGAGGAATCTTAGAAAATTTCTCCATAAATCTTTTGAATAATCAAATAACTTCAACAGATTTTGAATTCAAAATAACTTTTTCACTTACAGCCAATCATAACTCATACTTAATTTATATTTTCTACCATTTCAACATTAACTTCTTTTTGAAATTTAAATCATTAATCAAGATTATACTTCATGTTTTTATTTTATCTCACTAATCTATTTGGCTTAGCAACCAAAATATATCTAATTTGTAACGAGGATTATTCTAAATCCCCAGAAGATGATACTTGTTCTTCTTTGTTCAAATTTTCTTTTCACTAACCAAAAATCCGCAGAATCATGACCTTCTTGAGCTATTTCATTTAACTCAGGTAATCCTAAACTTTCAACTCTTTAACAACATTTATTTTAATAACTTGAAGAATTAAACGATTGAAATTGCTTCAAAATCACATTAATCATTCGGAAAGTACTCAATGATGCGTATTTTATTCACTTTACTGTATTACTACTTCACTTATTAACTCTAATTATCCCTTCACTTCGGAAGACCCATTAGTCTTACATCTCTTAATATCTAGTCACTTAACTATACCAGCAAGGACAACATACTCATTATACTATCAGATCAAATATACTTATTATTTCGTTGGCATTTACAAACCAAACACTTTTTTACATTCGACCGGCCGGTCTATTTCAAAAACTTGACTCAACCTAGGCTCTAATACCATTAAATATAACACCAAACCCGTATCCGACCCAGATACGAATCTGAGGTGTCACGTTAACTTTTCAAACTCTTTGACTCTTTTTAAAATACGATTAAAACATGAAAGTGAACATAAAATTTAATACATCATAATTAAAATATATATCAGAGCATTTAAACTTTAATTTTTATGGTACATGCCAACAACCTTCTTGTGAAACTATCACATACAATATCATATTTCTCTGATCTAAAAATCTGCAAACATATGATGTCATGCCCTTGCTTACATTGCTTACATATCGCATACTCTTGAACCTACGTGTGAAAACACTCACATGTTAAGTCATTGACTTAGTGAGGCATTATGAGTACTATTTAATAATAAAACATTTGTATAAATTTATAAAAGAAAGGTTAAATTAAAAAACATCACCAATCTTATAACTTATAACATCTCTTATTAATCACTGAAGAATTTATACTCATTTTATTCTTGAATATACCTTTCATGTCATTAATAATATAGACTTTTAGACAAAGTATACTTTCAAAATAATTTTTATTTTCATATAAACTACATATAACTTATAAACTTTTCATTTAATATTCATTTATTTAATTGGCCCAACATATAATACTCAGAACTCAAGGTATGTGAGTACATTGAGGTTGTGCTCTAATGATGTCACCACAGGTCACATAATTTACACCGAAGTGCCACATAATTATCCCAAATGACCACATAGGTTTGCACCAAAGTGCCACATAGGTTTGCACCGAAGTTTGTCTCAAAGGACCACACAGATTATCCCGAAGGACCACATAGAACCCTCGACTCTTGGCATGCCAACTATACCTCTAATTCTCATACATATACCTTGGGCTTTAATTTATAATCATTTTGAGTTTCACTAATTAGAGTGTCTTATTCTCGTAGTGTTCGTTCCTATAGGGTATCTTCGCGTAGAAATTTTTCATTTATCACATTCATATACATATATAACATTTTTAGATATAACATTTTTCACATAGAACCATTTTATGAAACATTATCCAAGTCTATCATTTATTCACATAGAACTTGTTCTCATAACATTTAATTTCACATATAATTTATTCAACAATTATCATATACTCATGGTTCGTACTTATTTCATATTTCATATCATATTCCACTTATCAATTTAATCATATAACTCATATTCACATATAACATATATTCATAACATTTTACTTTGGTCAAAAACATTTGAGATTGACTCATCTCAAGCCATTCTCCAATCATAAATATAATAATTAAATAGCACTCACATTTGCCTCAATTAAGCCCTAAGAAACACCTCTTTAACTTTAGCTTACTAACTCTGCATGTCCATTCGTTCAACACTTGTTTCCAATCAAATCTACACATTAATATGACCCATGAATGTCAAAGCTCAATTACACCTACCCAATTAATCTTTACTTAAACCAATTAAAACACTTAATTTAACATTTTAGAACAACTAATATTGATACTCTGCCTACAATACTGATACTTCTCTTCTATGATACCCTTACCCACTTCAGTATCGATACCATTTTAGCATTCTGGAAATCCCCTTACAACTACAGTATCGATACCACCCTCTTGGTATCGATACCTTCACATTGGTACCAATACTAATTCAATTAGTATCGATACTGCTCTTCGATTATTTGAATTTAACGTTATAGTATCGGTATTATTCTTCTAGTACCGGTATCCTTACCTAGAATTCTTCTGGTTCATTTCAAAAATTTACTCATCTTCACTTAAATCTCCTACTTTATATCCATTCATGCCTTTAAACTTACTTACTCTTACCCCAACTAACTTATATACAATAATCTCCTTTAGATATCCAAATTTATCCATATAACTCTTGAGACTAAAAATCATATCACTTCTTTAAACATGTTTTTAGTCCTTTTTTGATACTTTTAATCCCTTAATTAAACCCTTGACAAGTTAAATATTCCTTTAGAATTCAAATATTCATCATTTCCTAACAATTCCCTCAAAACCCCATTTTACTAAATCACCATTAATTTATCCATCTCTTAGTTTCAACTCATCTTTGAGCTTTATTAAGCTTCTATATTACCAACGGAACCAAAACCAAGTCAGAAATAAAGGAATGAAACAACTTCAATTAACTTACCTTAAACATGGAAGCATATGGTGGAAGAGAATGAGAAAAGAGAAGAGTATCCATAATTCTCTTTTTTCTTTATCCTCATTTCACACATGCTTAAATAGCCTTATAAATGAATTTTTAATTCCTTTCATGACAAAAGATCACTTTGCCCCTCCAACCTTCAATCTTTAATAATAAGTCCTATATACAAATTTTCCAAATTAGTTCTTGAACATTTCTAACTATTGAAATTAAACTACTAACTTTTTAATCCTTATACTTTAGTCACTGACCCGATAATTGGGGTGTTACAATAACAATCATTCCTTTAACCACTAAAGTAGCTTGGTTCGTGTATACCTTTAATTATTAATATTGGAAAAATTAACAATGAAAAATAATTTCTCTACAAATTATGATGTGATTGAAATATTTTAAAAATAATCATTATTTCTTCTATATATAGAAAAGGAAATTGTTTAAATATCCATAGATCAATCTTTAGGTTTATTGCATTAATAAATCATGAGACGTGCCCACATCAAGTGAAGAGGACCAATCAAAGGAGGTAGATTTCAGTCTTCATTTCCCAGAACTTCATCTCAAAGGAAAAGCAAGGAGAAAGAAAAGAGGAGTTTCAAAATAAAATTATAACAAAATCAGAGCGAAAAAAGAAGAGACCGCGCTAAAAAAAAAACAGAAGGACTCGAACATATCCGAAAATAGGGAAAGGTCATTATCGGATTCTGACTTACGAGCCAGATGTAACATATGCACCAAAGAGGCGATAATGGCGTTGGCACTGGGAAAAGAACTGAGCATCCAAATAATAGGAGATGAACAGGAGGTTATCAACGAATTAGTGTTACTGGATGAAGCAGACCAGTCAAATAAGGTAAACTAATCCATATTACTCTTTGTAGCATGAGAATTTTGTCTTAGATCATAAGGGGACTGGGGTCTGAGGTGTCGATAGTATGTAGAATACTTCGAAGGCAAAGAGTAGAAATGTTCTGTTGAATAAAGAAACGGTTTGCGATTCTGTTAACAGTTGTTATGAGTTGTTGATAGTTGTTGTAGGGTAGTTATCTTGTTGTAAAACCCTATATAAGTATGTAAAAGTATTTGAAGTAATCAAGCATTTCAGTTCATCTTCATTTCATGTGTTCATATTCTATGAAACTCAACATGTTATCAGAAGCAGAAGGTCCTAAAGGTTGCTAGCTTCTGTGCTTTGGCATGCCTTTGTTAGCTTTTGGAACTGTTAATGCTAGATTCATCTTAACTACTGGAAAATGGATTCTGAAGGCACTTAGTCAGAATGAGTAAACGATTACGCTCCATGTGTTTCGTCTGATCAAGTAAAGCTATAGGAGGAATTAGTGGTGCTGAAAAGCAATTGCAAAGGAAATAGGTTCATAAGAGGTGATTTCATTGCAGTTAGAAGCAAGAGTGAAATGAGTAGTTTTGTAAATCGTTGTCGTGGATGTGAAGATTTTAACAGTTGTTTCGAAAGATGCTGCCTTATGATTGTACCGCTTGTAGGGAGAATGTTGACTTGGAATGGACAAAGGAAAAAATGGAATAGCCTGGGTAGACTTCTGGCAGATGAAGTTTGGTTTCAAAATAATTCGGATATCATGTTTCAAGGTCTGCAACGCCAGGTTTCAAATCTCATCTCATTCTTACTATTTAAGGAAAATGTTGACTCGGATCCTATACCATTCAAGTTCTTGAATGCATGACTATCCAATAAAGTATGCATCAAGGTAATTGAAGAAAACTTGGGAAAGTTTAATTGTTCAGGGAGAA
The DNA here is from genome assembly GCF_006381635.1 of Hibiscus syriacus. NCBI lineage: Eukaryota > Viridiplantae > Streptophyta > Magnoliopsida > Malvales > Malvaceae > Hibiscus > Hibiscus syriacus. The sequence continues at coordinate 2,847,305 of NW_024062882.1, read as the reverse complement.
GTTTTCCAGCCAACTTAAGAGGGTTAAAGAATCATTGAAGAAGTGGAATGCTTTGGACATGCGAAGATTATAATAAAAGGGTAACATAATGTTTTCAAGCATCTATGATGTCTTCAAAAGTTTTTGTGGAGGCAGATTTTGTTGCGGAAAACGGCTATCGGATAGAGCAAAATCACAACTAATAATTTGAGAAAATAAAAATGAAGATAAAAGAGACACAAAATTTACGTGGAAAACCCCTAAAAATTTAGGGTAAAAACCACGGGCAACGGTAGAAGAATTTCACTATGAGAAAATAGGAATTACAACCTCTCTCGATCTACCAAGGAAAAAACTATGATAATTCTCTCTTGATAAAAAGGAGAAAACAACTCTCAAGAAACTCTCTAAAATCTCTCTAGTATTGGAAGAAAGCTAGAATGCTTTGGGATGGTTTTGAAGCTAAATGGGCTAGGGTATTTATAGCTAAATCTTAAGGACTTAATCTTGTAAATACCCTAAAGTTTAGTGACTAAATTTTGTAATTATACCTTACTAAAATCAACCAAAGTTGGCTGCCCACTTAGACTAAATTAGCAGCTGGCTGCTGCCACAATTATTGACAATCTCCCATTTGAAGATTTGATTGGAACAATAATATCTTCACACCATTCTTTCTACCTTGTACCATCATGTTACTTACGTATCTGACAGACCACAAGAGGATCGACACCAGGTAAATTTATCAGTATTGATTGCTTTCGTCATGAAATCTGCTATGTTGTCTTTAGTATGGATATTATGCATATCTACCGTCCCTTCTTCCACCTTTTCATGAATGAAATGGTATTGAACTCGTATGTGCTTTGTCCTTGAATGAAATGTTGGATTCCTTGCTAGATGCAAGGCGCTTTGACTGTCACAAAATAGAGAGACATACTCTTGATTGTGCCCAAGCTCCTCCAATAACATCTTCAACCAAATTGCTTCTTTACTGGCTTGTGTAGCTGCTACATATTCTGCCTCTGTTGTGGATGTAGCCACAACTGACTGCAATTTTGAAACCCAGCTTACAGCTCCACCAGCAATTTTGAACACATATCCTGTAGTAGATTTACTTTTATCCAAATCCCCTGCATAGTCAGAATCTACATACTCATTGATTAGTAAGTTTGATCCTCTGTAACATAATGCAACATTTGAGGTCCCTTTGATGTATCTCAGGATCCTCTTTACTGTATTCCAATGCTCTTTTCCTGGATTCGCCATGTACCGACTAACCACTCCCACTGCTTGTGCAATGTCTGGTCTTCTGCATATCATAGTGAACATTAAACTTCCTACTGCTGATGCATACGGTACTCGAGACATCTCCATCATTTCTTCTTCACTGCTAGGACTCATACTGGAGGATGATTTGAAGTTAATAGGAAGAGGGGTAGAAATTGGCATACAATCTTGCATGCTGAATCGTGACAAGATCTTCTTCAAGTAATTCTTTTGTGAAAGCCAAATCTTCCTATTACTTCTGTCTCGGTGAATTTGCATCCCTAGAATCTTGTTTGCTGATCCCAAGTCCTTCATTTCAAATTCCCTAGCCAGTTGTGCCTTCAATTCTTCAATATGATCTTTGTTGGGTCCTGCAACTAACATGTCATCCACATACAACAGCAATATAACAAAATCGTTATCACCAGACCTCTTAAAATAAGCACAAGGGTTTGCATTAAGTCTGTTGTATCCAAGGCACATAATGAAGGAATCAAATCTCTTATACCAACACCTCGGCGCCTGCTTTAGACCGTACAGAGATTTGTTCAACCTGCAAACCAAGTTCTTCTTTTCTTTTTCTTCAAAACCTTCAGACTGGAGCATGTAAATCTCTTCTTCAAGATTTCCATGAAGAAAAGATGTTTTAACATCTAGCTGCTCTAGATGTAAGTTCAATGTAGCACACATTGCCAAAACTACTCGAACTGTTGTTAGTCGAACCACAGGAGAAAATATTTCATTGAAATTAATACCTTCTTTTTGAGGATATCCTTTGTCCACCAGTCTTGCACGATACCTCTCAACTTGATCGTCACCATTTCGCTTGATTTTGAAGACCCATTTGTTACCAGTTGGCTTCCTTCCTTGCGGTAGTGGCACAAGGTCCCATGTATTATTTTTATGAAGGGCTTCAATTTCCTCTTGCATCGCCATCATCCATAGTGAAACATCTGAGCTGTTTATTGCCTCATGGTATGTTGATGACTTACCGTCCTCTGTTAAAAGGTAGTATGCAATATTACCTTCTATAATATAATCTAAGTGCCAATTGGGGCGTCTTCTCACACGATCTGATTGACGAGTTATTGGAGCTTCAGAAATCTCTGGTTCTTGTTCATCATGTGCTGGTTCTGCATCTGAAGAATCTCCTTGTTCAACCTCCTTTTCCACATGTATCTGTGTAGTCTCTGACTTTTTAGCGCTATCATCATTTTCTTTTCTTTTTAGTTTATCTTCTACAAAGATAACATCCCTGCTGATGATCACTTTGCGGGCAGTGGGATCCCACAAACGATACCCCTTTAATCCATCAGCATACCCCAAGAATTTGCATTTCCTGGATTTTGGATCCATCTTTGAAATTTCTTGGGAGCTTTACATCACGTACGCTATACTTCCAAATACATGGAGGTTTGAATAATCAGCTGGTTTACCAGTCCACGTCTCCATTGGTGTCTTCAGCTCTATTTCAGTTGATGGAGCTCGATTCACTAAATAACAGGCTGTATTGACTGCTTTTGCCCAAAATGATTTTTCTAGGCCTGCATCCTTCAACATTGCTCTTGTTCTTTTTAACAAGGTTCTGTTCATCCGCTCTGCCACTCCATTTTGTTGAGGAGTGTTTGCCACTGTTCATCCTCAGGATAACCTTCATCTTCAATTTCCACAATGAGAAATTTCTCCCATTGAATTTTTTAATATCAAAATTCGTTGCCATAGCTTCTTTTATGGATAACTCCCACTATTTCACTATCGTGAATAGTTCTCTGGAACCTTCAAAGAATGGGTAATAACTTCTTATTTTCTTATGTTGGAGGATCCACCTATTGGTGGCAACCACAAAGATAATAAGCAGATATTACACACTCAAATCTGGCTATGATACCAATTGTTGCGGAAGACAACTATCGGATAGAGCAAAACCACAACTAATAATTTGAGAAAATAAAAATGAAGATAAAAGAGACACAAAATTTAAGTGGAAAACCCCTAAAAATTTAGGGTAAAAACCACGGGCAACGGTAGAAGAATTTCACTATGAGAAAATAGGAATTACAACCTCTCTCGATCTATCAAGGAGAAAACTATGATAATTCTCTCTTGATAAAAAGGAGAAAACAACTCTCAAGAAACTCTCTAAAATCTCTCTAGTATTAGAAGAAAACTAGAATGCTTTGGGATGGTTTTGAAGCTAAATGGGCTAGGGTATTTATAGCTAAATCTTAAGGACTTAATCTTGTAAATACCCTAAAGTTTAGTGATTACATTTTGTAATTATACCTTACTAAAATCAACCAAAGTTGGCTGCCCACTTAGACTAAATTAGCAGCCGGCTGCTGCCACAATTATTGACAGATTTGGAGTATACAAAAGGAGAAATCAAAGGTCAAAATATGGAATCTCAGTTGAAGGAAGTAATGATAAAGAACAAGAGGAAGCTGATACATGCGCATTTGTAGCTTTCCATTGCTTAACCAAGTAATTTTAACGACGACCGAGGTCGCTGGGTGTAGTTTAGATTTCGAACAAGAGAATGTTTGATGATGGTACAGTCGTAGATAAGAGTGAAGCTAAAGTGCTAAAAGAAGATATTTCATCTCCAACTCGATGTCAAGAGTCTGAAATTGGTGGAGTGTGGTGATGACACAAACACAAGTTTAGTCAAGTGTTAGAGTTTTTATATGGTGTCATATTTGTTATCATATGGAGTGTTTTCTGTGCTGGTTAGTTGATGATTTGTGGTTTAATGAAAATTTTGGTGATTTTTTTGCTGGGGAGTACTCTTTTCTCCATTTAGTTTTAGGGAGACTTAATAAAGCTCATAGCCTAAGCTTAAAGTTGTATAATTTAATCCTTAAAAAAATACTTTACCTAGAAAAAAAATTAATAAATCATGAAACCCTTCTTTCATTTGCATTAATATATAAACAAAATTAACTTTGTGATATCCTAATAAAATATAAGTCTTAAGTGGCCTCTACATTTATAGGGTTTATACATAATCAATAAATTAATTAAGAAAATTATAAATATATATTATTTTGAAAACATTTAGGTAAAAAGGTAGAAAGATCTCTATACTTTTTGAAAAAAAAATAATATGATCATCGTATTATTTTTTTCTCTCAATGCGGTCTTCTAACTCAAAAAAACAAACTCAATGTGGTCATTCAACCAACGCTTTTTGTCGTTGACCATTACAGTATTGGCGTACAAGATCATGGTATTGACGTGACAGTCCACGGTGCTGATGTGGCAGCCCATCTGTCATGTTAAAGTTACTAATTTAGCCCATCTTCCATGTCACCTATCACATTAATCTTCCACCTTGGATTGTTATGTCAGCATCGTAAACTGTCACGGTAGCATTGTAACTACCACGTTAGCACCGTAATTGTCAATGACGAAAATACGTTGGTCATAGGGCCACATTGGATTTATTTTCTGAGTTAGAGGGTCACATTGATAAAAAATAATAATATGAGGAGCACATTAATTTTTTTTCAAAAGTATAGGGGCCTCTTATACCTTTTCGTCAAAAATTTATGAAATTCTCTATATTTAGATCTTATGCAGAATTTTAAAATAATTATTTATATTATTAAATATATAAATACATATTATTTAAATTATTAAATCCATAACAAATATTTAACGCAAAAAGGTGTTAGATGTCCCTAAACTCTTTAAAAAAAATAATATGGCTCTCGCATTATTTTCCTGTCAATATGTCTAACTCAGAAAACAAATTCAATGTGATTTTTTGTCTAATATTTTCCGTCATTGATTGTTACGATGTTGACGTGGCAATTCATGGCACTGATGTGGTAGTTTACGGTATTGATTTGGAGATTTACAGTGTCGATATGGTAGTCCACGATAGCTGATGATGCAACAGATGACATGGCATATAGGATAAATTAGGTTTTTAGTTTCGTTCGAGGGTAAAATTGATTTTTTAAAGTTCAAAGATTTATTTATTTTTTTTTTAAAAAGTAAAAGTTATTTTAAATTTAAATATAAAATTATTCAAATATTTTTAAAAAATTAAAGTAAAAATATTAAAAATAAAAATTAAATTACTAAAAAAATTGAGTATACATATTAAAGGTCCATTTGGTAAAGCTTTCTAAAATAAATTTAGCTAGAAAGCCCATTTTGAACGTAAAATTAATACCAAACGGGGTAAAAATAATTGCAATAGGAACGGTGGTTTCAAAATAATTACAAAATATAAGATTTCTAGCTTTTTCATTTTCAACTTTTCGTTTGGAATCAAATTATAATTTTACCCTTACTAATGCATAAGCTCCACTTAATTATGTATTTACATTTTATTTTAATAATTTAATATTAATTTCATTAAAAAATAATTTATTACTTTTAATAATTTATTTTAATTATTTAAAAATAAATAAAATTTATAATTTATATATCAAAATATTAATAGTGGGTTATATAAAATATGTTTTTATTATAATTATATTTTTTTTATTTTATTTTTATTTTTTTATATTTTGTTATATTTTAAATTGATATAATTCATATATAATAATATTTTTTTAATTTATTATAATTTAAATTGATATGATTCATATGTAGGTGTAAATATAATTTAAATGCTATATTTTAATTTACAATGTAATGTCTATAATGGACATTTTATCTTTTCAAACTCACTTTTTGATAACAATCTTAAATAATTAAATTTTAAAATACTTCTTTGTAAAACACTTTTAAAAGTTCGAGACTTTTAATTTTTTTGAATATATATCATATGTTATAAAATGATAACTTATAAATTATTAAAAATTTTTAAAAAGATATATATACATAATATATACATGTAATATATAGACATATCATCAACACTTATACAAAGTATTTTTTACTAAATTAATCGAGACTTACAAAATTTTAAATAAACAAGAATTACAAATTTGGAATTAGTCAAAACTTACTATGCTTTTTAATTATATTTTATGTCGAAACTTATCATATAATTATCTTTTAAATTAGTTGAGAATTACAAAAAGATAGTTAAAAAAATATAATAAGTTTCGATTAATCCAAAAATTTTAAGTCTCGACTAATTTAAATTTTATAATTCTCGATTAGTCCAGTAAGAATACTTTATATAAGTGTTGATGATATGCAAATATGTTATATGTAAATGTTATGTATAATATATCTTTCTAAAAGTAATTATTTATAAACCTATTATATATATATATATATATATAATTTTCTAAAAAAATTATAATAGTTTTAGTATTTTTTAATATTTATATTCAATTTTTTAGTAATTTAATTTTTATTTTTTATTTTTTATATTTACTTTTTTTGAATATTTGAATAAATTTATATTTGTAATTAGAAATAAATATTATTTTTATAAAATTAAATAAACCCTTGAACTTTTAAAAAAATCAATTTGGCCCTTGAACAAACCCAAAAACCCAATTTAATACATATGACATGTCATTAACCACTCTGGACTGCCACGTTATCACTATAGACCACCAAATTAATTTTGTTTTTTTATGTTAAAAAAACATATTGAAAGAAAAAAAATTATTAGAGTCATGTTATTTTTTTTGGCAACTTTTAAAGAACAAAATATCTAAAATTGTAGAATTAAGAACTTACTCGGTGCTTCATGCGGAGCTTTGGGGGACAAGCATCTTCTTCATGTCTATTCTTACTTTTCAGCTCAGTTAGTAGGGCACAAGGTTTTTAACCTTGAGGTTGTGGGATCGAGTCTCACGGAAGGTATTTCATAATTCGGAGGTCTTCTACGGAAGCTGTTCTTAATCTGATATTGGGGGCAGCTTACTATCTTACCTCCCTCTTATCTCATTACATATAGGAACGAGGTACAGTCATTTTTTTAATCAGATCCGCCTATGCTTTTAATTATTAATAATGGACAAAGTAAATACCAAAAATAGCATCTCCACAAATTATGATGTGACTGAAATTTTCCTTTTTTTTAATAAATCATGAAAACCTTCCTTCCTTTCTTTGAATAAATCTAAAACAATAGGGGTCCGCCCATACTTTAATTATTAAAATTGGACAAAGTAAATGCGACAAAATTAACATAATTGATAAAAGAACAAATTATTCTCTCTAAAATTTTAAATTCAAACAAATATGACTATAAAATATATACACATAGTCATAAATTAATTTTTTTAACAAATATTATCTTATACTCATTTTATATTATTCAAAAAAAAAATTCCAACGAAAAGGAGACCACAGGTAGCAAAAGGAGGCTTCCGTAGGCAATTATTTGGTATACATATATCAGTTACTATTATTTTGAAGTTTCGTCGGCATACAATTATAATTATTTTAGTTGATTTTTTAAATTTTACTATTTAAACATTTTTATTAATAAAAATGCATTTTAAAAATCTGCAATAAAATAAACTTTAAAATATATATTATAAAATTTCATTATTTAAAATAATTAGATTTAAGGATACTTTTGTCAGACTCAATTTATCATTCTTGCCCCTATAATATTTTGTTATCAATTTAATCCTTGAAATTGTTTATTAACTGCATCATTCTAAATATTATAACCTAAACCTATTTAACCCTTAAATCCTAAACTCTAACTTAAACTCTCGACAATAATAGATATTTTATACATTGATAAAATTAAAAAACTTCGAAAATCACATTAATTTAAAAATGTTATAAGAAGGAAAATGATAAATTAGATTAAAAAAAAACCTTTAAGTCAAATAATTATTATCAAATTTAAAAATACTTGACCTTTCAAAGAATTAATGGAAAATAATGTTAATGAGACGTAGAGACCACATAGACACTCTTTCCTTTTTTGTATAAATCTTATCTTCTTTCAATAAAACTTTCCACCATCAGTATTGATTACCGACTTTTCAAAACAGAGATATGGAAAGTGGAGCTGAAGTAGACATTTGGAATTATGTCTTTGGATATACAAAAATGGCCGTTGTTAAATGTGCTATTGAGCTTGGGGTTGCCGATGTTATTGAAAACCATGGAAGCCCCATGACACTGTCCGATTTAGCAGCCGTCCTCCGCTGCGAACCGTCGCGTCTCCACCGCATTATGAGGTTCCTTGTCCATTACCAAGTATTCAAACAAGAACCCACCGGCCAGCACTCCATGGGCTTCTCATTGACGCCACTGTCTCGCCTTCTGGTGAAACATGGAGAAAACACCATGGCGCCTTTTATACTGTTAGAGTCTAGTCCTATCATGTTAGGGCCATGGCACAGTCTCAGTGCTCGAGTCCTCGAGAGTGGGAATATTTCACCATTTGAAGCAGCAAACGGGATGGATCTATGGAGCTACACCGAGGCAAACCCTGGTCATAGCAAACTCTTGAACGATGCGATGGCTTGCGCTGCTAGACTGGCGACCCCGGCGATAATTGAAGGATGTCCAGAAGTGTTCGATGGTGTTGAAAGCTTGGTGGACGTTGGTGGAGGTAATGGGACTGCTTTGAGCCTTTTAGTTAAGCAATTCCCACGGATTCGAGGCATCAACTTCGATCTCCCTCATGTTGTTGCCGCTGCACCGAAATTCGAAGGTATCGAAAACGTAGGAGGCGACATGTTCGTGTCTATTCCACATGCCAACGCTGTGTTTTTAATGGTTAGACGCTTTTTACCCTTCATTTCATCAACGTATAACATGATTAATCTACATATGTTTTTCTGAATTGCAGTGGACTTTGCACGATTGGGACGATAAAGAATGCATTAGGATCCTAAAGAAATGTCGAGAAGCGATACCAGAAGACAAAGGAAAGGTCATAATTGCCGATGCAGTTCTCGAAGAAGATAATAAAGGCAACGAGTTAGAATTCGTAAGGTTGATGTTAGATATGGCGATGATGGCTTTTACTAATAAAGGGAGAGAGAGGACTCGAAAGGAATGGGACTATGTTCTTCGGGAGTCCGGATTTACTCGATTCAATGTTAAATCCATCCAAGCAGTTAAGTCTGTAATTGAAGCTTATCCTTAGAAAAATCTATTGCTCAATGCAATGCTTTATCAACCGCTAGAATAAAAGCTTGTTGTGTACGAAAGATTTCAATCCCAGCAGTTGTTTTTGCAGTGAAATATTGCATGTTTTAGTTTGTTATTACTTATCTATTGATATCAATACATTAATTTGTGATCTTTCAAAAAGATATCTTTACTCTTATAATAAAAATTTTATAAAAGTAATACAAGTTAACATATATTTTGAGATAACTACATGTTTATATAAAGGGTAAAGTATATAAATAGTACCTGAACTTTTAAGGCACTTGCATTTTAGTCATCTAACTTTTGAAACTTACAATAAAAACATCAAACTTTTAATTCGATTTCAATAAAGTCCTTTCCATTACCTCCGGTTAGTTTTTGCTGACGTTGCACTTAACTCCCGTTAACTCCTCATCCTCTCAAACAATTAATCAAGTTGTTGGTAATAGGGTTTGCCGCTATCAACCAGGAGCTGAAGATATTGATGGTCGAAAACACTCCTGACGATCCACGACAAAGGAAGCCAGACATATCCAAACCAAAGAGCTGCTCGGACTTCCATTTATGGAAGAAGATTTCCGGAGGAGGCTTGGGGTTCGGAGCAAGAACTGATTCAAGTTTATTGTACAGTCATTTTGTATCATTGGTTTCTGAACGACATTCTTTGGTTGATGGAAACACAAACTTTTTGAGTCTCTTTTATTAAACAGAAACATAATAAAGCAAGCAGCTGGAACAAATGCAAAATCCAATTAAGTTTCTAATGCAAAGAAATGAAAGGGGTGGAAGATTTTGAATGCTACTTCCGTGGAATAAATAATCTGTGTCTGCTATCTCCTGAGTCCTGACTTCTCTCATCATCTCAAAATGCACTGCAGCTAGAGTGTATATATCACCTCGTGTCTGTGGACAAACAGTTTCCAGTATTCGACGTGAAGTTTCAAGCACATCGAATTTCAAGGGGTTAATCAGATTGTAACTAATGGCATGGATTCCGAAGCTATGTGTTTGAAGAATGAATTATGAGGAAAACGAAAAGTTAAGGAAATGCATTTGTTGTTTATGAATCACAAATATCAAGCAAATGGGTATCTTCCAAATACTTTGACGTATTCAACTTCTGCTGCTCCAATTCAAGATCTTGAGGGTTTTTTGGAAGGTCAAGAATTTAGGCTTACAGAAATCTAGGATTCGACCTAAGAAAGTGATGTTCTATTGAATATATTTGAATATTTTTTTTATTTAATTTTTTTGAATATTTGAATAAATTTATATTTAATTATAAATAAATATTATTTTTATAAAATTAAATAAACCCGTGAACTTTTAACAAAATCAATTTAGCCCTTGAACAAAATCAAAAAACCAATTTAATGCATATGTCATGTCATCAACCATTGTGGACTGCCACGTCAGCACTATAGACCACCACATTAATTTTGTTTTTTAAGTTAAAAAACCATATGAAAGAAAAAAATATTAGAGTCGTGTTATTGTTTTTTGGCAAATCTTAAAAAACAAAATATCTAAAATTGTAGAATTAAGAACTTACTTGGTGCTTCATGCGGAGCTTTGGGGTCTGCTGGGCGGGCTGCATGTGGCTTTGAAACAGTGAGCTAACCGCCTCATGGTGGAAATGGGTAACACGAAAGCCATTAGACTGGTCATTCCCATAACAGAGCTGTCTCAGATATTTTCGATACTCTGAGTAAAAATTTAATAAAATATCGAGAGCTTTTTTATCTAACACGAGAGCTGTTGCGAAACAGTTGGACGATCAATTGATCAAGACTATAACAATTTTTTTTTTTAATTATTCTTAGAATTTTATCTAACTCGACAAGGAGTCCTTGTTCATAAAAAAATCTAAAACAATAGGGGTCCGCCCATACTTTAATTATTAAAATTGGACAAAGTAAATGCGACAAAATTAACTGTTACTTACGAGTTCATTGTTCATAAAAGAATCATTTTATTATTCTTGCTTTAAAAGTACTGTATTTGTCGTAACCGTCCTTCGAGTGTCTCGGAATCGGGTTCCGACTTCAATTTATGTGTGATGGAGCCGCCACCGATCATTTTAAATTAGGTTGATCGGATACCCTAACTTATCATTTATATGATGTACGCTTTACCATAAATTAATCGGATTCGAGAGTCGATTACAGTCAATGAATGATTAGCACCCTTGTACTGTCCTTTTGGTACCATTTACCTTTGACCAATTTAAAATTGCCCAAAAAAAGTCAAAAATGTTAAACAATAAAATAAAATAATAAAAAAATTAAATTACAAGAAAACAAAAATTAAAGAAGGATTAAATTGGAAATAATTTGAAATTAGGGGTCATATTGATGCTAAATGAAAGCTGCGAGGAAAAATAAAAAGTTAGGGGTCAATTTGTAAAATATAAGAAATATAATCATGGATTAAATTGAATTAATTTAAAATTCAAGGAAAAATTACAACAAGTGACCAGAATAAATTGCACATCAAAAATGCGGGGACTACAAAAATAATTAAACTATTTCATAATTGCACAATGACCTCCTTATAAATAACCCTTAAAACCCAAAAAAATAATTATATAATATATTTTCAAAAATTATATATTTTCAAAAACCATATATTATATATATATTTTTTGAAATTATTTTTTATATATTATATACTATATAAATACTGTAATAAAAAATCTTTGATGTCCCGGAAAAAAATGAGTTTCAGTAGTTTTCATCAAGTCCTTCATATCTATTCTTATTTTAGGAGGTATTAATCAGTTCCACAAGCATCTTCTTCATGTCTATTTTTATTTTAGGTAAATACCAAAAATAATATCTCTACAAATTATGATGTGACTGCTTTTTTTTAAAAGAAAAAATCATTACTTCTTCTATATATAGAAAGGAAAATTGTTTATCGACTCCATAAGAGTTGTAGAAGTTGATATCCATATATCAATCTTTAGGTTCATTCCATTAATAAGCCATGAAAACCTTCCTTCCCTTCTTTACATTTCTGTCCCTTCTCCTGGTAAGTTGACTTTGCAAACTTGATTAAACAAATGACAGTTTGGTATTAATAATATAATTTCTTTAGTATTTATACATATATATATATTGTTAATTTGTATGGTTAATCATACATGTTTTATATGAACGCAGTTTGCAGACACCATTGTAACAGATAGGAAAGACAGTGGAGAGTATTGGAGAGCTATTTTGAACCGAGACCGAGCACCACTTCTTATGGCCAGAAATCATTCACTAGTGATTTTAAACCGAGATCGAGTACCACATCTTATGGCGGCGATGATGTTGATCTTAAAGGAGTGAAGAAATCAATTACTAGTAAATTTGAACCGAGACCGAGCATCACGTTTTATGGTCAAAATCATTCACTATTGATTTTGAGCCGAGACCAAGCACCACTTCTTATGGTGGCAATGATGTTGATCTTAAAAGGAGTGAAGAAAACATTAACTAGTGAATTTGAACTGAGACCGAGCATCACATCTTATGGTAAGAAATCATTCACTAGTGATTTCAAACCGAGACCAAGCACCACTTCTTATGGAGGCGATGATGTTGATCTTAAAGGAGTGAAGAAAACTTTTCCTAGCAATTTTGAACCGAGACTGAGCATTTCTTATGGCCAAAAATCATTCACCGGTGATTTTGAACCCATACCGAGCATCACTTCTTATGGTAAGAAATCATTCACTAGTGATTTTGAACCGATACCGAGTATCACATCTTATGGTGGCAATGATGTTGTAAGAATACTCTCATGTGCTTTATAGAAAGCACATGAATGAGATGGTAATATAATTACAATATGATGCTTATGTGTGCTTAGAATGTCTATGCTATTGTAAAAGGTGTGTTTTCCTATGAAATGTTCTATGAATCCTATTATTAGCAGAAATTAAAATGGATTCTCAAATAATTTGGAAAAAAAATATCAAATTTGCTTTATGTAAATGTAAACATCGAATCGAACATAAAATATTTTATAACACTGACGCACTGAATGTTACAATGCAATATATACTGCATCGTAACATTTATTGTGCAAGTCTTGGGACTCAGGTTAACCGAGGTCTCGGAGCTCAAGTATCATCTAGTACAACCAAAGTATCATGACAAAGACACTTATTACAAATTCAATGATCTGGGACCAGAATAAAATTGTCTGCCGGGAAGAAATGGCAAACACCGGGCGTTCCGGGCTCGATCCCCAGCACACGGAACGACGCATGGTCGTGTTTCCATTGCGAAGTATCCATATGACAAACGGTCACTGCCTTCACCCGATCTCCGTTATCACCACCCAATAATACCTTGAACACTGTTTTCAGTCCCTTGGGTATGGCAATACAGTACAGCATAAGGGTAGGGCATCGTGTGACAAGCCATCATCCTCGAAGCCAGTATCTCATCCGGTTCTTTTAGTATCTCATCCGGTTCTTTTGGCAATACCTTCTTTTTTAGCATATCCTTTGACCACCAGTCTTGCACGATACTTCTCAACTTTTTGTCACCATTTCGCTTGATTTTAAAGAGCCCTTTTTTACCAATTGCCTTCCTTCCTTGTGGTAGTGACACAAGATCCCATGTATTATTTTTATGAAGGGCTTCAATTTCTTCTTGCATCGCCATCATCCACAGTGAAGTATCTTGTTATTGCCTCCTGGTATGTTGATGACTCACCGTCCTCTGTTAAAAGGTAGTATACAATATTACCTTCTATAACATAATCTGAGTGTCAATTGGGACGTCTTCTCACACGATCTGATTGACAAATTGTTGGAGCTTCAGAACTCTCTGGTTCTTGTTCATCATGTGTTGGTTCTGCTTCAGAAGAATCTCCTTGTTCAAGCTCCTTTTCTACATGTAACTGTGTAGTCTTTGACTTTTCAACGCTACCATCTTCTTCTTTTCTTTGTAGCTTATCTCCTACAAAGATAACATCCCTGCTAATGATCACTTTGCGGGCAATGTGATCCCATAAGTGATACCCCTTTACACCATCAGCATACCCCAAGAATTTGCATTTCCTGGATTTTGGATCTAGCTTTGAAATTTCTTGGGAGTTGTACATCACGTACATAATACTTCCAAATTCATGAAGGTTTGAATAATCAGTTGGTTTACCAGTCCACATCTCCATTGGTGTCTTCAGCTCTATTGCAGTTGATGGAGCTCGATTCACCAAATAACAGGCGGTATTGACTGCTTCTGCCCAGAATGATTTTCTAGGACTGCATCCCTCAACATTTCTCTTGTTCTTTCTAACAAGGTTATGTTCATCCGCTCTGCCACTCTATTTTTTTGAGGAGTGCTCGCCACTGTGAACTGTCTTTTGATGCCTTATTTCCTGTAAAAGTTATCAAATTCTTCCCTTGTGTATTATCCTCCATTATATGTTCTGAAACACTTGATCTTATTTCCAGAATCAAGTTCCACCCGCTCTTTGAAGTTTTTGAAAGTTAAAAACACATCTGCCTTCTTCTTAATAGGATACATCCAACATCTCCTGGAGTAGTCATCAATAAATGAGACAAAGTATTTTGCTCCACCTAGGATTGTAATTGGTGCTTGCCATACGTTAGAATGAACCAATTCTAGAACACTTTTGCCTTTAGAATTTGACGTGTTGAATTTCAATTGGTGCTGCTTACTTGTTATGCAATGCTCACACAAAGTAAGTGATACCTTTCTTAAGCCTGGAAGTAGCTTTTGTTCCACAAGGACTTTCATTCCTTGTTCTGACATGTGTCCAACTTTCTGATGCCATAACATTGCAGAATCTAAATTAAATGAGGTAACATAGGCTTCTACTTGTAGCAAAGTCTCTCCCTTTAGCATGTACAAGTTTGCAACTATCTTCTCGCCTTTTAGCACCACAAGCGCTCCACGAAACACCTTCATGATTCATTTCTGTGTTTCAATCTTGCTTGCATTATTATCCAACAATCCGTGGGATAATAAATTTTTCTTTAGGCCTTTCACGTGCCGCACATCTCGAACAACTTTACTTGTTCCATCATACATCTTCAATTTTATGGTCCCTACGCCAACGATCTCTAAGGCATGATCATTGCATCTATACGCAGATCCTCCTGAGACAAGTTTATAATGATGAAACCTTCTCTTCTTTAGGTCATGTGATATGTTTCTCCCGAATCAATGAGCCATATATCTGCATATCTCTTTCCACCTTCCATGGTTGTTGATGTTTTTTAGCATATAACATCTCCATCATTTGAAGTGTTTGCGGTATTGCCTTGTGGATTAGAGTTTTTATTTAGACTCCAACAATCCTTCTTCAAGTGACCCTTCTTTCCACGGTTGTAACACTTTAAATTCTTCTTGCTCCTCGACTTCGATCTACCATGTTTGTGACTGCTGCTTTCGTCACGTTCTGTTGATCTCCCTCTTATCGTTGTTAACACTTCTGCTTGTTGCAGATTTACTTGTATGTCTTCCTTATTCTTGAGCCAATTTTCTTCTTGTAGAACAGCAGCTGCAATGTCATCAAAGACTAGACTGGTGATATTACTGTTTGTCAAGTTGATGATGAGTTGATCATACGAATCAGGTAGACTTTGAAGTAGAAGTTCAGCATATTCTTGTTCTCCTATTGTACATCTTAGGGATATAAGCTGAGAAAATAAAGTGTTCAGCGTGTTTAAGTGTTGCGTCACTGAAATAGATTCTGGCATCTAGAGAGTGTACAATTTTCTCTTAAGGAAAATTTTATTGTGCAACGATGTGGCCTCGTACAATTTGGTGAAATGATCTCATATCTCCTCAATTGTCTTCTTCTCCTCAATGCTTGACAATACTTCATCTGCTAATGTTAGATGAAAGTTTGCCATAGCATTCTCGTCCATTTCGATCCATTTGTTGTCATCTGTGAAATCTACCGACCTTTCACTTATAGCTGCTAGACAACCGTCTTTCCTCAGGATATCCTTCATCTTCAATTTCCACAATGAGAATTTCTCCCATTGAATTTTTTAATATCAAATTTCGTTGCCATAATTTCTATTACGGATAGCTCCAACTATTTCACTATCGTGAATAGTTCTCTGGAACCTTCAAAGAATGGGTAATACCTTCTTACTTTCTTATGTTGGAGGATCCACCTTTTGGTGGCAACCACAAAGACAATAGGCAGATATTACACACTCAAATCTGGCTCTGATACCAATTGTTGCGGAAGACGGCTATCGGATAGAGTAAAATCGCAACTGATAATTTGAGAAAATAAAATGAAGATAAAATAGACACAAAATTTACGTGAAAACCCCCTAAATAATATAGGATAAAAACCACGGGCAACGGTAGAAGAATTTTACTATGAGAAAATATGAATTACAACTTCTCTCAATCTACCATGGAGAAAACAATGATAATTCTCTCTTGATAAAAAATGAGAAAACAACTCTCAAGAAACTCTCTAAATTCTCTAGTATTGGAAGAAAGCTAGAATGCTTTGGGATAGTTTTGAAGCTAAATGAGCTAGGGTATTTATAGTTGAAGTTTAAGGACTAATTTGTAAATACCCTAAATTACAATGACTAAAATGATTTTACCATTTTCCAAAAATTCAACAAATGCTAGCTAATTTTTGGTGCCATTAATTGTGGCCATGTGCACCGTTCTTGACTTTCAACAGAAAAAGTATTTATTAATGGTTGATTATGGTGTAACAAAACCAACTGAAGGTGTTATGTTGTTGGAGATTCAAAGAATTGAGTCGGAAAGAATGAAAAATAAAATATTTGATGATAAAAATAACATTTTTTCGAGGCATTAATCGTTTCATTTTAAAAATTTATTCTTAACGAGAAGAAACTTCCAAGATATTTAAAATTTCATGAAGGAATGTCACAATCATTGTCAAAATAATACATGTTCATAGAGAGAGATAAAAGGTGTGGATAGAAACCTCTATTGAAGATAAAGGTTGCATTATTGAAGATGAAAAGGTTGGCTTAATTGCTAAAGTTAAAATAACAAATCAAATGTTTCCTTTGTAAGATTGTTTCGTTGTGGTCTTGGATTTGGGAGTTTGCTGGTTGTGTTTTGGCTTTGGCAGGTAGAGATATTATGAGCGTTGTAATTAGTAGTTTTTATGCATTTCGTGTCTGTTATGTTTCGTTGTTGTTATTTCCATGTTGTCGAGTACTCTTTTCTCCAATTAGGTGTATGGAATTTTCAACGAGGCTCACAACTTTGATTTCTTTTAATAAAAAAAGAATTGCTGAGAAAAAAATACATAGTCCACACTCGACTTCAAAAATAGAAAGGAAACATTTAAGGGTCTCAAACTATTACTCCTAATTTTCTACAAATTTATATTCAACTTGAATCCTCAAACGTTATCATCATTTATTATAATACTCCTTAACTAACGAAAATGCTAAGAATTCGTTTTTCTCAAGAGCTACATCCATGATATTAGATTGGATAATTTTTCTTCTAGGTAAACCCTAGCCCCCTCTCTTTTTTCTCAACCTAATTTTCTTTCAATTTTTGTGATGTATTCTTCTTTCTCTTTGATCTTTGTTTAGTTGGCAGCGACACCAATTTTAATGGTTGTTGCTGACCGTCGAGGAATATTAATTCTCTTATTTTTATATTATGTCTTTATTTTTTTCTTTAATCTTTTTAATTTTGAATAAGCATCTCTATCCTTGTGACATGATTTTTTTCTGCTCTTGTGGCACGCGATTCCTCTGCTCTTGTGGCACAATCCTCATATATTTTTGTACGTTTTTTCGCATACCTTAGTGGTCATTTTAGTTCTCGCACAAAAACCATCACGATATTTATTTCTGATTGGTTAGTTGGAGGTCACGTACAGTTAGATCCCTCTTTTGGTAAAAGGTTGTTTGCCGATGTAATCAGAATTCTTTAACGAAATAGCCAACCAGATTATTTGGTTTGCTCTCCACTCCTTTATCATTTCTTCAAGCATCTCTTTCGATAGAGACAAGGAGTTTGTACAAAGGTTATTAGGTTTTGATATTGTTGTCATCCTCAATGGAATGTTTTAATTTTTTTCGTATTCTTAGGTTTATTATTTACTTTTGTTTGAGTATTTTGGTGATTATTGTCTCCAAATTTATCTTTTTATTCTAATGCGTTGTACTTTTGATTTCTTCGTTGGTCTAGTGGGATGAGACACTAGATTCCTTTAAGCAAGGTTAGGGGTTCGAAACCTGACAATTACGAAGGGAGCAAACTGCGTTGGGAGGGTCGCCCTTGCTTCTACAATACTCGATCCGGAATAGTTAATCAATAGATTGAATATCGAGGTAATAACAAAAAAATTTAATTATTCTTATAATTTTATCTAACTCGACAAGGACTCCTTGTTCATAAAAAAATCTATAACAATAGGGGTCCGCCCATACTTTAATTATTAAAATTGGACAAAGTAAATGCGACAAAATTAACTGTTACTTACGAATTCCTTGTTCATAAAAGAATCCTTTTATTATTCTTTCTTTAAGAGTATCTTCATCGAGTCCTTCATATCTATTCTTATTTTAGGAGGTCTAAATCAATTCCACAAGCATCTTCTTCATGTCTATTCTTACTTTAGGAGTCCCTTAATCAGATCTGCCTATGCCTTTAATTGTTAATAACGGACAAAGTAAATACTAAAAATAGCATCTCTACAAATTATGATGTGACTGAAATTTTTCTTTTTTTAATAAATCATGAAAACCTTCCTTCCTTTCTTTGAATAAATCTAAAACAATAGAGGTCCGCCCATACTTTAATTATTAAATTAGACAAAGTAAATGCGACAAAATTAACTGTTACTTACGAATTCCTTGTTCATAAAGAATCATTTTATTATTCTTGCTTTAAGAGTATTGTCTTTGTCGTAACCGTCATTCGAGTGGTTTCGGAATCGGGTTTCGACTTAAATTTATGTGTGATGGAGCTATCACTGATCATTTTAAATTAGGTTGATCGGACACCCTAACTTACCATTAATCTGATCTACGTTTTACCAGAAATTAATTAGATTCGGGAGTTGATTACAGTTAAGGAATGATTAGCACCCTTGTACTGCCCTTTCGGTACCAATTTGACTTCTCGGTTGTCTTAATTGCGAAAATTACAATTGAAATTAAAACTTAAAAATTCGATTCAAATTACTTACCTTTGACCAATTTAAAATTGCCCTAAAAATCAAATTAATGTTAAACAATAAAATAAAATAATAATAAAATAAATTACACGAAAACAAAAATTAAAGAAGGATTAAATTAGAAAGAATTTGAAATTAGGGGTCATATTGATGCTAAATGAAAGCTACAAGGAAAATTAAAAAATTTAGGGTGTCAATTTGAAAAATATAAGAAATATAATCATGGATTAAATTGAATTAATTCAAAATTCAAGTGAAAATTACAACAAGTGACCAAAATGAATTACACATCAAAAATGCAGGGACTGTAGAAATAATTAAACTATTTCATAATTGCACAATGACCCTCCTTATAAATAACCATTAAAATCAAAAAAAACTATATAATATATTTTCAGAAATTATATATTTTAAAAAATAATATATTATATACATTTTTATAAACTATTTTTTATATATATTATATACTATGTAAATACTGTAATAAAAAACTCTTGATGTCCTGTATAAAAATGAGTGTCGACCGTCTTCATTAACTCCCTATTCATGTCTATTCTTATTTTAGGTGGTTTTAATCAGTTCCACAAGCATCTTCTTCATGTGTATTCTTACTTTAGGAGTCTCTTAAGCAGATCTGCCTATGCCTTTAATTATTAATAATGGACAAAATGAATACCAAAAATAATATCTCTACAAATTATGATGTGACTGAAATTTTTTTTTAAATAAATTATTACTTCTTCTATATATATAGAAAGGAAAATTGTTTATCGACTCCATAAGAGTTGTAGAAGTTGATATCCATATATCAATCTTTAGGTTCATTCCATTAATAAGCCATGAAAACCTTCCTTCCCTTCTTTACATTTCTGTCCCTTCTCCTGGTAAGTTGACTTTGCAAACTTGATTAAACAAATGACAGTTTGGTATTAATAATATAATTTCTTTAGTATTTATACATATATATATATTGTTAATTTGTATGGTTAATCATACATGTTTTATATGAACGCAGTTTGCAGACACCATTGTAACAGATAGGAAAGACGGTGGAGAGTATTGGAGAGCTATTTTGAACCGAGACCGAGCACCACTTCTTATGGCCAGAAATCATTCACTAGTGATTTTAAACCGAGATCGAGTACCACATCTTATTTACCACTATTGTGGCGTTTTGTCTAAAAATGCCACTATTGAGTAATACTATTGCGGCGTTTGTCTAAAAACGCAACTATTGATTATCACTATTACGGCATTTGAGGGAAAAAACGCCACTATATGTGTAATCTATTGCGGCGTTTGTGGTATAAACGCCACTAATTTACCACTCTATTACGGCGTTTTAGCCAAAACGCCGCAAATATTATACTCTATTGCTGCGTTTTTACAATAAACGCTGCCATTAATTAACTATTCTGTGGCGTTTGTCTATAAACGACGCTAAACTATTTTTCATTGCATCGTTTGTTGGAAAAACGCCGTTATAAACCACCCTATTGTGGTGTTTTTACAAAAAAACGCCGCTATATGTTAACTCTATTGCAGTATTTTTACAACAAACGCCGCTAAAATATCAATTTGTGGCGCTACGATTGTAAACGATACTATATGTTTAACTTTTGTGACGTTTTCTCTTCAAACGCCTCTAAAAACGCCGCTACATAACAGTTTTGCTGTAGTGTATATAATCAGGGGACCATTTGTATTCTTTACCCTATTAATTTATACAAAGATCGTATATAATTTTTTTTGATTATACAAAGCCAACTACAAGATCGTATATAAAATTTATACACTATCGATACATCAATTATAAATCATTCGAAAATATCAATAATGAAAGCCGAAATACATATCCTGATTGAGCCCGGGACCTTATCTTTCCACAGACCATCTCCCTCACAGACAGTGGGATGATTATACCTTCTGTCATTGAAGAGTAGGGTGTGAGTGATGATGGTTTATAAATTATATATATTTTCTTTTGGACGAAGTATATAAACCATGTCTCGATTATATGGTATTATTTTATTCTTTTAATTAGTAAAAGTTATAAAATGATCTTTTGATTATAAGACATTATTTTGTTGAGTTTTTCAACTATTACAATTTATAAAATGGTCACCCCATTATTCATATGTGATATGTTTCAAACTCGTCATTTTCATAAAAATTAGTGGACGTTTGAGCTGTACATTAACTTATTAATTGAGATTTGATAAAATCTGATCTCAGAATCGTTTGAGTTGTATTTTGTGTATCAACTCTCGATTTGCATTATGTCATTGAGTCCGTGCTTGAAACATTATATCACCGAGTCAATGCTTGCAAACAACGACAATGCCAGTAGTCATAATTAAAATATGATCTTATTATATCTCAGCCAATAGGTTGATGTCTAGCTCAGATGTCCCTCAATTTTTTTAACAAAAATAATGAGTTTATAACTTTTAATAGTCGATGAACTCAACAAAACATTGTTCTATAATCGATGAACATTTGTCTACTTTACCTTTTTTTTTTAAATATTGGTGAATATGATATTCTTACTCGCCAATGATATCGTCAGTTAATATGTGTTACGTGATAATTATGTATCTCCAACATGTACAATAAGAATATAATGTTTTTAGAGAAAATTAGGAAAGTTTTAAATTTTAGAAGATATTAAAGAAAAGTATTAATTTCGAAGATTAAACGATATTATTTTTAAAACACTGATTACTGTGCGATACAATTAAACTTTTATTTTATTTCTATTAATTAATTTCGAATCAGTCCTAATCTTTGATAGAGAAATAGTTTGATGTTTGATGTTATGCTTGAACTGATGTATTGTTGAAACGTTTTTGAATGTGTGAAAACGCCAAAATGCATATCTTGATTGAGCCTGGGCGTTATCTTTCCACCTATACATGGTCTCATATTTATATTTAAATTCAACAATAATTCTAGATGGGCATAAAAAAAGTAATACAAAACAAAGAATAATTGAGGCCAAGGGTTTCGAGGAAAACGGATATTTTCAAGATATTTTTCGAGGAAACAAATATTATATTCGGGTTTATAGGTCAAAAAGAGTGAATTAGAAATTTTGGATCTAATGGTCGTAGACAATAACGATAGGCAGGTTACTGTGGTGAGCAGCGATCGATGTCAACTTTGATTAGATTCTTAGCTTAAATTGATATTTTATCTATATTTTAAGAGTTAAATTGTTAATTTATCTTAAATTTAAGGGTTAAATTAGTATTTTATCTAGTGTGGGTCAAATTAAAAATTAACCCCTTTTTATTAACAAGTCACACTTTCAAACTAACCACGTTTAACATCTCAGGGACCAAATTGTTATATATCGATAACGTAAGTGACCAAAAAGTTATAAACTGATAATGTAAGTGACAAAAATATTACTTTTCTAAATTCAATAAGCAAAAGTGAAAACCTATGAAATTAAAGTGACCATTTCTATAGTTTATTCAAAAATAATTCCTATACAAATCATGATGTGAGTAAAATATTTAAAAATTCATAATTTTTTCTATATATAGAAAGGAAAATTGTTTATCGGCTCCATAAGAGTTGTAGAAGTTGATATCCATATATCAATCTTTAGGTTCATTCCATTAATAAATCATGAAAACCTTCCTTCCTTTCTTTGCATTTCTGTCACTTCTCCTGGTAAGCTGACTTTGCAAACTTGATTAAACAAATGACAGTTTGGTATTAATAATATAATTTTTTACTATTTATACATTTATATATTGTTAATTTGTATGGTTAATTATACATGTTTTATATGGACGCAGTTTGCAGACACCATTGTAGCAGCTAGGAAAGATGGTGGAGAGTATTGGAGAGCTGTAATGAAAGACCAACCTATGCCTCATGCACTCCAAGGCCTTGTTCAGATCGAGGTCGCCTCCGCCGGTTCCGGTGAGCTGAACGAAGAGATGATTATTACTGAGGATTTTAAACGACCAGTGAGGCCTAAGGGAAATGAGAAGACAACATTTTGTGAAGATCTCGAGCCGAGGCCAAATGCTTCGGCTTACGGGGACGACGAGAATCTAAAAGTGAAGAAATCGTCATCTTTTGCCGAAGATTTCGAGCCGAGGCCAACCCATTCTGCTTACGGTGGTGTTTCTAATCTGAAACGAAAGAGATCATCATCATTTACCGAAGATTTCGAACCGAGACCAAATGCTTCAGCTTACGGAGACGATGATAATCTTAAAGGAGAAAGAAAATCATTCACTGATGATTTTGAACAGGTACCGGACGCCACCATTTATCATGGGTGAAAGTGAACAAGAACATGCTACGTTGTATTGTGTGTTAAAATAAACTCGGAATAATCATCCGAACGGGTGGTGTGCTTTTGTGTGAGAAGATCGCTGTTATATTCCTGTAATAAAGGGAAAAAATGCATGTTATTATTAAATAATAAAAATAAATTATTATTTGATACGCAGAAATACTATAAGCCTTGAACCTCGTTTTTGAGCTGCTCGGCTCCACTTTCATCGGCATGCTGTAAAAAGTTCAAGCAGAAATACCATTGACGCTGTGCTGCTTAAGCAAGCTATTACCATATGAAAAACATAAAGGGTAAACTAAATAAATAGTCACTAATGATGGAGTAAATTTTCGTTTTTCCTATTAAAATTTCGAAAGTGACAAATTGACGGGTGAACGAAACCTCAGGCATACCATAACGCCAAATCTCATCAATTTGTGACGGCCTAAACACACAACTGTTCAACGCAACCATTACAGAACACACAAAAAGGAAATACAAATACACATACCCTGTTCAAAAGACAACACAATTTCATGACTGAAAATAAAAGAAAAGCTGTTAATCATGCGATCTTTATGTCGATAACAAAATGCATGATGAAGCTAAAACAGGATGAGAGGAGTTGAACAAAAAATGGTTTAATATATAAATAAGTGTATAAAGTATATACAAATTTAACTTTTAGTGTCTAAAGAATTTTTCGCTAAAATATATATCTAAATTTTCTTCGTTACACTTTAAGTGCATACCGTATACATGTCACATCCATTTTTTTAAAAAAATATTTTTAAATATTATTTTATTTTAAAAAATATAAACGTAATACGAGTCACTTAACGATTTTTTAACGGTACGCATCTAAAAATATAACAGAAAAAAATACTTTAGACACTAAAATATTTTTCAAGACATTTTTTAGGCACTTATTTTTTCATTAAGCCAAAAAAAAATTACTACAACCTATAGAACAGGCAGGCTCCTCTCCGGAGTGCCTGCAAAAACAAAAGAGATGGTTAGTCCATCGGTAACATGAGGGGAAAAATATATCTTTAATGAGCAGGTCCATTTATGAGAATTTAATGGTCCTAGGTAAATTAAAAAAATTAGGTCCATTGTTAGAGATATAAATTACAGTTTACATTTGTGTAATTGGTCACGTTATGTTTATCTCTTTTGAGGATATAACAAATGATATTGCAGCTACTGTAAATATCGTGGTTGTAAATTTTCATAACATTTACTATTGTAGATATCGCAGTTTTAGATGATGTTGTTATCACTGCATAACGGTCATTGTTGTGATTACATACCGTTATTTAAGTAATTGTTCATAATAACAAGTGTTGAAAAAAATAAATTTTAAGGGTAGCTCATAACAACAAGTATTGAAAAATTAGTCCCTAATAATAAAAATTAAAAAAATAAATTTTAAGAGTATATTCATAATAACAAATATTAAAAAATTGAATCTCTAATAAAAAGTAATAAAATATTGAACACATAACAACAACAAAATATTAGAAAAGAAATTGAATTTTAAAAGTATGTCCAAATAAAAAATATGGAAAAAATTAGACCATCATAATAAGTGTTAAAAAATTAGACTTTTAATAACAAATATTAAGAAAAAAAATATTAAAAAAAATTGACACTTACACAAATACTAAAACAAAATAAATTATAAGGGTATGTCCCTAATAATATATATTAGCAGAAAAAAATTAAGCCCATAGGGAAAAATTAAACCCTTAATAACAAATATTAAAAATAACGATAAATTATGTGAGTGATCACTCAATTATAATCATTTTCATTTTGACAACTATTTTTGAATTCTTGTCAATCAGAGTCATCCAAATATTTAAATCAATTTAATCAAGTCACTAGTCGTTAACAGTTAACGAAAGTTATGACATCACAGTTAGTAAAATTGGTATAATTCACATTTGGTCACGGTTACTTACATATTCTATCATTTTAGTCCTAATTTTAATAAAATAAAATAAATTTAATCTTCAGATCAGATCGTGTTACATATCACCATTCGATTGAAAAATTAATTTATTTTAATTTAATAATTTTATTTTACACCACCGGTGCAACAATTTAACCACTAAACCAAACAAACCCTTTGGTTTAAAATGTGTCATATATTGAATGCTAGTTTAACCTTAAAGTTTTATTCTTTTATATATTTTAACTTAAATTCACACATTAAATTAAATTAACATCTTAACATTAAAAATATATAGTTTATTCTTATCTTAACTTAGAAATATATTTTATTCTTATTTTAACTTAAAAATATATTTTAATTTTTTTATTAACTTAAAAAATAATTTTTTCTTACCTTAACTTAAATATTTATATTCTTATAATATTTTTAAATTAAGATAAAAACAAAATATATTTTTAAATCAAAACAAAATTAGCATAAATATTTTTAAATTAAAATAGAAATAAAATATACATATTAAGTTAAAAATAAGAATAAAATATATACTTTATGTTAAAATAAGGGATAAATTATATTTAATAATTTAAGGTAGACTAGAATATATTTAATAACTTAAGTTAATAATGTAATATATGTAATAAGTTAAAATAAAAATAAGATATATTTTTAAAAGTTAAGATAAAAATAAAATATATTTTTAAGTTATGATAAGATTAAAATATATTTTAAGTTAAAATAAAAATAAAATATATTTTTAGATTAAAACAATAATAAAATAGATTTAATAATTTAAAATAAAAATAAAAAATATATTTAATGTTAATATGTGAATTTAAGTTAAAATATAGAGTACTATATTTAATGTTAATATGTGAATTTAAGTTAAAATAATTACTACAACCTATAGAACAGGCAGGCTCCTCTCCGGAGTGCCTGCAAAAACAAAAGAGATGGTTAGTCCATCGGTAACATGAGGGGAAAAATATATCTTTAATGAGCAGGTCCATTTATGAGAATTTAATGGTCCTAGGTAAATTAAAAAAATTAGGTCCATTGTTAGAGATATAAATTACAGTTTACATTTGTGTAATTGGTCACGTTATGTTTATCTCTTTTGAGGATATAACAAATGATATTGCAGCTACTGTAAATATCGTGGTTGTAAATTTTCATAACATTTACTATTGTAGATATCGCAGTTTTAGATGATGTTGTTATCACTGCATAACGGTCATTGTTGTGATTACATACCGTTATTTAAGTAATTGTTCATAATAACAAGTGTTGAAAAAAATAAATTTTAAGGGTAGCTCATAACAAGTATTGAAAAATTAGTCCCTAATAATAAAAATTAAAAAAAATGATTTTTAAGAGATGCTCATAATAAAAAATATTAAAAAAATTGAACCTCTAATAAAAATTACTAAAAATTGAACTCATAAATGTAGACACTCATTTTCGTCCATATCTTTTTTATTCATTTTTTTATTTATATATTATATAATTTAAAAAAACATTTTCATTTTGAAAACATTTATATATTATATGGGTTTTTAAAACGTTTTTGAAAATAAATATAATATATAGTTTTCAAGACATTTTTGAAAATATATATATATTATATAGTTTTTAAAACATTTTGAAAATAAATATAGAATATATAATTTTTTGAAAAAACATTTTGAAAACATATATAATATATGATTTTTAAAATATTTTTGAAAATTATATGGTTCTTAAAGACATTTTTGAAAATTATATAGTTTTTAAAAATATTTTTGGAAATTTATATATAATATATAGTTTTTAAAAGAAACAGTTTTAAAAATGTATATTATATAGTTTTTTATATTTATTATTATTATTATTATTATTTTTTTTTATTACTTATTTTATTTTACTTTTTTTTTCCAGGTCCAAAAGTCACGGCCAGAGTCCAAATCCAAGAAACGGGCCCGAACCAGCCCAACAGCAAGGTTAGGTTTGGGGTTTGGAAACCCTAAATGATATAGGTCAAACGGCGCCGCAAGGGAGTAAACCAACGGCCAGCGCGTTTCCCGGCCGCACCAACAGGACTGAACCATCCCGAGGTGACCGGTGCCACATGCACGGGGATCTCGGTCAACCAACAACCATGATCCCGAGATCGTCGGGACTCACAACGGCCAGTGGGGGGTTATAAAAACCCACGGCCGACGGAGGAACGGGGTCACGGAACCTCAGCAAGATCGGAGTAAACCAAGACCAACGAAAATCATCAGTCACAAAAAAAACCCAAGAGCCGGTCACCACAAGACCAACAGTACCAACACACACCATCATCGAGAGAACTAACAAGCATAGTAACCAAACAAGACTCCATCGAGTCAACAGCACATAAAAAACCTGAAAACAACCAAAAATAACCAAACACAAAACCAACCAAACCCAAGTCATACACACAACAGCCATCACACAAACGACACCATCAAATCGACCAACAACAAAGGTCGAACACAACCAAATACACAAAACCGAAGTACCAACCAAAGGCCTCGGAGAAGCTATCGGAAAACCAGAAGGCGTAGGTTTTAAGGTAAAAGACCCGAACTTTAGGCGTAGATCTACGCCGTTTGGGGTCCCTTTAGGGGAAACGGGCTTCGGATCGGGGTTTAGAGTGACAAGGCGAGTGTTTCGGGCTAAATGGTTTTTTTCGGCCACCGCCGGCGGTGGCCGGCATGGTGGCCGGTGCGACGGGGAGACCACCGGAGCTGTGGCCTGATATCTCCCATTTGAGAGAGTTTGAGAGACGAGAGAGAGCGCGGAGAGAGAGGGAAAAGTGACCAAATGAGAGAAATGAAGAAATAGAACCCTATTTTCGGCTTTAAATACGAAATTCAAAACGGCGTCGTTTTACGAAGGATTGATCTGCAAATAGAAGATTTTTAATCCTCTCCGCAGTCCCTGGTATTTTGAGTCGCAGTTCAATTTGGTCACTACCTGTAAATTGGCCCCCATATTTCTGATTTAATCAATTTGGTCCCTATTTATATTTTTTATATTCTGTGAATTGGTCCCATAACTTTTTATTTGTTCTTTTGCAGTTCATTTTCTAATTCATTAAGCTCAATTTGTTCCAATTTGATCCTAAGTTTTATCTTTATTTTTATTTTACTTTTTAAATATTTTTTTTAATTTAACCTTTTATTATTATTTTATTATTTCTTTCTTTCATTATTATTATTATTTTTTATATTTTTTATTTATTAACATTTTGATTTCGCTTTTTATCTAACATATTTTGTTTCAGTCATGATTTCAGCCGATCAAATGGTAAGTAATTCGGATCGAATAATTTTAATTTTAATTTAAATTCTAATTTTCGCAATTAAAGACAACCGACAAATTAATTGGTACCGAAAGGGCGGTTCAAGGGTGCTAATCCTTCCTTGACCGTAACCGACTCCCGAACCCGACACGTTTCTGGTACGACGCAGATCAGGTAAGATGGTGTCCGGCCCACCTAAATTCGTTTTAAAGTGGTCGGTGGCGACTCCAATTCATTTCAAGTCGAAGCCCAATTCTGGGGCCCAACCGAAAGACGGTTCCGACAGCTGGGCAACTCCAATTCATTTCAAGTCGAAGCCCAATTCTGGGGCCCAACCGAAAGACGGTTCCGACAGCTTGGCGACTCCGCTGGGGACAGGTAAGTGAGTCAGGCCAGAATTAATTTTCCGTTGTCTTTTTATGCGAAAATTGTAAATTTAAATTTTAATTTATCTATTCGATTCCAATTATTTACCTTTGATTATTTTGTTTCAAATAAATAGTTGTACTGATGTTTTTTAATGATTTCAGATTTTTTTCAAAATTGTGATCTCTAAGCTCTAAACCCGAGCTCCGAACCCTTTTAAGTGGGAGTGAAAGCGACGCATTCGTGTGAATTTATTCACCGCATATGCCTAGCAAGTAGCCTTCGGGATTCATATACCTTATGTCTTCGTGTGAATTTATTCACCGTGCGGGCATAAGGGAATGTTTCCTCTCGAGTTTAACTTAGTCCACATAAGCTTGTAATGAGTTTAGGACTAAGGGTCTGGTAAGCCCAAGGGGGCACCGACAAGGAGAACTCGAGTACCTTTTTAGAACCTAAACCGGGAGAGTACAGGGAAGTAGAGCCCACCCCAAAACCTCATTCCAAACCCTGGGATGCTTTGTTTCCTGCTTTATTTTCTGTTCAAAGCATGCGAACTAGACAAATATGCGGTTAGGATTTGTTTAAAATTAGCATGCGGAATAGAAATCATGTCCGGGTAGGAATTAAAGCATGAGGGGTAGATATCATGTGGGGTAGGATTTTTCATTTTTTTATTGTTTTGATTTACCTCACTAACCCTTTTATTTTTTGTTCTATTTTATTTTGTGTTCATCGTTTGCATCATTTAAAACGATGTGTTGATCCACCAAAAATGTGTTTGTTAAACATGAATAATCTGCATTAATGGACGAATGGGTTATAATACAAAGAGATAAAAAACAAAAAAACTCAGAAGTCCAACCGTAGTCAAAGAATACTCAAAGGCAAAGTTACAGGGGCAATACGAGGAAAAGGTCACTGACCCGGTCGATCCTTTCGAAAACTACAAGAACAAGATGGTAAAACACTAGCTGAGCTGGATGTCATTACTGACGAATTCAAGAGGCAAGCTTCGGATAATTTCTCGATGGAAGGCTCCAATGACAATTTCGTTAGAAACAAGCTCGGTAGAAAGTGAAAGTCGAAGATGCAGTCCTTCGAGATCTTTTTTTTTGGGCAAGCATCTCATTATTTGCACATTTTAGCCAAAGGAGCCGGAATGGTGCGACAGGATATTCAACTAGTGAAAA
The DNA here is from genome assembly GCF_006381635.1 of Hibiscus syriacus. Taxonomy (NCBI): domain Eukaryota; kingdom Viridiplantae; phylum Streptophyta; class Magnoliopsida; order Malvales; family Malvaceae; genus Hibiscus; species Hibiscus syriacus. Next base: position 2,816,709 of record NW_024062882.1, on the reverse strand, counting down.
AGACGAATTAACTTGTCAGAAGCTGTACAAGATTTGTACCATCAAAAAGAGTTTTTTTGTCTCTTCAGACGTAACACTTTTGTCACCAATAAGGGTTATTCAGAATAACAGGCACATTTTTTGGATCAATGCCTCGGACATTTCATGCATCACATATTTAGACATTTTGCATTTCTTATTTTCTTTGCATTTTGTTATTTTCTTTGCATTCACATTAACTAATATATACATGTCTCATCAAAAGGAGTAAATACTGGATACACCGCCTCAAGTATTGGACACACCCCATCCACATAACACTCGTTTGAAGAAGAAGAGGATGAAAGCCAGAATTACACAAATCGAGGAGAATATGTTAAAACTACAAAAGGAGCTAGAAGACAAAATAAACCAGAACAGTCGAAATACTCTAGAAACAATCACAAAGAACCAAGAGTCCTTGGTTGATCAGATCGTTGCCAAGTTAATTGGCCTACAACAGACCAGTGCGCCTGGGGCAGGTTCATCGGAAGGGGTAACTATACAACCTACCCCACAAGTGGTTATCTCACCTGAAATCTTACCAGAACTTCGAGGGGACTCATCTGCTGCAAAATCAAAGCCCTTGTCCTCTGTATTTAACCCTAGGAACAATCCGGGTTATTACCATGTACCGGATTTGGATGAAGAGGAAAAAACGAGGAAGATGGAGGAAAAAATCAAACAATTGGAGGACCAAATGAATATAGTCAAAGGAGACCGTGACTACCATGAAATCGATGCAACGGAACTTAGTCTAGTCCCGGACTTGGTTCTTCCCCCGAAATTTAAGTCCCTGGAGTTCGAGAAGTTTGACGGGAATAGTTGCCCATCCGCTCACATCACCATGTTCTGCCGAAAGATGACAGGATATGGAGGAAACGACCAACTCCTGATCCACTGCTTTCAGGATAGTCTGTCGGGCTCAGCCATTCGGTGGTACAACCAGCTAAGCCGATCAAATATCAAGACCTGGAAGGACCTGGCCAAGTCATTTCTGGAACAATACAAGCATAACAATGACATAAGGCCAGATTGAGTTATGCTACAAAACATGGAAAAGAAGCATAACGAGAGTTTCAGGCAGTACGCACAAAAATGGAGGGACTTGGCTGTGCAAGTTCATCCACCGTTAGATGAAAAGGAAACCCGGAAACTTTTCGTGCAGACTCTGAAGGCTCCATACTTCGGGCATCTGGTGGCGATCATATCAGGAAGCTTTTCAGACTTGGTTATGGCCGGAGAAATGATTGAGTCGGCCATAAAGCAAGGTAAGATTAAGGATGGGGAAGCCAGTAAGAAGCCTCCTATGAGGGAGAGGGATGGAGAGGTTAACAACATCAAACACTCCAGCAAAGGTGTGACAATCTCCAGCCCAAAATCAACTGCGGCTGTACCGTTAGGTACTTCTAAACAAGATTCCAGGAGGGAAAGGGAACATTTCGACCCAATTCCCATGACCTACAAAGAGCTTTACCAGCAACTTCTTGACACCCATGTGGTGTCACCATATCCAGTAGAACCCATGAAGCCCCCATACCCCAAGTGGTATGACGAGAATGCGTATTGTGAATATCATGGCGGAGTCCCAGGGCACACAATTGAGAACTGTTACGCATTCAAGAGGGTCGTACAAAAGATGCGCAACCAGAACTGGATCGACTTCAACAACTTGGGGGCATCCAAGTGAGGAATATCATTTCATCATTTGAGGCATTCTGTTTGACTTTGTTTTTCTTCCATTTTTTTCAAGTTTTTGTAAGAACATTTTAATCAAATTTATGTTACTTTAAAAGATGTTAAGCAATGGATCATATTTGCAAATTTGTAATTCTTTGCATATCATTTGAATTAAGAAACTCTGTAAACGATTCAAATTTATGAATCTTTGACGAAGTAACATGATTTAAAAACAAGGACTTTGACCTTATACAGAATATACCCTCAAACACCATACCCCGCTCTTGGAATTAACCAATATACTATTTTCCTTTCATAAGATGCGGACAACACGGGGCATCATTTGCATATGACAATTACTATGTTTTTTATTTAAGACTTTCAATGACGATGATGATCTTTACAAATGAAATAGTCGAGCAGGTGAATCCAGTTTAGGTCAGTTGTTTGAAAATTGAACTCTAAAGATGAGATTCCTTGACTTTCAAAAACACCTATACTATGACAGGTTCTTCTTGACAATCTTAAGAAATTAAATCCGTAAAAACTGAGCTATTCCGCTAAGGCAATTGGTTATAGAGGAAACTTGAAAGCCCTGGCCTTATGAGTAGATTACGTTCAAACCATGACATTGCTCGGACACTTGGCAATTCGGTGTTTGCTCCACTGCTCTTGTCAGGCCGAAGACTCTGTGATGAGATGAACCCTTCAGTTAACTTGATAAGAGTGATTATAATATTAAGCTGTCCCTCTAAAGCAATTGGTTTAATGCCCCGGCTTTATGGATTCAGCTAGCCAGATAATGACAAATTAAATCAAATTTATCTAAGAAATTTTCGGTAAAATGGACTAAGGGAGTTAAGGAATACCTGTTATAGTCAACTACACACGAGCACTCAAGAACTTCATTTTTAGACCGATATTTTTTGCACTGCCTTTGTTGGAAGAGCCTACAAAGCTTGAACAAATGAAAGATTTCAGAGGACTGAGATAAAAGGTCTAGTAATTGATCATGCTAGCTGCGTCATTTTGTCCGCACCCAATTAAAGTGCCAAAGCATGTTGCGATATTTAAAAAATGACATTTTTTTTTACCAAAAAACCTTAGAAAGGAGGCCAACCTAAAGCCGACTCGTCCCTTTGAACATTTGTCAAAGATTTGTAACTCTGAAAGCATTAAAAGAGCTCTTGATTCCTTTGATATTTTTTTGAACTCACATTTACAATTTGATTCAATTGCGAACAATACTTTACAACATTTTTATCATTTCTCTCTCCTGAAACAAGAAAAGGAGAAAAACGTTTTCAAACAGAACAATCTCATATATGAAATGTCTGTAAAGCCCAAGCTCGAGAAGCAAATGAGGCACGATCGATTCCATGGACCAGATTGGCAGGCAAAGCACGAGACTCCATCCAAGAAATAACACATAATTTATTCATGTTGCATGCATCTTAGACATACTTAGGTGCATCACATTCATCATTTTAGCATACATAATTTTGCAGCTTTCAGAGTCAAGCTTCGACTTCAGGATGAAGGTTACTCGACTTGCAAGCACCTTTAAAGAACGATGGTGTAACTCAGCAGCAAGAAGCTACACCTCAAGCGACTTTACATAACTACAGATCTCAGATGGGTTCGAGAACCAATTCAGATCAAATCTAGTTCGGTTCAAACTCACCAGGAGCAACATGTTTTCAGTTAACACTTTCAAGCCAGATTTCAATTCCACGACGGAAGATATCCGGCTGTCAGAATTTATCAGTAGGTTTTCCCAGACCAGCTTAGGGGAACCACCGGAAGAATCATGACCGTTTTCGACCCGTAAAGGGAAGTCATTTTTAAACAAACTATTTGTAGCTTAGCTCAAGGCCAGAAGGGCTATCTGCCACCAAGACCTTCGAGTTCGACTACGCTTAGCTCCAAGGCACATCATTTGCAGAATAGCTTAAGTCGAGAAGGGCTATCTGCCAAAGACCCCCGAGTTCGATTACACTCAGCTTCGAGGGCACATCATTTACAGCATAACTCAAGGCTAGAAGGGTTATCTGTGACCAAAAGACCTTCGAGTTCGACTACGCTCAGCTCCAAGGCACATCATTTGCAGCATAGCTTAAGTCGAGAAGGGCTATCTGCCAAAGACCCCCGAGTTCGATTACACTCAGCTTCGAGGGCACATCATTTACAGCATAACTCAAGGCTAGAAGGGTTATCTGTGACCAAGACCTTCGAGTTCGACTACGCTCAGCTCCAAGGCACATCATTTGCAGAATAGCTTAAGTCGAGAAGGGCTATCTGCCAAAGACCCCCGAGTTCGATTACACTCAGCTTCGAGGGCACATCATTTACAGCATAACTCAAGGCTAGAAGGGTTATCTGTGACCAAAAGACCTTCGAGTTCGACTACGCTCAGCTCCAAGGCACATCATTTGCAGCATAGCTTAAGTCGAGAAGGGCTATCTGCCAAAGACCCCCGAGTTCGATTACACTCAGCTTCGAGGGCACATCATTTACAGCATAACTCAAGGCTAGAAGGGTTATCTGTGACCAAAAGACCTTCGAGTTCGACTACGCTCAGCTCCAAGGCACATCATTTGCAGCATAGCTTAAGTCGAGAAGGGCTATCTGCCAAAGACCCCCGAGTTCGATTACACTCAGCTTCGAGGGCACATCATTTACAGCATAACTCAAGGCTAGAAGGGTTATCTGTGACCAAAAGACCTTCGAGTTCGACTCCGCTCAGTTCCAAGGCACATCATTTGCAGCATAGCTTAAGTCGAGAAGGGCTATCTGCTAAAGACCTTCGAGTTCGATTATATTCAACTTAGAGGCAAATCAAGCTTACAGAATAGCTCAATGCAAGAAGGGTTATCTGTCAATAAAACTGTCGAGTTCGATTCTAATCAGAATCACACTACTGTCCGGCTGTAATCGAGATTTTCAAGTCCAGAAGAAGACCTGGGTTAACTGTGCCTCAGTGATAAAAAATCGTTTTCCAGCAACATAGCTTAAGTCGAGAAAAGCTATTTATCAACAAAGACTTTTCGAGTTCGATTTTATTCAGCTCGAGGGCTTGTCAAACCAGATGGTGAAGTCAAAGAAATATTTTCCAGCCGAATTTTTAACCAAGGTCCTTAAACTGAGGAAAAGACCGAGGTTGACTACAATTGGGCAACAAGAAGTCGCATTCCGATTCAATTCCATATCATTTCAAGATTGACTTGACTTCACGACGGAGGGGTCATCCGCAGCTCAATCCGATAGGGGGTTTTTCTTCAACCCCACTGAACGAAAATTTGTGTCTTTTTATCTTTGTCCTATTTTTCGTTCCACGAAAAAGGACAAAGAGGGGCAGCTGTAGACACTCATTTTCATCCATATCTTTTTTATTCATTTTTTGTTTATATATTATATAATTTTAAAAAAACATTTCATTTTGAAAACATTTATATATTATATGGTTTTTTAAAACGTTTTTGAAAATAAATATAATATATAGTTTTCAAGACATTTTTGAAAATATATATATATTATATAGTTTTTAAAACATTTTGAAAATAAATATAGAATATATAATTTTTGAAAAAACATTTTGAAAACATATAATATATGATTTTAAAATATTTTTGAAAATTATATGGTTCTTAAAGACATTTTTGAAAATTATATAGTTTTTAAAAATTTTTGGAAATTTATATATATATAGTTTTTAAAAGAAACAGTTTTAAAAATGTATATTATATAGTTTTTTATATTTATTATTATTATTATTATTATTTTATTACTTATTTTATTTTACTTTTTTTTCCAGGTCCAAAAGTCACGGCCATAGTCCAAATCCAAGAAACGGGCCCGAACCAGCCCAACAGCAAGGTTAGGTTTGGGGTTTGGAAACCCTAAATGATATAGGTCAAACGGTGCCGCAAGGGAGTAAACCAACGGCCAGCGCGTTTCCCGGCCGCACCAACAGGACTGAACCATCCCGAGGTGACCGGTGCCACATGCACGGGGATCTCGGTCAACCAACAACCACGATCCCGAGATCGTCGGGACTCACAACGGCCAGTGGGGGTTATAAAAACCCACGGCCGACGGAGGAACGGGGTCACGGAACCTCAGCAAGATCGGAGTAAACCAAGACCCACGAAAATCATCAGTCACAAAAAAAACCCAAGAGTCGGTCACCACAAGACCAACAGTACCAACACACACCATCATCGAGAGAACCAACAAGCATAGTAACCAAACAAGACTCCATCGAGTCAACAGCACATAAAAAACCTGAAAACAACCAAAAATAACCAAACACAAAACCAACCAAACCCAAGTCATACACACAATAGCCATCACACAAACGACACCATCAAATCGACCAACAACAAAGGTCGAACACAACCAAATACACAAAACCGAAGTACCAACCAAAGGCCTCAGAGAAGCTATCGGAAAACCAGAAGGCGTAGGTTTTAAGGTAAAAGACCCGAACTTTAGGCGTAGATCTACGCCGTTTGGGGTCCCTTTAGGGGAAACGGGCTTCGGATCGGGGTTTAGAGTGACAAGGCGAGTGTTTCGGGCTAAATGGTTTTTTTTCGGCCACCGCCGGCGGTGGCCGGCATGGTGGCCGGTGCGACGGGGAGACCACCAGAGCTGTGGCCTGATATCTCCCATTTGAGAGAGTTTGAGAGACGAGAGAGAGCGCGGAGAGAGAGGGAAAGTGACCAAATGAGAGAAATGAAGAAATAGAACCCTATTTTCGGCTTTAAATACGAAATTCAAAACGGCGTCGTTTTTCGAAGGATTGACCTGCAAATAGAAGATTTTTAAATCCTCTCCGCAGTCCCTGGTATTTTGAGTCGCAGTTCAATTTGGTCACTACCTGTAAATTGGCCCCCATATTTCTGATTTAATCAATTTGGTCCCTATTTATATTTTTTATATTCTGTGAATTGGTCCCATAACTTTTTATTTGTTCTTTTGCAGTTCATTTTCTAATTCATTAAGCTCAATTTGTTCCAATTTGATCCTAAGTTTTATCTTTATTTTTTATTTTACTTTTTAAATATTTTTTTTAATTTAACCTTTTATTATTATTTTATTATTTCTTTCTTTCATTATTATTATTATTTTTTATATTTTTTATTTATTAACATTTTGATTTCGCTTTTTATCTAACATATTTTGTTTCAGTCATGATTTCAGCCTATCAAATGGTAAGTAATTCGGATCGAATAATTTTAATTTTAATTTAAATTCTAATTTTCGCAATTAAAGACAACCGACAAATTAATTGGTACCGAAAGGGCGGTTCAAGGGTGCTAATCCTTCCTTGACCGTAACCGACTCCCGAACCCGACACGTTTCTGGTACGACGCAGATCAGGTAAGATGGTGTCCGGCCCACCTAAATTCGTTTTAAAGTGGTCGGTGGCGACTCCAATTCATTTCAAGTCGAAGCCCAATTCTGGAGCCCAACCGAAAGACGGTTCCGACAGCTTGGCGACTCCAATTCATTTCAAGTCGAAGCCCAATTCTGGGGCCCAACCGAAAGACGGTTCCGACAATAACAACAACAAAATATTAGAAAAGAAATTGAATTTTAAAAGTATGTCCCAAATAAAAAATATAGAAAAAAAAATTAGACCCCTTGATAATAAGTGTTGAAAAAAATTAGACTTTTAATAACAAATATTAAAAAAATATTGACAAAAAATTGGACACTTACACTAATATTAGAACAAAATAAATTATAAGGGTATTAACCTAATAATAAATATTAGTAGAAAAAATTAAGCCCATAGGAAAAATTAAACCCTTAATAACAAATATTAAAAAAAAGGTAAATTATACCAGTGACAACTCAACTATAGCCATTTTCATTTTGATCACTATTTTTGAATTCTTGTCAATCAGGTCATTCAACTATTAAATGCATTCAATTAAGCCACTACCCGTTAACAGTTAACGGAATTTATGACGTCGCAGTTAGTAAAATTGATATAATGTTACTTATATATTCTACCAATTTGGTCTTAATTTTAATAAATTGAAATAAATTTAATCTTCAAATCAGATTGTATCACGTGTCACTATTCGATTGGAAGATTAATTTATTTTAATTTAAATTAAAGAAGTTGAAATATGAGAGTCAGAATCAAACTTGGGTCTTTTGCGTGGGAAAGCAACAATTTAACCACTAAACCAAACAAACCATTTGGTTTAAAATGAGTCATATATTGAATGCTAGTTTAACCTTAAATTGTTATTATTTTATATATTTTAACTTAAATTCACATATTAAATTAAATTAACATCTTAACATTAAAAATGTATATTTTATTTTTATCTTAACTTAGAAATATATTTTATTCTTATTTTAACTTAAAAATACATTTTAATTTTTATTAACTTAAAAAATAATTTGTTGTTACCTTAACTTTAATATTTATATTTTATTCTTATAATATTTTAAAATTAAGATAAAAATAAAATATATTTTTAAATCAAAACAAAATTAGCATAAATATTTTTAAATTAAAATATAAATAAAATATACATGTTAAGTTAAAAATAAGAATAAAATATATACTTTATGTTAAAATAAGGATGAATTATATTTAATAATTTAAGGTAGACTAAAATATATTTAATAACTTAAGTTAAGAATATAATATATGTAATAAGTTCAAATAAAAATAAGATATATTTTTAAAAGTTAAGATAAAAATAAAATATATATTTTTAAGTTATGATAAGATTAAAATATATTTTAAGTTAAAATAAAAATAAAATATATTTTTAGATTAAGACAATAATAAAATAGATTTAATAATTTAAAATAAAAATAAATACTTTTAATGTTAATATGTGAATTTAAGTTAAAATATAGAGTACTATATAAAATACTAAGAAATTAAGTTTAGACAATATTATCATATGTAATCTTTCCTATACCAAATAACTTGCTTAGTTCAACGGTTTGAAGGCTGCTTCGTTAACCCCATGACCCAAGTTTGATTCTCTTTTCCCTTGTCTCAACAACTTTACTTTTCTTTCCACTAGCGAATTTAATGGGAAATAAATCTATTAAATTAAAATAAATTAAATCCTCTAATCAAGAGACAACGCTTGTAATAATATTTTAGACTAGTGACACGTGACATGATATGATTTGAAGATTAAATTTATTTTAATTTATTAAAATTAGGACTAAATCGATAGAATATATAAGTAATAGTAACAAAATGTGTAATTATACTAAATTTATTCTGTCACGTCAGCACTTCTTTAAAAGTTAATAACAAGTGGTCTGATTGAATACATTTAAATAATTGGGTGATCTGATTAATAAAAATTCGAAAATGATGATAAAATAAAAAATGACTATAATTGGATGGTCACTGATATAGTCATGAGTCTTATAACTTACATAAAATCATTTTTTTAAAGTACTATAATACATTATAAAAAATTATGGCCTAGGCCGGTGTCATTCCTGCCTAGGCCCAGATATGGCTCTATCAATGAGTTTAAAGACAAAAGAAGTGAGTGCAATTTGCATATAACGATTTTACGATAAAAATAAGAGAAACATGAAGATAGTAAAGATGAAAGAGAAAGGGTGAATTTTGAGCAATAAGCATGGTCAAATGTTTAAAAAAAATCACTAATATGCCACATCAGTATTATGTTACGATACTAACGTTTATTAACGGGGAGTGATCATTTTATTATAAATTGATAATGTTAATGATCAATTTGTTACTTTTAAAATTTTAATGGAAAAATTAAAATTTATTTAAACATTAGTGACTATTTGTATGTTTATCAAAGATTAATTTAAAGAGTTTAGTGATATTACCATGACAAGTAGGAGAAAGAGTAGAAGATGAATGCTGACAGTCGCATGTTTCACTTTCATTAATGTACGGTATAAATTTTTTTCAACTTTGAGCTATATCTCATTTTACAAAGGTTACGAGATTATAAAATACATAATATCAAAATTAGTTCTCAAGAATTAGTAAAATTATTATTTTGACCGTTTTTAAAGTATTTTAACCCTTAAAAATTCAGTTTGGGGCAAAATAGTCTCCTCATGATGAAATCATTAGTTTGTAAATGGTTAGCACTACAAAATAATAGGTTTTAATCCTAAAATGAAATGTTGCTGGGGCAAAATACTCCAAAATAAAAAAAAAAAAATTGACTATTTAATCAAACATTATAAGTTTTTTCCCCTAAAATGAAATTGTAACAACCCAAAAGTCAGGTTAGTGACCAAAATAAAAGGGACTTAATTGGAAAATTTTGATGTTAGAGTTAATAGCAAAGTTTGAAAGTAGAAAGGGTATAATGGTCATTTGATATGAAATATTTTTTTATTTTTCCCTTTATAAGGATATGAAACGCGTGGAAATGGGATAAAAAGGAAAGAAAAGTATGGAGACTTGGTTCTCTTCTTCTCCATCGTTGCCTTGAGCTCCATTTTTAAGGTGAGTCTTGGTAAATTGATTATTTCTTAAGTTTTAAGCTTAGTTTTGATTCTTGGAGTGTTAAGAAAGCTTAATAAGAGATTAAAGTGTGTTGAAACTCCAAGATAGATAAGTTATGAAGGATTAAATATGAAGACTTTTTAAGTGAATTGATGAGGAAAAAATTATAAATGGATTTTTAAGTCAAATTTGACTTGTCAATGATCTAATTAAGAAGTTAGAAGTAATAGAAGTGAATTAAGAACATGTTGAATAATTGGCAAGATTTTTAAATTCAAGGGTTCTAATGAGATATTGGATAATTTGATGAGTTAAAGTAATATAAGATGGTTTGAGTAGGTATATTTGAGTTTAATAAATCAAAATAAGTTAGTACAGTGGAAGTTAGATAAATTATGGAAAATTTTCGGGTGAAACAAGTCAGTTATGGGCAGGGGGTATCGATACTGTTCATCCAGTATCGATACTTCAAAGCTAAAATAGTATAAATTGAGCTTAGGGTATCGATACTAAAGGAACATTATAATTGGATGAAATCTTTTAAGAAGTATCGATACCTAAAGGGGTGGTATTGGTACTAGTTGAAGGGGTATCAGTACCAAAGTGGAGGTATCGGTACCATTCTTGATATAAAATTACAGAATCGAAAATGGGTATCGATACCGTGGATGGGTATCGATACCGTGGAAGGGTATCGATACTACAAGCATGAGGGTATCGATACTGTAATAGTAGTACTGATACTACTTAAGTTATGATTAAGAAATAGTGCTTCAGTTAGTTTATATTATAAGAATATTTTCGAGTAATTCGTATCTCGATAATTATTGGATTGTGTATTCGTGTAGATATCGATCGAGAGCAAAGTCTGGATTAATCGACCAAGTAGTAGTCATCGAGAAAGAGATAAGAAATCGATATTGACTAATAAGGTCAGGTGAGTGCATCTTATTTTGATATAGGATTATATGAAAATTGGACTTGCGAAAAGTCTAATTCCTATAATTATAGTGCATAAAGTCCTGAATATAGATATGTGAATGACATGATTTGTATGTATGCATGATTATGTGTTGATATGTTCTTGTATGTGTTATATGATTTATGTAAAAAATACTATTATGTGATAATAGAAGAATATAAAATAAGTTATGTAATTATACGATTAGAAGAGATAAGTCATGTGACAACATATATGTGATACATGAAAATGTAATATAAGCCATGTATATGTGATGAGCCATGTAAATACACGTCTATGAGAAGACATAAGAAAACAAAATATAAACTACATGATAATGAATTATGAGACTCTATTGGAATAGTATATATAAATTAGGGGACATGAACATAAATGATGATACGAACCTATAAGATAAGCGATATAGGGAAGATTTATACTTAAAGGAAACTATGATATAGGAGTTATAGAGTAAAGAACTATAAAGCTCTATGAGAAGGTTATAGGAGTCATGTGAAACTGAACTAAATAATAGATTAAATTAGTATATAAATAATGTGAGATAAGTGATATAGGTTATATGTTATTGTATAGGTTATATGATCTGTATGAATTCAGGTTAGTGTAATAAACCATGTGAACTGGTATAAATGATTTATGTGGGTAAATGGAAAAGTAAGACAAGATAAGTATTTATTTATAGGTTAATATGAGATTATATGAACATGTAGTATAACTCTATGAGGAAGACTTAGGTGCTATATGATTTAGGCATGGAAATGAACCTAAGATATAGTTAGGTTAAATTATTATATGAGAGTATATGGAATTACTATGCGGATTATAAAAGAGTATACATGAGTACATTTATAAGTTTATATGGTATTAATAGGACATATGAGATTATATGCCTATGTTATAATATGACGAACTGAAATAAGTCCAATAACATTGAACTATGTGAACATAGTACATGTGATATGCAATATATGATAATGAGCTATGAGAATATACAAGAATGTTATATGATCTATGTGAAAAGAAGTTGTGAGACTACATGTGCATATGTGATAAACATAAATGATAATGCCCATGTTATGTGATATGAGAGCTAGGGGTATAGTTGGCATGCCAAGAGCCGAGGGTTACATAGGTCTTTCGGGACATATACATAGGTCATTCGGGACATATACATGAGGTCCTTCGGGACAAATTTCATATGCCACTAAGTGGGAATTATACGAGCTGTGGTGACAGCATATGTGCACAACCTCAAAGTACTCACATAAATTACGTTCTCATAAATATACATGGGCTAAAAGAAGATATAAATAAACTTGGTATGATGTTATGTGTGTTTCCTTGTGAATGATATACGCATTATATGATGTATATGTTGTTATGATATGAAAGGTATTATGTGAATCGTATGAAGTTGTTTGTATTGTTTAGGTTAAATGAATCATATGATAGTTAAGAATGTTAAGTACAATAATATATAAAAGATATGAATGAATATAATAATGATAAGGAAATGAGGTTAATGATGATACTGACAAGATATGTAGATAGTATACAATTGATTATATGAAATGTGATATTATTTTGTGTGATATCATTGATATGAAATTTTCATGCATTGTTAATTAGTTAGAGTTTCGTTATATGTTTTTTATGCCTCACTAAGTCAATGACTTAGCGTGTGATGTTTCATACGTAGGTTCCGAGATGATGAAAAGGGATCGAAGATAGGCAAGACAAATCAGCTTCTCCTTTCCAAGAATCAAATTTCATAAAAACATTGAATCATATGTATCTTATAATATTGATTGTAGGTGGCATGTAAATAAATATTTATTAGATTACGCTCTGATCAGTTTTGTAAAACTATATGATGGTATTCAATACAAGATATTTAGTTTTAATGGCAATTTGAATTATCAACTATTTTGAAAAAGAAAACGTTTTGAAAAGTCAATGTGACACTTCAGACTCGTATTCGGGTCGGGTACGAGTTGGGGGTGTTACAAAGATGTTGGAGGCTAAAATGCTAAGAAAGAAATAAGAGTCAAAATGACCATTCTGATTAACATTAAGAGATTATAAAATAATCATTAAATTTATTAAATTATTATAAATTGTGATCATAAATGTCAATATGATCATTTTTGTAATAATTCTATAAACTTAATGGTGTTTTATAACTTTTGAAAATTAAGTATAAAAGATCATTATAGTATAGATTAAGGACATTTTGTGTAGTTTACCCAAATTTTTAGTTAGATTAATATCATATAGGGTAAACTACACATTTAGTACTTAAACTATCAGATTTAGTCTATTTTAATACTTAAACTTTTAATTTTTTCAAAATCATACTTAACATTTAGTTTTCGTTTCATTTTAGTACCTCTTCGTTAAAAACTTTACGTGTTTTGTACCTAAACTATCGATTTTGGTCTGTTTTAGTACCTAGACTTTCATTTTTTTCAAAAATTAAAGTTACATTTTGAACGAGATGCTAAAATGAAATAAAAACTAAACTTTAGGTATGATTTTGAAAAAAATAAATATTTAGATACTAAAACAACTAAAACTAATAATTTAGATACTAAATGTTTAATTTAATCTAAGTAATGCCACTATGGGCAGGTAGTAGCTAGGGCTGAGCAACGAAATTGAGAAAACCGAAAAATCGACACGAACCGAGTAAAACGTTCGATTCGGTTTGGCATTATACGGTTCGTTTTCGGTTCGGTTTAAAGTCTTCATTTTTTTTATTCGGTTCGGTTCGGGTTTTCCATATGGAACCTATTTGTTCCATATTAAACCGAATAGGCAATTTTTTTAAAAAAAAATTATAGTTTTAAGTGATTTTTTCATTGAAAAATCGAAAAATCGAACTGAACCGAAAAATTCGAACCGTTGAAAAATCCGAACCGAACCGAAAAAACCGATTTCGATTTTTTCAATTTTTTAACCATTCGGTTTCGATTTCGATTTCGGTTTAAATATTAAAAAACCATTTATTTCGGTTCAATTTCATTTTTGATAAAAAATCGAATCGAATCGAATCGAACCGAATACACCCCTAACAGTAGCGGCTCAACAACTAAGGTCGATCAAAATATGCCCCAATTTTTATAACAACAATATTTCTCTCCACCTTTTAGCTCAAATCGACCAGAATTCACACTGAACCGACCGAAAACCCTTTTTTCCCATTAAAACCAAACCCCGCGAACCGTGATGGAGGAGAAACGCTGGGACGCGGGTAACCCACCGGCGGGGCCGAGGGGCCGAGCTCGGCGGAACCGGATTCGACATCAACGCGCCGTCGAGGTGGAGCGCTGAAGAGAAAAGCCAATTCCCTTTCCGGGTTGAGCTCTTCATCAACGCCGTCGAAACGGGTTACTCGAGAGAAGTCAAGCTTGATCTCCTACCCTCCGGTTAACCATTACGGTCCTTTAACCAGGGCTCGTCAAGGGGCGCCTGGTGGAAACTTTGCCTTGGGATCGGATGGCGCGAAGCTTGAGGAGGCAAGAGTGGTGAAACAAAGTGTGAAGGCCGAAGATTTGGAGGAATTGAATAAGGCAAGTGAAGAGTTGGAGGCTTTGGGAGCTAAGATTGAGGCTGAGTTTGAGGCCGTGACATTAATGCGCATGTTGTTCCTAATCATTGCGGTGAATTTTTCTATTCCCCCTTGTTTGGTTGATGGGAAATGGAAGGAAAGGTGAACTTTATCGTTTGCAGCTTTAGTGTTACTTCTTTAAGTAGGAGCTAGTGAATTGAGAAATTATGTGGATATTTTGTAGGTGTTTAATTCGGTTTGAATTGAAGCCGTCATAATTGTGCAAAACGAAAAACTAAGATCAACTCCTTATTATAGTTATTCACAAGGAAATGATAATAAGTATCCTTCCAGTTTGTTCTGCTAACTTCTTATCAGCCACGCATGAGAATTAGACCTTGCCATATTAAACACAACATGGAAAAAATAAGTAAAATATGACACATCATCAAAAAGAGAATAAAAATTTCCCACAAATACACGATTACGTCATTGATACACAAATTGGAAAAAGAATGTTAATCTTCGTTCTCATTAGCGGAGTGCAAGCTAGGGAGCTAAATAATTTTTCCTCATTGGAAGGCTCTTATTCGATTCTATAACCATCGGAAAAGAAGAAACCTAACTATTTGATTCTTTGGTGTTTCCGTTTCTGTCAGTTTTTTGTTTTCATCCTCTCTTTGTACTCACAGGATGGTTTTCATGGACAAAGATTCACCATGTGGAGGAGAGTATCTTGCCTTCTTTATTTAATGGAAAATCCCCAGATCATACCCCTGATGTATACATGGAGATTCGTAATTGGATTATGAAGAAATTTCATGCCAATCCAAGTGTGCAGATTGAGTTGAAAGATCTGGAAGATCTTGATGTTGGTCACTTGGTAGCTAGGCAGGAAGTATTGGAGCTCCTGGACTACTGGGATTTGATTTAACTTTCATCCATTCCCTCCAGCTGGTTCAGCTGTACCCAAGGCCAATGTGGCCAATAAGGATTCTTTGCTTGAAAAATTGTTTCACTTTGAGGAAATTGAATCACACCCAAAAGTTGTTACAAGGTTTAACCTTTCAACTTCATCTGTACCGTCTGGGTTTCTTCCAGAATCTGCGCCTGCTGAGGACTTGATGGCACCTGAGGGGCCATCGGTTGAGTACCATTGCAACTCTTGTTCAGCTGATTGCTCTTGGAAGCGCTATCATTGCCAGAAGCAGGTGAGTTACTGAATGCTAACTAATAAATACTTGTCTAAGCCTCGAATTATTTAGTACATTACGAAGAGAAATTAAGTGCACTTATTCTTTCCGAGTGTTCTTATGGCGTAGTCAATATTTCAATCTTGCCTTAATTGTACTGATATATGTTCTTCATTTTTCACAAGTCCTATATTTCTAAGAGAGTAAGAGGGAATTCTACTAAAAAATCAATTTATATGAGATCTTCGGCTCAAGCCAAATGGTAAATAAAACGGGAAATGGACAGACCTTTTTAGCTACCGCTTCTTGTCCAACAAATAAGAAATGAGCATAAATTCTTTGTACCACCAATGCAATCTGTTTACTTACAGCGATAACCCATTGATGTGAATGATCAAAATGGAAAGAATAACTTATTAATTTTGTTTATTCATTTATTGACTTATTGTTCCATTTCTTTATGATGTAATTACATTTGTATTTGACAGGCTGATTTCGACTTATGTTCTGATTGCTTTAACAACCGGGAGTTTGGCTCTGGCATGTCATCTTCGGATTTTATTCTCATGGAACCTGGTGAGGCCTCTGGTCTTAGTGGTGGCAAGTGGACAGATCAGGAAACCCTCCTCCTCCTCGAGGCACTTGAACTTTATAAAGAAAACTGGAATGAGAATGCGGAGCATGTCGCTATGAAAACTAAAGCACAATGCATACTACACTTAGTTCAAGTACCAATTGAGGATGTATTCTTTAATAGCGATGATAACAGAGACATCAATTCAAAAGAAACTGCTGGACCAGCTGGCGATAGTGATGAAACATCTGTCCCTAAAGTTGTCCTGGAAACAACAGAGAGTAAGACTGCTCCTCAGGAGGATCAGTCCCAGACTACACCAATGGAGACTTCAAAACCTGAAGATGGAAATGAAGTGAGAGCTAGCGAGGAAACGTCAAAACCTGAAACTGTAACTTATGTAACTGGTGGTCAAGAAACGTCAAAGCCAGAAGAAACGAACTTGGCAATAAAGGAAAAGACAGCAGAAAATTGTGCACTTGTGGCACTAAGGGAGGCATTTGAAGCTATTTTTTTTTATAGAAGTTGGAGGTCTCATTAAAAACTCCCTTCATATTCTCTCACATACTTAAAAGTATGTTGAAGAACATTAGAAGGAAGAAAAGAGTGTCTCATATTTTATTAAATAGAAGACCAAGTACATATGGTAACATCAAACCCTCATAACTGGAATAAACATTATTACAACCCATAACACCTAAAAATCTTTCATCTTCAAACAAAAACCCCCTAAGACATAATCCTATTTCAAGAATACACCTCAAGATGAAAGATAACATATCAAAATAAAAATCAACAATTACAACCACAAACTAATAAAACATCTATGAAAATTGTTGCCGAACAATCACGATCCAATTGGAGGAACAAGTTCTAATGAAATATCGCAATTTTCAGAGATCCAAGAATTAGGTTTGAAGGAAGGATCAATTTCATGTACCAAGATTTTAAATAAATTAACACTGACCTTCAATTCCAACATCTCATCAATTTTCCCATGAACATTTGTGAGTATTTGAATTTTAGCCCGATCAAAGGACGATGGAAACTCACAACTGTTGTCAATTGCTATTAACTTGTCCCAGTTAGTTGCGATGTTTTTGAAAGTATCCCAATTCCAAGTGTGAAAAAGAATACCTGCACAAACTAACCACACGCGCCGGCACTCCACCACAAGGCTCTTTGACCAAGATTCCACTCTGGAAAACCATTCTGCAAGAGTCTCTAGCTTATCATCCTTCACTCTTCTCAATGAATCAGAGTCTTCATAAACCATTAGAACTACATTTCCAGCAGCTCTCATTAGCGTGAAACTAGCTAGTCCTTTGGCTTGTATTTGGTTAGCAAGATTACCAATTTTGATAAAATTCTTGCACTACCCCATAAGACAATTACTTAACACGTGAAGTTTGTCTTCGTCCACAACACCCTCGACTTCACAATGTTTAATCCTCGGAAAATCTTTCATCCCAGACTTACGTTGAACAAACCGTCGAGGACTTTCGCCAGTAAGACTGTCGGGGTTTATATTTAGCCAAAGAGACTTTAATTTTGTTGCCGTAAATATGAACGCCATTCATGTTTGATATCGCTTTCCTTGTTTCTTCAATAGTAGCAAAGCGAATGAACCCAAAGCGACTTCCTTTCGAATTCCTTTTGTTAAGAATGAATGCATCAATAACATGACCGTAAGTGCAAAATAAAGATCCGAGTCTATTCTAATGGATCTTCTCCGGTAGGTTCTCAATGAATAACGAGATGCATCCACTTTTACAGCCATTACTACCATTTGTGTGACCTTCCTTCCACCTATTTTGAAATCCGTTTCTTCTCCTTCTCGCTACTTCAGAAGATTTTTCATTGGAGTACCCCTTCGTGGTGATCTCCTTGATTCCATGGTGATCAACATCAGCTTCAGAAAGGGCTGGAGTTGCCTCTGCTGAAGGAAACTTCTCAGTCTTAAAATTCCCACCTTGTGAAGGAGATCTTCCATTGTCGTCAATCCTTACAACAGGTGTTTGACAGTCTAAAGTTACTTTAGCAAAGCAATTTTTCAAACGTCTGGATGATAAAGGACTTTAACCCGACCTCGTTGAATTTACTCTTAAATTTTGCTGATTTTGGTGCGTAGGAGACTGACTGTAGGTAGTGCCGTCGGCCTCAACTGTCCAAGGCCAAGGCGGCTAGTACATCGTTCATATTAGAACGTGCGGAAAGATGGAAATTACTGAATTGCCTCAATCCGACCATCATACGTCTGGTGAAGGCTCGCTTGTTCCATTTCCGAAACTTTGTCCTCTCCTATTCATTCCCCCTCTCACGTTTTTCCTTGCTGGAGTAGGAAAAAGTGGTTGCGTCGACGGGTCCAAAGAAAGTACTAGTACGGTTCACAGCGGCTGCACCTACCACGGCTGTTGCAGCTAACCCACTAGTTCGCCTGTGTTGAGACGGGCGTATGGGTTCCATGGTGAGATCTGGGTAGCTGGAATAAGAGTTACGGTAAAAAAAAAAAAGTTCACAGCGGCTGCACCTACCACGGCTGTTGCAGCTAACCCACTAGTTCGCCTGTGTTGAGACGGGCGTATGGGTTCCATGGTGAGATCTGGGTAGCTGGAATAAGGAGTTACGGTAAAAAAAAAAGAAAGTTTGGAGGATAGGGTAATTTCTTGCCGAACCAGTTCAGTGAAAATAGAACCGATTCTCGACACTATGGAAGGGGGGTTTTGGTCGCGAGAAGAAGCTGAGTCCGGTGGTGAGGCGGTGTCGACCACGAGCGGCGGGAAGTGGCGTAAATCTGCGGTGAACTTCGTGAAGATCTGCGTCGATTGAATGTCTCAATTGCAAATCTAAGGCCAGATTTGGAATCACTGTGGGCCGGCAATCTTCCCAGGAAAAAACAGCTTCAAACGGTGGTCGGAGTATGGCGGTGGACGGCTGACGGCAGCAGCAAACGGCGGTCGACGGCAGCAGCATACGGCGGTTGGCGGCAGCGGACAACGGGTGGATGACGGTGGCGAAAATAATTCAAAAACGCCTGGGCTATGGGCTCTAGAGAGAAGCGGGACCTTCTCTCACATCTATTTCCGCTTTTAAAACTATATAGACATTCAAAAAGCACAAATAGAACACTGTCAATAAGCAATGGCATTTGAAGCTATTGGTTATAATTTAACGTCTGAAAGCTCACACTCATTTGCTGATGTAGGAAATCCTGTCTTGGCATTGGTAATTTGAATGTGTAAGTATTTAATTTAGGTTTTGTCAATTGATGTATATGAAGGGAAAACTAGTTCATTTAACTATCTGAATTTATCTAATTTTTACGTGGCTTCTGAAATAGTTTTCTTATCCTAAATTTTATCTGGGACTATTTTGTTTCTGCTTTTAGAATAACTTTAGAGCCTGTTTCCCAACCTCCAATGTATAAGATATGGTGGCTTGCTTTGTAATCAAATGGATGATCAAACCTCAAAATGCTGTCCTATTGCAGTTTGCTTTTATGCCATCAACAATTGTTTTTCATGGTCCTTTTTTTGGTCCTTTTAAATGATTGCAATGCCAGTCTTTTATAATCTATCATGTGCTCTGTACTTGTTTATGAAACAATCCTAAGCACATCTGTATAAAGGTTTGTTTCATTAATCTTTATAACTTAACCACATGATCTGAGAGGTAGATTAACCTATGTCAAGCTTATATTTCCTTTATCAAGTTTTGAACATTATCTGATGTTAGAGACACACAGTGTTGTCAATGATACGGGTAATTGGGATGCTCAAAATGTGAAAAACTCGGAAGACAAAAGCCTCTAGGGGGATCAGAAAAGTTCATTAAGAAACCATGGTTATATCTGATATAGAGAAAAGGGAACTCCAAACCCAAAGATTTACGACATTTATAACAACAAAAACAGATCTGTCTGTCCACAAAATAGAATACACAGGGTTATATCTGATTTTAAGATGCCCTAAGAATTTGGTACGGCTATGGTGTTTAATTTTCATCACCTAAAATTCATCATCCAGGTCCCACAGTATCAACTACCAGAAGGAATAATTCAATGATAGACACAGGCTCGACTGTTTCGACTAGAATAGGATCGAAGGGAGAACAATAACCATCTGCTCCTTCGTCCTATGATCATGCGATGTCAGTCGATCCCGTAATTTAGGCAGCAGTAACTGGATTACTCAAAGATTAATCAATGGTGTGCTGGAATTAGCAAAAGGTTGATCACAAATGAATTTGCTACGAGTTCGGTTTGAGTAAATTCCCAAGCTCTTAAAAACACCCATATGATTAGCAACGCTAATGCTAACGTGAACTGCAACTATAAAGGGTACTCACCTGATAAATCTCGTGAGAGATGAACATAGTATTAAGAATGGAAAGAGAAAAAAATCTATTCACAAGTCATATGAATAGAGTCTGATTGGCTCCGGTGGAGGAAACATTGTCCTAGCTAGAAGGTCGAATTGAACTACCTGTAACAGTTGGGGGTACGTATTGGTTCGAAGGTGTAGGAGTCATGGGTCTCAACATTGGTGGTCTTGGGGCTTTAATGCTCATAGGAGGCCTTGCAAATGAATTCGCAAAGCTTGTTACAACTCTGTTTCTAGCATTTGGTGGTGTCATTGCTCTAGAGGAGGAAGCTGGCAAGCCCAGTTGAGCGGCAATTATCTGTGACCGCTCAAGGAAAAGCCTCTGCCTTGACCTGTCCAGTTGCTCCTTCACCCTCATCACAACTCCCTCCATCTCATTGAAGAATGCTAATTTGGCTTCCATCTTAAATAACTGCATTGAATTAAAGCCCGAGAAAAACTTAGGTTTTGCTCCAGTTGGAATGTTGGATATTTATGGGAAAAAGAGATTGCATGTATTTTGCAACTAACAAACCTGTTTTTCTATTAATGATGCAGCAAGCTTTCGTATTTAGTCCTCTTCCTGATCTGCTAGAAGTTTCGCCTTCACTGCTGCTGCTGAGAGTGCCGTAACTGCAGCACGCTTTACTTTATCAGTGCTACGATTATCTTCTATGTCCGTTGAGTCACAGTTCAGGTTTTTACCTTCTTTAATGTTGTCTGCAAAAGACAATAAGATATTGAGAAGCGTTTTGCAGTAGAGTTGGTTTTGTAAACAAAATATTCATACAAGAAAAGAGAGAAACCCGTGGTTACTCCATTTTCATTTCCAGAATTTAAGGTGACTGGTAGGTGAGGCTCAATCTTTTCTGAAGGTTGTGGAACAGATGCCATTTCATCAACATCATTTGATGCCCTCATCAGGCTCAATAGATTTTCTACCAGGACTTGGTTTAATAGGTTTTTGCTCATTCTTCGAGTCGGATAGAGAAGAGGAAGCAGTCTCTAGATTTTCTGATGCATTTGCTGGTTTAGATTCTCCCGCAGGAATCCATGCTGCTGCATCACAATGCTCGTTCTTTTTCATTGCAACCGAATCAGATATATCTACTTCCTCCACTGCTTCTGGAGGCTCAGAAGGCTCTTTCATTGTTATATCTGCAGCAAAGAATAATACATTGACCTTTACCAAAACATTTTCCATTACTCACACTGGATAGATCACAGATCGATCA
This sequence comes from Hibiscus syriacus, assembly GCF_006381635.1. Classification (NCBI taxonomy): domain Eukaryota; kingdom Viridiplantae; phylum Streptophyta; class Magnoliopsida; order Malvales; family Malvaceae; genus Hibiscus; species Hibiscus syriacus. The sequence continues at coordinate 2,794,622 of NW_024062882.1, read as the reverse complement.
GTCAACTATATGGTTATTCCTGTTTCCTTCAAAGGCTTGTTAGTAATCATTTTATATATAGAAAATGACATAATATTAATTGAATCTCCTAAGTCACACATTGCATGTTTAATTTTAAAATACCTATTTTGCAAGGTATAGCGAACATACCTTGATCCTTCATCTTTGGTGGGAGCTTTCATTGAAAAATTACAGAGACATGTTCTCCCAAATTTACCTTTTCGTGCCCCATTAATTTCCTCTTTGTAGTGCAAAGTTCTTTTAAGAATTGAGCATACCTTGGTACTTGTCGAATTACTTCAAGAAGAGGTATGTTGACCTGAACTTTTTGGAACACCTCTAAGATCTCATTTTCTTCAGCTCTTTTATCATGCTTCATCAACCTTGATGGGAAGGGTGGTGAAGTGATTTCATGAGAAGAAAGAGAAGGATGTGAGTCAGATGTACCTTGTATTTCTAAAGGTGGCATGTCCTCTTGTTCTTCCTGATGTGAGACTTTTTTTTGCTAGAACTTCGTGTGAGATAACTTTTCCACTTTGGAGTGTGATGACACTAACATTTTTTTCTCGGATTTAACTCCGTTTGAGCAGGTAGTCTTCCTTGTGATTTCAATTTTCCCATAGTTTGAGCTAGTCGGCTTACTTGGTTATCTAACTCTTGAAGATGTGTTTCGGTTTGGCTTTGGGATTTTTCTTGGGATGCAATGAACTTTTCTTGTGAAATTGCTAACTTCCCTATGAATTCCTCCAATGATGGGTTTTACGTTTGCTGTTGAGGAGGATAAGTTGGTATTTGATTTGCCGCATAGTTGAAGTTTGGATTGTCTAGCTTTGTGCATATCTCACATGCTCTTGTTGCTCCAGATTTTCCTGCAACAAGTGAATTAACTAATTCAGTTAATTTATCTAACTTATTTTTCAAGGGAAAATATACTTATCTCGTGAACCCATCGGCTGGGTTCACTTGAAAACTGTTGAGAGTTGCCTCCCATGATTGAAATCAATTCCCTTGCTGTTGTTGGGGTCATGTTGACTAATGCTCCTCCACTGGCGGCATCCACCATTTTCATCTCCATTGGTAAAAGGCATTCATAAAAGGATTGAAGTAACGTTTGCTCACTTAATCCTTGTTGCGGACAATGTGCGCAAAGCTTTTTAAATCACTCCCAATAGTCATAAAGACTTTCTTCGTTTGCTGAATGGAAAGAATGCTCCTTCACAACTCGCTTACTTTAGCCGCTGGAAAGAACTTGACAAGAAAATTTCGATTCATGTCAGCCCATGAATTAACTGAATTTGGAGGTAAATAAAATAACCAATCTTTAGCCAAGTCGACTAAAGAAAAAGGGAAAGCTCTCAATTTAATTTGATCATCGGTAACTCCCTGTGGTTTCATGCTAGTGCAAGCCATGTTGAATTCCAACAAGTGTTTGTGCGGATCTTCAGTGGGAAAGCCGTGGAAGGTGGGAAGAAGATGAATGAGTCCCATCTTTAATTGAAACGGAGTCCTGCAACTAGAAAAATTAATGCATAATGGCGTCTGAGTTGGGAAGAAGATGAATGAGTCCCATCTTTAATTGAAACGGAGTCCTGCAACTAGAAAAATTAATGCATAATGGCGTCTGAGTGACAGGTGTTGTGACTAGTTCTCGAATCGTTTGTTCTTTTGCCATCGGAATGTTGTATGTGTCTGCTTCGATCTCCAGATCTAGATCTACTAATTCACATGGTTTTCTTCTGGTCATAAATAAAACACTAGAAAAATAAATCAGTACTTGCCATTAGTCCCCGACAACGACACCAATTTGATAACCGTCGTTTTGCTATCAAAATAATTTCTGACCTCTTAATAAATAAAAAGGAAAAGATAGTATAGAGAAGCAGAGTCAATCCATAGGGACTATGGTGTTTCTAACTTAATAAAACTCTTTCTTGATTTTAGAAGAAGAATTCCATATGAAGTTGAAAAGATATATTAAAATAAAATAAATAAAAAGGAAAAATAATATAATAATAAATATTAATAGTAATAACTATAAAAGGGGGATTTTTAAAAGTTGTTTTTAAAATAATAATAAGAATTAAATAAAAGAAAAATAATTAAATAAACAAATTAAAGAGATTGAGATAAAGAGAAACTTATTGTGAAAGCAGCCTCAGACTTCAACTTCACCTCAAATTCCTCGGATCATCGAAGTATATTTTTACTTCAAGATTCACGTCGGTTACTGCAAGAACAATTCTTCGTTGCCAACTCGGATTGTGTCGTTTCAATAACAACTGATTCCGATCTCAGTTTCCTCTTAGCAAACAATTTTGCTAAGTGTGTTCTCGGGAAGTTGAACATGCTTCAATAAGCAAATCATTCTTCAAACGTTAACCATAACAATATCCAGACCAATGTCGAAATCGTTTTGACCTGAAAAGTAAGCTCATAAAACAGAGAGAAAATCCGAAGCGATTTAAGTACCTTACAATTCTCACGTTTGGAATTGAGCCTTCGCTTTAGCCTTTGGCTTGAAAGAAAATTGGCTAAGCATAACCAAAGTGATACTTAGCATAATAGAAAAGTATGCGAAAAATAGAGAGAAAAGGAAGATTTTATTCTCAAATGAGAGAGATATGTTTCTAGGCTCACCCTTAGAGGGTATTTATAGCCTTAAAATTCCTAAAATTAAGCTAAAACATCTTAAATCCTAATTAAAACACTTAAAACTATTTAAACTAAAATACCTAAGAAAATAATATAATATTCTAAATCCTAATTAAAACACTAAAACCTATTTCAACTAAAATACCTAAAACAAAGATAAAATATAAAAATAATATCCTAAAACTTAATTAAAAATATTAAAAACCAATTTAAACTAAAATACAAAGATAAAATATAATGTTTAAATATTATCCTAAACTTGAGTTTAATTCAAATCCAAATTCCAGCCAACTTTGATTCCGAAAATAAAAAACTGCAGAATTGCGTCCTTTTTGTGTAATTTCCAGAATCTTACATCCTGTACAGAAAATAAATTAAAATAAACAAATAAGCCACAAAAATCAATGACTAAAGAGTATTTTAAAAGTAAAATATTAACTAAAATAAACACTTATCAACGATCGATTTTCTAACAGAAAATGACGAGTTTAGAATATATTAATAGTCGGGTAAACATTTTATAACTTTTACTAGTAGAGGGACTCAACAAAACAATGGTCAATGGTTGATCTATTATGTAGCTTTTGTAGTCGATGACTCAATAAAACAACATCTTATAGCAGGGGACAATTTGTGTATTTTACCCATATTTATAACTATTTCCTCTTTATAAATTGAGAATATATATTATATATAGCTTATAGTGGAAGAAATTTTTATACAAAAATGGGCATGTAATATGCGTCTTTCAACTTTCTCCTCCTCCTACTGGTCATGGTAATATCGCCAAACTCTCCAAATTCAAATTCAAATTTTAATTTTCTAATCAGAGCTTAATCGATACGTGAAAATTTGTAGGCTATAAGATCTTTTGTTTAGAACTTTGTTACAGGATTAAACCTTTTTGCAGTACGAGGATGGAAGGGTAGATTCATTATCTCACATGGATCAATCAGTGATGGTGTTTTTCACCTTGAAAGATCTTGAAGTCAGGAACTCGATATCCATATATTTTCGTAAGAAAGTCTCATCGACATCGCCTCTATTTTTGCCTCGGGACGAAGCCGAAGCCATTCCTTTCTCATTAACAGAACTCCCTAATCTGTTTCGGTTCTTCTCTTTCTCGCAAAACTCTCCCCAGGCCAAAGCAATGGAAGCTACACTTCGAGAATGCGAAACTCCGGCAATCAAAGGGGAGATCAAATTCTGCGCTACGTCGATAGCATCGATGCTTGATTTCGCTATAAGTATCATCGGATCGAACTCCGATATCAAAATCTTCGCAACCGAAATCATATGAAGTCGTGCACCCTTTTCCAAAACTATACTATACTAAAAGAACCGGATGAGATACTGGCTTCGAGGATGATGGCTTGTCACACGATGCCCTACCCTTATGCTGTACTGTATTGCCATACCCAAGGGACTGAAAACAGTGTTCAAGGTATTATTGGGTGGTGATAACGGAGATCGGGTGAAGGCAGTGACCGTTTGTCATATGGATACTTCGCAATGGAAACACGACCATGCGTCGTTCCGTGTGCTGGGGATCGAGCCCGGAACGCCCGGTGTTTGCCATTTCTTCCCGGCAGACAATTTTATTCTGGTCCCAGATTATTGAATTTGTAATAAGTGTCTTTGTCATGATACTTTGGTTGTACTAGATGATACTTGAGCTCCGAGACCTCGGTTAACCTGAGTCCCAAGACTTGCACAATAAATGTTACGATGCAGTATATATTGCATTGTAACATTCAGTGCGTCAGTGTTATAAAAATATTTTATGTTCGATTCGATGTTTACATTTACATAAAGCAAATTTGATATTTTTTTCCAAATTATTTGAGAATCCATTTTAATTTCTGCTAATAATAGGATTCATAGAACATTTCATAGGAAAACACACCTTTTACAATAGCATAGACATTCTAAGCACACATAAGCATCATATTGTAATTATATTACCATCTCATTCATGTGCTTTCTATAAAGCACATATGAGAGTTCTTACAACATCATTGCCACCATAAGATGTGATACTCGGTATCGGTTCAAAATCACTAGTGAATGATTCTTACCATAAGAAGTGATGCTCGGTATGGGTTCAAAATCACCGGTGAATGATTTTTGGCCATAAGAAGTGCTCAGTCTCGGTTCAAAATTGCTAGGAAAAGTTTTCTTCACTCCTTTAAGATCAACATCATCGCCTCCATAAGAAGTGGTGCTTGGTCTCGGTTTGAAATCACTAGTGAATGATTTCTTACCATAAGATGTGATGCTCGGTCTCAGTTCAAATTCACTAGTTAATTTTCTTCACTCCTTTTAAGATCAACATCATTGCCACCATAAGAAGTGGTGCTTGGTCTCGGCTCAAAATCAATAGTGAATGATTTTGACCATAAAACGTGATGCTCGGTCTCGGTTCAAATTTACTAGTAATTGATTTCTTCACTCCTTTAAGATCAACATCATCGCCGCCATAAGATGTGGTACTCGATCTCGGTTTAAAATCACTAGTGAATGATTTCTGGCCATAAGAAGTGGTGCTCGGTCTCGGTTCAAAATAGCTCTCCAATACTCTCCACCGTCTTTCCTATCTGTACAATGGTGTCTGCAAACTGCGTTCATATAAACATGTATGATTAACCATACAAATTAACAATATATATATGTATAAATACTAAAGAAATTATATTATTAATACCAAACTGTCATTTGTTTAATCAAGTTTGCAAAGTCAACTTACCAGGAGAAGGGACAGAAATGTAAAGAAGGGAAGGAAGGTTTTCATGGCTTATTAATGGAATGAACCTAAAGATTGATATATGGATATCAACTTCTACAACTCTTATGGAGTCGATAAACAATTTCCTTCTATATATATAGAAGAAGTAATAATTTATTTAAAAAAAAATTCAGTCACATCATAATTTGTAGAGATATTATTTTTGGTATTCATTTTGTCCATTATTAATAATTAAAGGCATAGGCAGATCTGCTTAAGAGACTCCTAAAGTAAGAATACACATGAAGAAGATGCTGTGGAACTGATTAAAACCACCTAAAATAAGAATAGACATGAATAGGGAGTTAATGAAGACGGTCGACACTCATTTTATACAGGACATCAAGAGTTTTTATTACAGTATTTACATAGTATATAATATATATAAAAATAGTTTATAAAAATGTATATAATATATATTTTTTAAAATATATAATTCTGAAAATATATTATATAGTTTTTTTTGATTTTAATGGTTATTTATAAGGAGGGTCATTGTGCAATTATGAAATAGTTTAATTATTTCTACAGTCCCTGCATTTTTGATGTGTAATTCTTTTGGTCACTTGTTGTAATTTTCACTTGAATTTTGAATTAATTCAATTTAATCCATGATTATATTTCTTATATTTTTCAAATTGACACCCTAAATTTTTTAATTTCCTTGTAGCTTTCATTTAGCATCAATATGACCCCTAATTTCAAATTCTTTCTAATTTAATCCTTCTTTAATTTTTGTTTTCGTGTAATTTATTATTATTTTTTTTTGTTTAACATTAATTTGATTTTAGGGCAATTTTAAATTGGTCAAAGGTAAGTAATTTGAATCGAATTTTTAAGTTTTAATTTCAATTGTAATTTTCGCAATTAAGACAACCGAGAAGTCAAATTGGTACCGAAAGGGCAGTACAAGGGTGCTAATCATTCCTTAACTGTAATCAACTCCCGAATCTAATTAATTTCTGGTAAAACGTAGATCAGATTAATGGTAAGTTAGGGTGTCCGATCAACCTAATTTAAAATGATCAGTGATAGCTCCATCACACATAAATTTAAGTCGAAACCCGATTCCGAAACCACTCGAATGACGGTTACGACAAAGACACTCTTAAAGCAAGAATAATAAAATGATTCTTTTATGAACAAGGAATTCGTAAGTAACAGTTAATTTTGTCGCATTTACTTTGTCTAATTTTAATAATTAAAGTATGGGCGGACCTCTATTGTTTTAGATTTATTCAAAGAAAGGAAGGAAGGTTTTCATGATTTATTAAAAAAAGAAAAATTTCAGTCACATCATAATTTGTAGAGATGCTATTTTTAGTATTTACTTTGTCCGTTATTAACAATTAAAGGCATAGGCAGATCTGATTAAGGGACTCCTAAAGTAAGAGACATGAAGAAGATGCTTGTGGAATTGATTTAGACCTCCTAAAATAAGAATAGATATGAAGGACTCGATGAAGATACTCTTAAAGAAAGAATAATAAAAGGATTCTTTTATGAACAAGGAATTCGTAAGTAACAGTTAATTTTGTCGCATTTACTTTGTCCAATTTTAATAATTAAAGTATGGGCGGACCCCTATTGTTATAGATTTTTTTATGAACAAGGAGTCCTTGTCGAGTTAGATAAAATTATAAGAATAATTAAATTTTTTTGTTATTACCTCGATATTCAATCTATTGATTAACTATTCCGGATCGAGTATTGTAGAAGCAAGGGCGACCCTCCTAAAGGAATCTAGTGTCTCATCCCACTAGGACCAACGAAGAAATCAACACAACGCATCATAATAAAGAGATAAAGTGGGGACAACAGTCACCAAAATACTCAAACAAAAGTAAATAATAAACCTAAGAATACGAGGAAAATTAAAACCTTCCATGAGAATGACGACAATATCAAAACCTAATAACCTTCGTACAAACTCTTTGTCTCTATCGAATGAGATGCTTGAAGAAATGATAAAGGAGTGGAGAGAGAACCAAATAATCTGGCAGGCTGCTTCGTTACAAATTCTGATACATCGACAAACACATTTACCAAAAGAGGGGATCTGACTATACGTGACCTCCAACCAACCAATCAGAAATAAATATCGTGATGGTTTTGTGCGAGAACCAAATTGACCACAAAGGTATGCGAAAAAACGTACAAAAAAAATGAGGATCGGTCACAAGAGTAGAGGAATCGCATGCCACAAGAGCAGAGAAAATCATGTCACAAGGATAGAGATGCTTATTCAAAATTAAAAAGACTCAAGAAAAAAAAGACATAATATAAAATAAGAGAACTAATATTCCTCGGCGATCGGGTAACAACCATTAAAATTGGTGCCGCTGCGACTAAACAAAGATCAAAGAGAAAGAAGAAGACGACACAAAAATATTAAAAAAAAAAAACTAGGTTGAGAAAAAAGGGAGGGGGCTAGGGTGTACCTTGAAGAAAATTATCCAATCTAATATGGGATGTAGCTCTTTGAGAAAAACGAAATTCTTAGCATTTTCGTTAGTTAAGAATATTATAAAGTTGATTATAACGTTTGAGGATTCAAGTTGAATATAAATTTGTAGAAAATTAGGAGTAATAGTTTGAGACTCTTAAATGTTTCCTTTCTATTTTTGAGGTCGAGTGTGGACTATGTATTTTTTTTCTCAGCAATTCTTTTTTTATTAAAAGAAATCAAGTTGTGAGCCTCGTTGAAAATTCCATACACCTAATTGGAGAAAAGAGTATCGACAACATGGAATAACAACAACGAAACATAACAGACACGAATGCATAAAAACTACTAATTACAACGCTCATAATATCTCTACTGCCAAAGCCAAAACACAACCAGCAAACTCCCAAATCCAAGACCACAACGAAACAATCTTACAAAGGAAACATTTGATTTGTTATTTTAACTTTAGCATTAAGCCAACCTTTTCATCTCAATAATGCAACCTTTATCTTCAATAGAGGTTTCTATCCACACCTTTTATCTCTCTCTATGAACATGTATTATTTTGACAATGATTGTGACATTCCTTCATGAAATTTTAAATATTGGAAGTTTCTTCTCGTTAAGAATAAATTTTTAAAATGAAACGATTAATGCCTCGAAAAAATGTTTTTTATCATCAAATATTTTATTTTTCATTCTTTCCGACTCAATTCTTGAATCTCCAACATACACCTTCAGTTGGTTTGTTACACCATAATCAACCATTAATAAATACTTTTTCTGTTGAAAGTCAAGAACGGTGCACATGGCCACAATTAATGGCACCAAAAATTAGCTAGCATTTGTTGAATTTTTGGAAAATGGTAAAATCATTTTTAGTCATTGTAATTTAGGGTATTTACAAATTAGTCCTTAAACTCAACTATAAATACCCTAGCTCATTTAGCTTCAAAACTATCCCAAAGCATTCTAGCTTTCTTCCAATACTAGAGAATTTAGAGAGTTTCTTGAGAGTTGTTTTCTCATTTTTTATCAAGAGAGAATTATCATTGTTTCTCCATGGTAGATTGAGAGAAGTTGTAATTCATATTTTTCATAGTAAAATTCTTCTACCGTTGCCCGTGTTTTTATCCTATATTATTTAGGGGGTTTTCACGTAAATTTTGTGTCTATTTTATCTTCATTTTATTTCTCAAATTATCAGTTGCGATTTTACTCTATCCGATAGCCGTCTTCCGCAACAATTGGTATCAGAGCCAGATTTGAGTGTGTAATATCTGCCTATTGTCTTTGTGGTTGCACCAAAAGGTGGATCCTCCAACATAAGAAAGTAAGAAGGTATTACCCATTCTTTGAAGGTTCCAGAGAACTATTCACGATAGTGAAATAGTTGGAGCTATCCGTAATAGAAATTATGGCAACGAAATTTGATATTAAAAAATTCAATGGGAGAAATTTCTCATTGTGGAAATTGAAGATGAAGGATATCCTGAGAAAGACGGTTGTCTAGCAGCTATAAGTGAAAGGTCGGTAGATTTCACAGATGACAACAAAGGATCGAAATGGACGAGAATGCTATGGCAAACTTTCATCTAACATTAGCAGATGAAGTATTGTCAAGCATTGAGGAGAAGAAGACAATTGAGGAGATATGAGATCATTCACCAAATTGTACGAGGCCACATCGTTGCACAATAAAATTTTCCTTAAGAGAAAATTGTACACTCTCTAGATGCCAGAATCTATTTCAGTGACGCAACACTTAAACACGCTGAACACTTTATTTTCTCAGCTTATATCCCTAAGATGTACAATAGGAGAACAAGAATATGCTGAACTTCTACTTCAAAGTCTACCTGATTCGTATGATCAACTCATCATCAACTTGACAAACAGTAATATCACCAGTCTAGTCTTTGATGACATTGCAGCTGCTGTTCTACAAGAAGAAAATTGGCTCAAGAATAAGGAAGACATACAAGTAAATCTGCAACAAGCAGAAGTGTTAACAACGATAAGAGGGAGATCAACAGAACGAACGAAAGCAGCAGTCACAAACATGGTAGATCGAAGTCGAGGAGCAAGAAGAATTTAAAGTGTTACAACCGTGGAAAGAAGGGTCACTTGAAGAAGGATTGTTGGAGTCTAATAAAAACTCTAATCCACAAGGCAATACCGCAAACACTTCAAATGATGGAGATGTATGCTAAAAAACATCAACAACCATGGAAGGTGGAAAGAGATATGCAGATATATGGCTCATTGATTCGGGAGAAACATATCACATGACCTAAAGAAGAGAAGGTTTCATCATTATAAACTTGTCTCAGGAGGATCTGCGTATAGATGCAATGATCATGCCTTAGAGATCGTTGGCGTAGGGACCATAAAATTGAAGATGTATGATGGAACAAGTAAAGTTGTTCGAGATGTGCGGCACGTGAAAGGCCTAAAGAAAATTTATTATCCCACGGATTGTTGGATAATAATGCAAGCAAGATTGAAACACAGAATGAATCATGAAGGTGTTTCGTGGAGCGCTTGTGGTGCTAAAAGGCGAGAAGATAGTTGCAAACTTGTACATGCTAAAGGGAGAGACTTTGCTACAAGTAGAAGCCTATGTTACCTCATTTAATTTAGATTCTGCAATGTTATGGCATCAGAAGTTGGACACATTCAGAACAAGGAATGAAAGTCCTTGTGGAACAAAAGCTACTTCCAGGCTTAAGAAAGGTATCACTTACTTTGTGTGAGCATTGCATAACAAGTAAGCAGCACCAATTGAAATTCAACACGTCAAATTCTAAAGGCAAAAGTTCTAGAATTGGTTCATTCTAACGTATGGCAAGCACCAATTACAATCCTAGGTGGAGCAAAATACTTTGTCTCATTTATTGATGACTACTCCAGGAGATGTTGGATGTATCCTATTAAGAAGAAGGCAGATGTGTTTTTAACTTTCAAAAACTTCAAAGAGCGGGTGGAACTTGATTCTGGAAATAAGATCAAGTGTTTCAGAACATATAATGGAGGATAATACACAAGGGAAGAATTTGATGACTTTTACAGGAAATAAGGCATCAAAAGACAGTTCACAGTGGCGAGCACTCCTCAAAAAAATAGAGTGGCAGAGCGGATGAACATAACCTTGTTAGAAAGAGCAAGAGAAATGTTGAGGGATGCAGTCCTAGAAAAATCATTCTGGGCAGAAGCAGTCAATACCGCTGTTATTTGGTGAATCGAGCTCCATCAACTGCAATAGAGCTGAAGACACCAATGGAGATGTGGACTGGTAAACCAACTGATTATTCAAACCTTCATGAATTTGGAAGTATTATGTACGTGATGTACAACTCCCAAGAAATTTCAAAGCTAGATCCAAAATCCAGGAAATGCAAATTCTTGGGGTATGCTGATGGTGTAAAGGGGTATCACTTATGGGATCACATTGCCCGCAAAGTGATCATTAGCAGGGATGTTATCTTTGTAGGAGATAAGCTACAAAGAAAAGAAGAAGATGGTAGCGTTGAAAAGTCAAAGACTACACAGTTACATGTAGAAAAGGAGCTTGAACAAGGAGATTCTTCTGAAGCAGAACCAACACATGATGAACAAGAACCAGAGAGTTCTGAAGCTCCAACAATTTGTCAATCAGATCGTGTGAGAAGACGTCCCAATTGACACTCAGATTATGTTATAGAAGGTAATATTGTATACTACCTTTTAACAGAGGACGATGAGTCATCAACATACCAGGAGGCAATAACAAGATACTTCACTGTGGATGATGGCGATGCAAGAAGAAATTGAAGCCCTTCATAAAAATAATACATGGGATCTTGTGTCACTACCACAAGGAAGGAAGGCAATTGGTAAAAAAGGGCTCTTTAAAATCAAGCGAAATGGTGACAAAAAGTTGAGAAGTATCGTGCAAGACTGGTGGTCAAAGGATATGCTAAAAAAGAAGGTATTGATTTTAATGAAATATTATCTCATGTGGTTCAACTAACAACAGTTCGAGTAGTTTTGATAATGTGTGCTACATTGAACTTACATCTAAAGAAGCTAGATGTTAAAACAACTTTTCTTCATGGAAATCTTGAAGAAAAGATTTATATGCTCTAGCCTGAAGGATTTGAAGAAAGAAAAGAAGAACTTGGTTTGAAGGTTGAAAAAAATCTCTGTACGGTCTAAAGCAGGCATCGAGGTGTTGGTATAAGAGATTTGATTCCTTCATTATGTGCCTTGGATATAACAGACTTAATGCAGACCCTTGTGCTTATTTTAAGAGGTCTTATGATAACGATTTTTTATATTGCTATTGTATGTGGATGACATATTGGTTGTAGGACCCAACAAAGATCATATTGAAGAATTGAAGGCACAACTGGCTAGGGAATTTGAAATGAAGGACTTGGGATCAGCAAACAAGATTTTAGGGATGCAAATTCACCGAGATAAAAGTAATAGGAAGATTTGGCTTTCACAAAAGAATTACTTGAAGAAGTTCTTGTCACGATTCATCATGCAAGATTGTAAGCCAATTTCTACCCGTCTTCCGATTAACTTCAAATTATCCTCTAGTATGAGTCCTAGCAGTGAAGAAGAGAGGACGGAGATGTCTCGAGTGTCGTATGCATCGACAGTGAGAAGTTTAATGTTCGCTATGATATGCACAAGACCAGACATTGTACAAGCAGTAGGAGTGGTTAGTCGGTACATGGAGAATCCAGGCAAAGAGCATTGGAATATAGTAAAGATGATCCTAAGATACATCAAAGGGACCTCAAATATTGCATTATTTTACGGAGGATCAAACTTACAAATCAATGGGTATGTAAATTCTGACTATGCATGGGATTTGGATAAAAGCAAATCTACTACAGGATATGTGTTCAATGTTGTTGGTGGAGCCGTAAGCTGGGTTTCAAAATTGCAGTCAGTTGTGGCTACATCCACAACAGAGGCAGAATATGTAGCAGCTACACAAGCCAGTAAAGAAGCAATCTGGTTGAAGATGCTATTGGAGGAGCTTGGGCACTATTGAAACGATTTTTAAGGTGTGAGAGGGAGCGAGATTTTGAAAACCGCATCATTTTTAATTATTCTCTTTATGATTGATTTTTTAATTAAAAAACAATGCGATTTTAGAAAACATCTCTTTCAAATATTTGGAAATTCCATTACGATAAAAACATAAGGTTCGAGGAGTCGCCACCAATCTTTGATTAGGGTGTGATTGGGCACCCAAAAACGTTTTGCCATTTTTATTAAAAATTAATTTTAATTAAAACGAAGAATAGAGGTCTGCGTTACCAAAATTCGAGTTCGGGAGTCAGTTACGCGTGGGGAAGGACTAGCACCCCCACAGCGTCCTAAATCGGTACCTAATCGATTAATTAATGTCTTTGCAACAAATTTCACAAATTCGAATTTAATTTGATTTATGATCCCATAAAACAAAAAAATACAAATTTTATATCATTTAAAAGCAACGAAATAGATTAAATTAAAATTACCAAACTATTAGAAAAATAAAGAATATTCGATTATTTAAAAATATTGAGACCAGATCTTTAGGTCAGTCCTAACGACCTTTTCTCAACAAGTTTAAATAGCCGAACATTTCTGTTTCTTTCACTCCCAAATTTTAAAGTGAAGAATCGAATTTTTGGTGAAACTGATGGGATACACTTATAATTTAAAATCGTGGAAAACAACTTTCTAGTCAATTAAGAGAAGCTATTCCGACAATTTTAAATTAAAAGGGTATTACCCTTAATCCGATTATGTGATTAAGTTGAGTTATACACGCGAGGCTATCATACAACGATTAATTAATTAAAAAAATGATTATTCTATTAATAAAGAAAATAATAAAGATTCTAATGTAAGGTGACATATAGGAACACAAATTATATACATATATGTTTTATTATACTACATAAACTAATGCATACGAATCATATAATGCACCTACTTGACTTGAATACACAAATAAAAAAAAGCATATAAAACTACAAAAATAATTGTAATTATATAAAAAAGGACTAAATAATATTGAGCAAAAATTTGAGCACCATGACAACAAACAAAATAATAAATGGGGATAGAAATGAACATCATATACTACACTAGATTTTTAAACTAAAATTAAAACTCTCATCATAACAAATGACTGAAATCAGAATAAAACCTTAAACATATAGGACTAAAAAGCAACATGCAAAAAAATCGAAAGTCAAATGTCTAAAACAGAAAAACTTATATACACTAACTTGGTACCAAAATTAAATACGCACAAAACAAAGATACAAAATTAGAAAAACAGAAACATTTGATTTATGGACTAAAATGCATGACATGATTAATAACCCAAAAATCATAATATATAAGCTAAACTAAAACTTAAACCTAAGCTAAACTAAATACTCCTAGCAAAAACAATGGTCGCTCATTTCTTTCTCCATTCTACTATCTCCCTCCTGCTCGCATGGCTGCCGAGAGCCCCAATGTCCAACATTCGCTCGAATCAACCTTAACGCCCTATTTTCAGACCACAAACTCAAAACCTAATAAATCAAAACATAAACACCATAAACGATCCCTAAAGCTTGCTGTCCCTAGGCCATAAATAGGCGACGCTCGACGGTGCAAACAACGGCTAATAACGACTCAAATCAAACTCTAACCAACCCCTGCTAGCCGACCGAAAACCTCGATGGTTTCAACCTGTGCCGGCGACCACAGAACCGGGTTCTTAACATCTACCCCCTTGAAAGCCCCGATGCTCGGCCAAGGTAAACTCTCTCTCTCTCTCTGTTTGCTTCTTAGTTTTGAAAAAAGATAAGCATTCACACAAAGAAATATTGCTTTACTATGTAAATTTTGTAAGAAATTGAGAAAGCTCCTTTACATTACCGTTCTTATTGAAAATAACAAGAGAAAACTTCTCTGCTTACATTCTTTTCTTTTTATTTCATTGATGAAGTCCCCCTATTATATTGCTTTCGACTAAAACTGAAATAAGGAGCACCAAATTTTGTTTTCTTGTTGTTGCTTCAATCCTCTATTGGTCGAATCGTTCCCCTTTTTTGCTGTTAAGAACCGAGAACCCCCAGTTCTGCTGTGTCTTTTTTGTTTGTCCTTTGCTGATCATTGCCCTCTGTTCGGATCCTCCTCCTCGAAAGGTCACTGAGTCTTCCTTTTATTTCCTTCATTCCACCGAAAGCCTCTTATCCTTTTCCGTAATTTCCTTGCATTTGGTGAGATTTTGATGGGTTTAGGTTTGGGTAGGTGAAATCCCGAAACTTTCGGGATTTTAATTCTTTAATTTGATGCATTTTTGGTGACTTGTTGCTCATTGTTGACTTTGGAGATATCTGGCTATGAATTTGTTGCAGGTTTCGGTGATGGCTTGGTGGCTCAATGGCTCAGCTCACACATGTGGAGGATTTGTGTATTATCAGCTTTGATGGTGGCATGATTGGCGGCAGTGAATTAGTTTGAGCGGGTGTAGGTCGTGTTGGGCTCCAACTGTATTTTTAATTGACTTGTATACGGGCTTGAACTTCAGGCCTACATAAAATGTAATTTGTATTAATAATAATAATAATAATAATAATAATAATAATAATAATATTTTTCAAGCCCGGTCAAAAACGGGTGTCTACAGCTGCCCCTCTTTGCGCATTCTTGTGTTAACAAGAATAGAGCAAAGACAAAAAAGACAACTAGTTTTTGTCCAATTCTAACTCCGTGCTTTAAAACTTGATGAGGGATTCGGTCCACTATTTCTGCAGGGGATATCAGACTCTAGATTGATTTGCTTCACTACTCTTTGGTGAAGGCTTAAAATTGATTTTGCTTCACTACTCTTTGCTGAAGGCTTAAGATGGCCCGGAGGACTTAATCATCATGCTCGGAAGGCTTACTGATGGATTTGCTTCACTACTCTTCGGTGAAGGCATAAGATGTAAAATTAAACCTCTCCTGTAATACCCCAAATTTTTACCAGTGACTAAAATGTATGTTTTGAAAGTATAGTGGCTAAAGTATACACATTGAAAAGTTTAGGATCCAAAATTTGTAATTTTTAAAAGTTATATATATTTTATGCCTGTAAATGAAAAGTTTGGATTGAAACAGAGATTTTAGTGGGGATCATATTTTTTGTGCGGGAATTGTGATAAAGCTATAAAGCAGTAAATTTCGGTATTGAAATCAGATAATCGTATCAAACCGGAATTTTATGAAAATTTGAAGGATGTTATAAAATGGTTGGAAATATTATTTTCACATTTTCGATCGGAGAAACTTGGCTTAGAACAGTGCAATTTTTCAGATTTGACCAAACAAATGGAATTTTAGTGACTAAAATGCAATTTTTGAAAATTGCATGGTCAATTTTGAAAGTCAAAGTCAAGTTGTATCATCTTTGACCAAGGAATATTTTAATAGAAGATAATACAATGACATTTGGTAATTTTCAAGATTTATTAAGGGTAATTTTGGTATTTGATCCAAAAAGGAATAAAAAATTCATTTAATTAGTTTTAAAGGTTAATAATTAGAGATATTTTTTTGAGAAACATCGTGAAACTCTTCTCTCTTCTCCAGCTAGTTGCTGAAACCCATAGACAAGGTGAGTCAATTTGTTTTCTTCTATTTTTGATCAAATTTAGTGAGTTTTGGGATTAAATTGTGAAATAGGAAATTGTTCTATCCTATTTTCTCTACAAGATGGTATAATTATTTCTTGGTTTCATGCTTAAATGTGAAAATAGGTATTTATGGTGGATGAAGGGGAATTGTGATTTTTATGATTAAAGATCAATTCTTGATATTAGAAGTGTTGTAAGAATTGAAGAAGAACCAAGGATGCAAATTAATGAAAACAGTTTTAGATTTTCGAATTTGGCAGTGAGTTTGAAAATTCACCAGAAATTCTATAAAAATTATTTGGAGGTTATTTTTATATATTATGTTCATATATTAATCTAGTTTTGTTTAAAACAAACATAGATAAATTTTAATGTGTATACAAAAAGATATGAATTTTTAACTGAGGAAAGGTCAGAAAAACGGACAGTATATTCTACACAAAACAGATTCTGTTGGTCAACTTTGAAAATTCACCATAAATTGTACAGAATGAATTAGAAGAATTTGTTTATATGGATAGATTCGTATTCGAGTCTAGTTTTCAATGGAAGAAACGGAATTAAATTCCAGTGTGTATATCAACACAGAATACTGATTCTTTAAAGGTAGTGCAAGTTGTTTGAATATGGAAATTTTAGAATTTAAGTTGAAATGGAGTAGAAGATGAAGAGTAATGTTTAAATTTTGAGTATATTTTTTAATACTTGGAATTGAAGTTAAATGGCAAGATACCATTTTGAATAAATTGGGAATGTTGAGAAGAATTCTAAAAGAATTCATTTTAATGGTTAGATGGTGGAATTCGAAAGGTTCCAAAACTTTGGGGACTTGTTTGCATGTTATTAAATGAAGAAGTATTATTTGGTTATTTTATTCATGTACTAGAACTTTAGTAATTAATGTAAAATTATCATAATGGTGAAGGACCATTATGAATTAAAGGAAAAGTTGAGTGAATTCTGGAAGAATTTAAATATGTGGTTAGATTTATAATTCGTCAAAGTTGAAGAATCATGTTGGAAATAATTAATTATGGAATTGAATAAGTGTTTTGATAAGTTTGAAGTTATAATGGAGTTATGAGTTTGGTTGTTATCGATTTAGTTATCGATTTTATTATATAGATTTTCAAATGTTAAAACGAGCTTATATTAGTACGATACTAATATGTAGTTCGAACAATTTTGTGTTATAATTTGGTATGTCAGACTACGTTAATCTAGCAATCCGAACGATTCGAAAGGAAAGGACAAAGCTCGTGACTAGGATTATTATATACAAGTTCTGTAGTGAGGCAAAGGTGAGTGCAGTTATTTATTTAATTATTTTGATCGAGAACGACTTGCGATAAGTCAACCTCATTCCAATTTACAGTGATTTATAAAGTTTATAAATATATTTTTTAATATTTTATATCAGTTTTATGAATGATTTAGGGTATGAACTTCCCAAGCATGATATTTTGATTATGGATTTAATTATGACACATGAGCCCATTGTATGTATAATGAGAATTATGGGTACACTTGGCATGCCATTAGTTGAGTATTTATCCATTATCAGCTTTGGTACATTCGTGTATCAATGTTATCATATCAGCTTTGGTACATTAGTGTATCAATGTCCAGCACCAGTGGTGCTCATTCAGGTATGATGGACTGAAGTGCATCATATCTCAGTATCAGTTACGATTTGCATCGTGTTGTGCATAGTGCGCACCTTACTCACGTATCTTATGTTCTCATAAATATGCATTAGGCTATGAAAATGAATATGTAAGTTGTGAATGATTTCAGTTAACAGAAAGCATGATATACTTATATTATATATATGATTTAACAGAATTTTCATGAGTTCATGATTAAAAGAAATTTCGGTCTTAGTGAAGAAATCGACTGGATAAGTTGGTTTTGCCAGTTTAATGTTTTAAGTTGATTATTTTACTTATGTTTATGATATTTTCAGATTTTACTCACCCTAGATTATTACTGCCTCACTAAGTTATACTTAGCGCGTGATGGTTATCATGCGTAGGTTCTAATAATGATAAATACGATCAGTAAGGAGCTATCAGAGAGTCTTTCTGGAAAGACATACATATCATCAGTATCAGTAAGACATCTCTGATGTTTCTTTTGACTTATAGTGGCATGTATAATTATGTCAATAGTTTCTAATATCATATTTATTTTAATAATTGTAATAAAAACTAGAACTATTTTAGTTTATTTTACTTAGTTTAGTTTTATCGATATCTATGCATGACAATAATTTATTACATTATTATGTTTTTAAAAGATTTTACGAAAAGACATGGTTTAGTAAAATTACTGAATAAATAATGAATTTATTTTCCTGTAATAAAGAAATAAATTATAAGATGAAATATACTTTAAAATATATTTTTAAAGTTAGAACAAGAGTGTTTTCAAAAGAAACAAATTTTTACGTAAATTTTAGTTCAGTAAATGTTTTCAAGTTGATGTGACATCTTTGACTAGTATATTAAGACATATACGGGTTAAGGGTGTTACATTTATTGGTATCAGAGCTACATATTTAGCCGATTCTTGGCCTAAACTGAGCCTATAATATGTCGGAAATATATACATGCCACTAGGATGTCGAAATTTCTGATATGGTTTGGTCTGATGAATTTATTTATGATGCTGCTCCTTACTAACGTAAATTTGTGTTGTTGTTTAGATGTCGGGTTCGGAAGGCATAAGACGGGCCACCGAACAAGAGGTTCCTGAGGGAACCAGTAGTGGGAGTAGTAACGAGGTAGAGCATGTACCCCAATGTCAGGGAGAGCAGGTACCTCAGGAAGTACCCGCTCCAGATCAAGGAACGTTCTTACAAGCTTTAGAAGCTATCTTAGCTCGATATCAGCCGGCAGCAGCACCTTCCCTTCCTCCGCCTCCACCTCCACCTTTTCCAGTTCCAAGAATATCGGTTCCGAAAGAATTAAAAAGTTTAGGAGCTGCAGAATTTAAAGGTGAAGCAAATGAAGGCCTAGTAGTGGCAGACATGTGGCTGAATGATGTAAAAATAATGTTGGACAGTCTTCATTGTTCGGAGGATGAGAGATTGGGGGGAGTAGTTTCATTGTTACGAGGTTAGGCTCGTATATGGTGGACGAATGTGACGACACGTGTTCCTCCAGATCAGATCACATGGCAGTTTTTCTTAGAAGCATTTCAGAAGAAATATATTGGAGAGCAATTTATTACTCAGATGAAGCATGATTTCTTTAATCTAATCCAGGGTGGTAAATATATTTACGAGTATGAATATGAGTTTAATAAACTTGCTCGATATGCCTCAGAGATAGTTCCCACCGAGAAAGATGTATGTCAGAAATTTATTCGAGGTTTCCGTCCTAGACTCAGAGAACTTTTGTTGGCTGCGAACTTAACCACTTTTTAGGAAGTGGTGAACAAAGAAAAAGATTTAGAAATGACAGAAAATGAGAATTTTCTGATAGAACGGAGATGACAGTCTAAAATATCAGGAGCATCATTCTCATCTCAATCTAAATGAGGTCGAGGTTCAGGTTATCAGTACCAGAGTAAATCCGAAGTTGGTGCACCTAGTCGCAGAGGATTCAAAGCTAAGGAAAAATGGCGTCATGTATAAACAATGGCTACAGGAGCTGGCAGATCAACTCAGTCTCAGGGACAATACCCATTTTGTCCATGGTGTGGAAAGTATCATTCAGGTGAATGTAGAACGGGATCAGGAGTTTGTTTTTATTGTGGAGACCCAGGTCATTATATCAGAGACTGTCCAATGGCAGGAGAGAGATCTGTTCAAACAGAGCGATCAGTAGGAATGCCTTAGAGAGGTGGTCGAGGCAGAGGTAGAGGGAGGGGATATTCAGAGACAGCCTCCCAGTATGATGTTCGTGCTCCAGTGATAATTTACAACATCAAGACTAATGAGGATCGTGAAGATCCAGAGATCATAGCAGGTACTTTCTATCTTTATGATGAGCCTGCATTTGTTTTGATTGATCCGGGTTCTACGCGTTCCTATGTTAGTTCAGAATTAGTTAAAAATAAGAATATTTCATTAGAACCCATCAATAGTGATATGATAGCTATAAATCCACTAGGTCATAGTGCTAGATTCACAAGGATTAGTAGAAATTGTCCACTAAAGATTCAAGGGGTTATATTCCCATCGAATCTTTTGGAGTTACCGTTTGACGAGTTTGAGATTATATTGGGCATGGATTGGTTATCTCGGCATTATGGTTGGGTAGATTGTCGCATGAAGCGATTATTTATAAAGGATGCAGAGGGTACCGAGATAATAGTAATTGGAGAAAAAGCGGGATCTTTGCCTAATGTAATATCAGCCTTTACGACAATGAAAATGATGAAAAAAGGTTGCACAGCTTTCTTAGCAAATGTGTTCGATACCTGGACATCTGAAATTCGATTAGAGAATATCCCGATAGTTCGAGAATTTTTAGATGTATTTCTTGATAATTTACCCGGATTACCTCCTAATCGAGAAGTGGAGTTTAAAATTGAAGTTTTCCCGGGTACATCTCATATTTCAATGGCTCCATATAGGATAGCTCCAACGGAACTCAGAGAACTAAAGGCGTAATTACAGGAGCTATTAGATCAAGGTTTTATTAGGCCGAGTGTATCTCCTTGGGTTGCACCAGTACTTTTTGTTAAAAAGAAAGATGGCTCGATGCGATTATGTATAGATTATCGTAAACTGAATAAGGTGACAGTGAAGAATAAATACCCTCTTCCGAGGATCGATGATCTTTTTGATCAGCTCAAGGGTGCTTCAGTATTTTCAAAAATTGATCTTCGATCAGGGTATCATCAGCTAAAGATAAAAGAGGAAGATATTCCAAAGACGGCTTTCAGAACTCGATATGGTCATTATGAGTTTGTTGTGATGCCGTTTGGACTCACCAATGCTCCAGCAGTATTTATGGATTTGATGAATCGAGTCTTTCAGTCATATTTGGATTAATTTGTGGTTGTGTTCATTGATGATATTTTGGTGTATTCTAAGACTATGGAAGAGCATGACACACATCTCCGTATCGTACTACAGACGTTGCGAGATAAAAAGTTATATGCTAAATTGTTAAAATGTGAATTTTGGCTGTCAGAGGTTGCCTTTCTAGGTCACGTGATTTCAGCAGAAGGAATTAGAGTAGATCCCAAGAAGGTGCAAGCTATAGTGGAGTGGAAACCTCCGCAAAATGTTTTCGGAAGTCTGAAGTTTCTTGGGGTTAGCTGGATATTATCGGAGATTTGTAAAGAATTTTTCAATAATTGCATCTCCACTTACCAAACTACTTCAAAAGGATGTACCATTCGTCTGGAATGAAAAGTGTCAAGAAAGTTTTGAGAAGCTTAAAGAGATTTTGACCGAGGCACCAATATTAGTACAACCAGAGTCAGGAAAAGATTATGTAATATACAGTGATGTGTCCCATAATGGCTTGGGATGCGTTTTAATGCAAGAAGGTAAAGTGGTAGCCTATGCTTCAAGGCAGTTAAAGACACATGAATGGAATTATCCGACACATGATTTGGAGTTAGCAGCTATAGTGTTTGCTCTAAAGATATGGCGCCACTATTTATATGGTGAGCGATGCTATATTTATACAGATCATAAGAGTTTAAATATTTACTCACTCAGAAAGAGTTAAATCTAACACAAAGGAGATGGATTGAGCTTCTCAAAGATTATGATGTGATTATTGATTATCATCCTGAGAAGGCTAATATGGTAGCTGACGCACTTAGCCGAAAAACCTTTGCTGCTATGAGAGCGTTAGATGCACGACTATCAATGGAAGATGATGGTGCATTAATTGTAGAATTGAGATTGAGACCTGCCCTATTGGATCGTATCAAGGATCTTCAGAATAAAGATAATAAGTGTTTAGATAGAATGGAGCAAGCAAAGAAAAGGGAAATGACAGATTTTGAAATTAAGCCTGATGGATGTTTGTATTATCGGAATCAAATTTGCATACCCGATGACGAAGAACTGAAGAAAGATCTTCTTTCTAAAGCTCATTATAGTCCTTTGACTATGCATCCAGGAGGAAACAAAATGTATCAAGATTTAAAGAGTCGGTATTGGTGGGCAGGTACGAAAAGAGCTATCACTGAGTTTGTTTCTAAATGTCTAACTTGTCAGCAGGTAAAAGCAGAACACGAAGTACCTTCGGGGTTGTTACAACCTATCTCAATTCCTCGATGGAAATGGGAACGAGTTACTATGGATTTTGTGACAGGTTTACCTTTGACACCTAGTAAGAAAGATTCGATTTGGGTGATAGTGGATAGATTGACAAAGACATCACACTTTATTCCAGTTCAAGAAGATTATTCTATGAACAAGTATGTTGAGTTATATATAAAAGAAATAGTACGACTTCATGGAATACCCATTTCGATAGTTTCAGACAGAGATCCAAAATTCACTTCGAGATTTTGGAAGTCTTTGCGTGAGGCATTGGGAACCAGACTAAATTTCAGCACATCTTATCATCCTCAGACAGATGGTCAATCTGAAAGAACTATTCAGATACTTGAAGACATGCTAAGGGCGTGTGTTATTGATTTCAAGGGATCATGGGAAAAGTATTTGCCTTTAATAGAGTTTACTTATAATAACAGTTATCAATCAAGTATCAAAATGGCTCTTTTTGAAGCATTGTATGGAAGAAAATGTCGAACGCCACTGAATTAGTATGAATTAAAAGATCGAGATGTAATTGGTCCAGATCTAATTAAGGAGGAGGAAGACAAAGTGAAAGTAATCCAAGATAATCTCAAAATAGCAGCAGATAGACAGAAATCTTATGCTGATTTAAAAAGAAAAGAGATTGAATATCAAGTAGGTGATAAGGTATTTCTTAAGGTGTAACCTTGGAAAAAGATTCTAAGATTTGGACGAAAAGGGAAATTGAGTCCAAGATTTATCGGGCTATACGAGATTGTAAAGAGAGTTGGATCAGTAGCTTATCAGTTGGCGTTACCTCCAGAGATGGACAAGATTCATAATGTATTTCATGTATCGATGCTTCGAAGATATCGATCACATCCTTCACATGTAGTTACACGGGAGGAAATTGAGATTCAGCCAGATTTATCATATGAAGAGGAACCAGTAAAGATTTTAGCACATGAAGTCAAAGAACTAAGAAAATAAGACGATTCCATTAGTAAAGGTTCTTTGGCGGAACCATAAAGTTGAGGAAGCAACTTGGGAACGAGAAGAAGACATGAAGAAAAAGTTTCCTCATCTATTTAATTCAGGTATGTAAATACATATGGAAAATTCGAGGATGAATTTTACTTAAGGGGGGAGGAATTGTAATACCCCAAATTTTTACCACTGACTAAAATGTAAGTTTTGAAAGTATAGTGGCTAAAGTATACACTATGAAAAGTTTAGGATCCAAAATTTATAATTTTTAAAAGTTATATATATTTTATGCCTGTAAATGAAAAGTTTGGATTAAAACAGAGATTTTAGTGGGGATCATATTTTTGGTGCGGGAATTGTGATAAAGTTATACAACAGAAAATTTCGATATTGAAATCAGGTAATCGGATCGAACCAGAATTTTATGAAAATTTGAAGGATGTTATAAAATGGTTGGAAACATTATTTTCATATTTTCGATCAGAGAAACTTGGCTCAGAACAGTGCAATTTTTCAGATTTGACCAAACAAATGGAATTTTAGTGACTAAAATGCAATTTTTGAAAATTGCATGGTCAATTTCAAAATTCAAAGTCAAGTTGTATCATCTTTGACCAAGGAATATTTTAATAGAAGATAATAAAATGGCATTTGGTAATTTTCAAGATTTATTAAGGGCAATTTTGGTATTTGGTCCAAAAAGGAATAAAAAATTCATTTAATTAGTTTTAAAGGTTAATAATTAGAGATATTTTTTGAGAAACATCGTGAAACTCTTCTCTCTTCTCCAGCTAGTTGCTGAAACACATAGACAAGGTGAGTCAATTTGTTTTCTTCTATTTTTGATCAAATTTAGTGAGTTTTGGGATTAAATTGTGAAATAGGAAATTGTTCTATCCTATTTTCTCTACAAGATGGTATAATTATTTCTTGGTTTCATGCTTAAATGTGAAAATGGGTATTTATGGTGGATGAAGGGGAAGTGTGATTTTTATTATTAAAGATCAATTCTTGATATTAGAAGTGTTGTAAGAATTGAAGAAGAACCAAGGATGCAAATTAATGAAAACAGTTTAGATTTTCGAATTTGGTAGTGAGTTTGAAAATTCACCAGAAATTATATAAAAATTATTTGGAGGTGATTTTTATATATTATGTTCATATATTAATCTAGTTTTGTTTAAAACAAACGGAGATCAATTTTAATGTGTATACAAAAAGATATGAATTTTTAACTGAGGAAAGGTCAGAAAAACGGGCAGTATATTCTATACAAAACAGATTCTGTTGGTCAACTTTGAAAATTCACCATAAATTGTACAGAATGAATTAGAAGAAGTTGTTTATATGGATAGATTCATATTCGAGTCTAGTTTTCAATGGAAGAAACGGAATTAAATTCCAGTGTGTATATCAACACAGAATACTGATTCTTTAGAAATGGAGTAGAAGATGAAGAGTAATGTTTAAATGTTGAGTGTATTTTTTAATACTTGGAATTGATGTTAAATGGCAAGAGACCATTTTGACTAAATTGGGAATGTTGAGCAACGGGGGAAGCTGAGAGAAGAAGTGGAGGTTGAGAAGGTAAAATGGAGATTGTTGGATTCCATTTAACGGCATTTCGTCACCAATACGCTCAACCCAAAAGGAGAAAAAGGAGGCAAAGTTGTTAAATGATTCTGATTGGATATTGGAGGTCCAGCCCGGGCTTGTTCGTGAAGCTAACGTCGTTGCTGCACTGTTCTTAGTCTTTGATTCCCCAACCAAAAGCAAAGCAAGATGCTTCCAAAATCTACATACTCCATCCTCAAAACTCCTTAAGGAACCGTAGGGCCAAATCTATGGAATCTTATTAATGGAACTGGAAGAACAAAGTCTAATGATTAATGTTATTATCAGGAAAGGAAAAGATTAGCCTCCACTTATTTAATAATAAGACAGATGAATTCAGATTTTATATTCTAAAGTTGTCAACTTAACATTTGCGTTGTTTTCTTTTTTTATATTTTAATGAACACATTCATTATTTAATTGTGGCCTTTGACATACATCATATGGACAATATTATTATGTGTAATGATATGCCTGAAATTGAGGATTCTTTATTTCATTACATCCACAGCCCACACAAACAGCAGGAATTCCAGTATTAGCATATCAACATATGCAACTATCATACTGCAATAGATCGTTGGGCAAATTATCACTCTTGATGCATCAGTCTGATGAGATTGATTTCCTTTATCCTCCATTTTCTCTTTACCAGCCACTTTTGGTACCAATACCTGAATCATTTAATTCGATGCGCCTTTTAGAGAACTCGATGCTTGATTCCTCGTATCTTGTTGTAACCCGACCAACTGTTCTTTTAACTGATCTTGTGATTTCTCATTAGATTGCTCCATTGTTTCCATTTGTTTGCTTATGATTATTAGTAGTATGAATGAATGATCTTGTTATTACTGCCATATAACCTCCCATAAGTTATTTTCATGTTTTTATCATTAATGCATATAAAATGATTAAATAAATATATGCAATGCAAATGCAAATGCTAAATGCAAATACAAAAGGTGTCATTCCAGAGTGACCATCTTTAAAATAATTTTCATTGAACACAAAGGTCCCGATACATCAAACAAACTTTACAAATAAGTAATGGCTTTCACTCCTAACTTTTCTATCTCATTCAAAAACCAAAGTAACTTCCACTCATGCTCGGGGGTTGAGTTGTCAATCTGCTTAAATTCTCTTGCAAAGCCAGCTAAATCAACCCATTTGTGAGCCACATCGCTTGCTTGGGTCATAACTTCTTTCATGACTTTGTCCCTTTTCTCTATCTTAAGCGCCAATTCTCGGAGCTGCAGACACTGCTGTTGATTTTTCCATGTAAGAAAGTCTTTGTGGTTATGAAACTCTTTCATAACATCACTACAGTCATCCACCATCTTCATCAACTTCTTGTTCTTGGCTCTAGTGACTTCTAGCTCAGCTTCATTCTCCCGCTTGTGGCGTTGATATGAAATGTCCATGTTGGCTATGGACCTATTTAACGTCTGAACTTCAACTTGATACCTTCCCAAATCATTAATAGTTGTATTGCGCCTCTTTTCTGCAATTTGTAAACCATGAGAAAACTTCTCTGCTCGACCTTCATGCACCTTGCAGTTCTTACTCCACTGTTCAACGTCATTCTTCAATTTAGCGACCCCTGTTACCCACTCATCTGGGGCATTCCCCATACCAACAAATTTAAAAGCTTGACTGATCCTTTGAAAACCATCCCGCATGGCTTCCATCTCTACACTCAACTTATCATTTTCACTCTTTAAATGGCGAATCTGAGCTTCATATTTTGGCAAACAATCTTCCTCCTGGACGTCTTCACTGATACCCTTACCTTTGGTCTCTTTTTGGCTCAAACTCAACAGGACAATCTATTACCAAACTATGTTGATCTTTCAATTCGAACTCCAATACTCCATGATCTAGGAGATGTTGGACTCGACACTTGAAGGTAGAACAATTCTCGATAGAATGTCCTTGAACTCCAGCATGATAATCACAACGAACGTTGACGTCATACCAACATGGATATGGAGGCTGCAAAGGTTTCGCATAATGTAGGGCCACTTCTCGGGCTTCTAACAGTTCATCATACAACTCCTTATATGATATTGGGATAGAATCAAAATGAGAGCCACCTCTCGACTTGGATTGAACTGGAGCTTCAAGCTTTATTTCCTTTGATGTTGGGAGTAGACTATCACACACTAATGAGTTCTGACTGCACGACTTCTTTTAATCCTTCTGAACTTCTAGAGTTACCACTATTTCTTTGGTGTTTCCAAACAGCTTGTTGATACGAACAATGATTGTGTGTGGCCTCTCATACTTGCTAGAATCAGCAGGCTCTAAAGTAGTCTCTTGCATATTTGACACCTCAAGGTTGCTTCTGTTGAGCTCTGTTGTAGAAGTCTCTTTCTTTAAACAAAGCATCTATCATATCCATCATCTTGGACATCTGCTCTTTTATCTCTCTTATATCCTTTTGCTCTTTCTCAGCCATGAGATATTCGGGTGCAGATCTTTCCACTATTCTCGAAGCTTTTTTAGGATGGCATTTCTCATCTGTGTTATAGTCTGCTTGATCACGAAACCCCTTGTCCATCATGAAAACCTTCTACTATGCTGACTACTCACAAATCGACACCTTTTGATTATGTCATGATCATGCAATGCAGACAATGTAAAAACAAGTTAGTACAAATAAGGTAACAAAATAACAAAAAACAACAATAGCAAAATAAATTAATAAGCTAATGCAAAAATAAGAATGCAAATGCAGATGCAAATGCACAAGGTGTTAATTCTGAAAGTGACCACTTATAGAACAACCTTCATTTAGACGATAAGAATTCAATAAGTACACCATGTAGTCAAACACCCCAAAGTTGTCGACGTATTTTATCATCTTTGATGACGTCAGATGTCCTTAAATTGAATCTTGAAATTTTCATTCTTACCTCTAATACGAATTGGTCTTCCCATCTTTATGAAGGGTCTTCTCGTCCTTGGTATGATTGTATCCATCTCTTGAGTTAACATATTGGCCTTTGCACCTTTTAAATGAATCTTCAGTCAGCTTCAAAATTCTTCATTCATCGGATGTCCTTCTTCATGGATCATTCGAACATCTTTGGATCTCCCAGTTTTGACTACATGGATGAGAATTTTTTGCCTCAATATGGCCAACCTTCTTATTAGTCAATCACTTGCGAATTAACACCTTTGATGACATAAAGATGCAAATAAAATAAAATCAAAATAAAATGGACACAGAACAAAAATGGGTTAGTACACACAAGATAAACAACATGATAGTAATTACCGTACACATCAAATAAAACCTGCTCTCACATGCTATCTACCCAATCACGCTTTAATAGATCCTACCTAACATGATATCTGCCGTTATGCTTTGTTATTCACAGAAAATTCTAATCGCATGACATCTAGTTCACAGGCTTCACACGAAAATATAAAACCTAATCGCATGCTTTTCTAGTTCTCATACTTATTGCAAAAATAAATTCGAGGACAAAGAGTTTGTGGACAAAGAGTCAACATAAGACGGGCAAAGTTTTGTTATCACTAAAAGGGTCCTCGAATTGTCATTTACTGGTGCCCCCTTAGGCTTGCCAGACCCTCGATCCTCACCCATTATAGGCTTAAAACGGATCAAGTTCAATTCGATAGGATACATTTCCCTATGTCCATGCGAGGAAACTCAATGTTTCACTCGTAAACATAAGGCATGTACCCCAAAGGTTATTTGCTAAAGCCCATGTGGAGAAAAGTAATTTTTCTCATGTA
Organism: Hibiscus syriacus; assembly: GCF_006381635.1. Taxonomy (NCBI): domain Eukaryota; kingdom Viridiplantae; phylum Streptophyta; class Magnoliopsida; order Malvales; family Malvaceae; genus Hibiscus; species Hibiscus syriacus. The sequence continues at coordinate 2,765,487 of NW_024062882.1, read as the reverse complement.
AGCGTAGCGTTCACCTCTACCTAACAGGACAGAGAACATTTAGAAGGCTCTAAAAATCGAAAGGTTATGCGACAGTGGAGGAAACTCATAATCCTTTGCCTCGATCCAAGAAAAACAACAAACTAAAGTGAAGGTCAGAAAACTGAAACATGTAAATCACACGTTAGTACAACTATTTATTTATTAATTAAACTAACAATTAAAATGCAAACAAAATATTTAAAACAAACAAGGGATCAAAACCCAAATTAAAATGAGTTTATAACTTTCATATGCAAAGACAATTAACTAATCGACTATCGGTCTGACTCTCTAAAAAAGGTCCCTAGCGGAGTCGCCAAGCTGTCGAAACGATTTTTAAGGTGTGAGAGGGAGCGAGATTTTAAAAATCGCGTCATTTTTAATTATTCTCTTTATGATTGATTTTTTAATTAAAAAACAATGCGATTTTAGAAAACCTCTCTTTCGAAAATTTGGAAATTCCTTTACAATAAAAACATAAGGTTCGAGGAATCACCACCAATCTTTGATTAGGGTTTGATTGGGCACCAAAAATGTTTTGTCATTTTTATTAAAAATTAATTTTAATTAAAATGTCGAATAGAGGTTTGCATTGCCAAAATCCGAGTTCAGGAGTCGGTTACGCGTGGGGAAGGACTAGCACCCCCACATCGCCCTAAATCGGTACCTAATTGATTAATTAATGTCTTTACAACGAATTTCACAAATTCGAATTTAATTTGATTTATGATCCCATAAAACAAAAAAAATACAAATTTTATATCATTCAAAAGCAACTAAATAGATTAAATTAAAATTACCAAACCATTAGAAAAATAAAGAATATTCGATTATTTAAAAATATTGAGACCATATCTTTAGGTCAGTTCTAACGACCTTCTAAATATCTGAACATTTCTTTTTCTTTCACTCCCAAATATTAAAGTGAAGAATCGAATTTTTGGTGAAATTGATGGGATACACTTGTAATTTAAAATCATCGAAAACAACTTTCTAGTCAGTTAAGAGAATCTATTCCAACAATTTTAAATTAAAAGGGTATTACCCTTAATCAGATTATGTTATTAAGTTGAGTTATACACGTGAGGCTGTCATACAACGATTAATTAATTAAAAAATTGATTATTCTATTAATAAAGAATATATTAAAGATTTTAATGTAAGGTGACATATAGGAACACAAATTATATACATGTATTTTTTATTATACTACATAAACTAATACATACGAATCATACAGTGCACCAACTTGACTTGAATACACAAATAAAAACAAAGCACATCAAACTACAAAAATAATTGTACTTATATAAAAAAGGACTAAATAATATTGAGAAGAAATTTGAGCACCATGACAACAAACAAAATAACAAATGAGGATAGAAATGAACATCATATACTACACTAGATTTTTAAACTAAAATTAAAACTCTCATCATAACAAATGACTGAAATCAAAATAAAACCTTAAACATATATAGGACTGAAAAGCAACATGCAAAAAAATCGAAAGTCAAATGTCTAAAACATAAAAACTTATATACACTAACTTGGTACCAAAATTAAATACACACAAAACAAAGATACAAAATTAGAAAAACGGAAACATTCGATTTATGGACTAAAATGCATGACATGATTAATAACCCAAAAATCATAATATATAAGCTAAACTAAAACTTAAACCTAAGCTAAACTAATTACTCCTAGCAAAAACAATGGCTGCTCATTTCTTTCTCCATTCTACTCTCTCCCTCGTGCTCACATGGCTGCCGAGAGCCCCAATGTCCAACATTCTCCCGAATCAACCTTAACGCCTTGTTTTCAGACCACAAACCCAAAACCTAATAAATCAAAACATAAACACCATGAACGACCCTAAAGCTCGCTGTCCCTAGGCCGTAAATAGGCGACACTCGACGGTGCAAACGACGGCTAATAATGACTCAAATCAAACGCTAACCAACCCCCGTTAACCGACCGAAAACCTCGATGGTTTCAACCTGTGTCGGCCATCACAGAACCGGATTCTTGACATCTACCCCCTTGAAAGCCCCGACGCTCGGCCAAGGTAAACTCTCTCTCTCGCTCTGTTTGCTTCTTAGTTTTGAAAAGAGATAAACATTCACACAAAGAAATATTGCTTTACTATGTAAATTTTGTAAGAAATGGAGAAAGCTCCTTTACATTATCGTTCTTATCGAAAATAACAAGAGAAAACTTATCTGCTTACATTCTTTTCTTTTTATTTCATTGATGAAGTCCCCCTATTATATTGCTTTCGACTAAATATGAAATGAGGAGCACCAAATTCTGTTTTCTTATTGTTGCTTCAATCCTCTGTTGGTCGAATCGTTCCCCTTTTTTGCTGTTGAGAACCGAGAACCCCCAGTTCTGCTGTGTCTTTTTTGTTTGTTCTTTATTGATCACTGCCCTCTATTCGGATCCTCCTCCTCAAAAGGTCACTGAGGCTTCCCTTTATTTCCTTCATTCCACCGAAAGCCTCTTGTCCTTTTCCTTAATTTCCTTGCATTTGGTGAAATTTTGATGGGTTTAGGTTTGGGTAGGTGAAATCCCGAAACTTTCGAGATTTAATTCTTTAATTTGATGCATTTTTGGTGACTTGTTGCTCATTGTTGACTTTTGAGATATCTGGCTATGAATTTATTGCAGGTTTCGGTGATGACTTGGTGGCTCAATGGCTCAATGGCTCAGCTCACACATGTGGAGGATTTGTACATTATCAGCTTTGGTGGTGGCATGATTGGCGGCAGTGAATTAGCTTGAGCGGGTGTAGGTCGTGTTGGGCTCCAACTGTATTTTTAATTGACTTGTATACGGGCTTAAACTTCAGGCCTACATAAAATGTAATTTGTAATAAATAATAATAATAATAATAATAATAATAATAATATATTATTATTATTATTATTATTATTATTATTAATATTTATAATATTTTTCAAGCCCGGTCAAAAACGGGTGTCTACAGGCACAATCAAGAGTATGTCTCTTTGTTTTGTGACAGTCAAAGCGCCTTGCATTTAGCAAGGAATCCAACATTTCATTCAAGGACAAAACACATATGAGTTCAATACCATTTCATTCGTGAAAAGGTGGAAGAATGGACGGTAGTTATGCGGAAGATCCATACCAAAGACAACATAACAAATTTCATGACGAAAGCGATCAACGCTGATAAATTTACGTGGTGTCGATCCTCTTGTGGTCTGTCAGAGACGTAAGCAACATAAAGGTACAAGGTAGAAAGAATGATGTGAAGATATGATTGTTCCAATCAAATCTTCAAGTGGGAGATTGTTGAAAGTCAAGAACGGTGCACATGGCACTGAAAGTGCACAAATAATGGCACCAAAAATTAGCTAGCATTTGTTGAATTTTTTGGAAAATGGTAAAATCATTTGTAGTCATTGTAATTTAGGGTATTTGCAAATTAGTCCTTAAGCTTCAACTATAAATACCCTAGCTCATTTAGCTTCAAAACCATCCCAAAGCATTCTAGCTTTCTTCCAATACTATAAAATTTAGAGAGTTTCTTGAGAGTTGTTTTCTCATTTTTTATCAAGAGAGAATTATCATTGTTTTCTCCTTGGTAGATTGAGAAAAGTTGTAATTTCTATTTTCTCATAGTGAAATTCTTCTACCGTTGCCTGTGGTTTTTACCCTATATTATTTAGGGATTTTCCATGTAAAATTTGTGTCTCTTTTATCTTTATTTTATTTTCTCAAATTATCAGTTGCGATTTTTCTCTATCTGATAGTCGTCTTCCGTAACTTTTCGACCTTAATTTTTTTTCCATCAACATTCTTCATTTATTAAATTAAAATTTGCAATTATGGATACATATGTATAATGTATGATGTTATTATAGAGTGTAATATAAATATTAAGTTATCAATTATGTTATAAATGATCAGAACTTGTATTTACAATTTGATGGGTGATACAATTATAAATAGTTCTAAACGGATTTAATATTCAATTTGTATAAGGATAAAGTATATAAATAGTCTCCAAACTCTTATGGTGCTTGTATTTTGATCACCCAACTTTTGAAAGTTTTAATACAATCATAAAACTTTTAGTTTATTTTCAGTAAAGTCTCTGTCGTTACCTCCCATCAATTTTTGTTGACGTGACACTTAACTCTTGTTGACTACTTCTTCTAAGTCCAAAATCTTAAGCTCTGGAAAAATCCAAAATCTTAAACTCTGGAAAAAGGAAAACGAAATTCATTTTGTTTGATAAACTGCAACTAATGGCATGGAAAACAAAAATTTATTCATTTCATAGATCTGTTCGAAACAGGGAGAAGGAATCACAAATATATTCAATAAAACATCACTTTCTTAGGTCGAACCCCAGATTTCTGTAAGCCTAATTTCTTGACCCTTTAAAAAAAACCCTCAAGATTTTGAATTGGAGCAGAAGAAGTTGAATACGTCAAAGTATTTGGAAGATACACATTTGCTTGATATTTGTGATTCATAAACAACAAATGCATTTCCTTAACTTTTCGTTTTCTTCATAATTCGTTCTTCAAACACATATCGTCGGAATCCATGCCATTAGTTACAGTCTGATTAACCCCTTCAAACTCGATGTGCTTGAAACTTAACGTCGAATACTGGCAACTGTTTGTCTACAGACACGAGGTGATATATACACCCTAGCTGCTGTTCATTTTGAGATGATGAGTGAAGTCAGGACTCAGGAGATAGTAGACACAGATTATTTATTCCACGGAAGTAGCATTCAAAATCTTCCACCCCTTTCATTTCTTTGCATTAGAAACTTAATTGGATTTTGCATTTGTTCCAGCTGCTTGCTTTATTATGTTTCTGTTTAATAAAAGAGAGACAAAAAGTTTGTGTTTCCATCAACCAAAGAATGTCGTTCAGAAACCAAAGATACAAAATGACTGTACAATAAACTTGAATCAGTTCTTGCTCCGAACCCCAAGCCTCCTCCGGAAATCTTCTTCCATAAATGGAAGTCCGAGCAGCTCTTTGGTTTGGATATGTCTGGCTTCCTTTGTCGTGGATCGTCAGGAGTGTTTTCGACCATCAATATCTTCAGCTCCTGGTTGATAGCGGCAAACCCTATTACCAACAACTTGATTAATTGTTTGAGAGGAGGAGGAGTTAACGGGAGTTGAGTGCAACGTCAGCAAAAACTAACCGGAGGTAATGGAAAGGACTTTATTGAAATCGAATTAAAAGTTTGATGTTTGTATTGTAAGTTTCAAAAGTTAGATGACCAAAATGAAAGTGCCTTAAAAGTTCAGGTACTATTTATATACTTTACCCTTTATATAAACATGTAGTTATCTCAAAATATATGTTAACTTGTATTACTTTTATAAAAATTTTATGATAAGAGTAAAGATATCTTTTTGAAAGATCACAAATTAATATATTGATATCAATAGATAAGTAATAACAAACTAAAACATGCAATATTTCACTGCAAAAACAACTGCTGGGATTGAAATCTTTCGTACACAACAAGCTTTTATTCTAGTGGTAGATAAAACATTCCATTGAGCAATAGATTTTTCTAAGGATAAGCTTCAATTACAGACTTAACTGCTTGGATGGATTTAACATTGAATCGAGTAAATCCGGACTCTCGAAGAACATAGTCCCATTCCTTTCGAGTCCTCTCTCTCCCTTTATTAGTATGAGCCATCATCACCATATCTAACATCAACCTTGCGAATTCTAACTCGTTGCCTTTATTATCTTCTTCGAGTACTGCATCGGCAATTATGACCTTTCCTTTGTCTTCTGGTATCGCTTCTCGACATTTCTTTAGGATCCTAATGCATTCTTCATCGTCCCAATCGTGCAAAGTCCACTGCAATTCACAAAAACATATGTAGATTAATCATGTTATACGTTGATAAAATGAAGGGTAAAAAGCGTCTAACCATTAAAAAACACAGCGTTGGCATGTGGAATAGACACGAACATGTCGCCTCCTACGTTTTCGATACCTTCGAATTTCGGTGCAGCGGCAACAACATGAGGGAGATCGAAGTTGATGCCTCGAATCCGTGGGAATTGCTTAACTAAAAGGCTCAAAGCAGTCCCATTACCTCCACCAACGTCCACCAAGCTTTCAACACCATCGAACACTTCTGGACATCCTTCAATTATCGCCGGGGTCGCCAGTCTAGCAGCGCAAGCCATCGCATCGTTCAAGAGTTTGCTATGACCAGGGTTTGCCTCGGTGTAGCTCCATAGATCCATCCCGTTTGCTGCTTCAAATGGTGAAATATTCCCACTCTCGAGGACTCGAGCACTGAGACTGTGCCATGGCCCTAACATGATAGGACTAGACTCTAACAGTATAAAAGGCGCCATGGTGTTTTCTCCATGTTTCACCAGAAGGCGAGACAGTGGCGTCAATGAGAAGCCCATGGAGTGCTGGCCGGTGGGTTCTTGTTTGAATACTTGGTAATGGACAAGGAACCTCATAATGCGGTGGAGACGCGACGGTTCGCAGCGGAGGACGGCTGCTAAATCGGACAGTGTCATGGGGCTTCCATGGTTTTCAATAACATCGGCAACCCCAAGCTCAATAGCACATTTAACAACGGCCATTTTTGTATATCCAAAGACATAATTCCAAATGTCTACTTCAGCTCCACTTTCCATATCTCTGTTTTGAAAAGTCGGTAATCAATACTGATGGTGGAAAGTTTTATTGAAAGAAGATAAGATTTATACAAAAAAGGAAAGAGTGTCTATGTGGTCTCTACGTCTCATTAACATTATTTTCCATTAATTCTTTGAAAGGTCAAGTATTTTTAAATTTGATAATAATTATTTGACTTAAAGGTTATTTTTTTATCTAATTTATCATTTTCCTTCTTATAACATTTTTAAATTAATGTGATTTTCGAAGTTTTTTAATTTTATCAATGTATAAAATATCTATTATTGTCGAGAGTTTAAGTTAGAGTTTAGGATTTAAGGGTTAAATAGGTTTAGGTTATAATATTTAGAATGATGCAGTTAATAAACAATTTCAAGGGTTAAATTGATAACAAAATATTATAGGGGCAAGAATGATAAATTGAGTCTGACAAAAGTATCCTTAAATCTAATTATTTTAAATAATGAAATTTTATAATATATTTTAAAGTTTATTTTATTGCAGATTTTTAAAATGCATTTTTATTAATAAAATGTTTAAATAGTAAAATTTAAAAAATCAACTAAATAATTATAATTGTATGCCGACGAAACTTCAAAATAATAGTAACTGATATATGTATACCAAATAATTGCCTACGGAAGCCTCCTTTTGCTACCTGTGGTCTCCTTTTCGTTGGAATTTATTTTTTTTGAATAATATAAAATGAGTATAAGATAATATTTGTTAAAAAAATTAATATATGACTATGTGTATATATTTTATAGTCATATTTGTTTGAATTTAAAATTTTAGAGAGAATAATTTGTTCTTTTATCAATTATGTTAATTTTGTCGCATTTACTTTGTCCAATTTTAATAATTAAAGTATGGGCGGACCCCTATTGTTTTAGATTTATTCAAAGAAAGGAAGGAAGGTTTTCATGATTTATTAAAAAAAAGGAAAATTTCAGTCACATCATAATTTGTGGAGATGCTATTTTTGGTATTTACTTTGTCCATTATTAATAATTAAAAGCATAGGCGGATCTGATTAAAAAAATGACTGTACCTCGTTCCCATATGTAATGAGATAAGAGGGAGGTAAGATAGTAAGCTGCCCCCAATATCAGATTAAGAACAGCTTCCGTAGAAGACCTCCGAATTATGAAATACCTTCCGTAAGACTCGATCCCACGACCTCAAGGTTAAAAACCTTGTGCCCTACTAACTGAGCTGAAAAGTAAGAATAACATGAAGAAGATGCTTGTCCCCCAAAGCTCCGCATGAAGCACCGAGTAAGTTCTTAATTCTACAATTTTAGATATTTTGTTCTTTAAAAGTTGCCAAAAAAAATAACATGACTCTAATAATTTTTTTTCTTTCAATATGTTTTTTTAACATAAAAAAACAAAATTAATGTGGTGGTCTATAGTGCTAACGTGGCAGTTCAGAGTGGTTGTTGACATGTTATATGTATTAAATTGAGCTTTTGGGTTTGTTCAATGGCCAAATTGATTTTTTAAAAGTTCAAGGGTTTATTTAATTTTATAAAAATAATAGTTATTTCTAATTACAAATATAAATTTATTCAAATATTCAAAAAAGTAAATATAAAAAATAAAAAATAAATTACTAAAAAATTGAATATAAATATTAAAAAATACTAAAACTATTATAATTTTTTTTAGAAAATTATATATATATATATATAATAGGTTTATAAATAATTACTTTTAGAAAGATATATTATACATAACATTTACATGTAACATATTTGCATATCATCAACACTTATATAAAGTATTCTTACTGGATTAATAGAGAATTATAAAATTTAAATTAGTCGAGACTTAAAATTTTTGGATTAATCAAAACTTATTATATTTTTTTAACTATCTTTTTGTAATTCTCAACTAATTTAAAAGATAATTATATGATAAGTTTCGACATAAAATATAATTAAAAAGCATAGTAAGTTTCGACTAATTCCAAATTTGTAATTCTTGTTTATTTAAAATTTTGTAAGTCTCGATTAATTTAGTAAAAAATATTTTGTATAAGTGTTGATGATATGTCTATATATTACATGTGATACGTATTTTTTATATAAATATAATAGTATAATTCTTATCTGTTGAAGAAATATTTTAATTAAAAAAAGTAGTTAGGATATAGAAGAGGTTGAAAATAATTCGAATTTTAAATTTATAAAATGTTATTTTGACGTATAAATAAAAGTGTAAACTACTAGGTTGACAACTTAACTATCTAGCCCTTTTTACTTTTGTCATCGATCTTTTAAATTTATCAATCATACAACATAATTATTTAACTGTTTCAACTAAGCCACTAGTCGTTACCAATTGATACAAATGATGAAGTGGCAGTTAAAAGGAATTGACATTATTATACATTCAGTCTTTATTATTTATATAATCAATTTGGTCCTAAATTAATCATTTAATTAGGATCTGACATGTGTTAGCACATGATCATGACACGTGTCATTGGTGACACATGTCACCACCTAATTATTTATATATGCTATCAATTTGGTCCTAAATTAAATAAAATTTAATAAATTAATCATTTAACCAGGATCTGACATGTGTTAACGCATGATCATGATATATATTATTGGTGACACATGTCACCACCTAATTAGAAGAAAATTAAGTTACAAAGAAGTAAAATTTGGGTCTTGGGCAAACTCAAACCTGAGTCACGCAAATGAAAGATACAGGGTGGAGCCACTAAGCTAACACCATCGTTTGTGTTAAGAGATATACAATAATACATATACTAATAGTATGACCAATGCCAGAAAAAAAAGAATATAATGGAAAATGGAAATAATGAGATTTGAACTTCGGCAAAAAATTGAAAGCAATAAATGATGGGAAAATATTATATTTTTTTACAATAAAAAATATTATATTTGATAAATTGTTTGATAGATTTAATATATTTTTTAAATATTAGTTGATACAATATTTTAAAAGAATAAATTTAAGATTTATATTTTTAAACTAAATTTAATAATTATATTTTTCATATTTATAATTCATGATTATATATAATGAGTATTTCTAATATAATTAATAATTTTAATTTCTTATTAAAAATAAAATATTCAAAAAATATAAATGATTCATACATTAATATATGAATATATTTTTTTATTTATACATCTAAATATAAATATACATTTATATAAATATATGTTTATTCGTATATTGAAATATTTTGATTAAAATATAAACATATTTTAAATACTAGTTTATACAAGAAAAATAAAATATATCAAAAATATAAATGATTCATACATTTAAATATAAATTGAATCATTTATATTTTCTATACATCTATATTTAATAAGAAAATAAAATTATTGGGGGACTGTTTTGCAAGTTTTAAAAGTTGGTGACCTAAATTCAAGTGCCTAAAAAGTTCAATGACTGTTTATATAATTTATCCTAATTTTCTAACAGTGATTTAAGTTGGGGACCATATTGCAAACGGAATAAATGTTGGGGGACTGTATTGCAAGTTTTAAAAGTTGAGGGACCTAAATGCAAGCTTCAGAAATGTTCAGTGACGATTACTATACTTTACCCTTACTTTTACCCCGTTTGGTATTAATTTTATGTTCAAAATGGGCTTTCTAGCTAAATTTATTTTAGAAAGCTTTACCAAATGGACCTTTAATATGTATACTCAATTTTTTTAGTAATTTATTTTTTATTTTTAATATTTTCACTTTAATTTTTTAAAAATATTTGAATAATTTTATATTTAAATTTATAATAACTTTTACTTTTTTAAAAAAATAAATAAATCTTTAAACTTTAAAAAATCAATTTTACCCTCGAACGAAACTAAAAACCCAATTTATCCTATATGTCATGTCATCTGTTGCGTCATCAGCCATCGCAGACTACCATATCAACACTGTAAATCTCCAAATCAATACCGTAAACTACCACATCAGTGCCATGAATTGCCACGTCAGCATCGTAACAATCAATGACGGAAAATATTAGTCAAAAAATCACATTGAATTTGTTTTCTGAGTTAGACATATTGACAGGAAAATAATGCGAGAGCCATATTATTTTTTTTAAAGAGTATAGGTACATCTAACACCTTTTTGCGTTAAATATTTGTTATGGATTTAATAATTTAAATAATATGTATTTATATATTTAATAATATAAATAATTATTTTAAAATTCTGCATAAGATCTGAATATAGAGAATTTCATAAAATTTTGACGAAAAGGTATCAGAGGCCCCTATACTTTTGAAACAAATTATTGTGCTCCTCATATTATTATTTTTTATCAATGTGACCATCTAACTCAGAAAATAAATCCAATGTGGCCCTATGACCAACGTATTTTCGTCATTGACAATTACGGTGCTAACGTGGTAGTTACAATGCTACCGTGGCAGTTTACGATGCTGACATAACAGTCCAAGGTAGAAGATTAATGTGATAGGTGACATGGAAGATGGGCTAAATTAGTAACTTTAACATGACAGATGGGCTGCCACATCAGCACCGTGGACCGTCACGTCAATACCATGATCTGGTACGCCAATACTGTAATGGTCAACGACAAAAAACGTTGGTTGAAGGACCACATTGAGTTTGTTTTTTTGAGTTAGAAGACCGCATTGAAAGAAAAAAATAATACGATGATCATATTATTTTTTTTCAAAAAGTACAGAGATCTTTCTACCTTTTTACCTAAATTTTTTTCAAAATAGTATATATTTATAATTTTCTTAATTAATTTATTGATTATGTATACACCCTATAAATGTAGACGTCACTTAAGACTTATATTTTATTAGGATATCACAAAGTTAATTCTGTTTATATATTAATGCAAATGAAGGAAGGGTTTCATGATTTATTAATTTTTTTTCTAGGTAAAGTGATTTTTTTAAGGATTAAATTATACAACTTTAAGCTTAGGCTATGAGCTTTATTAAGTCTCCCTAAATCTAAATGGAGAAAAGAGTACTCCCCAGCAAAACAATCACCAAAATTTTCATTAAACCACAAATCATCAACTAACCAGCACAGAAAACACTCCATATGATAACAAATATGACACCATATAAAAACTCTAACACTTGACTAAACTTGTGTTTGTGTTATCACCACACTCCACCAACTTCAGACTCTTGACATCGAGCTGGAGATAAAATATCTTCTTTCAGCACTTTAGCTTCACTCTTATCTACGACTGTACCATCATCAAACATTCTCTTGTTCGAAATCTAAACTACACCCAACGACCTCGGTCGTGGTTAAAATTACTTGGTTAAGCAATGGAAAGCTACAAATGCACATGTTTCAGCTTCCTCTTGTTCTTTATCATTACTTCCTTCAACTGAGATTCCATATTTTGACCTTTGATTTCTCCTTTTGTATACTCCAAATCTGCCTCCACAAAAACTTTTGAAGACATCATAGATGCTTGAAAACATTCTGTTACCCTTTTATTATAATCTTCGCATGTCCAAAGCATTCCACTTCTTCAATGATTCTTTAACCCTCTTAGGTTGGCTGGAAAACTTCTCCCTGAACAATTAAACTTTCCCAAGTGTTCTTCAATTACCTTGATGCATACTTTATTGGATAGTCATGCATTCAAGAGCTTGAATGGTATAGGATCCGAGTCAACATTTTCCTTAAATAGTAAGAATGAGATGAGATTTGAAACCTGGCGTTACAGACCTTGAAACATGATATCCGAATTATTTTGAAACCAAACTTCATCTGCCAGAAGTCTACCCAGGCTATTCCATTTTTTCCTTTGTCCATTCCAAGTCAACATTCTCCCTACAAGCGGTACAATCATAAGGCAGCATCTTTCGAAACAACTGTTAAAATCTTCACATCCACGACAACGATTTACAAAACTACTCATTTCACTCTTGCTTCTAACTGCAATGAAATCACCTCTTATGAACCTATTTCCTTTGCAATTGCTTTTCAGCACCACTAATTCCTCCTATAGCTTTACTTGATCAGACGAAACACATGGAGTGTAATCGTTTACTCATTCTGACTAAGTGCCTTCAGAATCCATTTTCCAGTAGTTAAGATGAATCTAGCATTAACAGTTCCAAAAGCTAACAAAGGCATGCCAAAGCACAGAAGCTAGCAACCTTTAGGACCTTCTGCTTCTGATAACATGTTGAGTTTCATAGAATATGAACACATGAAATGAAGATGAACTGAAATGCTTGATTACTTCAAATACTTTTACATACTTATATAGGGTTTTACAAACAAGATAACTACCCTACAACAACTATCAACAACTCTTAACAACTGTAACAGAAACGCAAACCGTTTCTTTATTGAACAGAACATTTCTACTCTTTGCCTTCGAAGTATTCTACATACTATCGACACCTCAGACCCCAGTCCCCTTATGATATAAGATAAAATTCTCATGCTACAAAGAGTAATATGGATTTAGTTTACCTTATTTGACTGGTCTGCTTCATCCAGTAACGCTAATTCGTTGATAACCTCCTGCTCATTTCCTATTATTTGGATGCTCAGTTCTTTTCCCAGTGCCAACGCCATTATCGCCTCTTTGGTGCATATGTTCCATCTGGCTCGTAAGTCAGAATCCGATAATGACCTTTCCTTATTTTCGGATATGTTCGAGTCCTTCTGTTTTTTCTTTTAGCGCGGTCTCTTCTTTTTTCGCTCTGATTTTGTTAGAATTTTATTTTGAAACTCCTCTTTTCTTTCTCCTTGCTTTTCCTTTGAGATGAAGTTCTGGGAAATGAAGACTGAAATCTACCTCCTTTGATTGGTCCTCTTCACCTGATGTGGGCACGTCTCATGATTTATTAATGCAATAAACCTAAAGATTGATCTATGGATATTTAAACAATTTCATTTTCTATATATAGAAGAAATAATGATTATTTTTAAAATATTTCAATCACATCATAATTTGTAGAGAAATTATTTTTCATTGTTAATTTTTCCAATATTAATAATTAAAGGTATACACGAACCAAGCTACTTTAGTGGTTAAAGGAATGATTGTTATTGTAACACCCCAATTATCGGGTCAGTGACTAAAGTATAAGGATTAAAAAGTTAGTAGTTTAATTTCAATAGTTAGAAAAGTTCAAGAACTAATTTGGAAAATTTGTATATAGGACTTATTATTAAAGATTGAAGGTTGGAGGGGCAAAGTGATATTTTGTCATGAAAGGAATTAAAAATTCATTTATAAGGCTATTTAAGCATGTGTGAAATGAGGATAAAGAAAAAAGAGAATTATGGATACTCTTCTCTTCTCTCATTCTCTTCCACCATATGCTTCCATGTTTAAGGTAAGTTAATTGAAGTTGTTTCATTCCTTCATTTCTGACTTGGTTTTGGTTCCGTTGGTAATATAGAAGCTTAATAAAGCTCAAAGATGAGTTGAAACTAAGAGATGGATAAATTAATGGTGATTTAGTAAAATGGGGTTTTGAGGGAATTGTTAGGAAATGATGAATATTTGAATTCTAAAGGAATATTTAACTTGTCAAGGGTTTAATTAAGGGATTAAAAGTATCAAAAAAGGACTAAAAACATGTTTAAAGAAGTGATATGATTTTTAGTCTCAAGAGTTATATGGATAAATTTGGATATCTAAAGGAGATTATTGTATATAAGTTAGCTGGGGTAAGAGTAAGTAAGTTTAAAGGCATGAATGGATATAAAGTAGGAGATTTAAGTGAAGATGAGTAAATTTTTGAAATGAACCAGAAGAATTCTAGGTAAGGATATCAGTACTAGAAGAATAATACAGATACTATAAGGTTAAATTCAAATAATCGAAGAGCAGTATTGATACTAATTGAATTAGTATCGGTACCAATGTGAAGGTATCGATACCAAGAGGGTGGTATCGATACTGTAGTTGTAAGGGATTTCCAGAATGCTAAAATGGTATCGGTACTGAAGTGGGTAAGGGTATCATAAAAGAGAAGTATCAGTATTGTAGGCAGAGTATCAATATTAGTTGTTCTAAAATGTTAAATTAAGTGTTTTAATTCGTTTAAGTAAAGATTAATTGGGTAGGTGTAATTGAGCTTTGACATTCATGGGTCATATTAATGTGTAGATTTGATTGGAAACAAGTGTTGAATGAATGGACGTGCAGAGTTAGTAAGCTAAAGTTAAATAGGTGTTGCTTAGGGATTAATTGAGGCAAATGTGAGTGCTATTTAATTATTATATTTATGATTGGAGAATGGCTTGAGATGAGTCAATCTCAAATGTTTTTGACCAAAGTAAAATGTTATGAATATATGTTATATGTGAATATGCGTTATATGATTAAATTGATAAGTGGAATATGATATGAAATATGAAATAAGTACGAACCATGGGTATATGATAATTGTTGAATAAATGATATGTGAAATTAAATGTTATGAGAACAAGTTCTATGTGAATAAATGATAGACTTGGATAATGTTTCATAAAATGGTTCTATGTGAAAAGTGTTATATCTAAAAATGTTATATATGTATGTGAATGTGATAAATGAAAAATTTCTACGCGAAGATACCCTATATGAACGAACACTACGAGAATAAGACACTCTAATTAGTGAAACTCAAAATGATTATAAATTAAAGCCCAAGGTATATGTATGAGAATTAGAGGTATAGTTGGCATGCCAAGAGTCGAGGGTTCTATGTGGTCCTTCGGGATAATCTGTGTGGTCCTTTGAGGCAAACCTATGTGGCACTTCGGTGCAAACCTATGTGGCACTTTGGTGAAAACCTATGTGGTCATTCGGGATAATTATGTGGCACTTCGGTGAAAATTATGTGAGCTGTGGTGACATCATTAGAGCACAACCTCAATGTACTCACATACATTGAGTTCTCAGTATTATATGTTGGGCCAATTAAATAAATGAATATTAAATGAAAAGTTTATAAGTTATATGTAGTTTATATGAAAATAAAAATTATTTTGAAAGTATACTTTGTCTAAAAGTCTATATTATTAATGACATGAAAGGTATATTCAAGAATAAAATGAGTATAAATTCTTCACTGATTAATAAGAGATGTTATAAGTTATAAGATTGGTGATGTTTTTTAATTTAACCTTTCTTTTATAAATTTATACAAATGTTTTATTATTAAATAGTACTCATAATGCCTCACTAAGTCAATGACTTAACGTGTGAGTGTTTTCACACGTAGGTTCAAGAGTATGCGATATGTAAGCAGTGTAAGCAAGGGCATGACATCATATGTTTGCAGATTTTCAGATCAGAGAAATATGATATTTTATGTGATAGTTTCACAAGAAGGTTGTTGGCATGTACCATAAAAATTAATGTTTAAATGCTCTCATATGTATTTTAATTATGATGTATTAAATTTTATGTTCATTTTCATGTTTTAATCGTATTTTAAAAAGAGTCAAAGAGTTTGAAAAGTTAACGTGACACCTCAGATTCATATATGGGTCGGATACGGGTTGGGTGTTATATTTAATGGTATTAGAGCCTAGGTTGAGTCAAGTTTTTGAAATAGACCGGCCGGTCGAATGTAAAAAAATGTTTGGTTTGTACATGCCAACGAAATAATAAGTATATTTGATCTGATAGTATAATGAGTATGTTGTCCTTGCTGGTATAGTTAAGTGACTAGATATTAAGAGATGTAAAACTAATGGGTCTTCCGAAGTGAAGGGATAATTAGAGTTAATAAGTGAAGTAGTAATACAGTAAAGTGAATAACATACGCATCATTGAGTACTTTCCGAATGATGAATGTGATTTTGATGCAATTTCAATCGTTTAATTCTTCAAGTTATTAGAATAAATGTTGTTAAAGAGTTGAAAGTTTAGGATTACCTGAGTTAAATGAAATAGCTGAAGAAGGTCATGATTCTGCGGATTTTTGGTTAGTGAAGAGAAAATTTGGTTGGATGGTCTCTACTATTTTGAAACGAATAAGTTGGATGGAGTGGTCTCATTACTAAGAGGTCGAGCACGTGTATGATAGATCACATGTGATAAAGAGAGCAAAGAGGTTCCTAAAGAGGATGTTTAGAGGTAACTATTATGAAATTATGGATGGATATAGTCTACAAAGTAAAGTAGCAAAGAAGAACAAGTATCATCTTCTGGGGATTTAGAATAATCCTCGTTACAAATTAGATATATTTGGTTGCTAAGCCAAATAGATTAGTGAGATAAAATAAAAACATGAAGTATAATCTTGATTAATGATTTAAATTTCAAAAAGAAGTTAATGTTGAAATGGTAGAAAATATAAATTAAGTATGAGTTATGATTGGCTGTAAGTGAAAAAGTTATTTTGAATTCGAAATTTGTTGAAGTTCTTTGATTATTCAAAAGATTTATGGAGAAATTTTCTAAGATTCCTCCCCACTAAACAAGTTATTAGTAGGGAAGACAATAGTTGTTTGAATTACAAGAAACAAGGAAATACAAGATAAGTAATAATAAGATCTATAGGAAAAGTAATTAGGTTTCGTTCGAAGTAAAATAAATCATTTTGATAAGCAAATAAGGAGTTAAAAATTGTTAATCGATAAGAAGTCAGGTTTAAATGTCAATTCTATAAACTGGATTAGAAGACTCATGAGAAAGAGTATCGTAAATGATTAGGTACATATTTGAATCTAGCTCTTAAAGATTGAAGCGGAGAAATGTAAGGATTAATAAGAATAGTGTTATGTATACGTAGGGTAAACTATCAAAGTGAGTAGGTCCAGTAAAATTGGTAAGCATTAATGAGTACTAGTAAGATGTCGTTTCTCCTATTGATATGAAAAGAATATTGAAGTATAAGAAAAAGAGATGATCTAGGTTACAAGAAAGTTTTTAATGAAAAAGAAAAGTTTTTGAGTTATGAGTAAAAGTTACCAAATATTATACTTCTTTAAAGACGATAAAAAAAGTATTGGATTGACTGCATTGAAGTTGAAGAAGGGAACTAGAAGGGTTTGTCAAATTACAAAGTCAAAAGTAAGATAAAGAAAAAGTTTAAGACTTTTAGGGATCATATAAAAGATATGGAAAGTGATATGTTATGTTGATTGTTGGCTGTTTGTTGGAAGAAAAAAATAGTACCTTGAAGGTAGAGGAAAGTAAAAGATTTTTTTTAGGAATATAAGTAAACAATTTAGAGAACCAAGTATGATAAAGGATCTTATGGAGGTGTAACTGATAAGCTTGACATGTTAGAAATAAGGTTTTAAATAAATTTGGAATGAGAGTAAACAATTTCAGTTCTTAGTAGAAATGAGAAAGAGTTCTAATAGATTTCATAATTGAGTTATTTTTGTCATCGAATAAAAAAGATTCAATCTGAGTAATTATGGAGCAAGTAATAAAGACTACGCATTCCATTCCGGATTCGACTTGATTTTTTATGGAGATAGTCAGACTACGTGGAGTGCCAGTATTAATTGTATCTGAGGGGATTTTGGTTAACCTCAAGGTTTTGGAATTATTTGAGCAAGGTCTATGGAATTTGATCAAAATTTTGGCGCTATTGTCTATTCGCATGTAGTTGGTTGGTCTAATAAGGTTAACCAACTTTTAAAAGTTAAGGCATGGGTGATAAAGTTTAAAGGATCAGGAGAAAAATGGTATACCAAATTGAGCAAGCATAAGTGTGGATCCTGTAAGGTTGTATTTTGTTGCCATGTAGACTCTGTTAAGAATATATGGATAAGTATCAAGAAATGTTAAGATGTACAAGGAATATTGACATAAGTTCCAAGGTTATTATGATTAGAATTTGGAAAAGTTCTAATTTTACTGCAAAGCAATTAGAGAATTAAGTAAGAAAATATCTGAATTCTAATATTAAATTAGTAGTACTTGTAGATTTTGTTGTGAGGGCACCCTATATACGTAAGGAATGATATTATATCTATAAGGATCTAAAGTCAAATGTATGTGGAGGAATGTAAAGACAAGAAATAGACTGATTATCTGGAGATTGATGAAATGTTGATTAACTGCAACATGGCAGGTTAATATGATAATGGGTATGACAAAGTTATAAGATAGTTTTTTTTTTTACTTTTAGAAGTGTTGAGTATATAATGGTCTGTAAAAGAAAGATTAATTTTAGTGGTAGTCAAAAATAGAATAAGTAGAAAAATGAGAATGTAAGATTTAAAGTCTGTGGAATGGTTGCATGTCATGAAAAAGAGTTCACATCAAGTTGATTTTAAAAGAATATCATGTCTGCAAGTTATGAAATTTTCAAGATAACTTTATATGAAGTTTTTCTTTCGTAGAAGAAGATATGAGACCTCATTAAGTTGATTATAATTGAAAGATTGAGACTTAGTGCATCCAGATTTGATTAAAGAAGTTGAAGATAAGTGAATATTATTCATGATAATCTTAAGACAGATAAGGATCGACAAAAGTTATATGCGGGTTTGAAGAACAAGGAATTTGAATTTCAAGGAAAATAATGTTTTTCAAGGAATGACAAAAGTTAAATGTCTTTCATGTTTCAATATTTAAGAAATATTGATTAGATCTTTCTCAAATAATAGCACGGAAAGAATATAAGTTTAATCTGTTTTGATCCATAAAGAAGAACCAATATGAATTTTAGTAGGGAAGTAAATATTTAAGAAATGAAATGAATCTTTCAGATAAAGTTCTTTGGGAAGTAACAAGTGGAAGAAATAACATAGAAATGTGAAATGGATTTAAGGAAACAAGTTTCTTGTCTCTTTGAACAGTGAAAATTCGATGACGAATTTTCTTAAGGGGGAGATTTGTAACACCCAAATTATCGGGTCAACGACTAAAGTGTAAGGATAAAAAATATAGTGGTTTAATTTCGTTAATTAGAAAAGTTCAAGAACTAATTTGGAAAATTTGTATATAGGACTTATTATTAAAGATTGAAGGTTGGAGAGGCAAAGTGGTCTTTTGTCATGAAAGGAATTAAAAATTCATTTATAAGGCTATTTAAGAATGTGGGAAACGAGGATAAAGGAAAAAGAGAATTCTAGATACTCTTCTCTTCTCTCATTCTCTTCCACAGTATGCTTCCATGTTTAAGGTAAGTTAATTGAAGTTTTTTAATTCCTTCATTTTTGACTTGTTTTTGGTTCCTTTGGTAATATAGAAGCTTAATAAAGCTTAAAGATGAATTGAAACTAATCAAGCAAGTCATCAAAAAATAATCAAATGGAAGTACTTACTACTGTGACAAGCGTTAGGTACCCTCCAACTCCCCAACCTTTCTAACATTCAAAATAGCTAAACCGACCAATGGAGACCAAACCCCTTCATTCATTTTAGACGAACTTGCATGGTTTATAACCTGATGATCCCCTTTGACATCCATGGATTATTGGTATGCAACATTTTGAACCCAGCTCATAACATTCATTTTGTTTCTCGTTAAATTCTCAACTTGTTTCTTATTCCGAGCACCTTTTATTTAACTAAATTTTTCTTCCCTGATTTCCCCATTGCCTCCTGATTTTTAGAAATTTTAAACCCATCAGTATTCTTAACACCAATATTAGGTTATCTAATTGCCAGAGCAATGTGCTTACTCCCATTAATCCTCATGGCATGTTCGATCACATCCACATGCTATCCAACCATCATCGAAAAAACCTCCACCTGTTCGATTCTCTTTTTAGTTTGTTTCTTCTTCTTTTCTGGATTCTAAGTAAGGTAGGCAGCTGAACGGGTCACTAAATTTATCGATGCCTCTTGGCCATGATGATTTGGCTGCTCCATTTCCTTCACCAGCTTAAGGACTTGACCGTCACTCGTAGATACACTATCATACTTCTCTTCCATCGTTATCCAACGCAGCAAAACGAGACCCTCTAGAACCGCTTACCATTCCACCCTCTTTGGACTTCCGGTTGTTGTTAATAGGTTTTTTCTTGTGATTTGCAATCACTATCCAGGGGCCATAAAGCCCTTCCTCCACACTTTCTTCGCGAACAACGGGTGTAACTTCTTTATTTGAATCAACGAGTTCACTAAGATCTTTCCCCTGTGTGCATTGTTCTTTTACATGACCATACACACCACAATTGAAAAAAATTTGGTGTAATCCCTCATACTCAAATCTTTTTTTAACTCCATCAATTCCAATACATGGGATAAGTGGTTTATTTAAGTCAATAAGAGGTTTATTTGGTGTAATCCCTCTTGAACTTACCCTTTCGCCCATTTGAGTATTATAATCAATCTTAACGATAGTGCCCACCACCGTAGCAATCAAGCGAAATAAGGCTTTAGTATAATATCGATAAAGTAGCTTCGGGAGGCAAATCCAAACGATTACATATGACAGATGATTCCCCAAAGTTGAACAGCTTCGAGACCATGGTTGAACGGTTAGATAACTCCCATAAATAGTCCATGGCCCTCCATTAGCACCTTAACATAGTCTTCTTCCTCCGTGAACTTGACCAGGAAGTAGTTGTTGTCTAAGTCCGTTAAGTGTACTTCTCCTATAGGATTCCAAACAGCATTGATACGATTCAACAAAGCTTTATAGCCTATCATCATTCCAAGCAGTCGCACAATTATAACGTTTCTCATATTTCGATCAATTTGTTCAAGTACCTTTTTTGAAAATTTGATTCTCGGGTACTCCCCGGATCTATCAATGACATAATCGTCTTCAAGAACCACCACTTCAATGTCATTGATATCACAGTCGAAATTCAAAGTTTTCCGCTGGATATTCGATCCAGCCACCATGTTTGCATACGTAACTTTGCCAATACTGGAATCATCAATAGAACTTTTAGTAACCCCAGCCTGTTGAATACCCGTAGGGTCACTATCAGCCAGAGCGATACTCCCTCCAACGGATTCTACTTCCATCCCCACAACCTCAATCTTCCCATGGCACCATTATAATGCCCATCACCAATACCTTCATTATTATTCACCTTCTTCTGAATTCTCTGACCAGCAACAAGAGGCGGAGAACCTGGCCTCTCAAGAGAACTCTGAACATTAAAGAGCGGAGTTCTATCCGTTGGCCGACCACCAGAATAAGGAGGAACATTAGGCGGCACACTAGGGTTACCACTGGGGTTTATGCTTCCCATTATGTTTTAGGTTGAAGTAGTTAATTACTAATCCAACTTTTAATTTAAGGAAAACATTGAAAACATCTTTTTTATGTTTTTATATTTTCCCTTAATTTTATTTTTATTTTACAGAAATCATTTTTTCAATTTTACAACTCAATACTTTAAATATAAAAATACTAAAATATTAATTTATTAAAAAATTAATTTAATTAGTATATTGTGTAATAAAAAAATTCAGAGACTATATTGATTTTTTACAAAGTTGAGGGTTATAAATATCATTAAATCAAATAATTATTGTTAGAAAAGTTTGAACTCATGTAAGTGGAGCCGAGAAGCTCAAAACCGAGGTTCAAGGCTTATAGTATGTCTGCGTATCAAATAATAATTTATTTTATTATTTAATATAACATGCATTTATTACAGGAATATAACATCGATCTTCTCACATAAAAGCACACCACCCAATCGGATGATTATTCCAAGTTTATTCTAACACACAATACAACGTAGCATGTTCTTGTTCACTTTTACCCATGATAAATGGTGACGTCCGGTATCTGTTCAAAATCATCAGTTAATGATTTTTTTTCTACTTTAAGATTACCATCGTCTCCGTAAGCTGAAACATTGGTCTCGGTTCGAAATCTTCGGTAAATGATGATGATCTCTTTCGTTTCAGATTAGCATCACCACCGTAAGCCGAAAGGTTTGGCCTCGGCTCGAAATCTTTGGCAAAAGATGACGATTTCTTCACTTTTAGATTCTCGTCGTCCCCGTAAGCCAAAGCATTTGGCCTCGGCTCGAGATCTTCACAAAATGTGGACTTCTTCTCATTTCCATTAGGCCTCACTGGTCGTTTAAAATCCTCAGAAATAATAATCTCTTCGTTCAGCTCACCGGAACCGGCGGAGGTGACCTCGATCTGAACAAGGCCTTGGAGTGCATGAGGCATAGGTTGGTCTTTCATTACAGCTCTCCAATACTCTCCACCATCTTTCCTAGCTGCTACAATGGTGTCTGCAAACTGCGTCCATATAAAACATGTATAATTAACCATACAAATTAACAATATATATATATATATATGTATAAATAGTAAAAAATTATATTATTAATACCAAACTGCCATTTGTTTAATCAAGTTTGCAAAGTCAGCTTACCAGGAGAAGTGACAGAAATGCAAAGAAAGGAAGGAAGGTTTTCATGATTTATTAATGCAATAAACCTAAAGATTGATATATGGATATCAACTTCTACAACTCTTATGGAGCCGATAAACAATTTTCCTTTCTATATATAGAAAAAATAATGGATTTTGAAATATTTTACTCACATCATGATTTGTATAGGAATCATTTTTGAATAAACTATAGAAATGGTCACTTTAGTTTCATAGGTTTTCACTTTTGCTTATTGAATTAGAAAAAGTAATATTTTTGTCACTTACGTTATCAGTTTATAAATTTTTAGTTACTTACGTTATCGATATATAACATTTTGGTCCTTGAGATGTTAAACGCCGTTAGTTTAAAAATGTGCTCGTTAGTAAAAAGGGATTAATTATCAATTTAACTCTTAAAATATAGATAAAATATCAATTTAAGCTAATAATCTAATCAAATTTGACATCTTACCACAGTAGCCTATCACTGCTGATCGTTATTGTCGACGACCATTAAATCTAAAATTTCTAATTTACTCCTTTTCGCCTATAAACACGAATATAATATTTGTTTCCTCGAAAAATATCAGTTTCCCTCGAAACCCTTGGCCTCAATTATTCTTTGTTTTGTATTATTTTTTTGTCGCTTTTACACAGATTATGCCCATATAGAATTATTGTTCAATTTAAATATAAATACGAGACCATGTATAGTTGGAAAGATAACGCCCCAGGCTCAATCAAGATATGCATTTTGGCGTTTTCAATACACTAAAAAACGTTCAACAATACATCAGTTCAAGCATAACATCAAACTATTTCTCTATCAAAGATTTGGACTGATTCGAAATTAATTAATAGAAATAAAATTAAAGTTTAATTGTATCGCACGGTAATCAATGTTTTTAAAAATAATATCGTTCAATCTTCGAAATTAATACTTTCCCTTTAATATCCTCTAAAATTTAAAACTTTTCTAATTTTCTCTAAGAACTTTATATTCTTATTGTACATGTTGGAGATACATAATTATCACGTAACACATATTAACCGATGGTATCATCGGCGCCTAAGAATATCATATTCACTAATATTTTTTTTTGAAAAAGGTAAAGTACACAAATGGTCATCTGATTATAGAACGTTGTTTTGTTGAGTTCATCGACTATTAAAAATTATAAACTCATTATTTTTCATTAAAAAAATTGAGGGACGTCTGAGCTAGACGTCAACCTATTGGCTGAGATATAATAAAATAATATTTTAATTATGTCTACTGATATTGTCGTTGTTTGCAAACATTGACTCGATGACATAATGTTTCAAGCACGGACTCAATGACATAATGCAAATGGAGAGTTGATCCACAAAATACAACTCAAACGATTCCGAGATCAGATTTTATCAAATCTCAATTAACAAGTTAACGTACAGCTCAGACGTCCACCAACTTTTATGAAAATGACGAGTTTGAAACATATCACATATGAATAATTGGATGACCATTTTATAAATTTTAATAGTCGAAAAACTCAACAAAATAACGTCTTATAATCGAAAAATCACTTTATAATTTTACTGATTAAGAGAATAAAATAATACCATTAATCGGGAGATGGTTTATATACTTCGTCCAAAAGAAAATATATATAATTTATAAACCATCATCACTCACACCCTACTCTTCAATGACGAAGGTATAATCACCCCACTGTCTGCGAGGGAGATGGTCTGTGGAAAGATAAGGTCCCAGGCTCAATCAGGATATGTATTTCGGCTTTGATTATTGATATTTTTGAATGACTTATAATTGATGTATCGATAGTGTATAAATTTTATATACGATCTTGTAGTTGGCTTTTGTATTATCAAAAAAAAAATTATATACGATCTTTGTATAAATTAATAGGGTAAAGTATACAAACGGTCCCCTGATTATATAATACAATTTTATTGAGTCAATCGACTATTAAAAGTTATAAAACAATCCTCTGAGTATTGGACGTTGCTTTGTTGAGTCTCTGATTATTAAAAATTATAAAATAGTCACCCGACTTTTCATATGTTCCAAATTCGTTCTTTTTTGTTAAAAAATTAACAACAATTTGAGTTGGACATTAACCTGCCGACTGAGATATGATAAAATCCTATCCCAAAATGTTAATGATTATCATATTAGCATGTTAAAATCCAACTCAGACGACGATTGATAACCGTCGTTTTACTATCAAAATAATTCATGTCTTCTTAATAAATAAAAAGGAAAAGGTAGTATAGAGAAACAGGGTCGATCCACAGGGACTGTGATGTTTCTGATTTAATAAAACTTTTTCTTGATTTTAGAAAAAGATAGAATTCCAGATGAAGTTGAAAAGATATATTAAAATAAAATAAATAAAAAAGGGAAAATAATATAATAATAAATATTAATAGTAATAATTATAAAAGGGAATTTTTAAAAGCTATTTTTAAAATAAAAATAATAGTTAAATAAAAGAAAAATAATTAAATAAACAAATTAAAGAGATTGAGATAAAGAGAAACTTATTGTGAAAGCAGCCTTAGACTTCAACTTCTCCTCAAATTCCTCGGATCATCGAAACAGATTTTTACTTCAAGATTCACGTCGGTTACTGCAAGAACAATTCTTCGCTGCCAACTAGGATTGTATCGTTTCAATAACAATTGATTCCGATCTCAGATTCCTCTTAGCAAACAATTTTGCTAAGTGTGTTCTCGGGAAGTTGAATATGCTTCAATAAGCAAATCCTTCTTCAAACGTTAACCATAACAATATCCGAACCAATGTCGAAATCGTTTTGACCTGAAAAGTAAGCTCAGAAAACAGAGAGAAAATCTGAAACAATTTAAGTACCTTATAATTCTCACGTTTGGAATTGAGCCTTCGCTTTAGCCTTCGGCTTGAAAGAAAATTAGCTAAGCATAACCAAAGTCATACTTAGCATAATAGAAAAGTATGGGAAAATAGAGAGAAATCTAAAGAGAAAAGGAAGATTTTATTCTCAAATGAGAGAGATATGTTTCTAGTTTCACCCTTAGAGGGTATTTATAGCCTTCAAAATCCTAAAAATAAACTAAAACATCTTAAATCCTAATTAAAACACTTAAAACTATTTAAACTAAAATACATAAGAAAATAATATAATATTCTAAATCCTAATTAAAACACTAAAACCTATTTCAACTAAAATACCTAAAACCAAGATAAAACATAAAAATAATATTCTAAAACTTAATTAAAATACTAAAAACCAATTTAAACTAAAATACAAAGATAAAATATAATGTTTAAATATTATCCTAAACTTGAGTTTAATTCAAATCCAAATTCCATCTAGCTTTGATTCCGAAAATAAAAAAAACTGCAGAATGGTGTCATTTTTGTGCAATTTCCAGAATCTTACGTCATGTACAGAAAATGAATTAAAATAAACAAATAAGCCACAAAAATCAATGATTAAAGAGTAATTTAAAAGTAAAATATTAACTAAAATAAGCACTTATCAAATTTCCCCTCACTTATTCAATGCTTTTCCTCAAGCATTCCTCAATTAACATATTAAAATCATAAGTTGTCATCTTCAATTTCAATTTATTCCTCAAACTTCCAATCAAACTAAGTCCATGATATTTGTCGAATTCAAGTTACAATCAAGCAAAGATACAACCAAGAAAATTTAAAGTAAGCAAGATATCACAATTAATTGTCAACTTCAATGAAACATGACTCAATACCTCACAAAGATTCACACATATCCGCTCAAAGTGTTTGGGGTAAATGAAATCGCTCAAAGCGAAACTAACCAAAATATTACCATAGGCTTGGAATCAATCAAGTCTCCACTATGAAAAATGAACATAATGCAATAATCAAGGGGTCTTTAAACAAGGTGTAACGGGGCTTAGGTTAGGGTAGGGAAAACACCGAAAAGAAAGGTTTAAAATACCGATACAAGAGATCAAAATAATTAAGAACAATCCACGAATTAACATGAAGTGTAATGAAGAACAAAATAAGAAAAAAGAATAGATGAAAGACAATTGAAGAGATCGATTTTCCTTCCTTTTTTTTCTCGAACAAAGGATTTTTTTCCTTCTTCTATTTTTTTTTTGTTTTTTTTCGATATTTTTTGAAACATTGAATTTTTTTTTTCGTGGAACAAAAATGATACAAGATCTCAAGTCTCAGTAAGGGTGTGAAAAGAGAGGAAAAATAAAAAGAAAGGCTTCAGGTTTAATTATGAGGTGTAAAACAAAGAAAGGGAAATAGACTCAAATGTGGTTCACTAGTGGATATATAAATGGGTAGGCTTTTTGGGAAGAGTGGGTATATCCTAGGTGCCCCTATCACATTAAAACATTACGTTCAACATGTAGTCTCGATATAAATTGTGATTACAAGTTCTAGAATATCCTAATTAGTTCGGCACACACAAGTCAAACAATGAGCAAGAAAGAAAATGTATGCTCGTTAGGCTCAAATCTCACAAAGAAAAGTTTATATGCATTGAGTCAAGTTCATCTCTATCGATAAAAGCATGAGATATCAATACTCAACAAAAATTTACTAGCTATATCAATCACCAATCATGCAAATTAAATTCGATAAAAAACATGGTCATAATCCAAAAGGAAGCAAGAGTATAAAGCGAAATTCAAGACTAGCGACCAACGATTCCAACATATCAACATCAGAATAACTCAATTTCAAACAATTAAACAAGTCAATGAAAATTTTGACACATGCTTATCCTCCCCCTCACTTATTCCGTTTTGTCCCAAAACGTATATCAAATTTAAAATCAAAGAGAGGGAAAAGAAATACTCCCCAATCTAGTGGCGACTGCAGCCATGGTCATGGTCATATCAAAATTTGAATATGTTCAGAGAAAAATAAAATAAAATTAAGCATCTGATAAAATAAAATAAATAAAATGAAAATAAAACGAAATGGGTTGCCTCCCATCAAATGCTTTTGTTTAACGTCGTTAGCTCGACGACCTGAGTTTTCAAAGCGTGGGTTCCTCTAAATTGATTTCTTCGATTAGACTAACCGTGTAACATCCTCAATACCATATTAGTGACCAAATTGTAAAATTTCAGAATTTGATGATAAAAGTAGAATAGTTGAATAGTTCAATGATTTAATTGAAAATATTTCCTGAAAGTTATTAGTAATTATCAAAGGAATTAAAGGGCAAAATGGTTATTTAACTTGGAAATGATATGATAATGATATATATATGGGGATAAGGTTGAGAGATTTCTCCAGAAATCTCTTCCTTTTTTTTCTTCTTCTTCTTCTTCATACGTGAGAGAGAGCCAAACAAAGATAAGTTTTTTGATTTGTTGATTTAAAGTTTGGGTTTTGATCATCGCCACCAATCTTTGATTAGGGTGTGATTGGACACCCAAAAAACGTTGTTATTTTTAAATAAAAATTAATTTTAATTAAAACAACAAATTTGCAGTCTACATTATCAAAATCCGGATTCGGGAGTCGGTTACGCGTGGAGAAGGATTAGCACCCCCACACCGCCCTAAATCGGTACCTAGTCGATTAATTCATGTCTCTGCAACGAATTTCACAAGTTAGAATTTAATTTGATTTATGATCCCTTAAAACAAAAATGCAAATTTTATAACATTCAAAAGCGACAAAGTAAGTTAAATTAGGATTACCAAGCCATTAGAAAGATAAAGAACATTCGATTATTTAAAAATATCGAGACTAGATCTTTAGTTCAGTTCTAACGACCTTTTCTCGAAAAATTTAAATAGCCGAATATTTCCTTTTCTTTCGTTCCCAAATTTTAAAGTGAAAAATCAATTTTTGGTGACAATGACAGGATACACTTGTAATTTAAAACCGTTAAGAGCAACTTTCCTGTAAGTTAAGAAAAGTCATTCTGACAGTTTTAAATTAAAAGGGTATTACCCTTAATCCGATTATGTGATTAAATCAAGTTATGCACGTGAGGCAATCATGCAAATCATACAAAGATGATGTCATGCAAAAAATTAATTAAGCAAACATTATAATTAAAAGCATCATGCCATGTGCCATTCTAATAAAAATTACATACATATACTTTGTAATTAAAAAAAATATGAACCATACATATATTAACATAAGATACACAAATGTGACTAAAATACAACAAATAAAAACAAAACATTTCAAATTATAAACTTTAGAAAACGATTACACTTATTAAAATGAGGACTAAACATTGTTAAATAAAACTTTACCAACTTAAATACAAATAAAATAATAGTTATAGTAAAAACTAATATTATACTATAATGAATCATGAACCTAAAATAAAACAAATCAACATAATAAATGATTAACATAGAGATAAATCCTAAACATTCGTAGGACTAAAACGAAATATGCAAACATTAGAGGATAAATGTCTAAAGTAACAAAAAAACTAAATAACATAACATTTTGGACTGAAATTAAATGCGCGTAAAATATGGGAGAAAAATTAAAAAACATGAAAACATCAACTTAAGGATTAAAATGGAAGTTCCCCAAATTACATATCCAAAGTAAAAACAGTGCAACAAATATCCATGGCACAATTCTGGACTGAAACAAACACGTTGCTAATAAAGAGACCAAATTAAAAAAACAACAGAACTCGATTATGCCTAATTTGGGGACCGAAATGGAATACGTGAAGAATAATGGGTCATAATTAGAAACTAGGAAAGCATAAACTGAAACGACAGCGTTTTACTCTCCTAATATATGATATATAGGGTAAAAAAAATTAAACCCTAAACAAGCTTCCTCTTTCACTCCCCAGGGCGCCGTTCTCTTCCTCTCTCAACTTCCTCATCTTTTCTTCTTCACCGAGAAAACCCACAAAACCAACGCTGCTCCCTCTCCCCGAACCGAACCCTTAAGGCCAACAGCCCCCACTCGATGCTACACTAAACTCATGCGACCAACACATGCGAGGATAAAGGTAAGCAGATTCAGACCCCCCTTTACTCTTACTCTTTTTATTTTTTTCGTTTCTTTCTTGATTTAAGAACATGCATGTAAAAAAACAAAATAAAAATAAAAATTGAGATACCTCTGATTTGAAACGTTTCTATTGCTTTCGAATAAGACAGGGAAGACCCCTATTACACCCTGTTTCAGTGGGTTTCATAATACCCTCATTACAAGAACAAAGCTTGATTTTCGTGTTTCTGACTTGCTCTTGTTTCTGTTTTTCTGGTTCGTAATTGCTTCGTGGTTCTGTTCTTTCTTTTTCTTTGTGTTTGATTCTGTTCTTTGCTTTTGAACTCCGGTGATGTTTTTCTTTGTTCTTGTTGGCCGAGTTCTCTCGTTATGATTCCCGGTTGTGGTCTGTCCACTGTGCTCCTTTCAATTGTTAGTGATTGATGGTTTCTGGTTCCTCTCCCTTTGTTGATGGAATCGTTGCCCTCTTTTTTACTTCGTTTTTGGTTGCTCTCCCCCCTTTTCATTTTCCCATTGAATCCCGTATATGTTTTCTGGTTGATGTCTGTTTTCCCTCGTTCTTTGTGTGTTGCAGGTCACGGGTGATGGGGAGCCGAGCTTGTCTGCTCGGGTATGGTGCTGGCAGGAGCTTCTAGGAGTCTCGTGCAGTGGAGCATGGGCACATGGTCTTCACGCGTGAGACGTGGGCAGCATGGGCTGCTGGGGTTGCTGCCGGGAATTGTCGCCTTGGATGCTCCACGTGGGGCTGCACAGATGGTGACCAAATGATACCTTGGAACCGGGTTGGGTCTTGTAACCGGGCTTCCTTTGGGTCGGGTTTAATGTTTTGTGGTTTGATCTTGAGCTCCGATTTTGATGTTGCTGTTGGGCTATTTAATTGGGTCCATTATTTGGGTCTAGTTTTGGACTTATAAGATGTAAATGGACACTAGACTTTAAATTTGAATTTTGGATTGAATTTGAATTTGTATCTCGATTTCCAAAACGAAAACGTATACAATATCAATCCAATTAAGCACCAAATTTTCCAACTGCAAGCTTCCACGATTCATCACTTGAATTCATATGCATATTCGATTTGTGATTGAGAATAGAGATATATAGATTTCATATCTCACTGCTAAGGTACTTTAGTATCAGTGCATATGCACTTTTGTATTAGTGCTGAGGCACTTTAGTATTAGTGCTAAGACACTTCCGTGATAAGGTGACAAGGCCATAATATGTATCCGTACGATATGTTGGAGCTCGATACTTTGCTATGATTTATGCTAGGTGCATTATGTTGCAACATGACCTAACTTGTTAAGCATTCGTAGTTAATGGATGCATGTAGTATAGTGGAGTCATTTATGTGGCTCTGAGCTCGTAGCTTAGTGTTCGGAATTTTTTCCGTTCGTAGGTTAGTAGGTGTCAAATCAAGAGCTTATTGCCATACTGTGAGATTCCAGATATCAGCATATCGCAGAGTATGTCTTGATTTTCGTAGATGGCATGTATTTCATAGACCCTTGTATAAATTGAGTCATACCTCTTGACGATTTTATTTGTATTTGAGATTTATTTTGGGAGCTTCTCGTTTTGTAGGCTTAACTATTTGTTTCTTACTTTACTCTATGGGATGATTTACATTGTGGATTTAAAATATTTTGAAGAAAAGTTTTGGGTTAATCACTCCGGTGGTCCCGTCTAATATCCAAACCCACTGGACTTCGGTCAGATCAGATTTTGATGTTATAGAAGTAATTGAAATGTGTTAATTATATATCTTCAAGAAAAATATGTATGTGTTTAAATAAATATTAATTTATAGTCATTCAAGATAATTAAAATATTTCAAATCAAAATATTGTTCAAATAATCACGTTCTATGGTGATGTGATAATTTTAAAGCTTGAGCAAACACCTTGTCCTTTTGTTGAAGTTGTCCACCAAATTTTTTTAAGCAAGCATCTTCTTCTTTGCTTCTTCCTTGATATTTCTTCATGAAATTCTAAATTATCTTGGAAGTTTTATTTTCAAAGAATTGTTTTTAAGATGGACTTGTTAATAGCATGGCAAAGATTATTCTTGCCTTCAAATATTTTATTTCCGTTCCTTTTTAATTCAATTCTTTGAGTCTCTTACAACGTAAGATCCTCAATCGATTTTTTTGGTATAGCCATTGATATCCGATCTATTGATTGATTAGTACGGATTGGGTACTGCAGAGGCAAAGACTACCCCTCAACCTAGTTTGCCCCATTTACAATCACCAGAATTCGAACTCCTGACCTTACTTAAGGGATTTAGTATCTCATCTCATTAGACCTTACAAATTTGATCCCCTTTGTTAGTATGAGCCATCATCAGCATGTCTAACATCAACCATACGAATTCTAGCTCGTCGCCTTTATTATCTTCTTCCAGCACTGCATCCACAATTATGACCTTCCCTTTGTCTTCTGGAATTGCTTCTCGACATTTCTGTAGGATTTTAATGCATTCTTCATCGTCCCAATCGTGCAAAACAATTATGACCTTACAAATATATTTTTATATTTTTATTATTGATAATTTTTAAATAATAAATTATTACCATTAAGAAAATAATAAAATTAATTCTCAATAGAGAAAATAATAATTACATGCAGACGAAACTTTAAAATAATAATAACTGATATTTGTATACCAATAATTGAATAGAAAGGCTCCGTTTGCCACGTGGTCTAACGCTGGTTGGAAATAGATACTTTAGAATAAAACATTAGTCTTGAGTTGATAATACCGTTTTTTGTCCAGTCGGAGAAAAACTTGTACCAACGTGTCTTAATTTTATTTGTGAAAATTTCAATTTGGTAAAAAAATGCTTTGGAGTCGCCATCGACTTTTTGTGTTAGGTAGGTCGAATACCTAAAAATTGACTTTTAAAAGAATTTTTAAGGAAACATCATTTTTAAAGATAAACAAGTCTTCGTGTAACCAGAAATTCATTTTTTAAATAAAAAAGTGTTCGGGGGGTCGATTACGTGTGGAGAATGATAAACACCCCCACAACGCCCAAAATTGGTACTCCATCGATTATAAATTGTCTCTAATAGTGGAAATATAAGAATTCAAATATAAATTTAAGTTACGATTTAATTATTCCAAATTCAACCATAAATTTTTAATTTAACATAAAATTCTAAGGATAAATAGAAAATATTCCAATATTTTCAATCGAAGAGAAAATAATCCCCAAAATACTTTAGGACGAATATTTATCTTTCCAACTGAAATAAAAAGAATATAATAAATTTCCCCAAGAATTCTAGATTAAAATAATTTGATTCAACCAAAATTAAAAATTTAAGTCAATTTGAATAAATTTAATTAATGATGCTATATGATGAAAGTTTAAACTATAATGGAAAAAATATATACACAATAAAAGCAAAGAAGAAGAATAAATATCTCACAAACATAGGTGCTTAATTGAAACACAATCATAAATGAAATCATAAATAACATAAGGACCACAATGCGAGATAGCAAAATAAGGCATTCAATATGAAAAAAATGGAACATGAATATATATATTCATGGGACTAAAATAAAAAACATAAACGAGTGCAATAATTAAATGACTAAAATTATAGTACTGAAAAATTAAGGGCCCAAAATGTAATAAAACAAAAAAATCACATCCAAATCATAATAAAATAAGAAGCATAATCCAAACAGTGACTAAAATGAATAAACGTAAAAGCCAGTGACTAAATTCAAATAAAGCATAATAATAATAATGTTTAAATTAAAATAAAATACAACAGAATGATAAAAATGCAATAAATTAGAAAAGAGAGGTCCAGTGACCAAAATAAAAAACACGACAAACATTGGGGGACTTATACAAAAATAAGCTAAAATGTTAATATTAAAACATTAAAATGGTAAAATAACAAAATAAGGACAATATATTTTGAAAATAAGTGAAATAAGTTGAAATTGGGGACCAAAATGAACACTGGAAAAAACTGGAGTGACTACGCGCGTGATTTGACCCTAAAATCCCTAAACACATTATTTAGTGCCAAAACTACTTCGTTTCACAAGATGATACATGGTTAACAAGGCTCACATCAAAGGAAAAAGTAATAACTATTCCAAATGATCCATTCGTCCAAGCTTTGGAAAAGAAGATCATAATAACAGCAGACTTGCGATGACTTTTTAAATGGGATCCTGATTTTATTTAGTCAATATGTCTTCTGGAGATACAACCGTCTGTCTCTTATCTTTCCAACGGTTCTTGAATCGCATCAATCCGAAATCGGGAACTCAAGATACATTAATTTTACTCAAGACAACGCATGCAGAAATTCATATACGAGATTAATACGTAATTTTGTAAATATTACGATTTTTCAATATTTATATTGATTATTTGTAATATAATTTAATATAGGATGATGCATTTTCTTTTAGGATTAGATTTATTATTTTATTAGGAATTAAGGGTGAGTTAAAAATTATTTTTAGTTATTATTATTTTATTAGGAATTAGTGTCAAGACATATTTAGTTTGTTATAATTTTATTCATTAGTTATTTAGTACATTTAGAACTCAGCCCCTATATAAAGGAGGCTTCATCCAACTTTTTAAATCAGATTTATTTGATTAATAATACAACGAGAGTTCGTTTTTGCAAGTGCTGATTGCCTTGTGCCTTCAAAGCTTCTTCTCTTGGAGTTCTTTCAAGTTCTTGTGAGGGAGATTAATCTTCACACTCCAATTTGCCTTTTCATCGCGACTAGGAGGGTTGGTTAGAGCCATATTATCGAGTTTGCCTTTTCATTACGACTAGGAGGGTTCGATAGGACACTTAGAGCCATATTATTGAGTTTGCCTTTTCATTGCGACTAGGAGGGTTCGATAGGACACTTATCCATCTATTTTCCACAAATCCATCTATTCATCGCCTTTGTTATTTATCGAGTCTAGAGCTTTCTAGGTTTGATTATTCAACAAGAGCAACGTTTATTAACGCGCCACCGCTTCCCTATCACAGGAGTTTGGGAAAATGCCAAAACGACGTCGTTTTGATTTGTTTATAAATACCTTTTTGTTTTTTTTCTTTTATTTTCTCTTCTTCACTCTCTCCCTTCCTTCTCAATCCTCCCCCTTCTCTCTTCACTTCTCCAGAAACCGATGATGAGCGCTATCGTCGATAGCCGTGTCAGCCGCCGTCGCTCGCCATTGTCGGTGTCTGTTGGCCACCTAACTTTCGGGGTTCATTCTATTTGTCGTGGTAGTTGCATATCCAGCCACCGTTTTTTGAGATTCGAAATCTAACCCTGTTAAAATGGTCGGTGACCTTTCGACTTTCGAAGCTCCGATCTCTTCCGTCTACTATCAGATCGACATGGTTTTCCGATATCTTGCTTCTGGGGATACTTTATATCTTTTTATTGTTCGGCTTGGACAACGGGGGTTCCTATCGTCGGTGAGAGGTCCAACCGAGAGGTATATTCCTCATTTCTTCTTTTTCGTTTTTTCTTATGCAATATTTGCTTTAAAAAATATGAGAACCAAAAAGTTTTTTTATTTCTTATTCTCTGTTTTTTCGGAGCCCCCTTTTATATTTTTATTGTTGGGGTTTATATAACTTAGGTACATCAATAAAATAAAAAAATTTACTGGGCATGGAGATGGCAGAGAGTTGGGATCTGATGAAGTTGGTGATGGAGTGTGTGGATCTATTGTTGAGTTGGTGGCACAATGACAAGCAGGGGATGGGCTAGGATCAGTGCAGTAGTGAGTGATAGGGTCTGGCTTATTATATTATAAATTAATTTTTTTGAGATAAAATTGGTGATTACAACTGCCCCTATTCGCTCATTGTTGTGAAACGGGAATGTAGCGAAGACATAAAGAACCAATTTTACCCAGCTTGGTTGTCTGATATCTCTGAGCTCCAAGTTATTCTCATTATAAACTTTTCACTCTTCTGTTAGGATGAGTTCTTCTCATTATGAACTTTTCCATTGGAAACGATGATCCACCTCCTTCTGTGATCGAATCTAGCAAGAATGACAATGTTGATGATGTTGATCTAACTTCATATGCAATGGATGAGCCAAGTATTGGTGCATTTCCAACTCTATATGCGATGGATGAGCTAAGATTGACCAAGTTCTTCTCATTATAAACTTCTTCTCCCTCATCGGATGAGTTCTTTTCATTATGAACTCTCCCATTGGAAATGTTGATCCCTCAAGTGAGGTGTTGTTGATTCAACTCCATATGCGATGAATCGAGCTAAAGTTGAACAAGTTCTTCTCATTATGAACTTCTTCTCCATCATCGGATGAGTTCTTCTCATTATGAACTCTCCACTGGAAATGTTGATCCCTCAAGTGAAGTGTTGTTGATTCAACTCTATATATGCTAGGATGGGCTAGGATCAGTGCATCAGTGAGTGACATGGTATGGCTTATTACATTATAAATTAATTTTTTTGAGATAAAATTGGTGATTAAAACTGCCCCTATTCGCTCATTGCTGTGAAACGGGAATGGAACGAAGACATAAAGAACCAATTTTACCCAGCTTGGTTGATTGATATCTCTAAGCTCCAAGTTATTCTCATTATGAACTTTTCACTCTTCTGTTCGGACGAGTTCTTCTCATTATGAACTTTTCCATTGGAAACGATGGTCCACCTCCTTTTGTGATCGAATCGAGCAAGAATAACAATGTTGATGTTGTTGATCTAGAGCAACGTTTATTAACGCGCCACCGCTTCCCTATCACAGGAGTTTGGGAAAATGCCAAAACGACGTCGTTTTTTTGTTTATAAATACCTTTTTGTTTTTTTTCTTTTATTTTCTCTTCTTCACTCTCCCTTCCTTTCTCAATCCTCCCCCTTCTCTCTTCACTTCTCCAGAAACCGATGATGAGCGCTATCGTCGATAGCCGTGTCAGCCGCCGTCGCTCGCCATTGTCGGTGTCTGTTGGCCACCTAACTTTCGGGGTTCATTCTATTTGTCGTGGTAGTTGCATATCCAGCCACCGTTTTTTTGAGATTCGAAATCTAACCCTGTTAAAATGGTCGGTGACCTTTCGACTTTCGAAGCTCCGATCTCTTCCGTCTACTATCAGATCGACATGGTTTTCCGATATCTTGCTTCTGGGGATACTTATATCTTTTTATTGTTCGGCTTGGACAACGGGGGTTCCTATCGTCGGTGAGAGGTCCAACCGAGAGGTATATTCCTCATTCTTCTTTTTCGTTTTTTCTTATGCAATATTTTTTTAAAAAATATGAGAACCAAAAATGTTTTTTTATTTCTTATTCTCTGTTTTTTCGGAGCCCCCTTTTATATTTTTGTTGGGGTTTATATAACTTAGGTACATCATAAACTAAAAAATTTACTGGGGCATGGAGATGGCAGAGTTGGGATCTGATGAAGTTGGTGATGGAGTGTGTGGATCTATTGTTTGGTGGCACAATGACAAGCAGGGGATGGCTAGGATCAGTGCAGTAGTGAGTGATAGGGTCTGGCTTATTATATTATAAATTAATTTTTTGAGATAAAATTGGTGATTACAACTGCCCCTATTCGCTCATTGTTGTGAAACGGAATGTAGCGAAGACATAAAGAACCAATTTTACCCCAGCTTGGTGTCTGATATCTCTGAGCTCCAAGTTATTCTCATTATAAACTTTTCACTCTTCTGTTAGGATGAGTTCTTCTCATTATGACTTTTCCATTGGAAACGATGATCCACCTCCTTCTGTGATCGAATCTAGCAAGAATGCAAACTGCCCCTATTCGCTCATTGCTGTGAAACGGGAATGGAGCGAAGACATAAAGAACCAATTTTACCCATCTTGGTTGTCTGATATCTCTGAGCTCCAAGTTATTCTTATTATGAACTTTTCACTCTTCTGTTCGGACGAGTTCTTCTCATTATGAACTTTTCCATTGGAAACGATAATCCACCTCCTTCTGTGATCGAATCGAGCAAGAATGACAATGTTGATGATGTTGATCTAACTTCATATGTGATGAAAGAGCCAAGTATTGGTGCTGTTCCAAATCTATATGCGATGAATGAGCTAAGATTGACCAAGTTCTTCTCATTATGAACTTCTTCTCCCTCACCAGATGAGTTCTTTTCATTATGAACTCTCCCATTGGAAATGTTGATCCCTCAAGTGAGGTGTTGTTGATTCAACTCCATATGCGATGAATGGAGCTAAGGTTGAACAAGTTCTTCTCATTATGAACTTCTTCTCCGTCATCGGATGAGTTCTTCTCATTATGAACTCTCCACTGGAAATGTTGATCCCTCAAGTGAAGTGTTGTTGATTCAACTCCATATATGCTGAATCGAGCTAAGGTTGAACAAGTTATTCTCATTTTGAACTTCTTCTCCCTCATCGGATGAGTTATTTTCATTATAAACTCTCAACTAGAAATGTTGATCCCTCGAGTGAGATGTTGTTGATTCAACTCCATATGCGATGAATCGAGCTAAGGTTGAACAAATTCTTATCATTATGAACTTCTTCTCCCTCATCGGATGAGTTCTTCTTGTTATGAACTCTCCACTGTAAATGTTGATTGGTTTATCCTTTCTTTGAAGAGTTTTAAACTTACAAAAGATTATCACATGTCAGTAATAATGTGTTTGAATTACTCGAAGGTATTGACCCAAAAGTCCTCCAATTTTGCTGAGATCCATTTATTTCAATGGTGAAAATTATGGACTAATTATTTACTGAAGTTGTGAAATGAAATCTTTCTTGGCTCTTTGAATTGCTGTCAGATATTCAAAACTTGATAGGAAGAATATGTGTGCTCATATTCTGCAAATGCCTGAATATATATGCATGATAGCATTTTAATGTTGCAAATTCTACTGTCCAGTTTAAATGCATCATGCTTGAATGTCTTATAGATGGCCTGAATGATTTATTCACCATACTTCAAAGACTTACTAGTGACTCGTGGGACTTACTAAGTAAGAAAATTTGGGAATCATTTTCTTACTTTTCAAAAGAAATTAATTTTCAGAAAAGATTTAAATGAGAAACTTTGAAAATCGCTTTCTCATTTTTTTAAAATCATGTGAAAACATCCTGCCGGAAGGTCTTATGGATGATCTGAAAGACTTATCTTCTTTCTCGAAAGACTTATAGATGACCCGAAGGATTTAAACATCATGCTCAAATTACTTACTGATGGCCAAAATGACATACTCATCAAGAAACCATTGAAAATCAAGCTTAGTTTCTTAAAATTTTGTTTACAATTATCATCAATAAACCCCTAAAAATTAGGCTTAACTTCTTTAAAAATTGATTTGAAAACATCAAGAAACCCCTGAAATTCAGGCTTAGATTTTTTTAAATTTATTTGAAAACATCAAGAAACCCCTAAAAATTAGGCTTAGCTTCTTTCAAATTCATTTGAAAACATCAAGAAAGCCCTGAAAATTAGGCTTAGCTCTTTCAAATTCATTTGAAAACATAAAAAAACCCCTAAAAATCAGGCAGGCTTAGGCTCTTTCAAATTCATTTGAAAACATCAAGAAACCCCTGAAAATCAGACTTAGCTTATTTCAAATTCATTTGAAAATATCAATAAACCTCTGAAAATTAGGCTTAGCTTCTTTCAAATTCTTTTGAAAACATCAAGAAACCCCTGAAAATCAAGCTTAGGTTCTTTCAAATTCATTTGAAAACATCAAGAGATTCCTAAAAATTAGGCTTAGCATATTTCAAATTCATTTGAAAACATCAAGAAACCCCTGAAAATCAGGCTTAGCTTCTTTCAAATTCATTTGAAAATATCAAGAAACCCCTAAAAATAGGCTTAGGTTCTTTAAAAAATTTATTATGTCAAGAAACCTCTGAAAATCAAACTTAATTTCTTTGAAAGATCATTTAAAAATCATTAAGAAACTTATGAAAATCAAACTTAGTTTTTTTAAAAGCTCATTTGAAAATCGTCAAGAAACTTGTAAAAATCAAACTTCGTTTCTTTAAAACCTCATTTAAAAATTATCAAGAAACTTCTGAAAATAGGACTTAGTTTTCTAAAAGCTCATTTAAACTCATAAGGAAATTTCTGAAAATCAGACTTAGTTTCTTTGAAATTTCATTTAAAAATAATCAAGAAACTTCCAAAAATTGGACTTAGTTTTCTTTAAAAAAAATTGTATTGACCATGTAACATGACTCACTTCAAAAATGATGATTGTTCTGTGTATTGGGTTGACATGTGTCATTTTACTGTCAAAATAATTTTGACCTCTTAAAAATAAATAAATAAAGAGAGAATGTAGAATATGGAAGCAGGGTCGGTTGACAGAGACTCTGGTGTTTCTGATGAAGTGAACTTTGTGATTTAGAAAAGGATGAGATAAGGTAGAGTTTTGGATGATATTAAATTGCGGGTTTAATAGTTGTTTTTAATAAAAAACAATAATTAAATAAAAGGAAATAATTAAATAAATAATTTAAAGATATTGAGATAAAGATAAACTTGTAGTGAAATTAGCCTTTGGCTTCAACTTTTGCCTCAAATTCCTATTGATCTTCGGAATAAATTTTTGCTACGATTATTCAATGGTTACAGTCTATGGGGCCCAACCCCTGTAACTTGTTTTTCTCTCTTGTGAACCGATAACCCAAAATATATTTTTGGAAATCAGTCCTTTACGGAGACTAACTAGGACTACCGTCGTTAGCGCCAAACTGTTTTATAGATTTGGAAAAACCCGACTAGGACTATGTTGCCTCAATGAGAATCGAGCCTGATCTCAATTTCCCTAAGCGTACCGCCACTAAATGTGTTCACAGGAAGTCGAACTTGCTATAAGCCGATTCTTCCTCCCAACTATAAGTCAGAACAACTTCCGAATCAACGAGCTCTTTTTGATTTGAAAACGTTTTGATTTTTAAAAGATATGTCGATTACCAATCTTATTCCTCCAAAAAATTGAGAAAATAACTTGAAGTTATTTAGTGCTTTTCAATCCTCAAAATAGGGATTGAGTCATCACTTCAGCCTTTGGCTTTGGAGAAGTTAGCTAAGTATGGTAATCATACTTAGCATCTTTGAAAATAAAAATAAAAATAAAAAAAGAAGAACTTTGAAAAAGAAAAGAAAAACTTTTATTAAAAAATAGTGAAAGAAGAATAATAATTTCTGAATGTGCTTCTAGGCTTTCCCTGAGAAGGTATTTATAGCCTTTAAAATCCTGAAAATAAGGAAAATATAATTCCTAAAATAAAGAGATAATTCCTAATGAAAATACTTAAAACTATTTAAACTAAAATACTAAAAACAAAGATAAGATAAAATATAATATTTAAACTAATATCTTAAAAACATGTGTTTAACTCAAATTTTAATTGCAGAAACGTGCAGCTGGTCCATTCGTCCTTCTAGAAGCACTGACTAGACCTTCTAGAAGGTGCTGACTCATCGCCTCGTCAGATGCTTCATGCCCGGAGTCATGCCCAGTAATTCAGCCTTGATTCTGAAAAAAACTGCATAATTCTGTCTTTTTAGTGCAATTTCTAGAATCTAGTGTCCTGCATAGAAAATGAATCAAACGAACAAACCAGTCACAAAAACCAACGATTAATGAGCAATTTAAAATCGAAATAATAACTAAATAAAGAACCTATCAAATTCCCCCTCACTTATTCAATGCTTGTCCTCAAGCATTCCTCAATTAACACATCAGAATCATAAGGTACCATCTTCAATTTCAATTTATTTCTCAAAATTCCAATCGAACTAAGTCCATGACAATTGTCGAATATAAGGTAAAATCAAGTAACGACACAACTAACAAAATTTTTAAGCAAGCAAGATATCCCAATTATTTTCCAACTTTAATGAAACATAACTTAATACCTCACAAAGATTCACACATATCCGCTCATAGTGTTTAGGGTAAACTGAAATTGCTCAAACCAGAACTAATCAAGATATTATCATAGGCTTGGAATCCAATCAAGTCTCCACTACTAAAGGTGAACATAATGCAATAATCAAGGGGTCTTTAATATGGGTTGTAACGTGGCTAAGGTATGGGTAGGAAAAAGGCCAAAAAGAAAGTTTTTAAAAATGCCAAAGCAAGAGATCAAAATAACTAGGAACAATCCATGAATTAACATGTAGCACAATGAAAAATAAAACAAGGAAAAAGAATAGATGAAAGGCAATTGAAACAATCGAAAGTGTATATATTTTTTTTGCTGTTAGAAATAGTGAACAATGTATATTTGTTTACGAATTTTTTTTCATTTCCTTTTTTTGTGGAACAAGAATGAATCAAGATCTCAAGTCTCGACAATGGTGTGAAAAGAGATGGAAAAATAAAATAAAGGCTTTGGGTTTAATTTGGTGAGCTGAAAATCAAATAAAGGGAAATAGGCTTAAATGTGGTTCACTAGTGGATATATAAATGGATAGGCTTTTCGGGAAAAAGTGGGTTTAATCTTAAGTGCCTCTATCACATTAAAACATTATGCCCAACATGTAGTCACGCTATGCATTGTGATTACAAGATATAAAATATCATAACTTGTCTGGTACACTCATGTCAAACAATGAGCAAGAAAGAAAATGTATGCTCGTTAGACTTGAATCTCACAAAAAAAGCTTATATGTACTGAGTCAAGTTTATCTCCATCAACAAATGCATAAAATATCAATACTTAGCAGAAAATCACCAGCTATACCAATCACCATCATGCAAATTAAATTCAATCAAAACATGGCGACCGTGGCCGCAGCCACGACGAGATAAACTAAAGAGAGGGAACATGCGTAAAATTCAAGAATAGCAACTAAAGATTCCAACACATCAATATCAGAACAACTTAATTCCAAACAA
Source organism: Hibiscus syriacus (assembly GCF_006381635.1). Lineage (NCBI taxonomy): Eukaryota > Viridiplantae > Streptophyta > Magnoliopsida > Malvales > Malvaceae > Hibiscus > Hibiscus syriacus. Next base: position 2,722,600 of record NW_024062882.1, on the reverse strand, counting down.
TCAAATAATCAATCAAAGAATTTGATAGTTTCTACCCCTCACTTAAACCATATTGTCCCAATATGAATATTAAAGCACAAGAGAGGGAACAAAATTATTCCACTGATTTAATGGCGACCGTGGCCGCAGCCACGACGAGATAAGCTGTTGAAGAGTACAATGTATGATCGAGAATCCACCAGAAAATATATTAAAATTTTAATGCATTGTTCTGTTCGAACTTTTCTGCACAGTTTGAACCAAATCTGTTTTTTTCTACACTTTTTTTTTTCTGCACTGTATTATTCAAATCTACTGTGTATTTTTCTGCACTGTTTGAACCAAATCAGTTTTTTCTACACTGTTTGAATAGTGTATTTCGAAATTTTGCTTCCTTTGTTTGCTACCACACAATCTCTTCACACCTTGGGGTTGGGTTTTTGCCATTTTATGCTTTCGGTTTGAACAATTCTTGATTGTATCTTGCTTAAAATTCAAGTAGGAATAATGGGGTAACTAAAAAATAATAAATAATAAATCAGAAAAATAAAATTAAAATTAAAAAAATTAAACAAACGAGAAATAAAAATAATAATGAGTTGCTTCCCATAAAGCGTTATTTTTAACGTTGTTAGCTCGATGACCTGATTCAGACTATAGGTTTCGAGAGAAATGCTTCCTCCACTTCATACGATTTTTCCAACTAAGAACTTCCTTATGAGAAATTCTACAACCGTATAATTCTTTTATTTTTTTCTTGTAGATTTGGGCATTCTCATAGGCTTTTCTACAAATCCTTTTCATCTTGTTCGAAATAATTATTGGTAAAATATCTCTTTTTCCCGAAAATATGTTCTTCAATTGGCGTGACAACTTCTTCAAACCTATTTGAGGAGCCTGCAAAACTGAATGTAACATTTTAGGATTTAAGGGAGTAAAGCATGAATCAGAATTAACCGAAAATATTTTCTCGAACTTCTTGATTTCATTTTCAAATTCCTCCAATTCCATGCATAGATTATCAATAAAATTATATTACATATAATCATCAATGGGAGGCTCAATAATATCAACAAAATTACTGCTCGCCACTTTGTCTGGGTGTTTCATTTTCTTATACACATCAAATTTAACGATCTCACCATCAAACTCCATGGTTAAAGTCATGTTTCTTAAGTCAATTTTTGTATTTGTTGTGATAAGGAATGGACGACCCAAAAGTATCTCTGAACAAGTATTCATTCGGTCATTTTCCATGTCAGTGACATAGAAATCTGTTGGAAATATAAGCTCATTTACCTTAACCAAGACATCTTCCAAGAGTCCTTCGGGATATATTATCGATAGATCCGCCAGCTGTATTATTATTTTGTATCCTTAAAAGGCTCATTAGAAAGCAATTTGTACATAGATAAAGGCATAATATTATATAGAAGCTCCTAAATCTCACATTGCACCTTTAATTCCAACTTTACCAATTTTGCAAGGTATAGTAAACATACCTTGATCTTTTAACTTTGGTGGAAGCTTTCGTTAGAAAACAACTGAAACATGCACTCCTAAATTCACCTTTTCTATTTTGGTAAGCCTTCTTTTCGTGGTACAAAGGTCTTTAAGAAATCTAGCATACATTGGTATTTTTTGGATTACATCAAAGAAAGGTATATTGATTTCAACCTTTCAGAACACCTCCATAATTTCATTTTCTTTAGCTTGTTTGTCTCTTTTTACTAACCTTGAAGGAAAATGTGGTGGAGTTTCATAGGGAGACGGTCGGTTCAGGCTTTGAAACTTCTTTCTTCTTTCTTTAGGGATTTGCGTCAATCTCATTTTCCTTAGGGGGATCTATGCTAACTGCTTCTTCTTCTATTTGGGATTTCAGATCTTTTTCATTCCTTTGTGGGTTTGCACCAACATACTCTGGGACTGGTTGTTCGACAATTGTACCGCTTCGGAGAGTGATGGCGCTTACATTCTCTCTTGGACTTGACTCCGTTTGAGAAGATAACTTCTCTTGTGATTCTAATCTTCCCATGGTTTGAGCCAGTTGTCTCATTTGTTTATCCAATTCTTGTAGATGGGCCTCAGTTCGAATTTTGGAACTTTTCCTGGAATAAAACTAAATGTTCAACAATAGATTCTAGAGAGGACTTTTGTGGCTGAAACATTTGTGGGGGCTTTACTGATAGACTTGATTATGCCTTGTGTTTTGCCCATAAATCAAATTTGGATGATCTATCCATCTCAAATTATAAGTATTGGAGCATGGGTTATAGGGTCTCTAAGGAGGTCCCAGAAAGTTCCCTACAATATTTCCTTTTGTGCCAACTTCATCTTGAAGCATTGGACAACAGTCTGTCGGATGATCTAGTATTGTGCATATTTCACATACTTTTGATAATCCAATTTTCCCTGGAACCAAAGAATTAACTACGTCAGTTAATTTATCAATTTTGTTTTCTAAGGAAATAGTACTTATCTCGTGAACCTATCAGTTGGGTTCACTTGAAATGCCAAACTATTGAGAGTTGGTAGCCATTGTCGAAATTAATTCCCTTGTTGCAGCTGGTGTTTTGTTCACAAGAGCTCCTCCACTAGCATCGTCTATTGTTTTCATCTTCATTGAAAGCATCCCTTCATAGAAATATTGGAGGAGTGTTTGCTCGGATAATTTGTGTTGTGGAAAGCTTGCACAAAGCTTCTTAAATCGCTCCTAGTAATCGTAAAGCGATTCTTCATTTTTGTCATATTCCTAGAATGTTTCTTCTTAATTCACTTATTATTGCTGCTGGGAAAAACCTATCAAGAAAAATTCAAGTTAAATAAGCCCAAAATTTATAGAATTGGGAGGCAAATAAAATAGTCATTCTTTGGCTAAACCAAATAAAGAAAAAGGGAAATCCCATAGTTTTATTTGGTCTTCAGATACTCCTTGAGGTTTCATGCTTGAACAAACCATATGAAACTCTGTGAGATGTTTGTGTGGACTTTCATTGGGAAACCCATGGAATATAGGAAGAAGATGAATAAGACTCATTTTCAGAGTAAACAGTGTTGCGCCTTGAGGAAAAGTGGTGCATAGAGGTTGTTGTACGATAGGTGCCGTAGGTAACTGTTGAATCATCTGATCTGCCATTGGTTCTAGCGTGTTCTCTGTGCCTAGTGTATCTTCAGTTATATGTTCTTCGTTTATATCAAAGGAAGATGATTCTTTCAAATTTAATTCTGGATTTGAATGTTCCAATTGTTGTTTTCTTCTTTTTTTCTCGAAACGTTTTTGCATGAATTTGTCTAGCACGAGCTTCAAATTCTACCAAATCACCTGGATTACGTCTGGTCATAAATAAAAAAACAACTTTATCAGTTATTGTTGCCGAACTCTCTAACAACGGTGCCAATTTTGACAGGTTTCGTTTTACTATAAAAATAATTCAGCTTCTTAAAATAAATAAATAAATTGATATTATAAATAATTATTACAGTAGAAACTAGTTCGAAATAAAAGATTAATAGCCTAACTGTGCATTTGACAGAAAGGTGTCATTTATGCCAGTTAAATGAAAGGCTAAGTGCCTTTGAGGCCTAACTGTGCATTTGACAGAAAGGTGTCAATTATTCCAGTTTGATGAACGGTTAAACACTGTTGAGTAAAAGATGAAAGGTCAAACACTGCTGAGTAAAAGAGGAACGGTTAAACACTGTTGAGTAAAATAATAATGGACTAGTTGTGCATTTGATAGAAAAGTGTCAAATATGCAAGTTAAGTGAAAAGCTAAATACCTTTGGGTAAAAGAATAAAGGAATTATAATGTAATGTTATATGAATGGTATATAGGTGATATGAATGGAAGATATATATTTATATATATAATGTACAACAATGCATAACTAGTATGAAGGGATGTTATAAAGGAAAACGTAAACAGAACATAAGGGGCATGAAAATATACCTAAATGCAAATACAAAACGGTGTATTAATAGTATTTAAGGTGCCACCATAATGATTATAAAATATACATGATAAATTAGCACCTTGGTGCAACACATATATAGTACTTTCACATTTAATGTACACAGGGAAAATAAAGAATAAAGGGAGGAAATATACATAAGGATAAGTATGATGAACATATTAGGAATAATTTCCATGATGGTATGAAAGAATTATGTGTTAACTGAGAAGGGCTTAACTGGTCCTTATGAATGATGAAATTAAATTCATCATTCAGTATTCATAAGATATTGTCGTATAATTGTAATATCCTTGCAGTATTATGTCTCACTAACTAAATACTTAACGTGTGTTTATTTCATGTATAGGTAAAGGCAAAGATTAGTTGCGTAAGGAGTGTAGCAGTAGCAGCATCTTTCATCAATTAAAGGTTGTCTCATCAGTAACATTATGACAAACTTATTCATGTTGAGAACTTAGTTGGTTGGTAATTAAACTATAGTAAATAATTTTGTAATGTACTTAAGTGATAGTTTAGTATGTTGCTTTTATAAATATCATATTAGTATGTTGCTTTTATAAATATTATATTTTGTAGTTGATCAAAGTGAAACAATTTTTTACGGGTTTTCAAATGACAAAAAGTTTTATAAAGTGATGTGACATCTGTATCTTGTGTACGGAAAGGTAAACGGAATATGAGTGTTACAAGTTCACATCCATTTATTCAAAAATAATCTATCGAATAAATTAAAAGTCATAGGTTAGAGTTCATTTCTCCTTTGTGTACATTTATTTGGGTACCTACAGATAGAATTACGACATGGTCTTAGACCGGGTGGGTTTTTACGGTTTATTATATGCAATGTTTTGGTTTTAGGAGTAAAGGTACTCAAATTGTCCTTGTCGGTGCCCCCTTGGGTGAGCCAGACCCTCATTCCTCACCCATTATAGGCTTAAGTGGATATAGTAGTTCAATTCGAGAGGGCACATTTCCCTATATCTGACACGAAGAATAAATCCTCACGAAGACATAGGGCATATTAACCCCGGAAGCTACTTGCTAGGTCTGACACGGAGAATAAATTCTCACGAAGAGCTCGAGTATAGAGCTTATGTTATGCAATGCAAGCGTCGTATGTGAGGAGAAATTCTCAAACACTTGACAAAAAATCACACTAAAATCGAGCTAAAACGAATCTAAAATTACAATATCTAAAAATCAATCAAATACAACCATTAATATACAATGATATAAAATAAAATAATAAAAATAATAAAAGACTTGAAAGAAATCAAAAGAATCGTAAATTAAATAAAATTGAATTCTCAATTTCCAACTATAGAGACAATATATAATCGATTTAGGGCTTGATCCACTAAGTCCCCAGTGGAGTCGCCAAGCTCGTCGGTACAAGTTTTTCCCCGCCCGGGCGAAAAACGATTACGACATAATTAAACATTTTGTATAACTATTGACCCAAAAAATTAATCTTTTGTAATTATACGAAGACCATACAAAGAAAAAATTGAAAACTCAAATAAAATATGGGTATAAATAGATTTGACTACATCGACAAGCAAATCACAATAAGAGAATAAGCTATTGAGAGATCAATCACAATCACAATCACAATCACAAACCAGAGTTGAACGTCGTAAGAAACCTATCTCCAAATCTGATCCGAAGTTCCAAAGTATGACATATCAAGAATTTTTTTTGAAGCGAATATATATCAATATAATAGCAAATAAGCGACATTTTGATCAGTTGACTCGATGTTAAATCCAACCATAAAAAATTAACAAAAAACGGCCAAACAATCGATAATAAAGATAAAAGATACTAAAGAGAAATAAAATATCTATAAAAATAAAGAAAAATATGTTATAAAAATAAAATTATTAGAAATGATTTTAAAATATCTAATTCCAACGAGCGTTAGACCACAAGTGGCAAAGGGACATTTTCGTATGCAATTATTGGTATACAATTATCTGTTACTATTATTTTAAAGTTTCGTCTGCATGCAATTATTATTTATTATTTTCTCTATTGAGAATTATTTTTTTATTAATTTTTAATGATAATATTTTATTATTTAAATTTTATTGTTAATAAAAGTATAAAAATATATATTTTAAAATATTTTAATCAAATAGATTTTTAATATTTCTATATATATATATATTTATATTATAGAAATTTGTCAAAGCAGTTAAATGACATAAATAATTTGAGAACTTGAAGACTAATTTGCTATTAAATCACCTTAAATTATAAAAAATAATTAAATTGTTGATAAGTTTTATGCATTCTATATATTAAATAATAATTTATTTTTATTACTTAAAAATACATAGATTTTTTCCCCTTTCTTCCATGAATATAACATTGTTCTTCTCACACAAAAGTACACAATTTAGTCTAATGATTATTCCGAGTTTATTCTAAGAGGCAGTACAACATAACATGTTCTTCTTCACTTTCACTCATGATAAACGCTGATGTTTGGTTCTTGCACAAAATTATCGGTGAATGATTTTCTTTTTCCTTTAAGATTACCATCTTCTCCATAAGTTGAAGCATTTGATCTCGATTCGAAATCCTCGGGAAATGATGATAATTTCTTTCGATTCATATTAACATCATTGCCGTAAGTTGAAACATTTGGTCTCGGTTCGAAATCCTCGGCAAAGGAAGACGATTTCTTTACTTTTAGATTCTTGTCATCCCCGTAAACCCAGAAAACTGTCCTCGGCTCGAAATCTTTAACAAAAGTGGACTTCTTTTCGTTTCCTTTAGTCCTCATTGGTCGTTTGAAATCCTCAACAATAATCATCTCTTCCTTAAGCTCACCGGAGCTGACGGAGGCGACCTCGACATCATTGACACCGTAAGAAGTAGTGCTCGGTCTCGGTTCGAACTAGTGACTGAATTCTTGCCATAAGACGTGATGTTCGGTCTCGGTTTAAATTAACTAGTGATTGATTTCTTCACTCCTTTAATATCAACATCATTGCCGCCATAAGTTGTGGTACTCGATCTTGGTTCAAAATCATCTTCACTCCTTTAAGATCAACATCATTGCCACCGTAAGAAGTAGTGCTCGGTCTCGGTTCGAAATCACTAGTGAATGATTTCTTGCCATAAGATGTGATGTTCGGTCTCAGTTCAAATTCACTAGTGAATGTTTTTTTCAATCCTTTATGATCAACGTCATTGCCACCATAAGAAGTGGTGCTTGGTCTCGACTCAAAATCACTAGTGAATGATTTCTAACCATAAGACGTGATGCTCGGTCTTGATTAAAATTTCACTAGTGATTGATTTATTGTTGCCATAAGAAGTGGTTCTTGGTCTCACTTCAAAATCACTAGTGAATGATTTCTTGCCATAAGATGTGATGCTCGGTCTTGGTTCAAATTCACTAGTGACTGTTTTCTTCACTCCTTTAAGATCAACATCATTGCCACCATATAGAAGTGGTGATTAGTTCCGACTTAAAATCACTAGTGAATGATTTCTAACCATAAGACGTGACGCTCGGTCTCGGTTCAAATTCACTAGTGATTGATTTCTTCAGTCGTTTAAAATCAACATCATTGTCCCCACAAGCTGTGGCGTTCGGTCTCTGTTCAAAATCACTAGGGAATGATTTCCGCTCTCTTTTAAGACTAGCACATCTTTGTCGTAAGACTTGATGCTCGGTCTGAGTTCAAAATCCCCAACAGTTATCATCTCTTCCTCGAGCCGAACAAGGCCTTGGAGTGCTTCAGGCATAGGCTGATCTTTCATTACATATCTCCAATATTCTCCAGCATCTTACCTAGCTGCTGCAATGGTGTCAGCTGCAAACTGCATCCATATAACATATATAATTAGCAATATATATATATATATAAAAGAAAGCGTGAAGAATTATTTTAAATTAATATATAAAATTATCTTACTAGGAGAAGTGACAGGAATGCTAAGAAAGAAAGGAAAGCTTTCATGGTTGCAGACAATTCTTATGGAATAAACTCCTATAATTCTTATGGAGTCAATAAGCAATGATCTTTCTATATATAGAGAAGAATTGATGAATATTTTTATAGTTTTTGCAACATTTTGATTTGTGAGTGATTATTTTATGAAGGCAAATCCCACTCTATCGCTAGAAGAATTAAAATAATAGAAAATGGAAGATAAAAAGTTAAACTAATTCATTTTTTCAATTTATAAAGAAACGAAAATCGTTAAAGATGATGTTATGATTGTCTAATAGGTTGAATTTTGATAAATTGATTTTTTAATATTATGGATAATTATAAAATAATATTTGTTTATAATTTATTTTAATCATTGATAATGCATATATACACTATACATATGGATCTCAAGAAATAAAAAAAGAATATTAGTCTTTTTAATCATTGAAGTCCCTAATAGATTTTTAATAGATGGATTCTTGAATTAAGCTATAAGCACCACTTTTCTTATTTTATTCAACAGCCCATGACCCCACGTAAAGCATTTTCCCATTGCACATGCTACAACAACTCAACTCCCACTTGAAGCCAAGCAGGCCATGCCTCCACCATTCCCATAATCCCACTCAAAGTTTTACCTAAACTACTAAGGATTAAAAAATAAATAAATCTCGAAAAGTGGAGATTTCTTCACCAAATCAGAGAAAAAAAAATGAAATCTTACTCATTAAACCTTATCATCTTACCTAAGGAGAATAAATAAAAGGAGCATAACAATGAGAGGGGGCATTCGAACAGCAAGAGAAAAAACATATTGAAACATAAGAAAATCTTAGCAAAAATACATTGTAAACGCTCATATTCAAGAAATAGCATACTCCAAAGGTTATATATTATTCATTTTTTTATTTTGTTCGAATGTATGTGTTTTTTCTGATCGGTTCATTTCTAATTCGGCTAGAGATTATGAATACATAACATTTTTCCCTTGTCGAGCATAGTAACGATTTATACATATATTCGAAATAATAAATATAAAAAAATAAATAAGTGTATTTCGACTCTAATCAACCAACTAACCATCAAATAAAAATAAATAAATAGAGGAGAGTCTAGAATTTACCTGAGAAAGGGAGGGGTCTCACCAGAGTTGGGGCCGATGGGTAGGTCGTAGGGAAGGAGGTCGAATAGCTTAGAAGTTCTATGGTTCTTGCATGTTGGTTTTATACCTAGATCTAGGTTTTGAGAGGTAGGTTCGGTAGTTTTGGGGGGTGAGTAGAGGTTGCTCTGCCGTCGAAGGTTGCCGGAGTACGAGGTATTCGAAGGGTCGGATCTTTTTCGGGTTATATCCAAGGTTAGTTTTTGGGTTTTTTGGTGTTGGGTGTGGTTCGAGAATGTTAGATCGTATTTTGCACTTTAGTCCAAAGGGGGTTCAATTTAGTTATTTTCCCTTATTGTAGGTGCTATTATGAATATTTCCCTTTTTTGCCATGTAGGCTACGTAATTTTTGGACAATCTGTTGTTTAGTCCTTAATATTTTTCGCGTGTTTTGCATGTAGTCATCATCATATTTATTTGTATTTTATTTTAAATTAAACTTTAAGTTTTAATTTATTTTATTCCAACCCTTGTATCTTTAATTTATTTCAACTGAGTCCTTATCATTGTTTAATTTAGTTTGTTAATTTTAAAATTCATGAAATTTAGTCTTTGATTATAGGTATCTTTTATTTATTTTATGACTTGGTGTTTCACTGTTTTTTATGCATTATTTTAGTTATTTTAATATGGTTCAATTGTTTTGTTTTAAAGGATTAAAGTCTAAATTTAGTGTATCGAACTAATTTAACAATCAAATCAAACATAGATGTTAGACATTTTATTTTTAATTTTTTTTCATATTTCGTTTTAGTCCATTGGTCGAAGTTTGCATGTTTATAATTTTGTATATTTATTTTTGCGAGCATTCAATTTTAGTCCTTAAATTTAATTGTTTCAAATTTCTGTTTGTTTATACATTTGACTTTTAATTTTCTGCATGTTTCTTTTTAATCCTACGCATATTTATGGTTTATTTCGATGTTAGTTCCTTAGAATGGTTTTTTGTTTTGTTTCAGTTCCATTATTCTTTATAGTATAATACTTATATTTTTATCTTAATTATTATTTTGTTTTTTAGTAACCTAGTCATTTAGTTTGTTAGTCTATGTTACTCCATATATTAGAATTTAAGTTTTTGTGTTAATATATATATATATATATATATATATATATATATATATATTTAAATATACTTGATTTTGTTATAAGCATGTAAAATAATTTCAATTGTATTAATGTTATTATGTAGATCGGTTTATTTGTTACTTATTATATTTTAAAAATCTTATATATTCATAAGTATATATTTTACTATTCAAATTTTTAGCAAACATTATTTTATTAGTTTTAATGTTATTTATTTAAATATATTTCAAGAACACTTTTAAATAATTAACTTGAAGCAAATTAATAATGTTCAATAATTGAATCATATTTTAACTTTATATTTGATTCATGATTTCCACCATTTACGACAACGTGTAAATGACACAGTACCAATTTTGGGCGCCGTGGGGGTGCTAATCCTTCCCCATGTGTAATCGACTTCTGAACCCGTTTTAATCGAATATTTGGTAAACACAGATCAACTTTTGTCTTAAAAAATGATTTTTCTTAAAATTGTTTTTAAAAGACATTTTTAAGTATTCAACCTACCTAACCCAAAGGTTGATGGTGACTCTTTTCGATTTTATCCAATTTATTTCAAAATCACCGAATTTTTCAAATTAAAGTCGTACCGGTTTTTAAAACAATAAAGAATTGTCCCGCCGAAAAACGGTTATGACACTTGGCGACTCCGCTGGAGACTTTTTTTTAGAGAGTCAGGCTGTAAGTTTCTTACACATTGTCATGTGGTGGAAATTATGACTTCGAGTCTTTAGTTAACTTATAATCCTTTTATTGAAAATTTTAATTGCTTCATTATTTTTATTTTCATACTAACATTTGAATCTTTGTTTTCAGATTTGTCCAAGTTTTTGTCAAGTGGTTTCGTTTTCCTTTCGAGTCAAAGGGTTCCTCTTCACACACATCACAGGTGTCGTAACCGTCTTTCAGTTGGGCCCTAGAATTGGGCTTCGACTTGAAAAATGTGGATTGGAGTCGTCACTGACCATTTTAAAACGAATTTAGGTGGGTCGGACACCATCTTACCTGATCTGCGTTTTTACCAGAAATGTGTCGGGTTCGGGAGTCGGTTACGGTTAAGGAAAGATTAGCACCCTTGAATCGCCCTTTCGGTACCAATTAATTTGCCGATTGTCTTAGTTGCGAAAATTCGAAATTTAAATTAAAATTTAGCATACCCGATTCAAATTACTTACAATTGATTGATTTGAATACCCTTAAAAGATAAAAACGTTTGACTCGTAGCGGAGTATAAAATCGAATTAGGATAGCAAGTGTGCAAACTTGAGAATAATAAATAAAACAAGAAAAAATAGAAAATAACAAAACAAGTAAAAAAAATAATAAAAATAAACAAAATGAATAAAATGTTAAAAAACAAAGACACAGATAAAGGGAAAATATTAATGGAGTAAAAAATAAAAAAGGTAAAAGAAATTAAAAAGGAATAAAAATAATGTGTACATATAAAGTAGTATTTACTAAAATAAATAAAAATAATAAATATATAATACTAAGTAAAACAAATAAAAAATAAAGATATACATGATATTAAGAAAAAAAATAATAGAAAAAAATAAAATAAAGTAAAAATATAATATATATAAATAAATAAAAACAAAAATAGAATATTAAGAAAAAATATATATAAAAACATATAAAATATAATATTAAGAAACAAATATATATACATAGTAAATGGAGAAAAATTAATACATCTATACATACATACATATATATATATATATATATATATATATATATATATATATATAATATATATATATATATATATATATAAATAATATATATAAAAATAATATAATATAAATAAAAAATATAGTAAATAAATAAAAAATATATAATTAAAAATATATATATATATATATATGATGAAATTAATATAAAAGTAAAATTAAAGGGTAAATTTCAAGGTAAATTAAAGATTAAGATTGACTTAGGGGGAATATTAAATACTTTAAAAAATGAACATGCCTCTGGAGTAGATCTAGGTTCGAAACTTCGAAACCCCACCCCTTTTTGGTCATCGACGCAACCCACGCTTTAGGTTATTCAAACCAAATCTCAAGAAAAATAACATGCACATGCGAGAAATGAACGAATCAATGTAAAAAATGATGCTACCTTTTATTTCCTTTTCGAATCGTTTACAATAGCTTTGCCTTTGTATTTTTCGTGCTTTCCTCTGTATCTTGTATGTAAATTGTGTCTTACAAATGGGGAGGATTACATGTATTTATAGTGAAAAAAACTAACTATTTTTAGAATCATATTAACAATATAATCCTAATGCAACTACACTCCTTGCTCGGTTGTTGCACGTTTGTTGGTGTAGTTGTTGCTTTAAAAGATATGATGGTGGAAGAGTCCTTTTAGGAGATGAACTCTTGCTAGTTCTATATTTTAAGAAAATGAGTGTCTACAGCTGTCCCTCTTTGTCCTTTTTCGTGGAACAAAAAATAAGACAAAGATAAAAGGACACAAATTTTCGTTCTGTGGAGTTGAAGAATAACTCCCTGTCGAATTGAGTTGCGGATGGCTCCTCTGTCGCGAAGTCGAGTCCATCTTAAAATGATTTGAATTAGAATGTGGCTTCTCGTTGTAGTCCACTTTGGTCTTCTTCTCGGTTTAAGACATTGGCTAAAAATTTGACTGGAAAGTAATCCCTTGACTCCACAATGTGGTTGATATGCTCTCGAGCTAAATGAAAATGAACTCAAAAAGTCTTCGCTGGCAGATAGCTTTTCTCGACTTAAGCTATGCTGACGGAAAAAAGGCTTCTTGCTACTAAGGCACGGCTAACCCAGATCTTCTTCTCGGCTTGAAAACCTCGATTGCAGCCGGACAATAGTGTGATTGAGGTGTTATCGAGCTGAATAGAATCGAACTCGATAATTTTATTGATAGATAGCCCTTCTTGCCTTGAGCTATGCTGTAAATGATGTGCCTTGGAGCTGAGCGTAGTCGTACTCGAAGGTCTTTGTTGACAGATAACCCTTATTTGAGTTGGATATCCTTCGTCATGAAGTTGAAATCCAATCTTGATATGAATGTTGCTTGTGTGAACGATTTCCTTCGTCGTGAAGTTGAAACCGTGAGTGACACCTTCGTCGTGAAGTTGAGCCTGGTAATTGGATATCCTTCATTGTGAAGTTGAAATCCAAGTAGGTAGTATTGTTCCAAGTCCAATATCCTCCGTCGTGAAGTTGAAATTGGCTCTGGAAATTTTGTTGACAATCAGCCTCCCCTTCGTCGTGAAGTTGAGCTTATGTTGCCTTGGGTCCAATATCCTTCGCTCGGAAGTTGAAATTGGCCCTGAAATTGGAAAGTTGTTTGTTGACAGTCAGCCGTCCCTTCTCTGTGAAGTTGAGCTTGTGCTGTCTTGAGTCCAATATCCTTCGCTGTGAAGTTGAAATTGGCTCTGAAATTGGGAAGTTGTTTGTTGACAACCAGCGTCTCTTCGTTGTGAAGTTGAACTTGTGTTGTCTCGAATCCAATATCCTTCGCTGTGAAGTTGAAATTGATTATGAAACTGGGAAATTGTTTGTTGACAACCACCCGTCCCTTCGTTGTGAAGTTGAACTTGTGTTGTCTCGAGTGGCACGATATCTTCTGTCGTGGAATTAAAATCGTGGATAGCCCCTTCGTCGTGAAGTTGAGCCTTGACTTGAATATCCTTCGTCGTGAAGTTGAAATCCAAGTATTGTATGTTGCGAGTGGACACGATTTCCTTCACCGTGAAGTTGAAACCGTGGATGCCCCCATTTATTGTGAAGTTTGGCTTCGAGTTAGATATCCTTCATCGTGAAGTTGAAATCTACTCTCGAGTCAATCGTGTCGCTTCGAGTTCAATATCCTTCATCGTGAAGTTGAAATTGACTCTAGCTAAAACCCGAAAAAGTTATGCATATATGTGATGTTATGAACATATATTATCTTGGGGCTCTGGAGAGAAATCTCGATCTCCAGTTGCCTGTCTGGAATCTTGATTCTTGAATCTTCAAGTTCTGATCCCTGATCTTGAATTCTTCAAATGTTCAAATCTGATGTGCACATTCTATTTTTGATTTGAGAAATTCTTCTCGACCATCTCAAGTATGTGTCTGAGCTGAGTGTAACGGTTCAGATGATGCTTCAAGAGAAGTTGTCTCGAAAGAGATAGAATTTGTTTCAAGGGAAACGATCTCAAAGATATCTGTTGTTTCATGAAAACGGTCTCAAGGGAAACAAAATTTTGTTTTAAGGGAAATAAATTTGAAGATTTTGTGTTTCAAGAGAAACACTCTCAAGGGAGACAAAATTTGTTTTAGGGGAAATAAATTCAAAGATTTTGTTTCAAGGGAAACTGTCTCAAGAGAGACAAAATTTGTTTCAAGAGAAACTGTCTCAAGAGAGACAAAACTTAGTTCCAAAAGAAATTGTCTCAAGGAAGACGAAATTTGTTTCAAATAAAACATATTCAAATAATTTGTTTCAAGGGAAACTGTCTCAAGAGAGACAAAATTTGTTTCAAGGGAAACTGTCTCAAGAGAGACGAAATTTATTTCAAGGGAAATGTTTTCAATGTTTATGTTTCAAGAGAAACTGTCTAAAGGGAGACAAAATTTTGTTTCAAGGGAAACTATCTCAAGAGAGACAAAATTCGTTTCAAGGGAAATGTTTTCAATGTTTATATTTCAAGAGAAACTGTCTCAAGGGAGACAATATTTTGTTTCAAGGGAAACTATCTCAAGCGAGATAAAATCTTCTTTTTAAAAACAGTCTTGAGTGAAATAAAATGCCTTCTTTCGAGTGAAACAGTCTCAAGTGAAACAAAGTCTCAAGTAAAACAAAGTATGTTTTAAGAAAAACAATCTCAAGTGAGATAATCATCTGCATTAAATGAGAATGTCTCAAGCGAAGACAAAATTTATATTGGAAATGTTGAATCTAAAGACGAATGTCGATCTTTCAATCTGTCAAGTTGGTTGAAGTGTGACTTCATGCTACTGAGTTAAGCAACCACCATCGATTTTTACAAACTCTTTTGAATCAAGTATATTTCGCCTTGAAGTTGAAACTTGACTCTAAAGCTGCAAAACTTATGTATATAAAAAAAATGATAAATATGATGCTCTAAAATGTATGCATAATGAATGAGTTCTTGTTTTATTCCTTGGACATAATCTCATTTTTTGCATGCTGGTTCCTACATGTGGAGGAAAAGCCTTCGGAAGATCTGATCGTTCGCATCAGGATTTTGAATCCTCGGAGATGCCCCAATATTCAATGTTGAATCTCCAAAAATGCCCCAACATTAAAAGTGCCCTTATTATTCCTCATTTCTTGCTTCAATATTAATTCTAAGCATGAGATTATTGTCTGAGAGCCACATGTCATTTACCAAGATCCACTCTAGAGAGATTGTCTTGTTTGAAAAAATGTTTCTCTTTTATTTTCAATGCTCTGAAAATATCAATTAAAAGAGTTTCGAAAAATGTTTAATCAGAAGTTTTGAAAATATTACCCCTTTCACGGTTTTACAATTGAGACGAATCATAAAACTAGAGTTCATTGGATATCAAAGAATTAATTACAATATTAATCCTTCAATAAATTATAGCTATTTGACACGTGCCAAGATCAAAGCTATTTTTGGGAAATGGTTAAGTAAGGAAAGGATAAAAAGTCTCAGGTTATTGTGTTTGGTAAAAGGTTTGGCATTTTTTGTTTATTTGATGCTCAAAGGTTTGATAGGGTACCTTGTATGCTCCTCTATTGGAAGTGTTCTCTGACTCCCAACTTTCATAGTCATGCTCGGATTGTGCGATGCCTTATGAAGGAATTTGTGCGATCACCTCAACTGCCCAATTTTCGTATTCGAGCTGCCTTTTCAGGTTTTCATCTTGAATCCTCATTTGGTTTTAAGACCTCATTCGTAATTTACGTCTTGAACCCCCCTTTGTTATTTTTCTCTATCATGCATTAATTACACTGTTTTTTGCAAATAAATATTAATCCTGATGGGCGGGATGAAATCTAAAGATAGTCTCTTCTGTTCAGAACTTCATGTATGATTAGAAGGGACTTTTAAGGCACGTAACGTAGGTCATGGTTCATGGTTATGAAAGAAAGGGATAAAAGGCCCAAACAAGTGTTTAAGGGTGATTGAACCAATGATCAATTCATTATGATGTCTTCAATCATATCTGCTCAATTTGAATCTGCTCGTATGTGTCTCTCTCTTGATGCTCTATGATCTTCGAGTGGAGTGATTCAGTGATTCAGAAATGATTGTGCTTGATCAATCTAATTTGATGCTCTATGATCTTCGAGTGAACTGGTTCAGTGATTCGGAAATGATTGTGCTTGATCAATCTCATAGTTTGAATCCCGATGCATCGTTTGAATCGAGAGAACCTTTGCATATGCATCTTGTTTTCTTTTTCTTCAATTTTCCTTTGTTTTTTTCTCTTTTTTTTCTCTTTTGTTCTGATTAAATCTTCGCACTTGGCATTTGGTTCACCTTTCGGTATCTCATCTGAATCAATGTCTTCACTCATGCGAGCATATTTTCTCTACCTTGCCCCCCAATGTGGAGGGTGATCCTTGGTTAGGGTTGAATCAGAAGAAAATATTATAGGCTCAAAAGGGGACACAAGGGATATATATTTTCTCCTGTTGTTAAGGGGTAAAGAAAGAAAGTCGTTCATCGTTTCATACATAGAAGCTTTCACATAAGAGGTATCCCCAAGGAGATAGATTTTTAGAATTAATTTTATTCACATGAAAACAGTGTAATTAATGCATGATACAATTATTTCGAATGAATTCTTCTTTCTGCTTCTTGCCCAACACGTCTCAATGTTCAGGCTCCCTACGAGATGCCCCAAGTTATGTCTTAGAAGAATGCTCATGTTCAAATGAACAACTCAATGCCTTGGGTTTTGATGGTATAAAAATTTCAATTTTGAGTCTAAAAAGACAATGGTGTGACTTTATCGACTCAAAGAAAAGTTTCAAAGGGGTGGTAACGTCAAAACTTGGTCTTTTTGGTAATGACCATGAGTTATTTTGGGTAAAGAATCAAGGTATTTTATTTTGGGGTTTAAGATAGGATAAGAAAGGTCTAACCTTGTCATGTGTCAAAAATCCATAATTCTTGAAGAATTAAAAGAATCCTTAATTCATTTAATATTCGAAGAACTAAAGATTAAAATTTTTTCAATTGCTCCACCTTAGAAGTAGCATATTCAATCGTTTAAAAGATTAAGCAAAAGATCAAAGACGTGTTCAAACAAAACAATCCTATAGGTGTAAATGGTATATACAATTCCCCTTTCTTCGGTTGTCCATGCCCCTGAATCCATCAGGTTTTTCTTGCACTTCAGCGCCTTATAGTTCTCAGAGGAATATTTGGAGCATCCTATGTGGCAACTGCAAACAGCTTCAACATCGTAGCCCTCAGGATATGTGGACTCTTTTCTCAGATCATCATGGCAAGCTTAGTCATATAACCTGATCGGGCTCCCACTGTACTGATTTCAATTTTTTCTTTTGATGTTACAATCTTGCTTCCATGTGGTTAAAACCACTTCATCAAATTCTCCATAAAGAAATTTCATGTTTATAAAAATGCTTAAAAATGAAATGTAGATGCAAATGCAGGAAATGTTTGAGGCATTGATGCAAAAACATGTCTGTTATTATAAATAATTTTTATTGAGACAAAAGTGTTTTATCTTTTAAGAGACAATAAACATATTTAAAGGTACATCCGGACTAAATCCTCTAGACCCCGAAACAGGTTGACTAGTCATTTGCCTTCGCCTTTCACCGGTTGAATAATTTGTCCATTAATGCAAATTATTTATGTTTAACAAACACGTTTTTGGTGATCAATACCTCTTTTAAATGATGCAAATGATGAAAACAAAAAAGAACAAAAATGAAAAAGGTTAGTGAGGTAAAAAAGACAATCAAAATAAAGTCCGACCCCACATGATATCTACCCTACATGCTTTATCCTACCCGGACATGATCTCTAACCTGCAAGTTGATTTTGAACAAGTCCTAACCGCATAAATTTCTAGTTCATATGCTTTGAACAGAAAGTAAAGAAGGAAATAATTCTGGCATCCTAGGGTTTGAAATGAGGTTTTGGGGTGGGCTTTAAACTCCTTTAAAGTCTCCCAGTTTAGGTTCTAAAAAAAACGGGACCTGAGTTCTCCTTGCCGGTGCCCTCTTGGGCTTACCAGACCCTTAGTTCTAAGCCCATTACAAGCTTATGTGACTAAGTTAAACTCGAGAGGAACATTCCCTTATGCCCGCACGTGAATAATTCACAAAAGAGAATAAGGTATATGAATCCCGAAGGCTACTTGCTAGCCCGCATGGTGAATAAATTCACACGAAGGCGTCACTTTCACCCCCACTTAAAAGGGTTTCAGATCTCGGGTATAGACCTAGAGATGGAAACTTTTTCAAAAATTTGAAATCATTGAAAAAAACGTCAGTACAACTATTTACTTGAAAAAAAATAAAAATCAAAGATAAATATTGGATTCGAATAAACAAATTAAAATTTAAACTTGTATTTTGCTAAAAAAAAGACAACCGAAAATTAATTTCGGCCTGACTCCTTACCTGTCCCCAGCGAGTCGCCAAGCTGTCGTAACCGTCTTTCGGTTGGGCCCCAGAATTGGGCTCGACTTGATAAATATGGATTGGAGTCGCCACCAACCATTTTAAGGAAGGATTAGCACCCTTGACCTCCCTTTCGGTACCAATTAATTTGCCAGTTGTCTTAGTTTGCGAAATTCGAAATTTAAATTAAAATTTAACATACCCGATCAAATTACTTACAATTAATTGATTTGAATACCCTTAAAGATAAAAACGTTTGACTCGTAGCGGAGTATAAAAATCGAATATAGCAAGTGTGCAAACGTGAGATAATAATAAAACAAAAAAAAATGGAAAATAACAAAACACGTAAAAAAATAAAAATAACAAATGAATAAAATGTTAAAAACAAAGGCCAAATAAAGGGAAAATATTAATGGTAAAAATAAAAAAAAGTAAAATAAATTAAAAAGGAATAAAATAAAGTGTACATATAATAGTATTTACTAAAACAATAAAATAATAAATATATAATACTAATAAAACAAATAAAAAATAAAGTAATGAATTAAGAAAAAAATAATATAAAAAATAAATAATAAAATATAATATATAAATAATAAATAAATAAAATAATATATATATTATATATAAAATATATAAAAAATATATAATAAAAGGAGAAAAAAATAATTAATATATATATATAGGACGAAATAATATATAAAAATATAATATAAATAAAAAAGGAATATTAAATAAAAAAATTAAATATATATATAATAGGACGAAATTAATATAAAGTAAAATTAAAGGGAAAATTTGTCTGCTGAGTGTAACGGTTCAGATGATGCTTCAAGAGAAGTTGTCTCGAAAGAGATAGAATTTGTTTCAAGGGAAACGATCTCAAAGATATCTGTTGTTTCATGAAAACGGTCTCAAGGGAAACAAAATTTTGTTTTAAGGGAAATAATTTGAAGATTTTGTGTTTCAAGAGAAACACTCTCAAGGGAGACAAAATTTGTTTTAGGGGAAATAAATTCAAAGATTTTGTTTTCAAGGAACTGTCTCAAGAGAGACAAATTTGTTTCAAGAGAAACTGTCTCAAGAGAGACAACTTAGTTCCAAAAGAAATTGTCTCAAGGAAGACGAAATTTGTTCAAATAAAACATATTCAAATAATTTTTTTCAAGGGAAACTGTCTCAAGAGAGACAAAATTTGTTTCAAGGGAAACTGTCTCAAGAGAGACGAAATTTATTTCAAGGGAAATGTTTTCAATGTTTATTGTTTCAAGAGAAACTGTCTAAAGGGAGACAAAATTTTGTTTCAAGGGAAACTATCTCAAGAGAGACAAAATTCGTTTCAAGGGAAATGTTTTCAATTTATATTTCAAGAGAAACTGTCTCAAGGGAGACAATATTTTGTTTCAAGGGAAACTCTCAAGCGAGATAAAATCTTCTTTTTAAAAACAGTCTTGAGTGAAATAAAAATGCCTTCTTTCGAGTGAAACAGTCTCAAGTGAAACAAAGTCTCAAGTAAAACAAAGTATGTTTTAAGAAAAACAATCTCAAGTGAGATAATCATCTGCATTAAATGAGAATGTCTCAAGCGAAGACAAAATTTATATTGGAAATGTTGAATCTAAGACGAATGTCGATCTTTCAATCTGTCAAGTTGTTGAAGTGTGACTTCATGCTACTGAGTTAAGCAACCACCATCGATTTTACAAACTCTTTGAATCAAGTATATTCGCCTTGAAGTTGAAACTTGACTCTAAAGCTGCAAAACTTATGTATATAAAAAAATGATAAATATGATGCTCTAAAATGTATGCATAATGAATGAGTTCTTGTTTTATTCCTTGGACATAATCTCATTTTTTGCATGCTGGTTCCTACATGTGGAGGAAAAGCCTTCGGAAGATCTGATCGTTCGCATCAGGATTTTGAATCCTCGAGATGCCCCAATATTCAATGTTGAATCTCCAAAAATGCCCCAACATTAAAAGTGCCCTTATTATTCCTCATTTCTTGCTTCAATATTAATTCTAAGCATGAGATTATTGTCTGAGAGCCACATGTCATTTACCAAGATCCACTCTAGAGAGATTGTCTTGGTTTGAAAAAATGTTTCTCTTTTATTTTCAATGCTCTGAAAATATCAATTAAAAGAGTTTCGAAAATGTTTAATCAGAAGTTTTGAAAATATTACCCCTTTCACGGTTTTACAATTGAGACGAATCATAAAACTAGAGTTCATTGGATATCAAAGAATTAATTACAATATTAATGACACGTGCCAAGATCAAGCTATTTTTGGGAAATGGTTAAGTAAGGAAAGGATAAAAATCAGGTATGTTTTTGTTTATTTGATGCTCAAGGTTTGATGGGGTACCTTGTATGCTCCTCTATTGGAAGTGTTCTCTGACTCCCAACTTTCATGGTCATGCTCGGATTGTGCGATGCCTTATGAAGGAATTTGTGCGATCGCCTCAACTGCCCAATTTTCGTATTCGAGCTGCCTTTTCAGGTTTTCATCTTGAATCCTCATTTGGTTTTAAGACCTCATTCGTATTTACGTCTTGAACCCCCCTTTGTTATTTTTCTCTATCATGCATTAATTACACTGTTTTTTGCAAATAAATATTAATCCTGATGGGCGGGATGAAATCTAAAGATAGTCTTCTGTTCAGAACTTCATGTATGATAGAAGGGACTTTTAAGGCACGTAACGTAGGTCATGGTTCATGGTTATGAAAGAAAGGGATAAAAGGCCCAAACAAGTGTTTAAGGGTGATTGAACCAATGATCAATTCATTATGATGTCTTCAATCATATCTTGCTCAATTTGAATCTGCTCGTATGTGTCTCTCTCTTGATGCTCTATGATCTTCGAGTGGAGTGATTCATGATTCAGAAATGATTGTGCTTGATTAATCTAATTTGATGCTCTATGATCTTCGAGTGAACTGGTTCAGTGATTCGGAAATGATTGTGCTTGATCAATCTCATAGTTTGAATCCCGATGCATCGTTTGAATCGAAAACCTTTGCATATGCATCTTGTTTTCTTTTTTCTTCAATTTTCCTTTGTTTTTTTCTCTTTTTTTCTCTTTTTGTTCTGATTAAATCTCGCACTTGGCATTTGGTTCACCTTTCGGTATCTCATCTGAATCAATGTCTTCACTCATGCGAGCATATTTTCTCTACCTTGCCCCCCAATGTGGAGGGTGATCCTTGGTTAGGGTTGAATCAGAAGAAAAATATTATAGGCTCAAAAGGGGACACAAGGGATATATATTTTCTCCTGTTGTTAAGGGGTAAAGAAAGAAAGTCGTTCATCGTTTCATACATAGAAGCTTTCACATAAGAGGTATCCCCAAGGAGATAGATTTTTAGAATTAATTTTATTCACATGAAAACAGTGTAATTAATGCATGATACAATTATTTCGAATGAATTCTTCTTTCTGCTTCTTGCCCCCAACACGTCTCAATGTTCAGGCTCCTACGAGATGCCCCAAGTTATGTCTTAGAAGATGCTCATGTTCAAATGAACAACTCAATGCCTTGGGTTTTGATGGTATAAAAATTTCAATTTTGAGTCTAAAAAGACAATGGTGTGACTTTATCGACTCAAAGAAAAGTTTCAAAGGGGTGATAACGTCAAAACTTGGTCTTTTTGGTAATGACCATGAGTTATTTTGGGTAAAGAATCAAGGTATTTTATTTTGGGGTTTAAGATAGGATAAGAAAGGTCTAACCTTGTCATGTGTCAAAAATCCATAATTCTTGAAGAATTAAAAGAATCCTTAATTCATTTAATATTCGAAGAACTAAAGATTAAAATTTTTTCAATTGCTCCACCTTAGAAAGTAGCATAAATTCAATCGTTTAAAAGATTAAGCAAAAGATCAAAGACTTGTTCAAACAAACAATCCTATAGGTGTAAATGGTATATACAATTCCCCTTTCTTCGGCTGTCCATGCCCCTGATCCATCAGGTTTTGGATCTTGCACTTCAGCGCCTTATAGTTCTCAGAGGAATATTTGGAGCATCCTATGTGGCAACTGCAAACAGCTTCAACATCGTAGCCCTCAGGATATGTGGACTCTTTTCTCAGATCATCATGGCAAGCTTAGTCATATAACCAACTGATCGGGCTCCCACTGTACTGATTTCAATTTTTTTCTTTTGATGTTACAATCTTGCTTCCAGTGGTTAAACCACTTCATCAAATTCTCCATAAAGAAATTTCATGTTTATAAAAATGCTTAAAAATGAAATGTAGATGCAAAATGCAGGAAATGTTTGAGGCATTGATGCAAAAACATGTCTGTTATTATAAATAATTTTTATTGAGACAAAAGTGTTTTATCTTTTAAGAGACAATAAACATATTTAAAGGTACATCCGGACTAAATCCTCTAGACCCCGAAACAGGTTGACTAGTCATTTTCCTTCGCCTTTCACCGGTTGAATAAACTGTCGAACCGTTCCGGCCTCTCTGGATGAACCGTGAAAATGTTGAGTTGTTTTTTGTACTGGTTCCCAAAAGTATCGAATAACTGTATTTCTGGCTTTCATCCTTTGCTGAATCGGAAACTCCATTGAAATCCTCTATCAAAGGGATTATCCAAAGTTCATTTGCTTGTTTCTTGAATTTGTCGACAGTGACTTGCCATCTTGTTCTTGTTGTCTTTGAATGGACTCTCGAGGTTAGCAACATTTTTCTCATCTTGCCCCTACCACCTTTGTCAACCCATTTTTTGAAAAGTTAACTTTTGATGTACTTGATTGTGGATACCACGTCTTCTTGATCGAATGTGACATATAGTTGCCTTGCAGATTGTCCTCCTTTTCTTTCTGAGTCTTTTCTGACCATAGCCGGACCCCTGCGTTTTTTATCTCTTATATTACAACCACTTTGTCCATTAATGCAAATTATTTATGTTTTAACAACACGTTTTTGGTGGATCAATACCTCTTTTAAATGATGCAAATGATGAAAACAAAATAAAAGAGAACAAAAATGAAAAAGGTTAGTGAGGTAAAAAAGACAATCATGAAAATAAAAGTCCGACCCCACATGATATCTACCCTACATGCTTATTATTCCTACCCGGACATGATCTCTACCCTGCAAGTTGATTTTGAACAAGTCCTAACCGCATAAATTTCTAGTTCATATGCTTTGAACAGAAAGTAAAGCAGGAAATAATTCTGGCATCCTAGGGTTTGAAATGAGGTTTTGGGGTGGGCTTTAACTCCTTTAAAGTCTCCCAGTTTAGGTTCTAAAAAAAACGGGACCTGAGTTCTCCTTGCCGGTGCCCTCTTGGGCTTACCAGACCCTTAGTTCTAAGCCCATTACAAGCTTATGTGGACTAAGTTAAACTCGAGAGGAACATTCCCTTATGCCCGCACGGTGAATAAATTCACAAGAAGACATAAGGTATATGAATCCCGAAGGCTACTTGCTAGGCCCGCATGGTGAATAAATTCACACGAAGGCGTCGCTTTCACCCCCACTTAAAAGGGTTCAGCTCGGGTATAGACCTAGAGATGGAAACTTTTTCAAAAATTTGAAATCATTGAAAAAAACGTCAGTACAACTATTTACTTGAAAAAAAATAAAAATAATCAAAGATAAATAATTGGATTCGAATAAACAAATTAAAATTTAAACTTGTAATTTTTGCTAAAAAAAAGACAACCGAAAATTAATTTCGGCCTGACTCACTTACCTGTCCCCAGCGGAGTCGCCAAGCTGTCGTAACCGTCTTTCGGTTGGGCCCCAGAATTGGGCTTCGACTTGATAAATATGGATTGGAGTCGCCACCAACCATTTTAAGGAAGGATTAGCACCCTTGAACCTCCCTTTCGGTACCAATTAATTTGCCAGTTGTCTTAGTTGCGAAAATTCGAAATTTAAATTAAATTTAACATACCCGATTCAAATTACTTACAATTAATTGATTTGAATACCCTTAAAAGATAAAACGTTTGACTCGTAGCGGAGTATAAAATCGAATTGGATAGCAAGTGTGCAAACGTGAGAATAATAAATAAAACAAGAAAAAAATGGAAAATAACAAAACACGTAAAAATAAAAATAAAATAAACAAAATGAATAAAATGTTAAAAACAAAGGCACAAATAAAGGGAAAATATTAATGGAGTAAAAAATAAAAAAAGGTAAAATAAATTAAAAAGGAATAAAAATAAAGTGTACATATAAAGTAGTATTTACTAAAACAAATAAAAATAATAAATATATAATACTAAGTAAAACAAATAAAAAATAAAGATATACATGATATTAAGAAAAAAATAATAGAAAAAAATAAAATAAGGTAAAAATATAATATATATAAATAAATAAATAAATAAAATAGAATATTAAGAATATATATATATATATAAACGTATAAAATATAATATTAAGAAAAAAATATATATATAGTAAATGGAGAAAAATTAATACATCCGTACATATATATATATAATGATATATATATATAAAAAATAATATAATAAATAAAAAAGGAATATAGTAATAAAAAATATAATTAAAAAATATATATATAGGGGACGAAATTAATATAAAGTAAAATTAAAGGGTAAATTTCA
Source organism: Hibiscus syriacus (assembly GCF_006381635.1). Lineage (NCBI taxonomy): Eukaryota > Viridiplantae > Streptophyta > Magnoliopsida > Malvales > Malvaceae > Hibiscus > Hibiscus syriacus. Next base: position 2,697,209 of record NW_024062882.1, on the reverse strand, counting down.
AGGTAAATTAAAGATTAAAATTGACTTAGGGGGAATATTAAATACTTTAAAAAAATTAACATGCCTCGGGAGTATAATATTAAGATTCCAGTTGCCTGTCTGGAATCTTGATTCTTGAATCTTCAAGTTCTGATCCCTGATCTTGAATTCTTCAAATGTTCAAATCTGATGTGCACATTCTATTTTTGATTTGAGAAATTCTTCTCGACCATCTCAAGTATGTGTCTGAGCTGAGTGTAACGGTTCAGATGATGCTTCAAGAGAAGTTGTCTCGAAAGAGATAGAATTTGTTTCAAGGGAACGATCTCAAAGATATCTGTTGTTTCATGAAAACGGTCTCAAGGGAAACAAAATTTTGTTTTAAGGGAAATAAATTTGAAGATTTTGTGTTTCAAGAGAAACACTCTCAAGGGAGACAAAATTTGTTTTAGGGGAAATAAATTCAAAGATTTTGTTTCAAGGGAAACTGTCTCAAGAGAGACAAAATTTGTTTCAAGAGAAACTGTCTCAAGAGAGACAAAACTTAGTTCCAAAAGAAATTGTCTCAAGGAAGACGAAATTTGTTTCAAATAAAACATATTCAAATAATTTGTTTCAAGGGAAACTGTCTCAAGAGAGACAAAATTTGTTTCAAGGGAAACTGTCTCAAGAGAGACGAAATTTATTTCAAGGGAAATGTTTTCAATGTTTATGTTTCAAGAGAAACTGTCTAAAGGGAGACAAATTTGTTTCAAGGGAAACTATCTCAAGAGAGACAAAATTCGTTTCAAGGGAAATGTTTTCAATGTTTATATTTCAAGAGAAACTGTCTCAAGGGAGACAATATTTTGTTTCAAGGGAAACTATCTCAAGCGAGATAAAATCTTCTTTTTAAAAACAGTCTTGAGTGAAATAAAATGCCTTCTTTCGAGTGAAACAGTCTCAAGTGAAACAAAGTCTCAAGTAAAACAAAGTATGTTTTAAGAAAAACAATCTCAAGTGAGATAATCATCTGCATTAAATGAGAATGTCTCAAGCGAAGACAAAATTTATATTGGAAATGTTGAATCTAAAGACGAATGTCGATCTTTCAATCTGTCAAGTTGGTTGAAGTGTGACTTCATGCTACTGAGTTAAGCAACCACCATCGATTTTTACAAACTCTTTTGAATCAAGTATATTTCGCCTTGAAGTTGAAACTTGACTCTAAAGCTGCAAAACTTATGTATATAAAAAATGATAATATGATGCTCTAAAATGTATGCATAATGATGAGTTCTTGTTTTATTCCTTGGACATAATCTCATTTTTTGCATGCTGGTTCCTACATGTGGAGGAAAAGCCTTCGGAAGATCTGATCGTTCGCATCAGGATTTTGAATCCTCGGAGATGCCCCAATATTCAATGTTGAATCTCCAAAAATGCCCCAACATTAAAAGTGCCCTTATTATTCCTCATTTCTTGCTTCAATATTAATTCTAAGCATGAGATTATTGTCTGAGAGCCACATGTCATTTACCAAGATCCACTCTAGAGAGATTGTCTTGTTTGAAAAAATGTTTCTCTTTTATTTTCAATGCTCTGAAAATATCAATTAAAAGAGTTTCGAAAAATGTTTAATCAAGTTTTGAAAATATTACCCCTTTCACGGTTTTACAATTGAGACGAATCATAAAACTAGAGTTCATTGGATATCAAAGAATTAATTACAATATTAATCCTTCAATAAATTATAGCTATTTGACACGTGCCAAGATCAAAGCTATTTTTGGGAAATGGTTAAGTAAGGAAAGGATAAAAAGTCTCAGGTTATTGTGTTTGGTAAAAGGTTTGGCATTTTTTGTTTATTTGATGCTCAAAGGTTTGATGGGGTACCTTGTATGCTCCTCTATTGGAAGTGTTCTCTGACTCCCAACTTTCATGGTCATGCTCGGATTGTGCGATGCCTTATGAAGGAATTTGTGCGATCGCCTCAACTGCCCAATTTTCGTATTCGAGCTGCCTTTTCAGGTTTTCATCTTGAATCCTCATTTGGTTTTAAGACCTCATTCGTAATTTACGTCTTGAACCCCCCTTTGTTATTTTTCTCTATCATGCATTAATTACACTGTTTTTTGCAAATAAATATTAATCCTGATGGGCGGGATGAAATCTAAAGATAGTCTCTTCTGTTCAGAACTTCATGTATGATTAGAAGGGACTTTTAAGGCACGTAACGTAGGTCATGGTTCATGGTTATGAAAGAAAGGGATAAAAGGCCCAAACAAGTGTTTAAGGGTGATTGAACCAATGATCAATTCATTATGATGTCTTCAATCATATCTTGCTCAATTTGAATCTGCTCGTATGTGTCTCTCTCTTGATGCTCTATGATCTTCGAGTGGAGTGATTCAGTGATTCAGAAATGATTGTGCTTGATTAATCTAATTTGATGCTCTATGATCTTCGAGTGAACTGGTTCAGTGATTCGGAAATGATTGTGCTTGATCAATCTCATAGTTTGAATCCCGATGCATCGTTTGAATCGAGAAAACCTTTGCATATGCATCTTGTTTTCTTTTTTCTTCAATTTTCCTTTGTTTTTTTCTCTTTTTTTCTCTTTTTGTTCTGATTAAATCTTCGCACTTGGCATTTGGTTCACCTTTCGGTATCTCATCTGAATCAATGTCTTCACTCATGCGAGCATATTTTCTCTACCTTGCCCCCCAATGTGGAGGGTGATCCTTGGTTAGGGTTGAATCAGAAGAAAAATATTATAGGCTCAAAAGGGGACACAAGGGATATATATTTTCTCCTGTTGTTAAGGGGTAAAGAAAGAAAGTCGTTCATCGTTTCATACATAGAAGCTTTCACATAAGAGGTATCCCCAAGGAGATAGATTTTTAGAATTAATTTTATTCACATGAAAACAGTGTAATTAATGCATGATACAATTATTTCGAATGAATTCTTCTTTCTGCTTCTTGCCCCCAACACGTCTCAATGTTCAGGCTCCCTACGAGATGCCCCAAGTTATGTCTTAGAAGAATGCTCATGTTCAAATGAACAACTCAATGCCTTGGGTTTTGATGGTATAAAAATTTCAATTTTGAGTCTAAAAGACAATGGTGTGACTTTATCGACTCAAAGAAAAGTTTCAAAGGGTGATAACGTCAAAACTTGGTCTTTTTGGTAATGACCATGAGTTATTTTGGGTAAAGAATCAAGGTATTTTATTTTGGGGTTTAAGATAGGATAAGAAAGGTCTAACCTTGTCATGTGTCAAAAATCCATAATTCTTGAAGAATTAAAAGAATCCTTAATTCATTTAATATTCGAAGAACTAAAGATTAAAATTTTTTCAATTGCTCCACCTTAGAAAGTAGCATAAATTCAATCGTTTAAAAGATTAAGCAAAAGATCAAAGACGTGTTCAAACAAAACAATCCTATAGGTGTAAATGGTATATACAATTCCCCTTTCTTCGGCTGTCCATGCCCCTGAATCCATCAGGTTTTGGATCTTGCACTTCAGCGCCTTATAGTTCTCAGAGGAATATTTGGAGCATCCTATGTGGCAACTGCAAACAGCTTCAACATCGTAGCCCTCAGGATATGTGGACTCTTTTCTCAGATCATCATGGCAAGCTTAGTCATATAACCAACTGATCGGGCTCCCACTGTACTGATTTCAATTTTTTCTTTTGATGTTACAATCTTGCTTCCATGTGGTTAAAACCACTTCATCAAATTCTCCATAAAGAAATTTCATGTTTATAAAAATGCTTAAAAATGAAATGTAGATGCAAAATGCAGGAAATGTTTGAGGCATTGATGCAAAAACATGTCTGTTATTATAAATAATTTTTATTGAGACAAAAGTGTTTTATCTTTTAAGAGACAATAAACATATTTAAAGGTACATCCGGACTAAATCCTCTAGACCCCGAAACAGGTTGACTAGTCATTTGCCTTCGCCTTTCACCGGTTGAATAAACTGTCGAACCGTTCCGGCCTCTCTGGATGAACCGTGAAAATGTTGAGTTGTTTTTTGTACTGGTTCCCAAAAGTATCGAATAACTGTATTTCTGGCTTTCATCCTTTGCTGAATCGGAAACTCCATTGAAATCCTCTATCAAAGGGATTATCCAAAGTTCATTTGCTTGTTTCTTGAATTTGTCGACAGTGACTTGCCATCTTGTTCTTGTTGTCTTTGAATGGACTCTCGAGGTTAGCAACATTTTTCTCATCTTGCCCCTACCACCTTTGTCAACCCATTTTTGAAAAGTTAACTTTTGATGTACTTGATTGTGGATACCACGTCTTCTTGATCGAATGTGACATATAGTTGCCTTGCAGATTGTCCTCCTTTTCTTTCTGAGTCTTTTCTGACCATAGCCGGACCCCTGCGTTTTTTATCTCTATATTACAACCACTTTGTCCATTAATGCAAATTATTTATGTTTTAACAAACACGTTTTTGGTGGATCAATACCTCTTTTAAATGATGCAAATGATGAAAACAAAATAAAAGAGAACAAAAATGAAAAAGGTTAGTGAGGTAAAAAAGACAATCATGAAAATAAAAGTCCGACCCCACATGATATCTACCCTACATGCTTATTATTCCTACCCGGACATGATCTCTACCCTGCAAGTTGATTTTGAACAAGTCCTAACCGCATAAATTTCTAGTTCATATGCTTTGAACAGAAAGTAAAGCAGGAAATAATTCTGGCATCCTAGGGTTTGAAATGAGGTTTTGGGGTGGGCTTTAACTCCTTTAAAGTCTCCCAGTTTAGGTTCTAAAAAAAACGGGACCTGAGTTCTCCTTGCCGGTGCCCTCTTGGGCTTACCAGACCCTTAGTTCTAAGCCCATTACAAGCTTATGTGGACTAAGTTAAACTCGAGAGGAACATTCCCTTATGCCCGCACGGTGAATAAATTCACAAGAAGACATAAGGTATATGAATCCCGAAGGCTACTTGCTAGGCCCGCATGGTGAATAAATTCACACGAAGGCGTCGCTTTCACCCCCACTTAAAAGGGTTCAGAGCTCGGGTATAGACCTAGAGATGGAAACTTTTTCAAAAATTTGAAATCATTGAAAAAAACGTCAGTACAACTATTTACTTGAAAAAAAATAAAAATAATCAAAGATAAATAATTGGATTCGAATAAACAAATTAAAATTTAAACTTGTAATTTTTGCTAAAAAAAAGACAACCGAAAATTAATTTCGGCCTGACTCACTTACCTGTCCCCAGCGGAGTCGCCAAGCTGTCGTAACCGTCTTTCGGTTGGGCCCCAGAATTGGGCTTCGACTTGATAAATATGGATTGGAGTCGCCACCAACCATTTTAAGGAAGGATTAGCACCCTTGAACCTCCCTTTCGGTACCAATTAATTTGCCAGTTGTCTTAGTTGCGAAAATTCGAAATTTAAATTAAAATTTAACATACCCGATTCAAATTACTTACAATTAATTGATTTGAATACCCTTAAAAGATAAAAACGTTTGACTCGTAGCGGAGTATAAAATCGAATTAGGATAGCAAGTGTGCAAACGTGAGAATAATAAATAAAACAAGAAAAAAATGGAAAATAACAAAACACGTAAAAAATAAAAATAAAAATAAACAAAATGAATAAAATGTTAAAAAACAAAGGCACAAATAAAGGGAAAATATTAATGGAGTAAAAAATAAAAAAAGGTAAAATAAATTAAAAAGGAATAAAAATAAAGTGTACATATAAAGTAGTATTTACTAAAACAAATAAAAATAATAAATATATATACTAAGTAAAACAAATAAAAATAAAGATATACATGATATTAAGAAAAAAATAATAGAAAAAAAATAAGTAAAATATAATATATATAAATAAATAATAAAATAGAATATTAAGAATATATATATATATATAAACGTATAAAATATAATATTAAGAAAAAAATATATATATAGTAAATGGAGAAAAATTAATACATCCGTACATATATATATATATATAATGATATAAGATATATAATAAAAAATATATATAAATAAAAAGGAATATAGTAAATAAAAAAATATAATTAAAAATATATATATATAGGGGACGAAATTAATATAAAAGTAAAATTAAAGGGTAAATTTCAAGGTAAATTAAAGATTAAAATTGACTTAGGGGGAATATTAAATACTTTAAAAAAATTAACATGCCTCGGGAGTATAATATTAAGATTCCAGTTGCCTGTCTGGAATCTTGATTCTTGAATCTTCAAGTTCTGATCCCTGATCTTGAATTCTTCAAATGTTCAAATCTGATGTGCACATTCTATTTTTGATTTGAGAAATTCTTCTCGACCATCTCAAGTATGTGTCTGAGCTGAGTGTAACGGTTCAGATGATGCTTCAAGAGAAGTTGTCTCGAAAGAGATAGAATTTGTTTCAAGGGAAACGATCTCAAAGATATCTGTTGTTTCATGAAAACGGTCTCAAGGGAAACAAAATTTTGTTTTAAGGGAAATAAATTTGAAGATTTTGTGTTTCAAGAAACACTCTCAAGGGAGACAAAATTTGTTTTAGGGGAAATAAATTCAAAGATTTTGTTTCAAGGGAAACTGTCTCAAGAGAGACAAAATTTGTTTCAAGAGAAACTGTCTCAAGAGAGACAAAACTTAGTTCCAAAAGAAATTGTCTCAAGGAAGACGAAATTTGTTTCAAATAAAACATATTCAAATAATTTGTTTCAAGGGAAACTGTCTCAAGAGAGACAAAATTTGTTTCAAGGGAAACTGTCTCAAGAGAGACGAAATTTATTTCAAGGGAAATGTTTTCAATGTTTATGTTTCAAGAGAAACTGTCTAAAGGGAGACAAAATTTTGTTTCAAGGGAAACTATCTCAAGAGAGACAAAATTCGTTTCAAGGGAAATGTTTTCAATGTTTATATTTCAAGAGAAACTGTCTCAAGGGAGACAATATTTTGTTTCAAGGGAAACTATCTCAAGCGAGATAAAATCTTCTTTTTAAAAACAGTCTTGAGTGAAATAAAATGCCTTCTTTCGAGTGAAACAGTCTCAAGTGAAACAAAGTCTCAAGTAAAACAAAGTATGTTTTAAGAAAACAATCTCAAGTGAGATAATCATCTGCATTAAATGAGAATGTCTCAAGCGAAGACAAAATTTATATTGGAAATGTTGAATCTAAAGACGAATGTCGATCTTTCAATCTGTCAAGTTGGTTGAAGTGTGACTTCATGCTACTGAGTTAAGCAACCACCATCGATTTTTACAAACTCTTTTGAATCAAGTATATTTCGCCTTGAAGTTGAAACTTGACTCTAAAGCTGCAAAACTTATGTATATAAAAAAATGATAAATATGATGCTCTAAAATGTATGCATAATGAATGAGTTCTTGTTTTATTCCTTGGACATAATCTCATTTTTTGCATGCTGGTTCCTACATGTGGAGGAAAAGCCTTCGGAAGATCTGATCGTTCGCATCAGGATTTTGAATCCTCGGAGATGCCCCAATATTCAATGTTGAATCTCCAAAAATGCCCCAACATTAAAAGTGCCCTTATTATTCCTCATTTCTTGCTTCAATATTAATTCTAAGCATGAGATTATTGTCTGAGAGCCACATGTCATTTACCAAGATCCACTCTAGAGAGATTGTCTTGTTTGAAAAAATGTTTCTCTTTTATTTTCAATGCTCTGAAAATATCAATTAAAAGAGTTTCGAAAAATGTTTAATCAGAAGTTTTGAAAATATTACCCCTTTCACGGTTTTACAATTGAGACGAATCATAAAACTAGAGTTCATTGGATATCAAAGAATTAATTACAATATTAATCCTTCAATAAATTATAGCTATTTGACACGTGCCAAGATCAAAGCTATTTTTGGGAAATGGTTAAGTAAGGAAAGGATAAAAAGTCTCAGGTTATTGTGTTTGGTAAAAGGTTTGGCATTTTTTGTTTATTTGATGCTCAAAGGTTTGATGGGGTACCTTGTATGCTCCTCTATTGGAAGTGTTCTCTGACTCCCAACTTTCATGGTCATGCTCGGATTGTGCGATGCCTTATGAAGGAATTTGTGCGATCGCCTCAACTGCCCAATTTTCGTATTCGAGCTGCCTTTTCAGGTTTTCATCTTGAATCCTCATTTGGTTTTAAGACCTCATTCGTAATTTACGTCTTGAACCCCCCTTTGTTATTTTTCTCTATCATGCATTAATTACACTGTTTTTTGCAAATAAATATTAATCCTGATGGGCGGGATGAAATCTAAAGATAGTCTCTTCTGTTCAGAACTTCATGTATGATTAGAAGGGACTTTTAAGGCACGTAACGTAGGTCATGGTTCATGGTTATGAAAGAAAGGGATAAAAGGCCCAAACAAGTGTTTAAGGGTGATTGAACCAATGATCAATTCATTATGATGTCTTCAATCATATCTTGCTCAATTTGAATCTGCTCGTATGTGTCTCTCTCTTGATGCTCTATGATCTTCGAGTGGAGTGATTCAGTGATTCAGAAATGATTGTGCTTGATTAATATAATTTGATGCTCTATGATCTTCGAGTGAACTGGTTCAGTGATTCGGAAATGATTGTGCTTGATCAATCTCATAGTTTGAATCCCGATGCATCGTTTGAATCGAGAAAACCTTTGCATATGCATCTTGTTTTCTTTTTTCTTCAATTTTCCTTTGTTTTTTTCTCTTTTTTTTCTCTTTTTGTTCTGATTAAATCTTCGCACTTGGCATTTGGTTCACCTTTCGGTATCTCATCTGAATCAATGTCTTCACTCATGCGAGCATATTTTCTCTACCTTGCCCCCCAATGTGGAGGGTGATCCTTGGTTAGGGTTGAATCAGAAGAAAAATATTATAGGCTCAAAAGGGGACACAAGGGATATATATTTTCTCCTGTTGTTAAGGGGTAAAGAAAGAAAGTCGTTCATCGTTTCATACATAGAAGCTTTCACATAAGAGGTATCCCCAAGGAGATAGATTTTTAGAATTAATTTTATTCACATGAAAACAGTGTAATTAATGCATGATACAATTATTTCGAATGAATTCTTCTTTCTGCTTCTTGCCCCCAACACGTCTCAATGTTCAGGCTCCCTACGAGATGCCCCAAGTTATGTCTTAGAAGAATGCTCATGTTCAAATGAACAACTCAATGCCTTGGGTTTTGATGGTATAAAAATTTCAATTTTGAGTCTAAAAAGACAATGGTGTGACTTTATCGACTCAAAGAAAAGTTTCAAAGGGGTGGTAACGTCAAAACTTGGTCTTTTTGGTAATGACCATGAGTTATTTTGGGTAAAGAATCAAGGTATTTTATTTTGGGGTTTAAGATAGGATAAGAAAGGTCTAACCTTGTCATGTGTCAAAAATCCATAATTCTTGAAGAATTAAAAGAATCCTTAATTCATTTAATATTCGAAGAACTAAAGATTAAAATTTTTTCAATTGCTCCACCTTAGAAAGTAGCATAAATTCAATCGTTTAAAAGATTAAGCAAAAGATCAAAGACGTGTTCAAACAAAACAATCCTATAGGTGTAAATGGTATATACAATTCCCCTTTCTTCGGCTGTCCATGCCCCTGAATCCATCAGGTTTTGGATCTTGCACTTCAGCGCCTTATAGTTCTCAGAGGAATATTTGGAGCATCCTATGTGGCAACTGCAAACAGCTTCAACATCGTAGCCCTCAGGATATGTGGACTCTTTTCTCAGATCATCATGGCAAGCTTAGTCATATAACCAACTGATCGGGCTCCCACTGTACTGATTTCAATTTTTTCTTTTGATGTTACAATCTTGCTTCCATGTGGTTAAAACCACTTCATCAAATTCTCCATAAAGAAATTTCATGTTTATAAAAATGCTTAAAAATGAAATGTAGATGCAAAATGCAGGAAATGTTTGAGGCATTGATGCAAAAACATGTCTGTTATTATAAATAATTTTTATTGAGACAAAAGTGTTTTATCTTTTAAGAGACAATAAACATATTTAAAGGTACATCCGGACTAAATCCTCTAGACCCCGAAACAGGTTGACTAGTCATTTGCCTTCGCCTTTCACCGGTTGAATAAACTGTCGAACCGTTCCGGCCTCTCTGGATGAACCGTGAAAATGTTGAGTTGTTTTTTGTACTGGTTCCCAAAAGTATCGAATAACTGTATTTCTGGCTTTCATCCTTTGCTGAATCGGAAACTCCATTGAAATCCTCTATCAAAGGGATTATCCAAAGTTCATTTGCTTGTTTCTTGAATTTGTCGACAGTGACTTGCCATCTTGTTCTTGTTGTCTTTGAATGGACTCTCGAGGTTAGCAACATTTTTCTCATCTTGCCCCTACCACCTTTGTCAACCCATTTTTGAAAAGTTAACTTTTGATGTACTTGATTGTGGATACCACGTCTTCTTGATCGAATGTGACATATAGTTGCCTTGCAGATTGTCCTCCTTTTCTTTCTGAGTCTTTTCTGACCATAGCCGGACCCCTGCGTTTTTTATCTCTTATATTACAACCACTTTGTCCATTAATGCAAATTATTTATGTTTTAACAAACACGTTTTTGGTGGATCAATACCTCTTTTAAATGATGCAAATGATGAAAACAAAATAAAAGAGAACAAAAATGAAAAAGGTTAGTGAGGTAAAAAAGACAATCATGAAAATAAAAGTCCGACCCCACATGATATCTACCCTACATGCTTATTATTCCTACCCGGACATGATCTCTACCCTGCAAGTTGATTTTGAACAAGTCCTAACCGCATAAATTTCTAGTTCATATGCTTTGAACAGAAAGTAAAGCAGGAAATAATTCTGGCATCCTAGGGTTTGAAATGAGGTTTTGGGGTGGGCTTTAACTCCTTTAAAGTCTCCCAGTTTAGGTTCTAAAAAAAACGGGACCTGAGTTCTCCTTGCCGGTGCCCTCTTGGGCTTACCAGACCCTTAGTTCTAAGCCCATTACAAGCTTATGTGGACTAAGTTAAACTCGAGAGGAACATTCCCTTATGCCCGCACGGTGAATAAATTCACAAGAAGACATAAGGTATATGAATCCCGAAGGCTACTTGCTAGGCCCGCATGGTGAATAAATTCACACGAAGGCGTCGCTTTCACCCCCACTTAAAAGGGTTCAGAGCTCGGGTATAGACCTAGAGATGGAAACTTTTTCAAAAATTTGAAATCATTGAAAAAAACGTCAGTACAACTATTTACTTGAAAAAAAATAAAATAATCAAAGATAAATAATTGGATTCGAATAAACAAATTAAAATTTAAACTTGTAATTTTTGCTAAAAAAAAGACAACCGAAAATTAATTTCGGCCTGACTCACTTACCTGTCCCCAGCGGAGTCGCCAAGCTGTCGTAACCGTCTTTCGGTTGGGCCCCAGAATTGGGCTTCGACTTGATAAATATGGATTGGAGTCGCCACCGACCATTTAAGGAAGGATTAGCACCCTTGAACCTCCCTTTCGGTACCAATTAATTTGCCAGTTGTCTTAGTTGCGAAAATTCGAAATTTAAATTAAAATTTAACATACCCGATTCAAATTACTTACAATTAATTGATTTGAATACCCTTAAAAGATAAAAACGTTTGACTCGTAGCGGAGTATAAAATCGAATTAGGATAGCAAGTGTGCAAACGTGAGAATAATAAATAAAACAAGAAAAAAATGGAAAATAACAAAACACGTAAAAAATAAAAATAAAAATAAACAAAATGAATAAAATGTTAAAAAACAAAGGCACAAATAAAGGGAAAATATTAATGGAGTAAAAAATAAAAAAAGGTAAAATAAATTAAAAAGGAATAAAAATAAAGTGTACATATAAAGTAGTATTTACTAAAACAAATAAAAATAATAAATATATAATACTAAGTAAAACAAATAAAAAATAAAGATATACATGATATTAAGAAAAAAATAATAGAAAAAAATAAAATAAAGTAAAAATATAATATATATAAATAAATAAATAAATAAAATAGAATATTAAGAATATATATATATATATAAACGTATAAAATATAATATTAAGAAAAAAATATATATATAGTAAATGGAGAAAAATTAATACATCCGTACATATATATATATATAATGATATAAGATATATATAATAAAAATAATATAATATAAATAAAAAAGGAATATAGTAAATAAAAAAATATAATTAAAAATATATATATATAGGGGACGAAATTAATATAAAAGTAAAATTAAAGGGTAAATTTCAAGGTAAATTAAAGATTAAAATTGACTTAGGGGGAATATTAAATACTTTAAAAAAATTAACATGCCTCGGGAGTATAATATTAAGATTCCAGTTGCCTGTCTGGAATCTTGATTCTTGAATCTTCAAGTTCTGATCCCTGATCTTGAATTCTTCAAATGTTCAAATCTGATGTGCACATTCTATTTTTGATTTGAGAAATTCTTCTCGACCATCTCAAGTACGTGTCTGAGCTGAGTGTAACGGTTCAGATGATGCTTCAAGAGAAGTTGTCTCGAAAGAGATAGAATTTGTTTCAAGGGAAACGATCTCAAAGATATCTGTTGTTTCATGAAAACGGTCTCAAGGGAAACAAAATTTTGTTTTAAGGGAAATAAATTTGAAGATTTTGTGTTTCAAGAGAAACACTCTCAAGGGAGACAAAATTTGTTTTAGGGGAAATAAATTCAAAGATTTTGTTTCAAGGGAAACTGTCTCAAGAGAGACAAAATTTGTTTCAAGAGAAACTGTCTCAAGAGAGACAAAACTTAGTTCCAAAAGAAATTGTCTCAAGGAAGACGAAATTTGTTTCAAATAAAACATATTCAAATAATTTGTTTCAAGGGAAACTGTCTCAAGAGAGACAAAATTTGTTTCAAGGGAAACTGTCTCAAGAGAGACGAAATTTATTTCAAGGGAAATGTTTTCAATGTTTATGTTTCAAGAGAAACTGTCTAAAGGGAGACAAAATTTTGTTTCAAGGGAAACTATCTCAAGAGAGACAAAATTCGTTTCAAGGGAAATGTTTTCAATGTTTATATTTCAAGAGAAACTGTCTCAAGGGAGACAATATTTTGTTTCAAGGGAAACTATCTCAAGCGAGATAAAATCTTCTTTTTAAAAACAGTCTTGAGTGAAATAAAATGCCTTCTTTCGAGTGAAACAGTCTCAAGTGAAACAAAGTCTCAAGTAAAACAAAGTATGTTTTAAGAAAAACAATCTCAAGTGAGATAATCATCTGCATTAAATGAGAATGTCTCAAGCGAAGACAAAATTTATATTGGAAATGTTGAATCTAAAGACGAATGTCGATCTTTCAATCTGTCAAGTTGGTTGAAGTGTGACTTCATGCTACTGAGTTAAGCAACCACCATCGATTTTTACAAACTCTTTTGAATCAAGTATATTTCGCCTTGAAGTTGAAACTTGACTCTAAAGCTGCAAAACTTATGTATATAAAAAAATGATAAATATGATGCTCTAAAATGTATGCATAATGAATGAGTTCTTGTTTTATTCCTTGGACATAATCTCATTTTTTGCATGCTGGTTCCTACGTGTGGAGGAAAAGCCTTCGGAAGATCTGATCGTTCGCATCAGGATTTTAAATCCTCGGAGATGCCCCAATATTCAATGTTGAATCTCCAAAAATGCCCCAACATTAAAAGTGCCCTTATTATTCCTCATTTCTTGCTTCAATATTAATTCTAAGCATGAGATTATTGTCTGAGAGCCACATGTCATTTACCAAGATCCACTCTAGAGAGATTGTCTTGTTTGAAAAAATGTTTCTCTTTTATTTTCAATGCTCTGAAAATATCAATTAAAAGAGTTTCGAAAAATGTTTAATCAGAAGTTTTGAAAATATTACCCCTTTCACGGTTTTACAATTGAGACGAATCATAAAACTAGAGTTCATTGGATATCAAAGAATTAATTACAATATTAATCCTTCAATAAATTATAGCTATTTGACACGTGCCAAGATCAAAGCTATTTTTGGGAAATGGTTAAGTAAGGAAAGGATAAAAAGTCTCAGGTTATTGTGTTTGGTAAAAGGTTTGGCATTTTTTGTTTATTTGATGCTCAAAGGTTTGATGGGGTACCTTGTATGCTCCTCTATTGGAAGTGTTCTCTGACTCCCTACTTTCATGGTCATGCTCGGATTGTGCGATGCCTTATGAAGGAATTTGTGCGATCGCCTCAACTGCCCAATTTTCGTATTCGAGCTGCCTTTTCAGGTTTTCATCTTGAATCCTCATTTGGTTTTAAGACCTCATTCGTAATTTACGTCTTGAACCCCCCTTTGTTATTTTTCTCTATCATGCATTAATTACACTGTTTTTTGCAAATAAATATTAATCCTGATGGGCGGGATGAAATCTAAAGATAGTCTCTTCTGTTCAGAACTTCATGTATGATTAGAAGGGACTTTTAAGGCACGTAACGTAGGTCATGGTTCATGGTTATGAAAGAAAGGGATAAAAGGCCCAAACAAGTGTTTAAGGGTGATTGAACCAATGATCAATTCATTATGATGTCTTCAATCATATCTTGCTCAATTTGAATCTGCTCGTATGTGTCTCTCTCTTGATGCTCTATGATCTTCGAGTGGAGTGATTCAGTGATTCAGAAATGATTGTGCTTGATCAATCTAATTTGATGCTTTATGATCTTCGAGTGAACTGGTTCAGTGATTCGGAAATGATTGTGCTTGATCAATCTCATAGTTTGAATCCCGATGTATCGTTTGAATCGAGAGAACCTTTGCATATGCATCTTGTTTTCTTTTTTCTTCAATTTTCCTTTGTTTTTTTCTTTTTTTTTTCTCTTTTTGTTCTGATTAAATCTTCGCACTTGGCATTTAGTTCACCTTTCGGTATCTCATCTGAATCAATGTCTTCACTCATGCGAGCATATTTTCTCTACCTTGCCCCCCAATGTGGAGGGTGATCCTTGGTTAGGGTTGAATCAGAAGAAAAATATTATAGGCTCAAAAGGGGACACAAGGGATATATATTTTCTCCTGTTGTTAAGGGGTAAAGAAAGAAAGTCGTTCATTGTTTCATACATAGAAGCTTTCACATAAGAGGTATCCCCAAGGAGATAGATTTTTAGAATTAATTTTATTCACATGAAAACAGTGTAATTAATGCATGATACAATTATTTCGAATGAATTCTTCTTTCTGCTTCTTGCCCCCAATATGTCTCAATGTTCAGGCTCCCTACGAGATGCCCCAAGTTATGTCTTAGAAGAATGCTCATGTTCAAATGAACAACACAATGCCTTGGGTTTTGATGGTATAAAAATTTCAATTTTGAGTCTAAAAAGACAATGGTGTGACTTTATCGACTCAAAGAAAAGTTTCAAAGGGGTGGTAACGTCAAAACTTGGTCTTTTTGGTAATGACCATGAGTTATTTTGGGTAAAGAATCAAGGTATTTTATTTTGGGGTTTAAGATAGGATAAGAAAGGTCTAACCTTGTCATGTGTCAAAAATCCATAATTCTTGAAGAATTAAAAGAATCCTTAATTCATTTAATATTCGAAGAACTAAAGATTAAAATTTTTTCAATTGCTCCACCTTAGAAAGTAGCATAAATTCAATCGTTTAAAAGATTAAGCAAAAGATCAAAGACGTGTTCAAACAAAACAATCCTATAGGTGTAAATGGTATATACAATTCCCCTTTCTTCGGCTGTCCATGCCCCTGAATCCATCAGGTTTTGGATCTTGCACTTCAGCGCCTTATAGTTCTCAGAGGAATATTTGGAGCATCCTATGTGGCAACTGCAAACAGCTTCAACATCGTAGCCCTCAGGATATGTGGACTCTTTTCTCAGATCATCATGGCAAGCTTAGTCATATAACCAACTGATCGGGCTCCCACTGTACTGATTTTTTCTTTTGATGTTACAATCTTGCTTCCATGTGGTTAAAACCACTTCATCAAATTCTCCATAAAGAAATTTCATGTTTATAAAAATGCTTAAAAATGAAATGTAGATGCAAAATGCAGGAAATGTTTGAGGCATTGATGCAAAAACATGTCTGTTATTATAAATAATTTTTATTGAGACAAAAGTGTTTTATCTTTTAAGAGACAATAAACATATTTAAAGGTACATCCGGACTAAATCCTCTAGACCCCGAAACAGGTTGACTAGTCATTTGCCTTCGCCTTTCACCGGTTGAATAAACTGTCGAACCGTTTCGGCCTCTCTGGATGAACCGTGAAAATGTTGAGTTATTTTTTGTACTGGTTCCCAAAAGTATCGAATAACTGTATTTCTGGCTTTCATCCTTTGCTGAATCGGAAACTCCATTGAAATCCTCTATCAAAGGGATTATCCAAAGTTCATTTGCTTGTTTCTTGAATTTGTCGACAGTGACTTGCCATCTTGTTCTTGTTGTCTTTGAATGGACTCTCGAGGTTAGCAACATTTTTCTCATCTTGCCCCTACCACCTTTGTCAACCCATTTTTGAAAAGTTAACTTTTGATGTACTTGATTGTGGATACCACGTCTTCTTGATCGAATGTGACATATAGTTGCCTTGCAGATTGTCCTCCTTTTCTTTCTGAGTCTTTTCTGACCATAGCCGGACCCCTGCGTTTTTTATCTCTTATATTACAACCACTTTGTCCATTAATGAAAATTATTTATGTTTTAACAAACACGTTTTTGGTGGATCAATACCTCTTTTAAATGATGCAAATGATGAAAACAAAATAAAAGAGAACAAAAATGAAAAAGGTTAGTGAGGTAAAAAAGACAATCATGAAAATAAAAGTCCGACCCCACATGATATCTACCCTACATGCTTATTATTCCTACCCGGACATGATCTCTACCCTGCAAGTTGATTTTGATCAAGTCCTAACTGCATAAATTTCTAGTTCATATGCTTTGAACAGAAAGTAAAGAAGGAAATAATTCTGGCATCCTAGGGTTTGAAATGAGGTTTTGGGGTGGGCTTTAACTCCTTTAAAGTCTCCCAGTTTAGGTTCTAAAAAAAACGGGACCTGAGTTCTCCTTGCCGGTGCCCTCTTGGGCTTACCAGACCCTTAGTTCTAAGCCCATTACAAGCTTATGTGGACTAAGTTAAACTCGAGAGGAACATTCCCTTATGCCCGCACGGTGAATAAATTCACAAGAAGACATAAGGTATATGAATCCCGAAGGCTACTTGCTAGGCCCGCATGGTGAATAAATTCACACGAAGGCGTCGCTTTCACCCCCACTTAAAAGGGTTCAGAGCTCGGGTATAGACCTAGAGATGGAAACTTTTTCAAAAATTTGAAATCATTGAAAAAAACGTCAGTACAACTATTTACTTGAAAAAAAATAAAAATAATCAAAGATAAATAATTGGATTCGAATAAACAAATTAAAATTTAAACTTGTAATTTTTGCTAAAAAAAGACAACCGAAATTAATTTCGGCCTGACTCACTTACCTGTCCCCAGCGGAGTCGCCAAGCTGTCGTAACCGTCTTTCGGTTGGGCCCCAGAATTGGGCTTCGACTTGATAAATATGGATTGGAGTCGCCACCGACCATTTTAAGGAAGGATTAGCACCCTTGAACCTCCCTTTCGGTACCAATTAATTTGCCAGTTGTCTTAGTTGCGAAAATTCGAAATTTAAATTAAAATTTAACATACCCGATTCAAATTACTTACAATTAATTGATTTGAATACCCTTAAAAGATAAAAACGTTTGACTCGTAGCGGAGTATAAAATCGAATTAGGATAGCAAGTGTGCAAACGTGAGAATAATAAATAAAACAAGAAAAAAATGGAAAATAACAAAACACGTAAAAAATAAAAATAAAAATAAACAAAATGAATAAAATGTTAAAAAACAAAGGCACAAATAAAGGGAAAATATTAATGGAGTAAAAAATAAAAAAAGGTAAAATAAATTAAAAAGGAATAAAAATAAAGTGTACATATAAAGTAGTATTTACTAAAACAAATAAAAATAATAAATATATAATACTAAGTAAAACAAATAAAAAATAAAGATATACATGATATTAAGAAAAAAATAATAGAAAAAAATAAATAAAGTAAAATATAAATATAATAAATAAATAAAAATAATATAATATATAATATAAAATATATTAAGAAAAAATATATATATAGTAAATGGAGAAAAATTAATACATCCGTATATATATATATATATATATAATAAGATATATATAAATAATATAATATAAATATATATAAATATATAATATATATATATAGGGGACGAAATTAATATAAAAGTAAAATTAAAGGGTAAATTTCAAGGTAAATTAAAGATTAAAATTGACTTAGGGGGAATATTAAATACTTTAAAAAAATTAACATGCCTCGGGAGTATATCTAGGTTCGAAACTTCGAAACCCCACCCTTTTTTGGTCATCGGCGCAACCCACGCTTTAGCTTATTCAAACCAAATCTCAAGAAAAATAACATGCACATGCGAGAAATGAACGAATCAATGTAAAAAAGGATGCTATCTTTTATTTCCTTTTCGAATCGTTTACAATAGCTTTGGTTTTTTATTTTTTCCTGCTTTCCTCTGTATCTTATATGTAAATCGTGTCTTACAAATGGGGAGGATTACATGTATTTATAGTGAAAAAAACTAACTATTTTTAGAATCCTATTAACAATAGAATCCTAATGCAACTAGACTCCTTGCTCGGTTGTTGCACGTTTGTTGGTGTAGTTGTTGCTTTAAAAGATATGGTGGTGGAAGAGTCCTCTTAGGAGATGAACTCTTGCTAGTTCTATCTTTTAAGAAAATGAGTGTCTACAACAGGCATTTGCATAACATAAGCTTCATACTCGAGCTCTAAACCATTTCTAAGTCGAGGTGAAAGCTACGCCTTCGAGAGAATTTATTCTTTGTTCAGGCATAGTAAGTAATCTTCGGGATTCTTATACCTTATGTCTTCGAGTACTTTTTTTCTGTTAAAGTCGAAACAATGCATATAATGAGTCTTAGAATAGTCACTCTAGATATAGTCAATAGGGACCAAAATAAGTGTCGTCATCCATTCTTTTAATATTTCATTATAATCATCATCAGCAAGAGGAGTAGGCAACGATTAAAAAAAGTAGCAATTAACGAAAAAGAGTAATACAGAGGGGAGCTGGGTCATTCAAACATCAGCAAAAATAAGGGGAAAACATTTTGTAAGAGGACTTCTTCGAACAAAAGAAATAAAAAGAAAAAAGTAGTTTAAACAGGGAGGTTCTGTTTCCAATTCGAACAAATAGCAATGTAATCTTGTCCATCCCTTTTACAGAAGATAATACAAGAAAGGTTTATTTGAAATTTCTACTTTCATTTTTCTTTCATGTTTATTTGTGTGTGCTTGTAATATTTTGAAACTGATATAAAAAGGGAGGGGTCGCAGCTACCAGAAAATTAGCTTTCCTCTTTGGAGTTTTATAGACTTCATCGAGGTTAATGTTTTGAAAATAATCCATCAGCAAAATAATAAAATAGGAATTGGAAAGAATTAAAGAGTAGAACGTTTACCATAGGGGACCATCATCGGGTTTAATTGGTGTTCTCACCGGCTTTTAGAGAACATGATGGTCGGAGATCGGAGGCACTAATTTACAGTAATGGAAAGGTTGGAGGTTTTCGGCCGAGGTAGATAAGGTGTTAGAAGGTTGAAGGGACTCTTTTCTTGGTCTTTTAGGCCATCTTTTGGTCTTCACCGAGCGGTGGATGAGAGTTTGGCCACCGGTGGCCTGTGGCCGGTTGGTTTGGCCTTTGTGGTTCTTCAAACGACGAGAAAATAGAGCTATTAAACTCTCGGTCAAGAGAGAAAAGAATGAAAGAGTGAAGAAGAAATGAAGGTGCGGCTGATAAGAGTAGTTTAAAATTGGGTTATGTTTAGAGTTTTAAGTAGTACATATATATTACAACTTTAGGGGTAAATTATCCTTAAAGCCCTCAATATGTATGCGCATTTTTACAAAACGGTTCCTTATTTGTTTAAATTTTCAGTTTTGTTTCAAATGTCCAGGCACCATTTAAGTTATTTTACATATCGTTTTAGCTTAATTTGAATAGGATAAATTGTATATAAGACCTTGTAACTTATACGCATTTTGTATTTAGGTCATTAGTTTATTTCTAATTTTATAAATATAATTTTACCTTTATTTGAATTTAGTCATTATTTTAAAGTTAGTATTTTTAGTTTAAATTAATCCCTATATTAGGTTGCTAATTATAATTAGGTCATTTCATCATTTTATTTATTTTGAATTATTTGTTACTTTTCTGTTTCGGTGCATTTTGGTTGTGGGTATGTTGGGTATATTATATTTTTAGTTCCTTATATTAGTCATAATTTTATTTTAGTTTTAGTAATTGAAATGGTGTAATGTTTGTTTTTCACTTCAATTGTTATTATTTTTTAAGTTAAGATGGTAAATTTCTATTCTTTAACATTTAGTACTTAGTTTAAATAGTTTACTTAGTTTCTTAACTTTGCATTTTTAAAGTGTTATGTTTCTTTTTATTTATTTTAGTCACATTGATGTATTACATATATATATATATATATATATATATATGATATAATGTGTGGTATAAAATATGTATATAATTGTTGGTATTAAAGTCACATTGCATGATATTTTTAATCATAATGTTTGCTTAATTAATTTTTACATGACATCATTTTTGTATAATTTGCATGATAGCCTCACGTGCATATCTCGACATTATTACATAATTAGATTAAGGGTAATACCCTTTTAATTTGAAATTGTTTTAAGTGGGTTGTCATATCTCATTAGAGGTCCACTTTTAACGATTTTGAATTAAAAGTGTATCCCATTACTGACACCTAAAAATTGATTTATCACGTTAAAATTTAGGAATGTAAGAAAAATAAATGTTCGGTTATTTAAATTTGTCGAGAAAAGATTGTTATACATCATCTAAGATCTGGTCTCGATATTTTTTAAATAATCGAATATTCTTCATCTCTCTAAATGGCTGGGGTAATTTTAATTTAATCTATTTTGGTGCTTTTGAATAGTGTAAAATTTATATGTTGTTTTGTTGGAGATCATAAATCAAATTAAAATCGAATTTGTAAATTTTATTGCAAAGACATTAATTAATCGACTAGGTACCGATTTAGGGCGCTGTGGGGTGCTAATCATCCCCACGCGAAACCGACTCCTGAACTCGTTTTCTGGTAACGCATACCTCCATCTATTGTTTTAATTAAAATTAATTTTTATTTAAAATAACAAAAACATTTTTGGGTGCCCAATCACACCCTAATCAAAGATTGGTGGTGAATCCTCGAACCGTACCTTTTATTTTAAAAAGAAATCTCAAAATTTTCGAAACGAGAGGTTTTTTATCACATTCAATTTTAATTAAAAATTAATCAATTAAGAGGTAAATTAAAAATGATGTTGGTTTTCAATTTCTCGCCTTTTGCTTCTTTCCGGGAAAAGACCGTTTCGACAACTTGGCGACTCCGCTGGGGACTTTTAGAGAGTCAACCCATTAGTCGATTAATAAATTGTCTTTGCAAATAAAATTATAAGTTCATTCTAATTTAGTTTTTAATCCCTTGTTTAGTTTTAAATAAGTTTTGTTTGCATTTTGACTCTTAATTTACTTAACCACTAAATAATTGTTATGATCTGTTTGTTAATGTTTTTAGATTAATAATTGTTTAGGGTCTTGAGTTTTTTGTTCAGTGTTGTTTGGTTTGTTTTCGCTTTTCCTCACACACTGCACAACTGCATTTGCATAACATGAGCTAAAATCCCGCTCCGTCCTATTTTAGTAGGAGTAAGTAACTACTCCCTCGTGTGGTTTTCACCTCCGTGCGGGATAGTGAAACACTCCTTGAGCTCATGCCTTATGATCCTCGTGAGGTTGTCACCTCCGTAATGACATAAGGAAGTGTGTCTACTCGAATTGAACTCGATCCAAAAGCCTGTGCTAGGCCAGGATTAAGGGTTCAGTAGCTTAAGGGGGCACCGACAAAGGATAATTCGAGGGCCCCTTACTTTAGAACCAAACTCAGCATGTAGTAAACTTAGAACCTAGATACGACCTTACCCCATAATATTTTTTATAATGTATTATAGTACTTTAAAAAATGAATTTATGTATGTTATAAGATCTAAAACTATATCATTGACTTATTTTTCATTTTGTCATCTTTTTTGAATTTTTGTCAATTAGGTCACTCAACTATTTAAATACATTCAATCAAGCCACTTGACATTAACATTTAACGAAGTGCTGACGTGACATCTAATAAAATTAGTATAATTATACATTTTATCACTGCTACTTATATATTCTATCGATTTAGTCCTAATTTTAATAAATTAAAATAAATTTAATCTTCAAATCACATCATGCTACGTGCCACTAGTCCCAAATATCATGACATGTGTTGTCTCTTGATTACAAGATTTATAATTTATTTTAATTTAATAGATTTATTTCCCACAAATTTGCTGGTGGAAAGAAAAGTAAAGTTGTTGAAACAAAGGAGAAGGGAATCAAACTTGGGTCATGGGGTTAACTAAGTTTCCTTCAAACCATTAAACCAAGAAAGTTATTTGGTATAGGAAATACTACATATGATATATATATTGTATATTAGTGTAAACTTAAATTCTTAGTATTTTATATAGTACTCTATATTTTAACTTAAATTCACATATTAACATTAAATATATTTTTTATTTTTATTTTAAATTATTAAATCTATTTTATTATTGTTTTAATCTAAAAATATATTTTATTTTTATTTTAACTTAAAATATATTTTAATCTTATCATAACTTAAAAATATATTTTATTTTTATCTTAACTTTTAAAAATATATCTTATTTTTATTTTAACTTATTACATATATTACATTATTAACTTAAGTTATTAAATATATTCTAGTCTACCTTAAATTATTAAATATAATTTATCCCTTATTTTAACATAAAGTATATATTTTATTCTTATTTTTAACTTAATATGTATATTTTATTTCTATTTTAATTTAAAAATATTTATGCTAATTTTGTTTTGATTTAAAAATATATTTTGTTTTTATCTTAATTTAAAAATATTATAAGAATATAAATATTTAAGTTAAGGTAAGAAAAAATTATTTTTTAAGTTAATAAAAAAATTAAAATATATTTTTAAGTTAAAATAAGAATAAAATATATTTCTAAGTTAAGATAAGAATAAACTATATATTTTTAATGTTAAGATGTTAATTTAATTTAATGTGTGAATTTAAGTTAAAATATATAAAAGAATAAAACTTTAAGGTTAAACTAGCATTCAATATATGACACATTTTAAACCAAAGGGTTTGTTTGGTTTAGTGGTTAAATTGTTGCACCGGTGGTGTAAAATAAAATTATTAAATTAAAATAAATTAATTTTTCAATCGAATGGTGATATGTAACACGATCTGATCTGAAGATTAAATTTATTTTATTTTATTAAAATTAGGACTAAAATGATAGAATATGTAAGTAACCGTGACCAAATGTGAATTATACCAATTTTACTAACTGTGATGTCATAACTTTCGTTAACTGTTAACGACTAGTGACTTGATTAAATTGATTTAAATATTTGGATGACTCTGATTGACAAGAATTCAAAAATAGTTGTCAAAATGAAAATGATTATAATTGAGTGATCACTCACATAATTTATCGTTATTTTTAATATTTGTTATTAAGGGTTTAATTTTTCCCTATGGGCTTAATTTTTTTCTGCTAATATATATTATTAGGGACATACCCTTATAATTTATTTTGTTTTAGTATTTGTGTAAGTGTCAATTTTTTTTTAATATTTTTTTTCTTAATATTTGTTATTAAAAGTCTAATTTTTTTAACACTTATTATGATGGTCTAATTTTTTCCATATTTTTTATTTGGACATACTTTTAAAATTCAATTTCTTTTCTAATATTTTGTTGTTGTTATGTGTTCAATATTTTATTACTTTTTATTAGAGATTCAATTTTTTAATATTTGTTATTATGAATATACTCTTAAAATTTATTTTTTTAATTTTTATTATTAGGGACTAATTTTTCAATACTTGTTGTTATGAGCTACCCTTAAAATTTATTTTTTTCAACACTTGTTATTATGAACAATTACTTAAATAACGGTATGTAATCACAACAATGACCGTTATGCAGTGATAACAACATCATCTAAAACTGCGATATCTACAATAGTAAATGTTATGAAAATTTACAACCACGATATTTACAGTAGCTGCAATATCATTTGTTATATCCTCAAAAGAGATAAACATAACGTGACCAATTACACAAATGTAAACTGTAATTTATATCTCTAACAATGGACCTAATTTTTTTAATTTACCTAGGACCATTAAATTCTCATAAATGGACCTGCTCATTAAAGATATATTTTTCCCCTCATGTTACCGATGGACTAACCATCTCTTTTGTTTTTGCAGGCACTCCGGAGAGGAGCCTGCCTGTTCTATAGGTTGTAGTAATTTTTTTTTGGCTTAATGAAAAAATAAGTGCCTAAAAAATGTCTTGAAAAATATTTTAGTGTCTAAAGTATTTTTTTCTGTTATATTTTTAGATGCGTACCGTTAAAAAATCGTTAAGTGACTCGTATTACGTTTATATTTTTTTAAAATAAAATAATATTTAAAAATATTTTTTTAAAAAAATGGATGTGACATGTATACGGTATGCACTTAAAGTGTAACGAAGAAAATTTTAGATATATATTTTTAGCGAAAAATTCTTTAGACACTAAAAGTTAAATTTGTATATACTTTATACACTTATTTATATATTAAACCATTTTTTTGTTCAACTCCTCTCATCCTGTTTTAGCTTCATCATGCATTTTGTTATCGACATAAAGATCGCATGATTAACAGCTTTTCTTTTATTTTCAGTCATGAAATTGTGTTGTCTTTTGAACAGGGTATGTGTATTTGTATTTCCTTTTTTGTGTGTTCTGTAATGGTTGCGTTGAACAGTTGTGTGTTTAGGCCGTCACAAATTGATGAGATTTGGCGTTATGGTATGCCTGAGGTTTCGTTCACCCGTCAATTTGTCACTTTCGAAATTTTAATAGGAAAAACGAAAATTTACTCCATCATTAGTGACTATTTATTTAGTTTACCCTTTATGTTTTTCATATGGTAATAGCTTGCTTAAGCAGCACAGCGTCAATGGTATTTCTGCTTGAACTTTTTACAGCATGCCGATGAAAGTGGAGCCGAGCAGCTCAAAAACGAGGTTCAAGGCTTATAGTATTTCTGCGTATCAAATAATAATTTATTTTTATTATTTAATAATAACATGCATTTTTTCCCTTTATTACAGGAATATAACAGCGATCTTCTCACACAAAAGCACACCACCCGTTCGGATGATTATTCCGAGTTTATTTTAACACACAATACAACGTAGCATGTTCTTGTTCACTTTCACCCATGATAAATGGTGGCGTCCGGTACCTGTTCAAAATCATCAGTGAATGATTTTCTTTCTCCTTTAAGATTATCATCGTCTCCGTAAGCTGAAGCATTTGGTCTCGGTTCGAAATCTTCGGTAAATGATGATGATCTCTTTCGTTTCAGATTAGAAACACCACCGTAAGCAGAATGGGTTGGCCTCGGCTCGAAATCTTCGGCAAAAGATGACGATTTCTTCACTTTTAGATTCTCGTCGTCCCCGTAAGCCGAAGCATTTGGCCTCGGCTCGAGATCTTCACAAAATGTTGTCTTCTCATTTCCCTTAGGCCTCACTGGTCGTTTAAAATCCTCAGTAATAATCATCTCTTCGTTCAGCTCACCGGAACCGGCGGAGGCGACCTCGATCTGAACAAGGCCTTGGAGTGCATGAGGCATAGGTTGGTCTTTCATTACAGCTCTCCAATACTCTCCACCATCTTTCCTAGCTGCTACAATGGTGTCTGCAAACTGCGTCCATATAAAACATGTATAATTAACCATACAAATTAACAATATAAATCTATAAATAGTAAAAAATTATATTATTAATACCAAACTGTCATTTGTTTAATCAAGTTTGCAAAGTCAGCTTACCAGGAGAAGTGACAGAAATGCAAAGAAAGGAAGGAAGGTTTTCATGATTTATTAATGGAATGAACCTAAAGATTGATATATGGATATCAACTTCTACAACTCTTATGGAGCCGATAAACAATTTTCCTTTCTATATATAGAAAAAATTATGAATTTTTAAATATTTTACTCACATCATGATTTGTATAGGAATTATTTTTGAATAAACTATAGAAATGGTCACTTTAATTTCATAGGTTTTCACTTTTGCTTATTGAATTTAGAAAAGTAATATTTTTGTCACTTACATTATCAGTTTATAACTTTTTGGTCACTTACGTTATCGATATATAACAATTTGGTCCCTGAGATGTTAAACGTGGTTAGTTTGAAAGTGTGACTTGTTAATAAAAAGGGGTTAATTTTTAATTTGACCCACACTAGATAAAATACTAATTTAACCCTTAAATTTAAGATAAATTAACAATTTAACTCTTAAAATATAGATAAAATATCAATTTAAGCTAAGAATCTAATCAAAGTTGACATCGATCGCTGCTCACCACAGTAACCTGCCTATCGTTATTGTCTACGACCATTAGATCCAAAATTTCTAATTCACTCTTTTTGACCTATAAACCCGAATATAATATTTGTTTCCTCGAAAAATATCTTGAAAATATCCGTTTTCCTCGAAACCCTTGGCCTCAATTATTCTTTGTTTTGTATTACTTTTTTTATGCCCATCTAGAATTATTGTTGAATTTAAATATAAATATGAGACCATGTATAGGTGGAAAGATAACGCCCAGGCTCAATCAAGATATGCATTTTGGCGTTTTCACACATTCAAAAACGTTTCAACAATACATCAGTTCAAGCATAACATCAAACATCAAACTATTTCTCTATCAAAGATTAGGACTGATTCGAAATTAATTAATAGAAATAAAATAAAAGTTTAATTGTATCGCACAGTAATCAGTGTTTTAAAAATAATATCGTTTAATCTTCGAAATTAATACTTTTTCTTTAATATCTTCTAAAATTTAAAACTTTCCTAATTTTCTCTAAAAACATTATATTCTTATTGTACATGTTGGAGATACATAATTATCACGTAACACATATTAACTGACGATATCATTGGCGAGTAAGAATATCATATTCACCAATATTTAAAAAAAAAAGGTAAAGTAGACAAATGTTCATCGATTATAGAACAATGTTTTGTTGAGTTCATCGACTATTAAAAGTTATAAACTCATTATTTTTTGTTAAAAAAATTGAGGGACATCTGAGCTAGACATCAACCTATTGGCTGAGATATAATAAGATCATATTTTAATTATGACTACTGGCATTGTCGTTGTTTGCAAGCATTGACTCGGTGATATAATGTTTCAAGCACGGACTCAATGACATAATGCAAATCGAGAGTTGATACACAAAATACAACTCAAACGATTCTGAGATCAGATTTTATCAAATCTCAATTAATAAGTTAATGTACAGCTCAAACGTCCACTAATTTTTATGAAAATGACGAGTTTGAAACATATCACATATGAATAATGGGGTGACCATTTTATAAATTGTAATAGTTGAAAAACTCAACAAAATAATGTCTTATAATCAAAAGATCATTTTATAACTTTTACTAATTAAAAGAATAAAATAATACCATATAATCGAGACATGGTTTATATACTTCGTCCAAAAGAAAATATATATAATTTATAAACCATCATCACTCACACCCTACTCTTCAATGACAGAAGGTATAATCATCCCACTGTCTGTGAGGGAGATGGTCTGTGGAAAGATAAGGTCCCGGGCTCAATCAGGATATGTATTTCGGCTTTCATTATTGATATTTTCGAATGATTTATAATTGATGTATCGATAGTGTATAAATTTTATATACGATCTTGTAGTTGGCTTTGTATAATCAAAAAAAATTATATACGATCTTTGTATAAATTAATAGGGTAAAGAATACAAATGGTCCCCTGATTATATACACTACAGCAAAACTGTTATGTAGCGGCGTTTTTAGAGGCGTTTGAAGAGAAAACGTCACAAAAGTTAAACATATAGTATCGTTTACAATCGTAGCGCCACAAATTGATATTTTAGCGGCGTTTGTTGTAAAAATACTGCAATAGAGTTAACATATAGCCGCTTTTTTTGTAAAAACACCACAATAGGGTGGTTTATAACGGCGTTTTTCCAACAAACGATGCAATGAAAAATAGTTTAGCGTCGTTTATAGACAAACGCCACAGAATAGTTAATTAATGGCAGCGTTTATTGTAAAAACGCAGCAATAGAGTATAATATTTGCGGCGTTTTGGCTAAAACGCCGTAATAGAGTGGTAAATTAGTGGCGTTTATACCACAAACGCCGCAATAGATTACACATATAGTGGCGTTTTTTCCCTCAAATGCCGTAATAGTGATAATCAATAGTTGCGTTTTTAGACAAACGCCGCAATAGTATTACTCAATAGTGGCATTTTTAGACAAAACACCACAATAGAGTTAATCAATACTGGCGTTTTTAGACAAACGCCACAATAGTGTTAATCAATAGTGGCGTTTTTTAACAAACTCCACAATAGTGTAATCAATAGTGGCGTTTTTTGTATAAATGCCGCAAAATGTTAAATATATGGTCCTCCTTTTTCTCCTATCCGAACTCTAAAATCATTTAAACTCTTATTCCCTCAAAGCTTCTTCTCTGGTATAACAACAGCTCTCAAACGATTCCAAGCGACATCGTCGTTTGTATGTTCCGACGACCAAATCGGGCCTCTCACCGACGAAATATAACACAATTGCACGGTTTGATCCCTCTTATCATTAATTATCTTTTTCATTTTTTTTGGTCTTCTGAAAATGGGGAAAACCCAGAAAGCTAACGTATTTGAGAAAAAAAGAGCAGGTGTTGCCTTGACTAAGAGAAATTATCGTCAGAATGTCTACGTGGCGTATTTGCTCTAACGATGGATCAAATTATCGTTGGGAGGATATCGGTCTTGTCTCGCCGTCGAAACTCGATGATGACCCGAAAGGAACTCCTATTGCTCCATACCCTTCCATGGTCGATCTCCTTCTTGAAGGTAATAATCTATGAATCTTTCAGCCGCTATAATTTGTTTTTCTACGCTCAGTCAAATTTCATAGATTGTACGCATGTAGGATCTTCGAAGCTTATTGAGAACAATGATAGAGGAGTGGATAAATACCCGATGTTTATAACTGAATTTGGTAGCTCTGTGGCGTTGAAAGAATCTTCAATTGCAAAAGCAGTATCTATCCTCAATGAAGAAGAAGTTGCCTCTACTGTTACTCCAAGTAAACATTTATATCATCTATTTAAATTTATTTTAATTTTTATTCAGTTCCAAAGCCACCTCCAATCAAGTTGCATATTGTAGGTGGAAGGTCGTTATCTGTTTCAAGTGAAGCACTTAAGCGAGCAAGCAATCTTCTTGGTGAACCGGAGGTAGGAGATTTATTTGGTGAAATGGATGAAGAGTTTCTCCATATAGAGTTTTCACGGGGGAAAAACTTAATGATGCGTTGTGAAACAAAGAAAACAACTTTCTTACGTCATTTCCCCACGAAGGAGCAATGAAGACTAAATTGTAATGAACAATATGGTGAAGATTGTTTAATGCTTATGTTTAATGTTTATAAATGTTAATGTATTTTGTTGTTAAGTATTTTTATGCATAACTCTGTCATACTTTACGACGTTTGTTTAATGTATTTTGTTGTTAAATAGATAGAGCTACATATATCAGTCCATTTAGTTGATGTTGAGCAGAAATGAAATATGTAAAATCAACTAATCTTATCTACATAAAGGTAATTAGCTGCTTTTTTTTACAAACGCCGCAATAGGTACAATATTTAGTGGCATTTTCGCACCAAACGCCGCAATAGGTATAATATTTAGTGGTGTTTTTTGCACCAAACGACGTAATATTTGGGGATATACCGGGGTTTTTATATAAACGCCACAAAATAGTACTACTTTAGCGGCGTTTATATAAAAACGCCGCAAAATAGTAAAATTTTAGTGGCGTTTTTAAAAAAACGCCGTAAAATAATTAGAAATTTTGTGACGTTTTTATATAAACGCCCCAATACAATAGCACTTATGTGGCGTTTTTCATAAAAACGCCGCGATAGGGTTCACTAGTAGTGGCGTTTTGGTGTAAACACCGTAATAGATTTGGCATGTAGTGGCGTTTGGTTTACAAACGCCGTAAAGTATTATATAACCCCCAAAATTTGTCATTTGCCCGAGCCCTAATTTGTTTATCAGCTTCGACCCTCCCACAGTTCTGGTTCCCCTTTGAGTAGACGTTTCAGCAAACCGGGCTTTCAGTGGCCACCATTGACGCCGTCTCCGATGCTCCGTGCGTTTCTCCGTTCAGGTACTCCATTTTTCCTCCTCAATTTCCTCCCCAAAAGTTCACTCATTATTTGAAATTCAGTATTTAATGCAAATTTTTTAAACTTTTGTCTCGAATTTTCTAGATAAATTGATGCTTTTGAAGTTTCTTCGAAGTCTAAGCTTTGGATGAAAATGCATTAATTTGATTTATTGTTGTTTCATCATTGTCAATATTGCTCTGCAGAGGAGAAAAAAGGTTGGGTATCAATCTATTAGACTTTTAATTTTTCATCAATTAGCCTTTTTGGAATCTAATTCTGATTTTATTTTGAGAGGAAATGAAGCTTAAAAACTGAATGAGATGAAGCTTAAAAACTAAATGAGATGAAGTTCAATAACAACGAAAGTCTTAGCTCAAAAATAGTATGTGTTAAGAAGAGTGAAACAACAAAGAGATATTCTCAGTAAAGAATTGCTTGATTCATATCAGCTGGGTACACTGCTTTTATACAGAGATTTAGCTAATCATTAACCGCTTAACAATATAACTAATTTGGCTAACCATCCTAACAACCTAACCACCGTTACTGATGCAGGGGGATCCGAGACAGATGATGCTGAGCTGTCAGATTGTACCTTGATGGCGCTGAGATACCATGAGTTGGCAGATCAGCGCAAAGGCGGGAATTGATTGTGACATGTTCCTTATTGGGGTCATTTTGAGTGTGTTTCAGTCTTTTGGCCATAACCTTGGCTACAGGTGTCAGAATCGCACATAAGACCCCAATCCGGAAAGCTCTTTTCGACGCGCACACTCTCCACATTGAGCTACACTCCATGTGGCCTTTTTTTCAACCTCAAATTCTGCCATTTTCCCCTCCGAATCACTAGATTTATATTTTTTACTATTTATGGTAATATTTCGATTGTCAATTAGGAAGTCAATTTAAATCCGATTTAGGCCGGATTTTTTTGGAGATTGCTTATTTTATTTTGAATGTCAATTTAGAGTGATTTTCGGGATTTTGCTATTTTTGGCAAAATTCGAATAAAGACAATTTTTGGCTATAACAGTCCGGCTTGTGGACTGATTTGAGGACGGTTAACTTTTATAATATTTTATTAAACCCTAGAGACTTTTTTCTCTGGTTTTTTTTGGGGGAATTTTCTCTTGTGAATCATCTGTTGGAGCTAGCCTGCAGGATAATCATTATTCTGTCTGGCGTCAGTTGGTATCAGAGCTTCAATATCTTCCTGGGAAATTTCACCAGTTTCAATGGCTGGAGGTCGTGGTCGTGGTCGTCGTGAGGAGGTTCCGAATGAGGAAGCCCAACGCCGTGATCGTTGCGTTCAGGATGTGATGATTGCGGATTTGCAGAGGCAAGTCGCAGAATTAACCCAGCGCCTAGCGGCGCAGGATTTCGAAGATTGTGAGGCCTCTGATCAAGATACCAATTCCACTTTCGAAAACCCATATCATAATCGCGCAAGATTCCGGGAGCACCGTGGTCGGGAGGAGCGTCATGGAGATCTCAGTTTTTTGGGTCGATCTCCCTGAGTTTTCTGGTACGTTACAGGCTGAGGGATTCGTGGATTGGATTAATGAAGTGGAGCGTATTTTTGAATATAAGGAAGTCCCCGATCGTGTGAAAGTGAAACTGATCGCCATCAAACTCAAGGGCAGAGCATCTGCGTGGTAGGAACAGTTACGACGTTCACGAGAAAGACAGGGCAAGGCAAAGATCACTGATTGGGAGAAGATGAAAAAGAAGATGAAAAAGAAGATGAAGGGTCACTTCCTTCCCTTTGGCTACACGTAAACCTTATTTCAGCGACTTCATGCGTTGAGGCAGGGCGCGCGATCAGTCGATGATTACACGGAGGAGTTTTACCAATTGGTCGCCCGGAACGATTTATCTGAGACGGAGGAGCAGATGGTGGCACGGTATTTAGGGGGTTTACGCCAGCCCTTGCAAGATGTCCTCAGCCTTCATTCACTGTGGAGTGTTTCGGAAGCATACCAGCGTGCACTTGCTGTTGAAAAACAGCAAAATAGGAGACCAGTGATCAGGAGCGATCACAACAGTCGACCAGTTCGCCCTCAGGATTCACGTCCTGTTCAGCAACCACCGCAGGGTAATTCTAACCCTACTATTAGATGTTTTCGTTGTGGTGAACAAGGGCATAGGGCGACTGATTGCAGGAAGCCTGCTAGTCAAAAGGGCAAAAATTTGTTGATTGAGGAAAACGCGGAAGACGAGACTGAGGAGATTGGCGAACCCGTGTATGACGATGATGAGACTGATGATGTGCTGTATGGAGATGGTCATGAGACTCTGATCGTTCGCAAGAGTCTACTTACCCCCAAGGGCGATTCAGGGGACGATTGGTTGAGAACCAATATTTTCCACACAACCTACACAGTTGCAGATAAAGTCTGCAAAATGATCATTGACAGCGGCAGTTGTGAGAATGTAGTATCCGAGGAGGTTGTCCAGAAATTGCAGTTGAAGATGGACTGTCATCCTAAGCCATACAAGTTGTCATGGCTAAATAAAGGCAGTGAGGTAACAGTTGATAGGCGATGCCTCGTGTCTTTTTCAATTGGTAGAAAATATTTTGATAATGCCTGGTGTGATGTTGTGTCTATGGATGCGTGTCATATATTGTTGGGTCGACCTTGGCAGTATGATTGCAGTGTCATTCATGATGGACGGAAGAATACATATTCCCTTAGCATCAAGGGAAAAAAGATTGTGTTGGCACCCCGGCGGGAAGGACTCACTCCTACCCTAGTAACCCATAATACTAATCTGCTTTCTACGTCCAGGTTTTTAGATGAGATTGAGCATGGTGACGTGGTCTATGCCTTACTACCTTGCGAGAACAATGCAGTAGATGTGGATGTAGATTTACCAGTAGAGGTGCAGCGGCTGCTAGCAGAATTCTCTAACTTGATGCCAGAGGATCTTCCTCCTAGGCTACCACCTATGAGGGATATTCAACATCAAATTGACCTTGTTCATGGGTCAAGTTTGCCAAATCGACCAACATATCGCCTCAGTCCCAAGGAGGCTGAAGAGTTGCAGCGACAGGTGGAAGAGTTGTTGAAGAGGGGCTATATCCGAGAGAGTATGAGCCCATGTGCAGTCCCTGCTCTACTAGTACCAAAGAAAGATGGTTCTTGGCGTATGTGTGTTGACAGCCGAGCGATCAACAGAATTACAGTGAAGTACCGGTTTCCAATTCCCCGCTTAGATGATATGTTGGATCAACTATCTGGTTCTAAGGTCTTCTAAAAAATTGACCTTAAGAGCGGTTACCACCAAATCAGAATAAGACCTGGAGATGAGTGGAAGACGGCGTTTAAAACGCCACAAGGATTGTATGAGTGGATGGTCATGCCTTTTGGGCTATCCAATGCTCCAGTACATTCATGAGATTTATGCATTAGGTCTTACGGACTTTTATGGGGAAATTTGTTGTAGTTTACTTCGATGATATCCTCGTTTATAGTCCGACATGGGCTTCACACTTCGATAACCTCCGTGCTGTTTTTGAGATGCTGAAAACGGATTACTTGTTTGTCAATCAAAAGAAGTGTTCTTTCTTCACTACTTCTGTGACTTTTCTTGGTTTTGTTGTGTATACTGATGGTGTTCATGCAGATCAGTCAAAGATAGATGCAGTCTTGGAGTGGCCCAGACCGAAGACCTTACATGATATCAGAAGTTTCCATGGCTTGGCGTCTTTTTACCGCCGATTCATTAGAAATTTCAGTACTCTGATCGCCCCTATCACAGAGTGCCTCAAGGGGCGTGATTTCCAGTGGTCTGAGGAGGCAGAGACCAGTTTTCAACTGGTCAAGCAGAAGATGACCGAGGCTCCAGTTTTGGCACTACCAGATTTTGACAAAGTGTTCGAGGTAAATTGTGATGCATCTGGCGTTGGCATTGGTGGTGTTCTGAGTCAGGCAGGTCGTCCGGTTGCTTTTTTCAGTGAGAAGGTATCGGGATCAAAGAAAAATTATTCCACTTATGATCTGGAGTTCTATGCCATAGTTCAGTCCCTGAAGCATTGGCGTCACTACCTAGTACAGAAGGAGTTTATTCAGTTTACCTATCATGAGGCCTTGAAGTACATCAATGGCCAACACAAGCTGAGTAGACGTCATGCCAAGTGGGCTTTACACTTGCAAGAATTCACTTTTACGCTGAGGCACCAAGGAGGGAGTTTGAACCGCGTCGCAGATGCCATGAGCCGTCGTACCTTACTTCTCACCACCATGAGTACTAAAGTTGCAGGCTTTGAGACATTCACAAATATGTATGCAGCTGATCCTTCCTTTGGAAGGATATTTCAGGAGGTAACTGAGGGTCACCGTCATGATTTTGTTTTACATAATGGGTATCTGTTTCGTGGATTACAGTTGTACATTCCAGATTATTCATTGAGGCAGCAAATTATAAGTGAACTCCATAATGAAGGACATTTTGGCCGAGATAAGACCTTGGCCCTTATATCTTCTGACTTTTATTGGCCCAAGTTGACTAGTGATGTGGCCCATGATGTGGACCGTTGTTATGTGTGCCAGCGGTCTAAGGGAGTTCTCACCAATGCGGGCTTGTACACTCCCTTACCTGTTCCCGAAGCTCCTTGGTTCGATGTCAGCATGGATTTTGTATTAGGCTTACCCTGCACCCAAAGGGCCTTAGATTCTATCTTTGTCGTGGTTGACAGGTTTTCCAAGATGGCTCATTTTGTAGCTTGCAGAAAGACTATGGATGCTGACCGGATTGCCCATCTCTATTTCAAGGAGATTGTGCGTTTACATGGTGTTCCTCGATCCATCACTTCAGATCGTGATACTAAGTTCATCAGTCATTTCTGGAAGAGCCTGTGGGGAAAACTAGGAACGCAGTTGAATTTCAGTAGCGCCTACCACCCCCAGACGGATGGCCAGACCGAGGTGGTGAACCGAAGTTTGGGAAACCTTTTGAGGTGTTTGGCAGGAACGAAGCCGAAGCAGTGGGATTTGGCATTTCCTCAGGCAGAATTTGCCTACAACAGATCAAAAAACAGAACCACAGGTTTAAGCCCATTTGAGATTGTCTATGGTCAGAACCCATCCGGGGTGCTGGACTTAGCCCCTATTCCGCGTATAGGACGTTTCAGTCCTAAAGCAGATGAGATGACAAAGTATCTTCGGAGTATCCATGAGCAGGTGAAACAGACCATTCTTGAGAGCAATACCAAGTACAAGGCTCGGGTCGACAATCATCGTCGTCAGGTACTTTTTGATGTTGGTGATTTTGTTTGGGCTGTATTAACTCGTGATCGTTTTCCTGTTGGTGAGTATAATAAGCTTAAGGATCGGAAGATTGGACCTTGTGAGGTCGTGCAGAAGATCAATGATAATGCTTACAGGTTGCGCCTTCCCAGTCACTTGAAGACTTCTGATGTCTTTAATGTGAAGCACCTGAGTCATTGTTTTGTGGATTCCGATGACACTACTCTGAACTCGAG
This sequence comes from Hibiscus syriacus, assembly GCF_006381635.1. Taxonomy (NCBI): domain Eukaryota; kingdom Viridiplantae; phylum Streptophyta; class Magnoliopsida; order Malvales; family Malvaceae; genus Hibiscus; species Hibiscus syriacus. Next base: position 2,661,167 of record NW_024062882.1, on the reverse strand, counting down.
GCGAGTTCTTTCCAACCCGGGGTGACTGATGCAGGGGGATCCGAGACAGATGATGTTGAGCTGTCAGATTGTACCTTGATGGCGCTGAGATACCATGAGTTGGCAGATCAGCGCAAAGGCGGGAATTGATTGTGACATGTTCCTCATTGGGGTCGTTTTGAGTGTGTTTCAGTCTTTTGGCCATAACCTTGGCTACAGGTGTCAGAATCGTGCATAAGACCCCAATCCGGAAAGCTCTTTTCGACGCGCACACTCTCCACATTGAGCTACACTCCATGTGGCCTTTTTTCAACATCAAATTCTGCCATTTTCCCCTCCGAATCACTAGATTTATATTTTTTTTACTATTTATGGTAATATTTCGATTGTCAATTAGGAAGTCAATTTAAATTCGATTTAGGCCGGATTTTTTGGAGATTGCTTATTTTATTTTGAATGTCAATTTAGAGTGATTTTCGGGATTTTGCTATTTTTGGCAAAATTCGAATAAAGACAATTTTTGGCTATAACAGTCCGGCTTGTGGACTGATTTGAGGACGGTTGACTTTTATAATATTTTATTAAACCCTAGAGACTTTTTTCTCTGGTTTTTTTTGGGCGAATTTTCTCTTGTGAATCATCTGTTGGAGCTAGCCTGCAGGATAATCATTATTCTGTCTGGCGTCACTTACATACACGTGATGAATCTACATCATTCTAACATTCCCCCTGCTCTTCCTTTTCTCCTTTCAACAGCTTGACAGTATGAGCCAAAGCTTAGTAACAGTGCTTCCTCTTTAATAACCAACTCCATACAGAATGTAATGCGACATACAGTTAGCATTCCAGCTACAGAATGTATTTATCAAGCCTTTCAAGATGAATGGCATGTGGATAAAGACATAAATACATGCATGCTTTACCAAGGTAATCTTATACAAGTAGTTGTACTGAGGTGTTATGTACTTCTATAAAGTACAGTTGAATCTATAAGATTAATAAATTGAGTTAGTTTAGACGAATTGATCAAATAAGTCAGTTAACAGGTCGATTAACTGACCAGTTAATAGGTCAATTAATGGGTCGTGATGGTTTAAATCAGGTACGATTTTGGTTCACTAGGCTAGAGCGGTTGGCTTCTAGCTAGGAGTTTTGGGATTTAACATATTCAAGTTTAGCGTCTAAAATCTTTGTGCCTCAATAGTTACTTGGATTTGGACTAATGCAGGCTTGAGTCAGTCGTATGGTTTAAGCAGGCCTAAGATGACAGAGCATTAAGCCTAGACATAGGGATGTGCATTTTTGCTCTGCAGATGACTTGAAACTCATCTTGAATGAACACGAGTTATGTGATGTACTTTTAGTTATGCAATTATTCTTCAGAAGCACCACAATACAACATATTTTCTATTGTAGGTCGGGTATTTTTAAGCATGTTACCCTTTAAGTAGGAACTAATCTTTCATGTTTTTCATTAATGATAATTCAAGGTGTATTGTAGCAGAGTTGATTGTAATGTTAAACCATACATAATAATTCATAACCAAAGTTTGGAAATAGTCATGGACATTGTAAAAACTTCCTAAAAAGGATGATGACAAGCAAATATATCCTATATGAAACTAGTCGAGTTCCATTTTTCCGGTCATATGTCATTTTCATTCTCACTTTTGTACGTCTTTGTCATCTATTTTGCCATCGCCAACCCCATTTAGCTTAATAAAAATAGTTTCATTTTCAGCTTTGGTTGCATTTGTTCGACGTGGACATTCAGAACCAGTTTAAACTACCTGCTCATTTCCTCCAACAAGATCAGGTTCCTCAGCTTATTAAAAATAGTTTCATTTTCTATGAATTCTTTAATTGATTGAAATTGTAGTTATCATCATATTCTGCAAAGGAAATTTTGAGAATTGTGAATTGTTTCCGTTTTACTTTTGTGTTTTTTATTTTTATTATTTTTTGAACCTTTATTAAATGGAACAACGGTAATGAACTTGGTCACGAACAAATTGTGAAACATGAGTTTGTTTAGATTTAAATGCTTGATTTCGATGAAACATCTGTGAAAGTGATTAGTTCTATACTATGCAGTTGTATATATGCACCATTATATTTTTTTTATAAAATAACATAGATAAACTTGCACCCATAAAATTTATGGAGGTTTAACATATGTGAAAGTGATTAGTTCTATAGTAAATCTGATAGTTTAATGCTTATGTTTAGGTTCGAACTTTTGTACCATATTAGCATTTAACATTTGATATTGAAACTCTAGAAATAACGAAATGGATAAGAGTTGGATGGATTTCTCAAGGGTAAGCGTCGAATATAGAAATGGAGTCGCAAACTTTCTAAATATAGCTTTTGTGAATGCAAGCCAAGAGAATATGATTCTTGCCCTTGTAAGAATTGTGTGAACATTAATTGGCACATTCGTGAAGTTGTGTATGAGCATCTAGTTGTTTTTGGATTTGTTCGGGGGTATAGAAAATGGATCTTTCATGGATAGTTTGTATCAGATAGATCTGCTTCCACGAGTTATTCGACTTATCCTGCTCCTTCTCACCATCCAACTTTCAGAGAAGATGACATGGAAGGGATGTTACGAGATGCATTTAATATGCACAATCATCAGCCGTATGTTACAGAAAATTATTTTCAGAATGATGTTAATGATTTCATTGAGATGGGAAGAATTGGATGTGATGAAGAGCCAAATGTTGAAGCGGCAAAGTTTTACAAGTTGCTGAATGAAATGAATGAACAACTTTATGAGGGATCAAAGTTTTCAAAGCTTTCTTTATGCATTCGTCTTTTTCACTTAAAATGTCTGGGAGGGTGGACTGGTAACTCCTTTACACAATTGTTGAAGTTACTAGGAGAAGTGTTTTCTTTTGCAAAAATCCCTCAATCATGCAAAGATGTGAAGAAAATGATAAAAGATTTGGGTATCGGATATGACAAAATTCATAGTTGTCCGAATGATTGCATGTTGTATTGGGGTGATCGAAAAAATCAAGAGTCTTGTCATGTATGCGGAAAATCTCGATGGATGACTACGGAGGCAGAAAATATTATTGAGGATGACGCTCAAGCACGGTCAAGAAAGAAACCGGTCAAGATTCTGCGATATTTTCCTCTCATACCTAGGCTACAAAGATTGTTTATGTCGTCAAAGACTGCTGAGTCTATGAGGTGGCATCATGATGGCAGAGCCGATGATGGATTATTACGACATCCTGCGGATTCTTTAGTTTGGAAGTCATTTGACAACAAGAATCCAAGTTTGACGAGAGATCCTCGAAATGTCAGGCTCGGTCTTGCAACTGATGGGTTTAATCCATTCAAAATCATGAGTACTTCGTATAGTACTTGGCCTGTTGTACTTGTTCCATACAATTTGCCTCTCTGGATTTGCTTGAAACAATCATCTTTCATCTTATCCATGATAATCCCCGGCGAGAAGGCCCTGGAAATGATATTGATATTTACATGCAGCCGTTAATTGCAGAGTTGAAATAGTTATGGGAAGGGGTCGAAACGTACGATGTGTTGATGAAGGAGAACTTTAATTTACACACGACTTTATTATGGACAATTAATAATTTTCCTGCGTATGCAAATTTATCTGGTTGGAGTACCAAAGGTCGTTACGCTTGTCCTTGTTGTGCTCTATAAACATGTTCGAAGTGGTTGGTTAATGAAAAGAAGTTCTCTTATATGGGACATCGTCGGTGGTTACCTGATAATCATAGATTTAGAAGTCAAAAGAATTTGTTTGATGGTGATGAAGAGTTTTGAAATGCTCCTGACCAAACAACCGGTTCTCAAATATTCAGAATGTTGAAAAATATCAATTTTACTTATGGAAAGATGAATCAACCAAGTAGTACACGATCAAATAAAAAGGCAAAGCAGGTCAATGAAGAGGTTGAAGTTGACGAACAAACTGATGAGGAGTCTGATGAAGAGGATGATCCAAATGAGGTTGACTTATGGAAAAAGAGGAGTATATTCTTCGAGTTGCCTTATTGGAAAAAGTAGATTTTAAGACATAATCTTGATGTAATACATATTTAGAAGAATGTTTGTGAGAATATTAATGAGACCATTCTGAATGATGGAAGAAAATCTAAGGATAATCTTAAGAGTCGACTTGACTTAGTGGACATGGGAATTCGATATGATCTTCATCCGCAATTAAGTCCAAATGGAAGAAATTTCTTGCCGCCTTCTATTTTTTCTCTTTCGAAGAAAGAAAAAGAAGTTGTTTGCACGGTGTTGAAGGATATAAAGGTCCCAGATGGTATGCATCAAACATTTCTCGATGTGTCAGTGTTAAAGATCGAAGACTTTATGGTTTAAAGTCACATGATCATCACATATTAATGCACGATTTACTGTCAGTAGTTGTTTGCGGTTGCATGTCGAGTAAGGTGACGTCTTGTATCATTGAACTTTCTAATATAATGAAAGCCATCTGTGAAAAAGTTCTAATGGTTGATGAACTTGATAAACTACAAGATCGAATCGTCTTGCCTTTACACAATTTGGAGAAGATATTTCCGCCTTCATTCTTCACAATTATGGTGCATTTGCTAATTCATCTTCCTTACGAAGTAAGAGTTGGTGGTCCAATTTTCTATCGATGAATGTACCCTATAGGTTCTTGGGCAAGTTGAAGTCTTATTGTCGTAATAAGCGTTATCCGGAAGGATCAATTACTGAAGGGTATTTGGCAGAGGAATGCATGACATTTTACTCTAGATATTTGGAAGATGTTGAAACAAGATGGAATAGACCAAATCGAAATGATGTGTTAAGTACTGATGACTTACCTCAACATTATTTGTTTGGAAGTTATGGTCAACCATTAGGGAAAGTTGAAATTGCACACTTAGATGACACGTCTTGGGTACAAGCACACCGATATGTTCTTTTCCATCACGATTCAATAGATCCCTTTCACATGTAAGTCTTTCGGACCCAATCCTAATGAAATATCTTTATCTTTTATATTTGTCAATTTTTAACGACATAATATTCTTTATAGTGAGTTTAAAGAAGTATTGAGATCTCGAGCACGCTCCCGAAGATTAAATCAGCGAGAGCTACATAAGTTATTCACAGGAACTTTTCATAAATGGTTAGGCCAGACGGTAAGCAACTAAATCTTATGGAACACTTATAAACTATATATGTCTTGCTTTTTATATCGATATCAATGCAAATTAATTCACCATTCATGTGTAATAAGTTTCGAGTGGGAGAGAAGTTAGTGATGAAGTTATATGGCTTTCTCAAGGTCCGAATAGAATAGTTAAAAGATATAATGCCTTCCTCATTAATGGATTCAGGTTCCACACGAAATCTCGTGAAAGATTAAGGAGGACACAAAATTGTGGAGTCGTAGTTACTTCGTCAACTAAAAGTTATGCTACTGTAAGGGACAATAATCCGCATGAGGGAGAGGTCGATTATTATGGAAATCTTACGGACATTATTGAGTTAGATTATTATGGAAAATGAAAGGTTGTTTTGTTTTGGTGTGACTGGGTTGATGTAAACAGATGTATAGAAAGAGATAAATTTGGGTTTACAATGGTGAATTTCTCTCGATTAATTCACAGGGGTCAACGTTTGATGGATGAACCATATGTATTTTCTTCTCAAGTGAAACAAGTATTTTATTGTCACGATCCAATGGATGACGGTTGGTATGTTGTGCTTCGAAATACTCCCAGAGACTTGATAGACATCGGGGATGGAAGTAGAGATGACATTGAAACAAGATCATAATGTTTACCTCTACTACCACAAAACTTAGATGAAACTATCACTAATACAACACAATTTCAATGGGTTCGGGAGGACGTTGATGAAGATATTTATGACAACTGACATTACATAAGACTTTTGTACGATTTTATATCTTTATTTATTTATTTATAATGTTATAACCTTTAACATGTTGTCTTTCAATATATTCATTAATTAATTTGTTTTTTTATTTTTTGTGTTTTTTTATTATATATATCATGCCGATGAGAAAAATAATTGATTTGCGGGTTGTTCGAACTTCTGAAAATCATGAAGAAAGAAATAACGAGGAATCAAATGCACCTGAGTCTTCCGAAGTTCCTGAAACTGTTGAAGAAGTAGAAATTCAAAGTAATATTCGAAACATTATTTACTACTTTGTTCATTTTCAAATCTGGCATTTAATAATTTATTATATAGTTGAAAATGTTGTAACGAGAAAGACTCGAGGACGTACAACTTTGAAGGAATTATACCAACTTCCTCATGGGCATCGTGTCAAAGTTTCAAGAAATGATGTCGGTCAACCTATTGGCCCAGATTCAAGTCTTCTAGCAGGTTACTTTGGCATAGTTGGACGTAATGCGAATCTGTTACCGATCAATTACGAGTCATGGCGCAAAATGCCTAATAGTAACAAAAATCAAGCGTTGGATTTTGTTAAGGTAATAATGTCATTATAATAGATACTCTATAGAAATTCAATATTAATTTATACTTACGGTGCACACTTATTTGCTATATAGGAGAAATTTTCTTTAGAGGTCTCTGAAGATTATGTGAAGCAAGCGTTAGGGAAGAGATGGAGGGATCACAAGAGCTCCTTACAGAAGAAATACTTCAAGAATGATCTCAGCCTTGAAGAGAAGTTGCAAACAGTCCCACCAGGAATGCTCAGGTACCAATGGGAAGATGTAATCAGATTTTGGAGTTCAAAAAAGGACAGGTATGATGTATTTTTCAAAAATAGTTGTAACGAATTTTAAATCATCATTAAAAGTGATTGTTTGACATTGTAGGACCGAGAGCATATTGGTTTTGCTAGCAGGCAACAACAAAAGTTTACGCACACGACTGGATCAAAGAGCTTTGCTTGTATAGCTCATGAGGAGGTATTATAAATTATTGAAATAGCTTTTTGTATTTCATGTACATACTAACTCATAATAATTATATTATGGTACATTGTAGGAAAATACATCCGGTTCTAAAGATGGTCGAATCCAACTCTTCGACATGACACATACGAAGAAGGATGACACTCCTATGACTGCTGACGCTGTAGAAATTATGATACGTTTATTGGGTAGATGTTTTAAATTTACCTTACTTTATTTATATTTGTACCATGACATTTTTTATTTTAATTAATTATTCACTTTATTATTAGGAAAAATTGAGGGAGAAAAAGGCGGAGCATCATGCTACTGCTTCTAGTCAAGGTCTTGTCAATGATGATAACATTGAAAACCAAGCTATTAATGACGTTTTGGGTCCTGAAAGATATGTTCGGGTGCGCTGTCAAGGATCATTCGTTACTCCCACCAAATATTTTGGATCCAGCTCATCACAGTACATGTCATCATAGTCTCGATCTTCCCACCACGAAGTTAGTCATTGAAAAGAAAAGTTGGCAGAGATGGATCAACAAATGGCTAACTTGAAAGCGGAAACTGAAGTAAGGGAAGCAGAGAGAGCAACAGCAGAAGCAGCTAGAGCAGTAGCAGAAGCAGAGAAATAAGCAACGGCAGCACAGAGAAAAGCAACGATAACACAGAGAGAAGCAACGGCAACATAGAGAGAAGCAACATATCAGCAGAGATGTGAAGAATTTGAAAAACGACTCAATGATATGATGCTAATGATACAGAAAACGCAACCTCAGAATCCACCATCGTAGTCTCATTTATGTTATGAGCATTCTGTTAATGTTACTGAATCTTGTTTAACTGAACTTATATTACGTTAATGAAAACTTTTATTTATTAGATTGGATTTGATGTTGTTTGTTATGGATATAGAGTTTGATGTTATTGTTGTTTTGTTTGTTGGATAATGGAACAGGTTGAAAAAATAGATTTGGGGTAATCAAGCATTATTTTTAGAACTGTTAAATTCTATGTTATTTAGCGGTGTTTGTAAAAAAAAACGCTGCAATATACCATACATTTAGTGGCGTTTGTATACTAGAAACGCCGCAATATACCATACATTTAGCGGCATTTTTATACTAGAAACGCCGCTAATTCTCAACTCTTATTATGTCATTTTCGATACAAACGTCGCTAAATCTGAAAACCTACTACGACGTTTGTGGGGAAAATGCCGTAAAATATCAATACCTAATACGGTATTCGTAAGTAAAACACCGCTAAATCTCAACACCTACTGCAGCGTTTGTAAGAAAAACGCTGCTAAACATCAACACCTATTGTGGCGTTTTTCTGACAAACGCCGCTAAATAACAACACCTATTGCGATGTTTTAAAAAAAACGCCACTAACTTTAGTGGCGCTATTTTCAGCGGAACTTTTTACGGCATTTGTCATAACGCCACATGTGTTTTTAGCGGTGCTTAAAAACACCGCTATAGGTAAAAAAATGCCGCAAAATAACTGTTTTGCTGTAGTGATAATACTATTTTATTGGTTCCATCGACTATTAAAAGTTATGAAATAATCTTTCGAGTATAAGACGTTGCTTTGTTGAGTCTCTGATTATTAAAAATTATAAAATAATCACCCGACTTTTCATATGTTTCAAACTCGTTCTTTTTCGTTAAAAAATTAACAACAATTTGAGTTGGACATTAACCTACCGACTGAGATTCATATGTTTCAAACTCGTTCTTTTTCGTTAAAAAATTAACAACAATTTGAGTTGGACATTAACCTACCGACTGAGATATGATAAAATCTTATCCCAAAATATTAATGATTATCATATTAGCATGTTAAAGTCCAACTCAGACGACGATCGATTTTTTAATAGAAAATGACGAGTTTAGAATATATGAATAGTTAGGTGAACATTTTATAACTTTTAATAGTGGAGGTACTCAACAAAACAACGGTCAATAGTCGGTCCATTATGTAGCTTTTGTAGTCGAGGACTCAACAAAGCAACATCTTATAGCAAGGGACCATTTGTGTACTTTACTCATATTTATAACTATTTCCTCTTTATAAATTGAGAAGATATATTATATATAGCTTAAAGTGGAAGAAATTTTTATACAAAAATGGGCATGAATTATACATCTTTCAACTTTCTTTTCCTCCTCCTCCTACTGGTCATGGTAATATCACCAAATTCTCCAAATTCAAATTTTAATTTTCTAATCAGAGCTTAATCGATACATGAAAATTTGTAGGCTATAAGATCTTTTGATGTTTAGAACTTAATTACAGGATTAAACCTTATTGCAGTATACGGATGGAAGGGTAGATTCATTATCTCACATGGATCCATTAGTGATGGTGTTTTTCACCTTGAAAGATCTTGAAGTCGGGAACTCAATGTCCATATATTTTCGTAAGAAAGACTCATCGACATCGCCTCTATTTTTGCCTCGGGACGAAGCCAAAGCCATTCCTTTCTCATTAACAGAACTCCCTAATTTTCTTCGGTTCTTCTCTTTCTCACAAGACTCTCCCCAAGCCAAAGCAATGGAAGCTACCCTTCGAGAATGTGAAACTCCGGCAATCAAAGGGGAGATCAAATTCTGTGCTACGTCGATAGCATCGATGCTTGATTTCACGATAAGTATCTTTCAAAGTCAAAATCGGTGGAACTAAATTTGACAAATTTAAGCTGAAATTCTATGGCTTTCGATGCACACCGATTTTGTTGATTTTTTTTGCAATGGTAAAATTACACATTTAGTCTCTGTATTTTAGGGTATTTACAAGATTAGTCCTTAAGCTTCAACTATAAATACCATAACTCATTTAACTTTAAAACCAACCCAAATCATTCTAGCTTTCTCCCAATACTAGAGAATTTAGAGAGTTTTCTTGAGAATTGTTTTCTCCTTTTTATCAAGAGAGAATTGTCATTGTTTTCTCTTTATTAGATCGAGAGAAGTTGTAATTCCTATTTTCTCATAGTGAAATTCTTCTATCGTTTCATGTGGTTTTTACTCTATATTATTTAGAGTTTTTCCACATAAAATATGTCTTCTTTATCTTCATTTTTTATTTTTTCAAATTATCAATTGTGATTTTGCTCTATTCGATAGCTGTATTCCGCAACAATTAGTATCAAGAGCCAAATTTGAGTGTGTAATATCTACTTATTGTCTTTTTGGTTGTCACTAAGAGGTGAATCCTCTAACATAAGAAAGTAAGAATGTATTACCCATTCTTTGAAGGTTCTAGAGAACTATTCACGATAGTGAAATACTGGGAGCTATCTGTAAAAGAAGCTATGGCAACGAAATTTGATATCGAAAAGTTTAATGAGAGAAATTTCTCATTGTGGAAATTAAAGATGAATGCCATCCTGAGGAAAGATGGTTGTCTAGCAGCTATCAGTGAAAGGCCGGTAGATTTCACAGATAACAACAAATGGATCGAAATGGACGGGAATACTATGCCAAACTTTCATCTAGCATTAGCAGATGAAGTATTGTCAAGCATCGAGGAGAAAAATATAGCTAAGGAGATATGAGATCATCTCACCAAACTGTACGAGGCCACATCGTTACACAATAAAATTTTCCTTCAGAGGAAATTGTACACTCTCCGTATGCCAGAATCTAATTCAGTGACGGAGCACTTAAACACACTGAACACTTTATTTTCTTATCTTACAACCTTAAGATGTACAATAAAAGAATAAGAACGTGCTGAACTTCTACTTCAAAGTCTACCTAATTCGTATGATCAGCTCATCATCAACTTGACAAATAGTAATGTCACCAGTCTAGTCTTCGATGACGTTACAGCTGCTGTTCTACAAGAAGAAAATCAACGCAAGAACAAGGAAGACAGACAAGTAAATCTGCAATAAACAGAAGCAATGACAACGATGAGAGGGAGATCATCAGAACGTGACCAAAGTAGCAGTCACAAACATGGTAGATCAAAGTCGAGAAGCAAGAAGAATTTAAAGTGCTACAACTGTGGAAAGAAGGGTCACTTGAAGAAAGATTGTTGGAGTTTAAATAAAATCTCCAATCCACAAGGCAATACAACAAACACTTCAGATGATGGAGATGCTCTATGCTGTGAAGCGTCAATAAACATGGAAGAAAGAAAAAGATTTGCATATATATGACTCATTGATTTGGGAGCAACATATCTCATGACCTCAAGAAGAGAATGGTTCCATCATTATGAACCTGTCTCAGGAGGATCTGTGTATAGTTGCAATGATCATGCCTTAAAGATCGTTGGCGTGGAAACCATCAAATTAAAGTTGTATGATGGAATAATTAAATTTGTTCGAGATGTGTAGCACGTGAAAGGCCTGGAGAAAAATTTATTATCCTATGAATTGTTGGATAATAATGCAAAAAAAATTGAAACACAGAAATGAATCATGAAGGTGTTCCATGGAGTGCTTCTGGTGATGAAAGGGGAAAAGATAGCTGCAAACTTGTACATGCTGAAGGGAGAGACTTTTCTAGAAGTAGAAGCCTCTATTGCCTCATGTAGTTCAGATTCTGCAATGCTATGGCATCAGAAACTTGGACACATGTCAGAACAAGGAATGAAAGTCCTTGTGGAGCAAAAGCTACTTCCAGGCTTAACAAATGTATCACTTACTTTGTGCGATCATTGTATAACAAGTAAGCAACACTGGTTAAAATTCAACACATCAAATTCTAGAGGCAAAAGTGTTCTAGAATTGGTTTATTCTGACGTATGGCAAGCACCAGTTACATCCCTAGGTGGAGCAAAATACTTTGTCTTATTTATTGATGACTACTCTAGGAGATGTTGGGTGTACCCTATTAAGAAGAAGTCAGACGTGTTTTCAAATTTCAAAAACTTTAAAGCGCGGGTGGAACTTGATTCTGAAAATAAGATCAAGTGTTTCAGAACAAATAATAGAGGAGAACACTCAAGTGAAGAATTTGATGACTTTTTCAGGAAAGAAGGCATCAAAAGACAGTTCACAGTGGCTAACAATCCTCAACAAAATGGAGTGGTAGAGCGGATGAACATAACCTTGTTAGAAAGAACAAGAGCAATGTTGAGGGCTGCATGCCTAGAAAATCATTTTGGGCAAAAGCAGTCAATACCACCTGTTATTTGGTGAATCGAGCTCTATCAACTGCAATAGAGCTAAAGGCACCAATGGAGATGTGGACTGGTAGACCTGCTGATTATTCAAACATCCATGTATTTGAAAGTATAGTGTACGTGATGTATAACTCCCAAGAAATTTCAAAGTTGGATCCAAAATACAGGAAATGCAAATTCTTGGGGTATGCTAATGGAGTAAAGGGTTACGCTTGTGGGATCCCACTGCCCGCAAAGTGATCATCACCAGGGTTGTTATCTTTGTAGAGGATAAACTACGAAGAAAAGAAGACGATGATAGTGCTGAAAAGTCAGAGACTACATAGATACATGTTGAAAAGGAGTTTGAAAAAGGAGATTCTTCTAAAGCAGAACCAGTACATGATGAACAAGAACCAGAGAGTTCTGAAACTCCAACAACTCGTCAATCAGATCGTGTGAGAAGACGTCCCAATTGGCACTTAGATTATGTTATAGAAGGAAATATTGCATATTGTATTTTAACAGAGGACGGTGAGCCATTAACATACCAGAAGGCAATAAACAACTCAGATGCTTCACTGTGGATGATGGAGATGCAAGAAGAAATCGAAGCCATTCATAAAAATAATGCATGGGACCTTGTGCCACTACCACAAGGAAGAAAGCCAATTGGTAGCAAATGTGTCTTCAAAATCAAGCGAAATGGTGACGATCAAGTTGAAAGGTATCGTGCAAGACTGGTGGTCAAAGGATATGATCAAAAAGAATGTATTGATCTCAATAAAATATTTTCTCCTGCGGTTCGAGTAACAACAGTTCGAGTAGTTTTGGCAATGTGTGCTACATTGAACTTACATCTAGAGCAGCTAGATGTTAAAACAGTTTTTCTTCATGGAAATCTTGAAGAAGAGATTTACATGCTCCAGCCTGAAGGTTTTGAAGAAAAAGAAAAGAAGAACTTGGTTTCCAGGTTGAACAAATCTTTGTACAGTCTAAAGCAGGAGCCTAGGTATTGGTATAAGAGATTTGATTCCTTCGTTATGTTCCTTGGATACAACAGACTTAATGCAGACCCTTGTGCTTATTTGAAGAGGTTTGATGATAATGATTTTTCTATATTGCTGTTGTATGTGGATGATATGTTAGTTGTAGGACCCAACAATGATCATATTGAAGAATTGAAGGCACAATTGGCTAGGGAATTTGAAATGAAGGACTTGAGATCAACAAACAATATTCTAGGGATGCAAATTCACCGAGACAGAAGTAATAGGAAGATTTGGCTTTCACAAAAGAATTACTTGAAGAAAATCTTGTCACGATTCAACATGCAAGATTGTAAGCCAATTTATACCTCTCTTCCTATTAACTTCAAATTATCCTCCAGTATGAGTCCTAGCAGTGAAGAAGAGAGGATAGAGATGTCTCGAGTACCGTATGCATTGGCAGTGAGAAGTTTGATGTTCGCTATGATATGCACAAGACCAGACATTGCACAAGCAGTGGGAGTGGTTAGTCGGTACATGGCGAATCAAAACAAAGAGCATTGGAATACAATAAAATGGATCATGAGATACATCAAAGGGACCTAAAATGTTGCATTATGTTACGGAGGATCAAATTTACTTATCAATGGGTATGTTGATTCTGACTATGCGTGGGATTTGGATAAAAACAAATCTACTACAGGATATGTGTTCAAAGTTACTCGTGGAGCTGTAAGTTGAGTTTCAAAATTGCAGTTAGTTGTGGCTACATCTACAACAGAGGCAGAATATGTAGCAGTTGTGAAATTCTTCTACCGTTGCCCGTGGTTTTTACCCTATATTATTTAGGGGTTTTCCACATAAAATATGTGTCTTCTTTATATTTGTTTTTATTTTCTCAAATTATCAGTTGTGATTTTTCTCTATCCAATAGCTGTATTCCGCACAGTATCATCAGATTGAACTCCGATATCAAAATCATCGCAACCGAACATCATACGAAGTCGAGCACCCTTTTCCAAAACTATACGATACTAAAAGAACCGGATGAGATACTGGCTTCGAGGATGGTGGCTTGTCACACGATGCCTACCCTTTTGTTGTACTGTATTGCCATACCCAAGGGACTGAAAACACAGTGTTCAAGGTATCATTGGGTGGTGATAACGGAGATCGGGTGCAGTGGCCGTTTGTCATATGGATACTTCGCAATGGAAACACGACCATGCGTCGTTCCGTGTGCTGGGGATCGAGCCCGGAACGCCCGGTGTTTGCCATTTCTTCCCGGCAGACAATTTTATTCTGGTCCCGCATTATTGAATTTGTAATAAGTGTCTTTGTCATGATACTTTGGTTGTACTAGATGATACTCGAGTCCCAAGACTTGCACAATAAATGTTACTATGCAGTATATATTGCATTGTAACATTCAATAAAAATATTATATGTTAAATTCGAAGCTTACATTTACATAAAGCAAATTTGATATTTTTATCCAAATTATTTGAGAATCCAGTTTAATTTCTGCTAATAATAGGATTCATAGAACATTTCACAGGGAAACACACCTTTTACAATAGCATAGACATTCTAAGCACACATAAGCATCATATTGTAATTATATTACCATCTCATTCATTTGCTTTCTATAAAGCACATATGAGAGTATTCTTACAACATCATTGCCACCATAAGATGTGATACTAGTTATCGGCTTGAAATCACTAGTAAATTATTTCTTACCATAAGAAGTGATGTTCGGTATGGGTTCAAAATCACCGGTGAATGATTTCTGGCCATAAGAAGTGGTGCTCAGTCTCAGTTCAAAATCGCTAGGAAAAGTTTTCTTCACTCCTTTAAGATCAACATCATTGCCTCCATAAGAAGTGGTGCTTGGTCTCGGTTCAAATCACTAGTGAATGATTTCTTACAATAAGATGTGATGCTCGGTCTAGGTTCAAATTCACTAGTTAATGTTTTCTTCACTCCTTTAAGATCAACATCATTGCCACCATAAGAAGTGGTGCTTGGTCTCTGCTCAAAATCAATAGTGAATGATTTCTAACCATAAGACGTGATGTTCGGTCTCGGTTCAAATTCACTAGTAATTGATTTCTTCACTCCTTTAAGATCAACATCATTGTCGCCATAAGCTGTGGTACTCGATTTCTGTTCAAAATCACTAGTGAATGATTTATAGCCATAAGAAGTGGTGCTCGGTCTCGGTTCAAAATAGCTCTCCAATACTCTCCACCATCTTTCCTAGCTGTTACAATGGTGTCTGCAAACTGCGTCCATATAAAACATGTATAATTAACCATACAAATTAACAAATATATGCATAAATAGTAAAGAAATTATATTATTAATACCAAATTGTCATTTGTTTAATCAAGTTTGCAAAGTCAGCTTACCAGGAGAAGTGAGAGAAATGCAAAGAAAGGAAGGAAGGTTTTCATGATTTATTAATGCAATGAACCTAAAGATTGATGTATAGACATCAACTTCTACAACTCTTATGGAGTCGATAAACAATTGTCCTTTCTATATATAGAAGAAGTAATATTTTTTCTTTAAAAAACATTCAGCCACATAATAATTTGTAGAGATGCTATTTTTGGTATTTACTTTGTCCATTATTAATAATTAAAGGCATAGGCATATCTGATTAAGAGACTCTTAAAGTAAGAATAGACATGAAGAAGATGCTTGTGGAACTGATTAAAACCACCTAAAATAAGAATAGACATGAAGAAGGACTTGATGAAGATTTTAGACATTCATTTTTGTCCAAGACATCAAGGGTTTTTTATTACAGTATTTACATAGTATATAATATATATAAAATAATTTCAAAAAAAATGTATATAATATATGGTTTATTGAAAATATTTAATTTTTGAAAATATATTATATAATTTCGTTTTTTTGTTTTAAGGGTTATTTATAGGGAGAGTCATTGTGCAATTATGAAATTGTTTAATTATTTACGCATTCCCTGCATTTTTTATGTGTAATTTATTTTGGTCACCTGTTGTAATTTTACCCTTGAATTTTGAATTAATTCAATTTAATCCATGATTATATTTCTTATATTTTGCAAATTGACCCCTAACTTTTTATTTTTCCTTGTAGCTTTCATTTAGCATCAATGTGACCCCTAATTTCAAATTCTTTCCAATTTAATCATTCTTTAATTTTTTTTCGTGTAATTTAATAATTTTTATAACTTTATTTTATTGTTTAACATTAATTCGACTTTTTTAAGGTAATTTTAAATTGGTCAAAGGTTAGTAATTTGAATCGAATTTTTATGTTTTAATTTCAATTGTAATTTTTGCAATTAAGACAACTGAGAAGTCAAATTGGTACCAAAACGGTAGTACAAGGGTGCTAATCCTTCATTGACTATAATTGACTCCTGAATCCGATTAATTTCTAGTAAAACGTAGATCAGATAAATGGTAAGTTAGAGTTTCCGATCAACCTAATTTAAAATGATCAGTGATAGCTCCATCATATATAAATTTAAGTCAAAACCCGATTCCGAGACCACCAAAAGACGATTACGACAAAGACAATACTCTTAAAGCAAGAATAATAAAATGATTCTCTTATGAACAAGGAATTCGTAGGTAACAATTAATTTTGTCGCATTTACTTTGTCCAATTTTAATAATTAAAGTATGGGCGGACCCCTATTGTTTTAGATTTATTCAAAGGAAGGAAGGATTTCATGATTATTAAAAAAAAAACAAAATTTCAGTCACATCATAATTTGTAGAGATGCTATTTTTGGTATTTACTTTGTCCATTATTAATAATTAAAGGCATATGCAGATCTGATTAAGAGACTCCTAAAGTAAGAATAGACATGAAGAAGATGCTTGTGGAATTGATTTAGACCTCCTAAAATAGGAATAGATATGAAGGACTTGATGAAGACACTATTAAAGCAAGAATAATAAAATGATTCTTTTATGAACAAGGAACTCGTAAATAACAGTTAATTTTGTCGCATTTACTTTGTCCAATTTTAATAATTAAAGTATGGGCGGACCCCTATTGTTATAGATTTTTTTTATGAACAAGGAGTCCTTGTCGAGTTAGATAAAATTATAAGAATAATTAATTTTTTTTTGTTATAACCTCGATATTCGATCTATTGATCGATTAATCCAGATCGAGTACTGTAGAAGCAAGGGCGATCCTCCCAACGCAGTTTGCTCCATTCGCAATTACCAAGTTTCGAACCCCTAACCTTGCTTAAGGGATCTAGTGTCTCATCCCACTAGAACAACTGATTGTTGGTAGAATAATTAATTTTTTGTATGTCGAGTATATATGGATGTAGCTCTTTTTTTTAAATAATGGCAACTAGATCTTATTAATAATGGAAGAAATCAAAAGTACAACGCATTAGAATAAAAAGATAAATTTGGAGACAATAATCACCAAAATACTCAAACAAAAGTAAATAATAAACCTAAGAATACGAAAAAAATTAAAACATTCCATTGAGGATGACAACAATATCAAAACCTAATAACCTTTGTACAAACTCCTTGTCTCTATCGAAAGAGATGCTTGAAGAAATGATAAAGGAGTGGAGAGCAAACCAAATAATCTGGTTGGCTATTTCGTTAAAGAATTCTGATTACATCGGCAAACAACCTTTTACCAAAAGAGGGATCTAACTGTACGTGACCTCCAACTAACCAATCAGAAATAAATATCGTGATGGTTTTTGTGCGAGAACTAAAATGACCACTAAGGTATGCGAAAAAACGTACAAAAATATATGAGGATTGTGCCACAAGAGCAGAGGAATCGCGTGCCACAAGAGCAGAAAAAAATCATGTCACAAGGATAGAGATGCTTATTCAAAATTAAAAAGATTAAAGAAAAAAATAAAGACATAATATAAAAATAAGAGAATTAATATTCCTCGACGGTCAGCAACAACCATTAAAATTGGTGTCGCTGCCAACTAAACAAAGATCAAAGAGAAAGAAGAATACATCACAAAAATATTGAAAGAAAATTAGGTTGAGAAAAAAGAGAGGGGGCTAGGGTTTACCTAGAAGAAAAATTATCCAATCTAATATCATGGATGTAGCTCTTTGAGAAAAACGAATTCTTAGCATTTTTCGTTAGTTAAGGAGTATTATAATAAAGATGATTATAACGTTTGAGGATTCAAGTTGAATATAAATTTGTAGAAAATTAGGAGTAATAGTTTGAGACCCTTAAATGTTTCCTTTCTATTTTTGAAGTCGAGTGTGGACTATGTATTTTTTTTCTCAGCAATTCTTTTTTTATTAAAAGAAATCAAAGTTGTGAGCCTCGTTGAAAATTCCATACACCTAATTGGAGAAAAGAGTACTCGACAACATGGAAATAACAACAACGAAACATAACAGACACGAAATGCATAAAAACTACTAATTACAACGCTCATAATATCTCTACCTGCCAAAGCCAAAACACAACCAGCAAACTCCCAAATCCAAGACCACAACGAAACAATCTTACAAAGGAAACATTTGATTTGTTATTTTAACTTTAGCAATTAAGCCAACCTTTTCATCTTCAATAATGCAACCTTTATCTTCAATAGAGGTTTCTATCCACACCTTTTATCTCTCTCTCTATGAACATGTATTATTTTGACAATGATTGTGACATTCCTTCATGAAATTTTAAATATCTTGGAAGTTTCTTCTCGTTAAGAATAAATTTTTAAAATGAAACGATTAATGCCTCGAAAAAATGTTATTTTTATCATCAAATATTTTATTTTTCATTCTTTCCGACTCAATTCTTTGAATCTCCAACAACATAACACCTTCAGTTGGTTTTGTTACACCATAATCAACCATTAATAAATACTTTTTCTGTTGAAAGTCAAGAACGGTGCACATGGCCACAATTAATGGCACCAAAAATTAGCTAGCATTTGTTGAATTTTTTGGAAAATGGTAAAATCATTTTTAGTCATTGTAATTTAGGGTATTTACAAATTAGTCCTTAAACTTCAACTATAAATACCCTAGCTCATTTAGCTTCAAAACTATCCCAAAGCATTCTAGCTTTCTTCCAATACTAGAGAATTTAGAGAGTTTCTTGAGAGTTGTTTTCTCATTTTTTATCAAGAGAGAATTATCATTGTTTTCTCCATGGTAGATTGAGAGAAGTTGTAATTCATATTTTCTCATAGTAAAATTCTTCTACCGTTGCCCGTGGTTTTTATCCTATATTATTTAGGGGGTTTTCACGTAAATTTTGTGTCTATTTTATCTTCATTTTATTTTCTCAAATTATCAGTTGCGATTTTACTCTATCCGATAGCCGTCTTCCGCAACAATTGGTATCAGAGCCAGATTTGAGTGTGTAATATCTGCCTATTGTCTTTGTGGTTGCCACCAAAAGGTGGATCCTCCAACATAAGAAAGTAAGAAGGTATTACCCATTCTTTGAAGGTTCCAGAGAACTATTCACGATAGTGAAATAGTTGGAGCTATCCGTAATAGAAATTATGGCAACGAAATTTGATATTAAAAAATTCAATGGGAGAAATTTCTCATTGTGGAAATTGAAGATGAAGGATATCCTGAGGAAAGACGGTTGTCTAGCAGCTATAAGTGAAAGGTCGGTAGATTTCACAGATGACAACAAATGGATCGAAATGGACGAGAATGCTATGGCAAACTTTCATCTAACATTAGCAGATGAAGTATTGTCAAGCATTGAGGAGAAGAAGACAATTGAGGAGATATGAGATCATTTCACCAAATTGTACGAGGCCACATCGTTGCACAATAAAATTTTCCTTAAGAGAAAATTGTACACTCTCTAGATGCCAGAATCTATTTCAGTGACGCAACACTTAAACACGCTGAACACTTTATTTTCTCAGCTTATATCCCTAAGATGTACAATAGGAGAACAAGAATATGCTGAACTTCTACTTCAAAGTCTACCTGATTCGTATGATCAACTCATCATCAACTTGACAAACAGTAATATCACCAGTCTAGTCTTTGATGACATTGCAGCTGCTGTTCTACAAGAAGAAAATTGGCTCAAGAATAAGGAAGACATACAAGTAAATCTGCAACAAGCAGAAGTGTTAACAACGATAAGAGGGAGATCAACAGAACGTGACGAAAGCAGCAGTCACAAACATGGTAGATCGAAGTCGAGGAGCAAGAAGAATTTAAAGTGTTACAACCGTGGAAAGAAGGGTCACTTGAAGAAGGATTGTTGGAGTCTAAATAAAACTCTAATCCACAAGGCAATACCGCAAACACTTCAAATGATGGAGATGTTATATGCTAAAAAACATCAACAACCATGGAAGGTGGAAAGAGATATGCAGATATATGGCTCATTGATTCGGGAGAAACATATCACATGACCTAAAGAAGAGAAGGTTTCATCATTATAAACTTGTCTCAGGAGGATCTGCGTATAGATGCAATGATCATGCCTTAGAGATCGTTGGCGTAGGACCATAAAATTGAAGATGTATGATGGAACAAGTAAAGTTGTTCGAGATGTGCGGCACGTGAAAGGCCTAAAGAAAAATTTATTATCCCACGGATTGTTGGATAATAATGCAAGCAAGATTGAAACACAGAAATGAATCATGAAGGTGTTTCGTGGAGCGCTTGTGGTGCTAAAAGGCGAGAAGATAGTTGCAAACTTGTACATGCTAAAGGGAGAGACTTTGCTACAAGTAGAAGCCTATGTTACCTCATTTAATTTAGATTCTGCAATGTTATGGCATCAGAAAGTTGGACACATGTCAGAACAAGGAATGAAAGTCCTTGTGGAACAAAAGCTACTTCCAGGCTTAAGAAAGGTATCACTTACTTTGTGTGAGCATTGCATAACAAGTAAGCAGCACCAATTGAAATTCAACACGTCAAATTCTAAAGGCAAAAGTGTTCTAGAATTGGTTCATTCTAACGTATGGCAAGCACCAATTACAATCCTAGGTGGAGCAAAATACTTTGTCTCATTTATTGATGACTACTCCAGGAGATGTTGGATGTATCCTATTAAGAAGAAGGCAGATGTTCGATGTTTACATTTACATAAAGCAAATTTGATATTTTTTTTCCAAATTATTTGAGAATCCATTTTAATTTCTGCTAATAATAGGATTCATAGAACATTTCATAGGAAAACACACCTTTTACAATAGCATAGACATTCTAAGCACACATAAGCATCATATTGTAATTATATTACCATCTCATTCATGTGCTTTCTATAAAGCACATATGAGAGTATTCTTACAACATCATTGCCACCATAAGATGTGATACTCGGTATCGGTTCAAAATCACTAGTGAATGATTTCTTACCATAAGAAGTGATGCTCGGTATGGGTTCAAAATCACCGGTGAATGATTTTTGGCCATAAGAAGTGCTCAGTCTCGGTTCAAAATTGCTAGGAAAAGTTTTCTTCACTCCTTTAAGATCAACATCATCGCCTCCATAAGAAGTGGTGCTTGGTCTCGGTTTGAAATCACTAGTGAATGATTTCTTACCATAAGATGTGATGCTCGGTCTCAGTTCAAATTCACTAGTTAATGTTTTCTTCACTCCTTTTAAGATCAACATCATTGCCACCATAAGAAGTGGTGCTTGGTCTCGGCTCAAAATCAATAGTGAATGATTTTTGACCATAAAAGTGATGCTCGGTCTCGGTTCAAATTTACTAGTAATTGATTTCTTCACTCCTTTAAGATCAACATCATCGCCGCCATAAGATGTGGTACTCGATCTCGGTTTAAAATCACTAGTGAATGATTTCTGGCCATAAGAAGTGGTGCTCGGTCTCGGTTCAAAATAGCTCTCCAATACTCTCCACCGTCTTTCCTATCTGTTACAATGGTGTCTGCAAACTGCGTTCATATAAAACATGTATGATTAACCATACAAATTAACAATATATATATATGTATAAATACTAAAGAAATTATATTATTAATACCAAACTGTCATTTGTTTAATCAAGTTTGCAAAGTCAACTTACCAGGAGAAGGGACAGAAATGTAAAGAAGGGAAGGAAGGTTTTCATGGCTTATTAATGGAATGAACCTAAAGATTGATATATGGATATCAACTTCTACAACTCTTATGGAGTCGATAAACAATTTTCCTTTCTATATATATAGAAGAAGTAATAATTTATTTAAAAAAAAATTTCAGTCACATCATAATTTGTAGAGATATTATTTTTGGTATTCATTTTGTCCATTATTAATAATTAAAGGCATAGGCAGATCTGCTTAAGAGACTCCTAAAGTAAGAATACACATGAAGAAGATGCTTGTGGAACTGATTAAAACCACCTAAAATAAGAATAGACATGAATAGGGAGTTAATGAAGACGGTCGACACTCATTTTTATACAGGACATCAAGAGTTTTTTATTACAGTATTTACATAGTATATAATATATATAAAAAATAGTTTATAAAAATGTATATAATATATTATTTTTAAAATATATAATTTCTGAAAATATATATATAGTTTTTTTTGATTTTAATGGTTATTATAAGGAGGGTCATTGTGCAATTATGAAATAGTTTAATTATTTCTACAGTCCCTGCATTTTTGATGTGTAATTCATTTTGGTCACTTGTTGTAATTTTCACTTGAATTTTGAATTAATTCAATTTAATCCATGATTATATTTCTTATATTTTTCAAATTGACACCCTAAATTTTTTAATTTTCCTTGTAGCTTTCATTTAGCATCAATATGACCCCTAATTTCAAATTCTTTCTAATTTAATCCTTCTTTAATTTTTGTTTTCGTGTAATTTATTTTATTATTATTTTATTTTATTGTTTAACATTAATTTGATTTTTAGGGCAATTTTAAATTGGTCAAAGGTAAGTAATTTGAATCGAATTTTTAAGTTTTAATTTCAATTGTAATTTTCGCAATTAAGACAACCGAGAAGTCAAATTGGTACCGAAAGGGCAGTACAAGGGTGCTAATCATTCCTTAACTGTAATCAACTCCCGAATCTAATTAATTTCTGGTAAAACGTAGATCAGATTAATGGTAAGTTAGGGTGTCCGATCAACCTAATTTAAAATGATCAGTGATAGCTCCATCACACATAAATTTAAGTCGAAACCCGATTCCGAAACCACTCGAATGACGGTTACGACAAAGACAATACTCTTAAAGCAAGAATAATAAAATGATTCTTTTATGAACAAGGAATTCGTAAGTAACAGTTAATTTTGTCGCATTTACTTTGTCTAATTTTAATAATTAAAGTATGGGCGGACCTCTATTGTTTTAGATTTATTCAAAGAAAGGAAGGAAGGTTTTCATGATTTATTAAAAAAAGAAAAATTTCAGTCACATCATAATTTGTAGAGATGCTATTTTTAGTATTTACTTTGTCCGTTATTAACAATTAAAGGCATAGGCAGATCTGATTAAGGGACTCCTAAAGTAAGAATAGACATGAAGAAGATGCTTGTGGAATTGATTTAGACCTCCTAAAATAAGAATAGATATGAAGGACTCGATGAAGATACTCTTAAAGAAAGAATAATAAAAGGATTCTTTTATGAACAAGGAATTCGTAAGTAACAGTTAATTTTGTCGCATTTACTTTGTCCAATTTTAATAATTAAAGTATGGGCGGACCCCTATTGTTATAGATTTTTTTATGAACAAGGAGTCCTTGTCGAGTTAGATAAAATTATAAGAATAATTAAATTTTTTTGTTATTACCTCGATATTCAATCTATTGATTAACTATTCCGGATCGAGTATTGTAGAAGCAAGGGCGACCCTCCCAACGCAGTTTGCTCCCTTCGTAATTGTCAGGTTTCGAACCCCTAACCTTGCTTAAAGGAATCTAGTGTCTCATCCCACTAGACCAACGAAGAAATCAAAAGTACAACGCATCATAATAAAGAGATAAATTTGGGGACAACAGTCACCAAAATACTCAAACAAAAGTAAATAATAAACCTAAGAATACGAGGAAAATTAAAACCTTCCATTGAGAATGACGACAATATCAAAACCTAATAACCTTCGTACAAACTCTTTGTCTCTATCGAATGAGATGCTTGAAGAAATGATAAAGGAGTGGAGAGAGAACCAAATAATCTGGCAGGCTGCTTCGTTACACAATTCTGATTACATCGACAAACACCATTTTACCAAAAGAGGGGATCTGACTATACGTGACCTCCAACCAACCAATCAGAAATAAATATCGTGATGGTTTTTGTGCGAGAACCAAATTGACCACAAAGGTATGCGAAAAAACGTACAAAAAAAATATGAGGATCGTGTCACAAGAGTAGAGGAATCGCATGCCACAAGAGCAGAGAAAATCATGTCACAAGGATAGAGATGCTTATTCAAAATTAAAAAAGACTCAAGAAAAAAAAGACATAATATAAAAATAAGAGAACTAATATTCCTCGGCGATCGGTAACAACCATTAAAATTGGTGCCGCTGCCGACTAAACAAAGATCAAAGAGAAAGAAGAAGACGACACAAAATATTAAAAAAAAACTAGGTTGAGAAAAAAGGGAGGGGGCTAGGGTTTACCTTGAAGAAAAATTATCCAATCTAATATCATGGATGTAGCTCTTTGAGAAAAACGAATTCTTAGCATTTTTCGTTAGTTAAGAATATTATAATAAAGTTGATTATAACGTTTGAGGATTCAAGTTGAATATAAATTTGTAGAAAATTAGGAGTAATAGTTTGAGACTCTTAAATGTTTCCTTTCTATTTTTGAGGTCGAGTGTGGACTATGTATTTTTTTTCTCAGCAATTCTTTTTTTATTAAAAGAAATCAAAGTTGTGAGCCTCGTTGAAAATTCCATACACCTAATTGGAGAAAAGAGTACTCGGCAACATGGAAATAACAACAACGAAACATAACAGACACGAAATGCATAAAAACTACTAATTACAACGCTCATAATATCTCTACCTGCCAAAGCCAAAACACAACCAGCAAACTCCCAAATCCAAGACCACAACGAAACAATCTTACAAAGAAACCCTCACCACCATGATTTGAATAAATCAGCCCTCGACATACCTTTTTTCGCCAAGTTGTCCGCCATACCATTTTGAGCTCTCGGAATGTAATAGAATTGGATATGAGATATGTCAGAACGGTCCTTAAGTCTTTTAAAGGTATGGCGGGGAGCGATCCAACTAAATTTTAGAAAAGATTGATTCATTAAATAAATAAATTTGGAATCGCTATCGACCTTTGGTTTAGGTAGGTCGAATACTTAAAAAATATCATTTAAAATAATTTTAAGAAAAAATGATTTTAAAAGATAAAAAGTGATATGCATTTAACCAGAAACTCATTTTGAAAAGGGTTCGGAGGTCGATTACGCGTGGGGAAGGACGAACACCCCTAGAATACCCAAAATCGGTACCTAAGCGATTATACGTCATCTAAATATTGAAATGTGCAAATTCAAATATACATTTAAATTATGATCCTATTAGAAAAAAATTCAAAAAGGGAATTATTTCGTACTGGCAATCCTCAAAAAGGCACTCCTTGTTAGTCAAGGCGCGTTTTTATGGATTCACCATATAAAAAATCATTATTATTTTTTTAAATTATATTTAATATATAAAAAATAATAAAATAAAACAAAACAAAAGATAATCATTCAAGTACAAAAAGAATACTATTTCGTATGAATAATTCTTGAAAGCACACTCTTTGTCAGTCAAGGTGCGTTTACATGAACTCTCTTAGCAAAATAACATCCAAAGATATTTACGATCGAATCTAACAAAATATACTTAACACTAAGTATGCTAAAATCAAAGATACAATTTTAATTAAAACTAATAATCATGAATAAAATTTTAACAAACTAATTAGCTAAAAGGTTAATCATGAATATAATTAATCTAAAGAATAAAATATAACAAAAACAACATATCGGGATCAAGATTAATACAAAAACATTTAAACAGGTGACTAAATTGAAACTAACAAAATAATTCAGGGGTCTAATTTTAATACAATGAAACAATTCAACAAATTATAGCATAGTGATTATGTTGAAAGTGAAAGGAAATTAAGTACGCAAGATCGAAATTATGACAATGACCTAATTATAAAAATGCACATAAGTTTTAGGGTCATATAGGTAATTTCTCCTATTTTGTTTAGGCTAAAATAAGATGGAAAATAACATAAACAATGCTTACACATTTGAAATAAATCAAAAAATCAAAGCAAACGAGGGACTGTCTCGTAAAAATGTGCCCAAATTACGGGGGCATAAAGCCAATTTACCCTTAAGGTTACGGTGACTAAAATGAAAAAAAACGGCTAAGTTTGGAGGATCAAAACACAAATTAAGCCAAAACTCTTATATTTAGGCTAATATTTGCTATTTCAAGTAAAAAATTTAGTAAACCTAAAAAAAAACTAAACACTCTCTCCCTTTATCTTTTTCTATATACTCTAGCCTCCCCTCAACTCTCTCATTCACACTGGCGGCTGAAATCCAAAACAACAATCACACCGCCGACCATTTCCTCCTCCGAACGGTGGCCAAGATGCGAGTAACTGAAGAGGCCACTCCCTTGAGCCGAAAAGAGCGACCTTTGCTCTCCCCTCCTCTCATCTATCTCGGTCGGAAAGCTAAACCTTTATCGAAACGCCGATAACTGTCGTTTCGATGTCAAATAAATTTCATCTTCTCAATTAATAAATAAAGGAAATATGTAGTAAAGAGAAGTAACGGTCGATCCTCAAGGACTTAGAAAATTCCAAATTTCTATTTGAATTGCTTAAACTAGGCAATGAGTAGTAAAAATAGGGGTTTGGTAAAAGGATTAAATAATAAAAAGAGTTTTAAATAAAAATAAAGAAAAAAAAATTGAAGGTTGAAAATGAATATGGTGAAAACAACCTCAAGCCTCGTTTTGACTCAATTTTCTTTGCTCATCGAATTAGATTTTCCCTTCGGGATTCACGTCGGTTACTTTGTCCACAAGGGCAATCATCGAGACTCTATTTGTATGACAAATACCCAAGGCAATCTTTGATTCCGGCTTCGGAAATTGATCTGATCAACATCAATTGTCGTAGATCAATAACTGTTTAAGTTCGTGAAGACCGACTCGAATTGTTGTTTGAATAACTATCAATTCCAATCTCAATTCCCTCTTGGCAAGGTAATCTTGCCAAGTGTGTTCCCAGGAAGTCAAATATGTTTTCAATAAGTCTATCATTCTTCCCACACATTTAATCGCAACAACATCTTGACTAAAGTCAATCTTTGATTTTGAAAAATATTTTGATTTTGAAAATAAGCGCAGAGATTGTGAGATATATTCCAAAGTTATTAAGGTGCTTTTCAATTCTCACGTTGGAATTGAGTCACCGGTTCAGCTCTCGGCTTATGAGAAAATTATTTAAGCATGACAAAAGTCATACTTAGCATGTTTAAAAATAAAACTTAAAATAAAAATGAAAACAAAAACTTGAAAAGAAAATAAAAGAAATAACTTTATAAAATTAGAATGAAAAAGAAGAGTAAATTCTGAGTTGTCTTTTTAGGCTTACCCTAAGAGGGTATTTATATCCTCTAAAAACCTAGAGATAAGCATAGAAAATAAAATAAAAATAATCCTAAAGATAATTCAAAATGTTTTCTAAATTCAAACTTTAAACTTTAAAAATAAGTATCCCAAGACATCTCTGCCCGTCCACCTTCCAGAAGGCACTGACTAGATCTTCTAGAAAACTTCTGCTGACTGGACCTTCTAGAAACTGCCACGTCAAACCCTATCATGCCCAGAGTCGTGCCCATGTCTCTAGCGGTGACCAAATAATAAAAAAATGCAGAATGCACCCGTTTTTCTACTAAACCTGGAAAGTAAGACCCTGCATGAAAATAAGCATAACACAACAAAATCAACAACAATAAATTCATAAGATCGAAGAATTAACGAGAAGATATTATCGATTCAGAACACTCATCAAATTACCTCTCACTTATCTCATGTTTGTCCTCAAGCATGTTTCAATTGAATCAACCAAAAACTCCATTTATCTTTCTTTGTCAAGTCTCACGTTTGAGGAAGCAAGGTATAGACCACAATAATAATTCAAATCAAGACACCAATCCATTGAACAACACAAATTGGAACAAGGTAAATACAATTGCAATACCCATTCATTCATCAATCTCAATGCCATATAACTCAACACCTTACCGGGATTCACTCAAATAACTTAATGTGTTTGGGGTATAAAAACGTTCAACGTCAAAACCGAAACGATATTACCATAGGCCTGTAAGTAAATCAAATATCCACTACTAATAAGAACAAGATACATAAATCAAAGGGTCTTTCATTGGTTGTAACAAGGCTTAGGAAAAGGTGGGGAAAATGCTAATAATATGGCTAAAATTCAAGGCAATGGACTAACAAAATAACAAGTTAAACTCCATCAAAACATTAAGCACAACAAAATAAAAAGGCAAACCATTAAACAACTTTATTTTCGAACTGAATTTTTTTTCCGCATTTCTGTTGTTGTTTTGTTTTTCCACTTTTTCTCATGTATTTTTTCCTTTTTCTCAAAATAAAGAAGAACTTTGTCTTTTGCACATGATTTCTTTTCTAACACCACAAAAATTCTTTTGTTCATGGAGCATACATTAGATTAACTATTAACTTGCCCTGAAAAGGGTAGAAAAGAGTGATAAAATAAAAAGGCTCAGGGTTTATAAATGTGGTGAAAACAAAGAATAAGAGTATGCTCAAGAGTGGTTAATATGGGAAAATATACGGGTAGGCAATTTAGTGGGGAAAATGGAGTGGTTAATCCTAAGGTGCCCAAATCATTTTTAAGCATCATGTTCATGTGTAATCTTTATAGTATTTAAAATGCAGGTTCTAGAATACCAATGTCAAATTCGACATACTGAATCCAAAAAATGAGAGAAAAATAATATGCTTGTAAATGCTTAAATCTCACCAAATTGTTTTCATGCATTGAGCTAAGTACATTTCAATCAACAAAATCATGGAATATCACAAGAATACCAACTTGATCACAATTCATGCAATCCGCTATCAAGAATATCTTAACTTAAACAATTATGTGTTCCCAAACAAGCATGTCATTCAAGAAACATTCAACAAGACAAAGATATTCAATGGAATTTATAGAATATCCAACCAACTCATAATAGCATAAAAAGATAGAGATAATCAAAGGAAAATTTGACATAGACTCTACTCCCCCTTACTTAAGGCGTTTTGTCCCAAAACGTAAAATTAAACTACGAGAGAAGGAATAGAGAACTCCCCAGATTTACTGTCGACCACGACCATGGTGGGAGGCGTTGGGATGAAGATGTGAAAGAATTTCAGTAATGTTTGTCTCAATGGTGTGGAGATGGTAGTGGACTTCATCCATTTGTGTTTGCATGTCCGGGTGAGGTGTTGCAAGTGGCGGTTGTGGCGCATTACGACAAATAAAACTTGCTCATTGTAAGGAGTGAGGACAACAGGTGGAACAAAGTATAGTCGCTCGGGGTTCTAGCAAGTAAGCCCATCGAGTCCAAACATTGCTCATCTAAGGCATATGTAGAAAAAACATGATTAAACCTGGTAACATCAAAATCAGCAATGCGATAAGATTAATGAGTAATATAAAAGCTAAGGATAAAAGAGCAATTGGAGCGTATAACGTTCTCAAAAACCCGTGCAAACCAAAATCCTAAGTTCACCCGCTGGTCGGCTGACACACACCATAAAAAAAGCTCAACCCGGCTCAAGGAAGAAGAGAGTCATTTCGATCGGAGTAATTGTAGGCGAGGAAACGATGTATGTAATGTAAGGTCGGGTCGTACATAAGATGAGATCGAGTCGAGCGAGCGTTGAACGTATGGCCAGCCAAGTCGATAAGTGTCTCATAAGCCATATCGACATCAAAATCCTACATAATCTCAAGCAGAACAGTCAGATACGCATGATTCGTGAAATCCGTAACGAACCCCATAGCAAGATTAAACTAAAAAATAGATATTGAAAAATAGTTTCCTAATAATCAAAATATAACGACATCAGGAGAGTTAACATTAATAAGACGATTCTGAGAAAAAGTAAAAGTGGCCTAAAATTCAAAGACAAGTTCATAAAACGTGCCATAATTAATCATCAGATATAACGTCCAACCAATAGCAGCAAAATAAGCATGGACAAATTCACGTAAGTGCAAGGTTTCTAAGGTTTGAGTTGGAATATATTTACCTACATGAAACAGATGATGTCTTACCGACTCAAAACATACAAACTCCTCATTAGTGAATTGCAAGTAACATTCCTAAGTCTCTTCGATAAGGAACACATACGATCGACTTCTTTGATTGCATTTAGGATTCTCATAGGCAGACAGTGGACTTCAAAGAGTAGGGAAATCACTCGGGCTAGAGGAATGGGCCGGTGAAGCGGACTGCCTGGATTAATGCCAAGAGCTAGAGGTTACAAGAGATGGATCCAGGGGTGGAAAACCAGCATTGAAATCCTCTGTAAAACCATAAACCATATGGTACATTAGCAATGGTTGAATCAAAATAGGAGCGAAATTTACCTCCGATGTACTATTGGATGCCACTGAAGTCATGGAACACGTCGGGAAGGCTGACGGTCACGGACGAGAGGAAGAAGTTCCTACAGTCAACATGGACTGGAATGACGAAGACAGGGAGTACGATAGAGAGGAACGTCAAGCAGTGCTCGGCTCTGGGCGTAGAGAAGCGGTGGGTGTAAATGTCGAGTGATACAATGAGGGATGAGTGTTTGGTGCGTGGCCTCGGTCTTACATTGGACGAGTAGTAGGTAGCGGTAGATTGGAGTCAAAGTCGTTTAGTGTGGAGACAAAAGCTGGCGCATTGAGACGACGACGTCCCCCAAAGACAGTTACCGGAGGAGCCACGTTGTTGTTCTGTTGGTTCATTATGCGCACCATCTTGAATAGCAGCGGGCATATAGAAGCATGAACGGGGTGGTGCAATGAAACCAATGACGATTAGCACTGTGTGAAGAGGCAAGGTTTGATGGTTTTTCGAGGGGGTTTCATTTTGGGAGGAGGAAAGGGTGTTGGGGTTTTAATTTAGTTTTGTGTTTAGTTTCATACGTGGGGGTGTTTTAATTTGGTTATAATTTGGTTTTAATAAAATAAGGGAAATTGAGAGTTTAAAAATTGAAAAAGGGGAAGTGATAGGGATAGAAGTGGGTCTCGCGGTCAAAGAAAAAGAAAGGGAAGAGATAAGGTGAAAAAAGTGGCGAGAAAATGTCTCACAAAAGGGGAAAAAGTGATTTGGGATTGGGTAAAATGCGCCGTCCTTCATATGGGAATGATAACGTGCGCCTTTTTTAATGAAATGGTGCATACGACGCTGGGATGGATTTTTCCAATTGTTTGCGTGATTTTTACTGCTCTTGGGGTCCGATTTTTGCACTGTTCAAATATAATTTACGCGAACCTTTATCGTTTAAGCTTCATTAAAAGCATTTGGTTCCTAAAAATAAAAATAAAAATTAAATGAAACTTGTTCAATCAAAATAAAATTAAATTAAATAAATGCAACAAAATTAAAAATGGGTTGCCTCCCATAAAGAGCTTTTGTTTAACTTCGTTAGCTAGACGTCCTGGTTTAGACTACAGGTTCTAAGAGAAATACTTTGTCCACTTCATACACTTTTTCCAACTAAGAATTTCCTTATAAGAAATTCTACAATTGTATAATTCTTTTATTTTATCCTTGTAGAATTTGACATTCTCATAAGGTATTATTCGGATCTTTTTTAACTTTGAAAGCTTATCTGAAATAACCAGTGAAGTAGCATTTTCTCCTAAAAAGTCACTCTTTAAGTTTTTTGACGTTTGTTTCAGTTCTATCTCAAGTGCCTACAAAACAGAAGAGAAAACTTTAGACTTAGAAAGAATCAATTTTAAATCGGCACAATTTGAAAATATTTTTATCAACTTCTTGATTTCCTCATCATGATCTTCTAACTCCCTGCATAGATCAATAGAAAAATTAGTTTCTTCAAACTCATTTTCCGAAGGATCAATAATACTGGCATAATTTATGCTTGTCACTTTGTATGGGTGTTTCATTTTCTTATACACATCAAATTTAACGATCTCACCATCAAACTACATGGCATAATCAAGATCACACATGGCTTGCTTTATCTGAACTTTACCAATTTTACTGGGTATTGCGAACATACCTTGGCCTTTCAGTTTCGGTGGCAACTTTTATTGGAATACAACTTAGACATGTTATTCTAGATTTACCTTCTCATTCCCGGTAAGATTTCTCTTTGTTGTACAAAGATCCTTAAAAAATCGAGCATATCTTGGAACCTTTCGGATAACCTCAAGAAGAGGTATATTGATTTCCACCTTCTGAAATACATCTGGCATTTTCTTTTCCTCAGTTTGTTTATCATTTTTACTAACCTCGATGAAAAAGGTGGTGGCACATCATAGGGAGATGGTGTTGGATCCATTTGTACTTCGTCATGCCTCTTCTAGGATCCTGAATGAAAAATATTCTTCCCTTTTTGGATTACTTTATCTTTTGGAATATGTGGCGCGACTACTGTACCACTCCGAAGAGTGATAGCGTTGACATTCTACCTTGGATTTACCTCGGTTTGAGACGAAAGTTCACCTTGTGATTCCAAGTGTCCTACGATTAGAGCCAATTGGCTTTTCTATTTGTCCATCTCTTGTAAGTGGGCTTCATTACGAATCTAGAAGTTTTCCTAGGAAAAGGCTAATCTTTCAACAATTGACTATAATGATATCTTCTACGGCTGTTGGGGTGGTGGCGGTGGCCTTGATTGATAAGCTTGATTTGACCTTGAGTTTGAGCGCAAATTAAATTTGGATGATCCCTCTATCCTGGATTGTAAGTATATCTCTAGGGATTATAAGCCCTCTGGGGAGGTCCTGGAAAGTTCCCCACTGCATTAACTTGAGCTGCTGTGTCAACTTAAATCAGTGCAAAACCGTATATTGGATGATCAGGTAATGCACATATTCCACATAATTTGTTGGGTTCTATATTTCCTATAATAGAGAGTTGACTACTTCAGTTAATTTATCTATCTTACTTTCTAAAGAAGATGAACCTATCTAATGAACCCTTCGAGGAGGTTCATTAGTTGGACAAAACTGTTGGGAATTTACGACCATTATGGAAAATAAATCTCTAGCCTCAGCAAGAGTCATATTTACCAAACCTCTTATGTTGGAAGCATCGATCATTTTCATTTCCAGCAGATTTAATGCTTCATACAAATATTGAAGGAGTGTTTGCTCAGTTAACCTATGTTATGGGCAACTAGCACATAATTTTTTAAATCTCTCCCAGTAGTCATAGAGTGACTCTCCATCAAGTTTCTTGATTCCAAGTATTCTTCTTCATAACTCACTTGATTTCACTGCAGGGAAAACACCTGTAAAGAAAAAGGTGAGTCATTTGAGCCATGTAGTAATAGAATTTGGGGGTAGATAAAATAACCACTCCTTAGCCGAATCAGCTAAGGAAAAAGGAAAAGCTCTAAGTTTGATTTGATACTCAGTTACTCCCTGTGGACTCATGTTGGAGCATACCATGTGAAATTTCGTGAGATGTTTATGTGGATTCTCGTTTGGTAATCCACGGAAGATAGGGAGGAGTTGAATAAGGCCATTTTTTTAACTGGTATGGAGTTTTGCCTTAGGGAAAATCAATGCACAAAGGTTCTTGTTCAGTAGGAGCTGCAGCTAACTCTCTGATAGTAGGATCGACCATCGAATTTGGTTCTGTATTAACGAATTCGCTTGAACTTAATTCTGAATTTGATTCTGAATCTAATTGTTGCCACCTTCTTTCCCGAAGCGTCTGTGCATAAAGTCTCCTAGCTTTGGCTTCCATTTCTGGGTCGTACTCCATTAATTTGCCCAGGTTTGTCCTGGTCATAAATAAAAAGCAAACAAAAATTAGTAATTTTGGTGAAATCCTCGACAACGGTGCCAATTTGAAAATTTCGTTTTGATGTCAAAATAAATTCCTTCTTCATGAATAAAGGAAATACGTATTAAATAGAAATAAAGGTCAATCCCTAGGGACTTATAAAATTCTAAATTTCTGTTTGAATTGCTTAAACCAAGCGATACGTAGTAAAAATAGGGATTTGGTAAAAAGGATTAAATAATAAAAATGATTTAAAGAAAAAAAGAAAATAAAAATTAAATGTTGAAAATAAATATGGTAAAAACAACCTCAAGCCTCGCATTGACTAAATTTTCTTCGAATTGGATTTTTCCTTCAGGATTTACGTCGGCTACTTTATCTATAAGGGTAATCCTCGCGACTCTATTTGTTTACCGAATACCCAAGGAAATATTTGATTCTAGCTTCAGAAATTGATCTGATCAATATCAATTGTCATAGATAAATAATTGTTTAAGTTTGTGAAGACCGACTTGGATTGTTGTTTCAATAACTATAAATTCTGATCTCAATTCCCTTTTGGCAAGGCAATCTCGCCTAGTGTGTTCCCATGAAGTCGAATGTGCTTTCAGTAAGCTGATCATTCCTCCCAAACATTTAATCACAACAATATCTTAACCAAAGTCAATATTTGATTTTGAAAAATGTTTTGATTTTGAAAATAAGCACAGGGATTGAGAAAGATATTCTGAAGTTATTAAGGTGTTTTTCAATTCTCACATTTGATTGAGCCATCGCTTCAGCTCTCGGCTTATGAGAAAATTAGCTAACCATGACAAAAGTCATACTTATCATGTTTAAAAATAAAAATGAAAACGAAAACGAAAACGAAACTTGAAAAGAAAATAAAAGAAATAACTTTATAAAACTAGAAAGAAGGAGGAGTAAATTCGGAGTTATCTTTTTAGGCTTACCCTAAGTGGGTATTTATAGCCTCTAAAAACCTAGAGATAAACATATAAATTAAAATTAAAATAATCCTAAAGATAATTCCAAATGTTTTCTAAATTCAAACTTTAAAATTTAAAAATAAGTCTCCTAAGACATCTTTGCATGCTTACCTTCTAGAAGGCGCTGACTAGATCTTCTAGAAAACTGATGTTCATTGGACCTTCTAGAAACTACCACGTCAGATCGTATCTTACCCAAAGTCATGGCCATGTCTCCATCCATGACTAAACAAGAAAAAAATGCAGAATGCACCCATTTTACTACTAAATCTGGAAAGTAAGACCCTGCACGAAAATAAGCGTAACACAACCAAATCAACAACAATAAATTAATAAGATCAAAGAATTAATGAGAAAATATTATTGATTCAGAACACTCATCAGTGGCCATCATCTTACTTCTAACCATGACCAAAACTCGCGCCTCCTTTCTAAAAGAAGGATAAACTGAGGCCCTAAAAGGTCAAAGTTCATTGCTCTACGGCGGCCAGAGTGGCCAACGATGAACCACTCTTCGATGATCGAGTATTCATTGGTGGCTTCCTCTAACTAAGGTTCACATGTTACTTCCTTATCTCCCCCTTATTTTATTTTAAAATCATGCATGCATGAAAAGGAAACAAAAATGTAACAATGGGTTCTAAACCTCTGAAATTTTGCTTTGAATTGATTTTTTTGTTTTGACTTTGTTCTCTTTATTTCTTTTTTCCCATTCAAAAATGAAATGATAGTTTTTTTAATGCTAAAAAATAGGGGGATGCCATGAGGCCATTACATGTTTTTTTTTCTTGAATGGGGAAGCCTTTCTATTACACTGATTTTCCATGGGGAGAGGACTTTTCCTATTGTTGTTTTTCTTCGAAAAAAGCCCCTGCTCACTTGCCTCTGCTTTGAATATGAGGGAAAATTCCCCATTTTTTGATACCCCTTTCCTTTTTAGTTTACAATAGGGGAAAAAGTATGTTCTTTTATTTTTGGGTTTGCCTTTTTTTCGTGTCTGTTAATGCTGATTTGGTGGTGTTGCTGCGAATTTGGTGCAGTTATGTGGGCTGACTGGAGACCATTGTACACTCGTGGGGAAAATGTCACTTGCAGGTACAATTACTGGAGAAGATTCTGGAAGTTTTTGCGGTGGAATCATGCTTTCAGGAATTAGGGTTTATTGAAATCTCATGGCATTTGGGCTTGTTAGGCTTCCAGCTTTGGGCCTGTAATAGAAAAAAGGAAAATAATTTAGTGTATTATAAATATATATTTGATTTGATTATTTGTTATATATTTTTACGTGTATAATAATTACATGCACCCCTAATAACTAATTATATATATGTAACCCGAATGAAATTATAATGAAATCCTCGAACAAAATGAGATTCTACAATTGCCCCTCTCTGCTCATTGTCATACAACGAGGATAGAGT
Organism: Hibiscus syriacus; assembly: GCF_006381635.1. NCBI lineage: Eukaryota > Viridiplantae > Streptophyta > Magnoliopsida > Malvales > Malvaceae > Hibiscus > Hibiscus syriacus. The sequence continues at coordinate 2,624,678 of NW_024062882.1, read as the reverse complement.
AAAGATCAATAGGTGGTCATATTTGTTCGGTTATGAGGAAATTAAAAGGATAATCCTATCTACTGCAACTTCAGGGTAGGTCAGACTTGATCAGCTCCACTTTTTTTTGGTATTCAGTTCTTGAAAAATATTGATTCACTTCAATGTTTTTCAAGGAAGGTTGAATCGAAGTCGATTTGCTTCAATTCTCTTTAGGAAGACCAAATCAGAAAGAAGAAGAATCTCAACTATTCCTTAGGGAAAACCAGATCTTATAAAGAAATTTGATTCACTCCACCACTATTTGGAAATAAATGAACCGAGACTAATTTGCTCCTCTTGTCTTCAAGAAGATCAAATATGAAAATTTAACATTACCACTTGTTAGTGTATGTATGTGAATTTAAAATCATCCAACCCGAAGGTTTAAAATCTGGTAGAATCTTTGAAAATCAATTTCTCATGTGGAAATTTGTCACCGCCAAATATGGAATCTTCCTGAGTGCCATTTAAACCTATCTCTTCTTGGGAATTTGAATTGGTTGATAACTTTTGTTTGTCATAAATCTTTAGTTTTCTTGGAAAACCTATAAAATATTCATCTTGAAAGTGCAACATATCTAAATAATGAACACAATGATGTAATTCATTTATCATTAATCTTTTAAGAAAGTGAACATGTCTTTAAGAAAGAGAAAATTGGAACTTTCACAGAAACGACCCAAAATAGAAAAAGTTAATTTCTAGAGTCTTATGGAAAATAAGGTTGAGGTTTCTAGGAAAACGACCTCAAGAAAGACTAAAGTGAGGTTTTTAGAAAAATGAGCCTAAAAAACCTCAAGAAGAAGGTTTCTTGGGGAACAATCTTTAGGAAGACTAAACTGAACTTTCCTGGACACAAATCCTAAGAGAGTTAGGATTGAAGACAACATTACAAAAAGATTGACTCTTCTATACGAGAAATTCAAGTTGGGGAAGGATACTACTGAAAAGTTGACTCCTTTCCGCGATTAAGTCAAAATAACACAATAAAAGGTTGACTATTCTTCATGAGAAAGTCAAGAAGGATAACATTAAAAGATCGACTTCTCTTCACGAGAATTCAAGAATGACAACACTAAAAGATTAACTTTTCTTTGTGAGAAAGTCAAGAATAACATCACTAAAAGGTTGACTTATCTTCATGAGAAAGTTAAGTAGGACAATACTAAAAGATTGATTCCTCTTCACGAGAAAGTCAAGAAGGACAACACTAATGATTGACTCCTTTTAACAAGAAAGTTAAGGAAGATAACACTGAAAGATTGACTTCTCTTCATGATAAAGTCAAGAATAACATCACTAAAAGGTTGACTTCTCCTCATAAGAAAGTGAAGTAGGACAATATTAAAAGATTGACTCCTCTTCATGAGAAAGTCAAGAATGACAACACTAAAATATTGAATCCTTTTCACGAGAAAGTCAAGGAAGACAACATTGAAAGATTGACTTCTCTTCACGAGAAAAGTCAAGAATGATAATACTAAATGATCAACTCTGCTTCACGAGAAAGTTAAGAATTACAATACTAAAAGATTGACTTCTCTTCACGAGAAAGTCAAGAATAACATTAAATGATTGACTCATATTCATGAGGGAGTCAAGTTAAAGCTTCATGGAAAAATTATTTTTAGTAAGACAAGATTGAGTTTTCTAGAAGACATGTTTTAAGAAGGTCACGATTGAAGTTTATAGGGAAACCATCTTAAAAGAGACAAAAATTTTCTCAAAATAGATTTTACAGACATCCTCATGAGAGAGATCAAAATTTATCATGTATGTATAAAATTATGTATGATGAAATGACACGAATTCATGTATTATGTAAAAATGTATGTTTTCTTAATCTATGGTGGGAATGGTTACGAGAGCGTTCTTCATTCTCTTCATGATTAAGTCGTCTTCACTTTTTGTTTGCACCAACGTGCACTCTTGCAATTATTGACTTGTGTCAATTTCTTCTTACACCAACAAATTTTTACACCTGATAAGATTATCTTTCTCTGCCTGAACTTGTGTAGAAATCCGATAGAGCTTTCATCTTTAAAAAAAGGATACACCATTTTAGGGTTTGGAGACTGTGATTGTGTTGTTGCCCTATAATGAGAAATCTAAGGCCACTACCTGGAGCCGACCACCTTAACAATTGATGGAATATCAGACTATCTAGGAGAGCCATGAGACATATCCATGCCAACGATGATGGTTGGAACCTTAGAAAAAACTAGAATTGAAGGTGGTTGCTCAATTGCTAACATCGAATTCAGTCTTCCAATGTTTGCATTAATTTTTAGAAGCAAATTCGTAAGGTACTGCCATACACTTGTGTGACTATGCCAAACTCGGAAAGATTCATAAAGATCATAATTTTACTTATCAGGTAAAATGTAAAGGAGAAATTTCAGAGCTTCAGGAAGTTTAGATTGGATGTCCCCAAACATTTTATCCACTATATTAACAGGAGAGCAATGTTTGTTCTGATTTGACTCTTGAAACACATCAAAGGGAGGGTCTATCTTAATGGCTTTCATGTCTCCACATCTAATCAGATATCAAACAAGGCTATTTGTATCACATTATACCGAGAGGTTTGACAATAACCCATCGTTCAATCTTAGTTGGCTCCATTAGTTTCTTGTTGTTAAAATTTCTTCGCCCATTTTATGGAAAGAAATCTACATTATTCCTCAATTTTAACCTCGAGGGTAGTAGAAGACAACCTTAATCTTGGGTACAATTAAAATTTATGGAAACACCATATGACTGCAATATTGGTTCAACACCATAGTTACTGGTTCGTAAAATATTTGACAACTTATTCATCCTTCCATGTGGTTTCTACCTCGATTTTTCAACCAGAGAAGCTCTTTACATGGTGTTCAGAGCTTTTGTATAGCGTTACAAGAACACCAAAGAAAAAAGCTCAGTGGGAATATAAGTGGGATACTTTGGCTTGCCAACATTAATGCATAGGAAATCACCAAAATGATACAACTGTATGTTGTGATGACGAACAAAACAATCATATACAATAAGCTCCATTGTCCCTGTTTCACCATTTTCATTATTCATACCTTTATGATAATGCCCCAATGTGGGTACTCTTGGCCTCTTCGTTCCCAAATATCTTAATCTTGAATAGTCTCATTCTGGTGTTACTAAACATCAATGTTATCGAATAGCTTGAAGGATTCTCTTCATGATACCACACACACTTAAAAAGTGATCAATTCTTTTAACAAAATGTCTTGTATTTTTTTATGAGCTGGGATATGTGCTCCTTTCGAGTAAGGCAATCATCTGCTTCTTAACGAGTGATTGACAATGTCACAAGGAAGTGTTACAAGTTCTATCCTCTATTCTTTTTTTTATCTCTCAGACTATTTTCTTTCCAGATTGTGGAATGTTTCATTATTCTGACATCACCTAATCTCTTTCTCCAATAGAGGAAAAATGAGCCTCACCAGCTTCAAGGACCTTTTCACTTGAGATTGCCCTGTTTGAAAAATGTTTTTCTCCTTTCTTTTATTTTAGAAATCAAAGAACTAAATAATTTTGTAAAGTATTGCCCATTATTTCATGCTCAGAATTGAAGCAAATCATAAACATGAGTTCACAGAATATTAAAAGAATCAAAAGCTCTTTTAATATTTTCAAAGTTATAGCTCTTTGACAAGTGTCAAAATTGATGGATTGACTTATTATTCTCTAAGGTTTTAGTCATAAAATGTCCTTTATTTCTTGGTACTTGTGACCATTATAACATATCCCTCTTTCTTGTCTTGGTATTTTAATTGAATGCAGACAAAATGAAGCAACTAGAACTAGGCTTTCTAGAACACTTCTATTTCGGTTCTCTAAAATCTTCCAATTGTTCAAGCTTTATAGACTCCTTTAGCAGACATAGTGCAGAGACATCAATCTAAATATAAAATTCTTGAGTGCTTGTATGAGGTTGACTATAATAGTCGTTCCTCAACTCCTTTAGTCCATTTTACTAAAACTCATTATTAGATTAACCATATGCATTAGAGCCTTTATTTATTGGAATTTATTTAGTTTTCTTTTGTCCAGACAAAGCTGAAGGGTTAATGTCATCACAAAATCTTCGACTTGACAATTGCATTGGAGCAAACACTTAACTGTCAAGTACTCGAGCAATGTCATGGTTTGAATGCAATCTATTCATAAAGTCAGGCATTTGAGTTTCCTCTATAACAGTTACTTTAGTGGAATAGCTCAGATTTATTGTATAATCTATAATAATAATGATAATTTATTAACTTTTTGAGTATTCATATTTAGAATTTCTTATGCTCATCGAGAACCTGTCATAGTCTAGGTATCCTTGATTTTCAGAAAATCCCATATTTAGAGTTCAGTTCCCAAACAACTGACCTATAGTAAATTCATATACTCCAGTATTCCATTCGCGAAGATTATCATCATTATTGAGTGTCCTCAATAGAAGTGTAGTCTAGTCAGTTTTGTGATGTCATACACAAGAGATTCCCCATGTTGTTCGCTCATATGCGTACCTGAATACCAATCCTCTTGATCATTTCCTCATGAGAGTATAAGGCTATATTGGTCTCTACAAGAGAAGGGTTTGGTGTTCGAGTTTATATTATGGGGTAAGGTCGAGGGTCATTATTTTATCAATTTTCAATCTTATTACTTTGTCAAAGATCTATAACTCTAATTATTCAAAGAACCTTTAATCCAATTGATATTTAGAGAATTTCAAGATTAAAATTTACTCATTGCTTATAACCTCAAAAGGTATAAGTTCAATTAACAAGCATTTTTACAAAATATTTAGGTAAATAAAGAAAGAAAGAACAAAACACACTCAAACAAGACAATGCAAGTGAAAAAAAACTTCATGATAGATGAAATGATCTCTTCCTAATTAGGATGCCTCATTACTCATCAGACATGTGGGTGCTCGACTGGATCTTCAGGGTTGTTACAATATAATTTCCTACTTGCTCATTAAAAGACCATGCCCCTGAATTGATCATATTCTGTAACTTACTTTTCGATACCCCACAGTTCTTAGTGGCATGACCCAAGCTTCATATCTATGGCTCCCAATTATTCTCTAGGTACAAACGAGGTGTTCCTAGGGTAGGTTTCTCGACGCTTTAGTCTAATAACACTGATATCCTCTATCAATTATTTTCTCTCTATCAACAGTCTTGGCTGCCAATATCTGGATCATTTGATTAGATACATCTTGTAGAGAACTCGATGGTTAATTCCTCATATCTAGTAGTAACCCTGCCAATTACTCTAGCAATTGATCTTGTGATTCCTTATGAGATTGCTCCATTGTTTCTATTTGTTTGTTCATGATGATGAGAAAGTAGTATGAATGAATGATCTTGGTATTACTGTCACATAGCCTTAAATTATTTCCACGTTTTCATAACTAATGCATGTAAAATGCTTAAATAAACAAATGTGATGTTCAGAAAATCCCATATTTAGAGTTCAGTTCCCCAAAAACTGACCTATAGTAAATTCATCTACTCTAGTATTCCATTCGTGAAGATTAACATCATCATTGAATGTCCTCGATAGGAGTGTAGTCTAGTCAGTTTTGTGATGTCATACACAAGATATTCCCCATGTTATCCGCTCATGTGCGTACTTGAATGCCAAGCATCTTGATAATTTCCTCATGAGAGTAGAAGGCTATATTGGTCCCTACAAGAGAAGGGTATAGTGTTCGAGTGTATATTCTGGGGTAAGGTCAATGATCCTTGTTTTATTAGTTTTCAATCTTGTCACTTTGTCAATGATCTATAACTTTAATTATTTAAAGATCCTTTAATCCAATTGATATTTAGAGAATTTCAAGATTAAAATTTACTCATTGCTCATAACCTCAAAATGTATAAGTTCAATCAATAAGCATTTTTACAAAATATTTAGGCAAATAAAGAAAAAAGAACAAAACACTCAAACAAGACAACGTAAGTGAAAAAAAGCTTCAAGATGGATGAAATGATCTCTTCCTAATTAGGATGCCTCATTACTCATTAGACATGTGGGTGCTCAACTGGATCTTCAGGGTTGTTACAATATAATGTCCTACTTGCTCATTAAAAGACCATGCCCTTGAATTGATCAGATTCTATAACTTGCTCTTCGGTACCCCACAGTTCTTAGTGGCATGTCCCAAACTTCATATCCATGTCTCTCAATTCTTCTCTAGGTATAAACAGGGTGTTCCTATGGTGGTTTGACATTCTTGACGCATTAGTATGATAACACTGATATCATTTATCAACTATTTTCTCTCTATCAACAATCTTGGTTGCCAACATCTGTATCATTTGATTCGATACATCTTGTAGAGAACTCGATGCTTGATTCCTCATATCTGTTGTAACCTTGTCAATTGCTCTTGCAACCGATCTTGTGATTCCTCATGAGATTGCTCATTATTATGAGAAAGTAATATAAATGAATGATATTGGTATTACTTTCACATAACCATAAATTATTTCCACGTTTTCATAACAAATGAATGTAAAATGCTTAAATAAAAAATGTGATACAAATACATGTATGTAAAAGGTGTCATTCCAGTGTGACCATCTTAAAACAACTTTCATTGAGCACAAAAGTTTTGGTACATTAAACAAACTTTACATATAAGGGATAACTTTCACTTCTAGCTTATCTATCTCTCTCAGAAGTCAAGTTAACTTCCACTCATGCCCAGGTGTTGAGTTTTCAATCTTCTTCAATTCTCTTACAAAGCCTGCTAAATCAACCAATTTGTGGGCCACATTACTTGATTGGGTAATAGCTTCTTTTATGACATCGTCTTTTTCCTCCATCTTATGTGTAAATTATCGGAGCTGTAGACAATGTTGTTCATTCTTCCTTGTAAGAAAGTCTTTATGGGTATGACGTTCTCGTACAATATCTCCATAACTATCAACAATCTTCATCAATGTCTTGTTCTTGGCTCTAGTTGCTTTTAGCTCAACATCATTTTCACGCTTGTGGCATTGATATGAAGCTTCCATATTGGCTATGAACATATTCAACATTTGATTTTTGGCTTGACATATTTCCAAATCATTAATGACTATATTGCACCTTTTTTATGCTATCTATAAATCATAAGAGATCTTTTTGGATCGAACTTCATGCACATTGCAATTCTTCCTCCATTGTTCAACATCGTTTTTCAGTTTAATGACCCCTTTTTCCCACTCCTCTGGGGCATTTCCTATACCAATATTTTTAAAGGCTTGACTGATCCTTTGAAAACCATCATGCATGGCCTCTATCTCTCTATTCTTTTTATCATTTTTAATCTTCAAATGATGCACTTAAGCTTTATTCTTTAGCAAACATTCTTTCTCCTGGATGCCCCCACTAATACCCTTACCTTTGAACACTTTGGGCTCCATCTTATTAGGATAATCAATTACCAACCTAAGTCGACCTTTCATCTCGAACTTTAATACTCCATGATCCAAAAGATGTTGGACTCGATGCTTAAAGGCGGTGCAGTTCTCAATGAAATATCCTTGAGCTCCAACATGATATTCACAAAGAACATTGACTTCATACCAATTTAGATATGGAAGTTTCCAAGGTTTTACATAATGTGGGGCCATTTTTTGAGCTTCTAAAAGTTTATCATATAACTCCTTAAAGGATATAGGGATAGGATCAAAATGAGAACTACCTCCCTGGTTGGATTGAGTTGGAGTCTTCATGTTTATTTTCCTTGACATGGGGAGTAAACTGTCAAATACCAACAAGTTCTGATTGCATGACTTCCTTTAATCTTTCTGAACTTTTATAGTTATCACCATTTCCTTGGTATCTGCAGACAACTTGTTGATACGAATGATGATTATGTGTGATTTCTTATATCAGCTAGGATCAACTTGTTATAAAGTAGTCCATTATGTATTTGACATCGCGGGATTATTTTAATCGAGCTTTTTATTTTGTTTTGCATAAGTCTATTTTCCTTTGGCCAAAGAAGATATCTTATCCATCATCTTGGACATTTGCTCTCTCATCTCTCTTATATCATTTTGTTATTCGTTGGGCATACAATCTTTGGCTGCATAGCTCTCCTCTATTCATGGAGCTTCTTCAAGATTCCATTATCAAGCTGTGTTATAGTCTACTTGATCATGAAACCCTTTGTTTATCATGAAAACTTTTTACCCTGATAACCACTCACAAATCAACACATATGAAAAATGTTATGATCATGCGATGCAATCAGAAATAAAAGCAACATAAAAAACAAGTTAGTACAAATAAGATAGCAAAGTGACAAGAATTATTATAAAAGCAATAATAACAAAATAAATTAAGTAATGAGCTAATACAAAACAAGGATGCAAATGCAAATACACAAGGTGTTAATTCCAAAAGTGACCACCATAGATCAACCTTCATCAGACCATAAGTTCTCCTTACACTAGATAAACGAGTTTTATTTTCTTCATTGACACTAGACAGACGAGCTTCGTTTTAATTCACCTATTGCAATTGTTGGATCTCTAGACCTGCATTTCTGTGGGTTTCTCTGCGAGGAAAACATCCTTGATATCTCGTGAATGATCTTCTCATTCTTGACTCAACTAGCATTTGACTATTTGTCATCATCTCGATCTTTATTCATTTAATAGGAGTCGTCGATCGACTTTGAGCTCTCCTTTCATCGATCAACTTCATTTGTAAGTCGTCGCCCTCATGGATTTGACTACCTAGTTATGGAACTCTTATGTCGATATGAAAAACTTATAATTTGGTCAATTACTTATGAATTAACACCTTGTTTGGTTATGATGTGAAAATGAAAATGCAAACAAAAGACAGAGAGAAATAAGATAAAACAAAATAAATTGATAGTGTGATTCAACTGAAAAAGCAGAAAAAATTACGAAAAAATATCCTACCCAATATGGTATCTACCCTGACATGCTTTTATAACAATTATACCCATACATGTTTTCTACCCCCCATGCTTTGTTCAATGTATAAATCTAACCTGGTTTTTCTAGTTCACAGGCTTTGTACGGAAATATAAAACTTAACCACATACTCTTTTAGTTCTCGTGCTTTTTACAAAATAAATAAATAACTAAATAAGTAAATATAAAGAAAGGTTAGAGTGAGTTTCTCCTTTGATGTAGGCTGATCTACACGGTTTGGTGAAGAGAGTATATAACCTTATTGTGTCCCGATCTAGGATTGACAAGTACTAATGTCCTTGAATTATAAGCTTGGACTACAATATAGATAAGAAGGAAATATGATTAATGGTGGAAGAATAAATGGAATAATAATAATAGTAATAGAAATATAAATAAATGAAATAAAGATAGAAAAGAGATGGCTGCGGAAGTATGAATTTGGTGATGGTCTGAATGAAAGATGTTGATGATGGTTGATGATGAAATGGAAATGGTGGTGATGTTGTATCTCAAACACGCCAAAGATGAAACAATGCTAAGGAGCACAATCCCAATCTTCACAAACTTGCTTGACGGGTGGTGATAGTGTCTTCAACCCACTAGATATCAATCTAGGAATTTTAGAATCAGAATGGAAGGTATGGCGCAACAAGTATATGAATTATATTTGTTTAATCGATAAAGTTAACAAAGAACTTGAAGAGAAATTAACTCACAAGAGTAATTTTAATATATGAGATGAGATGATTACAAATGAAGGCAAGCCTCTCTATTTATAGGAAATGAGAGGGCTTGGCCGAATAGTTACAAAGCTATTCAGTTGGTACATGACTCTAGATGGAAGTACATAATACTTGAGATGAATGGATGGGTCCTTTGGCTTGGTGATGGTTCGACTAACCCTTCATGAAAGGGCTTGATGGTTTGGCTAAGGATGAGGAGACATCTCCCTTGGCTGAATGTGCACGTTTGTTCATCTTGGCGCCATTTTCTCTCCTTGGTCGAATAGTGATGTGTCTTCTCATATTTGGCGCCAAAGGCTCTCATGTACATGGCATGTGTTGTGGTCGAATAGGCATGGAGATCTATCTCATGTCCCTTGGTGATTCAAGCCTCCAATGGTTGCAATCTCTTCACCAACGTGCTCCTAGATGAAAAGGCATCTTCATGGGCAGCATCATTCATGAAAGGTCATAATGTTTAGAAAGGTAACCCTTCATGTTTGAGCTAATTTGGAGGTGAATGAGCTGGAGGTGAGCTGGCCATAGGTGACTTATAGCATGGTGAACGTTATGGCAGCTCCTTGTGAAAAGGTATCCCTTGAGATGGCAACTATTCGTGAAAAGGTACGATTTCACAAATTTTGACTTAGGAAATATTTGAAGTGTCCTAAGTGGTGATGATGATGGTGCAGCTCCCTAGCTGAAATGAGGTCATCTTGTAGCTCAATCTAGCTATTAGTTCACGGGCCTCCGAACAACTTTTCACCAATTGCTCCTTATGCTCTCCTAAGCGTCCCCATATAAGTTTCCTTGTTGTTGCATGCTTCATTTAGCTCCAATGTAGCTCCCAAGTGTTGTCCGAATATGCCTACATATATAACACAAGGAAATAAACTAAGTACATAAACTTATATAATGTGTATAATATAAGAATGTGAACTATAGTATATTATAATAACTTATATCTCACATATTAATGGATAAGTTATTATCATAATAACTATAGATATAATATATATATATGAAAATAACTATATTATAATATATGAAATAAGCATCTATAAGTATAAAGTTAGAAAGTTTCTTCCCTTGTAAAGTTGGAATAGCCAATGTAAACATGATGTTGAATTGGATCACATCATCCTTTGTGACTTTTGAAGAACCACGACCAGAATTTTGGTACAAAATGAGCATAGTTTTGGTACTACTAAAAGGATTCTCAAATTGTCCTTTGCTGGTTCCTCTTGGATCTGTCAAACCCTCGATCCTCACCAATCATAGGCTTAAATGGAACAAGTTTAATTCAAGAGGATGCATTTCCCTATGTCCATGCAAGGAAACTCAATGTTTTGCTCATAAACATAAGTCATGTGTACCACATAGGTTATTTACTGAAGCCCATGCAGAGAAAAGTAATTTTTCTCACATAAGTGTAGCGTTCACTCCTACCTAATGGGATAAAGAACAATTAGAAGGCTCTAAATATTCAAATGGTTATAGCACGCATGAAGGGGAACTCACAATCCTTTTCCTTAATCCAAAAACAAACAAACTAAAAAAATGTCAAAATCTGAAACAATGAAAATCACACATTAGTACAACTAAAAAATAATAGTAAAAAAGGTGTATGATGTGATGCAATGCAAAAAAAAACATAATGATCAAAATTTAAATATCATTGATATTTACCATTTTCAACTAAAAATATGACGTATAATCGATTACAACCTGACTCTCTAATGTCTCCACCGGAGTCGCCAAGCTGTCGGAACAGTCTTAAGCTTTTTAGGGGATATGGCGGGAACCATCCAACTTAATTTTAGAAAAGATTGGTTCTTTAAATAAATAAACAAACAAATAAAATTGGAGTCGCCATCGACCTTTGGGTTTGGTAGGTCGAATATCTAAAAATTATATTTTAAAATAATTTTAAGAAAAATGATTTTAAAAGATAAAAAGTGATATGCGTTTAACTAGAAACCCATTTTGAAAAGGGTTTGGGAGTCGATTATGCGTGGGGAAGGATGAACACCCCCAGAATGCCCAAAATTGGTACCTAAGTGATTTACGTCATCTAAATATTGAAATTTACAAATTCGAATATACATTTAAATTATGATTATATTTGAAATATTTTTGAAAAGAGAATTATTTCGTACGGGCAATCCTAAAAAACACACTCATTGTCAGTTAAGGCGCGTTTTTATGGATTCTCCATAAAAAAAGGTCATTACCATGTTTTTCTTAAATTATATTTAATATATAAAAAATAAAATAAATTAAAAGATAATCATTCAAGTACAAAAAGGATATTATTTCACACGAATTTTTCTAGAAAACACACTCCTCGTCAGTCAAGGCGCGTTTACATGAACTCTCCTCGCAAAATAATATCCTAAAGATATTTACGATCGAATCTAACAAAATATACTTAACACTAAGTATGCTCTAATCAAAGATACAATTTTAATTAAAACTAATAATCATGAATAAATTTTTTAATAAACTAATTAGCAAAAGGTTAATCATGAATATAATTAATCTAAAGAGTAAAAAACAGCACATCAGGGATCAAGATTAATAAAGAAGCATTTAAATAAGGGACTAAATTGAAACTAAAAAAATAATTTAGGGGCCAAATTTTAATACAATGAAACAATTTAACAAATTATAGCATAGTGACTATATTGAAAGTGAAAGGAAATTAAGCATGCAAGATCAAAATTATGACAATAACCCAATTGTAAAAGCGAGTATAAGTTTCAGGGTCCTAAAGGTAATTTCTCATATTTGTTTTAGGCTAAAATAAGATGGAAAATAATATAAACAATGATTGCACATTTGAAATAAATCAGAAAATTAAAGCAAACGAGGGACTGTCTCGTAAAAATGAGCCTAAAGTATGAGAACTTAAAGTTAATTCACCCGTAAGGTTACGATGACTAAAATAAAAAGGCTAAGTTTAGAGGACCAAAACACAAATTAACCCAAAATTCTTCTATTTAGGCTAATATTTGCCATTTCATGTAAAAAAATAGTAAAAAAAAAAAACCTAAACACTCTCCTCCCTTATCCTTTTCTCTCTACTCTAACCTCCCCTCAACTCTCTCATTCACGACGGCGACCGAAATCCAAAACAACAACCACGTCGTCAATCATTTCCTCCTCCAGACGGCGGCCAAGACGTGAGTAACCGAAGAGGCCACTCCGTTGAGCCAAAAAGAGCGACCTTTGCTCGCCTTTCCTCTCTTCTATCTCGGCCGAAAGGCCAAACCTTTATCCATATGTCGTATGTCGATGTTCCCGCTCCCAATGGCCACCCTCGGTGGTGGCCATTGCCCCTAGTTCTAACCATGGCCAAAACCCGCACCCTCTTTCTAAAAGAAGGCTAAACCGAGGCCCTAAAGGGCCAAAGCTCACCGCTCTACGCACGACCAGAGTGGCCACCGATGGCCCACTCTTCGACGATTGAGTATTCGCCGACGGCTTCCTCTAACCAAGGTAAACATTTTACTTCCTTATCCTCCCTTGTTTCATTTGAAAATCATGAATGCACAAAGAGGAAAGAAAAAAGTAACAATGAATTCCAAACCTTTGAAATTTTTGGTTTGAATTGATATTTTGTTTTTGTTTTGAATATGTTATCTTTATTGCTTTTTTTCCATCCAAAAAAGAAATGATTACTGGAAAATTTTAAGAAAATGGGGAAGACCCCTTGTGTTGCTTTTTTTTTCCCCGAGAGATAAAAATAGGAGAGCCCCTTTACAATGTTTCGAATGCTCAAAAATGGGTGGAGGCGCCGAGCCCTTTACATGCTTTTTTTTTTCTTGAATGGGGAAAGCCTTTCTATTTACACTGATTTTTCCATGGGGAGAGGACTTTCCCTATTGCTGTTTTCCCTCGGAAAAAAGCCCCCTGCTTTCTTGCCTTTGTTTCAAATATGGGGGAAAAGTCCCCATTTTTGCTGCCCTTTCCTTTTTAGTTTACAGCAGAGGAAAAAAAGTCTGATATTTTATTTTTGGTTTTGTATTTTTTTCATGTATACTGCTGCTGCGGATTTGGTGCTACTATGTGAGCTAGCCGGAGACCATCGTACACACGTTGGGGGAAATGTCACCTGGAGGCATGGTTGCAAGAGAAGACTCTGGAAGCTCTGGAAGTGGCATCATGCTTTCAAGAATTAGGGTTTCTGGAAATCTCATGGCAATTGGGCTTGTTGGGCTTCCGATTTTGGGCCTAAAACAGAAAAAATAAATAATTAAGTGCATTATATATATAAATATATATATATATTCGATTTGATTATTTATTAAATATATTTGTATGTGTATAATAATTACGTACACCCTTAATTACTAATTATATATATGTAACCCAAACGAAATTCGAATGAAATCCCCGAACAAAATGAACAATTACAAGATATGGTCCTAGACAATCTATACACCTCATCGAAAATATTCCACATTTACACGGTCTCATAAATGGAAAAGCAATCCAATATAGCCCAACTTGACATTCCGATTCCACCACTAAGAATGACGTTACTCATCCAACCCGCCTCTACGAAGATTGAAAATGCAGTTTTGATGGTTATTAGCTCGGCAAACTCAGGTCCCAAACTCTCCACTGGACCTAAAAACAGTACCCTGACTTCACCCGAATCTGTTTTGTGCACCCCACTACCACAACCAGCAGCACCGAAACTCGTAGCCTCATCTACATTAAAATTTACCGTACCTGTTGATGGTGGACGCCAGTACGATACAATCTTGTTGGTTCGGTTTTGAACTACACAATCCAGTAGACACTGCCACGAATCACCTTCAGCAATAAATTCCCAGTAATTTCCTGCTTTTAACCAGAAAAACGCTCTCATTTTGGAACAAAAGACCAATTCATTTATAATAATCTCCTTGTCCTTAGATGTTTTTTTGGGTTCCTCGCCAACAAAATACTCCACAGACCTGCTGCTACCGACACAAACCACACTGATCTAAAAATACCAACCCAATTCAAGTTGAAATAAAAAAAAAAAAAAAAAAAATCAGCAAACGTTCCACTATTTGATTCTCTATCTACAGACCATCATGCACAAAATACACTCCAAAACCTTCGACTAAATTTGCAATTAACAAAAAGGTGATCCACATTTTCAATACCTGGCTCACACCATGGACATTCAATTCTGGAACTTATTTGAACTCCTCTCGAGCAAAGGAACTCCTTAGTTGGAATCCTATTAATTTTGAGTATCCATAAAAATGACTTGACTTTAGGCGGGACTGTCAAATTCCAGATTTTATCGAAATCAAATGAAACTTGTAGCTCATTAACTTCAATCAGAAGCTCCGACAACGTTTTAACACCAAATCTTCTCACAGAATCATGAGCCCATATTATTCGATAATGAATATCCGAACAAATAGATTCATTCCCTACATATTGCTTTAAAACAGCCACCACTGCCTCCTCTCTTTCCAGCAAAGGTCTCGAAAACAATGAGCCCCAATTCAAATCTTGCAAATTCGATTCTCCCATGATTGAAGCAGCTACCTCACCTTTCCTTGTCGATAGCCTATAGAGCTGGGGATGAGGCCTACAAAATGGAATTTCGATTTACCACGGATCTTCCCAAAATAGGATTGAATGCTCATTCCCTAATTTCCATCTAGATTCATCTCGATTCATCCACTTGTTTACCCTATCTTTGAACATATTTCTTATGACACCCCTCCATACTGTCGAAATGTTTCTGTTACAATCCCTCTTCTCAATCCAATTCGACTCCTCTTTTGCCATATTTAGCTTTTACCACCTTCCTCCACAAAGCTTCTCTCTCCATTGTGTACCTACACGCCCATTTTGCTAGAGCTTTATTCTTTAATTTAATATTAATCACCCCGCTTCTCCTTGTTTCTTCGGTTTGCACATTAACCCACCAATTTCTTCGAACCCTCCTTAGCACCCCATATGAGGTTCCTTTTTATTTTATCAATTTTCAATAACACTGCCTTCGGAACTTCGAATAGTGATAAGTAATACAAAGGGAGCGTAGCTAGAACTGAATTCGCTAATACAATTCTGCCAGCAAAAGATAATAATATACTTTTCCAACCTACTAACTGATTAGTGCTTAAATTATTTATTTTTTTGTGATTAATTACTCTTTGATTAGCTATTCTAAGTTGCTAACTTGGTCTTTTTCGTTCCTTTTCAATGCAAGACAATAGATTCTAGAAATGTTGCTAAAACCAATGAAATTGTGTAATTTTTTATTTTCTAATTTCATGGTCGTATTAGTGGGCATGACATAAGACATGACACATTTGATGTGGTGTCCAATCAACAGCTTGTGGGAGTAGGAGACTCATCCGCATTTTTCAAATTCAAATTAGGATTTATTTTTTATTTTTTAGGAATTATCTTTTTAATTTGAATGTTATTTTCTAGGGTTTTGACGACTATAAATACCCCATTGGGGTAAGCCTCAAAGCATCAAATCCATTAATTCATCCTTCGATCATTGAGATCATTTTTACTCTTGTTACTTTCTTTATTTAATTTTATAAAAGTTTTCCTTTTTCTTTCGCTTTATTTTCTTTTCAAGTTTTATTTTATTTTCTTTTAGATAGCCAAAGGTAAAAGCGATGACACGATTCTAAATCATGAGAATCGAAAAGCACATCATACCATTTAGGGTTACATTTTTAGTTTTCAGAAAACAAGGATTGGTAATCAACCATCATTTTACAATCAACATGATTTAATTTCAAAAGGTGCATGTTGGAATTGAATTTCGGTTTCAATTAATAGTTGGGAGGAAGGATCAGCCTGTGGCACATTTGACTTCCTGTAAACACACTTAGCGGCGGTTCACCAAGGAAAGTTGAAATCGGGTTAGATTCTCGATTGAGACGGTACAATTCGAGTCAGGTTTTTCCAGAATTTAAATGTGTTGAATTGGTAAGTGATTCCCATGATTAATTCACAAAGAGTTGAGATGTAAAAATTGAGTTTAGATGCTCGATTCATTTGAGAGAAAAACAAGTTATAGTGGTTGGGCCATGTAGACTTTAACCGACATGAGCCCTAAGGTAAAATCATAATCAATGATCGATTTGAATCGAGGCAAAGAGCTTTAGCCTAAGGCTAATTTTATCAATTGAATTTTCACTTTAATCTTCTTAATTTACTTTCTTTATTTTCTTTGAATCAAATCTTATTTTTATTTCAACTCTCAAAACCCTTATTTTTACTATTCTCTATAAATCACGCAAGAGTCAAGACCAAAAACAAGAAATTCATCAATCTCCTAGTCTTTGTGGATCGAACCTTACTCTCTCGATACTATTTCATTTTCTTTTAATTAAGATTAAGGCTAAATATTATTTGACAGTGATACGACTCATTGTTAAATTGGCGTCGTTACCGAGGATTACGATAGAACACTAATTTAATTTTCTTGATTTTGATTTATGACTAGGAAAAATTCGAGCACATTAGAAGAATTTGATCCAGATATCGAAGCACGAGCTAAATGATTTAACATTTGAATACTTTGAGAGAAAAAAGAAACGACAAGAGCAAGCAAATTCTGAAGACTCAATTGATTCCACAAACGAAGAATCAACAGATTCCATGCAAAATCCAGCAATAGCCGAATCAACTTCCACACCCATTGCCGATCCAACGCACGACACAACCATCAGAACCAATGGGCGATTAAACCATATGTGAACTAGTCGCAGATACTGCAGTACAACAACCCCTTTATATCGCATTCCCTCACAACAAAATGCCATTCTAACTCAAGACGAGGTTAATACATCTACTTCATAGCTTTTATGGTCTTCCTAGCAAAAGTCCGTATAAGCATTTGGCAGAATTTCATTTGGTATGTTCAAGCATGAAATCTTAGGGAGTTTCCAAAGACCAAATTAAATTAAGAGTATTTCCATTTTCTTTATCTGGCATTGCAAAAGAATGATTATTTTATTTACCTCTAAATTTGATAAATACTTATGTTGATTTATATCTTATTTTTCTTAACAGATTTTCCCATTAGTGAAGGCCTGCAAAATAAGGCGAAGCATCCTTGGAATTAAACAAAAGCACGAGGAATCATTTTACGAATACTAGAAGCGATTCAAGAAGCTATGTTAGAGCTTTCTGCAACACGGATTAACCAAGAAGACGCTTCTCTAATATTTCTACGAAGGTTTGCTTCCCATTGAAATGAAAATGATCGATACTACTAGTAGAGGAGCTCTCATCAATATGACCACAAATGCAGCAAGGGAGTTAATTTCAACAATGGCAGCCAACTCTCAACAATATGACACTACGAGTGAACTTAACCTATAGGTTCATGAGGTAAGCACTGTTTCACCTGAGAATAAAATTAAAAAATTAACTAATATCGTTAATTCCCTTATTGCATGAAAGAATGGATCAACCAGAGCATGCGAGATAAGTATAATTCCAGACCACCCAACCAATTACTGTCCAACGCTACAATAAGAAGTAGACGCACAAGTCAATTCAGTTGGGAATTTTTTGGGACCTCCCCAAAGGCCCTATAACTTCCATAACAACACATACAATCCGAGATGGAAAGATCATTCGAATTTCAGATACGCGGAAAATCTGAGACCCAATCCAACCTATCAACGGATGCTACCTCCACCATAGTCGCATCAGCTGCCAATGACTTCACTCTAATCCCCTGTGGAATGATTAGGGCAATCCCAATATAAATTTCAAAATCATATGGAGTCACATATATAAGAGATGGATAAGAAAACAATCAGTTGACACAAATTGTGGGCCGTTTAGAATCACAAGGCAAACTACCTTCACAAACCAAAGTGAACCACGAGAGAATGTAAGCGTCTTCATCCTCAAAAGTGGAAAAATTGTCGACCAACCAACCCAAGAGGAGATTGATGTAAGATCCAAAAAGAAAGGATTAAGAGCCAAAATCCAAAAATGATGTAGAAGAGATTGACGTAAAATCCTAGGAATTGAAAAAAGATGACGCCATGATCCAAAAAAAGTAAAAGAATCCGATATTTAAATCTATGCCATCTCTATACGCCATGCCAGCTTTTATCCCATCGAGATTCATAGACAAAGACAAGCAAGATGAGGAAAAGTAGATATTAGATGTATTCCAAAAATTTGAAATCAACATCCCACTCTTAGAAGTAATCTAGAAGGTACCAAGGTATGTTCGCTTTCTTAAAGAACTCTGTACCCCAAAAAGGCTTCTTGGGCACAAGAAAGTCAATCTAGGCAACTATGTTTCCACAGTTTTCCAAAAATGGCTTCCACTGAAGTTGAAGGACCAAGGCATATTCGTCACACCCTACAAAATGGGAAAAGTTGTCATAAAGCGTATGATGTACAATTTAGGAGCCTCAATAAATGTGATACATTTTTCTATTTATAATAAACTTTCAGTTGAACCCTTGGAGGACACGAGATTGAAAATTCAATTGGTGGATTTCTCGGTTATTTACCTAGGAGGAATCTTGGAGAACATCTTACTAAAGGTAAATGATTTAATCTTTCTGGCTGATTTTTATGTCAATGACATAAAAAACGATCGATCTAATAGTTCATCGGAGATCCTCCTTGGGAGACATTTCCTTCGCATTGTCATTATCAAGATCAATGTAAGAAGTGACATTCTTACAATGGTGTTTGATGGTGAGATCGTTAAATTTTATGTTTATAAAATGATGTGGCATCCTGATAGTGTTCAATGCATAAAATTGGTTGATGTAATTGAACCTTCAATTGATGAATTTATAGAGACTAATTTTGCTGATAAATTTTGCAAAGAATTGGATGATTTTGATAGTGAATTCAGGGAGTTTGAACAAACTTTCTCTATTCATTCTATTTGTTCTAATAAAATTACTATTCACTCAATATTTAAACTTCTACCTTTTGTTTTGTAGGCTCCTCAGATAGAATTAAATGAATTATTGGATCACTTGAAGTACATATTCTGGGTAACAATGATACTCTACTGGTGATTGTGTCAAATAAATTAACCAAGTAATAGGAAGAGGACCTCATGACGGTGTTACATGCATAAAAAAACCATAGGATAGACTATTTCTGACATTAAGGGATTAACTCCCTCAACTTGTATGTACAAAATTAAGATCGAAAAAGGAGTTAAACCATTATGAGAAGGACAACGCTGACTGTTAGGTATGGCTCATAAATGTACTAGGGTTTTCTATTATAAATAGAGATGTAACCTAGACCTAAAATATCATTGAACAGAAACTTCTAGCGCCGCCTAGGCACCGAGGACGTAAGCACATTGCCGAACCTCGTAAAATTCTCGTGTTCTTTTGTTTTCTTTACCCGTTTTCGTCAACAATTGGTATCAGATGTCAGGAGCAAAATTCGAAGTCGCGAAATTCGATGGTCAGGGTAACTTCGGATTATGGCAAACGAGGGTGAAGGATCTATTGGCGCAGCAAGGGATCTTGAAGGCTTTACGACCTACAAAGCCGGCGTCGATGGATGAGGAAGATTGGGAAGAATTGCAGCAGCGAGCGGCAGGAACCATACGATTATGCTTGGCGGACGAGGTCATGTATCATGTCATGCATCTATCGTCTCCAGACGAAATTTGGAGGAAGTTGGAAAGTCAGTTTATGTCCAAATCCTTAACGACAAAACTGTATCTAAAGCAGCGGCTGTATGGGCTGAAGATGCAGGACGATCACGATTTGGCACAACACGTGAATGTCTTCAATCAAATCGTTTCTGATCTGGCTCGGCTTGATGTGAAAATTGAGGATGAAGACAGAGCGATGATTCTGTTGTGTTCGTTGTCTCCCTCTTACGAACACATGGTGACTACTCTTACATATGGGAAAGAGACTATCAATGTTGAGGAGATTACTGCAGCCTTGTTGGCTCACAACCAGCGGAAGCAGAATGTAGGGGAAAGCTCTCAAGCCGATAGCTTATATGTCAAGGGTAATCGAGATCGTGGATGGAAGCCAGAGAAGACAGGGTCCGGGAAGCGGAATTCCAGATCCAAATCCAGGGATAAGAAGACGATTCACTGTTACAAGTGCAAGGAGGCGGGACATATGAAGCGAGACTGTCCGAAGTTGAAAAAGCAGACTGATGAGAAGCGTGATGGCTCATCCAAGTCTGTGAACGTGGTCGAGGATGATAATTCTGATTGCAGTGAGGGTGATATGCTTTCTATTTCAACGACACAATTGACGGATGCTTGGATTCTTGATTCTGGATGTTCTTATCACATCACGCCAAATAGGGAATAGTTTTCGACATACAGACCGGTTAATTCTGGTTCGGTTTATTTGGGTGATGATCGATGTTGCAATATTGTTGGTATTGGTGATGTCAGAATTAAGATGCACGATGGCTCTGTTCGGACGTTGAGTGGTGTTCGACATATCCCAGACTTGAAGAAGAATTTGATTTCCTTGGGCACTTTGCACAAGAATGGTTTTATCCCTAAGGCTGACGAGGATAGGGAAACCATTCAGATTGTTAAAGGAGCATTGACTGTGATGAAAGGCAAGATGACTGCAGGGAATATCTACAGATTGTTAGGGAGTACCGTTGCAGGTGGAGTTCACTCTGTTGAGTCCTGTGATGATACAACAAAATTGTGGCATATGCGCCTTGCTCATCTTAGTGAACGTGGTATGGCAGAATTACACAAGAGAAACTTGTTGCATGGTGTCAAAAGCTGTAAGCTCGACTTTTGCAAGTATTGTGTTCTTGGTAAACAGACTAAAGTCCGTTTCAAGACTGCGAAGCACACAACTCAAGGGATTCTTGATTATGTGCATTCTGATGTATGGGGGCCTTCCACGACATCGTCTTTGGGTGGATCTAGGTACTATGTTACTTTTATTGATGATTTTTCACGGAAAGTTTGGGTGTATTTTTTGAAACAGAAATCTGAAGTTTTTGAGAAGTTCAAGCTGTGGAAAGCTGAGGTAGAAAACCAAACAGGACGAAAAATCAAGTGTTTGCGGTCTGACAATGGTACGGAGTACACAGATTCACAGTTCCTACAATTCTGTAAGGAGCATGGGATTCAGAGGCATTTTACAGTGCGCAAGACACTACAACAGAATGGGTTGCGGAACGAATGAACAGGTCGTTGAATGACAGAGCCAGATGTTTGCGGTTGAATGCGGGGCTTCCCAAACACTTCTGGGTTGAGGCTGTTAACATGGCGTGTTACCTTATCAACAGATCGCCAAGGGCATCGCTGGATGGGAAAGTTGCAGAAGAGGTATGGACTGGTCATGATGTTAGTTTTGATAACTTACGGATTTTTGGTTGTCCTGCTTATGTGCATGTACCTGCTGATGAGAGATCCAAACTTGATGCAAAATCGAAGGAGTGCATTTTTCTGGGTTACAAGAAAGGTGTCAAAGGATTCAAGTTCTGGGATCCAGTTGCGAAGAAAGTTGTGATTAGTAGAGATGTCGTTTTTGATGAACAATCCATGTTGCAGCAGAAGCAAGACACGACAGTGGTGGATTTCGAGTAGTTTCCAGTTGAGAAACCAGAAACTTCTCAACCGACTTCTGGTGGTTCCACTACGGATGATTTGCAGGATTATAGTCTCGCCAGAGACAGGGTGAGACGGACGAATATAAAGCCTCCGAACAGATTGGGTTTTGAAGACTTGGTATCTTTTGCACTTATTGTTAGCAGTGATGATCCGGTTACTTTTCATGATGCCGTTACTAGTCAGGAAAACGACAAGTGGATGGCAGCCATGGTTGAGGAGATGGAGTCTTTGAATCACAATCTCACATGGGAGTTAGTTCCCCTTCCTGAGGGTAAGAAGCCGATTGGTTGCAAATGGGTGTATAAGAAGAAACCAGTAGTAACAAAAAAAGAGGGGGAGAAGTTCAAGGCTCGTTTGGTAGCGAAGGGTTTTTCACAGCAGAAAGGAGTTGATTATGATGAAATCTTTTCTCATGTGGTCAGGCACACTTCAATCCGAGCAGTACTTGCATTGGTGGCTAGTTGGGATTTGCATTTAGAGCAGATGGATGTTAAAACTTCTTTTTTGCATGGTGATTTAGAGGAGCAGATCTACATGGGGCAACCTGAAGGTTTCACTCAACCTGGAAACGAGCATTTAGTTTGCAGATTGAAGAAATCTTTGTACGGGTTGAAACAGTCTCTGAGACAGTGGTATAAACGGTTTTGACTCCTATATGATCAAGATTGGCTACAACCGATGTGAGTATGATTGTTGTATCTATGTTAAGAGCCTTGATGATGGTTCTTTTATTTTTCTATTACTGTATGTTGATGATATGTTGATTGCTGCGAAGAACATAGATGATGTTATCGGTTTGAAAACTTTATTGAGTCAGGAATTTGATATGAAAGATTTAGGTGCTGTAAAGAAAATTCTTGGAATGGAAATTTACAGGGATAGAGACTCAAGGAAACTACGGCTATCTCAACGGGGTTATGTTGAGAAAATGCTAGAAAGGTTTGCGATGAGCAGCGCGAAACCAGTTAGCACTCCATTGGCGAATCACTTTAAGCTCTCATCAGAACAGTGCCCCAAGAAAGATAAGGAAGCTGAAGATATGGCAAAGGTTCCGTATTCTAATGTTGTTGGCTACTTGATGTATGCGATGGTATGTACTCGTCCTGATTTAGCTCATGCTGTTAGTCAAGTTTGTAAGTACATGTCTAAACCTGGTAAGCAACATTGGGAAGCAGTCAAGTGGATCTTTCGGTACTTAAAGGGTACTGTGGGACATGGAATTGTTTTTGGGAGTCAGCGGGATAATCCTTTGGTTGTAGGATATGTGGATTCAGACTATGCAGGTGACTTGGATAATAGAAGATCTACGACAGGGTATGTCTTTACTTTTGGTGGAGGGCCTATTTGTTAGAAGTCTACTATTCAATCTGTTGTGGCTCTATCTACAACTGAAGCTGAGTACATGGCAGCGGTTGAAGCTGCAAAAGAAGCTTTATGGCTTACTGGTTTAGTGAAGGAGTTGGGTGTTCAACAAGGTGGAGTTCAGTTGCTTTGTGATAATCAAAGTGCTATTCACTTGGCTAAGAATCAGGTGTATCATGCTAGAACTAAACATATTGATGTAAGGTTCCACAAGATCATAGAGTTGGTTGCATCTGGAGAGGTTTTGTTTCAGAAGGTACATACTGATGAGAATGCCGCTGATATGTTCACCAAGCCAGTTACGACAGACAAGTTCAAGCATTGCTTGGACTTGTTGAATGTTTCGAGTTGTTAAAGAAGCAAGGTAACTCAACCCACATTGAAGTTTCCAAGAGGCAGGATATTCGCCAAGGTGGAGATTTGTTAGGTATGGCTCATAAATATACCAGTAAAGAGGACAGGGTTGATTTTGTAATTATGTACCAGGTTTTCTATTATAAATAGAGATGTAACCTAGACCTAAAATATCATTGAATAAAAACTTCTAGCGCCGCCTAGGCACCGAGGACGTAAGCACATTGCCGAACCTCGTAAAATTCTCGTGTTCTTTTGTTTTCTTTACCCGTTTTCGTCAACACTGACTAAATCCATCGATTATAGAAGTGGTAAAGAAAGAAATCCAGAAGCTTCTTGACGCCGACGTTATCTATCTGATCTTGGATAGTAGTTGGGTAAGTTCGATACATGTTGTTCCCAAAAAGACCAGTGTTACGATAATAAAAAATCCGGAAGATGAGTTAGTTTTGACAAGAGTACAAAACGGGTGCGAGTCTGCATTGATTATAGAAAGTTGAACTCTTTAACTCGAAAATATCACTTTCCTTTACCTTTTATTGATCAAATGATAGAAAGATTAGCCGATAAAATTCACTACATTTGTCTTGATAATTTTTCATTTTTTTTTTACAAATTCTGGTGGTGCTCGAAGATCAAGAAAATACGACTTCACATGTCCCTTTGAAACGTTTTCTTATAGACGAATACCTTTCAGACTATTCAATATGCCTGCTACATTTAAAAGATGCATGCTCAGTATTTTTTTTAACTACATCGAGAAATGATTAGAGGTATTCATGGATGACTTCATTATTATAACACCTTTAACGAATGCCATTATAATTTATCTAATGTTTTAAAGTGGTTCCTAGTATTCAACCTTGTTTTATACTGCAAAAAAAGCTAGGACACATTGTTTCTTCTAACGAAATTGTTGTCGATAAAGCCAAGACTGACATTATTCGTTTAGTCCCTTACCATACCATGGTAAAGGAAGTACGTTCTTTTCTTCGCCATGC
The DNA here is from genome assembly GCF_006381635.1 of Hibiscus syriacus. Taxonomy (NCBI): domain Eukaryota; kingdom Viridiplantae; phylum Streptophyta; class Magnoliopsida; order Malvales; family Malvaceae; genus Hibiscus; species Hibiscus syriacus. The sequence goes on along the minus strand of NW_024062882.1, from coordinate 2,599,654 downwards.
AGGATTCTATCGACGATTTATCAGGGGCTTTTCAAAGATAGCACAACTGTTATGCAATATTCTCTAAAAAGATTAAGTCATTGAATTCAATCCGGAGTGCCAAAAATCGTTCAATACATTGAATAAAAATTTAATCATGACTCTAATTGTGCAACCACCAAATTGAAATTATCCATTCGAGCTAATGTGTGAAACCTCCAACAGTAGCATTAGCGTGGTTCTCGGCCAAAAAATTGACAAAGAGCCGCATGTTATTGTTTATTAGTCCCGTACCTTAGACTCGGCATAGACAAATTACTCTACAATCAAAAAATAACTTCTCCATATTATTTGCTTTAGAAAAATTTAGATCATATTTACTTGGTACTATTATTATTGTTTTCTTTAATCATGCAGTATTACGGTACCAGATGAGCAAGAAAGAGCAAAGCTGAGACTTATTCGTTGGATTCTGCTTTTGCAAAAATTTAACTTGGAGATCAATGACAATAAAGGGTGAGAGAATTTGGTGGATGATCACTTGAGCTGGATTCTTATCACCTAAACTGACCTACTAATTAAAGAAGAATTTTTTGAAAAACACTTGATGTTGCGCAAAAAAGAACTTCTCCTTGGTTCGCCAATATGGTGAACTATTTGGCCACAAGTAAAATTACGATGCACTTTCCATGAGCGGTGATTCATCAAATTAAGAAGGAATCTTGATTTTATATTTGGGATGATCCATATCTCTGGAAGCCTGACTCTGATTAGGTAATATGAAAACGTGTCGCTGAAGAAGAGGTAAACTTAATCCATAATTTCTGTCATTCATATTCGCGTGGTAGTCATTTTGGACCAAAACAATATGCTCACAAGATCTTAGAATGCGGCTTCTTTTAGCCGAATATATTTAGAGATTTTGTTTTTATTAAAAATCATGCAAAAAGTGTCAATGACCAGGTAATCTGAGTCATAGAAATAAAATGCCTTTAAATCTAATACACATATGCGAAATTTTTGATGTATGAGGTCTTGATTATATAAGACCTTTTGTTTAGTGCTTTGGTAATACTTATATTATCTCGTTGTTGATTACATTTCCAAATGGGTTGAAACTAAAGCAACCCATAATAATGATGCAATAACTACCATTAACTTTATTGAAACTTTTATTTTTTTTCCAGGTTTGGCTCACCAAGAGCGATTATAAATGACATAGGAACCCTTTTATCAATCCGATTATCGAAGCGCTCATGAAGAAGTTTGGTGTGACACAAAGAATCTCTATGACTTACCTTCCACAAACAAATGTTCAAGCATAAATATCAAATCATGAAGTTAAAGAGATTTTAGAGAAAATTTTCAAGCTAGATCAGAAGGATTGGAGCTTAAAATTACCCGTTGCACTTTGGGCATATCCGACTGCTTATAAAGGGTAATTTCGAATGTCACCATACCGTCTTCTTTTTAGTAAATCATGTCATTTACTGGTTGAACTTGAGCATCAAGCCTATTGGGTGGTTAAGTAGTGTAACATGGAATTAGAAGAGATTGGAGAAGCATGGAAGCTATACATTCAAGAATTAGAGGAGATCCAATGAAAACTTTACGATAGCACTCAAACATTTAAAGAGAATACGAAAGAGTTCCGTGATCAAAGAATATCCTTTAAATTGTTTAATGTTAATCAATAAGTTTTGCTACTCAATTCTAAGCTTAAATTGTTCGCATGTAAACTTCGTCCAAAGTGGTTGAAACATTTACGGTGACTCAAAATTTTCCTCATGCAGTAGTGGAAATAGAAGAAAATTCGGGAGTTCGATTTAAAGTGAAAGGCCAAATATTGAAGTTGTGTTATGAAAACCCTCCGGTCGGGTTAGTCGAGGAGATCGTATTGGAAGAACCCATACATTTGAAAATCAGGTCGTTGAGCTAATGACGTTAAACAATAGCGCTTGATGGAAGGTAACCCATTTTGTTTTCTTTTAAATTCATTTTCTTTTAATTCATTTTCAATTTTTTAATTTTTAATTTTCTTATTCTTTGTTTATTTATTTTATGTTTTAAATCTTCAATTTGAATTTTATAGGTACCTCGTGCATTTTAATTGAGTTCAGACGAAGTTGGAATGGAGAATTGATCGAAGTAAAAGATTGGCAAGTTAGGACTACAAATCACACGAATTCAAGGCCAATTTTGGAGCAAAAAATCATGAATTTCAATAGCCAAATCTCCCCTACTTTAAGCGATGTATCATTAATGCCAAAGATGTTTGGCATACGTTAGCAACCAAAGTATGGGACCAGCGCATGTGATCTATACCTAATTAGACCTTGTCCCCTTTCCGCCAACATTACCCCCAAATATTTCTCTTGTTCATTCGATCAAGAATAACGTTGAGGATAAGAAACCAATAGGGCAAACTTTCAGGCCCACCAGTTTATCTCAATAGTGGTGGTCGTCGATTTGTCGCACCTCTAATGATTAATGTTTCTAGCATCTTTAACTCGGTGCCACAACCCACTCTTATTCTTCAACCAACCACTCTATATGGAGGGAGACGTCGCAACAGCTGCAAGCTCACTCACCCACTCCCGAGCTGATGTCATCTGCCTTTGTCAATTACTCTTCCACCTACTTCATGATACCACCATAAGGTTCTGCTAGTCTATCTGGATCCGGGTAGAGCCGTCATTCTTAGAAGACCACTCTAACATTTTATTCGATGACATCTGCTTCGTAATTGATCCCAGATGTCACTTATTCATATGTAGCTCATTTGATAGTACCTAAACAACATAAGGTAAACTCTAATCATGTCGATATTGAACCATTACTAATGTGGCATCCTGTTTATGGTTTTTTAGATGACGTCACTTTCAAATTTATGAATTTGTTGCCACAACCAAACCCTGAGACGACGTATTCCTCTCGCCAAACCCGCGACCAGCAACCCCGATCACCATCATTTACTATAAGTTACAAGGAATTGCTTACCCACAATGAACATGTACTCGATCACAACCATTACTCTGAGTGAAATCACAGAGGGCAAATTGTATCTATACAGGCTGAGAAAGTACTTCAAGGTTAGCTTAACTTTGATAATGAAGAGGCTTGGCAATTTAACAATATCTGACACCGTAAGTTCCAAGTTTATAAGTATATTCCCGATCGCACACTTGATTCCTTACATTTGTGTGATAATGTCATGAATTATTTTGATGCGGTTGGCTGGTTTTCTTACTATTAAATTAGATATGCTACTTATTATGAATTTTATATGACTTTTACAAATTTTCCAAATCATATTGTGTCTAATGCAACTTCTGGTGTGATTACTTTTAGGTTACTTGGATAACATTTGTTCAGTCCTTAGCGGATTTCAATTTTTCTATAGGGTCCATGATGGATGTCATGGAAGATGATTTTCTAACCACTCTACGTGAGATTTCGCAGGACTTCAATTTAGATGGGGCTTATGAAGGACTTACCAATTCACCCGGTGCTACCTACAATGCACGTACTACCAAGGGATTTGACATTCACGACCCCGCTCTCTGCTAAATACACCGATTCCTTGCATACAACTATTTTAGACGTAATGACACTACATCTTTGCTAAGTAAGGTCGAATTATTTTTCTTATGGTGTATGCAAACTGGTGTGAAGGTAAACTTGGGTTTTTGGTTCCTGCACGCCTTCAAGCGTGTTGTGCATTACGATCGACCATTAATTCTTAGTCTTTATATTACTTACCTTACATATTTTTTTATATTGACATTTGATTCTAATAAATTTAATTATGCTTTTTCAATGTATCCGTTGGATGCTTGGTGCTTGGATTCGATGAGACTTCTCGCTGGAACTCTTGATGCATCACACATTGTTCCTTATGGCATGATTACCCTCACAATGAGCGCATATTTCTTTAGAGAATTATACAACCTGCTACACCAGAAGAGCACCCACCTTTGGATGTGCACAACGAAATCCATGAGGTGCATGGCTAACTTTACTTCATCGAGACCAACATTATCGGGATGCTTTCCTTTCTTTGCATTGGGCCACGGTCAAAATTAATCGGGGAGTATTTCCACCCTCTTTCTTTGGTACTTTATTTTTGTTCATATTTGGGAAACATGATTTTAAGTGAAGGGTGGAATTAGAAATCAAGTTAACTCTTGCTTATGCTTTGTTATTGAAATTGAGTTATTTCTTGATTTGAATTGTTGATTGTAACACCAATAACCCGTATAATTATACCTATACAGATTATAGATGTCACTCAAATTTCTAAAACCATTTCCAATTTCAAATATGATTTAAAATTTATTTTCTTAAAATGGTAATTGATATTATAAAAATATCATATAATTTATATTTCGTTATAACAAATTTAATTCAAAAGATTTTTTTATACATGAATAGTGAACAGTGAGGGTATCGGTTCCTGTAGCAGGGGAATCGGTTCCCTTTAAGCATTCTGGAAATTTTTCTAAAACGAGGGTACTGTTCATCAATGTTCATTGCTACAACAACTGCTACAGTAACTGCTCATTACTGTTCATTACTACAATAACTTCGAAAATACATATAAATTCATAAAAAATCAACCTTTCATCATATAAAGTTACCATTTTGTTTCCAAATTTATTCAACAAAACAAATTGAATATTATTATTTACATGGCACTATATAAGTCAAATTCCATCATAGGATGTCTTACTGATATTGAAATATACTCCTCGATGCTTGATGTCACTTTGAACTCTTTATTCCATTACTGGCTTTTTACCTACGCGTGAAAATCATCACACACTAAGTATATACTTAGTGAGGCAATTAAAACAATAAACAGTGCAATACAATTCATACATGAATTTCAATGTCAAAGTCAAAATGCCATAAAATCATGTTACCAATATATCCAATATTTTTCCATGATCAAAATAAGATAAAACCTCTTACCATTTATCCCATAAGCTTGTAAGCTTATTTTACCAATATACTTACTATTTAATACCATAAGCTTGTAAGCTTATTTTACCAATATACTTATCATTTAATCCCATAAGCTCATAAGCTTATTTTAGTAATATACTTACCATTTAATCCCATAAGCTCGTAAGCTTATTTGCCAGTTTATCATTATTAACCAATAAACCATAAATCATAGCCCATAGTATAACTGTATAAGGAACCCGGTATAAGAGTCAAATATTGCATCGAAGTGTTGATGTCGAGCTTTGCTCACCTAATAATGCACCGTAGTGCTGAGGTCGGGATTTACCCACCTAGTACACTGTAGTGTTTTGTACCGTGTCTTCACTAGACACTTTGAGGCCTGCACTATGTGCCTTCTCTAGACACTCTAGTGCTACCTAATATGCAGCTGCTAGACTCTATGGCATGCCATTAATACCACTGATCCTCAATAACATACTTGGGCATATAGTAAATTTTATTTGATCCATCATGGCAAAGTATATTATCAATATTTAAAATTGGGCAGTTCATACCCGAAAGTATTCATGGTAAAATATCACATTATCCATGATCAATGCATTATAATTTCATACTGTGACATATCAATGTCATGTCAATTTATACAAAATATGACATAATATCATGCTGATATAAACAAGGTAGACTTATCGCAAGTCTTCCTTATGATGTATAAAACATCCATGTATAATTTCATGCATGTATTGCACTCACCTTGACACTTTAAAAATTTCCAAATATTTGTGCCTCACTATTGTCCATAATAACCCTTTCCTTTTATACTCGAATTGCTTTGAACACCGAGTAAATCATGATCTGTACAAAATATAGATTCATACCTATATATATGTTAATATTGTACTAACATAAATACATCTCATACTAACTCCATAATATACTTAAAACTCATTTTCGTCCAAAATATTTAATACTTAATAATTCCTTTTAACATTGGAACCTACTTTTCCAATTTACACAAAATTGTCCTTCACATTTTATCACTTAGATTCTTAATACCAATAATTCCATTATTGAAATTATTACCATTCAAAGGCTTTTACAAAACCATAATTACATTTAAGTACCCCAACTATGCAAATGTTGTACTTAAATCAAAAGTCTTTTCAAACTTCCAAAATAGTCATATTTCACATCTAACATTCATTTCAATTCCCAAACCACAATTTCCAGCATAGTACATCAATTATATAACACTTACACAACAACCCATCAATTTTCCATATTCAGACAATTCACAATACCTTTAAAGAATCAGTATTCTGTATTGATATACACACTAGAATTTAAGTTCGTTTCTTCCGTTGAAAACTAGACTCGAATACGAATTTATCTATATAATAAATCCTTCTAATTCATTCTTTACAATTTATGGTGAATTTTCAAAGTTGACCAACATAATCTGTTTTGCAGAATCTGCTGTCCGATTTTTTCCTGACCTTTCCTTGGTTAAAAATTCATATCTTTTTGTATATACCTTGAAATTGATCCCCGTTTATTTTAAACAAAACTAGATCTATATATGAACACAAATATATAAAAATAACCTCCAAATTATTTTTATATAATTTCTGGTGAATTTTCAAACTCACTACTAATTTCAAAATATAAATTGTTTTCTAGAACCTCATCCTTAGGTTCTTCATCAATTCTTACAACCAATTCTTTAAAATAACTTAACTCTTCATAACCCATAAAATACAAGAAATCAATATCCCCTTCATCAACTCAAGATGAACTTGAACACTAACAATATTATCATGCAATATTGGTACCAAATGATAGCGTTTTTCGCATATAACAATTTTCTATTTTCAGCATACCCAAATCCTAAGGAAATTGCTTGAAAATTGAATTGAAACTTTCTCTTACCTTTGAAGAAACTCACGTCTGTTTGGAGAAGAAGATGAACATGTGAAATGAAATGTTAGGTACATTTCATCTCAATTTACATTTAATCTAACTTTAAATGAATAAAATATTCATTCACTTGAGATAAGACCAAATCACCCTTAATGAATCTTCCTATTCACCATAAAACCAAGCCACCTCATATTTATCATATTACAAAATCAAATATGAATTAATTTGACTTTATTTCCGAAATTCCCCTTGAATTTTCAAAAATTACCTTTTAGTCACTAAATTCCACTGTTTCGATTAAATCTGAAAAATTGCACATATTCATACCAAATTTCTCTGATATAAATATTAAAATAATATTTCCAACCATTTTATAACATCCTTCAAATTTTTGTAAAATTCCAATTCTATCTGAAATACCGACTTCCTTACCGGCTTTAACCCCTTTTTAATTTTTCTTTAATAAAATTCCAAATCCAAAAATATGATTTCTATAAAACCCCACTCTCAAGAGTAAACCATCTATTTTTGAAATAAAATTCTTTTTAGGAAATTATCACTTAATTCCCTAAACTTTTTCCCAATTATTCTACTTTAACCATCAAACATTTAAAATTTTCATTTAGGTCATTATCTAAAATTTTGGGGTATTACATTTATAATCTTGGTTGTCGATCTCGATTTTGATTTAATTTCTTATTTTTCTTTGTGATTTTAGTATTTTTCTTGTTGAGCTTAGGATGCAAGATAACATGGCATGACTAGTTTAGGTAAAATTTTCTTGGTAGTTTCATGAATTCGTTGATTGATTTGATGCATGACTTAGTTCAATAAACCTTTCATGTGAGTTTTGATCTCAATGAGCGTAACTTTTATTCTTACTATTTGTTTCAATTGAGTGTGTCGAACTAATTGATTGCATTATAGAACTTGTAACTCAATGCTTGTTGAGACTACACATTTTGATTATGATGCTTTAATGTGATAGAGCCATTAGGATTAAACAAATTTCTCTTCACAAACAAAATAGCCTACCCTTTTATTTATTTCCCCTTAGTGAACCATTTTGAGCCTTTTACTTTTCTTTGATTCACCCCATTTTTAAAACCATAGCCTATTTTGTTTTGCCTCTTTGTGTTACCCTTTTTAGGAAAAATGTGAGTTTATTCTAAAAATCCAGAAAAAACTATTCGAAGAAGTGCAGAATCAAACAAAACAACACAGAAAATTACACTATTTGGTAAAAATAGTGCAGTTTGGTTCGAACAAAGTAGACGTCAATATAGAAAAAATCGAATAGTGCAATTTTGAATCGAATGAGCAAAAAATAAAGTGCATTAAGAAAATTTGAACAACATAAAAAAAAGAAAAAAATAGATTTCGAACTAAAAAAGAGAAAAAAATAGAAACATTCGAAGGAAAAAAGGAGAGTGAATAAAAGCTTTGTTGGATTTATTGTTTCTTATTTCTTTCATTTTTTCCCTTTGAATAATTCTTCGGAATAGTCTCTATGTTCTCTTAAATTTTTAAAACCCCATTTTCAACCTTTATCCTACCCGAATATAGCCCCATTATAACCTGTTTTGAAGTCTTCTTGATTATTGCATCATTTTCATATTAAGTAGTGGAGATAAGATTTAGTTACAAGCCTATGGTAATGTGTTAAGTTGTTTAGGCTTGAGCGATTTTTTCACCCGAAACACTTGAGCGAAATGAGTGGACTGACGTGGGGAATTAAATCTTGTATTTTTTTTGAAATTGATGGATGATTGAAATGTTGTAATACCCAAATTCTAGGTCAATAGTTTAGGTCAACTCGAGACCCATAAGTTAAGTCCATTAGACCTCCTAGATCGGTTTGGACCAGTTTATAAGAATATTGGGGCTAAGTTTGGCCTAAGAATTAAGTATGGTGATGGTTTGAAGAAGAGGTAAAAGGGATAGGGAAAAAAAGTCTAGTTTACCCATAGCCGATTTTAAAGGTTTAACACCCCCAAACCCAAGTGTTTTTCACGTGTAACCATACCCACCAAAGTATTTTCATTTTTTCTCTTCTTCTTTCTTTCCAAGAGCAAGAAAAAAGTGAGTTTCTTTGGGATTTCAAGCCAAATTAGAGTCAACCAAGCTAAGAGTCTTAACCTTCATCCTTCACGTTTTAATTTAAGCCCTAAATCTTAGGTTTTGGGTAAGGTTTGAGAAAATGAGGTTTTGGAGTTGAAAGAAATCAAGTGTTTTAAGCTTATTTTTGGTTAGATTTGAATTATAGGACTTGTATGTAAGCTTAATCCAGCCTATAATTGAGTAGTAATCCATTTTCCTTGCTTGGTTTAGTTAGAGAGGTAGAACATATTTAAATTATATTGTTCTTCAGACAGTGTAAACATTTCTTAAGTTTAAAGGAAGTATCGATACACTCAAGAGGAGTATCAGTACTACAGGGTTGGTATTGACACTCATGGTGTGGTATCGATACTGGGTATTCAAATCAGATTCTGTTGAGTTAATCGATTGACGGAATCGGCCAAGAGGGGGGTGAATTGGCAATTAAAATTTTGGTGGAAGCTTTTGCAGAAAATTGAAAGTAATTGCACAGCGATTTAGAGTGGTTCGACTTTATCAACCAAAGTCTACGTCCACTACCTTAGCTATCCACACTAAGGATTTTCCACAAATTCACTAATTTGTCTTTCTTTTGAGTACAAAGAGTAACCTTACAATCCCTCAAGAATTATACCCCAAATTCTTGAGAACACTCTCTCCCAAAGAGAACAATACAAATTTTGCAAACTTACAAGGAAATCCTCACAAGGTAGATTGTTTGCACAATTCTAGAACAAAGAAAAGAACACTCAAAGATGGATACAATTGAGCACAAAAAGTGTTCTTGAAAGCAAAATGAATATTGAATGAAAATAGGCTTGAAATGCTCAAACTTGAGGTTTGATGCTTTCTCTTTGATTCTCTCTTGATTCTAGTTGCTTGATGTTTCTTGTTCTTGATCAATGGCTTCTAAGCTTGCTTAAATACACCTTGAATCACTTCTGAACGTTGGGGATGATTAGAGAAGATATTATAGCCATTTTAGTGTGAACACAATTAATAAAACAGCTTGGAGCGTGAGGGGAATCGGTTCCTAAGTGTAAAATTCAAATATTTCGACCGTTGAACAGGGGGGAATCGGTACCCCCTATGGGGGAATCGGTTCCCTCCGAGCATTCTGGAAATCTCGGAGCAAAGCCATTCAGGGGGAATCGGTACCCCTTTGGGGGGGAATCGGTTCCCTCTAAGCAATCTGGAATTTTTGGCTTTGAAATGGTTCGAAATACTTTGTAAAATTATTTTGAAATTGTTTTATGATTAAAACTTAATTTTACACTTAAGTAAGGATTAAAAATGATTTTTGAAATATTTGGAGTAATGTTTTGATATTCGAATATTTATATCGAATATACTTAGAAAATCATTTGGAAAATCTTAAAATCCATTTAACTTAATTTGTTATATCGAAATATCAAAATGTTTTAACAATCTCCCCCTTTTTGATATAACAAAACATTTTAGTAATTTTAAGTTTTTTGAAATCAATTGATGAAATACAAGTTTTGAAATTACTCCCCCTTACTTTAACACTTCTCCCATTTATCATGTAAAAACATTTAACACCTATTCTTCTCCCCCTTTTTGTTAAATCAAAAAAATATTTTGATGAATTTAAACAAGGGTAATAAATCAGTTAGCCAAGTTGATTATAGTTAAAGCTGCTAAGATCACAATCAAGAGAAACGTTAGCCATTAGTTTCAAAATCAATATTCATAAACAATGTGATATGGCAAAATTGGTCATATTGCTAATAATGATGTAAATGATGCAATAACGAATAAAACACACCAAACATATAAGTTCACACCATCCATAAATCCAAAATCCAACAATCCACAAAATCAAACAATTCAAAATGTTGAAACAATATTCATTTTGTTCAAAGTTTTTAAGCTAAACACATAATCAAGCATCCGGATTGGTAGGAGGAAAACGGGCTCGCATAACAGCCATTTCGTGAGTGAGTTCATTAATACGAGCGTTGGTTGCTTCATTGTTTGCACGCATCTCCCGAATAATCTCTAATTGTTGAGCTCCCATTGTGGATAAATGAGACTCTATAGAGGTAAAGCGTGAATCCATGGTCGCATATCGGAAATCAAATGTCTCCATAAAGGATTGAAAATATGGAGGCATTTGAGTCGACTGTTGTGCGTGCTCCTCGGGTTGTTCAGGCTCATCTTCAGCTTCATCGATATCCCTCATTAATTTTTCAAACTCGGGATCTTCGTCAGCTTCGGGTGGAGCTTGTGAAGAACTAGCTCCCGGAGTATTTGCAGAAGATCGAACCCATGCACCGGTTTCCTTAATTTTGACCCATCCCGCTCTTGTTAAAGAAAGAAGATTGATTTGTTTCTTAAGAGGAAATGAGGCATCTAGACCAACTCAGAGTTCGTCTTTAGAAAAGAGATTACTAAGGATACAACCGTAAACTAGTGAAGAACAGAGTTTCTTATTTGGCACTAGGTTAACGGTTTCAACAATCTCAGCAAAGATAATCTCGGAGAGGTTTATTTTTATATTGAGTTCAAAACAGTGCAACCACCAAAGATATAAAGCTCTAAGAGTTGAATATCGACCCCCGGATGGTCGAAACCACCAAGTGATCATGAGATGAAGAAAACGCTCATGAAGATCCAGAACACTTGCACTATCATTTCGTTTATAGCGAGAGCCTAAAACTTGTTTTTCGTTTGATAAACCTTCATTATCCAAGCCTAAGGCATTGGCTATGTAAGCCGGATCAAGATGAAAATATTGACCTAGGAGGTACGAACGTACTCCTATGGTTTTGGTTTTGTCACGATTTTTTATACAAACGGCATTACTATAGAAGATACGAACAAGTTGATGATAGACAACGGGTTCAAGTTCGAAAAGTTTATCAAATTTCCATTCGTGCAAGATAGGGAGATATTTGAAGTTAATATCAACCATAGCTTGAAGAGATGGGATACGTTCTTCCCTAATCTTATACGAGTCAAAATATTGGTAAAACCAAAAACGATAATCTTTAGGACCCGGTTGATTGAAACAAGAATTTTGGATAGTCAAGTTGGGATCACGATTTGGAATAGGATTTTGAGGAATAGGAGGAGGATTTGGAGGTGGATTTGGTTAACGACTAGAACGACTAGATGAAGACCTAGCACGTTTAGGATTGGACATGGTGAAGGAAATCGAAATAGATCGAATAACCTGCAATTTTAAAAACAAATGTATGCAATTCAATTAATCCCAAAACTCAATTGAGTCCTCAATATTTCAAGGTTCTCCAAATCAATCCTATTGGGCAAAGTTTTGAAAAACTTTTGAAAAATACGATTTTGAGAAACAATATATGTATAGTTTTCACAACAACATAATTTAATCAAAACACAATAATTTGAAATTTTTTTTATTTCGAAAAATTTAAAAATTTTGGAAAATTCTTGTGTTTTTGATGAAATTAGTAGTAAAATCTAGTTTCTAATCACTAAATAATCAATGCCCGATCACTATTTCAACCTAGAACTAATTAAAACTAGTTCTATGTTCATAAATTGATGAAATAGAAGTTTTTGAAAAATACCTTGAAGGATTTCGAATTTGAGTGAGATTGGATGAAGTTTGCATGTTTTTGATGATTCTAACAGGTTTAGAAGATGATATTTCAAGAAAATTCCGATTAATATCGTTGATTTGAGGCAAAAAAATAGAGATTTGAGAGATTTAGAGGTGAAGAACGGCGGAAGAAGAAGAGGAGGGTTTTTGATGTTTTGAAGGGTTCTGCCCGATTTTAACAGAACCCCAGGGGGGTATCGATTCCCCTGTGGGGGAATCGGTTCCCCTTCAAAGGGGGAATCGGTTCCCTCAGGGGGGGATCGATTCCCTCTGCACCAAAATGCTAAAATCCGATTTTTAAGCACACAAAATGCTAAATTAATCTTTTCTAGTGGTATTGGCAACTCATATATTGAAAAATAATTATGTTCAAACAATTAAATTTGTCTTTAATCGATATTTGAACATAAAATTAATTTTTCATCAAGAATCATAAACTCCCCCTAACTAATAGCAAGAATGCAATCAAAAATTATTATAATAAGCATTTTTCAGTATTTATTAAAAGTGCTAAATAATTTTAAACACTAAGTGAAGATAGGTTGGTCAAACCTAATTCTCTCCTAAGTGTCCAAAATCTTTCCTTGTCTAAGGGTTTTGTAAAGATATCCGCTAATTGGTGCAAAGTATCAACAAATTCTAGAACTACATCTTCCTTAGTGACATGGTCTCTAATGAAGTGATGTCTTATTTGAATGTGCTTAGTTCTAGAGTGTTGGATGGGATTTTTAGTGAGACAAATAGCACTAGTATTGTCACACTTGATAGGAATGGTACCTACTTCAATTCCATAATCAAAAAGTTGTTGTTTCATCCATAAAACTTGTGCACAGCAACTACCAGCTGAAATGTATTCGGCTTCAGTGGTAGATAATGCAACACAATTTTGTTTCTTTGAAAACCAAGAAATTAGCATATTTCCAAGGAATTGGCAAGTAAATGTCCTAAACTAGAGTCTCTAGGATACCAAAGTCCTAAACTAGGAATGTCCTTAAGGTATCTAAAGATTCTCTTAACAGCTAGTAAATGTGATTCCTTAGGACATGATTGAAATCTAGCACATAAGCAAACACTAAACATAATGTCTGGTCTACTTGCAGTTAGATAAAGCAAAGAGCCAATCATTGACCTATATAATTTAACATCTACACATTTACCTCCTTCATCTAAGTCAAGCTTTGTTGAAGAGCTCATTGGAGTGTCATGAGGTTTCCCATTTTCCAGTCCAAACTTCTTGAGCATATCTTTGACGTACTTAGCTTGATTAATGAAGATGCCATCTTTTCTTTGCTTGATTTGGAGTCCCAAGAAAAATGAGAGCTCCCCCATCATGCTCATCTCAAACTCACTTTGCATTAGCTTAGAAAATTCTTGGCAAAGAATATCATTAGTAGAACCAAATATTATATCATCAACATAAATTTGAACTACTAATAAATCTTTACCTTTATGCTTTAAAAACAATGTAGTGTCAACCTTCCCTTTTGAAAAACCTTTTTCAATTAAAAAATTTGACAATCTTTCATACCAAGCTCTAGGAGCTTGTTTTAAACCATAAAGAGCTTTTGTCAATTTAAGAACATGATCCGGAAATTTTGAATCTTCAAAACCTGGAGGTTGTTCCACATACACTTCTTCCTTTATAAAACCATTTAAAAATGCACTTTTAACATCCATTTTATATAATTTAAATTCATGAAAACATGCAATTGCTAATAACATTCTAATTGCTTCCATCCTAGCTACGGGAGCGTATGTTTCATCATAATCTCTGCCCTCTTCTTGACTATACCCTTGAGCAACAAGTCTAGCCTTGTTTCTCACTATATTACCACTTTCATCAAGCTTATTCCTAAATACCCATCTAGTACCTATAATAGATTTATTACTAGGCCTTTCAACTAATGTCCATACTTTACTTCTCTCAAATTGATTTAATTATTCTTGCATAGCCATAATCCAATGTTCATCATTTAATGCTTCTTTAATATTCTTAGGCTCTATGCATGAAATAAATGCAACATGATTACAAATATTTCTAAGAGAAGATCGAGTTATTACCCCTTTGGATGGATCACCTATAATCTCACCACCCTTGACATAGTTGTACTCTCTTGGATAAGATACTTCCCTTTCTTCAATGGTTGGATTCTCAAGAGGATCATGAGTTTCCTCATTTTTCGTTTCTTCTTTTGATGATGGTTCTCCAACTTCATGTCTAACGTCATTTGTATTTATAACACCTACATCATCATTCACACAAGAATCCTTCCTCGGAAGGGGATTATCATCGAAAACAACATGTATAGAATCTTCTACAACTAAAGTTCTTTTATTAAATACTCGATAAGCTTTAGAATTTAAGGAATAACCCAGAAAAATTCCTTCATCACTTTTAGCATCAAATTTGCCAAGGTTTTCTTTACCGTTGTTTAAAACAAAACATTTACATCCAAAAGGATGAAAATAACTAATGTTAGGCTTTTTATTTTTGAAAATTTCATATGGAGTTTTCTTTAAAATTGGCCTAATCATTACTCGATTAACAACATAACAAGCAGTATTTGTGGCTTCCACCCAAAAATATTTTGGCAAATTATTTTCACAAAGCATGGTTCTAGCCTTTTCTTCTAAAGTTCGATTTTTCCTCTCAACAACTCCATTTTGTTGAGGGGTTCTAGGTGCTGAAAAATTGTGGCTAATACCATTAGAATTACAAAAATCAATAAAACCAAGATTTTCAAATTCAGTACCATGATCACTCCTAACACTAATTATAGAGTAACACTTTTCATTTTGGATTATTTTTGAAAAAGTGATGAACTGTTCTAATGCTTCATCTTTAGTACTTAAAAATAGAACCCAAGTATATCTAGAATAGTCATCTACCAAGACAAATGCATATTGTTTTCCACCCAAGGTAGTAGTCCTAGTTGGCCCAAAAAGATCTACATGGATCAATTGTAATACTCTACTAGTTGATACGTCATTAATTGATTTAAAAGAAACACGCTTTTGTTTTCCTTTAGCACAAGCATCACAGATTTTATCATTATCAAATTTAAGCTTAGGCAACCCTCGAACTAAATCACCTTGAATTAGCCGTTGCAAAACACTCATACTAGCATGTCATAGTCTCCTATGCCATAACCAACTATCATGTTCATCCTTAGCAACTACGAACAAATTAGTCATATCAATAGAATCTAAATGCACCATGTATATGTTTCCTATTCTATGACCAACAAGCATAATCTGATTAGATGCAATGCCAATGACTTTACAACCATTAATATCAAACATGACATTGAATCCCTTATCACAAAATTGACTAATACTTAATAGATTATGCTTTAATCCATTCACATATAGAACATTTTTAATTTGTATGGAAGAGGTATTACCAATAGTACCAATACCTTCAATGTGACCTTTTGAATCATCACCAAAAGTCACTTCTCCTCCATTTTTGGCGTTAAGCTTAATGAACCAGCTTTTGTCTCCGGTCATGTGTCTTGAGCATCCACTATCAAGGTACCATGAATTTGAATTTGTTTCCCGTGTCTTGTAGCAATGCTCCTTTCCCTACAAACATAGATTAATTTTTTATTTTTGGTACCCAAATTCTTTTGGGTCCATATTCATTAGTTTCCAAAATCCTAGTCCCCTTAGGTATCATTTGTGTAGGATATCCTTATCTTTAGTAGTAATGAGTTCTTTAGGAACCCATATTCTTCTAACGATTTTTCCATTAGAGGCTCTTTGGGGACCTCTATGATTGTAGTTTTTAAAACTCTTTCTAACAAAGTTGGATTTCGAATTTTCTCCAATTTCAAAACGTTTGTTTCCAACTTTATCAAAAGAATTTTTAAGATCATCAATTTTCTTTTGATGATCATCATTCACCTTTGAAAGTAAATTTTGCAAATCTAAATTTTTCTTTTCAAACTCTTCTAGTTTGATTTGCAAATCTTTGATTTTACTTTCAAGATCGTTGTTGGTTTTGGATATGAGTTTATTTTCATTTTTCAATTTTGAAACATCATTTTTATATTTTAAAAACAATTTCTCATAATCCGAAGCTAACCCATTATATTCCTCTAATAGCTCATCATAAGATAAATCATCAAAATCAGATGAGTTAGAGGTTACCTTAGAATCTTCCCCGAATGCCATCAAGCACAAGTTTGCTACTTCCTGTTCCTCTTCATCGGAACCTTCTTCATCGCTCCATGTAGCCACATGAGCCTTGTGCTTATTCTTTGATTGACCCTTTCTCTTCAATTGTGGGCAATCATATTTGACATGCCCTGGTTTTTTGCATTCATAGCAAATGATTGGGTCCTTCTCTTTTGGTTCATTTTTGAGTCCTTCATTTCGTTTGAATTTTCTTTCTCGGTAAGGTCTCATCATTTTTCTGAACCGTTTGGCAAACAATGCCATTTCTTCGTCATCGTCATCTTCATCCAAATCACTCTCATCTTTTGTGGATTTGAGAGCAACTCCAATGTTTTTCTTCTTCTCCTTCTCCTTTGGTGTCTCTTCAATCTTATCAAGGTCCACCTCATCTTCAAGCATCATTTCATGGGTGAGGAGTGAACCGATTAGCTCTTCAAGAGTTAAGGATGTTAGGTCCTTAGACTCTATGATTGCCGTCTTCTTTGATTGCCATGATTTTGGGAGGGAGTAGACTAACTTCCTCACAAGCTTTTCATTTGAAATGATCTCTCCATATGATTTGAGACCATTGACAATCGTTGAAAATCTATCCATCATAGCTTTGATATCTTCATTTGGTTTCATCCTGAAATTTTCATAGCTATGCGTTAGAATACTAATTTTAGATTTCTTTACCTCATCAGTACCTTCATGAGTGACTTGAAGTTTGTCCCATATTTCTTTGGCGGTTGTACAAGAAGAAACTCTTCCATATTCTTCTGGTCCAAGAGCACAAAAAATGATATGGATGGCTTTGGAGTTGAGCTGGAACATTTTTGTCTCTCCTTCACTCCACAATCTTGGATGAGTGAGAGGCTTGATGTATCCTTCTACTACGACATTCCATGCTCCCATGTCACTTGCTTGAATGAAATACATCATTATATTCTTCCAATAGGCATAGTTAGCCCCATTGAAGAAAGGAGGCTTGTTGACGGGCATCGAATCGAGACCGGAGTCGAAGTTTGAAGCGGAGGCCATTGATGACTTTGATTATCGATATAACTCTTCTCGGATCTACTCAAGACGTGGTTAAACCTTCAAATGAGTCAAGCTCTGATGCCAATTGTTGAGTTAATCGATTGACGAAATTGGCCAAGAGGGGGGTGAATTGGCAATTAAAATTTTGGTGGAAGCTTTTGCAGAAAATTGAAAGTAATTGCACAGCGATTTAGAGTGGTTCGACTTTATCAACCAAAGTCTACGTCCACTACCTTAGCTATCCACACTAAGGATTTTCCACAAATTCACTAATTTGTCTTTCTTTTGAGGACAAAGAGTAACCTTACAATCCCTCAAGAATTATACCCCAAATTCTTGAGAACACTCTCTCCTAAAGAGAACAATACAAATTTTGCAAACTTACAAGGAAATCCTCACAAGGTAGATTGTTTGCACAATTCTAGAACAAAGAAAAGAACACTCAAAGATGGATACAATTGAGCATAAAAAGTGTTCTTGAAAGCAAAATGAATATTGAATGAAAATAGGCTTGAAATGCTCAAACTTGAGGTTTGATGCTTTCTCTTTGATTCTCTCTTGATTCTAGTTGCTTGATGTTTCTTGTTCTTGATCAATGGCTTCTAAGCTTGCTTAAATACACCTTGAATCACTTCTGAACGTTGGGGATGATTAGAGAAGATATTATAGCCGTTTTAGTGTGAACACAATTAATAAAACAGCTTGGAGCGTGAGGGGAATCGGTTCGTAAGTGTAAAATTCAAATATTTCGACCGTTGAACAGGGGGGAATCGGTACCCCCTATGGGGGAATCGGTTCCCTCCGAGCATTCTGGAAATCTCGGAGCCAAACCATTCAGGGGGAATCGGTACCCCCTTGGGGGGGAATCTGTTCCCTCTAAGCAATCTGGAATTTTTGGCTTTGAAATGGTTCGAAATACTTTATAAAATTATTTTGAAATTGTTTTATGATTAAAACTTAATTTTACACTTAAGTAAGGATTAAAAATGATTTTTGAAATATTTGGAGTAATGTTTTGATATTCAAATAGTTATATCGAATATACTTAGAAAATCATTTGGAAAATCTTAAAATCCATTTAACTTAATTTGTTATATCGAAATATCAAAATGTTTTAACAGATTCCAATAGACATTTTTGGTATCCGTACTGCCAAGATCCCAGTATATATACTCCTAAATGAGTATCGATACTTCCCATTTTCTTTCAAGGTATTTCAGCGAGGGGGTATCGATTCCTTGGGTAGGGTATCGATAATATAAGGCCAGTATCGATACCAGTGTTATGTTTTGTGCAGTGAATTCCAAAGTGCATTAATAAGAGATGAGGTTTTTCCCCAAATCTTTAATTACTCTCATATAAGACTACAAGTGAGTACATTAATAATGTTTAATTAAAACATAGAGACAAGATAAAGTAGGATGAGATAAGACTAGCCTTGTTTGGTGCTCAGAAAATGATTCGGACACCCGAGTTCCTTTAGAAAAGATAGCAAAGTCGAAAGTGTATATTCAGTCTGGATATATCCTTAGGGGGTGTGCGAGATACTTTAAGTTGACTAGTTTGGGTGCAAGTTCCTACACCAAGGAGTGGGCCGGTCAAGAGGGTTTATCAATACAGATATTTCGGGCAACCAGCCTCATTAGACTAGAGGAGTGTGTGAGCTATGAGATGGATATATCCCTCATCCGTACCATGATGTCTATCATAGAGTAGAGTGTGAATATCACGAGGATACTCACTAGTGAATGAGACTAGATAACTTGATATAGAGAGTGGGTATACAAGTATACGCACTAAAGCAAAACAGTAGACTTGATAGCATGAGCCTTTCAGTGATACACTTTTAGTATGATCTAGTTGTTAGTGTGGCACTGAGCTAGTTAGCTTAGCCTTCAGATGTTTCTGTTGGTAGGTTGGTAGCACTACAAGAAAATATACCTTTAATGACACACGAACGATGACACACGCTAATTTATGACTTGCAAAACATATGTGTCATAAAAAAATGTCATGTTTTTTAAAATCTAAACGATTTATGACTTACAATAATGTGTGTCATATTTAATAGTCATAATCCAAAAAATTTGCAAAAACACGGAGTACACTTTTTAATTGTGTGTCATATGTAGAAGTCGTATTTTAATTTCCCCCATTATTTTCATCCTTTCCCGCTTCTTCCCCTTATAATCAGTTCACGCCTAATGTTTTGCACTCCTTTCATTCTCTTCTTTTCTCTCCAATGCCAAAACCCTAACTTGTTTTCTTTATTTTTCTGAAAGCTTCTTTCTCTGTGTGTTTTTGTTTTATTTTCAGTAACATTCTTCAAATTATTTCCATTTCCTTTTTCTTTTCCCCCTCCTGGTTTGTGGTCGGGGGTTCGAGTTTTTAAGATGGATATCGAGCAAAAGCAAGCCGAGTTCATCGATCACTTTATTAAGCAAGCGTCGGCTCAGAAGGGGACGACCCTTGTTTCTGTTATCGTCGAAGTGACGTCTCATCCTTCACTCTTCGCCTTCTCCGAGATTCTTACCATGCCCACCGTCGCTGAGGTAAAGACCTATTCCGTTATTAGTTTCTTTTTTTTCTTTCCCCTACTTTCCTCAATCTGAGAAATAAAAGCTGTCATCAGTTATTTTTGTTGCACATAGCTTAATAACATTTCTTCCTGTTTCTTTTTCTGTCAATATAGTCTGGTGTTTTAGTTTTATTCATTGCTTCACTTTCGGTTTGATGCTTTAGTTTACTTGTAATTTATAAGAAACCTATATACCTTTGTAGCTTGACAGAACTGAAAACTCGATGTACCTGGAGGTGCTTCGGTTGTTTGCCCATAGCACATGGAGCGATTACAAGAGTAAGTTGGAAAACATGTGTTTTATTGTTTGTGACAAGTTTGTGATGTTTTCAATACACTTGTACCCGTATTTTTTCTATTCGAGATAATTTGAAGATCATTATTAGTAAACATTTGTCACTACCGTGTAAGTCTCTTCAAGATTACTAGTTTTACTCTTCTAAATGTTACCCTTCACTTAATTAATCGACTTGATTATTTCTATCTTTGATTGTTGTTATAGTTATTATTCACATCATAATGTGACCAACTCTGGCTGTATAAACTATTTGATTAGGTAATAGTGGCAGCCTTCCTCAACTGGTCCCTGATCAAGTTCTCAAGTTAAAGCAACTCACTGTCCTTACACTTGCTGAGACGAACAAGGTATTGTAGTTGAGTAAAGAGGGCATTTGATAATCTAAATATGCTATAGTTGCCAGCCTCATTCCATTGTAGTGGTTATAGTTATTTTGATATTCATTGAACGTGACTTTGACTTCGTAACGTGAATAAACCAAGTCTTTAGAATATCTTGAAAAATTTTAATGCCTTTCTGAATTGTTTTATTCCACTTTCTAACTGAAATGGATATACCCTTTGTCTGACAATGACACTATAGGTTATAAATGTTGGTTGTATCAAGTTCATTTACCATTTAAATATCCTGACCAAGTATTACCATATGATCAACTAATGCTGGAGTTAGATGTCACCAATGTTCGTGAACTTAAAGATTTTCTTATCAATGAGTGCATGTATGTGGTGGGTAGACTCCCGACTTAATTCTCTATTAATTTTTTATCCTAGGACTTACTCCATTATGACATGCTTTAGCTACTGGAACGGCCTTGAAAGGCCCTGGGAACCAATGGATGATTTTTATGCAATGTGTTGCATGTGAAAGAACTTTGCAGTTGTTTCTGCATTCATGTTTGGTTTTTTGGGATGGTTAACTTTTAGAGTGGCCCTGTATTGTTCACAGTTATTTCTACAGCTATTTGAACTTTCCTTTGGTGGTCAAACCCAATACCTTAGGTCTTACTCTGGCTCTGCTTTCACAAAGGTCTGAGAAAGAAGGGGAAGGCGGGGAACTTTCCTTCCTATTGGATGTTTTGTTGAATTTTAAAGGAAGTGAGTTCTACCAGAAGTGAAAATATACTGAAAGTGTGCTGATTTTTGTTCATATTTCCCAACCTTTTTGTTAGGGTATAGTCAGAGGAAAGTTGGATCAGCTGCGAAGATGTTTTGAGGTATACTGTCATTTCCTCTCAAGAATTTTCCTTTAAATTTATTTTTCTTCGTTGATTAAAAACTTTAATATTTGTTCTAGAAGATCCAATTTGCTGCTGGGAGGGATTTGAGGCCAGGACAACTTGGGAGTATGATAAAAACACTATCGAACTGGTAACATCTCTGGTTCAAATAGAGCATTTCATTAAGTCCTCTGTCCATACTGCATTTATAGTTGCTACTGTGTGATTTTCTATTAAATTTTTTGATTTGTTCATTAGAGCTATTTAGTCCAAGTAGACCTGACAGAATACAAAGTTGAATTTGATTAATTTTGCAAGATCCTTTAATTAGAGCAGAGTGTAGAGCGATGTTTTAAGAAGGAGAAGTTGATGATAGGTTTTTAATGATTTTATTTCTTACTGTGAAACGTCTCCGAAAGAATTCTTCGTGGAAACCATATGTACTTAACATATTTGATTGTTTTCTTTTAGTTTTCCTTTATTTATTATTTATGTGGATTTAAAGACTGGTTCAGGTATCTTGATATGCTTCCCACCACTTTTGGGAATCCGTTATGGTTTACCGATGATGAGATGCTGGAATTGAGAGGAACAATCTTGTATAGAGCAGCTGAATTACGGGTAAATATAAGCATATAGTTTAACGTTTCTCTTGAAGATGAAATGCATGTAATTTGACTACCCATGATGATGAAAGTTAGTGTAATTGTTTTATAGAAAAAGGATTTGATTTCTGTGTACGAAGATAAAATGAAGGGTTTGGTGAAGAAATTTCTTGCTCTTGATGGAGTCTCAGAAAGGTCGGTATTAATTACATCGAATAAATTAGGAATCAAGTGTGTTTATTTTCCTTTTTCCCAATTATGAATTGTTGTTAATGCTTATTTTGCAGTGAGGTCTGCTTTGAAGATTTCCTTTGGCAGGGATCTCCTCAAAATGAACTCTTTCTTATTCTCTCTCAAAATGGGGTGGGTGGGGACAATGAAGGAGATGGACTATGATATGATGACATTCCTTGCACTTCGAACTTTGGTGGTTAATACTGCGTGATTTCTGTAATACTAGGACGAATTCTATATTTTGGTCTCGTGCTCTGAACCTTCCTCTTCCACATTCTTATGTATTTCCCCAAATTCAAGAAGATACCGAGACAACCTGTCCAGTTGAAAGAAGTTCTGAGGTGACCATCAGTCATAGTGGACTAAGTGGAGAGCCTATTAATGAAATTGATGGAAAAGGTGAGGTTACACTTTAGTTCTTACCACTTTTGTGCCTGGATATTTCCTCTTATTTGCTTTCACATGTGAAAGTTTACTGTATTAACATGGAGATGAGGTTAAAGATTTTAATTTATTTTGGGTTTATATCAGGATTTGAGGGTCATGAAAATGATAACAAAGTTAATGGAGCAACTTCCACATCGAAACAAGAAGAAACTATCTGGGTGGAGGGTCTTCTCCCTAGCATTGACTTTTGCAACCATGGTATGTTAGTTTTTATTAGTCGGTGGCTCTCTAGTCAATTGGTTAGAGTCTATTCTCATTGAATTTTTTGGTTTTTAATTTTATTTTTAGACTTGAATGCAGTGGCAACATGGGAAGTTCCTATCCCAAAGGTAAGCATTAATGCATTATTATTTGTAATCAATAAGCTTAATTCTCAGTATTATGGGAAATGTTCTTTAATAAAATGTAATTTCCACTGTCAATATGCCTTTTGTTCCTAATATTTTATGTGTTGTTAATTAGTTCCCTTTGTTTGGGGCTCTGCTGCTATGCTTTTAACTGATATATGAATTTCTTGTTTTTGCCTTTATGATATCCTTTGTGTATTCTATTTTTCATGCATATAGCATCGCAAGCCTATTTCAAAGTTAAATTACTATTAATAGTCTATTCCCGAGGACATTTAACTTATATGTGACTTCTGTGGTTACCAGCTGATCGGTATGTAATTTAGTAATCTAATTTGCTAAATCAGTGCGATTGAGTAATTCTTGTTTCCATACTTTATGCATTATTGTCCGTCTTTCCCACCTTAGAGGGATTGTAATTGGAGTTCTATGTGTCAAGGTGGGTATTTAAGTTGTACTATATTTCCCGTTTAGAAGTTGTGAATTAAGCATGTTGATAAACATAATTGAATTATTTTGTTCTTAGTTTTGACATAATTGGACTGCTTAGCGTTATACTGTTCTTGTTCCTTATCACTTCATTTTTAATTTTCTTTTGCAGATATACAAAGAGCAAATAACAGATTTATTGGATCCAAATCAAAGAAACCTGCAGGTAGAATGGATTATTATTTAACTTTTCAGTTTCCAAATCAATGTTGTTTTGTAACTTTTCTATATATTGGTAATTGATGATGAAACTTAGATGGTGTTTTATTGGTTTTATGGCTTAATTGGGTAAATCCAGAGAAACATTGTGGATTTTGTGCTATAATCCTTCTGATACACCAAAAAAAATCTGATTTTTGGCTTTTTGTTGGACTGTACATGGATGCTTAAGTTGTCTCGATCTAACCTAGATATCAAGATATGTGCGTTATTTGTTAGAGATGGGATTTATCTAAATTCACTTAGACCAGGAAAGTTTAGTTAAATACCCTCCTTTGTTTGATTGATTAAGGATGTTCAGAGTTCAGACCCACTATGTTACTCCTTATAATCATTGGAATCTATAACTAATTTTGGTAAATGGATATCAATCACCTTTTCCTCTGAGCGAAATAGAATTTAGTAGCAAGTTTGAATGAAAATCATCATTATAACCGAGATGGATGGGTGAATTACCCATATGTAAATAGACTTATCCCCTTAAATAACAATGTAACTATGAGAAATGAAAAGTAAAGCTTTTAAAGCTTAAGATGCCTTTACCACAAATTTACTTTTTTTTTTCGTTCTTTTCATATTACTTAGTGATGAGTGATGACTTGATAACCATAAATGAAAATGTTTGCTCTTTACAAATGTTTGGACTACTTTATGTTCTCACCTGAGGATGGTTGATGCTTGATTAATATATGAAAAGTATTAATTCCTATATGTCGTCAGCATTTGGTTCAAATAAGGAGTGGAAACCAAAGGTGATCAACTCTAATTTTAGGAAGGGTTCAGGAACAACTTGTGCATTTGATGTTCCTACTAGTTCAGTTGAAGCCAATGCTCATTCGCAGCCTGTTTCAAGAGTTCTCGACTCTGAAGAAGCAACTTCAAAATTGCAGAAGAAGCTAGAGGAGTTGCATCTAAGATCTTATAATATGTTAGTATCTTCTTGTGATAATCTGAGAACATTCTTGGTTTTTTGTTTTCAAATAGCCATAGGTGATGGATATTATGTTTGTAACTTAATGTGAATATATTGTATGCAAATGGATTGCTTATATATAATATGATATATATATTTAGTATTATGAGGCATTAAATGTGATTTAGTTTGATTATTTGTCAATATACAATATATATATATATATAACAATAATTTACGAAATACAATCACGACACACAAATGTGTGTCATCTTTTTTAATGGCGTGTGCTTCAATAACACGCAATGTAAGTCATACATGCGTGTCATAAATTTATAACACACAAATGTGTGTCATCTTAATTTATGACAGGGGCTTCAATGACGCTCAATGAACGTCATAAATGTGCGTCATAAATGTGTGTCATAAATGCGCATCATAAATTTATGACGCACAGTTGCGCGTCATCTTAAATTCATGTCGATGGCTTCAACGATAGGCAAATGTGTGTCATCCGCACCCATAGATGACGCGCAATGCGCGTCATTAAAGGGGTTTTTTCTACTAGTGTAGATCGACCAGTTCATGAAGATCAAGAATGACCGAGGTCCAAATCCAGTGCAGACCAGAGTACATCATCAAGAAGTTTTTAAGGGCATGTATATTTGTACACTTTGTTGTACAGTTAAGTTATAAAGTCAATTAAGAGTGAGGTTGTATATTTTTTAAATGTATTTATATAATTTGAGAGTTCTTCGATGCATCAAGTTTTTGAATTCCTTTTATGGATGTTTTTATATTATGAAAATGGTAGTTTTTAAGTACATGAAATGAGTTAAAAAGTTGGTTAGCAGGTTCGGCGGTTCCGTGTAGCATCCTAATCGGTCAAATGAGTGTCATACTGGTTTAGGGAGTTACAAATGCCATGTTTGATTTACACTTAATTGATTATGCCTTACTTGATTGATCTTGAATTTTGACATTTGATTGAGTTTGCTTAGAAACCTTGGATATTCTATGAAATTGGAGTTGGCAACGTAAGATTTTTGGCATGATAAATGAGAAATGCTTGAGGATAAGCATTGAATAAGTGAGGGGGAATTTGATTAGTGCTTAAATTGTGCATTATTTTGTGATTAATTACTCATTGATTAGCTATTCTAAGTTGTTAACTTAGCCCTTTTCGTTCCTTTTCAATACATGGCAGTAGATTCAATAAATGATGCTAAAACTGATGAAATTATGCAATTTTTGATTTTCTGAAGTCATGGTTGAATTAGTTGGCATGACTTGGGGCATGACACATCTGACGTGGTGTCCAGTCAGTAGCTTCTAGAAGTCTAGTCAGCAGCTTGGTGGGAGCAAGAGACTCTGCCGCATTTTTCAAATTCAAATTAGGATTTATTTTTATTTTTTAGGAATTATCTTTTTAATTTGAATGTTATTTTTTAGGGTTTTTTAGGACTTTAAATACCCGTTTAGGGTAAGCCTCAAGGCATCAAATCAATTAATTCATCATTTGATCATTGAGATCATGTTTACTCTTGTTACTATCTTTCTTTAGTTTTATAAAAGTTGTTTCTTTTCTTTCGCTTTATTTTCTTTTAAAAATGCTAAGCATGATTTATATCATACTTAGCTGAGATTTTTATAGCCAAAGGCTGAAGCGATGACTCGATTCTAAATCGCGAGAATCAAAAAGCACATCATACCCTTTAGGGTTATATTTTTAGTTTTTGAAAATCAAGGATTTGTAATCGACAATCCTTTTACAATCAAAGCGATTTAATTTCAAAAAGTGCATGTTGGAATTGAATTTCGGTTTCGATGAATAGTTGGTAGGAAGGATCGGCCTGTGGCACATTCAACTTCCTGTGACCACACTTAGCGATTATTTGCTAAGGGAAATTGAAATCGGGTTAGATTCTCGATTGAGACGGTACAATCCGAGTGGGGTTTTTCCATAATTTAAAGGTGTTGGATTAGTAGACAATTGTCACGATTAATTCCCAAAGAATTGAGATCTAAAAATTGATTTTAGATGCTCTATTTATTTGAGAGAAAAACAAATTACAGGGGTTGTGCCTGTACACTATAACCGGCGTGAGCCCTAAGGTAAAATCCTATTTAAGGATCGATTTGAATAGAGGCAAAGAGCTTTAGCCTATGACTAATTTTATCAATTGAGTTTTCACTTTAATTTTGAATAAAATCTTATTTTTTATCTCAACTCTCGAACCTTTTTTTTTACTCTTCTCTACAAATCACGTCAGAGACAAGATCAAAAGCAAGAAGTTCGTCTATCTCCTAATCCATGTGGATTGACCCATACTTTCTCTATACTATCTTTCATATTGTTTTAATTGAGATTAAGGCTAAATATTATTTGACAGTGAAAATCATGCGTTGTCTGTAACTTGTGGTAAAAACGTTCCACCCCGGCTCCCACCTACTTATTTTCTCGGATCTGCCCCGAGAGAAATGCCCAAGTATTTCATAGGAAGCGAAGCAACCCGACAGCCACACAATTGAGCAAGATATTCCAGCCTACTGTCTTCCATATCGATACCAATCATGCAAGATTTTTTTAAAATTAATACTCAATCCTGAACAAACTTCGAATCCCCTCAAAATACGCTTCACATTAATTACGCAGCACACCTCCGGCCTTAGAAACAAAATAGTGTCATCTGAAAATTGAAGATGGACAAAGAACAACCAGGGATGTTGTTATTTATACCCTCAACCTTGCCTGTTTCAATTGATTTTTCCAGCAACTTTTGCAAAACTTCCGTCACCAAAATAAACAAAAATGGGGAAAGAGGGTCCCCTGCCATAACTCTCTCTTCATGTGAAATTCCTTTGTCGGAGATTCGTTGAACAAGATTGAAATTCTAACCTTAGATACGCACTATAGGATCCACTATCTCCACTTTTCCCCGAATCCCATCATCTTTGAGATCATCAAAAGAAACTCCCAATAAACACAGTCATACGCTTTTGTGAAATCTAGTTTCATAATCAAACCTCCCCTTGAATTTTGCTCCCGCTGCAACAAATGAATTACTTCATTCGCAATAAGAACTCCATCAAAGATCTGTCTTCCCGCTATGAAAGCACATTGGGTATCACTCATTAGCTTTGCCATAACCTTCCTTAGCCTGCTCGACAGAACCTTGGGGATTATTTTGTAAATAGAACTCACCAAGCAAATTAGCCTATATTCTGATAAATCACTAGGCTGCTCGATTTAGGAAAAATGGAATTAAATGTCGATTTAGGAATAATGGAATTAAAATGTCTCGATGCTAAAGTTTAATTTATTAGAAGTTCTTAATTGGAAGCTCAGAGACTAAATTGAGATAGAGTTAAAATATTAAAAATTTCATGATTGATTAAACAAAAGGCATGCTTTAGTGGTTTATGTCGGACGCATTAAACTTAGGTGTCATATACTCATAATTTATAATATTTGTTCATAATTTTTAATATTTAGTAATTGAAATGTGTTAATCATAGATTGTATTTTTAGAATCGTCTTTAAAAATTTTAAACTTTTCCATATTTTAGATTTTTTATTGATAATTTTTTTAATGCCTAAACTTTTATAAATTTGTGATATTTTAAAACTTGATAAGTTCATCTCTTGACGTAAAATTTTATATTTATTCTTGTTTACAACCATTTTAGATTATTTTAAAAAATAAAAATATCAATGTTTAAATCATAACGTTTTATGGTCATTTGTTACTTTTGTTGAAGAGTTTTTAAAGCATAAAAAATATGGCTTTAGTAGAGAAAATACCACAACCATACATGTCTTTCAATCTGATCATCAAGAAGCATGAATCAATTGTACTATAGAGATAAAAAGATACATTTGATTTGTTATTTTAACTTTATCTTTCATCTCCAATAATGCAAACTTTATCTTCAATAGAGGTTTCTATCCTCATCTTTTCTCTCTCTCTCTCTATGAACATGTATTATTTTGACAATGATTGTCACGTTCCTTCATGAAATTTTAAATATCTTGGAAGTTTCTTCTCGTTAAGAATAAATTTTTAAAATGAAACGATTAATGGCCTCGAAAAAAGTTATTTTTATCATCAAATATTTTTATTTTCATTCTTTCCGACTCAATTCTTTGAATCTCCAACAACATAACACCTTCAGTTGGTTTTGTTACACCATAATCAACCATTAATCAGTACTTTTTGGACCTTAAATTTTTTTCCATCAACATTCTTCATTTATTAAATTAAAATTTGCAATTGTGGATACATATGTATAATGTATGATGTTATTAAAGAGTGTAATATAAAAATTAAGTTATTAATTATGTTATAAATGATCAGAACTTGTATTTACAATTTGATGGGTGATACAATTATAAATAGTTCTAAACGGATTTAATATTCAATTTGTATAAGGATAAAGTATATAAATAATCTCTAAACTTTTAGGGTACTTATATTTTGATCACCCAATTTTTGACAGTTTTAATACAATCTTCAACTTTTTAGTTTTTCCAGTAAAATTCTTGTCGTTATTTTCCGTCAATTTTTGTTGACGTGACACTTAACTCTTGTTGACTACTTCTTCTAAGTCCAAAATCTTAAGCTCTGGAAAAATCTAAATTTTTGTTGACGTGACACTTAACTCTTGTTGACTACTTCTTCTAAGTCCAAAATCTTAAGCTCTGGAAAAATCCAAAATCTTAAACTCTGGAAAAAGGAAAACGAAATTCATTTTATTTGATAAACTGCAACTAATGGCATGGAAAACAAAAATTTATTCATTTCATAGATCTGTTCGAAACAGGGAGAATGAATCACAAATATATTCAATAAAACATCACTTTCTTAGGTCGAACCCTAGATTTCTGTAAGCCAAAATTCTTGACCTTTGAAAAAAAAAACTTCAAGATTACGTCAAAGTATTTGGAAGATACCCATTTGCTTGATATTTGTGATTCATAAACAACAAATGCATTTCCTTAACTTTTCGTTTTTCATAATTCGTTCTTCATAATTCGTTCTTCAAACACATAGCTTCGGAATCCATTCCATTAGTTACAGTCTGATAAACCCCTTCAAATTCGATGTGCTTGAAAATTAACGTCGAATACTGGCAACTGTTTGTCTACAGACACGAGGTGATATATACACCCTAGCTGCTGTGCATTTTGAGATGATGAGAGAAGTCAGGACTCAGGAGATAGCAGACACAGATTATTTATTCCACGGAAGTAGCATTCAAAATCTTCCACCCCTTTCATTTCTTTGCATTAGAAACTTATTTGGATTTTGCATTTGTTCCTGCTGCTTGCTTTATTATGTTTTTTTTTAATAAAAGAGACTCAAAAAGTTTGTGTTTCCATTAACCAAAGATTGTAGTTCAGAAACCAAAGATACAAAAATGACTGTACAATAAACTTGAATCAGTTCTTGCTCCGAACCCCAAGCCTCCGCCGGAAATCCTCTTCCATAAGTGGAAGTCCGAGCAGGACTTTGGTTTGGTTATGTCTGGCTTCCTTTGTCGGGGATCGTCAGGAGTGTTTTCGACCATCAATATCTTCAGCTCCGGGTTGATAGCTGCAAACCCTATTACCAACAACTTGATTAATTGTTTGAGAAGAGGAGGAGGAGGGAGTTAAGTGCAATGTCAACAAAAATTAACGGGAGGTAACGGCAAAGACTTTATTGAGAAGGAACTAAAAATTTGATGATTGTATTGTAAGTTTTAAAAAGTTAGGTGACTAAAATGCAAGTACCATAAATGTTCAGAGACTATTATATACTTTACCCTTTATATAAATATGTAGTTATCTCAAGATATATGTTAACTTGTATTACTTTTATAAAAAATTTATGATAAGAGTAAAGATATCTTTTTAAAAGATCACAAATTAACTACTGTAATAATAACACAGTTAGATAAAAAAATTAGTGATACACATCAATAGATAAGTACAAATATACTGAACAACAACCCTTTACATAAAATTAATAACAAACTAAAACATGCAATATTTCACTGCAACAACAACTGCTGGGATTGAAATCTTTCATACACAACAGGTTTTTATTCTAGCGGTTGATAAAACATTGCATTGAGCAATAGATTTTTCTAAGGATAAGCTTCAATTACAGACTTAACTGCTTGGATGGATTTAACATTGAATCGAGTAAATCCGGACTCCCGAAGAACATAGTCCCATTCCTTTCGAGTCCTCTCTCTCCCTTTATTAGTAAAAGCCATCATCGCCATATCTAACATCAACCTTACGAATTCTAACTCGTTGCCTTTATTATCTTCTTCGAGAACTGCATCGGCAATTATGACCTTTCCTTTGTCTTCTGGTATCGCTTCTCGACATTTCTTTAGGATCCTAATGCATTCTTCATCGCGGCGACAACTTGAGGGAGATCGAAGTTGATGCCTCGAATCCGTGGGAATTGCTTAACTATAAGGCTCAAAGCAGTACCATTACCTCCACCAACGTCCACCAAGCTTTCAACACCATCGAACACTTCTGGACATCCTTTAATTAACGCCGGGATCGCCACTCTAGCAGCGCAAGCCATCGCATCGTTGAAGAGTTTGCTATGACAAGGGTTTGCCTCGGTGTAGCTATATAGATCCATCCCGTTTGCTGCTTCAAATGGTGAAATATTCCCACTCTCGAGGACTCGAGCTCTGAGACTGTGCCATGGCCCTAAAATGATAGGACTAGACTCTAACAGTATAAAAGGCGCCATGGTGTTTTCTCCATGTTTCATCAGAAGGCGAGACAGTGGCGTCAATGAGAAGCCCATGGAGTGCTGGCCGGTGGGTTCTTGTTTGAATACTTGGTAATGGACAAGGAACCTCATAATGCGGTGGAGACGCGACGGTTCGCAGCGGAGGACGGCTGCTAAATCGGACAGTGTCATGGGGCTTCCATGGTTTTCAATAACATCGGCAACCCCAAGCTCAATAGCACATTTAACAACGGCCATTTTTGTATATCCAAAGACATAATTCCAAATGTCTACTTCAGCTCCACTTTCCATATCTCTGTTTTGAAAAGTCGGTAATCAATACCGATGGTGGAAAGTTTTATTGAAAGAAGATAAGATTTATACAAAAAAGGAAAGAGTGGCTATGTGGTCTCTACGTCTCATTAACATTATTTTCCATTAATTCTTTGAATGGTCAAATATTTTAAATTTTGATAATAATTATTTGACTCAAAGGTTATTTTTTTAATATAATTTATCATTTTTTCTTAAAACATTTTTACATTAACGTAACTTTCGAATTTTTTTAATTTTATCAGTGTTTAAAATATTTATTATTATTTAGAGTTTAAGAGTTAAACAAGTTTAGGATTTAAGAGTTAAATAGATTTAAGAATTAGGGTTTAAAATTTAGAATAATGCAATTAATAAACAATTTCAAAGATTAAATTGATACAAAAATATAATAAGATCGAGAATGATAAATTGAGTCTGCCAAAAATATCCATAAATCTAATTATTTTAAATAATGAAATTGTATAATATATATAGTAAAGTTTATTTTATAGCACATTTTTAAAATGCATGTTTATTAATAAAAAGGTTTAAATAATAAAATTTTAAAAATCATCTAAAATAATTATAATTGCATGCCGACGAAACTTCAAAATAATAGTAACTGATATATGTATACCAAATAATTGCGTACGGAAGCCTCCTTTTGCTACCTGTGGTCTCCTGCTCGTTGGAATTTATCTTTTTTTGAAAAATATAAATTAAGTATGAGATAATATTTGTTTTAAAAAAATTAATTTATGATAATGTATATACATTTTATAGACACATTTGTTTGCATTTAAATTTTTGAGAGAATATTTTTGTTCAAATTTTTTTATTAATTTAAATAATTACAAGTGATAGTATATGTTCTAAAATTAAATGAATTAGATATATAAACATAAAGTCTACTACAGTAATTAAAATATTACATATTAACTTACGAGTAAGTTTTTTTTATTGCAAAGGTTTTTATATTTATAATTAAGCTTTTTAATTTTTATAATTTCATAAAAAATTTAGATTTTAGCGATCTTTTTTCATTTATCTTATTTATTTATTTAATTTTAAATTAAATTTAATCAATTTTTATATTTATAGTTAGGGCCTCTAATTTTTATAATTTTATAAAATGTTTAGTTTTTTACCTTCTTTTTTCATTTCTCTTATTTATTCATTCAATTTTGAATTAAATTTAGTCATGTTTTTCTCTTTTTTCAAATCTAATTCTTCAATTTATCAAATATTTTTTTTTAATTTTTAGTCTTCTTGAATCTCAATCTAACAATAAAATAATATACAATTCTATTTATTTATTTATTATTCAAAATCAAGCAATGTATCATATACACATCCATTTTTTTATATTTATTCTCTTTTAATTGTATTTAAGGTGTTTTCTTAATAAAATAATAAAAATAATATATTTTTACAAAATTTAATCATTTTTCTATGATTTTTTTTGTAATATTAAATTAATTGTTTAAAATAATAAAATATACTTTCTTTGTATAAAGTCATATTTTTAAGTTTTTGTCCAAGACCTCGAAAAATATCTGACACGGCTCTTTTATGGGCAGTGACCAGTCTAATGGCTTTCGCGTTATCCATTTCCGCCATGAGCCGGTTAGCTCACTGTTTCCAAGTCACAAGCAACCCGTCCAGCAGACCCCAAAGCTCCGCATGAAGCACCGAGTAAGTTCTTAATTCTACAATTTTAGATATTTTGTTCTTTAAAAGTGGCCAAAAAGGCATAGAAGGTGAATGTATTTAAAAAATAATAACATGACTCGTATTTTTTCTTTTAATATGGTCTTCTAACTTAAAAAACAAACATAATGTGATCATTTGAACAATGTTTTTCCTCGTTGACCATTACGGTGATGATGTGGTAGTTCACGGTTCTAATGTGGTGGTCTATAATGCTGACGTGGCAATCCACAGTAGTTGATGACATGGCATATAAAATGACAGATGGACTAAATTGGTTTTTTGGTTTTGTTCGAGGGCCAAATTGATTTTTTTAAAAAGTCTAAGGGTTTATTTAATTTTATAAAAAATAAAATTTATTTCAAATGATAAATATAAATTTATTCAAATATTCAAAAAATTAAATATAAAAAATAAATTACTACAAAATTAAATATACATATAAAAAATACTAAAACTATTATACTTTTTTTAATATATATATAATAGGCTTATAAATAATTACTTTTAGAAAGATATATTATACATAACATTTACATGTAACATATTTTCATATCATCAACACTTATACAAAAATATTCTTACTAGATTAATCGAGAATTATAA
Organism: Hibiscus syriacus; assembly: GCF_006381635.1. NCBI lineage: Eukaryota > Viridiplantae > Streptophyta > Magnoliopsida > Malvales > Malvaceae > Hibiscus > Hibiscus syriacus. Next base: position 2,565,158 of record NW_024062882.1, on the reverse strand, counting down.
AATTTAAATTAGTAGAGACATATAATTTTTGGATTAATCGAAACTTATTATATTTTTTAACTATCTTTTTGTAAGTCTCGACTAATTTAAACGATAATTATATAATAAGTTTCGACATAAAATATAATTAGAAAGCATAGTAAGTTTTGACTAATCCAAAATTTGTAAGTCTTGTTTATTTAAATTTTGTAAGTCTTGATTAATTTAGTAAGAATATTTTGTATAAGTGTTGATGATATGTCTATATATTACATGTATATATTATGTATAATATATCTTTTTAATTTTTTTAAAAGTTTTTTGATAATTTATAACAACAACAACAACAACAAAACCCAATTCCCATATGTATGGGGTAAGGGGGAGGTAGGGTAGTAGGCTGCCCCCAACGCCAGGTTGAGAGTAGCTTCCGTGAAAGACCTCCGGCAGTCAGAAAATTAAAAATATAGATAAAATGAAATGCATGTATACATAAATACATAAATACATAGATAAACGGTATTCATATGCCGTCATTAAAAACTTAATGATAAAATTGTTAGGGTCAGTTTTATAATAATTATAAGTTATCATTTTATAAGTTATCATTTTATAACATATGATATATATTAAAAAATTTAATATTTTTATAATAGTTTTAGTATTCTTAGGGTCAGTTTGGTATTTTAAAAAGTGACTTTTAAAATTGTTGTAGAAACGAATTTTTAAAAGTGTTGTACAAACAAAGGTGTAGTTTAAAATTTAATTGTTTGGGATTGTTGTCAAAAAACGAGTTTGAAAAGATAAAATGTCCATTATAGACATTACATTGTAAATTAAAATATAACATTTAAATTATATTTACACCTACATATGAATAATATCAATTTAAACTATAATAAATTCAAGAAAATATTATTATATATGAATTATATCAATTTAAACTATAACAAAATATAAAAAATAAAAATAAAAATATAATTATAATAAAAATATATTTTATATAACTCGTTATTAATATTTTGATATATAAATCATAAATTTATTTATTTTTAAATAATTAAAATAAATTATTAAAAGTAATAAATTATTTTTTAAGGATGTTAATATTAAATTATTAAAATAAAATATAAATACATAATTGAGTGGGGTTCTGTCGTAACCGTTTTTCGGCGGGAATTGAGTGGGGTTCTGTCGTAACCGTTTTTCGGCGGGGACAATTGTTTGTTGTTTTAAAAACAATTTCGACTTTAATTTTGGAAAATCCAGTGATTTGGAATTAAATTGGATAAAATTGGAAAGAATCACCATCAACCTTTGGGTTAGGTAGGTCGAAAACCTAAAAACGTCTTTTTAAAAAAACAATTTAAAAAATCATTTTTAAGACAAAAATTGGTTTGCGTTTACCAAAGATTCAATTAAAATGGGTTCGGGAGTCAGTTACGCGCGGGGAAGGATTAGCACCCCCACATCGCCCAAAATTGGTACTGTATCGCTTATACATTGTCATAAATAGTGTTAAATTATGAATCAAATATCAAGTTAAAATATGATCTGTTTATTGAATATTAATTTACTTCAAATTAATTAATTAATTAGAGAAAATTTTTTTATTTAAAAAGAAATCTCAATATTAACAATCCTCTATCGAGAAATCCATTTCATCTATTTCTTATCTGTAAAAGAAAATTTCACCTTCATTGATTTAAAATAAAATAAAATAAAATATAAATTAACTATCATTTTTTACATAAAAATATATTGAATAGTAAAATATTTATAATAATAATATTTTAAACTTTAAAAATGAAATAAAATAATAAGTAGAATGAATTAATTAATACAAACCTAAAAACAATTAAACGTATAATCAAAATAATAATTTATATAATTTATAATATGAAAATAATATAATTTTAAACTCTAAAATATAATGAAACTATATAATTAAGATATAAATTATTTAAAAATAATATACTAAAAATGTAAAATATCCTTTTAAACATCAAATAAAGGACTAAAAAAATAAACATTTTAAAAATATATAGGACGATGTCTAAAAAAATACATACCAAACCGAATATATTTGTATCCTAAAGTCTTTGGCATTAAATATTCAAGCATGACATTGGGGGCCAAGAAATATTGTATAGTATGATATGTAGGCACTAGAATCCAAGAGTTCAAAATCAATTGAATCACATGACATGTGATATGTTCCCAACTCTAAAATCCCACGGTTTCCCACCCAACAAAACTATAGGTTCTTGTATTCATTTTCCTTCAAACAAAAACAAGATTTAAATGACTCAAATATAATTTTTATAAATTCAAATTATGAAATACACTATAAATAAAATAAAATTAAATTAAATTAAATAAAAAAAATATGAAAAATTAAGTGTTTAATCGATCTAATAATTTATATGTTTCATAATATGAAAATAACACAATTTAACTCTAAAATATAATAAAACTATATAACTAAGATTAAAATATAAATTATATAAATTATAGAATAAACTTGAAATAATTAAAAATATACCAATTATGTTGAGAAAAAAATATAATAATATAATATGGTCAAATTAAAATAAATAATATGAAAATTCTATAAATAAATAAACCTAAAAGTAATAACAATAGCATGATTGAAATAGGATATTTAAAAATTTAGTGGTTAAGTTGAACATAACCAAAAATATTATAACAATATAAATCAGTGACTTAATATAATAATTAAACATATAATGACCAATGTCAAATATTTACAAAAATTAACATAAAAATAGGATTAAGATATAAATATTGAAATATAAGTGCTCAAAATATAAAAAAAACTTCAATTAATGTTTAAAATGGTATGTTACAAACTAACAGGGACCTATAAGTCATTACCCCATCCGTACAATTACAGCTTTACCCTTGATAAAATGACGTCGTTTTATCTATTGTATATAAGTCCCAAAACGAGCTTTTATTTCTTCAACCCACATTTTCTCATCTTATCAGAAATAAAAGAGAGAGAGAGAGAGAGTAAAAACTCTCTCAACTCTCCCCTCACCGGGAAAAGAAACCACGGCGGAGCTCGCGGTGGTGAGCGGCGGAGCACGACGGTGCCGGCGTCCAGAGGTAACTAAAAGCCACCGATATATTCCTCTCCTTACCCTTAACACAAATCTAGCCTCCCCTTAGTCTAAAACTCAACCCAAAACTGTAGATCTAAGGGATTACCTTAAAAAAATGAAGAACCTGTTGATGTTCGAGCTTCCACGACCAGCTTTAAGGCTTCCTGATCTCCACTGTAAGTTTTTCTCCTTCGAAATGCTTCTTTTTTCTCTTTTTCTTCCTCCTTTTTTCTTTTTCTTCCTCCCTTCTGTCTGAAATCCCTGCATGTATTTATAGTGATTTTGTTGGTGCGTTTTCCATTGATTTTTCAGAGTAGTGGTAGAGTAGATATCAACACCGATTTTTTCAAGATTTGGCTTGATAAAATAATATGCTCAGTGGATTCAACATTTATTTGGTCTGATTTTATTATTTTTGGTTACATGTTGGCATATGCAATGAGGATGGTGTTGTCGATGGCTTGTCGGTAATGGCTTCATTTAGTGGCTCATCGGTGATGGCTGGTCCAGTGGCTCAGTTAGAGTGTTCGGCGATGACTGGTTCACTATTGCGGCTGGATGAAAATTTAGGGTAAAACCCTAATATTTGATATATGAGGACCGTTGGATCTTCATCTGATCCAACGGCTGCAAGGGTGATGGCGGCTTGATGTTGTATTTTTAGGGTTTCAAAACCCTAATGGGTCAGGTTAGATCCAAACTTGGTTACTGGGTCGGGTTGGATCCTGTGTTGGGTATGCCAAATACTGATTCAAGTCTAGAACTGTGCTAAGCCTCGGGTTTAGGCTTATTTGTAACTTGGGTCCTGTTATGTTTGCAATTTGGGCTGTAACAAGGGCCTGGACAAATTTGTAATAATAATAATAATAATAATAATTATAATTATAATTATAATAAATATAATATATATATATTTTAATCCTGATAAAAAATGGGTGTCGACAGCTGCCCATATTCTTGTGTTAACAAGAATAGGGCAAAGATGAAAAAGACAATCACTTTTTATCCAGTCTTACTTCGTTATTCGATTGAACAAGTTCTTCTCATTATGAACTTCTTCTCTCTTGTGAATTAGTTCTTCTCATTATGAACTCTTCATTGGAAATGTTGATGCAAGGTTGAACAAGTTCTTCTCATTATGAACTTCTTCTTCCTTGTTGGATGAGTTCTTCTCATTATGAACTCTCCATTGGAAACAGTGATGCAAGGTTGAACAAGTTCTTCTAATTATGAACTTATTCTTTCTTGCTGGATGAGTTTTTCTCATTATGAACTCTCCATTGGAAACACTGATGCAAGGTTGAACAAGTTCTTCTCATTATGAACTTCTTCTCCCTCTGTCGGATGAGTTCTTCTCATTATGAACTCTCCATTGGAAATGTCAATTCCTCAAGCGAGGCGTCACTGATTCGAAATGTCTTGAATCGAGTGATAGGTTGAACAAGCTCTTCTTGTTATGAACTTCTTCTCCTTCTGTCAGATGAGTTCTTCTCATTATGAACTCTTTATTGGAAATGTCAATTCCTCAAGCGAGGCGTCACTGATTCGAAATGTCGTGAATCGAGTGATAGGTCGAACAAGCTCTTCTCATTATGAACTTCTTCTCCCTCTGTCGGATGAGTTCTTCTCATTATGAACTCTCCATTGGAAATGTCAATTCCTCAAGCGATGCGTCACTGATTCGAAATGTTGTGAATCGAGTGATAGGTCGAACAAGCTCTTCTCATTATGAACTTCTTCTCCCTCTGTCGGATGAGTTCTTCTCATTATGAACTCTCCATTGGAAATGTTGGTTCACCCCATTTGCGGTGAATCTTAATTGTTATTGACTCTCTCTGACTTTCTGTCAAAGCATTTCAATGAATATGAATGAATGAGCATGCTCCTATTTATAGATGCCTACGGATGTATGCATGATTTCATTTTAATATTATGAGCTTTGTGGTCCTGTAAATCTTCATTTTAAATGCGTTATTTGCCCTTTCGTTGGCACTCCACACTTTGTTTGGACTATTTTATGCAAATTTTTATTTCTCTTGTTCCCATACAAATCCTTTTCTGCTTCCCTTTGAAATGTTCATCTTTGTCAGCGTATCAAAATATCAGCGTTTTCAATGTGCTTTTTCTCAGCTCATATGCATCTTCTTTGGCCATGTCTTACCATATTCTCTTCGAGCATTATGGTGAGAATCTCTGATATGGAAATATTAATTAAGAGTAATACCAAGAAGTCTTTTATTTTTAAATGCCATGTCAAGAAGAATAAATAGAATTGGGACTTGAAATAAAAAACTTTGAATTCACTGATAAGGAATTGACTTTACAAAATTATGGCGATCACATAAATAGTGGAAATTTAAAAACACATGTCAGATGTCCATATGGATTACTAGCATGAGTGTTCCTGAACCAATCCACTTGATATAACTATTGAGTTGAGCTTCTGTCTGGAGGACTTCAAAGATTGCCAAAATGTCTGTAGACGTGAACTCAAAATATCAGACCCTCGAGAGGATTTAGCTGCCTGATGCCTAATCTTAAAATGTCTTTGAGCCGTCTTTTCAGGTTTTCAACTCAAAGTTCTTCTTTGGTTTCAAGATGTCCTTTGCGGATTTTCATATCAAACCCTCCTTTTTCTCTCTTCATTTTTTCATTTTTTTTCATTTTTTCATTTTTTTCCTTTTCATTTGTTCTTTTTTCTTCAAGAATAGTATTTCTTGACGTTTTTCTCCATCCATCTCTGGCAAGATCAACGCTCCCCCAGAGAAGGCCTTATTGACAACATATGGACCTTCCCAATTAGGCATCTATTTCCCTCGAAAATCTTTATGAGTTGGCAGGATCTTTTTTAGCACTAGATCACCCTCTCGAAATTCTCTTGGATGAACTTTCTTAACATGAGCTCTCATCATCCTTTTCTGATACATCTGACCGTGGCAAATAGCTTTTAATCTCTTTTATTCAATGAGATTCAATTGGCAAATAGCTTCATCCAACTTCACCTCTTTCAAAATTCGAAGTGATGGGATTTCTACTTCCATTGGCAAGACTGCCTCCATCCCATAGACTAAAGAGAAAGGCGTTGCCTCTGTCGAAGTTCGCACTGTAGTTTGATATGCATACAAGGCAAAAATTAATTTGTCATGCCAATCTCTGTAAGTATCAGTGGTCTTTGTGATAATCCTTTTAATATTTTATTTGCTGCTTCCACTGCTCCATTCATCATTGGACGGTAGGTCACTGAATTAAAATGTTTTATCTTGAACTGAGTAACCATCATCTTGTTATTCAAATTGGTTGCATTATCTGTGATAATTCTTTCGGGCAGCCCATACTGGCAAATTATCTCTTTCTTTATGAATTTGAAAACTGTAGATCTCGTGATATTTGCATATGAAGCAGCCTCAACCCACTTAGTAAAGTAATCAATAGCCACAAATATGAAGCAATGTCCATTTGAAGCCTTTGGTGTAATTGCCTCAATGACATCCATGCCCCACATAGAAAATGGCTATGGTGCAGTCATCATGTGCAAAGGTGACGGAGATGTATGGATCTTATCTCCATAGATTTGATATTTGTGACATTTTCGTGCATAATCAACATAATCTGAATGCATAGTGGCCCAATAGTATCCATATCTCATGATCTTCCTGGCCATAGAAAGCCCATTTGCATGCGTTCCACGTATCTCTTCATGCACGTCTTCAAGTATACTTCTTGCTTCTCGGGTATCCACACTCTCATCAAAACTTGATCACTACCCTTTCTGTACAGAACTTCCCCATCTAATATATATCCAGTAGCCATTCTCCTTATTGTCTTTTTATCGATCTCATATGCATCTTGTGGGTAAGTTTGATGCTTGATGTATTGCAAAATGTCACAATACTATGGACGACCATCTACCTCTTCTTCGATATCATAACAGTGTATCGGGTTGTTATACATTTGCATTTTAATTTGCATCATGTCAGCTATTCTATTTGCTTGGAATATTGCAGCAAGTGTGGCCAAAGCATCTGCCATTTGATTATCTTCTCGAGGGAGTAATTGAAAGTGACATCTTCAAATTCTTTTACCAATTCAAGGATCAATCTTCGATATTCCACTAACTTTGGATCCTTTGTCTCCCATTCTCCTCGTAATTGATACACCACTAGTGACGAGTCTCCATATACTTGGAGCACTTTGATTTTTCTTTCTATAGCTGCTCTTAACCCCATAGCACAAGCCTTATACTCTGTCATATTGTTGGTGCAAAAGAACTCCAATATGCTTGTAAGAGGATAATAAACATTTTCTGGGGAAATCAGTACTGCTCCAACTCCTTTTCCTATAGCATTAGATGCCCCATCAAAATACAATATTCAAGATTTATCATCTTAAATTGTTTCCTCATTGGTTGTGATCCATATCATATCCTCATTTGGAAAATTAAAGTTTAAGGACTCATAATCATCTGAGGCACGACTTGCAAGGAAATCTGCTATGGCACTCCCTTTGATTGTTTTTTGGTTCACATATACAATATCAAATTCTGATAACAACATCTGCCATCTAGCCAATCTACCAGTTAAAGCCGGTGATTCCATTAAATATTTCAAAGGGTCGAGCTTAGATATTAACCAAGTAGTATGGTATAACATGTATTGCCTGAGCCTTTGAGTAGCCCACACTAAAGCACAACATAGCTTTTGAATTGGCGGGTATCGGATCTCACAATAGGTGAACTTTTTTGCTTAGATAATAGATGTCTCTCTCTTTCTTTCCAGATTCGTCATGCTGCCCCAACACACATCCCATCGAATTCTCAAAGACCGTTAGATAAAGGATCAATGGTTTACTGGGGACTGGTGACACCAGAATTGGAGTATTAGACAAATATCCATTGATTATCTCCAAAGCCTTTTGGCACTCGTCGTTCCAAACTTCGGGGTTATTCTTTTGAAGCAATTTGAAAACTGGGTCACACTTTTCAGTTAATTGTGAAATAAATCGAGATATATAATTTAACCTTCCTAGGAAACCTCGAACTTCTTTCTGTGTACGAGGCAGTGGAAGATTTTGAATGGCCTTTACTTTATCTAGATCGATCTCAATTCCTCTTTGACTAACCAGGAAACCCAAGAGTTTCCCTGACGTTACCCCGAAGGTGCATTTAGTTGGATTGAGTTTCAATTGATATTTCCTCATTCTTTGGAAAAGCTTCCTCAAGTTTTGAATATGTTCAAATTCAGTCCTGGATTTGGCAATCATGTCATCCACATACACTTCAATCTCTTTGTGCATCATGTCATGGAAAAGAGTCACCATAGCTCTTTGGTAAGTTGCCCCATCATTTTTCAAACCAAATGACATCAGTTTATAGCAAAATATTCCCCACATAGTCACAAATGCAGTTTTTTCCATGTCTTCAATGTTCATTTTTATTTGGTTATACCCCAAGAAGCCATCCATAAAAGAAAACCACGAATGACCAGCAGTGTTATCCACTAAAGTATCTATATGAGGCAACGAAAAATTGTCTTTTGGGCTTGCTCTATTGAGATCTCTGTAATCCACACACATGCGAACTTTACCATTTTTCTTTGGCACAGAACTATGTTGGCGACCCATTCTGAATACTTTACCGCTTGAAGAAACCCTACATCAATCTGTTTCATCACTTCCTCTTTAATTTTTAACAGCATTTCTGGCTTCATTCTTCTGAGCTTTTACTGAACTGGCTTACACTCAGGCTTTATCGGAAGCTTGTGCACTACTATATCTGTACTCAGCCCTGGCATATCTTGGTAAGACCATGCAAAGATGTCCTTGAATTCTCGAAGAAGATCTATCAAGTCTTGCCTTATCTCAACAAAAACTACACTGCCGATTTTCACTTCCCTCTTGTCATCATCAGTTCCCAAATTTATAACCTCAGTTTCTTCCTGGTGAGGTAAGATCTGTTTGTACTCATTTTCCACCAGTCTTAATAGTTCGTTAGGAATATCACATTCTACCTCATCCTCACACTCATTGATGTCTTCCAAACATATGGGTTGCTCAAAGTTTATCTCAATATTAAATTCAGAAACATTCATGCTATTGATATTGTGACACCTGCAAAGGGAAAAATTGAATCGGATATATATTTGGAAGAGACCAACATTTATGAAATGAATGTAAAGAATAAATAATAAATAATAAAAATGTAAAATAATGACGACCATTTAAGAAACAAAAGACTATCTTTTATTGAAAGCAAGTAGAGTTAACATAGCTGCCCTTATGAAAATTCCTTAATACTTGCAGGCACAAGTATAAGGATTAATACTGGGTATTACTCTGAATTAATCTTAAAAACTACAGGAAGATCCTCTGCAGTCCAATTTTTAGAGTTTCCCCTGGGAAGCCAGGATGGATTCCATCCAAATATCTTCCTACTTTATCATCCCCAGTTATCATGTTAATGACCAAACCCTCAATAGCATCATTGAACAAGTCTCTATCTTTCATATGCTCTTTTTTATCAATTGCTCCGGCTAACTGTTGCTCTATATCAAATACTCCTCCAAACTTGAAAGAGCTCATCAGGGGAGGGAAAAACATATGCTCCCATGGAATGTCCTCTCCTTTCAGTCTAGCTCTTCTTATTTCACATCTCTTTTTCAATTCTTTTTTTCTTTGCTTAAAATCAGGCTTAAATCCCAGCCCGAAGCGATCGCTCTTCATCATGAAAATTTTGGGATATAAAGTCCCTTGCAAGCATCTACCAAGACCCTTTCCTATCTTGGCTCCTTTTCCTAGAGTCTCTCGCACAGTCATCTTAGTACAATTAGATAAACATGGGCGAGGACTCTTGTTTCCTTCAGCAACAAAAGTAGCATTGACAAATTTTAAGGCTCTGAAGGAACACTCTAGGGCATTCTCGTTCGCCTCAATATATGGGGCGTCAGTAGTCACGGAAGCAATGATCTCTTCCTCTACCCCAATACTAATCAACTGACTATCTGACACTAATTTCAATTTTTAGTATAAGGACGAAGGGACTGCCCCTGCAGAATGAATCCATGGCCTCCCAAGCAAGCAATTATATGAGGGGTTAATGTCCATCACCACAAAATCAATATTGTAGACAGTTGGTCCAATCAACAGTGGTACCTCCATCTTTCCAAGAACATCCCGTTGGGTTCCATCAAAGTTTCTAACAATGTTTTGGTAAGCCCTCATATGTGAGTTGTCCACCGATAACCTTCGTAATGTGGCCATAGGCATAGCATTAAGTGTAGACCCATTGTTAATCAAAACACCTGGTAAGACATGACTATGACAGTGAGTTGTGATATTGAGGGCTTTTACCGATCCCATTCCACCATCAGGAATTTCATCATCAGTGAAAGTTATGTAGTTGTCAGCAGCTATGTGCCCTACAATTCGATCCAACTTGTTCACTGGTATATCATCAGGCAAAAACGTTTGATTGAGCACTCTCAGTAAATCATTCTGATGTACTTTTGAATTCATTAAAAAATCCAGAATGAAAATCTATGCTTGTTGCTTGTGTAGCTGTTCAACTACACTATACTCACTATATTTTAAAAACTTCAAGAATTCTTGAGCTTGCATTTCAGTTACTGGCTCATTGATCATTGGTGGGGATTCATCGTTAAATATCTTCTGCGGTACCACTGTAGCTTTTCCTTTTGCTTTCATTCTGTCCACTTCTTTCGATATCTCGGGAGAATAGCACCTCTCATTTCTTGTAAAGTGCCTGACTTCATTCACTATTTCAGTCATCAAGTTGCCTCTTGGTGCTTCATCTTCAACTGCTTTTATTTTATCTAGCGAACTAGATTCCCTTATTAATGAAACATTGGCAGTATAGTTCCAAGGCACCTTACGGGTGTCTTTAAATGGAAATGGTGAAGGGGCTGTGATTACAACTTTTGGCATTGATGACCCAGAATTCATTGCTGATGGTTTCACAGTGATGACCACTGGTTTACTTGTTATGTGAACGAGCTCAGAATTTTCTGTTGTGAAGACATCTTCTTCTTTTTTTTCCTTATCTTCCTCAAAGAACTCTACCTCCTTATTATCCATCATTCTTTGTAGTAACCCCCTGAATTCAAGGCAAAGCTGAATTTCATGTCCTTTTTCTCGGTGATATTCACAATAGTATTCACACTCATTGGTCTTTGGCTTAGGATATTGTCGAATCATACCAGCCTGACAGAGTTGTTGGAATACCCAACTAAAGGGAGATTTAATTTTATGAGCGTATGTCTTTGCCTTCCTCCTATTCTCCTCATGAATTGCATTTACCCCTTTACCTCCATGATTCGGTAGTGGGTGTATTGATATATCTGGCGAGTCAAACTGTAATCCTCCTGTGTTAATCAGATTTTACACTATCTTTTTGAAGGCAAAACAATTCTCAATAGAGTGACCAACAATTCCATCGTGGAAATCACAATGTGCATTTGCGTCATACCAATGAGGGTACGGTGGTTGAAGAGGAGTCAAATGGTAGGGGCGTACCACATCTGCCTTTAATAAGGAGGCGTATATATCTGAATATGGTACGGGTAGTGATGTGAAGGACACCTCATCTCTCTCCTTACGAGGTCCCCTAAAATCATTTCTGGTGGTGTTCATGTCATTCCTCTCCGCCCTTGATTGGGTTATTGTGACACTATTTACAATATTCTTGTGGTAGACACCTGCATTACTAACTTCATTTTCCTTTTTCCGGTACACAGGTCTTTTAGAGCTAGACCCTTCAGCTACTTCAATCTTACCACTTTTTATAGCATTTTCTATGAGCTCACCAGAGATAATCAAATTAGCAAAATTTTTGGTGGCATTTCCAAGCAAATGCCCTAAGTATGGAGCTTTCAAAGTCTTGAAAAAAATTACAGTAGCTTGCTTTTTGAGTAAAGGGTATTGGACCTGTGTAGCAACATCACGCCACCTTTGGGCATATTGTCGGAAAGTCTCATCACTTCTTTTTTCTATATTCTGAAGAGTCCACCAATCAGGAACCATATCTGTAACATGGCGACACTGTTCTAGGAATGCTTTTGCCAAGTCCTTCCATGATTTGATGTGAGCCCTAGTTAATTGGTTATACCACTTGGCGACAGAATATGTTAAACTGTCTTAAAACAGTGAATCAACAATTTTTCATCATTCACATGGCCAGCCATCCTCCGGCAAAATATGGTAATATGAAATGAAGGGCAAGTGGTTCCATTGTATTTTTCGAATTCAGGAACCTTGAACTTTATCGGGATGATCAAGTCTGGGACCAAACTCAACTCTCTGGCGTCAGACCCATAGAATGGTTCAATCATTTCTACTGATTTTACCATTTCTTCCAATTTCTTCAACTATTGAGTTATTTGTTCATTGGCTTTTTCCGTTTCGGCTAACTCATTTAGATCTGGAGTTAAGTGCTCAGTAACAGGCTGATAATTATTTGGGAATGTGGATCCCATGTGGTGTTGTTGATTCTCATTGATGATATACATGAGGTCGGGCTTCTTGAGGTACCAGAGTATGAGCAGAAATATGTATAGGTGTGAAACCAGGAGGAGGACCGGATTCTAGTGTAAATCTTGACGAGAGTTGGGGGTCAAATGTAAACCCAGCAAGATGTGATGCTCCTAGTGCAAATCCTGGAGGATAAAGTGGTTCATCAGTTCTTGACACAGGGCCCTTTCCATGTTCTGGATTTCTCCCTTCCAACATACTTGCCAACTTAGAAAACATATCCTTTTGAGCGTTGATCATATCTTCTTGCATTTTCTTTATACTCTCTTGTAATTCCAACTGAGTTTTTTCAATTTGAATAATCTTATCATCCATGGCTTTCTTCAACGTGTTGTATGGATGCTTGGAAGGTCCCAGTATTTTGTAGTATACCCTTTATTGTTAATTTTGATATTTTGAGAATGAATGCATGTATTAATGCAAAAATATAAATGCAATGAAGAATGAAAGTATGCAAAAGGTATTGATCTTATAAAGTTAATTGTCATAGAACAACTTACATTGGAACACAAAGTTTTTATTACAAAATAGTTCACTTCTACAGATACGGCCTAGCTCTCCGATTAAGCTCTACAACTTCATTAATCAACCAAGACATCTTCTTCCCAAACTCAGAAGCCGGAATGATGTGATGCTCGATGAACTTTGCTTCAACAGCTAATTCCCCAATGTATCTGGCAACTTCACTCATCTGTATTATGGCCTCGACTACCATGCTGCTTCTATCTGCAATCTGTTCTTCATAGAAATCATTCGATGTTTGCCACTGTTCAATAGTTCCTTGGAGAGTTTGCTCTAGTTCAGTGATTCGTACTTGATAGCTCTGCAATGTACTTTCTAGACTTCAAATTCAATTTCGTAGTAAGGTATTCTCTTCATAACTTTCCTGAAGGTTACTCAGTCCCATGAGAATCCTTCCTCAGAACAAGGATTCTTCGAGTTGCAGGATATAATCACCGAATTTTATGTTTTTAGCTCGACATTGAGCCAGATCCTCTTCAAGTCTCGTTTTTGTTTCCTGCATCCTTCGATTAAGACTCTGTATTTGTACATTTTTGTCTCCACACGTTTTCATCCAGCTTTTGATTGTCTCTTGTCTTGCTTCGAGCCTAGTATTGAAGTGTTCATTTTCTATTTCCCACCTTTTTTTAATATCAAATTCTTCGATTTTTTGTCCTCTAATATCAAGTTCAACAAACATACTATTCATTTCAGCGTCAAACCCCCTGAACGTGATGGTCTTCTCAGCCTCCAGCTTTTTGACTCGATCTTTCTCCCTTTTTAGTTCATCCATAACTTTGCGACTCTCGACCTTGTATCTTATGATCCGCTCCCTATTATCATGCTCAAGCTCTTCTATTTTTTCCTTTCCTTTCTCCAAGCTCTTGAGTAAATGATCGTTTTTCACCTTCAAATCTTTGACTCGATGTTTCTCTGTGTTTAATTTTTTGGTTAACTGTGTTGATGCTCTACTTGACCCAACTATTATCCTAGATTTTTGCAGCTTGTAGTAACTCTTTTTCAGATTTTTTAACTCTGAATCTACTTTTTCTTTTCTCCTTCTTAGCATCTCTTCCAACTCTTTCAACCAACCTTCTCTCTCAGCTTCAAATTCTGCTCTTAAGATCTCTATCTCCGATGACACTATCTAAATTTGTTCCTCCATAGTGATGTCCTTATTTTGATCAGGTAGAGGAATATTTTCATTCTTTCTAACAGATCTCCATTCCTAATAATTGGGCGTCAACATTACCTTGGCTGCATCGGCTCTAGTACGAAAAGTCTTCTTCCATCCTCTAACTGCATCCGAGATGTTTTTCTTGTAATTGTTTTCGTAGAATGCAAACTCAGATGCGTGCAGTCCAGTAGTGATTGGGATAAATTGACGGCCACCATATTGCCTTATAACCAAAAGTGGTACGTACCCAATTTCTCCCCATAAATCGAGAAACATCACCCAATTATAATCACCACACTTATAGAGGAACTCACTTTTTATTTGCCAAGGGGCGCGCCAAACGATGTCCTTGTCTTGCATATTCCTAAGGGCATCTATACACATGTCTTTAGTGACTCCTTTTGGCCAATCTTGCTCTAGAAATTCTCTCAAAGGTGAGTAACTGGTACTAAACCGATGATATTAATTTTTTTTTCAATTTTCCAGAAGTGGCTACGAATCCAGACATATAGCAATTGTGCGCATCCTAAAAACCGACCACCTCCAAGCCTTCGACAAGCATTCAAGGATCGAAAAGTCTCTACTAAAATCATAGGACCAGGGTTGACCATTTTTTATAATTGTTCGAATAAATCCACAACTGCAGCCTCAATATATCCAAAGGCCTTCGGGAAAATGACTAAGTCATAAATACCTAGTGCAAAGAGGTCAAATCGCACCTTCTCGTCATGATGACTTTGAATGATTTCTTTAATAGCAATCCAAGAAATGCCTTCACTTTCACCTTTCTGTTTGGTACGAGCAACCACCCATTCCTCGCGCACTCCTGCGATTTTTGCTAATTTGATTCTGAAGGGTTGAGTTTTGATGGACTTGGAAAAAATCCGATTCTCTTGAGCCTCCTCTATGAGCAACAAGGCAATATATTCTTCGATGGTAGGAACCATGTCTTCTTGATTGAAAGTGAAATAGTTGTACCCTGGATTCCAAAATTGAATCAAGGCTCGGATCAACTCATCGTCTATATCAACATACAATAGATAGGAAATATCCCCATAACATCGGTAAAACTGCAGCTTCTTACTCGACTCCCATTTTTCCCAAATGTCTTGTAAGTCCCGTATGTCATTTATTTTAAGAGAAACGGAAGCATAACCTGCTAAATCTGACACATGATCAGCTTGCAAACTATCCCCTTCCTGTTTTTGCAGTGCTTCAGCCCACCGTCGTACCTAAGAGTTTTGAACTACTTGATTCGAAT
The DNA here is from genome assembly GCF_006381635.1 of Hibiscus syriacus. Taxonomy (NCBI): domain Eukaryota; kingdom Viridiplantae; phylum Streptophyta; class Magnoliopsida; order Malvales; family Malvaceae; genus Hibiscus; species Hibiscus syriacus. The sequence goes on along the minus strand of NW_024062882.1, from coordinate 2,549,572 downwards.
ACTTTTTGTCTATTACTGAAAGCTTTCCAATTGACAATTAACTGAAGATCAACACCCTCAATCTTGAATGATGCAATGCAAATAACAAAAAAATAAACAAAATGAGTTAGTACAGGTAAAATAAAAAATGTTATTCAAAGATGAATATAACACCTACCCAATCATGATATCTACCCAAACATGCTTTAATTAAATAATATTCTTACCCGGACATGCTATTTACTCAAAATGATTTTTCAAGAAATTAATCCTAACCGCATGGTATCTAGTTCACATGCTTTATTCGAAAATAAAAATATATTCTACGAATTTAAAGCAAAAAGATAAAGGTTCAGAAACACTCCTCCTTTGTGTATACTTAATTTGGGTACTGACGGACAAAGGTTTAAGGTGACCATTCTACGGTTCATTATATGCATAGTTTCGGCTCTATCAAGAAAAGGTACTCGAATTGTCCTTGATGTCAGTGCCCCCTTGGGCTACCAAACCCTCGATCCTCACCCATTACAGGTTTTGAGCGGAACGAGTTCAATTCGAGAGGATACATTCCCTTACGCCTATGTGGAGAATAAATTCCCTCGAAGACATAAGGTATATGAATCCCGAAGGTTACTTGCTAGGCTTGCACGGAGAATAAATTCTCACAAAGGCGTCGCTTTTTCCCCCACTTAGAAAGGTTCGGAGCTCGGGTATAGAGCTTATGCTATGAAAATGCCCGTGACGTGTGTGAGAAGGAACATTCAACCCTTTGACTCAAAAGAAATGACACAATTCGATAAAAACTTGGTGTGATCTGAAAGCAAAAATCAAATGTTAGTAAAACAATAATAAAATGAAGCAAAAAAAAAATCAATAAAAGGATCATAAGTTAATTTTATATTCAATTCAATATTCCCACTATTATGACAATGTGTAAACGACTTACAAACTGACTCTAAAAAAAAGTCCCCAGCAGAGTCGCCAAGCTATCGTAACCGTTTTTCGGCGGGGACAATCGATTGTTGTTTTATAAAAACAATTTCGACTTTAGTTTTGGAAAATCCAGTGATTTGGAATTAAATTGGATAAAATTGGAAAGAGTCGCCATCAACCTTTGGGTTAGGTAGGTTGAAAACCTAATAACGTCTTTTTAAAAAAATCATTTTAGGAAAAATCATTTTTTAAGACAAAAATTGGTCTGCGTTTATCAAAGATTCAATTAAAATGGGTTCGGGAGTTGGTTACGCGCGGGGAAGGATTAGCACCCCCACAGCTCCCAAAATTGGTACTATGTCGCTTATACATTGTCGTAAATGGTGTTAAATTCTGAATCAAATATTAAGTTAAAATATGATCCGTTTATTGAATATTAATTTGCTTCAAATTAATTAATTAATTAGGGAAAATTCTTTAATTTAAAAAGAAATCTCAATATTAACAATCCTCTATCGGTAAATCCATTTCATCTATTTCTTATCTGTAAAAGAAAATTTCACCTTCATTGATTTAAAAAAATAAAATAAAATCAAATATAAATTAACTATCATTTTTTACATAAAAATATATTGAATAGTAAAATATTTATAATAATAATATTTTAAACTTTAAAAATGAAATAAAATAATAAGTAGAATGAATTAATTAATACAAACCTAAAAACAATTAAATGTATAATCAAACTAATAATTTATATAATTTATAATATGAAAATAATATAATTTTAAACTCTAAAATATAATGAAACTATATAATTAAGATATAAATTATTTAAAATTATATACTAAAGATGTAAAATATCCTTTTTAAACATCAAATAAAGGACTAAAAGAATAAACATTTTAAAAATATATAGGACGATGTCTAAAAAAATACATACCAAGATGAATATATTTGTATCCTAAAGTCTCTGGCATTAAATATTCAAGCATGACATTGGGGGGCCAAGAAATATTGTATAGTATGATATGTAGGCACTAGAATCCAAGAGTTCAAAATCAATTGAATCACATGACATGTGATATGTTCCCAATTCTAAAATCCCACGGTTTCCCACCCAACAAAACTATGGGTTCTTGTATTCATTCTCCTTCAAACAAAAACAAGATTTAAATGACTCAAATATAATTTTTATAAATTCAAGTTATGAAATGCACTATGAATAAAATAAAATAATAATCAAAATAAATTAAATAAAAAAATCTGAAAAATTAAGTGTTTAATCGATCTAATAATTTATATGTTTCATAATATGAAAATAACACAATTTAACTCTAAAATATAATAAAACTATATAACTAAGATTAAAATATAAATTATCTAAAATTATAGAATAAACTTGAAATAATTAAAAATATACCAATTATGTTGAGAAAAAATATAATAATATAATATGGTCAAATTAAAACAAATAATATGAAAATTCTATAAATAAAAAAACCTAAAACTAATAACAATAGCATGATTGAAATAGGATATTGAAAAAATAGCATGATTGAAATAGGATATTGAAAAATTTAGTGGTTAAATTGAACATAACCGAAAATATTATAACAATATAAATCAGTGACTTTAATATAATAATTAAACATATAATGACCAATGTCAAATATTTACAAAAATATGTAACATATAAAAATAGGATTAAGATATAAATATTGAAATATAAGTGCTCAAAATCAAAATCTTCAATTAATGTTTAAAATGGTATGTTACAAACTAACAGGGACCTATAAGTCATTACCCCATCCGCGCAATTATAGCTTTACAAACTAATGGGCTTTTGTTTCTTCAACCCTCATTTTCTCATTTTATCAGAAATAAAAGAGAGAGAGAGCAAAATCTCTCTCAACTCTCCCCTCACCGGGAAAAGAAACCACGGCGGAGCTCGCGGTGGTGAGCGGCGGAGCACGGTGGCGCCGGCGTCTACAGGTAACTAAAAGCCACCGATATAATCCTCTCCTTACCCTTAACACAAATCTAGCCTCCCCTTAGTCTAAAACTCAACCCAAAATCGTAGATCTAAGGGATTACCGTAAAAAATGAAGAACCTATTGATGTTCGAGCTTCCACGACCAGCTTTAAGGCTTCCTGATCTCCACTGTAAGTTTTCCTCCTTCGAAATGCTTCCTTTTTTTCTTTTTCTTCCTCATTTTTTCTTTTTCTTCCTCCCTTCTGTCTGAAATCCCTGCATGTATTTATAGTGATTTTGTTGGTGCGTTTTCCACTGATTTTTTCGAGTAGTGGTAGAGTAGATATCAACACTGATTTTTTCAAGATTTGGCTTGATAAAATAATATGCTCAGTGGATTCAACATTTATTTGGTCTGATTTTATTATTTTTGGTTGCATGTTGACATATGGAATGAGGATGGTGTTGCTCGATGGCTTGTCGGTAATGGCTTCATTTAGTGGCTCGTCGGTGATGGCTGGTCCAGTGGCTCAGTTAGAGTGTTCGGCGGCGACTGGTTCACTATTGCGACTGGGTGACAATTTAGGGTAAAAACCCTAATATTTGATATATGAGGACCGTTGGATCTTCATCTGATCCAACGAATGCAAGGGTGATGGCGGCTTGATGTTGTATTTTTAGGGTTTCAAAACCCTAATGGGTCGGGTTAGATTCAAACTTGGTTACTGGGTCGGGTTGGATCCTGTGTTGGGTCTGCTAAATGTCGATTCAAGTCTAGAACTGTGCTAAGCCTCGGGTTTAGGCTTATTTGTAACTTGGGTCCTGTTATGTTTGCAAATTGGGATGTAACAAGGGCCTGCACAAATATGTAAATAAAATAATAATAATAATAATAATAATAAATATAATAATTATAATTATAATAAATATAATATATATATTTTAATCATGTTCAAAAACGGGTGTCACATGTTCATGCATTAGTAAGGGTAAAATTATAATTTGATTTCAAACCAAAAGTTGAAAATTAAAAAACTAGAAATTCTATCTTTTGTGATTGGTTTGAAACCACCGTTCCTATTGCAACATTTTCCCCCCGTTTGGTATTAATTTTACGTTCAAAATGTGGTTTTTAGCTAAAATTTCTTTTAGAAAGCTTTATTTTGAGATCGAATTTGATTTTGATTAAGACAACATATTCCGAATCAAATTTTTAGAAAACTTAATTTTGAATTGGCGATACGACGATAGTCGTGATTAGTCCAAATAAAGATTGTGATCCAAAGATTGGTTTTGGATTGTTGGTTTATTAGGATCCAAAGACTATTTTCATAAATTGAATTACTTTTACGTTTTACTTTTCTCAAATCTCTAGATTTACTTTTATTTTAATTTTACATTTATTTTAGTTTACTCTTTCAAACAAAACCCCCCATTTAATTACTCATTTTCGCCAAAATACCAGAATCAAGAATATTCTACATAATTTCCAAGTCCTACGGATCGACCCTTCATCTCTATAGTATGTTTATTTAATTATTTTTTTTGAGATTATAGATAGTTTATTTAGCGGTACACGAGGCTTGTTAATTTCTTTTTTATACAGTATATAAAAATTATGATTTAAAGCAATAGTTAATAAAGATTTTACTCTTGTGTAGGCATTGACACAGGTGCGGGCATTCGGTTCCAGTGATTTTCATCTGGTATGAAGAAAATTTCTGGACCATACATTTTCTATCTGGTTGTTTTGGTTATGGCTTTGGCATGAACTTCAACATGCAATCATTTAATATCGAATGGAAGATATTGCATCATTAAATGGCTATTAAATCACTTTTTCTCCTTGTATAAATTACCATGGACAGTTGGATTTCTGTTCACACTTCACAGATTGTGCTTCTATTTCATCTGCAACTACTTTGCCGATGTGTTTTTTTTTTTTGGCAATTCACTCGTTTTATTTGCGCAGAACTTGATTGATGGTTGTTATCCCTATAAATTTTAGGTTCAAGCATCGGAAATTACAAGATTAATTAGTTTTTATCATCAAATTATTAAAAATCTTTAAAACAAATACTAAGTTATAATCACACTAAATTAATGAAAAAAATAATTAAAGGTTAAGCAGATTTGATTAAGACGCTCCTAAAATAAGAATAGAAATGAAAAAGACGCTTGTGGACTTGATTAAGACGCTCTTAAAACAAGAATAATAGAATTACTCTTTTATGAACAAAGAGTTCGTAGTACATCTGTCAGTTCAATTAACAATTAATTCTGTCGCATTTACTTTGTCCAATGTTAATAATGAAAGTATGGTCGGACCCCTATTGTTATTACTATTATAGATTTTCTTATGAACAAGGAGTCCCAAGTACACTCATAATTTCTAATATTTAGTAATTGAAATGTGTAATCATATATTGTACTTTTTGAACCGTCCTTAAATATATACTAGTATTTATAATACCTTTATCCAGAAATATCGATAATAGGGGTGAGCAAAACTCGACTCAACTCGAAAAATCGATTTTTCAACTTTAACTCGACTCGAAAAAATTTCAACTTCAAACTAAGTTGTAAAATATAACCCGAATGGTAACTCGAATAACTCAAAATTTTTAATAATTAGTGGATTGATTTTCAAGTTTGAATTGAATCCCTCGACTCTGTAACATAAATATATATCACATATGAAAAAATATGAAGAAATACAAATGTATTGTATAAGATTATAAAAATTATTTAAACTGGAATCAAATAATATCATAAATATTATAAATATTTATAATTAAATTTAAACATAACTCGAAAATTCAACTCAAATTTTAAAAGCTTGACATAACTCGAAAAAATTTCAAGTCAACTTTGAGTTATAAAATAGGATTCGTCAACTCAAATAATTCGAAATTTTTTAACTTGATTAGACTCGATCAAATGCTTAACCTAATTGATAGTATATATTTTTGGGATTGAGCATCTTAGTTAGATGGGGTTGACGCCACAAACATAAGCTTGATAAGTCAATAAAGTTCACTTAAGAACCAAAGAGAGAAACTCTCACAAATATTTCATAATTACAAAATGAAATGCTAAGCTATTTATAAGCCTAAGGATGCCTAGTATACAAAGCATTTGAAATGCGAACATAAGACCTTTATGTTGAAAAAGAAGACAAAGCAACTTTCGGTGCATGTCCATATTAATGGGCACCAAAAGTTGCAACTTGAAAATGTTGGACTTTTGGAAATGGTAAAATCATTTTTAGTCATTGTAATTTAAGGTATTTATAAATTAGTCCTTAAGCTTCAACTATAAATACCCTAACTCATTTAGCTTGAAAACCATCCCAAATCATTCTAGCTTTCTCTCAATACTAGAAAATTTAGAGAGTTTCTTGAAAGTTGTTTTTCTTATTTTTATCAAGAGAGAATTATCATTGTTTTCTCCTTGGTAGATAGAGATAAGTTGTAATTCCTATTTTCTCATAGTGAAATTCTTCTACTGTTGCCCGTGGTTTTTACCCTATATTATTTAGGGGTTTTCCACGTAAATTTTGTGTCTCTTTTATCTTCATTTTTATTTTCTCAAATTATCAGTTGTGATTTTGCTCTATCCGATAGCTGTCTTCCGCAATAATTAGTATCAGAGCCAAATTTGAGTGTGTAATATCTGATTATTGTCTTTGTGGTTGTCACCAAAAGGTGGATCATTCAACATAAGATAGTAAGAAGATATTACCCATTCTTTGAAGGTTTTAGAGAACTATTCATGATAGTGAATTAATGAGAGTTATCCGTAATAGAAGCTATGACAACGAAATTTGATATTGAAAAATTTAATGGGAGAAATTTCTCGTTGTGGAAATTGAAGATGAAGGCTATCCTGAGAAAAGATGGTTGTCTAGCAGCTATCAGTGAAAGACCGATAGATTTCACAAATGATAACAAATAGATCTAAATAGACGGGAATGCTATGACAAACTTTCATCTAGCATTAGTAGATGAAGTATTGTCAAGCATTGAGGAGAAAAAGACAGCTAAGGAGATATGTGATCATCTCACCAAATTGTATGAGGCCATATCGTTGCACAATAAAATTTTCCTTAAGAGGAAATTATACACTCTCCGTATGCCATAATCTACTTCAGTGACGGAGCACTTAAACACACTGAACACGTTGTTTTCTCAGCTTCCATCCTTAAGATGTAAAATAGGAGAACAAGAACGTGCTGAACTTCTACTTCAAAGTCTACCAGATTCATATGATCAACTCATCATTAACTTGACAAATAATAATGTCACCAGTCTAGTATTCGATGACGTTGCAGCTGCTGTTCTACAAGAAGAAAATCGACGCAAGAACAAGGAAGACAGACAAGTAAATCTGTAACAAGCAGAAGCATTGACAACGACGAGAGGGAAATCAACAGAACGTTGCCAAAGCAGCAGTCACAAATATGGTAGATCGAAATCGAAGAGCAAGAAGAATTTAAAGTGCTACAACTGTGGAAAGAAGGGTCACTTGAAGAAGGATTGTTGGAGTCTAAATAAAAACTCCAATCCACAAGGCAATACCGCAAACACTTCAGATGATGGAGATGCTCTATGCTGTAAAGTGTCAACCACAGTGGAAGGTAGAAAGAGACATGCAGATATATGGCTCATTGATTCGGGAGCAACATATCACATGACCTCAAAAAGAGAATGGTTTCATCATTATGAATCTGTCCCAGGAGGATCTGTGTATAGTTACAATGATCATGCCTTAGAGATCTTTGGCGTGGGAACCATCAAATTGAAGATGTATGATGGAACAATTAAAGTTGTTCGAGATGTGCGGCACGCGAAAGGCCTGAAGAAAAATTTATTATCCTACGGATTGTTGGATAATAATGCAAGCAAGATTGAAACACAGAAAGGAATCATGAAGGTGTTCCGTGGAGCGCTTGTGGTACTGAAAGGCGAAAAGATAGCAGAAAACTTGTACATGCTGAAGGGAGAGACTTTGCTAGAAGCAGAAGCCTCTGTTGCCTCATGTAGTTCAGATTCTGCAATGCTATGGCATCAGAAACTTGGACACATGTTAGAACAAGGAATGAAAGTCCTTATGGACCAAATGTTACTTCCAGGCTTAACAAAGGTATCAGTTACTTTGTGTGAGCATTGCATAACAAGTAAGCAGCACCGGTTGAAATTCAACACATCAAATTGTAGAGGCAAAAATGTTCTAGAATTGATTCATTCTGACATATGGCAAGCACCAGTTACATCCCTAGGTGGAGCAAAATACTTTGTCTCATTTATTGATGACTACTCCAGGAGATGTTGGGTGTATCCTATTAAGAAGAAGTCAGATGTGTTTTCAACTTTTAAAAACTTCAAAGCGCGGGTGGAACTTGATTCTAGAAATAAGATCAAGTGTTTTAGAACAGATAATGGAGGAGAATACAAAAGTGAAGAATTTGATGACTTTTGCAGGAAAGAAGACATCAAAAGATAGTTCAAAGTGGCAAACACTCCTCAACAAAATAGAGTGGCAGAGCAGATGAACATAAACTTGTTAGAAAGAACAAGAGAAATATTGAGGAATGCAGACCTAGAAAAATTATTCTGGGCAGAAGTAGTCAATATTGCCTGTTATTTGGTGAATCGAGCTCCATCAACTGTAATAGAGCTAAAGACACCAATGGAGATGTGGACTGGTAAACCAGCTGATTATTCAAACCTCTATGTATTTGGAAGTATTGTGTATGTGATGTACAACTCCCAAGAAATTTCAAAGTTGGATCCAAAATCCAGGAAATGCAAATTCTTGGGGTATGCTGATGGTGTAAAGGGGTATCACTTGTGGGATCCCACTGCCCGTAAAGTGATCATTAGCAGGGATGTTATCTTTGTAGAATATAAACTACAAAGAAAAGAAGATGATGATAATGCTGAAAAGTCAGAGACTACACATATACATATGGAAAAGGAGGTTGAACAAAGAGATTCTTCTGAAGCAGAACCAACACATGATGAATAAGAACCAGAGAGTTCTGAAGGTCCAACAACTCGTCAATCAGATCGTGTGAGAAGACATCCCAATTGGCACTCAGATTGTGTTATAGAAGGAAATATTGCATACTGCCTTTGAACAGAGGACAGTGAGATATCAACATACTAGGAGGCAATAAACAACTCAGATGCTTCACTATGGATGATGACGATGCAAGAAGAAATTGAAGCCCATCATAAAAAATAATACATGGGACCTTGTACCACTACCACAAGGAAGGAAGCCAATTGGTAACAAATAGGTCTTCAAAATCAAGCGAAATGGTGACGATCAAGTAGAGAGGTATCGTGCAAAACTGGTGGTCAAAGGATATACTCAAAAAGAAGGTATTGATTTCAATGAAATATTTTCTCATATGGTTCGACTAACAATAGTTCCAGTAGTTTTGGCAATGTGTGCTACATTGAACTTACATCTAGTGTAGCTAGATGTTAAAACAACTTTTCTTCATGGAAATCTTGAAGAACAGATTTACTTGCTCCAGCCTGAGGGTTTTGAAGAAAAAGAAAAGAAGAACTTGGGTTACAGGTTGAACAAATCTCTGTACGATCTAAAACAGGTGCCGAGGTGTTGGTATAAGAGATTTGATTCCTTCATTATGTGCCTTGGATACAACAGACTTAATGCAGACCCTTGTGCTTATTTCAAGAGGTCTGGTGATAATGATTTTGTTATATTGCTGTTGTATGTAGATGATATGTTGGTTATAGGACCCAACAAAGATCATATTGAATAATTGAAGGCACAACTGGCTAGGAAATTTGAAATGAAGGACCTGGGATCAACAAACAAGATTCTAGGGATGCAAATTCACCGAGACAGAAGTAATAGGAAGATTTGGCTTTCACAAAAGAATTACTTAAAGAAGATCTTATCACGATTCAACATGCAAGATTGTAAGCCAATTTTTACCCCTCTTCATATTAACTTCAAATTATCCTCCAGTATGAGTCCTAGCAGTGAACAAGAGAGGATGAAGATGTCTCAAGTACCGTATGCATCAGCAGTGGGAAGTTTAATGTTCGCTATGATATGCATAGGACCAAACATTGCACAAGCAGTGGGAGAGGTTAGTCGGTACATGGAGAATCCAGGAAAAGAGCATTGGAATACAGTGAAGAGGATCCTGAGATACATTAAAGGGACATCAAATGTTGCATTATGTTACGGAGGATCAAATTTACTTATCAATGGGTATGTTGATTCTGACTATGCAGGGGATTTAGAGAAAATCAAATCTACTACAGGGTATGTGTTCAAAGTTGCTGGTGGAGCTGTAAGATGGGTTTCAAAATTGCAGTCAATTGTGGCTACATCCACAACAGAAGCAGAATATGTAGCAGCTACACAAGCCAGTAAAGAAGCAATTTGGTTGAAGATACTATTAGAGGAGCTTGGGCACAATCAAGAGTATGTCTCTTTATTTTGTGACAGTCAAAGCACCTTGCATCTAGCAAGGAATCCAACATTTTATTCAAGGACAAAACACATACGAGTTCAGTACCATTTCATTCGTGAAAAGGTGGATGAAGGGACGGTAGATATGCAGAAGATCCATACCAAAGGCAACATAGTAGATTTCATAATAAAAGTGATCAATAGTGATAAATTTACTTGGTATCGATCCTCTTGTGGCCTGACAGAAACGTAAGCAACATAAAGGTACAAGGTAGAAAGAATGGTGTGAAGATATGATTGTTCCAATCAAATCTTCAAGTGGGAGATCGTTTAAAAAGAAGACAAAGCAACTTTCGGTGCATGTGCATATTAATGGGCACCAAAAGTTGCAACTTGAAAATATTGAATTTTTGGAAATGGTAAAATAATTTTTTAGTCATTATAATTTAGGGTATTTATAAATTAGTCCTTAAGCTTCAACTATAAATATCCTAGCTCATTTAGCTTCAAAACCATCCCAAATCATTCTAGCTTTCTCCCAGTACTAGAGAATTTAGAGAGTTTCTTGAGGGTTGTTTTTCTTCTTTTTATCAAGAGAGAATTATCATCGTTTTCTCCTTGGTAGATAGAGAGAAATTGTAATTCCTATTTTCTCATAGTGAAATTCTTATACCATTGCCCGTGGTTTTTACCCTATATTATTTAGGGGTTTTTCACGTAAATTTTGTGTCTCTTTTATCTTCATTTTTATTTTCTCAAATTATCAGTTATGATTTTGCTCTATCTGATAGCTGTCTTCCGCAACACTTTAATGAATAAACATTCATGGTTGAATGTTCATCCCCTAAGTGGATACAATGCACGATGTGAAAGCATTTGGATGAATGTATGTTCTTGAATTAATCCCTTTGGTTGAATTTATCCTCATTAGTGTGAACAAGTTGTTTCATCTTCCTTCATGAACTTGCTTGGACGAATGTGCATGGATTAAATGAATTCATCATTCTTAAGTGTGAATAAGACTCTTGGATGCCTTGGATGGATGTGAACTCCATGTGAACTTGATCATTAAACTAGCATTCATGCACTTGGTTTTCCCATGTGTGAACATGACTCATCGGCTTCTTTAATGCACCTGGTTCATGAATGTTGATTCATGGATGATTCATTTATCTTTTAATAAATTTTTTCTAAATCATTTGAATATTCATTTATGGTCCATGCATGTCTCCATTAATGCCTCCATGCAAAAGTTCTTTGAAGGATATGAATGGTTGTAAATCCCGTATGAGTTTTTAGCCTGCATTGTCTTGAGCTCCCAATGTTGAATTGATATGATTCAAAGTAAATTGGAAAGCTAAGAAATAGGGGATTAAAAGTCAAGAAGACATTATAACCCAATATGCTTGGAACCAGCTCAAAAATGGCGAACAATCTGACTGACATGAACTGTCCATTGGATTTAATGTGTTCATATTGTGCACCTTAAATGCGTTCAGCTCCTTTTGTATTTCCAGATACTCTTCAGCCATGTTAATCTCTTCTTTATCTAATTCAAATAATCTTTGAGCTCCATTAACCTCCCTTGTGTTAAATGAGCTAGCATAACATCTTTATGAGCTAACATGAGCCGCCAAAGATTGTATTTTCAATCCACGAGCTGCCACAAGTTGCCTTAGATTCCAATGTACATATGAAAAACATAAAAACAAGAAATTAGATAGGATTTGAGATAGGATAACGATGAATGCTTGTTTCCGCCCATGTTTGAATGCAAATAAGCTAACTACGAATGCATTTACATAGAATGAGCTAAAGATGATGAATGAGAATGGCATAAACATAAAATGAGTTAAATATAGAATGTGTATTCATGAATTGAGCTAGAATGAATGCATGAGCTAACATATCCATGACATATGCTTAAGTAAAGATGTAATATGAATGAAAATCATAAAGTATGCAAGTATTCAAGCATGATCTAAATGCTAAAGCACATGTAATGCATATACAAGTAAATAAGTAATGAAATAAGGTAAAACTCCTTCCGATTCATCATTGTAAAACGTCCATGATATGAGCATGTTTTGAAGAAATTTGGCCCTACGCAGGATCACATCAAGAGACACCACTTATTATTAGCTTAATGACGATTGATGACATTGGTATTTTGGAAAGCTAGTCATTTAGTCTAAATAGCACAATCATTGGTGCACATAAATTATGTATATGGAAACCTATGGTTTTCTTATACCATTGAGTGTCTAAGGTGGTTATTGTAAAATTTGATTTGTTTTTCAAGAAACAATGTTGTCAAAGTACGAGATGATTAACCTGGAGAAGAGATGTGAAGTCAATGACATGAGATATTAAAGATTGAGGATTTTATTATTATCAGTAAATTATTTTAAGTGAATTTTACAGATAGTGAATTATTTTCTCAATGTTAATCTAGTGGAATTTCTTATGGTTCTAGAATTAACAAAATCAAAAAAAAAGATGTTGATGATGTGATCATCTTGGTAGACTCTAAGATACTGATTAAGACATAAAGATGCAAAAGGTGACGATCTCAGGCTTGGTGAGAGTGGACAAGTCATCTTAAGAATTATGATTCTGTCTACGAGGTTAGATATTTAGACTTGTTACCTTTTAATTCATACTTTTTTAAATGCATGAATTAGAATAATTGAGCCTTCTAAGTTAGTCTGTAAAACTTAGTGAAAATTTTATGGAATGAGATAAACCACTAATAAAGACTAAGGTAGTGAAAAACTACTAAGGCTAAGGTAGTAGTGAACCCAAAATGTGTATGCTTAATAAGATATTGTTGTAAGTAAAAGTATCAAGCATAATTCTTTAAGAAACCTTAATAAAGAGAAAATTCATAAAATAATTCATTAGAAAATAGTGTGATAAGTATGAAAGTGCATGTCTGGGATTGGTTCTATGAAAGATCTAGTATTTAAGCGTGCCTAGTGCACCACCTTTCTTTCTTAGAAACCTACCTAGTGCTATGTTCATTACTATGCTCACTATTACAATTTATAAAATACTACGATGAGTTAAGATCTCTTTAAACTTAGTGTCAAAGTGAAAAAATGTAGAAATTAATTTAGTTGAGTAGAGTACCAAAATCAGACCAAAGTAAATAAATTATGTGATTGTCTATTTATGGCTAATATGTTAAATAACATGAATGAGAATATGATAGACATTGCTGCTACTAAAAGATTTATTATAGTTATTAAATATCCTTGAATAATTTTTCCTAAGCAGAGGAAAGAAAAGAGATGGTCTATTTCAGGAGTTTTGTTAAAATCCCTTGCAGTAAACTTGAGATAATTTTCCTGATTTTAGAAAAAAATTGAAAACTGTTCATATCATAATTTCCTAAATACTTATTATGAAGAACTAGGAAAAATTGAAATTCCTTTTGAATGAACAAAGTCGCGGAGGACTAAAATATAATGAATTTCATGATTTCAAGGTTATGAATACTAATCTTAATGACTAGTAACTTCTCAACATTTCGAGAATATAAATATCTGAAAAAAAATTTAAGTTTGTTAAAAAGCATAATTTTATGGGTAAAACCGATAACAAACTTTACTCTAGTATGGTTGAGTATATGTGTAAGAGAATTTGTTTACACATTGTTCAAGTCTCTTATTAATTTATTTTTATCCTAAAAATGTTAGAGATGTGGGGGGTCTCTTAAATGATGATTAAAGTCAGAGAAGAACCCAGTTGACCCACTTACCAAAGGTTAAAGTCAGAAATTGGTTCTTGATTTGTCAAGGGGAATAGGTTTAAAGCCCATTGCCTGAGGAATTCATGGTAGATACCCATTATCTTACTTCAATGTGGTCAAACGAAGCCATAAAAAGATTCATAATGTACATTTTTACCCATATATCCCTATGACAAATAATGTAAACGCACAAGATGAGCTTAATTGCTCTTAATAAATTCATAGCCCAAGCTGTGGGTAGCCTTACTGAGAAAGACTTGATGAATTTACCGATTGAATATCTATTCTTAATAAGTTCATAACCCAATGTTGACTGGGTAGTCCTAATCGCGAAGGACGAGATAAACTTACCTCAGAGAGGATGAGTTTTTCTTAAAACTCTTAATGAATTCAAACCCAAGAGTTTGGAAGTTACTAGTGAGACAGACATATTGAGTTCACCGATTATTGAGTTTGAATATTTATTCTTATTGATTTCTTATCCTAGAGTTTGGGTGGTTCATTTAAAAATGGACTTGAAGAAATTCACCATGCCTATTATGAGCATGAGTTATTGAAAATGCTCTTATTTATTTCATAGTCAAGTTTGGGTTGTTTATATTGCGATAAACTTGATGAAATAACCTACGTAAGTGAGAAGGATTAGCCACCTTCTTTGAAAAATGTTGGCTCGATTTTCTAGTAAACTTACTAGAATCCTGAGGAAATATGACTATATATATACATTCATATATATACTTTGTAGAGATATCAAAGACTTCAATGGATTAAAGGTTAATTGTGTGTTATGAGTTCACCCTAATCTTAGAAATTTTAAGATTCGTTCACTTATCTAAGAGAATAATTACTCATCATCAATATATACTAGTTCTAGATACGTTCATTAACGCTTAAGCATCTAATCTCGCTATTGATCTTCTAGTGTTTTAACTTTATTGCTCTCATTTTTATGAAAGAATTCTTTCGCAGTAGTGAGAGAATGTTGGCAATTATCAAATTGTAACCTATTTCTAAATGAATTTTAATTCTATGTTTAATAGAATTAAATTGTTTTTTGGAAATGATGATTTTCCCTCACTATTTATCTTATAAATAGCGGGCAATTTCATTCATTTAGATTATGCCTAAGCAAATGTTTGATTTGAAACACTAGTATTCTTTTGAGTGTTGTTTTGAGTTGAGAGAAGAGTAATACCGCCAAAGTCCACTCTAAATTTTGGGTGCACGAAATTTGCACCCAAAATTTGGAGAGCCATACCAACCTCAGGGGCCGTTCGTCCATTGCAGCGATTACGCACATTGGAGTGAATTCGCTCCTAATGCAGTGGATTCCTATGACAAGGTTATCATCCATTTTATATGTTTTATTTAATATTTTCCCGTCAGTGCTAAATCCTCGTTTTACAACAATCAATTTCTCCAATAACAATCACTAAGATCGCTCCTCCAAATCGCACAATTCACTGTAGAAACATTGGAAGTGTCCACGATTCTCTTGCTGTAGCCACTAAACAAGAATGTGAAAGATCAACAGACGAACAAACCAGATCAAAGGAGATATCAACTCCCACCCTAAGCTTACTGCGAACAAAAACACGTATAGCATACTGCACATGTATCTCTAAATATGAAATAACGAACTCTTTTTTTCTCGATTCTCCTCAACACTAAGAAAAATCTCTCAAAATCACCACCACGCTCTGAACATAACATCGATGCTGAAACGAAGATGAAAAGGACATTTACCAACTTTTTAAAAAGATAATATATATTTTTGAAGAAATTCCAGAAACATCATGGTCTCAAACTGAATTAATCACCCATGATAGCACTACTTGAGAGACCGATTCCATCTGCACTGCTAGCGTATATATATATATATATTTCAGATTTTAGAACCACTAGCAATGCCATTTTAATTGAGAACAAATATAAAATAACTAGTCCATAATTGACTACACAATAATACCCAAACAATCATCCTTAACAGCTTCAGTCACTTCGAACTTTCTCCTGTTCCACTTGATTATCCATTGTTTCCGTAACAATACCCACGCCTACTTGCATAAGCTGCCAAAGGAGAGTTAAATTAATATTTTCATATATTGTGACAATAAGTACTAACTAAATATAAAACAAAATAAAAAATGACTCACATCAATATTCATTAGTAAACAATAAATTTAAAAAAATAATTATCATCTTAAGATATCAAATAAAATATTAATATTAAGTCTTTATATAATACTATTAACAGTAAATAGTATTCTTTTTGCAGCAACTAAACATCAATAACAATCCTTCCTTAAATAAATTTTCTTTGCTATAGAGCCATGGTTTGAATCTACGGTCTCGTCAGAGCATAGTTCAGAAGTCAAAATATTAGGTATTCTAGTACACTTGAAATTATACGATACAACGTCTCGAAAATTTGAATCAAGTTTTAAAATTATGATTTTTGAAGATATTTTCAAGAATTCATTTATTAATTTTAGAACTTTTTTTTGAGAATTAATTTCATAACTTTGAATGTATAGCTAAAGGATAAAAAATAAGTTTGATTAAAATATAGGCCTATCCAAAATTAAATTAGAAATTTAAATTGATTAATTAAAAGTTGAGATAGACTAATTGATATAAAGATAAAAGAATTAAAGATTTCATGATGGGTTAAACCAAAGGTGTGATTTAGTGGATTATTATGACAACTAAACTTAGGTGTCATACACTCATATTTCTAATATTTAGGTATGACAAATTTTTAAATATTTTTGTATTTTTATTCAAAATTTGTTTTCGTCACATCGTAAAACTTTATAAGCTTGTTTCCCCATAAAATTTTATATGTTCGTCATCGCTAACATAAAATTATGTGTCAGCTTCTGAAGTAATATTTAATACTCTCTCTATCCCACTAAATGTGTCTCTTTTGGTTCTTAAAATTGTCTCGTTGAAAATGTCTTATTAGAAAAATCAATAAACAACAACACTTATATTTTATTTTTTACCCTTATATGTCTCACTCTTTTGCACCTATCAAAACAAATATGTCAAATCTATCAATCACCTTTTAGAGATAATTTTGTCATTTCCCTTGATAAAATATATCTCCTAAAACTATATACATAGTCAATATAAGACATAAATTATGGAATGAAGGTAGTTGTAACACCCCGAAAACTGGGTAAGTAGTTTCGTGTTTAATGTTGGGCTTAGAGTGCTTAAGTAAGCCTAATTTAAACATTTGGGTCAAGAATGAAGAGAATTGGGCTTGAGGGAAAGCCCTTAATGTGTTAAAAAAGAGTTTTTTTGAATTAGGGTCAAAATAAGGAGGACCAAGGGAGCAATTTACCCATATTTTGAAACAAAAACTGATCCCCCTTAATTGTGCATATGTCACACATTGGCAAGAGGCTTTTATCTTTGTCTTCTTATTCTTCATCACTTTTCTTCCTTTTTCTTTCCCTCCAAGTCTTCTAAAGGTGGAAGCTTTATTGTTTCACATACTTAGCACGAATTTTTGAAGGTAAGAAAGGTAATTCCCTCCCCTAAAGCTTCAATTCTAGACCAAAATCTTAAGGTTTGGCCAGGGTGACTAATGTGGAGGTTTTAGAAAGGTTTTGGTTTTAGGTTTTGAGAGTGTTCCTAAGTTGTTTGTAAGTGTTTAGAATCACTTTTCTACTCACTTAGGGTCTTAAAAAAAGATTGCAATCACTTTGTTTTCTTGTGGTTAGTGAGAAAGTTTGGGGAGAGCTCAAAGGCCAAGAGCAAGGAAAAATAGGTTTTTAAGTAATCATTGGAACCCTTTTCTTCAGCTGGTGTTAAGGTAACACAAAACTAACTCCCCTCTACAACATGTAGGTCATTAAACCATGTTTCATCGCTTGTTGTGTTCATTGGTGTAAATATGGGTCTTTGTGGGTTTTGAGGAAAATGTGTTGTTTTGATGTTTATGTTGTGTTGAAATGGCTTATAATGATGCTATGAACTCATATAAAACTTAATAAATGTTTAAGAGCCTTAGAGAAGCTTGTGAGTGGTTTTTGAGAACCATTTTCGTGCCTAATCAGGGCAATTCTGGGGAAGGGTATCGGTACTCAGGCAACTGTACCGATACAATTCTTCGTATAGCCTTAAGAAAGAGGGACATTAGGCCATCAATATCGATACTCATTCAATGTGTATCAGTACTTGATGGTGTGCATCAATATTGTTAAGGGCAGTATCGATACCGTGGATATTTTTCAAATTCTAGTAACCATTTTTGGCATCAGTACTCATGGGAGTATCGATACTAGGGGTAGAGTATCAATACTCTCATTAGGAGTATCAATACTCATAATTATTTTGAAACATCAAAGCTATTTTTGGTTTCGATACTCGGGGTAATATCGATACCACCAAGCAAGAGTATTGATACTACTGAAAAGAGTATCGATACTCCTGGAAAGAATATCGATACCAAGCAATTTTTAAAACATTAAAATTGATTTTGGTATCGATACTCGGGCAGTATCGATACCTCAAGAACAATATCAATACTACCATGCCCAATATTGGTACCATTGTCCTAGTTTGGGTAGAAAACTCAACTAGTTTAAAGAGCTTGAAAGGGGGTTAAGAAGGCACCAAGACATCTCTATTAAGACTACAAGTTACAACATCAATGATAATCGTTGAAAACGAGAACTATTATTAATGTGGCATAAGGCTAGCCTTTGTTTTCCACTCGAGAAACGATGAGGACACCCAAGTCACTTGAGTGTATGGATATTCGATTTATAATTGAGAATAGAGATATCCTGATTTCCTCTCTCAGTACTAAGGCAGTTTAGTATCAGTACATATGCATTTTTGTATCAGTACTGAGACACTTTAGTATAAGTGCAAGGTACTTTTGTGATAAGATGGCAAGGTCGTAATATGTATTCGTTTGATGTGTTGGAGCTCGTACTTTGCTATGATTTCTGCTTGGTGCTTTATATTACATCATGATCGAATATATTAAGCATTCATAGTTAGTGGATGTATGTAGTATAGTGGAGTAGTTTGGGTGGCACTGAGCTTGTAGCTCAGTGTTCAGAATTGTTTTCGTTCGTAGGTTAGAAGGTGCCAGATCGATAGCTTATCGTAAGAATGTAGGATTCCATATATCAACGGATTATAGAGTATGCCTTGATTTTCTTAGTGGGCATGTATTCATAGACCATTTTATAAATTGAGTCATAACTTTTGAAAATTTATATGTATTTAAGATTTATTTTGGGAGCTCCCTGTTTTGTAAACTTAACTATTTGTTTCTTACTTGACTCTATGGGATGATTTATATTATGGATTTGAAATGTTTTCAAGAAAATTTTTAACCACCAGGCTTTTGTTGGATCGGATTTGGGTGTTATATTTAATGGTATCAGAGCGTCTGGTTTAGTCTTTCCTAGGACTTGCGAGTTAGAGTTAATAAGAGTCCGTGATATACATGCCCCTAGAGTGTAAATGTACTTGGTTATCTGGAATTCCAATAATAACTCATTTCTTTGAACTATGTAGGTTATGGTCGATGACCCAACACACAGTCAAGAAGGTCGCAATGAGAGTCATGCCTCACTCACTGGAGATACTGGCGACCAGTACATTCCAAACTCTGAGGAGATGGGTATACTGGAGGATGCCATGATAGATGAGACTACCTTTTTCAGGGACCTACCTCACCCGTACCACCACCCGTAGCACCTCATAAGTGACCAGTAGAGCAGCTCTAATGTTACAAGAATACATACATATTTCTTTGGAACTAGAGACGATGATCTCATAGTCGTTGACTAGTGGCTCTGTGAGATTATTCGTACCATTAGACATATGCATCTTACCCCAGAGGGTAAGCTTGAGTACATCACCGCGCTGCTAAAAGGTGATGTCATCGACTGGTGGGAGATTGTCAAGCTAGCTTTAGAGTCTGCGAAACCGACATGGGAGTAATTCTTGGAGAAGTTGAGGCAGAAATATATTGGGTAGGCGTATACTGACAACCTGAGAGACCAGTTTACCCACTTGGTTCAGGGGGACTGATTTGTGATAGAGTGCGAGTGTGACTTTCTTCATCTGAGACACTACGTGCTGGTTAGTGGCTACTGAGGACCTTCACTGTAGAAGGTTCAGAGAGGGACTCCATATTGACATCCTCAAACATTTAGCCTTTAATCTTGATGTGCGTCCTTTTACTCGTTAAATAAATTTCTATTCTCAAAATAAGTAGAAATAAGTAGTAAAGTGGAGAAAATGGTCGATCCATGAGGACTTAGAAATCCCTGATGTAAAATTTGTGTCGATAGCAAACCAGACAGCTGTAACAAGAATAAGAAAAAATGGGGTGGCGTGAATGAGATGAATAAATAAAAAATGATAAGTAGAACATTAAAGAATTGAAATTGAGATAAAGGAAACGTAAATTAAGATCAAAAGTGTAATGAGAAAATAGCCTTGAGCTAACTTTGTTTCAATTCCGTTGATAATCGAAATGGAATTTTCCCACGGGATTCATGTCGGTTACAGTCTACAAGTCCTAACCCATTGTAACTTACCTTTGTCTTTAATAACCAATCTTTCCAAGTTACTCTTTGAAAGCTGATACTTGAGTGAACTAACCACAACTATTATTGTTAGAACAAATAGATAATGTTTTGGAAAAGCCTGACTCGGATCATGTTGTCTCATCAAGAATCGGATATGATCTCAATTTTTCTTAGCCTACCATCGCTAAGTGTGTTCACACGAGGTCGAATATGTCACTGGCCAATCCCTCCTCCAAACTATAAATTAAAACAACATCTAGACCAACGAGCTCTTTTTGAATTAAAAGCGTTTTAATTTTGAAAGTAAGGTTTATTACCAAACTAATAAAATAGAAAATCAAGAATGTAACCCGAAGGGTCTTAAGTGCTTTTCAATTCTCACATGTGGAATTGATTCATCGCTAGCTCTCAGCTAATAAAAAAAATTAGCTAAGCATGGTAGAAACCATACTTAGCATGTTTTATGAAAATAGTAAAGGCGTAAAGTAAAGAAAACGAAATATAAAGAAAAGGAAAACTTTTATTAAAGTAAGAACAAAGTAACAAAGGTGAATTCAAGATATCAAAAGCCTTACCATAAGGAGGGTGTTTATAGGCTTCTAAACCCTAAAATAACATAGAATTTCAAATAAATATATTCAAAATATAATTCAAATGTTTTAATTTCAAACTTATAAACAAAATTCCTAAGATATCTCCTTAGATCGTGCTGACTGAACCTTCTAGAATCTATCACGTCTGACCCGCTTCGTGCCCAGCGTCATGCCCATGTCTACAACCATGATCAGAAAATATTAGAAGTTGCATAATGCGTCCTTTTGCTACCAATTTTAGAAATTAAATCATTGCACAAAAATAAACAGAATACAACCCAAATCAATAGTAATATATTAATAAAATGAGAGAATTAACAAGTAAAAAGTAACAACTTAAAATGCTCATTAAATTCCCCTTTATTTGTCTTAAGCTTTCCATCAAGCATGTTTAGAGCAAGTTAGTAAAACTTAGTTTACTATTTCATACCAGAGCAAATTATAGAAGCTAAGTCCATAAGAACTATTAGAATCAAAACACGAATCAATCGAATAAAAACAAGTAAGATAAAGTCAAATGATATTGAAACTTCCAATCATTCATCAATCAAAATTCTCCCTAACTCAATTCCTCACATAGATTCACTTAATCCACTCAAATGTGTTTCGAGTGCAATTACTCTTAAAGTCAGAACCAAACAAAAAATTCCATCGGCTTATCACACAATCAAATCTCCATTACTTAACAGAAACAAAATGCAAAGATCATTGGGTTTTTAAAAAGGGTGTAATAGGGCTTAGGTGGAGGTAGGAAAAAGGCTAAAAATGAGGTTCATAATTGATACAAGGAATGTTTCAAATAATTTAATCAAGTCCAAGAGAAAAGCAAGATGAATTAAACGTCAACAAGATCAATGAAACAACCAAATATTTACATCAAAGACCCAAAAAAACCATCTGTTTTTTTGTGTGGTTTTTTTCTTCTTCTTTTTCTTTTTCCATTTTTTTTGAATGCTACTGTTTTGTTTTTTATTGAACAAAGTTACACATCCATGCTTCAATTCTTTGTCTAGTCAAGGGTGAGAAAGAGTGTAAAACAATAAGGCTCAAGTTTAAGATTGAGGTGAAGAAAAGAAGTGGATAAAGGCTCAAAATGGTTAACTAATGGTGAAGAAAAGGGTAGGCTTTTTCTTGGGTAAAAATAAGGTGAATTGTGATGCCCAAATCACATCAAAGCACAAAATTTCTTTGTGTAGTCTCAAAATGCATCATACCACAAGTTCTAGATTTTCAAAATTTAGTTCGACACACTCAAACAAGAAAAATAACATAAAAATTAAGAAGCATGCTCATCAAGGCTCGAAATCTCATCAAAGAGTGTTCATGCATTGCGTTTGGTGAATTTCAATCAACAAATTTCAGGAATATCACAATAAAGTCAAATTAAATTCCTACTCATGCAATTCAACTATCAAGAGTGTTCATATTCAAAATAATTACATGGCGTTGAACAAACATAACATTCTAAAAATAATCAAAGGACGAAAAATTTCAACCAAGTCCAACCAAATTCAATAATCTTGTTCGGACCATCTTGAAAAGTAAAGAGTGAAGTGATTAAGGTAGAGCTATGGTGAAGCAAAGTGAGGCGGCAACGTTAGCGATCGACGGTGGTTATAAGAGAGCTTTGTCGTGACTTGGGAAGAAGGTACAAAGAGATAGTTGGGGGAAAATAAAATAAGGGATTTAGTATTTTAATTGGTGTGGGTAGCGAAAATAGGGATTTGGGTAGGATTTTAAAATTTAAAAGAAATAGATAGATTAAATAAAGTTGTTTGGGGGAAAGGTGGGATATGTTTGGTATGGCCCAAAAGAAATAAAAGGGGAAAAGGGTTGGCCGATCAACTTGCTTGGAAAAAGGGTGGGGGTGCTAACATGTGTCGTGCCTCGTTGGGTTCTGCTAACGTGTATCATTTAATGAAACAGTGCACTCCACTGCTCTCTTTTATTTTTTAATCAGCTGTTACTTTAGGGGTCTGTAAAATGGCTTAATTTGATTGAAAACAAAGTTTTTTCTTCGATTAAGCCTGAATAATTCACCGGTTCACCTGGAAAAATTAAAATTAAAATTAACATAAGTAAAATTAATTAATAAAACCAAAGAATAAAATAAAAATTCAACAAAATCAATGAAACGAAATCAAAAATGGATTGCCTCTCATAAAACGTTTTGTTTAATGTCGTTAAGCTCGATGGCCTGATTTAGATTGTTTGCTCTTCCAAAATGAATTCTTCAATAAACCCAATCGACATATTCTCGTAAAATGGTTTAAGTCTTTGGCCATTGAATTTAAACCAAACACCTGAGCTATCTTTGATTTTTACCGTACCATGAGGAAAAATATTAGTTACTGTTAAGGGTTCGAGTTCCCTGCAAAAATTTTAAACTTAGAGTTAAACAAAATAATTTTTTGACTAATTAAAAAGATTTAAATGAAATTCTTTAGTCGTGAAGCTCATTTGTTCTATCTTTAAAGATTCGTACACTATCATAACCGTTTCGACGAATTTCCTCGAGCTCTTAGATATGTAGTTCGCGTGACTTGCCTATCGCATCCATTTTCATATTATACTATTTGACTGGCAAATACGCCTTGTGTTCTAATTCGACAAGTAAATGGCATGGTTTTCCAAAGACGAGGTGGTATGGTGGCATCCTGATGGGGCTTTTGTAAGCTGTGCGGTATGCCCATAAAACGTTGACTAGACCCATATCGTATATGATTGCTCTCGGAGTGCCGAACCTAGAAAAGATAAAATCACAAAGAAAATTAGTAGTCGTTTTAGTATCATTGTTCCAGGTAGCCTTTGCCTCTACCCATTTAGAGACATATTAGACTACAAGAATGATATATAAGTTCCCAAAAGATGAGTTGAAAGGACCTATGTAGTTGAGTCCCCAAACGTAATTTTTTTTTGCATATGTGGATATGATTGAGAGGCATTTCACTCATTCGGCTCAAATTTCCCACACGCTGGCATCGTTCACATGCTTTACAAAAGGCATAAGTATGACGAAATAAGTTAGGCCAAAAAAATCCGCACTCAAGAATTTTGTACGAAGTTCACTTAAGTCCGAAGTGACCTCCACATGAGTAAGAATGACAAAAAGAAAGAATCAATTGTACCTCATTTTTGGTGACACATTGCCTAAATATTTTATCTGAGCAACTCTTCCATAGATACGGGTCATCTTAAATATAAAATCGGGATTCCTGTTTGATTCTCTTAATTTCATATTTTGGTAAGTCAATCGGTAACTTACCTGTGGCCAAGAAATTCACCATATCAGTGAACAAAGGAAGTGAAGCCTGTGGCACCATCAAACTTTCGCAGAGAAATATTCTTAGACGAGTGGTTTAATTGTCGATATCAACAATCGGCTTAGGTCATCAACAACTAAGTTCTTGCTCCTTTTTTGTCTTTAATTTCGAGATCAAATTTCTGGAGCAAGAGAATCCAAGGGGTAAATCTTGGTTTCGCTTCCTTCTTGATCATCAAGTACTTCTGCACTGCATGATCAAAGAAAACATAAATTTTAGTGTCGAGTAAATAAGATTGAAATTTCTCTAATGCAAAAATAATAATAAATAATTATTTTTTCGTAGTCGAGTAATTGTGCTGGGTTGGATCTAGAGTTCTTGATATGTACGTGATGACATGGTGTTCCTTGCCAATTCTTTGGCTGAGGATAACTTTAACGCTCAAATTTGAAGCATCATGTATGATTTTAAAAGGTAAATCCTAATTCGAAGGTTGAACGATTGGTGTCGAGATTAGTTTTTCTTTGAGGATATCAAATAACTCTTTACAATCTGGATCAAAGTCGAATGCCACGTCTTTTTGTAGAAATATACACAACGCTTGCAGCACTTTGGAGTGGTCCTTAATAAACCTTATGTAGGAACCTGCATGGCCAAGAAAAGAACGGATCTCCCTCACTAAAGTGGGGTATGGAAGTGCACGAATTACATGAGTTTTTTATTTGTCTACCGTAATTCCCTTAGACGAAACAACATGCCAAAGAATCAAACCTTTACTTACCATGAAATGATATTTTTCATCGTCAAGAACCAAATTAAATTCAATGCAACATTTTAGTACATAAGTAAGAGTAGAAATTTATTGGTTAAAACAGGTACCATAGACCATGAAGTCATCCATAAATACTTCAATACATTTATCGATTTGATAAAAAAATGCTCATCATGAACCTTTAAAATGTTACAGGTGTGTTGCAGAGTCCAAAAGGAATCATGCGATAAGCGAATGTTCCGAATGGGCAAGTAAATGTCAACTTTTCCTGGTTTTCGGGTACCACTGAAACCTAGAAAAATCCTGAATAACTATCAAGGCAACAGTAGTGAGATTTCCCTACTAATCTCTCAACCATCTGAACAATAAAAGGTAATGGGAAGTGCTATTTTCGGGTTAAGGAATTCAGTTTTCGGTAATCTATATAGACTCTCCACCCATTCTACACACTTGTTGGAACCATTTCGCCTTTTGAATTCTCCACCACCGTAACTCCGATCTTTTTTCTAACAACGTGAACCGGACTTACCCAATTACTGTCAGAAATTGGCCAAATTATATCGACGTCAAGGAGTTTTTGAACTTCGTCTTTCACCACTTTCATCATTGGTGCGTTCAACCGGTATTGTCCTTCTCTATTTGAATTTTGCACCTTTTTCTGTCTCTATTTTATGCATGCACGTAGATGGATTAAGCCCCTTAATATTGACTATGGTCCATCTGATTGCCTCTTAATTTACGTGCAAAATAGCAACTAAGTCATTCTCTTCCTCCTTTGATATTTCACTCAATATGATTATTGACAAGGTAGAATTCTCGCACAAAAACGCTTACTTAAGATGCATCGAAAATTGTTTCAATTCTAATTTCGTTACCGGCAAAATTGAAGGAAAGGATTTAAATTTTGAAGGTGTTAATCGAAAATTAGAAGTAAAAGAAATATTAGAAGAAATTTCTTTAAACACCCTATCATCGAATTCCTCTATTCCTAATTCCATGCAAGCATCAACAAACAAATTAGTTTCTAAAAAATCAACGACTAATGGATCGATAATATCAATAACTGTCGAAATGTTTTTTTCCTTAAAAGGTGAAAAGGTGAGATTTTGAAAACCACATTAATTCTTAATTATCCTCTTTTTAATTTAAAAACAAATGTGATTTAGAAGTCCTCTCATTTCGAAAAATTTTAGATTTCCTTTACGATCGAAAAAATATAGTTCAAAGAGTTGCCACCAATCTTTGATTAGGGTGTGATTGAGCACCCAAAAATGTTTTGTCATTTTAAATAAAAATTAATTTTAATTAAAACAATAAATTGAGGTATGCGTTACCAAAATCGAGTTCGGGAGTCAGTTACGAGTGAGGAAGGATTAGCACCCC
This sequence comes from Hibiscus syriacus, assembly GCF_006381635.1. Classification (NCBI taxonomy): domain Eukaryota; kingdom Viridiplantae; phylum Streptophyta; class Magnoliopsida; order Malvales; family Malvaceae; genus Hibiscus; species Hibiscus syriacus. The sequence goes on along the minus strand of NW_024062882.1, from coordinate 2,522,890 downwards.
CACAACGCCCTAAATCGATACCTAGTCGATTATTTAAAGTCTTTGCAATGAACTTTACAAATTCGAACTTAATTTGATTTTTGAACCCATAAAACAAAGATGTGAATTTAATAATATTCAAAAGCACCCAATTAAATTAAATTAAAATTACCAAGTCGTTTTAGAAAGATAAAGAATGTTCGATTATTTACAAATATCGATACTAGATCTTAAAAGCTATAACAACCTTTTCTCTATAAATTTAAATAGTCGAACATTTCTTTTTCTTCCATTCCCAAATTTTAAAGTGATGGTTTAATTTTTAGGCGTCACTAATGGGATACACTTTTATTTTAAAATCATTAAAAACGGACCTCAAATGCGTTATGACAACCCACTTAAAATAATTTTAAATTAAAAGTGTATTACCCTTAATCCAATTATGTAATATGTCGAGTTATGCAAATGAGGTTACCATACAAATCGTGCAAAAAAGGATGTCATGCCAAAATTAATTAAACAAAATTAAAAATATCATACAACGTGACATGCAAACAAAAAAATTATACACGTATATTTTAATTAAAAATCATAAATTATGCATATTAACATATTATGTACACATATGACTCAAATATAAAAACAAAAATATACCATGATAAACTATAAATTTAAAAAGTGTATATATACATAAATGTAATTACTAAATTTAAATGTACGTAAAATTAAATTTATAAAATCAAAAATAATTCAATGACCTAAATGCACATTCATTCGAATCTGGGAGGACTAAATCTGAAATATTTCCAAGTAAAAGCCTACATAGATAACCAATATATAAAAAAGGTGAAACTTCTTAATCAGGGCACCTAAAAACTGAAATAAAATAAAAAGCATGATAACAGTGACTAAAGCATAAATACATGGTGAACGTTCATGGACCTTAAACAAATTAACCCTAAACATTTAATATAAAATCTAACTATACTAAACCTAAACTAAATCTCACATAGAAAGTCCCTTTTCCATTCTCTCACTTTGCTCTCCACTCATCTTCTCCACCTCTCTTGTGTACGCACGACAATACTCTCAGCAACCCTCTCCAATCTAAGCATAAACCCGGGACCTAAACTTCTCATGAACCAAATGAAACCCATTACTCAGACCTAAAGCCATATCTCAACTCTTATTGTTCGACTTTCACTCATATCAGGCAATCCGAGCCCATGTTATTCCGGATAAAATCTAACTCAATAAGGTAAGTAAAATCGAAACTCTATTTTTCATTCTCTATACTCTAGGAAAATAAAAGAAATAACCCCTATTTTGTATGGGATCCATTCAATCGTTCGAGCCTCTCCACTCCGATGGTTTTAATTCTGATAAACGTCCCCTTAACTAGGTAAACCGACTTTTTTCTTCTAATTTTTGCTTTGGTTTTGTTTCAAAAAGTTTGTTAAAATTAAGACAGAATCCACATGAAGAAAAAGTGGAGTCAACGAGACCCATTTACGTTTAAACAACCCAGTAAAATCCCAGATTTTAGTTTTAAACAACAATTGCACACAAACACACATAAATGAAAAAATATAAAGAAATTGAAGAAGAATTCTTCGGAAAAATGTACCTTTACTGCTTTATCTGTTTTTGAATTGTAGGATTACTATATGATTTTCTTTCGTATTCTCTTTACACTGCAAAATTATTGATAATTAATCGGGTTTCCTGCTTCTCGTGTTCTCGTGATGACTACTATGTTTCTTTGCCAATTCCTCTCCTTTTCTGTCTGCGTAAAAAAAAAACTCCCTCCTCATTTTTTCGTGTGTTTTCCCCATTCTCTAGTGGTTAGTACTCTCTAAAAAATGTCCCTCTTGATAGTGGTCTTTTTTTCCCCAATAAATCAACTCCCCCATTTACAGTTTCTAGTGGTTAATTCCTAATAACTATTTTTTGGTTTTCCAGGGCATTACATGGGCTGCTCTGTTGGGTCATTAGTTTGGACCTCCCAACTGATTTGGGCTCATCTGGGCTCTCATTGCTTCGGGTCTACTCCTACTTAGCCCCGGACAAATCGAGTATCTACAGCTGCTCCTCTTTGCTCATTGTCATGTAATAAGAATAGGGCAAAGATCAAAAGATAATTGAATTTGTCTGATCATAAAAATCTCAAGAGGTTAATCCAGTCCACTGTTACTTCGGGATAAATTAGACTTGAAAAATCTTCGAATGACGGGTCCGCTCCCTATTCCTTCAAGGAGTATAAGACTCAAACAAACATCAGCAAATGTGTCTGTGTCTGCTCCCTATTCGTTCAGGGAGTATAAGACTCGAACAATCTTCATAAAACATGTCCTCTCCCTATTCGTTCAGGGAGTATAGAACTCGAACAATCTTCATAAAATGGGTTCGCTCCCTATTCGTTCAGGGAGTATAGAACTCGAATAATCTTCATAAAACGGGTCTGCTCCCTATTCGTTCAGGGAGTATAAGACTCGAATAATCTTCAATAAACGGGTCTACTCCCTATTCGTTCAGGGAGTATAGAACTCGAACAATCTTCAATAAACGTGTCCATTCCCTATTCCTTCAGAGAGTATAGAACTCGAACAATCTTCAACAAACGGGCTCGCTCCCTCTTGCTTAAGGGAGTAGAACTCAAAAAATCTTCAACTAACGGGTCCGCTCTCTATTCCTTCAGAGAGTATAGGACTCGATCTTCAATAAACGTGTCTTCTCCCTATTCCTTCATAGAGTATAGGACTTGATCTTCATAAAATGAGTTTGCTTCACTACTCCTCCGTGAAGGCTTATAGATGATTTGCTTCACTACTCTTCACTGAAGGCTTAAGATTGAATTGCTTCACTGCTCTTTCATGAAGGCTTAAGATTGACTTGTTTCGAAGGTCAAACCTGAAAAATCAAACATTACCAATCATTAATGTATGTTTAAAAAATATTATACTAAAAAATTTAGAATTTGAGAAAATTTCTGGAAATCCATCTCCATCGTGAAAACTTGTCTGGAAGCCATTGGATATGTGAATCTACTTTGACTCAGTTGTCGTCTAAACATCATTCTTTTCCATGTTTGAAAACTAGTTATCCTCATCTTGATGCTTTCATATCTTCAATCTTCAACTATCCCTGTGAAAACTGCAGATATTTAAGTCATCATGCAATTATGAATGTCATGATCCTATTCATGCCTAAAATGTATGCAATTATGCAATTTAATGCGTTTTCTTCTTCGAAGGAACTCTGTCTCCTTTTGATCTCAATGGAACTCAGTTTCGTCTTGGGCACAAAACATTTGACCAATTTACCCAGTTAACAATCTCAATTCCATATCTCTCGGCTTAACAGGACCTTGACTTCTTTCTTTCCTGAAAACCCACCGGTACCCATAACCAACTTCTTAATTAATGACAATATCCTTGGGTCATCTTTTAATGGCTGAGATTTTCTATAAATTCCAAGATTTTAGTTTCCCGCAACAACACAAGCTTTCATGTTAAAACCATCATCAGCTCTAGAATACCTGCATTTTCCAAAACCTTTTGCACAATAATACAAAATGATCTCATGTACTTCAGTTAAGCTATATTTTTTAGCCTTTCAAAATAATATGCTCGCAAAAAGGGAAATTAACAAGAAAAGCCATCTCTTTATTTATATAAATGCAGAGAATTTTTAGGTAACCACATGGCAAACTTCTAACTGGAAAAAAAATAAAAGAACAAAAGAGTAGGCGTCTTTGAATATCAATAATGCAAATGCTTTTGAACTGGCGCGCCGTTAGAATGATTCGAGTGTAGCTTTTGTCGAAAGGATCTCCAACATTGTGATGATGCTTAAGAGTGTGAAGCTCTTTCTAAACCCCCCAAATCTCCCATTATTAGATGCCGTAAACCAATATTGAATCTCATGTACATTCAATTTATCTCCTGGTTATTTTCATCGAGACTTATTAATCTTTAGTCTCAACCCTGATCGCCAACTGTCATTGTTACTACCCACATCAGGAGCTCTTTCTACTTCCTAAATCAATTCAGAACCTCCACCTTGCACGAATTCTGAATTTAAACAAAACTCAAGTCGCCCTTTGTGGGTTTTCAACTTGAGACCGACCTCCTTTGGTTTCAAGACGCCCTTTGCGGATTTTCATCTTGAACCCCCCTTTTATTTCTTTTTATTTTTCTTTTTTCACCATTTTTTTCTTTTTCATTTTTTCTTTTTCATTTTTTCTTCCATTTTTCTTCCATTTTTTCATTTTCTATTTTCTCTTTTCATTTATTTTCATCATTTTTCATTTTTTCTTATTTTTCTTTTCTTATTTTTATTTTTTTCATCATTTTTTCATTTTTCATTTTTCTCTCTTTTTTCCTTTTTTCATTTTCATTTTTTTATTATTTTATCATTTTTCTTCAAGTGAAATATCTCTTAACAGTGTCGGAATTTACTGGATAGGGTAATTCTGATCCATCCATTTCAATTAAGACTAGAGCTCCCCTAGAAAAGGCTTTCTTGACAACATAAAGTCCTTCCAAGTTGGGCGTCCACTTTCCTCGGAAATCTTTCTGAGTAGGCAAAATCCTTCTAAGCACCAAATCTCCTTCATGGAATTCTCGAAGGTGAACTTTCTTACCATGTGCCCGTATCATACGTTTCTGGTACATCTGACCATGACAAATAGCTTTCAATCTCTTTTCTTCAATCAAATTCAATTGGTCATACCTAGCCTGTACCCATTCTGCCTCATTTAGCTTCACCTCTGACAAAATCCGAAGTGATGGAATTTCCACCTCAATAGGTAAGACAACTTCCATCCCATATACCAGAGAAAATGGAGTTGCCCCAGTTGACGTCCGTACTGAAGTTCGATAAGCAAACAAAACAAATGGAAACTTCTCATGCCAATCCTTATAGGTCTCGATCATCATCTCTTTGAGCCTTTTGATGTTCTTATTAGCCGCCTCTACTGCCTCATTTATCTTCGGGCGATAAGTTGTGGAATTATGATGCTTTATTTTGAATTGCTTACAGACCGAATCCATCATCTTATTATTTAAATTCAACGCATTATCGGAGATAATCCTATCTGGTAAACAATATCTACAAATGATCTCATTTTTTAAGAATTTTCATATTGTCGAATGGGTAACATTTACATAAGAAGCTGCTTCTACCCACTTGGTGAAGTAATCTATGGCTACCAGAATGAAGCGATGACCATTTGAAGCTTTGGGCAAAATTTGTCCAATAACATCCATGCCCTACATTGAGAATGGCCACAGAGCTGTCATTACATGCAACGGATGAGGAGGAGTATGTATCTAATCTCTATAAATCTAACATTTGTGACATTTTCGGGCATAATTAATACAGTCAGTTTCCATAATTGACCAATAATACCCAAATCTTATAATATGCCTAGCCATAACATTTCCATTAGCATGGGTACCACATATTCCTTCATGCACTTCTTCAAGAATCCACTTGGCCTCTTTCGTGTCACACACCTTAACAAGACATGATCTAGACTTCTCTTGTATAGAGTCTCACCATCAAGCACATACTCTGATGCCATTCTTCTAATGGTTCTCTTATCATTCTTAGTGGCCTGTTCTGGATAACTCTAATATCTTATATATTGCAAGATATCATAATACCATGGGTTTCCATCTTCTTCCTCTTCAATATTAAAACAATGGGCATTATATTTGAATGCTCGTTCATCTTAAATGCTACTGCCAGTGTGGCCAAGGCATATGCCATTAGATTCTCTTCTCTCGGGAGGTAATTGAAAGTTACTTCTTCAAATTCTTTAATAAGTTCCATAACCAACTTACGGTATTCTACAAGCTTAGGATCTTCTGTCTCCCATTCTCCCCTGAGTTGGTAAATTACCAAAGCTGAATCCCCATACACCTTGAGCATTTTTACTTTGCGTTCAATAACATCTCTAAAACCCATAACACAAGCTTCATACTCGGCCATATTGTTTGTACAATCAAAATTAAGCCGACTGATGAAAGGATAATGCTCTCCCTCTGGTGAGACTAAAATTGCCCCGATTCCATGTCCCATGGCATTTGAAGCACCATCGAAGTTCAACTTTCAATATTTACTAGTGGATGAAACTGTTTCTTCCATCGAAATAGCCATTAAATCCTCATCTGGGAAATCAAAGCTCAATGACTCATATTCTTCTGAAGCCCTGCTTGCAATGAATTCCGCTATAGTACTTCATTTAATTACTGTCTGGTTGACATACTGGATGTTAAATTCGGACAATAGGATATGCCAACGAGCTAATCTTCCAGATAACGTAGGCACACTCATAAGATACCTCAAGGGATCAAGCTTGGATATAAGCCAAGTAGTATGATACAACATATATTGCCTAAGCCTTCGGGTAGCCCATACTAAAGCGCAGCACAACTTTTCAATGGGTGAGTATCTAGTCTCACATTCAGTGAACTTCTTGTTGAGATAATAGATAGCCCTTTCTTTCTTCTCAGTTTGGTCACGTTGCCCAAGTACATAACCCATTGAATTTTCATAAACTGACAAATAAAGGATCAAAGGTTTCCCTGAGATGGGTGATGCTAAGACCGAAGTATTCGACAAATATCTTTTAACTGCTTCAAAAGCTCTTTGAGAATCCTCACTCTATTCTCTTGAGTTATTCTAGCGAAGAAGGTGAAATATGGGATCGTACTTTTCAGTCAACTACGAAATAGATCGAGCTATATAATTCAATCTCCCCAAAAATCCTCTGACTTCTTTTTGTGTTCGTGGGGTTGACAAGTGTTGAATAGCTTTTACTTTATCTAGGTCTATTTCAATTCTTTTTCGGCTTACTACTAATCCTAACAGTTTCCCAGATGTCACCCCAAAAGTACATTTATTTAGGTTGAATTTTAGCTAGCATCTTCTTAGTCTTTTAAAGAGCTTTCTTAAATTCACAATGTGTTCTTCCTCTGTCTTAGCTTTGACAATCACATCATCGACATAAACTTCTATTTCTTTATGCATCATGTCATGAAATAACGTCACCATGACCCTTTGATATGTTGCCCCATCGTTCTTTAATCCAAATGGTATTACTTTATAACAAAACGTTCCCCACATGGTAACGAACGTCATTTTTTCCATATCTTCAGGGTCCATCTTAATTTGATTGTAGCCAGAAAAACCATCCATAAAAGATAACAAAGAATTTCCAGCAGTATTATCCACTAAAGTGTCTATATGTGGCAAAGGAAAATTATCTTTTGGACTAGCTCGGTTGAGATCTCTATAGTCGACACACATTCGAACTTTCCCATCATTCTTCAGTACTGAGACGATATTCGCCACCCACTCAGGATATTTAGCCACTTTAAGAAACTCGGCATCAAATTGTTTCTTCACTTCCTCTTTAATATAGAGCAACATCTCAGGTCTCATTCTTCTCAATTTTTGTTGTACCGGCTTACATTTAGGATTTATTGGTAGTTTATGGACAACCAACTCTGTATCTAAACCTGACATATATTCATATGACCAAGCAAACACATCCTTGTATTCTCGAAGCAATTCTATCAAATCTTGTCGACCTCCAATTGACAGAGTGGTACCAATCTTTACTTCTCTCTTATCCTCATTTGTCCCCAAATTCAAAATCTTAGTAGACTCATTATAAGGCAGAATTTGCTTATCTTCACTCTTCACCATTTTTAGCAATTCAGAAGGTAGTTCACATCTCTCATCATCATCACAATCCTCGATTTCCCCTTGACATATAGGCTTCTCGAAATCAATATTCGGGTCAGAGTCATTAGCATTCATATTATTGATATCAGAGTTCCTGAAAGAAAAACGAAAGAGAAGATATATATATATATATATACATATGGGAGGATCTTTACGCATATAAATAAATAGAAAGGAATAAATACATACATATATACAACAAAGAATGAAAAAATGCATGGGAGAATGTTTGCCATTTTGATCTAACAGAATGCATCTTTTATTGAAAGCGAACAAAAACAAACAGCTTAACCCTTTACATAAAATCACCTATCGCCCCAGGGTATGAACAATAGGGGAAAGTTCTAGTTCATTACTCTGTAAAATATTTTGTAAACTATAGGCAGTTCTTCCGTGGTATAATTGTTCAACATGAAGCCTGGCGGTGCAGGGTAAATGCCCGTAGCTCTCATTTCCTCAAACTCACCATCAGTTATAACATTAATGCCTAGATCTTCCAAGGCCTTCTCAACCATCACCTCATTACTCCTTGAATTCCCTTGAAACATGTGTCATTTTGTTAATGTGGATATTTTATTAATGAATATGAAATATATGATTATGAATGAATAAAATGCGATGCAAAAATTTAAATGCATTAAAAAATGTATATACAAAATGCAGGGTGTTGATCCTGGAACGACTCCTTAGAACAACTCTTTATATTAAAACGACGTTCAATTACAAAGTTGGAACATATCACAAATAAATCTGCACCATCTCTCCTATTTGTTGTACATGTGCTAGCAACTCCACAATCTTCTGGTTTTCTTCAGCCTTGGGATCCAGGTCTTCAGTCACATCAGCAGCTTCCTTAGATATAATGACCAAATATTGAGCTATTCCCCGCGCGTGTCCTAGGTAACAAGCAATAAGGTCCTCTCTTTGCTTAACTCTCACCTGAGCTTGCTCCCATCGAAAATGTCACTGTATATCCCCCTCATAAGGAACTATCGACAGCTCACTTGCTTGCCTCTGAAAATTTAGAACCATGGCTTCAAGCTCACTCACTTGTTTCTTCAGATTCTTAAACTCCCTACGGCTGAGCTACCTTCCTTGCTTAGGTATCGTCGTAATACGGTCTCCAAACTTGAAATCTTCCCCTTCAACTTCTCATTCTGGGCCTGACTCTCTTGTAACCGCTGCTCTAAAGAATCCTTTTCTTTCGATAAAATCTTCACTTGGTGCCAACTTTGTTTGAGCTCTTCTTGACTCTCTCCGGCTACTCTCTTGAGGCTCACCACTTCTTGCCTTCATTCGACAGATGACTTACTCGAGCTATAACCTATATGAGCTTTTACTATTCACTGATAAGTTGACTGAATATCGTCAAAGTCTAGTCGAAGTTGCTTCTCCACTCTTTCAATTTGATCTGCTCTACTCTTCTGAATGTCAATCTCCAATCCCTTTTGATACACTTCATCTTCTAGCTTCTACAAAGTCATTCTCCATTGTCTCCGTTCTGCCTCGAAATTGCGCTTAGCTAACTCTAATGGAGATGGCACCATTCTCAACTATTCTTCCACAGGCTGAATGTTTTCAGGATTCACCATCAGGATGTTATCATTTACTCGACTGCTTCTCCACTGCTCGTACTCTTGAGATAACTCGAGATCATAAGTGAACAGATTCACACGACGAGTTTGCTTCCAGGCCTCAGTAACCCCTTTAACTTTACCCTTATATCGATCTCCCTTGAATGCAAAATCTGACCCTACCAAGTCCCATGTGGCTGGAATGAACTGCCTTATCAAGGTGATGATCAATTACTTCTTTCAAAGCGGCCCAAGAGATGCACTCACTATCTCCCTTCTTCTTAATATTTCTAACTACCCAATCTTTACTCATTCTGATCATCAATAGTAATTTCTTCTTAAATGAAGGAGTGATTGGCAACTTGGTATATACTCTATCCATTTGGGACCTCGGACAACGGACCAAAGCTTGATACTCCTCTATTGTTGGTGTCAGATCCACCCTACCAAATGTGAAACAACTATAAGCTGGGTTCCAGAATTGCGCCAATTCTCTAAACAAATTTCGGTCAATAGGAACATCCAGAAGATAAGGAATATCACCATACAATTGATAAAATATCTCCTTATAAGCCGTTTCCCATCTTCGCCACACCTCTTTTAGCTCACTCAGATCATTCTGACGTACATTAATGTGAGTGTAACTAAATAACTCTGATACATATCCATGCATCACACTGTCCCCGTTGGTCAGTTGGGACTGTTCTGACCACCTCAGAACATCTGCATTATCCTCAACCTCTTTCTGAACCATTCATTCCATATTACTGGCCTTATATATGGACATCGATCCCAAATCAACACCATGTAATGGATATTGCAATGCAAAACAAAAAGAAATAAAGCAAAGACAACAAAAGATCAGTTAGTAAACATAAAGCAATTAAGTCAGGATAATAATTTGTTAAAGAATCCTACCCACATGCTGGCTACCCAATCATGCTTTATCAGATCCTAACCAACATGATATCTACCCCCATGCTTTGTTATTCATAAAAAATTCTAACTGCATGATATCTAATTCGCATGATTATTCAAAAAATAAACCTAACCGCATGATATCTAGTTCGCATGCATTTATTCGAAAAACAAAAATAAATGACTCAAAAAAGCTTTTCCGTGTATACCCTCCTCACGGGATTCTTAAGATTCAGGTTTGGCTCAACCTAAGTTCAGGCTCTATATTCACTATATGTTAGGTTCGGTTCTAAAGTAAGAGGTTCTCGAATTGTCTTTGTTGGTGCCCCCTTGGGCTGCCAAACCCTCAATCCTGGCCCATTACAGGCTTTAGGGGATTGAGTTCAATTTTGAGGGAACACACCTCCTTATGTCTATGCGGAGGTGAATACCATCACAAGGACCATAAGGCGTGAGCTCCAGGAGTGATCCACTATCCCATGCGGAGGTGAAAACCACATAAGGGCATAATCTCTCACTCCTACTTAAATAGGACGGAGCGGGGTTTTAGCTCATGTCATGAAAATGCAGCTGTGCAGTGTGTGAGGAAAAGCGAAAAAACACACAATAAAGAAACTCAAAATTTCCTAAATTCACACAATTAATCTGAAACCATTAGCAAACAAATCAGTACAACTATTTATTAGTTAATCGAATTAAATTAAAAAAATCAAAATATAAAAAAACTTATTAAAAACCAAACAAGGGATCAAAAACCAAATTAAAACGAATTTATAATTTTCAATTGCAAAGACAATTAATTAATCGACTATCGGCCTGACTCTCTAAAAAAAGTTCCCATCAGAGTCTCCAAGACTTCGAAACAATTTTTTTCCTTAAAAGGTGAAAATGTGAGATTATGAAAACCACATTAATTCTTAATTATCATCTTTTTAATTTAAAAACAAATGCGATTTAAAAGACCTCTCGTTTGGAAAAATTTTGGATTTCCTTTACGATCGAAAAAATACAGTTCGAAGAGTCGCCACCAATCTTTAATTAGGGTGTGATTGGGCACCCAAAAACGCTTTGTCATTTTAAATAAAAATTAATTTTAATTAAAACAACAAATTGAGGTATGCGTTACCAAAATCAAGTTCGGGAGTCGGTTACGAGTGAGGAAGGATTAGCACCCCCACAACGCCCTAAATCGGTACCTAGTCGATTAATTAATGTCTTTGCAATGAACTTTACAAATTCAAACATAATTTGATTTTTGATCCCATAAAACAAAGATGTGAATTTAATACTATTCAAAAGCACCCAATTAAATTAAATTAAAATTACCAAGTCGTTTTAGAAAGATAAAGAATGTTCGATTATTTACAAATATCGAGACCAGATCTTAAAAGCTATAACAACCTTTTCTCGATAAATTTAAATAGTCGAACATTTCTTTTTCTTACATTCCCAAAATTTAAAGTGATGGATCAATTTTTAGGCGTCACTATTAGGGTACACTTTTATTTTAAAATAATTAAAAGCAGACCTCAAATGCGTTATGACAACCTACTTAAAATAATTTTAAATTAAAATTGTATTACCCTTAATCCAATTATGTAATATGTCGAGTTATGCAAATGAGGTTACCTTGCGAATCGTGCAAAAAAGGATGTCATGCTAAAATTAATTAAACAAAATTAAAAATATCTTACAACGTGACATACAAACAAAAAAAATTATACACGTATATTTTAATTAAAAATCATAAATTATGCATATTAACATATTATATACATATATGACTCAAATATAAAAACAAAAACATAACATGCTAAACTATAAATTTAAAAAGTGTATATATACATAAATGTAATGACTAAATTTAAATGTACGTAAAATTAAATTTATAAAATCAAAAATAATTCAATGACCTAAATGCACATTCATTTGAATCTGGGAGAACTAAAGCTGAATTATTTCCAAGTAAAAGCCTACATAGATAACCAATATATAAAAAAGGTGTAACTACTTAATCAGTGCACCTAAAAGCTGAAATAGAATAAAAAGCATGATAACAATGACTAAAGCATAAATACATGGTGAACTTTCAAGGACCTTAAACAAATTAACCATAAACATTTAATATATAATCTAACTATACCAAACCTAAACTAAATCTCACACAGAAAGTCCCTTTGTTGTTCTATCACTTTGCTCTCCACTAATCTTCTCCACCTCTCTTGGCCACGCACGACACTACTCTCAGCAACCCTCTCCAATCTAAGCATAAACTCGGGACCTAAATTTCTCATGAACCAAATGAAACCCCTTATTCAGACCTAAAGCCATATCTCAACTCTTATTGTTCGACTTTCACTCATATCACGCAAACCGAGCCCATATTATTCCGGCTAAAATCTAACTCAATAAGGTAAGTAAAATCGAAACTCTATTTTTCATTATCTATACTCTAGGAAAATAAAAGAAATAACCCCTATTTTGTATAGGATCCATTCAATCTTTTGAGTCTCTCCACTTCGATGGTTTCAATTCCAATGACCGTCCCCTTAACTAGGTAAACCGACTTCTTTCTTCTAATTTTTGCTTTGGTTTTGTTTCGAAAAGTTTGTTAAAATTAAGACAAAATCCACACGAAGAAAAAGTGGAGTCAACGAGACCCATTTACGTTTGAACAACCCAGTAAAATCCCAGATTTTAGTTTTAAGTAACAATTGCACACACACACACAAAAATGAAAAAAATAAAGAAATTAAATAAGAATTCTTCGGAAAAATGTACCTTTACTGCTTTATCTGTTTTTGAATTGTAGGATTACACTATGATTTTCTTTCGTATTCTCTTTACATTGTGAAATTGTTGATAATTATTCTGGTTTCCTGCTTCTCGTCTTCTCGTGATGGCTGATATGTTTCTCTGCCAATTCCTCTCCTTTTTTGTCTGCGTAAAAAAAACTCCCTTCTCATTTTTTCGTGTGTTTTCCCCCTTCTCCAGTGGTTAATACTCTCTAAAAAAACTGTCCCTCTTGATAGTGGTATTTGTTTCCAATAAACCAACTCCCCCATTTACAGTTTCTAGTGGTTAATTCCTGATAACTATTTTTTGGATTTACAGGGCTTCACGTGGGATGCTCTGTCTGGTCATTGGTTTGGACCTCCAACTGGTTTGGGCTCATCTGGGCTCTCATTGCTTCGGGTCTGCTCCAACTTAGCCCCAGACAAATCGAGTATCTACAATAACTATACTAGTATTTCATGCCTTTATATACATCGAATTTACCTTTACCAAAACATTTTCTAATATTTTGTCGGGGTAAATAATTGATCGATCGGCGAGTTAAACCGTGACCTTTGTTTCTTTCAACGATTCATTGGAAATTTTTTTGTAAACATTATGGATACAGTTAAATCATACATAGAGCACATGATTCCGACATTTTCGATTTTGGAAGGTATGGTGAACATGCCTTTGTCCTTGTATTTCAGTGTAAGTTGTTTTTGAAAGATTGTTGAAATTTTTTTGCTAAGGTTCACCTTCTCATTTCCAGTTAATAGCCTTTGATTCGTACAAAGGTCCTTGAGGAATTTGGCATACTTAGGTACTTTCTGAATCACTTTAAGAAGCGGAATGTTTATTTCCACTTTCTTGAATATGTCAAAAATTTCCAGCTCTTCTGCTTTCTTGTCTCGCTTAATTATTCTAGAAGGAAAAAAGAGGCAAAACTTCGTAAGGAGGCGAAAAAGAAGAAAATGAGGTGTGATTACCTAAGATAGGTGGCGAAGATGATTCAACTTCTTGTTTCTTTGGTGTGCATCTTTTTCTTTGGGTACTTTAGGAGCTTCAGGTGAGATGATGTTACCATTTCGGAGAATAATCGCACTAACATTTTCCCTCAGATTTGGTTCAGTTTATGATGAAAATCAGCCTTGAGACTCTATGAGCAAAACTATTTGAGCTAATTGTCTTATTTTCTTGTCGATCTCTTGAATATGGGTTTGGGTTTATGTTTGAGTTTCAAATTTTCTTATCATAAAGCCTATTTTTTGTCAATTGTTTCAAGGAATGATTTTTGTGGTGGTTGAGTAGGAAACAAAAGAGGTATCAGTTGAAACATCTAGTTTATTCTATGATTATTTTTGTAACTCAGGTTTGGATGGTCTCTCCACCCTGGATTGAAGGTGTTTCCATAAGGATTATAGAGCCTTTGGGGAGGTCCTAGAAAGTTGCCTACGACTTTCACTTGTACGTTGTATTCCTTTTGTAACATTGGGCAGTGGTCCGTCGGGTGATTAAGCATTGTACAAATTCCTCAAACTTTTGTGGCTCTAATTCTTCCTGAAACAAGTGAATTAACTATGTTAGTTAATTTATCTAATTTACTCTTAATTGAAACAACATGTACTTCATGAACCCGTCGGTTGGGTTTACTTGAGGAATCAAATTGCTGTGAATTGGCAGCCATCATCGAAATTAAATTCCTCGCTGCTTCTGGAGTCATGTTGACGAGGGCACCTCCACTGGAAGCATCCACTATTTTCTCTTCTACCAAGAGAATTCCTTCATATAAATATTGGATTAGTTTCGGTTCAAATAAACAGTGTTGCAAATATGTAACACCCTAATCTAGTCTGACCTAAAGATTCATGGATTACGATACCACACAGAACCACCAAAATGCTCAACCCAAAAATTTCTTTTAAAAACTTTTATAAACATCCAAATAACTTTTTATAATTGTATTAGAAATCAAATTCAACATTTATAAGATATATGAGTCCTTCAAAATACGTACATTACAACCATAGAGTTTTAAAATCAAAATATTATTATCACTCGAATACACCAGATCAGTATAGAGTACATGCCCTCTACAAATACTCAAGACATACTCTGCAAGTATTCTTGTTTGGAATGTACTATCGCGATAGGCTCCTTAAAGATCCCCTACTAACCTGTGCACAGAAACACATTCTATATACTGAACTCATAAGCTTAGTACCACTAGAAATACTATGCAATACTACATCAATTCCTTATATGAACATGTCAGAATACAAAGTCATGAACATACAAACATGCATATCAAACATGAGATAAGCCAAGTGGTGTGGTTAAAGGAATTAACGTGTGTCTAGGAAAACACACTAACCCATCTAAAACGAGATAACTTCGGGGTAGGAACCAAAATTTATGTGTGTCAAAACTTATGACCCTTAGTATACCTCGGATCCTCGAAAGGTCAGGGTGAAGTCTGGAATTTACGACAATCAGAAGCTCACATCTCGTACCTAGTCGAGCATAAGGTATGATTTCAGAATTTACGTGCATCAGAATTTCATACCGATACGACCCAGAATTTATGTACATTAGATGTATACCAAAGAGACAATGTCTGGATATTTACAAACAAAAGACAATCGTCATAATGCTAAAGTAACTCGGTTGTCCTGGCAGTTTCCTGATCATCATAAAAAGGCAGATCTTATGTCATCATATCTTGCTTAATTTCTAGGTGAGAATTGAGTTAACTTGATTATTTTCACTTGCATTGAATACTTGTAATTAATACGAACTAAAACACCTCAGTCTGAACACCCAAACGATTAAACCAACTTTTCCTAAAATCACCATGGGTATCAATAGTGTGCCAACAATATCGATACTAGACCCTTGGGTATTGATACTCAGGTGAGTATCGATACCAAATTTTTCTTTGATGTTTTGAAAAATACATGGGTATCGATACCCCTATGGGGAGCATCGATACTCCCATGAGTTTTGATACCAAAATCAGCTTCGATGTTTTCAAAAATTCTATAATATCAATACAAACCCTCTGAGTATCAATCCTGGACCCCAAGTATCAATACCCTTTCTTGGAGTATCGATCCTTCCTTTATAAACAACCTTATTTTGGCCTTTCACAAAGAATAGTATTGGTATTGTTCTTCCAGTACCGATACTGATGGACATGTGTGCTCTGTTATGAGCATGAATCATACCCAAAACTCACCAATTCACTCCCCTAAGGCTAGTAAACATTTTTAAAGTCTTATTTAGTGTCTTAGAGGTCAAAAGGTGTCAACTTTCATGCTTATAACACACAAATATGAATTTTAACATGAATTTACTCTATCATTCTTTCATGAACTAAACATACCAAGATGCACATACCATGACCTACATGTAGTATAGTTAAGTTAGAAACGTGTTACCTTGGTGCTAACTCACTGAAAACATCCCTAAATCAACCAGGTGTGAGTTTTTCCTACCCCTTTGTCTTAGAGCTCTCACCCTTTTCTTGAACTAATTAGAATAAAGAATAAGAGTTATTAACTCCTTTAAAACTTAGGAAAGTGTTAAAAACAATCCTACAACTCACAACTCTCCCAAAAATATATTAAAACCTCAAGTTCTCTAAACCCCACTTAAACCCATGTTCATGGTGACTAGGCCAAATCTTGTGAAAAATGGTTTAAATGAACGCTTAGGAGTTATAGTTTGTGAATCTTACCTTAGAATTCATAAGGGTTGGTAGGATTTCTTAAAGCTCAAGGCTTTAGCTTGATTTCTTGAAGAGGATGGAGATGAAGATAGAGAAGTAGAAGAGACAAAAAATGGGTGAAAAAGAGGAAAAATGGGATACATGATATCACCAACAATTACGATTATTCAGCCTTTCATTTGAAAAATGGGTTATTTACTCTCTTAGTCCTTCCATATTTTTGTCCAGATTAAAAATAACTTTTTTATTACTTGTTGGGCTCATCCCAAGCCCAATTCAAATGCCACTTGGGGTCAAAATCTTCTTGAGCTAAGAGGATTTATTCTAAGGTCCAAATCAAATAAAGCCGAAACTCCTAACACAGGATTCGGGGCTTTACAGGCCAACTGGCATATAATTTTTTTGAATCACTCCCAGTAATCGTATATAGACTCTCCCTCATTCTATCGAATTCCCAAAATGCTTCTGCTTAGCTCACTTACTTTCACTGTTGGGAAAAATTTGTCAAGAAAAAAATGCATTAATTTAGCCCAGGTAGTAATGGAACTTGGTGGTAAATAAAATAACCATTCCTTAGATGATCTGACTAAGGAAAAAAAAAAGCTCTATATTGATTTGATCCTTGGACACTCTATGAGGCTTCATATTGGAGCAGACCATGTGAAATTCCGCGAGACGTTTATGCAGACTCTCACTGGAAAAACCGTGATAGGTAGAAATGAGATACATTAATCTCTTCTTAAGTTAAAAGGGAGTCTATTTGTTAAGAAAAACGATGCAAACTAATTCTCTAATCATCAAGTTAGCCATTGGTCTTTTTTTTTGCATAGGATTTTCGATTGGAGTAGCTGTAATAGCGTCAAGCACTGATTCTTTCCTGGGATTGAATGCAAGATGGTGCCTCAGAGTGGGATTCCATATTTGATTATTGCTTGCTTTGTTCTCATTGTTTCTTCTATCGTGGAAGTGTCTGATCGTGGGTTCTACGTGCCCTTGCTTCAATCTCTGGGTCAAATTCTACTAAATTTCCTTGGTTTCGTCTGGTCATGAAATAAAGAAAGATCAATAATTTGCTGAAGTTCCCCAACAACAACGCCAATTTGAAGAGCATTGTTTTACTCATAAAATAAATTCCTCTTCTCAAAATAAATAGAAATAAGTAGTAAAGTGAAGATAGGGTCGATCTACAAGGTCTTAGGAATTCCTGATGTAAAATTTGTGTTGATATCAAACCAGGCAGCTGTAATAATAATAAGTGAAAAGGGGCGGCGTGAATGAGATGAATAAATAAAAAATGATAAGTACAAAATTAAAAAATTGAAATTGAGATAAAGGAGGCTTAAACTAAGATCAAAAGTATAATGAGAAAATCATCTTGAGCTAATTTTGTTTCAATTATGTTGATTATCGAAATGGATTTTTCCCACAGATTCATGTCAATTACAATCCACAAGGCCCAACCCATTGTAACTTGCCTTTCTCTCTAATAACCGATCTTCCCAAGTCACTCTTCGAAAAGCAATACTTGAGTAAACAAACATAATTATTATCATTAGAACAAACATATTAAGTTTTGGTCGAATATGCCACAAGTTGATCCCTCATCCAAACTATAAACGAAAACAACATCCAGACCAACGAGCTCTTTTTGATTTGAAAGCGTTTTAAATTTGAAAGTAAGGCCGATTGTCAAACTAATAAAATAGAAAATCAAGAATGTAACCGAAGAGTCTTAAGTGCTTTTCAATTCTCACTGTCGGAATCGTCTTTCGGTGGGTCTAGAATTGGGCCTCGACTTAGGAAAATGTGGATTGGAGTCACCATCGATCATTTATCTACGACAAATGGGTTGATCAGATACCTTATTTCTTACCTGATCTGCGTCTTACCAAAGATGTGTCAGATTCGGGAGTCGGTTACAGTCAAGGAAGGGTTAAAACCCTTGAATTGCCCTTTCGGTACTACGTAATTTCCAGTTGTCTTTAATTAAGAAAGTTGTAGATTTAAACTAAAGGGTAAAATATCGATCCACAATTACTTACGTCTGATAAATTTGAATGAAGACCCTTAAGAAGAAAACGTTAGATTTAAAGTGATGAAAATAAATAAGATAAAAACAATTACAAAACCAATGATAGAAATAAGAAGAGACAATAAAAATAAACTAATGATAAATAGGATAAATAAAGGAAAAGAAATAAAGGAAAAAACAAAACATATACTAAACAAATAAATAAAAATATATATAGATATATGCGTGAATAGTAATAAAAGAAAAAAAAGCAAACATAAAAACAAAGAAATAAAAATAAAACATATATTAAATAAATAAAAAAACAAAGGAAAAAAGTAAACACAATAATAAATAAATTAATTAAATGAAATAAATAAGAAGAATATACATATAAAAATAATAAAAGAAATAAATAAATAAATAAATAAATAAATGTATATACGTTAAAAAAATAATAATAAAAATAGAAATAATAACAGCTATATATATATATATAATAAAATAAAAATGACGTATGCAAAATATTTATATAAGGGAATAAAATATAAAAATATAATAATGAAAATATAATATATGATAATAGTAGGGATTAAATTAAAATAGAAGCAAAATTAAGGGGTAAATTAAAATGAAAATTGAGAATCAAATTCGGTTTGAGGGCATAATTAAACATTTTAAAAATGAGGAGACTGAAACAGGATTTTCCCATTTTAGGGGCAAAAGCGCGCGGATCCTGGCATGTACGAGTCAGGTTATTGGATCGACGGGCTGAGTATATATGCCAACTTTTTTTAAAATCTTCATTTCTTCTCTTCTTCACGAGTGCTTCTCCCCCTTTTCTCTCCATTATTCTTCAACTTGAAGAACCGACCACCGCCTGGGTTCATTAGAACCCAAAACACGACCAACACCGTCTCACTGGCCACTATTGATCGGTGTCGGCCGCCGATCATCGGCGGCGTACATAAAATTTTTTTCCCTTTTTTGAAAGCCCTCAACTCCCTCGTTTCGAAAACCTTAAGTATTTTCTTCAAAAAAAAGCCTCGGGGTGTATATATGGGTTCGAAAACTTCGAAACCCCACACCTGTTCATTAGTGTTTTTAGCGTATTTGGGGTTTTTCAGAGCCAAATCTCAAAAGAAATACGACATGAAAAAGAGAAAATGAACAAACAAGGTAAGCAAAAACTACCTTTTTATTTCCTTTTGAATCGATTACAATAGCTCCGATTTGCCTCTTTATTTTTAAGTATTTTGTACGTAAAGCTCTCTGGTAATCTTCTTGTAATATTCATGTGTTACAAATGTTTAAGTTTATACTTATTTATAGTCTACGAAATATTACCTTTAGCAGAACCCTATTTGATTTAAAATTCTAATACTCCTTGGTTGATTATATTATTTTGTGTGGGTGTTCCTTGCGTCAGAAATTTTGGGGTTGTTCGAGGCGAGGGTCGTACGGCCGTGAGACTCGGTGCTGACTGCGTGAAAGGAGGGCTGAAGCGGCGTAACACCCATGGAGTCTAGGTGATGCGGCGTTGGTGAGAAGCTGCTAGGGTTTGAGAGACCCTAGCTGATCTGGGTTAGGGGTGCCACCGGCCTTGGGCTGGCTGAAAATGGGCCACTGTTAGGCCGTTTTATTTGATGTATTGGGCTTGTAAATAATAAAAGAGTGTATGTTAATAAAATAATAATACTACATATAGTATATATATATATATAATATGTATGTGTAGGCTTCAGTCAAAAAGTGTGTCTACAGCTGTCCCTCTTTGCCCATAGTTGTGTAACGAGGATAGGGCAAAGATTAAAAGACACACTTTTTATTTACCATAAATGTATCAAAATTTAACATCATTCATATATGAGTCAAATTCCATCGAATATCCTCTGTTGTAGAGTTGAAATCTGATATTTGATTGGTTTGTCGATTTGAACTGAAATATGAAATGACTCCCTCGTCGCGAGGTTGAGTCAATACTGAAAAATTCTGAGCACGAAATCCTTCATCGTGAAGTTGAAATTGAACTCAAAGCTTTGACCAGTAGCTCCCGAATTGTGAAGCTAAAGCTTGACCCGAAGGCTTTGGTGTTACTGTACTGTAGATGAATGATTCGTCATGAAGTTGGGTCGATCTGTTGAGGTACAATACCCTTTGTTGTGAAGTTAGAATTGTATATGGCCCCTTCGTCTTGAAGTTGAACCGAGAAATTGGATATCCTTCGTCTTGAAGTTGAAATCCAATGTAATTTGTATTGTTCCGAGTCGAATATCCTCCGCTGTGAAGTTGAAATTGGCTCTGAAACTTGGAAATTGTTTGTTGACAGCCAGCCGCCCCTTCGCTGTGAAGTTGAGCTTGTGCTGTCTCGAGTCTAATATCCTTCACTGTGAAGTTGAAATTGACTCTGATTGAAACTAAAATTTGTTTGTTGACAGTCAGTTACCCCTTCGTTGTGAAGTTGAGCTTATGTTGTATCGAGTATAATATCCTTCACTGTGAAGTTGAAATTGACTCTGAATGAAACTGAAAAGTTATTTATTGACAATCAATTGCCCCTTCGTTGTGAAGTTGAGCTTGTGTTGTCTTGAGTCCAATATCCTTCGTTGTGAAGTTTAAATTAGCTCTGAAACTAGGAAGCCCCTTCGTCGTGAAGTTGAGCCTCAAATGGCATGATATTCTTTGTCATGGAGTTGAAATCGTGGATGTGTGGGTACGATATCCTCCGTCGTGAAGTTGAAATCGAGGATGGCCCCTTTGTCGTGAAGTTTGGCTTCGACCTAGATATCCTTCATCGTGAAGTTAAAATCTACTCTCGAGCAAATTGTGTCGTTTCGAGTCCAATGTCCTTCACTGCAAAGTTGAAATTGGCTCTAGCTAAAACCTGCAAAGTGATGCATATATGCGATGGATGTAATGCTCTTAGGTATGCCTAAAATGCATATGTAAAATATGTTATTTTGGGCTATGGAGAGAAATATCGATCTCCGGTTGTATGTATGGAATCTTGAAGTTCTGATCCCTAATCTTAAATTCTTCAAATGTTCAAATCTGTTGTGCACATTCTATTTTTTCCTAATTTGGGAAATGCGTCTCGACCATCTCAAGTTCATGCATGAGCCTTGATCGGCTCCCGGGTACCTGTACTTTCCAATGAATCTTTGTACAGTAACATGCGATTATCTTTTGCAGAAGTAAACAAATTATCAGGTTTAAGTTCAATTCAAGATGCTCAAAAGGAATTGATTTAGAGAAAAGATTGTCATTATTCATAAGGGAAAAAAAGAACAAATAATACATGTCTAACATTTTGGAAAATGAGTACATGATGAAGTGTGTATGAATGTCTTAGATTTCAATAAAGTGGGTACTTCTGAGCTGAAAAGTCGTTAGGTGACTTTGAATGCAGCCTTTGTCAAGGAATCTTTGAAAATACGACAACGTTCTAGAAAGTGTAACCCTTCTCCGATTTGTCGATTCTGTAGAAGATTCAGATGCCGGGATGTTTTCATTGTCTGGATTTCTTGAATCAATATCCAAATCGCCCTTTCGGCAACTTGGACCCATCCTTGGTTGCAAGATACCCTTTGCGGGTTTTCATCTTGAACCACCTTATTTTTCTTTTCTCTTTTCTCTTTTGTTATTTTTATCTCTTTTTTTTCAATTTAGGGCGCCCTTTTGTGTTTTCACCCTAAACGTTTTTATCTTTTTCATTTTTTTCCTTTTTCTTTTTTCATTTTTTTTTCTACTTAAGATGCCCTCTCAGGTTTTCATCCTAAGCAAAGTATTTCTTGATCGCATCCGAATTGTTGCGATATGGCAATTCAAGTCTGTCCATTTCAGCCAGGACAAGGGCTCCTTCAGAAAAGGCCTTTTTCATGACATAAGGTCCTTCCCAATTTTGCGTCCATTTTTCTCGAAGGTTTTTATGGACTGGCCATATTCTCTTTAGCACCAGATCTCCTTCACGGAATATTCTCAGGCACACCTTTTTGTCATGTGCTCGGATCATTCGTTTCTGATAGATTTGACCATGGTGAATGGCTTTCAGTCTTTTTTCATCTATCAGGTTTAACTGATCATATCAGGATTGAACCCACTCTGCATCATCCAGTTTGACTTCTGCAAGGACCCGAAGTGACTGAATCTCTAATTTAATGGGTAACACTGCTTCTATTCCATAAGCTAGTAAAAATGGAGTTATCCCAGTCGAGGTTCGTACCGAGGTTCGGTAAGCGAACAAAGAAAAAGGAAATTTTCCATACCAATCTTTATAGGTCTCGGTTGTTTTATCCACTATCTTCTTAATGTTTTTGTTTGCTTCCTCTACTGCTCAGTTCATCTTTGGTCTGTAAGCAGTAGAATTGTGATGATTTATGTTGAATTGCTCACAGGCAGAATCCATCATTTTGTTGTTCAAGTTTGTAGCGTTATCGGTGATGATCCTTTCAAGTAGACCATATCGACATATGATCTCTTTCTTTATAAACTTGCAAATAGTACTTCAACACTCAAGGTTACTTCAATCATCTTAGAGTATCAAGGTATTTTAATTCTTTTAGGGTTCATGTGTATTTTGGTTATTTGAATACTGGAGGTTATTTTAGTTATTTTGCAGCTCGAGGCATTTCAATAATTATGTTCAATCCAACCATATGCATTTTTTCTGGTAATTTGTGCAAGTATGTCATTTCAGGGTTATTTTTCACTTTCAAGGGAAATCTTGGTCTTTTTGTAGTATAATTCATAATTTTACTCTGATCTCTTGTAAATGTATATGCTAAGCTAAGTAAATCTACGCAAGTAAACACATTTGATGTAAGTAATGTAGTAGTGAGTGAGTATCGTCTCCACAGGGATTGGATTAGAAATATATTTTCACCACAACTAGAACTAATGTCATAAGCTAATTCCTACTAAGTATTATCCTAAGAACTAATATTAATGAAATAAGAGAAAATGATTCAATGATTTCAGAAAAGTTTGGTTGAGGCAAAATAAATATGCAGACTAACAAAACAAGTGATGGTTTAAATATAATGCAAACAACCTCACATATTCAGACGTGTCACAGAGATCTTATGCTAAACTATTGTCTTGAAAACAATTATTCTCAGTTTAGAATGAATTATTATGACTCACTAAAGCTGTCTGATAGGATTACTAGGTATTCTTAGACGGTTGCTATGGAAATACCTCTTAGCGTTAACTATAGATGTTGTCTATCCTACTCTAGCATCTATCCCTTTTAGTCGATTGAAACCGCTCCTTATCTCTATGGTAGACAAGTTAGAACTTCACCATCCCAAATTCATTCCATTGCTCACGTTGATCTATCTTAATTCTCTCGAATTTAAGAATTACTTATCTAGACAAAAGGCTATCTCTCGATGCTCTTACAATGCCAAGACATGTTTTACCAAAACCCAAGGCTATCTCTTGATGCTCTTACAGTGCTAAGGTAAAATATTTAAACTATGAGCAAAACAGTCATAAGCGAAACATAATTCATCATTCATAAACATAAAAATATTGTTCAGGCAAAACAAAGTTTAACACCAAGTAAAGCATTCATGGTGCTATCAAAGATTATCCAAGATTTAACATTTAGTACAACCCCAAATAGATAACGAGCTAAAAACAAAGGAAGAACGACTCCCAAAACCGGGGCCCTATCGCGCCAATCCTGATCAGCACCACACCTGCCTTGGTGATCACCCTCTCTCGAGCCCTGATCACCACTCTGCTATCGTCTAGCTATGGAGGACACGAAGGAAGGTTGGTAGGTAGACGGTGAGAAAGCACTGCAATTGCTTTATCACGCCTTAGGTAAAGTTCTTCTCTCTTCTTCCTCCCTCTCTTTTCTTTGGCTGCTACGGTTGGGTATTTATAAGGAAAATTCTCCTAAGTCTTTGTCTACATTTTTAGTTTCCTTAACTAGCCATTATTAATTGCCCAGACTTAAAAAAGGAAAGGCGACTGACGGCTGTCAGAATAATTGAGGCTTGCTTGCACGTGAAGTAGGCCATCCAGCTGGCATGTGACATAGGCGGTTTCGCAACACCTGCTTCAGACTTCCTCAAATAAATCTTACCTCGGCGAGATAAATTGCTCCTCACGTTCTCATCTGTTTCAATGTCCTTTGCAAATGTATGTTATCACGACTGAAATGTTCTTCCCCTGTAAGTTTCATACACAGACACAACCCAAACAACCCTTTCTCTTCAGCAGCATCAGTCAAACCAAATAAATCTTGCCTAAGCAAAACTTATCCACCACAATCTAATATAACCTATATGCAACAAAATGTAACTGAAAATGTAGTGCACACTTTGTCTAGACGAGCAATAACTTAAGTAAAAAGACTAGGAATTAAGTCTTTTTACGGAGTTATCATACTCTGTAGGGCTATTTTTGTAATTTGTTATCCAAGTATTCCTAACATTTAACCTTTAAATAATATAATCATAATTTAAATATCCTGAGGTCAATTTATTTACTAATTAATTATTGAACTTAGAATTATTTTTTATCGGTCTTTCTATATCTTATGTGACCCATCTGAGTCTTATACAGTGTTTTGTCATTATACCATATTTAGTTCGAGTCCAACAATAATTAAATACACCTAATTAACAAATCATTTTCATTCATGCATTTACCAATTATCAATGAGATCCGAAAAGCATAAAACAGGTAGTAGTGTATTACTTGAGTTTTCACACACATTAGTTGACCAATTAAACTCAATTCAAATGCCTTCACACTTGATTTCTACGTCCCATAATATCTCGATGACATGGCAAAAAAATAAACGTCATAAATAGAAATTAAATGATAAAACTATTCGAATTTAAAATTAAAATGTTGAAAAATAGCTTACGGGGTTCGAATTTGGTGAAATGAACTTCAAATTCGGACTCAGGACTTCGAAAAACATAAAAGAAGGCTTTTAAAAAAATTGACTTTTTGGTCAAAATCAACGGTTAACGAACAATGGTCGGATCAACGATCAACGATTCGGTCAATGGGTTAATGCAGTTTAAGTTGACTTGATGGGTTGACTCATAAGGTGAATTAACTGACTCGATAAACTCGGTCTAAATTGACTCAGTTCTAGAAGGCTCGATTGGAGAACAAGCATCACGCGTGACAGAGATGCGTGGTGGCGCGTGCGGTAGAGAAACAGAAGGAGAAAGGTGACTAAATATTCTCATAACAACCAAATACCCAAAAACAACCAATATTATAGAAAAAATCAACCAACAAGACGAAAAATAATAACGACGAATGACGAAGGTCATGGCGGTGAGGGGCAAACCCGACTGGGTTTTGGTCGAACGAACTTGGGGACCTTCGAGGTAGAGGCGGTGAGGTAAACTAGCGTCGGAATCACTCCCAAACAATGAAAACAAATGGGGAAGTTAAAATCTCTGGCGAAGCATTCGAGGGCTCTCCATAATAGACGATAACGACTCTTAGAAATTGATCACTTGGGTTTCAATCGAGATGAGGTGGCGCATCAATTGATATCGACAGTGACACTTACCGATGAAAGGTGGCCAAGATCGAAAAATGGGTTTTTGAATGATTTTCACATGATTTGAGACCAACGGCAGTCGTTGAGGTTTCGGTCGCTAGAGGTCGCCCGTAACTCTAAGATTTGCGGTGTAATCCACTACTGGCCAAAGATCATTGAGCGGTGATGAGACAAAATGGTGGGTATTGAGGGAATGAGAGAAAAAAGAATACGAGCTAAACCAAAATTGAAACAAAAATGCAGGGTTAAGGATAGAAATATGATCTAAAATTAATAAATATATTTTTATTGAATATATGAGCCTATAGTATCTAGCTTAAATGGCTAGGGCCTAGGTTAAAAATTTTGGAGGACATGGGTTCAAATCCGGTGAACCACATACACATTTTCATTTTTTACAAGTCATTTAATGATGGAGAAAACAAAGTTTAAGACATTGAACTAATCGAAGACTTACTAAACAACTCGGGATTCTTCAAAATTTATTATTTTGTCCTTATAATTAACTAGATTTAAATTAAATCAAAACCAATAAAAATCGGGGTATGACAATTTGTAAGTGTTTAAAATCACGTTTCTACTCACTTAGTGTCTTAAAATAAGATTGTAGTCACTTTGTTTGCTTGTGGTTAGTAAGAGAGTTAAGGGAGAGCTTAATGGCCAAGAGAAAGGAAAAATTGGTGCTTAGGTGATGTGGGGAGCCCTTTTCTTCAGCTGGTGTTAAGGTAACATATAACTAACTCCCCTCTACAGCATGTAGGTCATTAAACCATGTTTGCTTGCTTGTTGTGTTCATGGGCGCAAATATGGGTCTTTGTGTGTTTTGAGGAAAATGTGTTGTTTTGATGTTTATATTGTATTGAAATGGCTTATAATGATGCTATGAACTCCCGTAAAACTTAATAAATGTTTAAGAGTCGTAGAGAGGCTTATGAGGGTTTTTGGGAACCATTTTTGTTCATAAACAAGGCAATTATGGGCAGGGGTATCGGCACTCAGGGAACAATACTGATATTATTCTTCGTATAGCCTTCAGAAAGAAGGACTTTAGGCCATCACTATTTATACTCATTCAATGGGTATCAGTACTTCAGGGTGTGTATCGATACTGTTGTCGCAACATCCTAAAAAATCGAGGGTTTGATTTTAGGGGTTCGTTTCGACTAAAAATATGATGGTTCAAGGGATTCACCACCAATCTCTTTTTAGGGTGTGATTGGATCACCCAAAAATGTTTTTGTTATTTTAATAAAATATTAATTTTTAAAATTTATTAAAATAAATTTTTGGTATGTTTTTCCAGAAAATGAGTTGGGAGTCGATTACGTGTGGAGAAGGGTTAGCACCCCGACAACGCTCGAAAATCGGTACCTAGTCGATTAATTATTGTCTTGGCAAGGGAACTTGGCATACTTAATTTAATTAATGATACCCTATTTAGTTAAATAAATACCATGATATTTAAAATCTAAGCGGAAAATTAACGATTCGAACATTTAATTGGGGAAAGTTAACCACCTTATATAGGGAAGAATGACATTTCAGTCCCAATTAAATCACTAATCCCTTCATCGAAAACTTTAATTGACGTTCCAACGTTTTGAACTGAAAGGGAATCACCACCTAATATAAGGTAGAGTGATAATTCCCTAGAAGGAAACAAGAAATATCTAATTCATGGTATTTAATTACCTAAAGTTGTACAACAAGTAAAACTTTATTAAAAGAATTACCGAGCCTTTAAGATAGATAGAGAATGTTCGCATATTTAGAAATATTGAACCCAAACCTCCGAATAGAGTCGAGAGGCCCATTTTTGACAAGTATAAATATGTGATCTTTTCCCTTTCCACCCTCCTGATTAATTTTGAAAGGTATAATTTTTTGTTTCTAATAAGATACATATTAGACATATATTCTATGATATTTTCCTCATATTTGAATAACTGAAATTGATTAAATTATGGATTTTGATTATATTTCATATTTTGTGGATTAGGTTGAAGATTTGGATAAAACAACTTCAAAATCTTATGATTAGCATGATCATCACAAAATCTCTGAATTAAGGAGGAAAAAGCGGAATTCAAGAAGCTAGCAAGACCAGATTAGGTTTTCGCGTAAGGCGTAGGCACGGCTTATTCATCCTGAACTACCGCAAAAGAAGTCTTCAGTTAAGGCGTGGGCTCACCTTACCAGTCTGTACAACCCTAAATTAGGGTTACAAATTTACAAGAGAAAAAGAGTTTAATGACAGCTGGAAGACTCTTTTGAATTATTCTTATCTTTAGAAAAAAATTAGGGCATTTAAAACTCCTATTTTTGTGGGATTTTCTTTAAGGGAAACTTCTTTATCTAGAATAGGAAAATCCTTATAAAAGGGGAGCTAGGGCCATTAGTTTTACACCAAGTTTTACTTTAAGTTTTCTTTATTTTCTTTTGGTTTTCTTTCAATTATGAGTAGCTAAATACTTTTGTTCCAACTGGAGTATAATTGAAGCTTTGGTTCTTCAAGGATTGTGAGATCTAAATAATTTTCATTGTTTTTTAACTTCTTTGCTATTTATATATCTTCATTTATTATTAAGAATTATTGTCTTGATTGATTGTGCAAAGGATCCGTTGTTCAATTATCAAGTTGATAAATTTCCATTTAGAACTTTAAATATGTAATTGTTTAAACGTTCTAATATTAGTGGTAAAGTAACATGGTTGATTATGATTATGTTATGAAGGTATATAACCTAGTCTAAATGAATCGAGCTTGTGTATTCGTTGGCTAGAATTGGTGGTCCCTCTAGTGATTAATGTTGTTGGTGGATTAAATCTTAAGAGCTTGTCTAGGGTTGTTCATTAATTAGGGAAATAATCAAAGAGCTTCTCTTGATTATCGAGAAACTAAGGAGAGACAGCTTGTTAGAGCTTCTCAATAACCATAACCAATTTAGTGAAAAGTAGAAGATTTTATCATTGCATCTATGATCAATTCTCTGAACCAATTCTTAAATTACACTTTTAGTTGGATATTTGCTAAATATTAATTTCTCTCAATTTTTAGTTGATTAGACCTGTTTTTTATTTTTACTTTTCTCAATTTTAAAACTCCTTTTTCTTTTCTTTAATTCTCATTAAAATAAATCTACCCAATCCCTGTGGATTCGACCTTGCTTATCACTACTACAATTTTATATTTTCAAAAGCAAGTATTATTATTTGTTGGATTCGACACCCACCAGTTTCACTAGAGGGTGCTCGTTCAATTTAAATTATTGAATTAAACTACTCAGGTGGGTTAGGGTAATATGCTTCGACAATTCTAATTAAATGTTCTTTTCCTTTTAATTTATTATGTAAAAATGGTGGAGTAATGTGGATGAGACTATTATGCTTAAGAAAAGGATCAAGGATGTCATGCAACCAATAATATGCTTCATAGAATATCATTAAAAAAAGTCTAAAAACAAATAAAAGAATAAATTTAATTTACACGCTTAGATTATGATGTCACCTTGAAAATGAATTCAAACTTTAATTTGATTAATGACCTCACCATGGAACTCCATAAAATTCATTATGTTAGCGACCCTAAAATATTTTAAGAAAGAACAAAAAAAAAGTATTAGTAAGAAGGTGAGATGAATGTTAAAATTAAATTAACAGGCTTAAAATAATATTAGAGATAAAATGAATAATGAATAAAAATAAAAGTGAAAAAAAATTAAATTAAGATAAAAGGAAAACCGAGAGTGTTAACTAGAAGAAACCTGAAAATAAAAATAAAAAACTAAAGTCTTTAAATAAAATGAAACAATAACAAGTAGTAAAAGGAACTAAAATGAAATAAAAAAGGAATAACGAAACACCATGAAATGATATATATATAACATGATGAGTAAAAAAACAAATGAAATAAATTAAATTAGAAATAAACTAAATCAAAAGAAAAAAGGGTCTTGATTTAAGTGAACCTGCAAAATAAGTAAGCAAGAGAAAATGGGTTAGATTAAGATATTAATTAAACTATAAATAAGATAAATAAAAAAATAAAATAAAAAGATTACGGGTGAAAAAAATTAAAATTGTTAAACAAAATAAAAAAAAAATAAAAAACCAAACGAAGATATCGAAGTAACCTGAAAAATAAAAATAAAAACAAAAATAAAAACGAATTAAAAACTTAAATTAAGATAAATAATAAAATGAAAAATCTAAAGTAAATATAAAATCAAATAACCAAACTAAAATGAACCAAGGACCAAAATGAATTCACTTATGACGACATGTCGTTTTGATGTCAAATAAAGTTTCGTCTTAATCTCAAATAAAAAATATAAAAGAGAGTAAGGGTCTATCCACAGGGATTAGGAGATTGACAAATTTCTTGCTTCTGGTCTTGACTCTGGTGTGATTTGTAGAGTATAGTAAAAAAAAGGGTTTTGAGGGTTGAGATAAAATAAGATTTGATTCAAAGAAAATAAAGAAAGTAAATCAAGAAGATTAAAGTGAAAATTCAGTTGATAAAATCAGCCTTAGGCTAAATCTCTTTGCCTTGATTCAAACCGATCCTTGAATAGGATTTTACCTTAAGGCTCATACCGGTTACAGTCTACATGGCCCAACCCCTGTAACTTGTTTTTCTCTCAAATGAATCGAGCATCTAAAATCAATTTTTATATATCAACTCTTTGTGAATTAATCGCGACAATCACTTACCAATTCAACACCTTTAAATTCTGGAAAAACCTGACTTGGATTGTATCGTCTCAATCGAGAATCTAACTCGATTTCAGTTTCCCTTAGCGGACCGCTGCTAAGTGTGTTCACATGAAGTCGAATGTGCCACATGCCCATCCTTCATCCCAACTACTAATCGAAACCAAAATTCAATTCCGACGTGCACTTTTTGAAATTAAATCACTTTGATTGTAAAAGGATGGTCAATTACCAATCCTTAATTTTCGAAAACTGAAAATGTATGATAGAAATTGCTTTTTGAAATACACCTTTAATTGTAAAAGGATGGTCGATTACCAATCACTTTTTGAAAATAAATCGCTTTGATTGTAAAAGGATGGTCGATTGCCAATCATCGATTACCAATTTTTATGATGTGCTTTTCGATTCTCACAATTTAGAATCGAGTCATGACTTCAACCTTTAGCTTGAGAAAACTTAGCTAAGTATGACAGAAATCATATTTAGCATTTTTAAAAGAAAAGTAAAACTTGAAAACGAGAACGATTATTAATGTGGCATAAGACTAGCCTTTGTTTGTCACTCAGGAAACGGCTAGACACTCGAGTCACTTATGATTTATGCTTGGTACATTCTATTGCAGCATGACCTAACTTGTTATGCATTCGTAGTTAGTGGATGCATGTAGTATAGTGGAGTCATTTATGTGGCACTGAGCTTGTAGCTCAATGTTCAGAATTGTTTCCGTTCGTAGGTTAGTAGGTATCGAATATGGAGCTTATCGCCAGACTGTGGGATTCCATATATCAGCAGATCACAGAATATGTCTTGATTTTCTTAGATAGCATGTATTTCATAAACCCTTGTATAAATTGAGTCATAGCTCTTGACGATTTTATTTGTATTTGAGATTTATTTTGGGAGCTTATCATTTTGTAGGATTAACTATTTGTTTCTTACTTTACTCTATAGGATGCTTTACATCGTGGATTTGAAATGTTTTGAAGAAAATTTTTAGATTAGCAACTCCAGTGGTCTCGTGTAATATCCAAACCCACCGGACTTCAGTCAGATCAGATTTTGATGTTACAGAAGTAATTGAAATGTGTTAATTATATATCTTCAAGAAAAATATGTATGTGTTTAAATAAATATTAATTTATAATCATTCAATATCATTAAAGTATTTCAAATCGAAATATTGTTTAAATAATCACGTTCTATGGTGATGTTGATAATTTTAAAGCTTGAGCAAACACCTTTTCCTTTTGTTGAAGTTGTCCACTAATTTTTTATAAGCAAGTATCTTCTTCTTTGTTTCTTGCTTGATATTTTTCTTCATGAAATTCTAAATTATCTTGGAAGTTTTCTTTTCAAAGAATTGTTTTTAAGATAGAGTAGTTAATATCATGGAAAAGATTATTTTTGCCTTCAAATATTTTATTTTCGTTCCTTTTAATTCAATTCTTTGAGTCTCTTACAAAGTAAGATCCTCAATCGATTATTTTTGGTATAACCACTGATATCCGATCTATTGATCGACTAGTCTGAATTGAGTACTGCAGAGGCAAGGGTGACCCTCCCAACCGAGTTTGCTCCATTCACAATCATCAGGATTCGAACCCCTGACCTTGCTTAAGGGATCTAGTGTCTTATCCCACTAGGCCAATTGGTTGTTACACCAATATTTTTGGATTTTAAGATTCTTTATCAACATGGTTCATTGATTGGATTAAAATCAATAATTATGAGCACATATGTATAATATATGATACTATTATAGAGTATAATATAAAAATTAAGTAACCAATTGTGTTATACGTGCCATAGATATTAAAGTGTGATGAAAATAAAAGTGCAGATACAATAAGTTGTATTTATAATTTAATCATTGACAAAATTATAAATACTTATAAATCTATTCAATTTATATAAAAATGTAGTGATCCCAAGATAAGTGTTAATTTATATTACTTTATCCTGTAAGATAAATTTTACGACAATAGTAAACATATTTTCTCGAAAGATCACAATTATTATTCCCTCAATTTGTATAAATATTTACATAAAAATATAACTTTATTGATCAATAACACATTAATAAATAAGTACAGTTATAAGTACAAATCTACTAAAAAACAACTGTACTTATCTATCAATAGATGAGTACTATTTTTATCTGAACAAATGTTGTATAAAAGCTTTTAGTAGTTGTATAAAAGCTTTTAGTAGTTGTGTATGAAAGATGTCAATCCAAGCTTTTATTGTATGCTAGATAAACCATTGCAGAGAATAATTGATTTTTTCTAAGGATAAGCTTCAATGACATACTTAACTTCTTCGATGGATTTCACATTGAATCGTTAAATCCAGATTGTTGAAGAATATAAGTCCATTCTTTTACAATCCTCTCTTTCCCTTTGTTAGTGTCACGTCCACAGAGACTGCAACGCGGAAACGTGCGGTTGTCACTCCCTTGGACCTCCGAAATATACAGCCTTAGATGCTCAATGATGGTACTTGGTTGGTTTTGCGCCTAAGTAAGCCTTACACCAAGCCTTAAGAGTACAATATCTGAACAAAGGCTGGAACGAAGTCCTCAAGGCTTATAAAGGATGTGGAATCTTTAACCCAATGGGGCCGCTAAGGCAGCCAAAGTAGAATATTCGTGAGGAAGCATAAACACCATGGGGCTACACTTAGCCACCTAGAGAGACAACGAACACAAAGAGAGTAAAGAATAACTCAGAACAACTAAAAGGAGACGATATAACTTAGAGCAAATGCCTCAGAGCTTTTATTTACTCTTCTCTCAAAGTGAGAGTGGAAAAATGATTCTGAATGATCCAAATTAGGAGGAAATACTCTTTATTTATAGTTGACCTCCATCACAATCAATGCCTAGGATCGATTTACATAAACGGCTAAGATCATCCCTATTTAATACAAAATATCCTATCTAAGGAAACTTAATCACATCCTACCAAATTACATCAATTAGTAGGAATTTTTCCTTCGATAAGCGTTCACGCTGGATATGGTAAGAATCCTCTACAATCACTATTAATTTATTATCTCTTGCCATAATTACCGAGCTCCAATAATCATCTTCACTTTCCATGTTTGCATGGCCAATGTGAACGATTATCAAAGAAAAGATTCCTACTAATTGATGTAATTAGGTATGATGAGATTGAGTTTTCTTAGATAGGATATTTTGTATTAAATAGGGACGATCTTAGCCATTGATGTAAATTGATCCTGGCCATTAATTACGAGGGAGCTCAACTATAAATAGAAAGCCTCTCCTCCTTATTTGGATCATTCAGAATCATTCTTCCACTCTCACTTTGAGAGAAGAGTAAATAAAAGCTATGAGGAATTTTCTCTAAGTTCTATTGTCTCCTTTCAGTTATTCTGAGTTGTTCATTATTCTCTTTGTGTTCATTGCCTCTTTAGGTGGATAAGTGTAGCCCCCATGATGTTTACACTTCCGTATGAGTGTTCAACTTTGGCGGCCTTAGTGGCCCCATTGGATTAAAGCTTCCGTATCATTTTGAAGTCTTGAGGACTTCGTGCCAGCCTTCGTCGATATAGTGTTCTCTTAAGGCGTGGTGTAAGGCTTACTTATGCGTAGTACCGACTAAGTACCGTCATTGAACATCTAAGACCACACATTTCGGAGGTCCAATGGTGTGACAACCGCATGTTTCCAAGTAGGAGTCTATGTGTGTGTGTGACAAGTATTATCAGAGCAAGACATTTTGACGAGATAATGAGCATCCAAGTGTGATCTGTGGAAGCCATAAACCAAGTGAGCTGAATTTACTTACTGTTTAGCCAAACTTACTATTTTGTTAAGTGTGGCAAGGCTTTACCTTTGAGCTAGTCGAGAAAGATTGAGCTATTTCGTGACAAAGAGTGAGAGATGAGGCACAAGAGAAAAGGAGTTTCTGCAAGCAAAGGCAAAGAGAGCCATAGTGAGAAACGAGAGGAGAGTCTGATGAGCTCAAGAGCATCATGGGTGTCCAAGCATGAGGATGCCATGAATAGTTCACAATAAATCCTTGAGGCAGCAAAAGAAAACCAAGAGGAGCTGGATCTTGAGGTAGAGAGGCTCAAAAGTAGAGATCAAGGAATGTTCGACCGAGACAGTGTGTTCACTCATGAATACAAAGAGAGTCTTGATGGGGAGCAAGAAGAGTAACTGACAATAGATGAGAGATGTGCTTATTTGATGGAAGGTTTAGTTTTCCATGCGAAGAGGCTCATCAAGTTGGAGGAGTCCAACAACTCTATCAAGGAGAGCATTCAAAAGTTCCTCGATGAGTTGGGTGAAAAGACTATCCAAGTGGGTGATTCCGTTAGGGTCAAAGTGTTGGCCCTAGGAAGAGTCTCAACATCGTTAGATAAGAGGGTTGATAAACTTAAGGAATACATAGAGAGGACCAAGGAGGCCCATGGTGTTGGAGAGTCCCGACTTGATAAGGTGGAGTCCATGGAGGATAGGTTCAATGACGAGATGCAACGGCTTCTCAATGAGTTGGAGAAATTGAGGGAGATGTAAAAAATTTGGGAAGGAGGGTCGATAGCTTTGATGATTCAGTGGGAGAACCCAATGATGCTCATGGTGTTGTGGAATTCTGTTTTGGAAAGTTGAAGTCCATGGATGATCAGATCAAGGACGAGACGCAACGTGTTCTCAATAAGGTATAGACGATCCAAAGGAGTAATGCTGGTGAATCCGAGGTACAGGATTTGATAGACGAAATGGAAGACCTCAAGAAGGAGTTACTTACATGTAAAGGAGAAGTTAGTGAATGTGGAATGCTCAAGGTCTTCCAGGAAGGACTTAGACAATGTTTGATGCTTTGGGTAGAGCACGGAGATGCCCAGAAACTTTCAGAAACCATAGTTGTAGCCGAGAAGCTTATCGACCTTACGGGAGTCAAACTAACTAGCATAAGGTCGTCTATGCCCATACCCAGGGATTGTGGAAATAGTGGGGGAGACTAGAAATGGTGTAGCAGGGAGATGGAGGGGAAAGCTCTTCGAGTGGCCAGTAAGTGCCACTGACTGGTTGTGGCCATGAGAAGCCATTAAGAAAGCATGGTATGGTCGAGTCCGTTGTGGAGAATAAGGTGAGTAAAAAGGAAATCAAGTGCTACTTTTGTGATGGTCCTCATTTGATAAGGGGGTGTCCCGAGAAGAATTGCCTTGCAACCATCATGAAGAGGATAAGAGAAGAGGAAGTAGCGAGAATTGGCGCGGTTGCAAGTGTTAAAGCTGCTAAGCTAGGAAAAAGACTTGGTCGGACTAAGGAGGTTAATGCGGCCAAGCAAGTAACAAGACGAGGTGTGATTGCAGATGTTGAGGTAGCGGAACCCAAAGAAGTTTGATACAATTATGAGTGTCTTAGAAGACAAATCAAGAGAAGGACTTAGTGAGATTACATATTCCAAAGCAACTGAATCAAGGAGGAAACATGGTCGACTACAAGTTCTCAAGTATTCATCCCAGGATCGAGATGTGGCAAGACTATGGGTGTCAAAGCAGTCGAGCACAGAGGAAAACACGGAGCAATGGCAAAGAATAAAGCCATCAAGCCATGGGTAAGGAATTTGCAACTAAAGTGCTACCGATGTAAAGGGCCACATAAGTTGCAAAGGTGCCCAGATCGTGCCATGCCATCAAAGGATAAGGATGAGGCCAAGAGTAGCGAGCCTATCAGACTTGGAACGATGGTGTTTGCCAAGATGAATGGGAGCCAAGTGCAAAAAAGGTTGGTAGTGTTCGAGAAGGAAATTAAAGATCTTACTGAGCATGTTCGTGGGGATAACATGGCTTCAGAGGCTGTCATTGGAGAATGGTCAAAGGAGAAGCTTCCTAAGGGTGTTCAAGCAAAGAGTAAAATCCCTTCAAAAGTAATGACTAAGGGAGGGTTGAAGGAGAAACTTGTCGAGGATGTTCGTGGGAAGAACATTCCTTCGGAGACGATGAGCCAAGGGTCGAATGTGGTAAAGCCGTCGAGGGACAAAGTAACCGTTAAGAGACCAGCCATGGGAAAAGTGGGAATTGAGCGAAGGACTTCAAGTGTGAAGTGTCAACGCAAGGACAATCAATGAACTTCAAATAAGAAGGGTTAACAAAGAGGGGGCATGGAACTTTGTAAAAGGAGTACCAATACGAAAAGGGAGCACTAAACTTCAAGTTAAAGGGGCGAATGCATCGAGTGTCATCGAACATCAAGGGAAAAAGGTTGAGGAACAATGGAGCAAAGAAATTCAATGAAGAGAGTTTAATGCATGAGGTGGAAGACTTAATAGAGAAAGAAGGGCAGTCATATTTTAGAGCAAATGCCAACATATAGGGGAAGGTACATCTTGAACACAATCCTTGTGTTTTTAAAACTGATTTTCCATGTTCAGTTGGTGTAGGTCGGGTAAGACCTAACCTTCGTTGTAGAGGAAACAAAGCTTGGAAGGGACCTTTCAGAGTTCTAAAACTAGAGTTGCCGATGAGTCTAGGAGTTTGCCCAGTGTTCAATGTTGTGGGAACATCCATGACTCTTTTGTGGGAACAAGGGAGTATAAGGCAAGGCGAATTGAGTTTTGTAGGAGGATGCTCCTACTGTGAAGATGTTCTCGAGGAGTTGGGTTGGGGACATTGATGCAAGTGTCTGACAAAGAGGTTCAAGATGGAGTATCGGGCTTGCCAAGACGACCAGACTTGGCCCATCACTTGGAGAATGTTATGGAGCCTGTTCACACTGGTCGTGCAAAAAAAAAGGAAAGTGGCATCATAATCGATGATGTTTACAGGAGCTTGGAAAATATGGCAGGGGACGATGTCATATCAAGGAGGATTATGGAAGAATCTTTCCATATCTAGTGGGAACACCTATACAAGTAAAGAATTCTACTAATTGATGTAATTAGATAGGATTGGGTTGAGTTTCCTTGATTTAGGGGATTATGTATTAATTTGGATGATCTTAGTCGTTCATGTATATAGATCTAGCTCATTGATTTATAGGGAGCTCAATTATAAATAGAGAGTCTCTCCTCCTCATTTGTAACATTTCATTACATTCATTCTCTTGAGAGAGTAATAAAGCTCTGAGACATTTACTCTATCTCTTGTGTGCTTTGTTCCTAAGTCTCTTTGTGTTGTTGCCTCTCGTAGTGGCTAGGAGTAGTCACGCTTGTGTTTGCACTTCCATACCATAGTCTAACCTTGATGGGTTGGAGTAGCCACTTTGGTGTTAAAGCTTCTGCATCCTAGAAGCCTTGAGGGAATGGTTCCAAACAAGGTGAGTTTGCATGCTCACTAGGCTTGGGTAAGGTTTACTTAGTCGCAGAGAAGACCCATAAGTGTTAAGAAGCTTCTAAGGCTGCACGTCCCGTCAGACCTTAACTCTGATATTATGACAGTTTGGGCTTGAAGGTTATGAAGGTGTGACATTAGTATGAGCCATCATCAGCATGTCTAACATCAACCTTACGAATTCTAGCTCGTCGCCTTTGTTATCTTCTACCAGCACTACATCCACAATTATGACCTTCCCTTTGTCTTCTGGAATTGCTTCTCGACATTTCTATAGGATTTTAATGCATTTTTAATGCATTCTTCATCGTCCCAATCGTGCAAAACCCACTGCAATTCACAAAAGCATTATTCATAGATTAAACATGTTATACGTTGCTGAAATGAAGGGTAAAATGTGTCATTTGGGATAGACATGAACATGTCATCTCCAACGTTTTCAATGATGTCAAATGTTGGTGCAACAGCGGAAAACATGAGGGAGATCGAAGTTGATGCCTCGAATCCCTGGGAATTGCTAACTAAAACACTCAGAGCAGTCCCATTACCTCCACCAACATCGACCAAGCTTTCAACACCATCGAACACTTGTGGACATCCTTCGAGTATAGCCGAGATCGTGTGTCTAGAACTGCAAGCCGTCGTATCATTGAAGAGTTTGCTATGACCAGGGTTTGCCTCGGTGTAGCTCCATAGATCCATCCCGTTTGCTGCTTCAAATGGTAAAATATCACCGCTCTCAAGGACTCGAACATTGAGACTATGCCATGGGTAGTAAGACTGGATTCTAACAGTATTAAGGGCACCATGGTTTTTCTCCATGTTTTATCAAACGATGAGACAATGGCGTCAATGAGAAGCCAATGGAGTGTTGGCCGATGGGTTCTTGTTTGAATACTTGATAATGGACCAGGAACCTCATGATGCAGTGAAGACGTGATGGTTTGCAGCGGAGGGTGGCAGCTAACTCGGACAGTGGCATGGGGCTTCCATGGTTTTCGATAGCATCGGCAACCCCAAGCTCAATGGCACATTTAACGACGGCCATTATTGTATATCCGAAGACATAGTTCCAAATTCTACTTCAGCTCGACCACCCATATCTCCCATCTCAATGTATATTTGTTCTCTCTTTCGAAAACTCAGTAACTTTTAGCCAAATCCTGACGATGAAAAGTTTTATTGAAAACAAATTACGATTTATCATTTATAGGAGGAAAGAGTTGGTTTGGCTATATTGGAAAATGAAGACTATAATAGTACTCGAAGTCTCATTAAAATTATTTTGATGGTCATACAACAAGATAAAGAACATGAATGGTATCTTAATTATAGGGACGGAGCTAAAAAATTATTTTGGAGTATCAAGATTAGAAAAAAATTATTTTGAAGTGTTAAATTTAAAAATTATATGAAGATTTTTTCAAGTAGATGAAAATGAAAAATAGGTATCAATTTATGATCAAACATACTAATATTTTTTAAATATGTTAATATTATTTTTTTAAAAATTAAACAAAATTTATAAAGAAATTGTTTTCCAAAATATTTTGAGGTGTCATATGACACCCCTCATAGTACATTGGCTCCGCCGGTGCTTGATTATAGAGTATTATTTTATTAAATTCACTGACTATTAAAAATTATAAAATAATCTTTTGACTATAGGGTATTACTTTGTTGAGTCTCTGACTATTAAAAATTATAAAATGGTTATCTGACAATTCATATACTCTAAACCCATCATTTTTGTTGAAAATTGATAACAATCTAAGTCATACATTAACCTAGTAACTGTGAAATGATAAAATATGATCTTAAAATCTTAAACGACAATAATATATCAGTTAACATGTTAACGTCTACCTCAGACTATCATCAATATTTTTACAAAAGAGGATGAATTTAGAATATATGAGTGATCGGGTGACCATTTTATAATTTCTAATAGTTAAGAGACTCAACAAAACAATAATCTATAGTCAATGAATTATTTTGTAACTTTTAATAATCAGATAACTCAACAAAACAACACCCTACAGTCGAAGATCATTTTGTGTATTTTACCCTAAATTTTAAACTTTAATTACAATTATTTTAAATAAATAAAATTTATAAAATATATATTTAAAATTTATTCGATTAGGTTTTTAAAAATATTTTTTTTATTACTAATATTTTTTAAATAATAAATTATTACCATTAAGAAAATAATAAAATTAATTTTCAATAGAGAAAATAATAATTGCATGCAGACGAAACTTTAAAATAATAATAACTGATATTTGTATACCAATAATTGCATACGAAAGGCTCCCTTTGCCACTTGTGGTCTAACGCTGGTTGGAACTAGATATTTTAGAATAAAAAATTAGTCTTGAATTGATAATTATAATTAAAACATTTCATATAAACACAAAAAATTAGTGTTTTGTAATTATATAAAGATCATACAATTTTTTTTTTTTTTTGAAAACTCAAATAAAGTATGGGTATAAATATATTTGACAAGGGAATCACAATAACATATTAAGCTATTAAGAGATCAATCACAATCACAATCACAATCACAAATCAGATTTAATAATCGTAAGATATCTATCTCAAAATCTGATCTGAAGGTGCAAAGTATGACATATCAACAAATTTTTTTGAAGCGAACATATTAATATAATAACAAATAAGTGACATCTTGATTAGTAATTTCGATTTAAACAACCATAAAAATTAACAAAAAAAACGACCAAACAATCGATAATAAAGATAAAAGATACTAAAAACTAAAAAAAATATTTATAAAAATAAAGAAAAATGTGTCATAAAATAAAATTATTAGAAATGGTTTTAAAATATCTAATTCCAACGAGCGTTAGACCACAAGTGGCAAAGGGACCGTTTCGTATGCAATTATTGGTATACAGTTACTATTATTTTAACGTTTCGTCTTCATGCAATTATTATTTATTATTTTCTCTATTGAGAATTATTTTTTTTATTAATTTTTAATGATAATATTTTATTATTTAAATTGTATTGTTTATAAAAGTATAAAAATATATATTTTAAAATCTTTTAATCAAATAGATTTTAAATATATTTATAGAAATTTGACAAAGCAGTTAAATGGCATAAATAATTTGAGAACTTGAAGACTAATTTGCTATTAAATCACCTTAAATTATGAAAAAATAATTAAATTGATAAAATAAAATTGTATGCCTTATATATATTAAATAATAACTTATTTTTATTACTTAATAATACCAT
The DNA here is from genome assembly GCF_006381635.1 of Hibiscus syriacus. NCBI lineage: Eukaryota > Viridiplantae > Streptophyta > Magnoliopsida > Malvales > Malvaceae > Hibiscus > Hibiscus syriacus. The sequence goes on along the minus strand of NW_024062882.1, from coordinate 2,481,317 downwards.
GGATTTTTTTTCTTTCTTCCATGAATATAACATTGTTCTACACAATTTAGTCTGATGATTATTCCGAGTTTATTCTAATAGACAGTACAACATAACATGTTCTTGTTCACTTTCACTCATGATAAACACTGACGTTTGGTTCTTGATCAAAATTATCGGTGAATGATTTTCTTTTTCCTTTAAGACTACCATCTTCTTCATAAGTTGAAGCATTTGATCTCGATTCGAAATACTCGGCAAATGATGACGACTTCTTTCGATTCAGATTAGAGTCATTGCCGTAAGCCGAAACATTTGGTCTCGGTTCAGAATCCTCGTCAAAGGACGACGATTTCTTTACTTTTAGATTCTTGTCGTCCCCGTAAACCCAAAATGTAGCACTGATAATTTGGATTGGGTTGTATTAATATAATTTGCTTACCAGGAGAAGCGACAGAAATGCAAAGAATGGAAGTAATAGTTTCATGATTTATTAATGCAATAAACAACTCCTCTTATGGAGTTGATAAACAATTTTCCATTCTATATATAGAAAAAATAATGATTTTTTAAATATTTTACTCACATCATGATTTGTATAGGAATTATTTTTGAATAAACTATAGAAATGGTCACTTTAATTTCATAGGTTTTCACTTTTGCTTATTGAATTTAGAAAAAGTAATATTTTTGTCACTTACATTATCAGTTTATAACTATTTGGTCACTTACGTTATCGATATATAACAATTTGGTCCCTGAGATGTTAAACGTGGTTAGTTTGAAAGTGTGGCTTGTTAATAAAAAGGGGTTAATTTTTAATTTGACCCAAACTAGATAAAATACTAATTTAACCCCTAAATTTAAGATAAATTATCAATTTAACTCTTAAAATATAGATAAAATATCAATTTAAGCTAAGAATCTAATAAAAGTTGACATCGATAGCTGCTCACCACAATAGCCTGCCTATCGTTATTGTCGACGACCATTAGATCCAAAATTTCTAATTCACTCTTTTTGACCTATAAACCCGAATATAATATTTGTTTCCTCGAAAAATATCTTGAAAATATCCGTTTTCCTCGAAACCCTTGGCCTCAATTATTCTTTGTTTTGTATTATTTTTTTGTCGCCTTTACACAGATTATGCCCATCTAGAATTATTGTTGAATTTAAATATAAATATGAGACCATGTATAGGTGGAAAGATAACGCCCAGGCTCAATCAAGATATGCATTTTGGCGTTTTCACACATTCAAAAACGTTTCAACAATACATCAGTTCAAGCATAACATCAAACATCAAACTATTTCTCTATCAAAGATTAGGACTGATTCAAAATTAATTAATAGAAATAAAATAAAGTTTAATTGTATCGCACAGTAATCAGTGTTTTAAAAATAATATCGTTTAATCTTCGAAATTAATACTTTTTCTTTAATATCTTCTAAAATTTGGTACACTCAAAATCTGAAATGGAAATCGATCGTATTATTCTTCTCAGAACTTTGAAGAAAGTGAAAAATTTAAAACTTTTCTAATTTTCTCTAAAAACATTATATTCTTATTGTACATGTTGGAGATACATAATTATAACGTAACACATATTAACCGACGATGTCATTGGCGTGTCAGAATATCATATTCACCAATATTTAACAAAAAAAAAAGTAAAGTACACAAATGATCATCTGATTATAAGACATTGTTTTGTTGAGTTCATCGACTATTAAAAGTTATAAACTTATTATTTTTCGTTAAAAAAAATTAAGGGACGTCTGAGCTGGACGTCAACCTATTGGTTGAGATATGATAAGATCATATTTTAATTATGTGTACTGACATTGTCGTTGTTTGCAAGCATTAACTCGATGGCATAATGTTTCAAACACGGACTCAATGATATAATGCAAATGGAGAGTTGATTCACAAAATACAACTCAAACGATTTTGAGATCATATTTTATCATATCTCAATTAACAAGTTAACGTACAACTTAGACGTCCACCAATTTTTATGAAAAAGAACGAGTTTGAACATATCACATATGAATAATGAGGTGACCATTTTATAAATTTTAATAGTCAAAAAATTTAATAAAATAACATTTTGTAATTGAAAGATCATTTTATAATTTTTACTTAAAGGTATAATCATCATCACTCACACTCTACTCTTCAATGACAGAAGGTATAATCATCCCACTGTCGGTGAGGGAGATGGTCTGTGGAAAGATAAGGTCCCAGGCTCAATCAGGATATGTATTTCGGCTTTGATCATTGATATTTTCCGCCATGATTGATTCAATATTTTATAAAATGATTTATAATTGATGTATCGATAGTGTATATATTTTATATAAGATCTTGTAGTTGGCTTTGTACTAGCAAAAAAAAAAAAATTATATACGATCTTTGTATAAATTAATAGGGTAAAGTATACAAACAATCCTCTGATTATATAATACTATTTTATTGAGTCCATCGGTTATTAAAAATTATAAAATAATCTCCCGAGTATAGGACGTTGCTTTGTTGAGTCTCTGATTACTAAAAATTATAAAATAGTCACTCGACTTTTTATATATTCCAAACTTGTTCTTTTTCGTTAAAAAATTAACCGCAATTTGAGTTGAACATTAACCTGCCGATTGAGATATGATAAAATATAATCTCAAAATCTTAAATGACTATCATATCAACATGTTAAAGTCTAACTTAGACGACGATCAATTTTTTTAAAAGAAAATGAATAGTTTTAAAATATATGAATAGTCTAGTGAACATTTTATAATTTTTAATAGTCGAGAGATTGAACAAAACAACAGTCAATAGTTAGACAATTATGTAGCTTTTGTAGTCGAGGACTAAAAAAAGTAATATCCTATAGCCGGATCATTCGTGTACTTTACCGATATTTATAACTATTTCCTCTTTATAAATTGAGAAGATATATTATATATAGCTTAAAGTGGAAGAAATTTTTATACAAAAATGGGCATGAAATATGCATCTTTCAACATTCTTCTCCTCCTCCTACTGGTCATGGTAATATCGCCAAACTCTCCAAATTCAAATTTTAATTTTCTTATCAGAGCTTAATCGATACATGAAAATTTGTAGGCTATAAGATCTTTTGATGTTTAGAACTTAGTTACAGGATTAAACCTTTTTGCAGTATGCGGATGGAAGGGTAGATTCATTATCTCACATGGATCAATCAGTGATGGTGTTTTTCACCTTGAAAGATCTTGAAGTCGGGAACTCGATGTCCATATATTTTCGAAAGAAAGACTCATCGACATCGCCTCGATTTTTGCCTCGGGACGAAGCAGAAGCCATTCCTTTCTCATTAACAGAACTCCCTAATCTGCTTCGGTTCTTTTCTTTCTCGGAAGACTCTCCCCAGGCCAAAGCAATGGAAGCTACACTTCGAGAATGCGAAACTCCGGCAATCAAAGGGGAGATCAAATTCTGCGCTACGTCGATAGGATCGATGCTTGATTTTGCTATAAGTATCATCGGATTGAACTCTGATATCAAGATCTTCGCAACCGAACATCATACGAAGTCGAGCACCCTTTTCCAAAACTATACGATACTAAAAGAACCAGACGAGGTACTGGCTTCGAGGATGGTGGCTTGTCACACGATGCCCTACCCTTATGCTATACTGTATTGCCATACCCAAGAGACTGAAAACAAAGTGTTCAAGGTATCATTGGGTGGTGATAACGGAGATCGGGTGACGGCAGTGGCCGTTTGTCATATGGATACTTCGCAATGGAAACACGACCATGTGTCGTTCCGTGTGCTGGGGATCGAGCCTGGAATGCCCGGTGTTTGCCATTTCTTCCCGGCAGACAATTTTATTCTAGTCCCGGAATATTGAATTTGTATTAAGTGTCTTTTTCATGATACTCAGCCCCAAGACCTAGGTTAACTTGAGTCCCAAAACTCACAGAATAAATGTTACGATGCAATATATATTGCATTGTAACATTCAGTGCGTCAGTGTTATAAAAATATTTTATGTTCAATTCGAAGTTTACATTTACATAAAGCAAATTTGATATTTTTTTTCCAAATTATTTGAGAATCCATTTTAATTTCTGCTATTAATAGGATTCATAGAACATTTCATAGGGAAACACACACCTTTTACAATAGCATAGACATTCTAAGCACACATAAGCATCATGTTGTAATTATATTACCATCTCATTCGTGTGCTTTCTATAAAGCACATATGAGAGTATTCTTACAACATCATTGCCACCATAAGATGTTATACTCGGTATCAGTTCAAAATACTAGTGAATGATTTCTTACAGTAAGAAGTGATGCTCGGTATGGGTTCAAAATCACCTGTGAATGATTTCTGGCCATAAGAAGTGGTTCTCAGTCTTGGTTCAAAATCGCTAGGAAAAGTTTTCTTCACTCCTTTAAGATCAACATCATTGCAGCCAAAATAGGTGGTGCTCAGTCTCGGTTCAAAATCACTAGTGAATGATTTCTTACCATAAGACGTGATGCTCGGTCTCGGTTCAAATTCACTAGTGAATGTTTTCTTCACTCCTTCAAGATCAACATCATTGCCACCATAAGAAGTTGTGCTTGGTCTCGGCTCAAAATTACTAGTGAATGATTTCTGACCATAAGATGTGATGTTCAGTCTCGGTTCAAATTCACTAGTGATTGATTTCTTCACTCCTGGTACTCGATCTCAGTTCAAAATCACTAGTGAATGATTTCTGGCAATAAGAAGTGGTGCTCGGTCTCGGTTCAAAATCACTTGAAAAAGTTTTCTTCACTCCTTTAAGATCAACATCTTTTCCACCATAAGAAGTGGTGCTTGGTCTCAATTCGAAATCACTACTCAATGATTTCTTACCATAAGACGTGATGCTCGGTCTCGGTTCAAATTCACTAGAGAATGTTTTCTTCACTCCTTCATGATCAACATCATTTCCTCCATAAGAAGTGGTGCTTAGTCTCGGCTCAAAATCACTAGTGAATGATTTCTGGCCATAAGACGTGATGCTCGACCTCGGTTCAAATTCACTAGTGATTGATTTCTTCACTTCTTTAAGATCAACATCATTGCCGCCATAAGCTGTGTTATTTGGCCTCGGATCGAAATCACTAGTGAATGATTTCTGGCCATAAGAAGCGGTGCTCGATCTTTTTTTCAAAATCACTAGTAAAAGATTTCTTCACTCCTTTAACATCAACATCATTGCTACTGTAAAAAGTAGTGCTCGGTCTCGGTTCGAAATCACTAGTGAATGATTTCTTACCATAAGATGTGATGTTCGGTCTCAGTTCAAATTCATTAGTGAATGTTTTCTTCACTCCTTTATGATCAACATCATTGCCACCATAAGAAGTGGTGCTTGGTCTAGACTCAAAACCACTTGTGAATGATTTCTGACTATAAGACGTGATGCTCGGTCTTGATTCAAATTCACTAGTGATTGATTTATTGTTGCCATAAGAAGTGGTGCTTGGTCTCACTTCGAAATCACTAGTGAATGATTTCTTGCCATAAGATGTGATGCTCGGTCTTGGTTCAAATTCACTAGTGAATGTTTTGTTCACTTTTTTAAGATCAACATCATTGCCACCAAAAGAAGTAGTGATTAGTTCCGACTCAAAATCACTAGTGAATGATTTCTAACCATAAGACGTGATGCTCGGTCTTGGTTCAAATTCACTAGTGATTGATTTCTTCACTCGTTTAAGATCAACATCATTGCCGTCACAAGCTGTGGTACTCGATCTCTGTTCAAAATCACTAGTGAATGATTTCCGCTCTCTTTTAAGACTAGCATCATCTTTATCGTAAGACTTGATGCTCGGTCTGAGTTCAAAATCCCCAACAGTTATCGTCTCTTCCTCGAGCCGAACAAGGCCTTGGAATGCTTCAGGCATAGGCTGATCTTTCATTACATATCTCCAATATTCTCCAGCATCTTACCTAGCTGCTGCAATGGTGTCAGCTGCAAACTCCATCCATATAACATATACAATTAGCAATATATATATATATATAAAAGAAAGCGTGAAGAATTATTTTAAATTAATATATAAAATTATCTTACTAGGAGAAGTGACAGGAATGCTAAGAAAGAAAGGAAAGCTTTCATGGTTGCAGACAACTCTTATGGAATAAACTCCTATAATTCTTATGGAGTCAATAAGCAATGATCTTTCTATATATAGAGAAGAATTGATGAATATTTTTAGAATTTTTGCAACATTTTGATTTGTGAGTGATTATTTTATGAAGGCAAATCCCACTCTATCGCTAGAAGAATTAAAATAATAGAAAATGGAAGATAAAAAGTTAAACCAATTCATTTTTTCAATTTATAAAGAAACGAAAATCGTTAAAGATGATGTTATGATTGTCTAATAGGCTGGATTTTAATAAATTGATTTTTTTATATTATGGATAATAATAAAATAATATTTGTTTATAATTTGTTTTAATCATTGATAATGTATATATACAATGTTGTCGTAACCGTTTTTCGGCAGGGACAATCGTTTAATTGTTTTAAAAGCAGTTACGACTTTTAATTTTAGAAAATTTGGTGATTTTGAATTAAATTGGATAGAGTCGCCATCGACATTTAGGTTAGGTAGGTCGAATACCTAAAATCGTCTTTTAAAAACAATTTTAAGAAAAATCATTTTTTAAGACAAAAGCTGGTATGTTTTTACCAAAGATTCATTTAAAACGGGTTCGGGAGTCGGTTATATGTGAGGAAGGGTTAGCACCCCCACAATACCCTAAATTGGTACCTAGTCGATTAATTAATGTTTTTACAATGAAATTTACAAATTCGAATTTAATTTGATTTTTGATCCTATAAAACAATAAAAACATGAATTAAAAAAATAATAAAAATACCAAAGTAGTACAAATAAAAATTTAGTCATAACATTTAATGCTTTTATACAAAACATAGATATAATAATATTATATATATATTATCAAAGTCATTTTAACACACATAATTAGTGTATTACACGTGATACAATACATAAAAAGACACCATTTATACAACAAGCATTTATATATAAATATATTAACTTAATGAGCATAAACAATATTTTTTATATAAAATAATCTATTCTCCCTAAAACATGTGAACATACACTAGCTCCAAAACGTGGTTTACTTAATCTTTTGACAATTTAGTGAATAATTTATAAACTATGTTTATTGGATTTAATAAAGAAAAGATTCCCTTTATGCTATATCAATTAATAAACATAAATATACTATTAATATTATTTACTTAAAGTTTAAAATAACATTTTAATAAAAATAGATAGTTAAAATATGAAAATAGTAAAAATAAAAAATTAAGGAAATTAAATAATAAAATTATATATTTAAAAATTTAAAATAGAAAAATAAAACTTTAATGATTAAAATAAAAAATAGAAATTTAAAGAAATAAATAGTAAAATAAAAATGAACTAAATTCTTAAAATTAAAAATACTAAATAATATAAGTATTTAAAAATGAAAATAATCCAAAAAATAAAACATATAAACGTGAGGGTTGAATCATGATGAATCAAAATATAAAATAAGGATTAAAACGACAAATTTATAAACATCATATCCAAAATAAAATAATATTAAAAATACAAAAATACATGAATCGGTGACTAATATGCAATATATATAAATATTATGCCCAAAGTCGAGTATTAGCAGAAATTATATAACATATAAAATGGGACCAAAACGTTACATAAATTAAAATAGTAAGTCAAATTAAAATAAAATTAAAGTTATATTAATGTTCATAATAGAAAATTACAAACTAACAATGACCCCATTTGTGAATGTCTCATGCGTGAAATTACCAACTACCCTTGATAAAACTACGTCGTTTTATACATTGTATTTAAGCCCCAAAACGGGCTATTAGTCTCATTCTTCCCTCATTTTATCATCTCACTTAAACAAAAGAGAGAGAGGGTTCCAGAGAACTCTCTCAACTCTCTTAAGCACAGAAAGGGCTCCCACAGTGGCCGGAGGCTCCCACGGCGGAGTAAATGGCGGCACACGACCGTCGAAAAAATAAAACCAACCCCAAATCATTTTATTTCTTCCCTACAACCCAAATCACTAAGTAGTTTCATCTAAAATCAACCCTATAAGCATAGATCTAGAAATTACCTTTGAAGAAATGGTGACTTTAGAGCTTCCATTACCGGCGTTAAAGCTTCTCGATCACTTTGAACTCCACTGTAAGTTTCTATCCTCCAAATATTTTTTAGTATTTTTCTTTTTTTTCTTTGTTCGAATCTTTGCATGTATTTATAGCAAACGTTGGTTGCTGGTAATGGTTGCTCCACTGGTGTCCGAATGGTGGGTAGAGCATAATACCAAATTTTTGAGATTTTATTTGATTAAAATTATATTCAGTGGATTTGGTGGTGGATGGCTGATTTAGATGATAATATTTCTTTATTTTGTGTTGTTTGACGCATGCAATGATGCTAGTGGCTTTGTTGATGACTCGACGGTGCTCGGCCAGAGTGTGTGGCGTCGGTTCTCACTATTTACGGCGGCTTGTGTAACTGGCGGCGGAAACTTCTTCTTTAGGGTTAAAAAACCCTAATCTTGAGTAATCTTGGACCAGTGGATCAAATCTGATCCAACGGTTGGCATCCCAAGTGGCTGGCGGCTAAGGTGGAAAAAACCTAACGGGTTTGGGCAATCATTGGGCTTGATCCAATTTGTTGTGTTGGTTTTGTATTTGATTTGTAATTGAGCTTAACCTGAAAAATAATGTAATATTATTATTATTAATAATAACAACAATACTTATAATAATAATAATCAAAATAATTATAAATATAATGTTTTTAAAGTCTGGATAAAAAATGGATGTCTACAGCTGCCCTTCTTTGTACATTCTTGTGTTAACAAGAATAGGGCAAAGATGAAAAAGACAACCAGTTTTTGTCCAGTATTCCTTCGTTATTTGATTGAACAAGTTCTTCTCATTATGAACTTCTTCTCTCCTGTGGATGAGTTCTTCTCATTATGAACTCTTCACTGGAAACAATGATGCAAATATTTTACAAAATATTTATCTTGTTCATGAAATGTATTATTAAGGGGGAGTTTTGTCAAAAACCATTTTTCAAATGTTTTGTTATATCAAAAATGGGAAGATTGTTGAACCTATTTTGATATAACTATAGAAACTAGGTGTTTGAATTAAATTCTCAATGGTGAGTATTTTGTATTTCTTTTCAATTTATTTTTATTGATAAGAATGGTGTCTATTTATAGATTACAAAGAGAATCTAATCTAGGATACTATACACAAAATTAGTAAATCAACATCTAAATTATTGTAAAATCCTTAAATATCAACAACTATAAATTAGGGAATTATATTCCTAAACTCCCACAATCTTTTCCAATTTACATCTTATAATGTACCAATTTACAACCTAATTACGCTCCCCCTCAAGCTGGTGAGTATATGTTGTAGAGTCCCATCTTATATGTAATTTCATCAAAGGTAACTTTTGGAAAGACCTTAGTGAGAACATCAGCTAGTTGGTCTTTAGTAGAGACAAACTTGAGTTCAACAACTCCATTGTTCACATTCTCAGAGATGAAGTGTCTATCTATCTCAACATGTTTAGTTTTGTCATGATACACATGGTTTTTAGCTATAAAAATGGTTAGTTCACTATCAGTCTATTGCTCAAATTGTTTGGAACCACAAAGTCCCAATTCTGTTAGGAGTCTTTATAGTCACATTCCTTCATAGACTCCTAGTCTAAGTGCCCTGCATTTTGCCTTAGTACTACTGGCTACAACTGGTTGCTTTTTTCTTGTATAGGTTACAAAGTTTCCCCACACAAATAAGTAATAACCACTTGTTGACCTCTTATTTGTTGTTTCCACTTTCCAGTTTGAATCAGTGAAAACTTTAATTGTTTTGTCTTAATTTTCTTGAAATATAAACCATGTCAAGAGTAAACTTAAGGTATCTCAAGATTTTGTTGACTACCTCAAGATGTTCCTCTCTAGGATTACACATGTGTTGACTTAAACGAGAAAGTTATGTAAGGTCTTGTAAGAGAAAAATAAATGAGTTTCCCAACTAACCTTTAATATTTCTCCTTGTTGACCATAATAGTATGTCTCTTCCTATTTCAACTCTAGGTTAGTTTTCATGGGAGTATATGTTTGTTTGTACCCTAGAATTATAGTTTCTGAGAGTAAATCAATGATATATTTCCTTTGATTAATTTCTTAACAAGCTTTTGATCTAGCTACTTTAATACCTAAAAATATTTAAGGTTGCCATCTTTTGTCTCAAACATACCAGCTAGTGGCTTTTTTAAGTTTTGTATTTCATCATTAATGTCATTTTTAGTAACTATAATTTCATCAACATAAACAATTAAAATAGCTCTCTTGCCACTTGGTGTTACCTTTACAAGCAAGGTGTGATCTATTTGGCATTGTTTATAGCTATTTTTTATAATGACTTTTGTAAATCTGTCAAACTCTACCCTTAGGGATTGCTTTAAACCATATAGAGACTTCTTCAATTTGTAAACCCTCTGACCATTTGATTTTTCTTCCATTCCCTATGGCACTTGCATGTTCACCTATTCTTCAAGAATTCCATTTAAGAAGGCATTCTTGATATCCAATTGATGAAGTATCCAGTCTTTATTTACTACTAATGGCAATAAAACCCTTATTGTATTTAGCTTGGCAACTAGAGAGAAAATCTCTTGGTAGTTTATCCCATAGGATTGTGTGAATCCTTTAGCCACAAGTCTAGATTTGTACCTTTCAATATTGGCATCTAAGTTGTATTTCATTGTAAATACTTATTTGCACCCAACTGGTCTCTTTCCTTGTGGTAACTTAGTTAATGTCTATGTCCCACTGCTTTCTAATGCATTACTTTTTTCTTTAACAGACTGCTTCCACCTTGGATCTTTTAAAGCTTCCTATATAGTTTTAGGAATAACAACTTTGTTAAGTTGGGTAATGAATTCCCTAAATGAAGGCTTTAAGTTTCCATAGGCTACAAATATTTCAATTGGATGATTTGTACACCTTCTCATACCCTTTCTTTGAGCAATAGGCATATTAATATTGTAAAAAATAGGAATATAAGCTTCATTTTGTGATAATTACTTACCTTGTGAATTTTTTGAGGCTATAGGACTTAAGTACAACACTTAGCAATTTCTAAACTCTATAGTGACTTCTATAGTTGGCCTTTGCCTCCTTTTATACATACTTAGTTCCTTCTTTTCATGATGAACATGTTGGGTTCTTTGGGAAGTTACCTATGAATTTAGAGGAGGTAAGGAGGGTTGTTGGTCTGGAAAAAAAGAGTTGTTGTTTTGGAAAAAAATATTTTTGGATTAGAGAAAGGCTGTTTGTCTAGAGGAAATGATGTAGTAGGATTAGCCGGTTGGGGATATTCTGAAAAAAAAGTGTTTATGGATCAGAGAAAGGCTGTTAGTCTAGAGGTAGTTGGGAAGGTTGTTAGTCTGGAAAGAAATTTGTTGTTAGTATGGGGTCAAGAAATTGAAATTATGTCACATTATTCCCTTGCATTGCAGTTTTGGTAAAGTAAGTTTGATGTTCAAAGAAGGTAACATCCATGGAGACATAGATTTTTCTTGTAGTAGGACAATAACACTTGTATCCCTTCTTAGTAGAGGAATACCACAGAATACACTCAAGAGCTTATGGATCTGATTTGGACTTAGAGGGGTTATAAATATAAACAAAAGTAGTACACTTAAATACCTTGAAAGTAAGACTAAAAAAAAGGCTTGAAATGGGAAAAAGTCTAAAGTAAGATTTCTAGGGAATTGAAATTTTATAGGTTTACTAGAAATCCTATTAATCAAGTATGTGGCAGTAAGAATGACCTATTCCCAATAATATTTTGGAACACTGGAGGAAAATAACAAGGATCTAGTGACTTCTAAGTGTTGGGGCCGCCAGTACACCCTATGGTGCAGCGAAAAAATAATCTGACGGTCTCACCAGTGATCTAAGTACGAAAAAATGAATTTGGGAGGAAGAGATACAAAATTTCACCTTATGTTCCTTGCAAAACAACAACAGTAACGAACGGTTCGAGTCGCAAGCTTCCACGAAAATGTCTCGGCCTCTACTTAATTCACTCGCTTGAGAGCAGTTGAGAGCAATTTCTTTTTCTCAAAATTGTTTTGAGAAATTTTATTTTTGAAGATTAAGCAGCTACAAGATCGATATATTCTATTTATAATGTATTGCCCTAACCCTTAAGGTTTTATTTCAAATTTAATAAAAGGAATATAATTATCCTAATTATATTATTTAATATAAATTCAATGTTTTTATGTATAATTAAAATTACATACATATATATATATTAATATTTGTTGAACCGTGTTTTATAATGTTTTGATATAACAAATTAAGGCAAAATGTTTTTGGACTTGAATTGAATTTGTTCAAAGTTTTCAAAAGTTTTCAAAAATAATTCAAAGTCCATTAAAATTGTATTTGAGCACAAAAATACTTTTCTGGGTACGAAGTATCGATACTGCATGAACAATAATGATATTGTTCACGTGGTACCGATACTAAAGGTAAGAGAAGTATCGATACTCTCTAAGTAGTATCGATACTACCAGCTTGCTCAAATTCCATAATGTAAAATAGGTATTGATACCCAATGGAGTACCGATACTACTTCATATAGTAGTACTGATACCATGGTCATAGTATCAATACTGGCAAGCCCAACGGTCTTTAATGGCTAGTTTTATTTAAAATATAAAGAAACTATCAATACTCATTAAAGGAGTACCGATACTCTCTGTCCTGGGCAGTTTTATTTTGCAGAGAAAACATCCCCAAAGGCTCCAAATCACTCCCAACGGCTAGAAATGCACATTCCAACCTATAAATACAAGTTCAAGACACTTGAAGAAGGTTACCAACACCTATCCAAGCATTCAAACACAAGAAAAAAGTTTTTCACTCTATTTTATTTCTTTTTTAAATAGTTGTGTTTGTGTGAGGTTTAATTTTGTAAACACCTACCTTTTAGGGTTTTTTTTGTTTACTTTCTTTTCCTTTTGTAAAGGGGTTTTGGTTCTAGCTAAGCCTATGAAAAGCTAGGGAGTTTTCAAAGGTTATCTTTTTATCCTTGAAAAAGAAAGAACAAATTAGTGGATTTGTTGGAAAATCCTAAGTGATGAGCTTAGGTAGTGGATGTAGACTTAGTTGATAAGTATAACCACTATAAATCCTTGTGTCAATTTTCTTATCTTTTCTTTCTCCTTACTCCCTAAACACAATTTGCCAATTCAGCCCTCTTAGCAAATCATTTGGTTGATCAAATTGAGCTTCATCAAATATCCCAACAATATTAATTATACAATTTACCTATGTAAAATAAAATTGTACATGTGTAATGTATTTATAAATTGCTCTTTTCAACCTTAGGGTATGACCCTGTAGGTTCCTGTAACATTAATAGTAATATTAGAACCATTCTAATATTACAAACAATGAGTGACATCTAACAATATATCATTGTCACATAAGTTACAAGAAGTCATGATTTGACATAATATGTAATAACTTTAACATGTATATTGTACTCTTACGAGTTAGAGATGTCACGTAAAATATTCAAAACATTTCATAACCCAAAATAGTTAAAATTTTGTTTCTTTCACAAATTCCATATTTATAAACAATTATATTAAAATAGTTAATCAGAGAAAATCAAATTACAGCATTTCAACTTCTATTTCTAATATTGTTTCAGACAACAACATACAGTTCTTCTTTGTTTCATATAATAAATAAAACTGTCTATAACTGTCTAGTTAACATCCAATCAATTAATATTTAAAACATAGTTTAATATCAAAAAATTTATTCAAACTATTAATTATATTAATTACCAACCATATTTATAAATTTTCAAATATTTCTAACTTGTATATATTACAGCTAGAAAATTTAGTACACAATAGGATGTCATCACGGTTACCTGTAATTATCCCTTGGTGATTGATGCTAAACTCAACTCCTTACTCCTCTCACTTTCTTTTACATACGCATGAAAATCATCACACGCTAAATTTATACTTAGTGAGACAATCATAGAAATATTTAAAGCAATGCAACACATAAATGTAATCAGTGACAATATTCAATGCATTATGCTTACTTTACCTGATTTCCATCCATGTTACCATATGCTAACATGATATAAACTGGATATAAAATTTCTTACCAATATACTTGCCATTTATTCCATAAGCTCATAAGATTATTTGCCTGTTTATCATTTATTAACCAATAAACCATAGCCCAAAATATAAACCTGTGAGGACCCTGATATTCGAGTTAAATATGCACCGAAGTGCTTACCATATGCACTAAGTGTCCTTACACACTATAGTACCAATACACATAAGGTTGTGCCCACCATATGCACTAAGTATCCTTACACACTACATTGTTGCACTAAGTGTCCTTACACAATATAGTGTTCATTCGATATACAGATGCAAGACTCTATGGCATGCCCTCAATACCACTGACCCTCAATGACATACTAGGACATATAGTATATATTTATTTATTTCATTCATGACAAAGTATATTAATATAATTTCACATTTGGCAATTCATAACCAAAATAAAATCATATATATATATGATAAACATCATATATACTAACCAATGATCAATGCATTTTATATTCAACTTTTGACATATTTAGAATAAGTCAAATATATGATAAATGACATAAATGTCATGCCAACATAAATACGGTAGACTTATTGCAAGTCCTACCCGATAATGTATAAAACATCCATGTATAATATTATACATGCATTGCACTCAATTGTTATTATATACAAGTCAAAATATAAGTCTTACTAAGCTTTAACTTGATCATTTGCTTTCGTTTTGGTTCTCCCAAATTTATCACAATTTCATATCTTGGCAGTTTGCACTACCTTCAAAAAAAATAATATTTTGTATTAATATACATGCTAAAATATTATACCGTTTATACCATTAGAAACTAGACTAAAAAATGAATCTAACCATATAAATAAATCTTTCTATTTCAAATTGTACAATTTATAATGAATTTTCAAAGTTGACTTAAATAATATGTTTTGAGCAGAATCTACTGCCCTATTTTCTGACCTATTCTCGATTAAAAATTCATATTCTTTTGTATACTCCTTGAAATTATTAGCCATTGTTTTAAAAAAAACTAGACTGATATACAAATCCAACGATAAATGATTCATCCTCTAATCACTTTCGTATAATTTATGGTGATTTTCTAAACTTATTGTTCAGAACATAATTTCTAGGCATATTTCATCAATTTGCATTTTCAGCTTATTCACTAATTCTATTAGCTCACCAAATGAAAAAATATGCACGAACCACAAAACACATAACAATTAAGAGTCACTTCTTACCATAGTAACTCCATCACTAGCTCATTGCAAGCCAATGTTTGTTCGATAACATAAGTACAAGTTAAATTTGCACTCACCTGGTGTCCTTAGCTTGAAAATTTGCACTCACCTGGTGTTCTTAGCTTTAATATTGTTTGATCTTGATTTCAAGAACACAATCTAAATAATCATCATTACAAACATATACAAATTTAAAGTACATGTTAGAATAGTAATAGCATAGGCACACAATAGAAAATAAATTCCTAAAATTATTTTGATACTGATTCAATGTCACAACATAATTGTTGACCGTAACACTAAAAATTGATCGTTCAAGTCCCTTTTTATCCAAATTTCATATAACATTTTCACTTTAGTTCCAAACTTTTCCATATTTGTGATTTAAGCCTCAACATTTACCAACTTTCCAAAATAATTCAATTTTATATTTTAACATAAATTTTAACACTCAAACATTAATTTCTAGCATAGAACATCAACTATTGAACCATTACACATACATCCCAAAATTTTCCATAATTTCCAAATAGGTCCTCTATCTTTCATAAAATTACAAAATGGTCCCTAAATTTTTCTAAGTCTTATAGAATACTTCATACGTCAATTCCAGTCCCTATATAATTTTTCTCATCCTCAAAAGCCATGGATGAATAGTACAAGTCTAGGGTTCCATGATTTCACTTGGTTTTGATTCGGTTCGAGCATGAAATCAACCTCTATTCAACCTTATAAAATCTCTACAATCAAAACCCTAATTAAATTTCATCAAATTATAACTTTCCCTAATTTTTAGGGTTAGGCCGAAACTACCAAATGTATTTCTAGGAGGTTTGATCATGATTTAATCATCAAACAAACTTGGAAATGATTCTACAATCTCAAAAACCTCAAAATCCATCTTCAATTCCTAATATGATCATAAACCCTAGAATTTGGGATCTTTAAACTCAAGCAAGATTAGCATGTAATAATGGTACGAAATAATAGAGCTCATCGAATATAACAATTTTCTATTTCACGTCTTAATCCAAAAACCTAATAAATTTGCTTAAAATGAAAAATAAAAATTCTCTTACCTAGGGTATGAAGGCCAAAAACTGAGGAGAAAGATGACAAAGTTTTCATGAAATTTTAGCTAATTTCATGTTAATTTATCATGTATTTAAGCTTAAATGAATATAAAATTCATTTAATGAGAAATGACAATTTTACCATTAATGAAACTTGATAATTACATCCATACCAAGCCACATAAGTCATAAATATAAACAAATTAATTTTCCTTTTACAATTTTGCCCATGCAACTTTTCCAAAATTTCAATTTTGCCCTTTTTCATCCAACGGTCCAAATTGAATATGGAAATTATTTCTCAAATCCAATACTTCATATTATTTTCTATCAATTTAAAATGTGGAAATAATATTTCTAAAATTAATTTATCATCCTTCAAATTTTCTCAAAATTTCTATTTGATCTGATTTATCGAATTTTTATTAGACTTTAACACTCTCAAGTTTTTAACACAAATTCCGGATCAAGAATCTGATTTAAATAAAACCCCACTCTCAAGAGAAAACTATCCTTTTATGGAATAAAAATTATTTTTTAGAAAATTATCACTTAGGTCCCTAAACTTTTCTTAATTTTATACTTTGGCTACTAAACTTTCAAAATTTATATTTTGGTTGCTAACCAAAATTTTGGGGTATTACAATTCTTCTCCCTTAAGAAAATTCAGTTCTTAAATTTTCAATTTGTACATGATGTAATTAGACAAGGATGTTATTTTTTCACTCCTTATTCTCTTTTTCAATTAGCTTTTTTTCAACCATTAATTTCTCTATCGATCTTTAATATGTACCAATTCATAAGTCAATTTCTGACTGGATCTTAATATCCTCCAATGTGACAACATGAGAAGGATCCGATTGATACATGAAGAAACACATATCATTACTTTAATAGAATATATCTTCTATTTTTAAATCCGAATAAGACTTTTGTTGATCAACAACTATCTTAAGATTATTTTCAATAATCTTTACCTGTGACAAAGTCCATTGTAACTCGTTCTTATTCCCACTAAGGGATGGTAATCGATTACCACAATTCAGAAGGCACTTGATGTTCTATTTTAACTTGTTATCATATCAGTAATTTAGAAACAAATTCGATAATAACTCTTTTCATATCTACTACTAATACTGACTCTGTCCTTTATAATATAAGTATCCATCAGACTTATCTTCTAAGTCTTTGGTTTCACCTTTTTTCCACTTGTTCTATCTTTGACAAACACAAAAATTTTCATCTTTTCATTGAAGATAAGATCCTTTACTTGATCTAGCCACACAGGCTTTAACTTTAATTCTATAATCAGCGCATCATCTTTCCTTAAAGATAATCATGTATTCAAAGTTCCCATAACAAAAATGTATTTCGACTTATTCATATCGGCCATCATATTAGCCTTTCCTGATCTTAATCGATAAGCATATCATCATTCTTCATGGAATTCAATCCATTTCCTTTATTTTCACTTCTTCGACTTAACACGAAAATTTAGAACACAATAGGATGTCATCACGGTTACCTGTAATTATCCCTTGGTGATTGATGCTAAGCTCAACTCCTTACTCCTCTCACTTTCTTTTACACACGCATGAAAATCATCACACGCTAAATTTATACTTACTTAGACAATCATAGAAATATTTAAAGCAATGCAACACATAAATGTAATGAGTGACAATATTCAATACATTATGCTTACTTTACCTGATTTCCATCCATGTTACCATATGCTACCATGATATAAACTGGATATAAAATTTCTTACCAATATACTTGCCATTTATTCCATAAGCTTATTTGCTTGTTTATCATTTATTAAGCAATAAACCATAGCCCAAAATATAAACCTATGAGGACCCTGATATTCGAGTTAAATATGCACTAAGTGCTTACCATATGCACTAAGTGTCCTTACACACTACAGTGTTGCACTAAGTGTCCTTACACAATATAGTGTTCATTCGATATACAGATGCAAGACTCTATGGCATGCCATCAATACCACCGACCCTCAATGACATACTTGGGCATATAGTCTATATTTATTTATTTCATTCATGACAAAGTATATTAATATAATTTCACATTTGGCAGTTCATACCCAAAATAACATCATATATATATATATATGCATGATAAACATCATATATATTAACCAATGATCAATGCATTTTATATTCAACTTTTGACATATTTAGAATAAGTCAAATATATGATAAATGACATAAATGTCATGCCAACATAAATATGGTAGACTTATTGCAAGTCCTACCCGATAATGTATAAAACATCCATGTATAATATTATACATGCATTGCACTCAATTGATATTATATACAAGTCAAAATATAAGTCTTACTAAGCTTTAACTTGATCATTTTCTTTCGTTTTGGTTCTCCCAAATTTATCACAATTTCATATCTTGGCAGTTTTTACTACCTTAAAAAAAGTATTATTTTGTATTAATATACATGCTAAAAAATTATACCGTTTATACCATTAGAAACTAGACTAAAAAATGAATCTAATCATATAAATAAATCTTTCTATTTCAAATTGTACAATTTATAATGAATTTTCAAAGTTGACTTACATAATATGTTTTGAGCAAAATCTACTGCCCTATTTTCTGACCTATTCTCGATTAAAAATTCATATACTTTTGTATACTCCTTGAAATTATTAGCCATTGTTTTACAAA
The DNA here is from genome assembly GCF_006381635.1 of Hibiscus syriacus. Taxonomy (NCBI): domain Eukaryota; kingdom Viridiplantae; phylum Streptophyta; class Magnoliopsida; order Malvales; family Malvaceae; genus Hibiscus; species Hibiscus syriacus. Next base: position 2,462,008 of record NW_024062882.1, on the reverse strand, counting down.
AAACTAGAATGATATACAGATCCAATGATAAAAGATTCATCCTCTAATCACTTTCGTATAATTTATGGTGATTTTCTAAACTTATTGTTCATAACATAATTTCTAGGCATATTTCATCAATTTGCACTTTCAGCTTATTCACTAATTCTATTAGCTCACCAAATGAAAAAATATGCACGAACCACAAAACACATAAGAATTAAGAGTCACTTCTTACCATAGTAACTCCATCACTAGCTCATTACAAGCCAATGTTTGTTCGATAACATAAGTACAAGTTAAATTTGCACTCACCTGGTGTCCTTAGCTTGTAAATCTTCCTTAGAAATTCACATTTTATCCTTAAGCTTTTCCTTAGCTTTAATATTGTTTGATCTTGATTTCAAGAACACAATCTAAATAATCATCATTACAAACATATACAAATTTAAAGTACATGTTAGAATATTAATAACATAGGCACACAATAGAAAATAATTTCCTAAAATTATTTTGATACTCATTCAATGTCACAACATAATTGTTAAGCATAACACTTAAAATTGATCGTTCAAGTCCCTTTTTATCCAAATTCCATATAACATTTTCACTTAAGTTCCCAACTTTTCCATATTTGTGATTTAAGCCTCAACATTTACCAACTTTCCAAAATAATTCAATTTTATATTTTAACATAAATTTTAACACTCAAACATTAATTTCTAGCATAGAACATCAACTATTGAACCATTACACATACATCCCAAAATTTTCCATAATTTCCAAATAGGTCCCCTATCTTTCCTAAAATTACAAAATGGTCCCTAATTTTTTTTAAGTCTTGTAGAATACTTCCTACGTCAATTCCAGCTCCTATATAATTTTTCTCATCCTCAAAAGCCAAAGACGAATAGTACAAGTCTAGGGTTCCATGATTTCACTTGGTTTTGATTTGGTTCGAGCATGAAATCAACCTCTATTCAACCTTATAAAATCTCTACATTCAAAACCCTAATTAAATTTCATCAAATTACAACTTTCCCTAATTTTTAGGATTAGGCCGAAACTACCAAATGCATTTCTAAGAGGTTTGATCATGATTTAATCATCAAACAAACTTGGAAATGATTCTACAACCTCAAAAACCTCAAAATCCATCTTCAATTCCTAATATGATTATAAACCCTAGAATTTGGGATCTTTGAACTCAAGCAAATTAGCATGTAATAATGGTACGAAATGATAGAGCTCATCGAATAGAACAATTTTCTATTTCACGTCTTAATCCAAAAACCTAATAAATTTGCTTAAAATGAAAAATAAAAATTCTCTTACCTAGGGTATGAAGGCCAAAAATTGAGGAGAAAGATGACCAAGTTTTCATGAAATTTTAGTTAATTTCATGTTAATTTATCATGTATTTAAGCTTAAATGAATATAAAATTCATTTAATGAGAAATAACAATTTTACCATTAATGAAACTTGATAATTACATCCATACCAAGCCACATAAGTCATAAATATAAACAAATTAATTTTCCTTTTACAACTTTGCCCATGCAACTTTTCCAGAATTTCAATTTTGCCTTTTTTCATCCAACGGTCCAAATTGAATATGGAAATTATTTCTCAAATCCAATACTCCATATTATTTTCTATCATTTTAAAATGTGGAAGTAATATTTCTAAGATTAATTTATCATCCTTCAAATATTCTCAAAATTTCTATTTGATCCGTTTTATCGAATTTTTATTGGACTTTAACACTTTCTAGTTTTTAACACAAATTCCGGATAAAAAATATGATTTAAATAAAACCCCACTCTCAAGAGAAAACTATCCTTTTATGGAATAAAAATTATTTTTTAGAAAATTATCACTTAGGTCCCTAAACTTTTCTTAATTTTATACTTTGGCAACTAAATTTCAAAATTTATATTTTGGTTGCTAACCAAAATTTTGGGGTATTACAATTCTTCTCCCTTAAGAAAAATCAGTTCTTAAATTTTCAATTTGTACATGATGTAATTAGACGAGGATGTTGTTTTTTCACTCCTTATTCTCTTTTTTCAATTAGCTTTTTTTTCAACCTTAAATTTTTCTATCGATCTTTAATATGTACCAATTCATAAGTCAATTTCTGACTGGATCTTAATATCCTCCAATGTGACAACATGAGAAGGATCCGATTGATACATTAAGAAACACATATCATTACTTTAATAGAATATATCTTCTATTTTTAAATCCGAATAAGACTTTTGTTGACCAACAACTATCTTAAGATTATTTTCAATAATCTTTACATGTGACAAAGTCCATTGTAACTCGTTCTTATTCCCACTAAGGGATGGTAATCGATTACCACAATTCAGAAGGCACTTGATGTTCTATTTTAACTTGTTATCATATCAGTAATTTAGAAACAAACTCAATAATAACTCTTTTCATATCTACTACTAATACTGACTCTGTCATTTATAATATAAGTATCCATCAGACTTATCTTCTAAGTCTTTGGTTTCACCTTTTTTTCCACTTGTTCTATCTTTGACAAACACAACAATTTTCATCTTTTCATTGAAGATCCTTTAGTTGATCTAGCCATATAGGCTTTAACTTTAATTCTATAATCAGAGCATCATCTTTCCTTAAAGACAATCATGTATTCAAAGTTCCCATAACAGAAATGTCTTTCGACTTATTCATATCGGCCATCACATTAGCCTTTCCTGAACGTAATCGATAAGCATATCATCATTCTTCATGGAGTTCAATCCATTTCCTTTATTTTCACTTCTTTGACTTAACACATATTTTTTACTTTTGAGATCTATATAGATATAGTGTCACTCACCATGTAGATAGTGGCGTTATACAACTGTTGCCAACTCAAAATCACGAGTCGGATAATTTATTTCATGATTCACTAGTTGCTTTGAAGTATAAACCTTAACTTTTCCTCTTGCACAAGCACACATCCCATACCATTATGAGATGTATTACTATGAGTCACATAATCTTTTCCAGATTATGATTACATTGACGTTGGAGCTTATGTCAGTTTTCTTATAACATCTCGAAGTTCTCTTGTCACTTATCAATCTAAGTGAATAACTCGTCTTTCCTCAGTAGCTTGATAAGAGGGAAGATGATCATTGTAAAGTTCTTCATGAACCTTCGTTAATAACCAACAAGTCCCAAGAAACTTTGAAATTTGAAAACATTCTTTGGACTTTATCATTCAAATATATCTCATGATTCCTTTATATATATATTTGTATCCCCTCAGCTGAGTCCACGTGGCAAAGGAATACAACCTTAGACAACCAATATTTACACTTAGTCAACTTAGCATGCAATTTTTTCTCCCGAATAGTTGGAAGAGCTATACAAAGACATGCATCGTGTTCTTGCCTGGTCTTACAATAGATCACAATAACATCAATGAACATTACCACCAATTAATACAAGTATAATTGAAATACTCAATTTATCCAATCCATATGTGTCGCATGAACATTCGTTAAACCAAATGACATTATTGCAAACTTGTAGTGTTCATATCGAATTCTAAAAACTTTCTTAGGAAGATATTCTTCCTCATCTTTAACTAATAACATCCAGATAGGAGATCCGACTTTGGAGACACCAATGCGCCCTTTTAACTAATCAAAAGATTATCAATCCTCGGAAGATGATACTTGTTATTCTTTGTTACCTTATTTAACGGATAATAATCCATGCATAATTGTATAGACTCATCTTTCTTTTTCACAATAATACTGGTGCATCCCAAATGACACCCTTAGTCTTGTAAATCCCCAGTCTTAACAATTCTATGAACTATGCCTTTAATTCTATGAGCTTAGTCGGAGTCGTTCGATGTGGTTATAGAAATAAATGCAATACCTTGTAACATCTCTATTTTAATTTCTTCATATCAACATAGAAATAGTCCATGTAACTTTAACGAGTGCACATTTGGAAACTCTCAAACAGTTGAGATATCTTCTATCTTAACCTTGAAAGCTTGAGTATCCACCTCCTTTACTAGGAAGGCTTGACAAACATAGTAGCTATAACTTTATAGAAGTTGATGCTAAAATCACATTAGAAAACAAATTTAGTCTTTTTCCCTACCACAAATATCTCAAAACTTTTTTGGGTTCTTTAAAATTCAATCGCTCTAAGCTATAATTCATTGCAACATGGTATGGAGTAATCAATCGCTTTCAAATTTACCTTCGAAAGGTAATTCTATCAAGTCAATTATAAATCAACACTTTGAATCCTCAACAGACAATTACTGTCTACAAATATGATTCAACCTCTCACTCTAGCCAAAAAGGTTAATCGCACACATATCACTTAGGATCAATTGTATCAGAATGTTCCATTCTTTAATCAATATTGTTCTTATACATGAACGAGGGTTTTCTTAAACTTACATTGGCACTTCCTATTATACACATGCATCATCATTATTAGACCAAATAGGAGAATTATAGCTAGTGCTTTACTATCACTATTAGGTTGTTTTTTTTAACCTCATGCTTGGTCACTTACTTTAAACTCTCGATTACACACATCTTATACATACAACACATTTATTCACCTTAATGAGTAAGAACTGGCATCAATCGAACATTACAAACACTATATCAGTAACAGTGACATCCTAGTGACATATATACACTTTTTGACACAAAACAAGCTCGGTTTATTCCTAGAATCGACTAAACCTGTAGCTCTGATACCAATAAATGTAACATGCTTAACTCGTATACTGTACTCTTACGAGTTAAACATGTCACATCAAATATTCAAAAAATTTCTTAACCCAAAATACTTAAAATTTGGTTTCTTTCACAAATTCCATATTTGTAACCATTTATATTAAAATAGTTAATAAGAGAAAATCAAATCACAAGATTTCGACTTTTATTTCAAATCATGTTCCAAGCAATAACATATAGTTATGGTCTATTTCATATAATAAATAAAAATGTTTTTATAATTGTCTGATTAACATCCAATCTATTAATATTTAAAACATAGTTTAATATCAAAATTTTTATTCAAACTATTAATTATATTAATTACCAATCATATTTATAAATTTCCAAATATTTCTTACTCGTATACATGCCAGCTAGAAGATTTAGAACACAATAGGATATCATAACCATTACCTATAATTATCCCTTGGTGATTGATGCCTAGATCAGCTCCTTAATCCTCTCGCTTTCTTTTACCTACGTGTGAAAATCATCACATGCTAAATATACATTTAGTGAGGCAATCATAGAAATATTTAAAGCAATGTAACACATAAATGTAATGAGTAATATTCAATGCATTATGCTCACTTTACCTGATTTCCAGCCATGTTACCATATATTAACATGATATAAACTGGATATAAATTTCTTACTAATATACTTGATATTTATTCCATAAGCTCATAAGCTTATTTGCATGTTTATCATTTATTAACCAATAAACCATAGCCCAAAATATAAACCTATGAGGACTCCGGTATTGGAGTCAAATATGCAACGAAGTTCTTACCATATGCACTAAGTGTCCTTACACTCTATAGTGTTGCACTAAGTGTCCTTACACACTACAGTGTTGCACTAAGTGTCCTTACACACTATAGTGCTAATCTGATATGCATCTGCTAGACTCTATGGCATGCCATCAATACCAACGACCCTCAATGACATATTTGGGCATATAGTCTATTTTATTTATTTCATTCATGGAAAAGTATATTAAAAAAAATTTCACATTGGGTAGTTCATACCTGAAATAACATCATATATATATATATGGATGATAAACATCATATATACTAACCAATGATCAATGCATTTTATATTCAATCTTTGGCATATTTAGAATATGTCAAATATATAAAACAATGTCATAAATATCATGCCAACATAAATAAGGTAGACTTATCGGAAGTCCTACCCGATGATGTATAAAACATCCATGTATAATATTATGCATGCATTGAACTCACTTGACATTATATACAAGTAAAAGTATAAGCCTCACTAATCTTTAACTTGATCCTTTGCTTTCATTTTTGTTCTAACCCAAATTTATCACAATTGCATAACTTGGTAGTTTGCACTACCTTTAAAGAAATATTATTTTGTATTAATATACATACTAAAAAATTATTATGTTTATGCCACTAGAAATTATAATCAAATAAGAATCTAACCATGTAAGGCACTCCTTCTATTTCAATTTGTACAATTTATAATGAATTTTCAAAGTTTACTTACAAAATTTATTTTGAGCAGAATCTGTTGCCCTATTTTCTGACCTATTCTCGATTAAAATTTCATATTCTTTTGTATACTCCTTGAAATTATTAGCCATTTATTTTATAAAAAAAACTAGACTGATATACAGATCAAACGTATAAGATTCATCCTCTAATCACTTCCGTATAATTTATGGTGATTTTCTAAACTTACTGTTCAGAACATAATTTTTAGGCATATTTAACCAATTTGCATTTTCATCTTATTCACTAATTATATTAGCTCACCAAATAAACAAATATGCATGAACCAAAAAAACACATAACAATTAGGAGTCACTTCTTACCATAGTAACTCCATCACTAGCTCATCGCAAGCCAATGTTTGTTCGATAACATAAGTACAAATTAAATTTGCACTCACCTGGTGTCCTTAGCTTGTAAATCTTCCTTAGAAATTCACATTTCATCTTTAAGCTTTTTCTTAGCTTTAATATTTTTTTGATCTTGATTTCAAGCACACAATCTAAATAAGCATCATTACAAACATATACAAATTCAAACTACATGTTAGAAACTTACTTATATAGGCACACAATAGAAAATAATTTCCTAAAATTATTTCGATACTAATTCCATGTCACAACATAATTGTTGACCATAACACTTCAAATTGACCGTTTAAGTCCCTTTTTATCCAAATTTCACATAAAATTTTCACTTAAGTTCCCAGCTTTTCCAAATTTATGATTTATGCCTAAACTTTTACCAAATTCCCAAAATAATCCAATTTCACATTCTAACATCAGTTTCAACACTCAAACATTAGTTATGGAAATAATATTTATAAGCTTAATTTATAATCCTTCAAATATACTCAAAATTTCTATTCGATCCGATTTAGCAAATTGTTGTCTGGAATTTAACATTTTGTAGTTTTTAACACTAATTTCGGAGCAAGAATCTGATTTCATTAAAACCCCTCACTCATGAGTAAACTATCATTATATGGAATAATTTTTTTGGTAAAATTAACACTTATGTCCTTAAACTTTTCGTAATTTTATAATTTAACCACTAAACTTTCAAAATTTATATTTTGGTCACTAACCAAAATTTTGGGCTATTACATAATATCTTTTTGACTAGATATTTTCATTTATTTTATCCTTTTGTCCTTTATATATAGAATAGGTAGAAGTCTTGGAATAGTCACACTTGTATCTCCCATCTATTATTTCTTGATATCTAGAGTAGATTATAATGAACAAATAATTTTTGATATATCATATCAACGTATCCAAGCATCACCATGCATTTCTATTCCCAATCAATCAAGTGGCATGTGATATATTTCCTATTATGTAGGAAGGAAAAATCTTATCTTGATCATTCACACCTCACTACATATATCATAATATGTTCAATATCAGTCTTTATAGTGTAACCAGTTACGGAGCATGTTTAATTGTATTAAAACATAAAACAATATATGTTGAAATAATAATGATCTCAAGTATGAGTATTATACATATAATCATCACCATGAGCAATGTTGTTACCGTCACATAATAATCCAAGAAGCATGCTCATAGCGAGTCAATCCAATATATTGTTCTCTACCAACGTACTTATGTATCAACTTTGACATCTCTATGCCAATGACAACTCATTGTCATCAATCAACTCCATGTTAGCCTTAAACATATTATTATTGTCCATGCCCATAATAATACTTGACTAAGGATTTTTAATAATAATCATATTATTATTTGGACTTTATTATCTTTTAGTTTATGTTAGACAGAAATAAAACTAAAAATAATAGTGACAATGCCTTTATTCAATAAAAATGGTAAAGAAAAAGTATCATTACAATCATCTAATGATTGGTCTTTGGGCATACTCTAACACTAAGAGTTGTTTATTCTTTCTCTTTGCTATCCCATTTTGTTGAGGAGAATAAACATAAGAACTGATATGTATAATCCATTTTCTTGAAAGTAGGGTCCTAAGGTTCTAGTGAAGTACTCACTCCCATTATCAGTTTTAAGGATTCAAATAGTGCTTCCAAATTGAGTTTCTACCATATTTTTAAAATTTTAAAGATGCTTTCAATTTTAAAATTTTCTCTCATTAGGAATGTCTAAGTTATTCTTTAATTATCATCAATAAAAGTGATAAACCATATAGATCCCTTTAAATTTTCTACTCTTCATGGGCCCCAAATGTTACTACAAACAATAGAAAATGAAAAGATTTATAAAAGGAATAATGGTAAGAGCTTTTTGTTTGGTTTGCTTGGGGACAAATATCACATGTAAACAACTTTGGATTTTATTGATAAAGAGCGTAGGTAGCATTTTTGCAATGTAATGGAAATTTGGATGACTTAACCTGAAATACCATAATAGGATATCTTGAGAGGAATTCAGATCAATGGATAAATTTAAAGTTTGAAGAGAACAACTTAAATAGGCTTATCGTTTCCCCTAAAGAATGTAGAGTCCACTAGATAACCTAGCAATATCAATCACCTTCCTCGAACCCATAGCCATAAATTCATAAAAATTTGAGAAATTTTTTTTAGTTCATTATAAGTCATGAGATACTCTATGAACTGATAAAAGATTGCAAGACAAACTAAGCACATAAATCACATTAGATAACTCAATATTTTGGTTAGGGGGAATTAAACCACTCCCTTCAATAGTGGATAAAGATCCATTTGCAGTCTTAACATAGGATTGAGGTAATACTTTCTTAAAGGTTTAGAATAATTTCAAGTCCTTAGACATATGATATGGTTCTCCAAAATCTACAATCCATTAAGTAAAATCACTATGATTGGATAAATATACAAAAGATAAATTGCCTTAATGTGTTGTAGCAGCCATTAAAGATGAATCATGTAACCTAAACTGATACTATGTAAAAATTAGATGTTTAAATCAGATTCTCAATGATGATCAATCTATATTTCTTTTCAATTTCTTTTTATTGATAAGAGTGATGCCTATTTATTGATTACAAAGAGAGTCTAATATAGGAAATTATCCAGAAAATCAACAAATCAACACATACATTATGGTAAAATCCCTAAATATCAACAACTATAAATTAGGGAATTATGTAAATATTCCTAAATTGTTTAACCAAACTTTGATTTTAATATAACATGATTTTTTTTAATATTTTAAGTTGTTAAAATTTGCATTTTACGATTCTATAAATAATATGTTAAAAATTATTTTTAAGCGTTTTTAAGTGATACAAATAATCACAAGTGTTATTGAGTAATTTCATATTTTACAAATATTATTTTAAAGCTAAAAAAACTTGATTTTAACCAAAAATCTCTTTTAGTCTCGAGACCAACATATCAGTCTCGAAACCAAAATTCCAATAGGCTTTTTGGTATCGATACCATAGTGCTGGTATCGATACTGGTAGGTGAGTATCAATACTCATAAGAACAATATCGATATTGGTGTTTCAATGACTATAAATCTGACTGTTAGGATACTCGGCTTAGATACCCACTGCCCGATATCGATACCAAATGTACATGTGAGCATTAAATCTTCAAAATTAATGAATCCAACGACTCTACTCAATCCCCAATGACTTCAAAATGGTTAGAATGATGTTAAAACACATAAAAGGGACCAATATTCAAATTGAGAATAACAAGAAAGTCAATTGCAAGATCAAACCAACATCAAAAGAGTTTTAAAGATTAATTTGTCAAATTCTTTGTTATAAACACATTTACGATCTTCTTTGTTTATTCTTGCTCAAGCGTGATTTGGGTGGGTACTTAATTTGTTGTAAACTATTTTGCCTTTGTGAGGTTTTCTCTTTATCTATTTCATTTGTAAATCATCTAGTGGAAAGAGCGTAAACAAGGTTTTGGGGTATAAACCTTGTGTGTTGTTTTAAGGTTATTTCTTATCCTCAAAGTTTAGAAAAATTAGTGGATTTGATAAATCCTTAGTGTGGATGCTAAAATAGTGGATGTGGACTTGGTTTAGAAGTGGAACCACTCAAAATTCATTGTGCAAAAGTTTCAATTTTGGTTGCTTTCACCACAAAGTTTTTAAAGGCCAATTCACCCCCTCTTGGCATATTTCGGTTGATCGATAAAGCTAAGATAAATATATGTAATATGTTACAATTTACAGCCTTGATTGAATTTATAGCCTACAACTTGTAATAATAAATTTAAGGGCAAAATGTTTCTAGACTTGATTGAATTTATTCAAAGTTTTTAAAATAATTCAAAGTCCATAAAACTTGAATTTGAACACAAAATAGTTTTTTGGACAAGTAGTATTGATATTGTTCTTACATATCGATATTGCATGAACATTATTGATACTATTCTTGCAGTATTGATGTTAAAGGCAAGATAAGTATCAATACTCCCATGGTAGTACTGATACTACCTGTTGTTTTCTAAAGTGTTCAAATTCCAGTAAATATAATTGGTACTAATACTCAATGAGTATCGATACTACTTTACACAGTAGTATCGATACCATGAAACCCTAGTATAGATACTATTCAAGCCCAATGGACTTTAACGACTAATTTGGTTAAATATTTCCAAGGAAGTATCGATACTCCTACCCCGAGTACTGATACTCACTGTTTTGGACAGTTTTGTTTTGTAGAAAATTAATCCTCAATGCCTCAAAACATCTTCAATGATTAAAAACGACTACAAACTCATTCCAACATAAAAAAAAGTTGATGAAACTTGAAGAAGGTTACAACACCTATCCAAGCAATCAAGATCAAGAGAAAAACTTTTTCACTCTTTATTTTTTCTTTTCTCTTGTACATTGTGTGTTTCTGATAGCTCAATTTGTAAATACCTACCTTCGAGAGGTTTTTTTATTGTTTAAATTCTTTATCCTTTATAACAATGGAGTAGTTATAGTTTAGCCATTGAAAACTAGGGAATTTGTAAATGTTACTCTTGAGCTTGGAAAAAGAAAGAACAAATTAGTGAATTTGTTAGAAAATCGTTAGTGAGGAGATAAGGTAGTGGATGTAGACTTGGTTTAGAAGTCGAATCACTATAAATCACTGTGCAACTATTTCCTGTCATTTCTCCTCAATTCCCAAATTATCAAACAACCAATTCACCCTCTCTTGACAACTTTTTCGGTTGTTAACAGTGCCTAAAAAATTCCAACAAATTGTTATGGTCAATAAATACATAGATTTTATTGTGACTTTTCGAAATATGATGGCCTAATTGTAAACTTACTCCTAATATAATGATGTATATTTTCAAATTAAGCAAGTAAATTGATGAGAACAAATAATAGCAAATTATTGTTAAATTATTGTTATATGTGTTGGATAACTGGATACTACGATAAAATAATTGCAAGTTACTGTTAAATTGTTATTACACATGTTGATGAGAACAAATGGGTTACAACGACTATAGACGATTCATTCCTTCTGATTATAGGTTTTCTATGACACTAGTACTAAGAGTCACTATAATGCCTCTCGATCAAGACTAATATAAGGATTTGAATACCTTTTTTTCACTCATCCCTCTTCTATCTCCTCATGGAGACAAAGAACCTTGATATTAATTAACGATCGTCTGATCATATATTATGACTCTCGACCCAAATCAAAAGGGATGAACTGCTTATAGTCGTAACTTATTTTTCCCATCAACAATATCAAAAAGGTAACAAAAAATATTAAATTATTTTTGGAAAAAGAATAAGCAATTTGCGAGAAAGGCAAAGGTAAAATTGATAGAATTTTAAATATGAAAGATTACATTTATTGAATTATTTTTGAATTAAAATTAAATTGATAAAATATATAAGTTTTGAGGAGTAAAATTGTTATTATAGTATGTCATATTACTATTTCATCTAATATTTAACAGATACCGACATATTTTTAATCATATTTTAATTGAGTGATTAAGATATAACTTTTTAAAAATAACTCGATTATATCCAAATTAACAATTCAGTGATCAAAGTGTATTTTATCCTACAATTTAATAAATAGTAAAAAAACAGTGGGTGACATAATTAACGTTTATTATTTGAATCGTATGTTAATCGAAATTTATTGAGAGATAAGAGTGATAAAAGATAATATTATTTTTTCCTAAAAATGTTAATTCAAAAAATTATATTTGGAGAGTGTATATATGTAATCAATAAATTAATTATTTATATATATATTATATATATATATATATATATATATATATATATATTAAATACATTCTTATACGACCTTTGAGGGAACATCAAAGTTGATGGACGTGTTAACTAACATACCTGCCCTAGTGGCTAGTGCATTTAATATGAGCCCGTTTGCATGTGGAAGTGACTGTTCCAGTGCAACCGAATCCACCGTAAAAAATCAACATCATCATCATCATCATCGTTCGTCCAATAAACTGACAACATTTTTATTGGTCAAATTTCTGTTTTAGTTCCTTCATTATGCATTTATTCTGGGTCTTAATCCTTTTAATTTTTTTACATAATATAAACTATTACTTTTATAATTTCACTACTTTTATAAACTCATACTAATACATTATTGTAGTTTTATTTATATTAAAAAAATGATTTAAAAGCACGAAAAAATTTATTTTAGTGGTAAAATGAATCATTGTTGTTCATAGAGGTCTCGAATTCGAGCATCAATGATTGTAGCAGGATAATTGAGTTTTTATTTTCAAATAATTAATGTATTTAGAACATATGTTGCTTTGTAACCATCTCAACTTAATAAAAAATAAAAAAAAGAAATGTAACCGTGTGTCCAAAAATTAACAGTGGCCTAAAGATAGGTTTGTTTGAACTAACCAACAACTTTATGTTGAAAATATATTGCCATTTCCTTGGCGCAAAAAAAAAAAGCAAATTAGTCAAAACCAAAACAGCTTGGTACTAAAATTTGAAGGGGTGTAATTAAAATTTTAAAAGATTTAAAGGGGTTTGATGAAAATTTTCCAATATTTTTGGAGCTTTAATAATTTTTTTTAAAAATTAAGAGATTTAATTAATAACTAAAAGTATTTATGACGGTGAAATTAAAATTTCAACATATTTTTAAAGAACTTAAGAAGTATTTCCCGGAATGTTAAGGGGCTTGGCTTTCCATTATCATCCGGCTCTGGCCTCAGCCAGTGGTTTATTTTTATTAAATTTTTTACAGATAAAATCACCCCTTTCATATGCAAAATTCTAGTGCAAGCAAAGCATTGGGCCATTGTGAATGGGATATAGGATAATTCATCTTACTATTTACTGACTCGGCTCTTTTAAGCAATTGGCACGTCCAACCTCTTTTCCACTCTAGCTTACTGGCGTTATTATACAAAAACCCCCATAAATTCATTTTTTTAAGAGTACCCCTTAGTAGATTTGTTAAAAAAACACCCTCAAACAGCACACGTAAGATTAACTCATATCTTACGAAACGTAAGGACAAGAACACACTTTTCAAAGAACACAATTTAATATGGGTATTAAATACACCGCGTTACGCCAAACGTGAGGTTCACGAGATATTGTCAAGAAATTATCGCGTTCGTAAAAGATTAAAAATTTAAAATTTGAAAAGATTCTCATTCCTCATTATTTGTAGAACGAGAAGAACTATTAATCTCTCTTCGGGGCTGTGCGAAGATAGCTATAAATAGCTCTCACCCCGAAATTCTCACACCATTTTTCAAAAAATCTCTCTCACATATTTTCTCTATGATATTATTATGGCACAATTACTGAGAGTTGATTGTAGGCATGTATGATATATTGGAGGACAAATTCGAAGGTAATTTTTATTTATTTATTTACTTTGAATAATTTATTTATTTTGAATAATTTATTTATTTATGTAATAATTTATTTTGAATAAATTATTTATTTTTTTATTTTAAATAATTTATTTATTTATTTGAAGGGGTATGAATGTTCGTTGGTGTGTTGTATCAATCGTTTCCCGGGCCCTCATACCGATATTACTCCATAATTTTTCACGAAGTCGGTTTTGGTTACGTTAGCACTATAATTGGTGGTACGAAGTTGTATCCTCCACTGATAAATGTGTTGTTATAACGGTGGAGACCAGAGACACACATGTTTCATTTTCCTTATAGGAAGACGACTATTACCTTGAAGATGTCGCATTCCATCTTGGGTTGCTTGTTGATGGAAATCCTATTATCGCTATTGCCCATGGGCACTGGAGCGAATTGTGTGCTGAATTGCTCGGAATTACTCCAACAAGTGATGATATGGATGGAGGGAATATCTACATTAAATTTTTGGACGACAATTTTTCAGAGCTACCTGCTGATGCTACTCTAGAAATTTAATAGGTAATTTTTTGAAATCTATGTTTACTTATTTTAATTTATTTGTCTATAATATTAAAATTTTATTTTAGTTTATGTTATTGTAATTTTTTACGATAAATTTTTAATTTATTCGCACCATTTTTATTTTGCAACAATTTGATTGTGCTCATATTTTACAAGTTATTTGGGGGGTCTTGATGCCTGATAAATCTCGAAACAACGTACATTTGATGGAGTTGTATCATCTACACGTTTTGTGGGATACTAAAAATATGAGTAGAGGATCGACAGTGTTGGCCTTTTTGTTCCGTGAGCTATGTAAAGCTATCAATCTGGCCAAACAAGTAATTGGAGGTTGTTTGATGTTATTACAATCATGGATTAGTTTCAAATACCTTTTTTAAACTGATTCCTACACAATCGACCCCATTTGATTTTTTACTACTTCGAATGTATTAAAAATAAGCTACATTTATATATTTAAATTACTATAAATTTTTTTTAGTTTTACAAATAATTATATTTTATTATATGAATGATAGGTGGAGTGTCACACTAATTCACACCCACCTACCAAGAATTTTGCATGATTTTAGATTGTCGATCAATGAGATGACAGATGAGGTAATTGATTTTATAATTTTTGTAAATTAAATATCAATTTTTGACTCGAGTTTATGTAACTTAGTTAAAAAAATATTTGTATAGTTTGTGGGGATGTTGTACAGCGACGATGCTATTAGATCATGTACTACATTTGGATGTTAGTGATCCCGTTTATAGTTTATAAGATCTCGAGTGGCATCCTGCTGATCGCGTGCTGCAGTAATTTAACCGTGTCCAAATGTTTTCGCCACCGCCACCAAACTTGGATGCCTTTCACCGCCTAACGCGATATGGGAAGACAAATGTTAATTGGGAGATGAATCATGCGGATTGGGTGTTGTAGTGGTGAGGAGATTACATAGGCAGTTCGTTTCTAAACCCATCTTCGACTACAATGTTTCAAATGATTACATGATGTGGTACTAACAAAATGGGATTTAATATACTGAACGAGGAGGAGCGAGCACGAGAAATTTATAAGCCTTCCCAAAACTGTCCACCAACGCAACGTGGTGCTAGAAGAAAATCATGTTGGAGTAAACAAAAACACGCTCGAGCCTCATCATCAAGAACGACATAGGCACTTGCAGAGCATTAGATTCTGCTGACGGCACCTACATTCACCCATTCCACTCAATCAATATTTTAGCATATGGCGCCTCTGGTAGAAGGTTTTTTAATCGACACATTTCATTCCTATTCGGCTGTCGTTATCTCCTTACCATTGCCCTCCTACACTAGTTGAAACGTATTATCCATCACCTTAATGTGCAACTATTTGGCCATTGGCAACACACTTCGGCTCCTACAGTTTTGAGCAGACGCCGCCGTAGAGCATGTTCTACACCGATCTTGATCCCAGTACCAGTGTTGGTACTAGAAATGTAGATGAGGGTGATTGTGATAGTGGTGGTGGTGATGGTAATGATGTTGATAGGGTGATGTTGATGTTGATGAAGATAGATTGATTCATAGGAATCATCGTCAGACTTGTCATCCACCACAGTGAGGTACAGGTGGACATAAGCATAATCAGTTGTTTAAATTTGTAATTTTTAGTTAATCGAACTCCATTTTCTTTTCTTTTCTAAATAATATTTGAATATAATGTTATACTTTTTGTATATTTGTTTAAAAGTATTAATTAAGTTTAAATTATTAATTTGTTTCAGTTATCCTTGAACAATATGATAATTAGTTGTTTGGTTTGATGCATAAATAAGTTGGGAATCATCATATTTACTAAAATTTATTTTAATACTAATTTAAAAACATAATAAAAAATAAACTAAACGAGTTGTTTAAAGCTCTTTCTCCCGATGTCTACGGGCATAACGTAGTAGCACTAGCTCTTTGTTCTCATGGTCTTGTGATAACCGAGTTACTTTTGCATTACTTGTTGAATATGGTTCTTCCTCAAACGTTTTAGTCAACTCAATGTTCATACCACCAACTCATGTATAAGTGATCGCTTGTAAATGTATATGCTAAGGCAAGCAAATCTGTGCAAGTGTACACAATCGATGCAAGTAATAGTAGGGAGTGAGTTATCGTCTCCACAGGGATTTGAGGGATTTTAAAAGATTTCTACAGCTAGGAATAGGTATCACTAACTAATCCTAATTATTTAAGTCTAATGATATAAACAAAGAAAATATGCAATGACAAATGGTATGAACAAATGGAAAAAAGTATGGTCGAGGCAAGAAAAATATGCAAAGGTAAACAAATAAAAGTTGTCAAGGCTAAAGTTATCAAAACTCTATAAATAAAATGGAAACCTTACATAATCAGACTTCTAACGGGGAAATTAGGTTGGTTTTGCTATGGCGAGAAGTTATTTCATGTTAAGAATGATTTAGTATGCTATGCTTAGGCTGCCAGATAGGATTACTGAGTATTCTTAGACGGTTTCTATGGCAATACTACTCGACGAGAGCTACAACCCTTTGTTTTTCAGATTGTTGTTGTGGCAATACCCCTCAGCGTGAACTATAGTCGTTGTCTATCCTACTCCAGCGTTTATCCCTTTTAGTCGATTGAAACCCTCTCCTTATCTCTAAGGTAAACAAGTTAGAACATCACCATCCCGGATCCATTCCATTGTTCATGTAGATCTATCTTAATTCTCTCGAATCTAAGAATTAATATCTAGACAAACGATAATCTCTCGAAGCTCTTACAAGGTCTAGAAATATTTCGCCTAGGCATCAGGCAATCTCTCGAAGCTCTTACAGTGTCAAGGAAAAAAGTTGAAACAGTGAACAAAACAACACTTAACAAAAACATACTTAATCATTCATTAACGGTAAAATAAAATATCATCCAAGCATTCCCAACACCAAATAAAATAGTTTATGGTGTGGTTAACATCATCCCAAAAATATTCATTAAGTACAAGCCCTTAGAAAAATAAAACATGAAGAACAAGAGGAAGAAAAACTCCCATAACAGAGCTCTGTAGTGACATCATACTACCACCATGACTACTCCAGTACACCAGCCACTCTCGAGTGCCTGGCCACCGCCCCGACGAAGCTTGGCTATGGAGTGCACCAAGGACAGATGAGCAGGGGCGGTGGAAAAAAAGGACACCGCGACCGTATTTTTCCAAACCTAGGGTATTTTCTCTATATGATTCTCCCCTCTCTCCTCTCTTTTTGGCAGCTGTGACTGGGTATTTATTAAGGGAATTTTCCTAGGGTTTTGCATCATTAAATGTTCCCTAAATAACCTTGTTTTCTTGTCCAAGCTATAAATGGAAAAGCAGCTAGATATTGTCAAAATCTTGGGCTTGCTTGCACATGAGGTCAATCAGACAGTTGGCAGGTGACGTCAGCAGTTCGTCAAATCCGTATCAGACTCGCAAGATAAATCTTGCCTTGGCAAGGAAAATCTGTTGCTCATTGTCTTCGTCTTCTGTGTTCCATTGGCCCTAGCAAATTAATTTGTCTTGGAAAATAAATTTTTCCTCGGTCATTTCATGCATCATCACAATCAACAAAGAACCTTTCTCATTTACTGCATCAGTTTAATCAAATAAATTTTGCCTTGGCAAAACTTATCCACCACATGAAAATGTCATAAATGCAACTATATGCAGCTAAAATGCTATGTCAATGGCTTTTAGAAAATCAATAACTTAAGTAAAAATACCTAAAATATAGTATTTTTACGGAGTTATCATACCCCCAAACTTAAGTTATTGCTTGTCCTCAAGCAATGGATAATAAGCAGTCGAGAAATAAATTGCCATGGCAAAGCAAAAAATTAGGACAATCACTTGGTTTAAAATTTTAGCCCTTAGCAAAAAGTTTAGCCTCAACATGGTATACTGTACGAGAAGTCAAGTACCTTTCCTAGGTCAGGATTCTTTGTCGGTGTGTGTGCATGATTGTATAGCAATCTATGCTTTAACGTAGTTAGAAAAGTCATAAGTAAGCGCTTCTATTTTGCCAAGGCATCAAATTATTCATCAAGTATAGTTTCACTTTTTTTTTATACTTCAAGGGGAGTCATCTCATCACACTACCATCCCACACTCTAAGTTAAAGGGAGCATACCTTCCACTCCCGAGCTAGTCAGGTAGAGTTTTTTTTAAGCATACTTTAAGGGAAGTCAACTCATCACACTACCATCCCATACTCTAAGTGAAAGGGAGCATACCTTCCACCCCCGAGCTAGTCAGGTAGAGTCATCTCGTGACTGCTTTCATTCACTCATATGCCGAGGCAACCATTTATTTATGGGATTTTGTAGGTCATGCCATTGCATATAGGAGTGTCCCACTATAGTTATGCCGAGGCATTATTTGTAATTCAACACAATTCAAAACATTAAGGAGTTCAATTTAGCCTTTCAAACATTTAATTCCACGACGAGCAAAAAGTTCTTTCCTAAAAAAATTTTAAGCACCTTAAGTAGAGAAAACATACAATCGTGTTCAACGAGTCACAAAGAATCAAGTCCTAAGGTCGGTAAAATAATTCTGGCCTAGGCTATAAAATTTTCTTTCATCATTGGGGATCATCAACTTTTTCCAACAACTATCCTAATGAAACTCATGCCATGACAACAAATATTTCAACCAATTATTATCAAAAATAAAAAACTAAGTATGGAGTACAACACCTCCCCCAAACTTGAGAGATGCATTGTCCTCAATGCATGAAGACTAAACTAAAGATTAAATGTAATGCAAGGTATCTTAACTAACATCTACTTTGATGGTGGTGGGGTTATTTTGCGCAGATTTCTCAGGTGGAGAAGTTCAAACGTAATTTGTTGTCCTCTTCAGGCGATGCTTGATCAAAGGTGTTACAATTCGCCATGTCATTTGTGCAGATGAGTGGACATCATTAGCAATTTCATCATTTTTGCCAACACCAATTGAGTATTCTTTCTAAGTGGGTGCAGTATCCATAGGGGTTTACTCTTGTCCACATGCTTGAGAGCATGTTCTTAAAAAAACTAGTATTAAAAGTAAATAAAGAAATAAAATAAAGAAAAACAAAAACACAAAAATTAATAATTTGGTCATGACAAAAAAATTAAAGAGGGTTGAAGGATACAAACTCCAAACATCCTGAATTGATATGACAGTTTTGTCGCGTTCAATCGGAACACCAGTATAGACTAATATACCCCACACATATAACAGTTCCACCTTCAAAATATTTTGCCCTGGCTTTTCATATCTTTCATATCTGAATTGTAGGACCTTTGTAGTAGTCCTCTCTCCTTTAAGTGTTCTCCGCAGGAAGCTGAATCGTAGTGGAATATGATCTATTCTTTATGCTTCTTCAATCGTTGAGGGAAGGGTGGAGGGGGCCTGACTTCATCTGCTGTAGGTGGGGGTGAAACTTTTGTCGTGGCAATAAATTTTCCACCATCATTAGGAAGACTTGTTGAACCCTTATCATTTTCTTTCTCCTTAGGCAACTCTCTTGTTCAATAGTTTCAACTTGACTTTCAAATTCTTCATGTGTAATGTCGTGGCAAGAAATTTCTTGCTTCATCCCCCCAAACTTATCTTCCAGTTTAATTTGGATTCTACTCCTTAGTGTAAGCGCACTGCATTGCTCGTTTCCATAAGGCTTAATGATCTCAGTATCATTAGGGAGGCTTAGTGTTCGTGCAGCAAGGCCTTAGTTGAAGTCATGAAATCTTTTGTCGAGGCCATAAAATCTTGCAGTGAAGCTTCGAGGGAATTAGAATTTGAGAAAGATGTTGAACCATTGTTAATATTTTACCAGGGAATCTGTTGATGCTGAAAATTTGTAGGTTCATAAATACTTTGTTGTGGCATGTTAATGTTACATGCATGGTTGTTGTTGGTCCCTTGATTACCCCACGAAAAATTTGGATGTTGTCACCATCCAAGATTGTATGTATTAGAGTAGGGGTTGTTGTTGCTTTTATTAAAACTACCCACGAAATTGATAGACTCATGGTTTTCTGGGCATTCACTTTCATGATGGTTGTCGTGGTAAAAATTGCATGCTGAGCTGGTTACCTTGACTTCTTTCACCTCGCTGGAAAGCTGCAAAATTTTCAATTTATTTGTTATGGCAGAATGTTGGGCAGACACTGAATCCTTGACATCAAGTTCAAATGCCCCACACACTTTCCTTCTGGTTCCAAGACTTGTAGACGAGAATTGATAATCGTTATTGCTATCCTATCAAGGATATCAAAGGCTTCCTCATGTGATTTGCCAAGAAGAGTACCATTTGCCGAGGCATCCAACATCGTGCGAGTGGGTGCTTTGACTCCATTGTAGAACATCAAAATTTAAGTTCAGACATGGAATCCATGATTGGTACACTTATGAAGCAAACTTTTGTATCAGTCCTAGCACTCGTACATAGACTCTTCATCGTCTTGGTGAAAAGATTCTATGACATTCCTGAGATGGTTGTTCATATTGGGTCGATTATGCCATAGCAAAAATTGTTTGCACAAATCTACCCAAGACCTTATTGAGCAAGAAGGTAGTCCATTAAGCCATGCCCTAGCATGATCTTTCAAAGAATATGAAAATAACTTCAATTTAAGCACATCTTCATACACACCTTGCTGTCAAAAGGAGTCACAAACCTCCAAAAATGCTCGAACATGTTGCCTTGCATCCTAATGAGAAGTACTACCAAACTGTCCAATCAAGTCCAATATGTCAAACATAACTGGTTTGAGCTTGAAGTGGTCTGCCTGAATCTTGGGAGCTACAATAGAAGGCTTAAGGTCATCCAAGGTGGGAGCTAAGTGATCTCTGATAGTTCGTGGTCTTGCAGCATTCTTTGCATTTTTATTTGTCGTGGCCTTTAATTCTTCAGGTTCCTCCACTTCATTTTGAACTTCGTATATATCTTTTTGAGATCTTTGAACATAACTTCTTTGATAGAAAAGTTTTTCAATCTCAGGTTCAAAATGAGATAATGGTTCCTTGGGACTTCTACAAGTTATGCAACCGCACAACACCTGAAAAGGGTAAACAAAAATAGCGAATAAATCTATAAAAAATAAAATAAATAATATAATAATAAAGAAACAAGATAATGCTATAACAAAACTTTTAAAAACACCAATTGCCAATCCCCAGCAACAGTACCAAAATCTTGATCGCTTGTAAATGTATATGCTAAGGCACGCAAATCTATGCAAGTGTACACAATTGATGCAAGTAATATAGTAGTGAGTGAGTTATCGTCTCCACATGGATTGGAGGGCTTTTAAAAGATTGCTATAGCTAGGAATAGGTGTCACTAACTAATCTTAAGTATTTAAGTCTAATGATATAAACAAGGAAAATATGCAATGAAAAATGGTATGAACAGATGGAAAAAAGTATGGTCGAGGCAAGAAAAATATGCAAAGGTAAACAAATAAAAGTTGTCAAGGCTAAAGTTATCAAAACTCTATAAATAAAATGGAAACCTCACACAATCAGACTTCTAACGGGGCACTTAGGTTGGTTTTGCTATGGCGAGAAGTTATTTCATGTTAAGAATGATTTGGTATGCTATGCTTAGGTTGTCTGATAGGATTACTAAGTATTCTTAGACGATTGCTATGGAAATACTACTCGGCATAAGCTACAACCCTTGGTTTGTCAGACTGTTGTTGTGGCAATACCCCTCAGCGTGAACTATAGTCGTTGTCTATCCTACTCCAACATTTATCCCTTTTAGTCGATTGAAACCCTTTCCTTATCTCTAAGGTAGACAAGTTAGAACATCACCATTCCGGATCCATTCCATTGTTCACGTAGATCTATCTTAATTCTCTCGAATCTAAGAATCAATATCTAGACAAACGACAATCTCTCGAAGCTCTTACAAGGTCTAGAAATATTTTGCCTAGGCACCAGACAATCTCTCGAAGCTCTTACAGTGTCAAGACAAAAGGTTGAAACAATGAACAAAACAACAGTTAACAAAAACATACTTAATTATTCATTAACGGTAAAATAAAATATCATCCAAGCATTCCCAACACCAAATAAAACAGTTTATAGTGTGGTTAGCATCATCCCAAAAATATTCATTAAGTACAAGCCCTTAGAAAAATAAAACATGAAGAACAAGAGGAAGAAAAACTCCCAGAACAGAGCTCTGTCGTGACATCAGACGACTACCATGACTACTCCAGCGTACCAGCCTCTCTCGAGGGCCTAGCCGCCGTCCCGGTGAAGCCTGGCTATGGAGGGCACCAAGGACAGACGAGTGGGGGCGGTGGAAAAAAGGACGCCGCGACCGCCTTTTTCTAAACCTAGGGTATTTTCTCTGTATGATTCTCCCCTTGGCTGTGACTGGGTATTTATTAAGGGAATTTTTCCTAGGGTTTTGCATCATTAAATGCTCCTTAAATAACTTTGTTTTCTTGTCCAATCTATAAATGGAAAGGAGGCTAGATATTGTTAGAATCTTGGGCTTGCTTGCACATGAGGTTAATTAGACAGTTGGCAGGTGACGTCAGTAGTTCGTCAGGTCCACGTCAGACTCGTAAGATAAATCTTGCCTTGGTAAGGAAAATCTGTTGCTCACTATCTTCGTCTTCTGTGTTCCATTGGCCGTAGCAAATTAATTATTCTTGGCAAATAAATTTTTCCTTGGTCATTTCCTACATCATCACAATAAGAAAACAACCTTTCTCATCAGCAGCATCAGTTTAATCAAATAAATTTTGCCTTGGAAAAACTTATCCACCATATGAAAATATGTCATAAATGCAACTATATGCAGCTAAAATGCTATGTCAATGGCTTTTAGACAATCAATAACTTAAGTAAAAATACCTAAAATATAGTCTTTTTACGGAGTTATCAGTAAGCCTTAAACATCTTCTGAATGTCGTTTGTATTTGATAAGGTCAACATGTAATATGCTTCAGTACCAGTATTACCCACTAGAACTTTAACCTACAACGAAGACATCTGTCCTGTTGTAGATTTTTTAAGCTCCATTGAAATCAAATCATATAATTCATCTTTCTTAATCTTGGCATTGAAGGAAGTGTATAAATAAGTTCAAGAATGGAACACAGATGCAGAAAATCTCACCATTAATATTTGTTTTACGGAGTTATTTCATGCAAAATGGACACCAATCTTGTTTTTGTAGACATATTTTCTCCATTGCACCTTTTAGAATGAGAGACTTTCCATGTTAAATCAAATAGTGCTGCCACGTTAGGAATCCCTAAGGAACTCACATTTTATAGAGTGCGAGTTTCCTGCCATGTCAGGAATCTCTACCAAACTCGGGTTTTCCATAACGCGAGATTTTTACCTATAAATAACCTCTCTTTTCTGCTGATATTATAAATTTTAACACATGTTATCTACTTATAAGAGGCTCTTCTTCTAGTGGCACGACTTGGCAAAAAACATAGACATCCTTATGCCAATATTGACAGAAAACTTAGACATCCATACCAACTTGTCTTCATTTACTACTCTTAAACATACAAAATATAACTAAAACTCTTACATCTAAAAATTATACCATGATTTCAACAAAGTTCTTAATCATTTCTAATACTCCTAACTCTTTAGTTTGATCATTGACAAGTCAAATTTATCCTTAAAACCCCAAAAACTACACCATATTAATAATTCCTTACAAAACCCATTTTACAAATTCATTTCTAATTTACTCCTCTTGTTGTTTACATTCTATAAAAGCTTTCCTTAAGCTTATATAACACCCAAACTTTCAACACCAACTCAGAATTTAAGGAACCAACAAAATTACAAAAATCTTACCTTTGCAAATGAACTCACGGGCACGAGGAAGAAGCAAGAAATGTTCCAGACTTTCTCTCCTTTAACCATTTACTTATCCATTAAGAAAGTAAATAAAATATCCTTCAATGAAAATTACCATAATGCCCTTTCTAATAATCCATATTTGATAATAAGCCCTACATAAAAATCCCAAAATAAATCCTTGAACTTTTCAAGTTATTCTAATTAAACCACTGAGTTTTAAATTCTTACATTTTTTGTTACTGACCCGATGATTGTGATGTTACAAATCTCCCCCTTAAGAAAATTCATCCTCGAATTTTCATTGCACAAAGAGGTGGGGATATTGCTTCCTCACATCTTCTTCACGTTCCCAAGTAGCTTCTTCTATTTTATGGTTCTTCCATAGAACCTTAACTAGCGGAATCGTCTTGTTCCTAAGCTGTTTGATTTCATACGCTTAATTTGTACCGATTATTCCTCATAGGTTAGGTCTGATTGAACTTCTATCTCATCTGGAGTTATGATATGTGTAGGATCATATCGATATCTCCGCATCATAGACACATGAAAGACATTGTGGATCTTTTTCGTCTCTGGTGGTAATGCTAATTGATATGCCACTGGTCCAACTCTCTTCATAACTTCATAAGGTCCAATGAACCTAGGACTGAGTTTTCCTTTACGCCCAAAACGAAGTACTTTCTTCCAAGGTGATACTTTTAGGAACACATTGGCACCTACTTGAAATTCAATTTATTTCCTCATCAAATTCACAGATGACTTTTGTCTGTTTGATGCCATTTTAAGGTTTTATTGAATCGCCTGAACCTTTTCTTCTACTTCTTTAATCAAATTTGGGCCATGAATCTCCCGATATTTTAATTCATACCAATTAAGTGATGTCATGCACTTCCTTCCATACAATGCTTCAAATGGTGCCATCTTGATGCTTGATTGGTAACTATTATTATATGCAAATTCCACAAGTGGCAAATAATTTTCCCATGATCCAGTAAAATCGATCACGCACGCTCTCAACATATATTCTAGAATCTAAATCATTCATTCTGATTGGTCATCGATTGAGGATGAAAAACTGTGCTAAAATTCAATCGGGTACCCAAGGCTCCTTGTAAAGACTTCCAAAATCTCAAAGTAAATATGAGATCTCTATCAGAAACTATTGAAATTGGAACACCATGAAGTCGCACTATCTCCTTGATATACAATTTAGCATGTTTTTCCATTGAGTAATCCGTTCGCACAGGAATGAAATGCGCAATCTTTGTAAGGCGATCCACAATTACTCAAACTAAATCATTTTTACTTGGCGATAAAGAAAAACATGTTACGAAATCCATCGTAATTCTTTCTCATTTCCACTGAGGAATGAAAATTAGTTGTAATAATCCTGAAGGCACTTGGTGTTCAGCTCTTACTTGCTAACAATTAAGACACTTTGACACAAACTCAGTAATGTCTCTTTTCATGCATGGCCACCAAAAATGCCCTTTCAAATCTTGATACATTTTGTTTACTCCTGGGTGCATAGTTAAGGGACTACAATGTGCTTCATACAATATATATCTTTTCAACTTGTTATCATTGGGAACATAAACTCGATTTTGAAGTATAAACACCCACTCAACTTTACATCAAAGTCCTTGAGTGCACCCTTATCTAATTGTTCAAACCAGGCTAGACACTTATCATCCTTCTTTTGCAACTCCTTAATATGCTCTAACAATAACAGTTTCAACATTAACTCAGCCATCAATTCACCATTTTCCTTTAACACAATTCGAGCATCCAATATACGCAAAGCAGCAAAAGTCTTCTTACTAAGAGCGTCAGCTACTACATTGGCTTTCTTGGGATAATAATCTATAATCGTATCGTAGTCATTAAGTAACTTTATCCATTTTCTTTGTCTCAAATTAAGCTCCTTTTATGTTAACAAATACTTCATAATTTTGTGATCGGTGAAAATGTAACACCGTTCACCATATAAATAATGTCACCAAATTTTCAATGCAAAGACTACTGCTGCTAACTTAAGGTCATGCATTGGATAGTTCTTCTCATGAGGCTTAAGTTGTCTTGAAGCATAAGCTATTACCTTTCCATCTTGCATTAAAACACATCCCAAACCATTATGGGAAGCGTCACTAAAAATTGTGAAATCATTGTTTGATTCCCGTTGCACTAACACCGAAGCTTCTGTCAAAACTTTCTTTAATGTTTCAAAACTCTTTTGATAATCAAAAGTCCAAACAAAAGACACATCCTTTCTTAACAATTTGGTTAAAGGCAGAGATATCATCAAAAGGTTCTTGGCAGACCTTCGATAATAACCTGCGAGACCCAAGAAACTCTATGCGTTAGTTAACCCGAATGACATTATTACAAATTCGTAATGACCATACCGAGTTTTAAACTCCATTTTTGGAACACTTTTTCTCGTATCTTCAACTGATGATACCCCGAGAATAAATTGATTTTTGAAAACACTACATCTCCCTTGAGTTGGTCAAATAAATCGTTGGTCCTTGGAAGAGGATACTTGTTCTTTATGGTCATCTTGTTAAGTTACCGATAATCAATACAAAGACGCATCGAGCCATCTTTCTTTTTTACAAACAATACTAGAGAACCCCAAGGTGACACATTGAGTTTGATAAATCCTTTATCCAAAAGCTCTTATAACTAAATCTTTAACTCTTTTAATTCTTTTGGGGTCATCCTATAAGGAGCCATTGAATTTGGTGCTAATCCGGACATCACTTCAATATGAAATTCAACCTCCATATCTGGAGGTAATCCCGATAATGCTTCAGGAAATACTTCTGGAAACTCTCTGATGGTCGAAATATCTTCAAGCTTCATTTCTTTAGCTCTAGTATCGATTACATTGACAATATATGCTTGGCATCCTTGTAGCATTAACTTTCGAGCCGACATCATTGATATCACATTAGCTAAGGGATTGATTCTTTCGCTGACTACACTAACCTCCAATCCATCAAAACTTTTCAACATAACTCGCTTAAGTCGACAATCCACAGTGGTATGATAATGATAAAGATAACCCATACCTAGTATAACCTCGAACTCGTCAAAGGGTAATTCTATTAGATTAGCAGGTAATTCAATTCCCTGAATCCATATGGGACACCCTCGACAGATTTGTCTCACCTGAGCACTATGTCATAATGGATTAGTCACAATCACCTCGCTACGAATAGATTCTAATGAAATTCTCAAGTCTTTCACCAGTTTACTACTAACATAAGAATAATTCGATCCCGAATCAATCAAAATTAAAACAGATTTGCCAGCTATTTGAAAAGTACCTGCAATGATTTCAGGATCATCACTGGTCTTTAGATTGTACGCTCGAGCAGTAGAACACACTTCAGGTTGAGCGGTCGACTCAAACTGATTCTTTCTCTACCTCGACCTTTACCTCTCATAGGTGCAACAGTGGATATTTCTATTTGGGCAGGCTCTCCCATCATCAGTGGACAATCTCGAATAAAGTGTCATACCTCTTCGCATTTAAAACAAGCTCTGGATAATCTTTGGCATACACCACTATGATGTTTCCCACAGTGCTGACATTGATATGTCTTATCCACTACGGACTCCACTAAGTGAGTTTCTCTGGCTATTCTCGGATTTGATCCTTTACCTGAGGATATTGCAGATTCTACTCTAGTTTGAGGTCGAGAACTCGAACCTCGACTTTTCTTTGATTGGAGGCATTAGACGACGCACTAGCTCTCTTATTCCATTGTGTCCTTTGCTCTATAAACCTCTCATTTTGAGCTCACTCCAGGGCTTTAGCTCTGTTCACTACCTCTTGGAATGAAGAGAGATTGAGTGCCAATATCAATTCCTTCAATCGAGGCTGTAAACTCTCCACAAACCAATCACATGAGTCATTTTCGTAGGAACCAACTCAGCTTGTTGAATTCACAC
This sequence comes from Hibiscus syriacus, assembly GCF_006381635.1. Taxonomy (NCBI): domain Eukaryota; kingdom Viridiplantae; phylum Streptophyta; class Magnoliopsida; order Malvales; family Malvaceae; genus Hibiscus; species Hibiscus syriacus. The sequence goes on along the minus strand of NW_024062882.1, from coordinate 2,433,540 downwards.
TCAAACTCATATACAATGTGATTCCCTTGCTTTAAGCTCATGATCTCTTGCTTCACCTGAAGAATGAACTGGCTAAAATATTTATTCTTAAACTCTTCCAGAAAGAATGACCACGTCACCTACTCTCTTGCAGCTCTCATCGTCATATTAGACCACCAAATTTTGGCTTGACCTCGTAATAACAAAACTACACCATCCAATTTCTCCATTTAAGAACAATGGAGATTCTCTAGCATTATAATAAGGTCATTGAGCCACATATCAAAAGCAACTGGACCTTCCTCATCTTCTCCTTTAAATTTGGGCACTCCTAAGCTTTTCAGCTCCTTAGAAACATTCATTTTAGGAGATGAGGGAGTCGACGGTTGGAAACGCGTTAGAATTGCGTCCAATGTTTGGAAGAAGGTCCCTTGATCTTACACAGACACTCCCTGATGTGTCTGTTCCTCACCCTGCCTGCTCGGGGCATGTGAGTTACTACTTTCTTCCATTCTATCTCCCGCTTCACTTCGAGAGACCTCAAAATCCAACATCTAATAAGATCAATTCACTAATATATTAGTAAATATCGCATACTAGTCACCTTATCATATCAGAAAGACTTAATTAAAAGTTGGCATGTACACTTTTTAAAACAAAAATGACTTTATTATGAACTTAAAACCAATTAAACCATAGCTCTGACACCATTAAATGTGACACCCTTAACCCGTACCTGACCTGGATACGAATCCATGGTGTCACATTGACTTTTCAAATCATATATTATTAACAAATGAGGACAAATTTAAATTTTTAATCATAATAAAAAATTGAAAGTATAATACATGCCAATAGTTTACAAAATTTCAGAAAACCTATATTCAATTTGTCTTGATCTGATCTTCAAATGAGTACGCTATCCTCGCCTAGCTTTATTCTTTCGATTTCTTCAAACCTACGTGTGAAACAATCACACACTAAGTCGATGACTTAGTAAGGCAATTACGAGCAACTAAAGTTATATAAGAAAAATATCTATTTATTTACTAAAAACATTTCGTAAGGATTTCGAATGATATTCCATAACATAAGGTATATTGTTATAAATTTCTCTCTTTATAACTTTGTTTCCAAATGCCAACATATACTACTGAGAACTCTAGGTATTTGACTACATTGAGATTGTGCACTAATGCTATCACCACTGCTCGTAAATTGCACCAAAGTGCCATATAATTGTCCAGAAGAACCACATAAGTTTGTCCCAAAGAACCACATAAGTTTGTCCCGAAGGACCACATAGAACCCTCGACTCTTGGCATGCAAACTATACCTCTAATTCTCATACATATACGTTGGGCTATTAACCACATAATTATTTATCATTCATTATTCAAAGTATCTCTTATTCACATATGCACTTTCACTTTGGGTCTTTTCAGATACACATGTTCAAAGGTCATATTTTCATAATCATATACACATAATCATAAAACATATCTTATTTAAAATAAATTGAATAAAACATTGTAAATATAACATAAAAGAAATTGAAAGGTTTTCGATCGAAAACACTAAGGTTGGCTTATCGCAAGCCTTCCTCAATTCTAATACGTAATCGAGAAGTTGCACTCACCTTTGCCTCATTGTAGTCCTAAACGAAGTCCTTAATACTTTTGATCGAAACTTATATTGTCAAGCTAACCGGTAATTGATTTTGCTCAACGTGTACACAAAACAGTCGAAAATCAATATCGTACTTCAAATCACTTATGTCCAGTCATAATAACTTAAGCTAAAAGAAACACTTGTTTTCTCATTTCAAGCCTAATAGTATCAGTACTACCACTACAGTACCGATACTTTCCTTCTATGGTATCGATACCCCCTTTTCGATACCGATACCATTTTGACATTTTGGAAATTTACCTTGAAAATGGTATTGATACTATACCCTTGGTATCGATACTCCCCAGTCGGTATCGATACCTTACTCAACCAGTACCGATATTACCCTTCGAATTCCACATATTTTACCTTGAAGTAATTGCCATTTCCATTTCAAAAATCAACCAAAATCTTTTTAAATCTCTTACTTTTATCCCTCACTAAGCCTTTAAACTCAACTTTATACATCCATACCAACTTGTCTTCATTTACTACTCTTAAACATATAAAATCTCACTAAAACTCTTACATCTAAAAATCATACCATGATTTCACCCAGTTCTTAATCATTTCTAATACTCCTAACTCTTTAGTTTGATCATTGACAAGTCAAATTTATCCATAAAACCCCAAAAACTACACCATATTAATAATTCCTCACAAAACTCATTTTACAAATTCATTTCTAATTTACTTCTCTTGTTGTTTACATTCTATACAAGCTTTCCTTAAGCTTATATAACACCCAAACTTTCAACACCAACAAAATTACAAAAATTTTACCTTTGCAAATGAACTTATGGGCACGAGGAAGAAGCAAGAAATGTTCCAGGCTTTCTCTCCTTTAACTATGTACTTATCCAAAGAAAGTAAATAAAATATCCTTTAATGCAAATTACCATAATGCCTTTGATAATAATCCATATTTGATAATAAACCCTACACAAAAATCCTAAAATAAATCCTTGAACTTTCAAGTTATTCTAATTAAACCACTGAGTTTTAAATTCTTACATTTTGGTCACTGACCCGATGATTGGGATGTTACAAGGCATCCTCTTCTAGTGTCTTCTTTAATTTCTCACTTGTGACGTTGATATGGCAGTGATGGGTATGATTTCTGAATTTCGTTTTTATGCCCGATTCACACTACATCAAACCCATAATGTTTCTAAGATGACATCCTCTTCTGGTGGCATCCTCTACTTATTGCTTCGTGACGTGGATCTGACAAATGGCACACCTTCACTCGTCTTCTGCATCTTTTTGCCTTGTATTTTGTATGGAGTCTTCTCGAGAAACTTATCATTTCTAAGACGACATCCTCTTCTGGTGGCATCCTCATTCCATCAAACTTATTGTGGTTTTCTGTTGTACTACTTTTGTAATTAACAAAATATATGCATTAGCTTTCAATTTCTTTTTGTTAGCTTTCAATGTGATTTTTACACCGCTAAAAATCTCTCGTATGTACTGATACTAGCCATGTCTATCAAGTCATTTTATCTTGTTTTGCATACACAAAACTAAGGGGTTGTTTGTTTACTGTTGAATGGAACCATTTAGCACTGAATGCTTAACGGTTTAGCATTCAGCGTGTTTGATTCTCACCTCAGAATGAATACTTAGCTGAATGATTCAGCAAAATACTGCTGAATGATTCAGCATTAAAGTACATTATGAATGATTCAGAACCATGATCAAATATCATGTCACATTCAGAGCTAATTCATACAGAGCCTTTGAATCATTCAATGCTTAATCATTATGATTTAATCAAACAACCCCTAAGCTTTGGATTCGTTTTGAACACGATTTTGTATCTTCTTATTTTTGCACAAAATAAGCTTTGGAACCATTTTCAACATGATTTTTAATCCACTTACAATATTGCGTATGTCTTGATATTGGTCTCAACTGAAAGATAAATTCCAATACTACGCCTCTAATCTTATAAATTATGAAAATTTGAGATTAAATACCCGAACATGCCCCCCGAACATGCCTATAAGGACTTGTGATTTGGGCTGGAAAACCAAATACCTCGCTTTTTGGAAAACAGGAGGTGTGTTGAATACTATTCGCGATAAATTTCTCGGGACGGTTCAATATATCGGGAGCCTCGTGTTTTGCGTAACTCGAGGTATTTAAAACTCATATTAAATAGCATTCTCTGAAAAGTGCGTCCACGTTGGACGTACTCGCATCGTGTACAAAGCGAGGCTTGTCCTCACATTTCGTAGGATCCTATGTGTGCAGTTTGGAAGTATTTTTCTAACAAATATGCTAAGGGGAGTACTCTTAAAAAAATGAATTTATGGGGTTATTTTATATATTAATGCCTAACTTACTAGTATACTTATTCCAATTGAATTGGTTTATCAAAACAAATTATAGTATTATTTATTTTAAAAATAAAATCAAAATCGGCTTAAATCTCAAAGATAACTGAATTAAATTCCATCGGTTGGATTAGGAACGGATCTATTGTAATCTAACTATAAAAATTTGAATTTAATTGTTGTTAAGTTTCTTATAATTTTGAAGTTAATTAAGCCTTATTTTTTTATTTTTTAATTAAGTTATTTCTTAAATTCTCTGTTTTCTATACACTATCTTTCGAAGTTCATCTTAGATCATAGTTCTGTGGCTAAATTCCTCTTAGATAGTGATTAATATCACCACTCAATTAGTCAAATAAAAAAAATTGATATATATATAATTAGTTTAACTAGGTTAAACAAAAATGGACGGAAAAGGGAGAGGAAACGTCAAACATCAGATAGATTTTTACAGTATGCTTCATCAACACTACCTTGGATTTTCAGTGTTCCTAGATAATGTAAGCAAGAGAATCCGTAAGAGATCGCTACAAGAACTGTTCCAGACATACGGGGAGGTGAGAGATGTATTCATTGCATACAACAATCAGAAATGTTAGGGAAGAGCTCGACTTTTGCTTTCATCAGATTTAGTAGCATGGCTAAAGCACAACTGTCAGTATCTGGGGGTAATGGAGACTCATCGATGGCCATAATGTTAGAGCTTTTCTTGCAAGGGATCGAAACAAGACCAGTGTCTTAGAAAACAGGCGTGAGGTAAGTCCAAGAGTTTTTAGACCTGCATTGAGGGATAGAAGATCCTTTAGGGAGGCGGTATTGGCAAATACGAGTTCAGGAAACAAGAAAGGTCTGTCTGACTCTCTCACTAATCCGGCGGCAATCTTAGTGTCCGAGGGAAAGGAAAAGACGACCAGCATGGTTATTGTCAACGGAAGTGCACCTGAAGCAACTAAGCTAATAAAGAACAACGTTATCAATGTCCCGTCCACCAATGTAGATTGGATGAAGCGTTGTCTGGTGGGTCAGATTAAAACTATTCACAATAGAGAAATTGTCCAAGAAGCATCGGCGTCTGAAGGCATGGAAGCGAAGGTTTGCCAGTGGTGCGGACTACTAATGGTCATCCTTTGTCCAACAGTGAATGCTCGTGACCAGCTATAGAAAAAGAGAGAAGACATGTTAAATCTTTGGTTCAATGAGCTTGAGTTCTTAAGAGGTTATGACTATAAAAGGAGAGTCAAAACTTGGGTTATCCTTGAGGACGTTCCCCTCATTATCTGGGATAAGGTCTTCTTTGAAGAAATCGCAAGCCGGTGGGGCAATCTACTTAGATTGAGGAAGAAACTTTGACCTTAAAGCGTTTCGATCGTGCTAAGCTCCTGTCAGAAGTGCAAAAGGTATCGCAGATGCCCGACAATATTTCGCTGATGATTAATGGAGGCGCACACAGAATCAGAATATCCACAGAGGTATTCAATGGAGAAAATCAGCTCATGAATGGAGCCCCCGGAATCGGAAATCACGCAGGATAAGGGTTGGACGGTTCATTTCGAGGACCATGCAATAACGGTTTGGAAGACGGTAAGAATCCCAAGGTAATTTATAACGTGGGGGTGTGCCCAAGACGAAAGCAGGAACTTATTGAGGTCAGATGGAAAGCCTTTAGATCTTAATAGAAACGATCCACGTGGGAACTCTAACGAAGCTAGTAAAACTGGTCTTCATGAAGTGCCGGTTGAAACTAGGGAAGAAACATTTTCACCTGACGTCATGATAGGCCGGGATAAAGTTATCGGGCCTGAAAAGAAAAGGTCCAAGAAATAACCATTTCAAATTCTTCTAAAATCCTAGATATCCTTATAAAAGAGGCCTGTTTGGAGTAAGGTTTCAAATCATATTCCGAAAACGTAATTTCGTCCGTGATATTGTGGTTTCGTAGCTGTCTGAGCTACTGTTACACTCGTAATAGTGCCCATAGAGCCTACGACGGTCGCAATAGTGCCTGCGACGGCCATCCCAGATTAAGAGATCTATAGCCTATCTGGTTATATATTTAAGGAGGGACTACAGTTAAACTTGGGCGTGCGATGCATAAGAAATAGTCTCTGTTGCAAGAAAGGAAGTGGGCCACGTGAATAATAGTGGAAGCAAAACAAATCAAACCAAAAAGAGGAAGAAGACTATTGCCCAAGCTAGAAGATCGCAATATAAAGGGAAGAAAACTGCTATCGTGAAAAATGCTCCCCCTGATAAATCGCGCCAGATTTTTCCTGATGGATGCTCAGGAGGAAGAGTACTTTCAGAAGCAGAAGCCGTTCTTGAAGTGACCAAGATCCTGGGAGTTGAGTTCGATGCATCAGATGATGTAGTATTAAACAGAATTGAGGAACTAGAGAAGTGGAAGGAAATTGAAAAAAGGTTCGTAAGCAGCTGTAATTATATCAGTGAGTCTTATCACTATTTGAGAATGAATTTGTGCATGCTGTCATGGAATGTAAGGGGATTTGGAAAAAAGGAGAGTTTAAAGCAGTCAGAAGTGATCCATTCTAGCAAAGCAAGAGTTACTTTTTTTTTGCAGGAAACAAAACTATCGATACAAAAACCAGAGATTATTGAAGAAGTTATAGGGCACAAGTGATGGGAATCTGGCTCACTCCCCTTCGATTGGAGCATCAGGAGGACTATAACTGTGCGGGATCCTAGTTTTTTTAAGATAGAGTAGATAAATACTGGCAATAGATTAATCTTGCTCACTGGAACCATTTGTGGGATTAATTTAAAATGTGGCCTTCTAAACATCTACGCTCCAAACAACACGGGCGAAAGGAAAACATTTTGGGAGACTTCGACAGGTGAGATTCAAGCGCTTAACATGCCACTGATCATTGGTGGAGACTTCAATAAAGTAATCTCGAGCTCTGAAAAACATGGAGGAGCAATGAATCCCCATGCTACTAAGAATCTTACTGAATTTATCCAGAGCAATAGCCTGATAGACCTCCCATTATCGGGCACCTCTTTCACTTTGTTGAGATTGAAGCCAGTTCTTGACAAGGTACATTTCATCACTCAAAGAACCATGCCCAGAGGAATATCGGACCACAACCCGATTCTACTAGAAGAGACGAAACCTGTGGGGAGAGCCGGACCATTTAAGTTTTTCTTACACTGGTTGGATGATTATGAAATCTTAGGAAAATCAAGAAACCATATATGCAAATCATGGAGCAGGGATGGTTAAAGACAGTGGGTACTCGAGGTCAAGTCTAAAGAAGAAATACCCATCTGTGAAATTGAAAGAAAAAAAAAGATCTCGGAGCTGGAATCAGAGATTTTGATATCAAATAATCCGGAGACCATGAGAGAAAAGATTCAATTGCTTAAAGATTCAACCTTTACTTTTACAACAAGTTCTGGCCCAATCTCAAAGAAATAAAGAACTTCTTCGATAGCTTTTATCACGGAGAGTTGAAGGATATCTTTTAAAACCACTCTTTTATTGTCCTCATTCTAAAGTTGCCCAATCCGAAAGCATTTGACGACTTCAGACCGATCAGCCTGGTGGGAACCCTTTACAAGATTTTAGCATGAGTTTTATCTAGAAGATTGGCAGGATGCATTGGTGAAATTATTAGTGAAACCCAGTTCACCTTCACTCCTAACGAACAAATAATGGACTGCATCCTGATCGCTAATGAAGAAATAGATTTTGTCCGACAAAGCAAACGGGAAGAAATTGTATTTAAGGCTGACTTCAAGAAGGCATATGACACGGTCGATTGGTCCTTCCTTGATTTGGTTATTCATAAGTGTGGGTTCGGAATCAAATGGGGAAAGTGGGTAAATGTTTGTATATCCACTGCCTCCATCTCTGTACTAGTGAATGGCCAGTCGTCAGATAGATTATTTCTGGGTTGAAATTGAACTTGCGAAAGATTAAGTTCATTGGGGTAAATGTGAAGAAAAACGATCTAGTATCGTGGGCTATAGCAATTATGTGTAGCACCGAGTCCCTTCTAACAAGGTATCTTGGGCTCCCTTTGGGCGAAATTTACAACACCAAATCAATGACAAGTTTCAAGCTAGACTCAACGGTTGGAAAGGTAAATTGTTATCCTTTGGTGTGAAATTCAATGATTGACAAGTTTCAATCATTGATCATGGTAAAAACAATTTTATCCAATTTGCCAGTTTATTATTCTCCCTGTTCCAAATGCCGAAGTCTATTGCAGCTAAGCTTAATAAAATGGTTGCAAACTTTCTTTGGGGCGCATCGTTGAACCGACCCATCCATTGGATGTGGTGGGAAAATCGGACTAAACCGAAAGATTTTAGAGGTTTAGGCTTCTATGATATAAACGCTAGAAACAGGGCGCTACTTGACAAATGGTTATGGAGGTACGACAATGAACAAATCAGTTTGCGGAAAAACCAATTGATGCGAGAATGCATAACGAATCGAAAACTTCCCGACCTCTTTCCAAAGCAAATGATGGGAATATGCGGTTTATTCTTTGGGATGGAAAAAGTATTGAGTTTTGGCTGGATCCGTGGGCGGGAAATACCTTTGAAAGAGAGGTTCGCGAGACTCCATGCGCTAGCGTCGAAAAATGAGGGAAAGGTTTACAATTTTAGCTTCAAAACAAATGGATCAAAGGTTTGGAATATTAAATTGCGAAGGAAACTGTTTGATTGGGACCAATGGTGCAACTTCATAGATGCCATCTACCACGGTGCAAGCAATTCTGTAAGCCAGGATTGCCTAAAATGGGTGGGGAGTTCCTCGGGCACTTATAAACCGAAAGTTTATTACGTACAAATTGCTTGTGGGAATGGCTCTGCTGATTCTGTGTGGAAGCTTGTGTGGACGGGGTTAGCTCTACCAAACGTAGAGTCTTTCGTGTGGAGAGCGGTTCAACATCGCATTCCGGTTCGACAAGAACAGTTGAAGCGGGAAGTGAACAGTCAAAACTTGGGTAAGTGTGCATTGTGTGGAAAATTAGAAGAAACAATTGATCATCTCATGTGTCATTGTGAGGTGTACTACAAAATTTGACACAAGTGGTGTTACACTTGGAACATGAGCCTCGTTGTCTTGGGGACTTCGAAAAACTTATTAACTTTGTGCGAACACTTGCCGCCGAACTCATCGCTAAAACCTTTGTGGAAGCTTGCCTTTTTTGGTATTGTCTAGACCATTTGGTTGGTGCGTAATGAGGTAATTTTTAATAACAAAACCTGCAATGTTAAGAGCCTTTTAGCGTTGTTGCGAATTGCTATATGGGTGAAAAGCAAGCGGCCAGAAGTGGTGCCTTCTATTAACGATTTCATCAGATGTCCCAGGGCAACATCAATGCATTCAAGGCAGTCGACTAGACCAACTATAAGCTCCTAGACTGCCCCAGATCAAGGTAAATTAAAATTCAATGTCGACGCAGCAGTGCAAGGTTATGTGGGTGAAGCCACAATTGGAGGTATTTTTCGGAACCACAATCGAGACTCTTATTCATTTTTCAAGATTCATCGGCCAGTCAGGTGCTATTGGGGTGGAGTTGTCCGCTATACTAGAAGCATGCCAATTATTCAATTCATCAAGATAGATGGAGGGTAACATTCTTAGAATAGAATCAGACTGCTTGGCGGTTGTGGAATGGATTGAGGAGCCGAAAACTGTGCCAATGCCGTTTGCAGACCTAGTAGGCAAATGCAACAAGATCTGTACGAACCATAATTGGAAGGTATGTTTTGTGCACAGGGAAAGTAATTCTGAAGCTCACTAGTTGGCTCAAAAAGGAGTCTGAGGCGATAATCCGTTCTTATGGATGAAAGTTTAAGCATAGTTGCTGGGCTTAATCTGAGTGCAATTGTAAAGCAGGTATGTATGAATTGGTTGTTCTATTATCCTTGGCAGGAAAAGCGAGTAACGCTTCAGCCATGAATGAGAGCTGTTGCTGGTCCATCATTCTCTCACTGATTCTTACTAGAGAATGGCATATGAGCTTATGGTTAACTAAAATGTGTAAGGACTGCCTGTGGTCGAGAGGATTGCTTTAATTCATGGTGTGGTTAGTCTTCAATTTAGTTGGTTCTAAATGTGTAAGTAGTGTGCACTCCCAATTCGCGCTTGGGTGATTCATAACTTTGTCTGAGAAGTGTAGAGAATATTTAAGAAGGGATTTTCTGGTGATGTTATCGTTATGGCTGACCTCTTGGAAAAATCTCTTAAACTTCTGAGCTGGTTCTCTGGTGATGCGATCTCTGTTTGTTTATTGTGCAGCTCGCGTTTGGGTTTCATCTAAGTTCGAGGTCCGGTGCTCCCTTGGTGTTTTCATAGTTTGTTGTGCGTATCAAAATGTTGCAATCGTGCTTTGGATAAGTAGAGACTGAGCGTTTGATGCTTTGAATTGAATTGGTGATCAATGCTTAAGCACGTCTCCTATTGATGCTTTTCCATGGCATAGATATGTGCACTACCAGGATTGCATGAGTTGTAGAAAGTTTGCTTTGTGGTTTGCAACAGATTGAGTTTTCTTAATAATCGTGAGAATGAGCTTTGGCGGTGCTCCACCCTTTCATGTTTTAAGTGGGCATTTGGGTGCAAGTTGTGGTCTACTTCTTTCCTGCTGCAATTGGATTGTATGGTAAGTTCCCAAGGGTTGTTGGATTTTGTATTTGTTGCTGTTTTAGTGTTGGTTTCAGTTAAATCATAGTTGTTTCCGACATCGGCATGACACTCTTTTTCTTCCACTTAGGCTTAGAGAGATTTTTTAACGAGGCTAATACCGATTATCCTGTTTTGTACGCATTTGATTAGTACAATCATTTAAAAACTCTTTTTTAAAAAATGATATGTAGATCTCTGATGAGCAAAAAATGACAATTTAAAAAATAAAAACATGTTTATACAGTTATACTCTATAAATGGAAATCATGAAAAATCGTTCACATTTTCCATAATATTTAAAAATCTTAACAAACCAGATAACATAATATTATATGAAATGTTTGACATAAAATTTAATTTCAAAATTTTCATGAAAACTATAACTTCTAAATCTTAAAAACAAAATAATCTCACATTCTTATTTTCACATCCCATAACTCAAAAACACATATAATTTGAACAAATAAAGCAATCTCAGTTAAAGGGTAAACAAGAATGGCGTCGGCTTCCACAACTCTCCTAAAACCATCGCCGGTCATGAGCAAGTGCGAGCGGATTAAAGGCCAAAGCCTCCGCCAGGTGTCGACGACTTTCGTTAGGTGCCACCCTACATCTCCATCGGCACTTACTGTCCGTGCTAGTTCATACGCTGACGAGCTTGTTAAAACAACCGTATGTATTAGCTTTAGCCTAGTTAGAAGCAAGAAAATAATTGGTCTACTTACGGTTTTAGTCCATTTCCTAAACTTGAATTTGAGACAGTCCACCTGTTTTAATTTACTACAGTTTGATCTAACGTTATTAGGAGGTTTAAATTAATGATATCAGTTGTCGACACCTGAAATTTTATTACAACCATTCAATCACATAATTAGAGTTACGTAAAAATTCAACAAATAATAAATTTACATTTCGAAATAATCACAAATAAAGTTACCCGTTTCCTTCCTTCCCTATATTTGCAATGATCGAAAAAGGAATGAACCTATTACTAACATTTATAAAACTATACGACCAAAGTCTATTCAAAGTAAAGGAATTAAATACAAAATTTTAACATAGTAGAAGGACTATATCCACAATTACACCTTGGTAAAAATAATAAAGTAATGGGATAAACTATAAAGCAACAGTTAGACCTAAATTTGATAATTGTTTTTCAGTTTGGTCCATCAACTTAGATTCTTAGGGCCAGTTTGGCAGGGCTTTTAAAAAGTGTTGTTTAAAAGTGCAGTTTAAAATTTAACTGTTTGAGATTACTGTTAAAAAATGAGTTTGAAAAAATAAAATATCCATTTTAGATTTTATGTTGTAAATTAAAAATATAAAATTTAAATTATATTTACACTTATTAATACTATGCTATACAAAATATATCAACTTAAACTATAATAAAAATATAAAAACTATTTTAAGATAACTCATTAATAATATTTTTATATAAATGAAATATTTTATTAACAAAAAAATATGATCATACTTTTTAACATGTGGATATAAAATTATTACGAAATAATAATTTAAAAACTTTTGTTGATAAAAATAATATAACAAAAAATACATTAGTGGTTACAAATTAAAGTGAATTTTTTAAGGTAATAACTGTGATATCTCTCGTTAATTCCATTTCATAATGAGATGGAGCTTGTCATTATTCCAATTCAACAACAATCACTCATTTAAAATTTAGAATAACATAATTTAAATTATATATTTATCCTTTTAACCATTCAAAATAAAAAATACAAAATTAAAAAATACAAAATAAAAAATATAATTATAATAAAAATATGGGTTAACTACATGGATGGTAATTTATCTTTGTGATTTGTCTACTTTTGGTCACTGATTTCAAAAAACATAATATATGGCCACTTTTGTTTTTATTTAATTAAGATATGGTTACTTTCGTTTTATTTAATTAAGATGTGGTCACCTCGAGTTAACTGTCGTTAAGAGCAGTTTAATATTTTTGATATAATCACACATTTGGTCCATGTTATTACATATTCTCTCAATTTAGTCATACTTTTAATAAATTAAAATAAATTTAATCCTCCAATCGAACGACGCCACATGTCATGCCAGTAAGGTTGTTCAAAAATATCAGACCCGATTGAGCTGACCCGTCGACCCACTAACCTAGTTAAAAATATCGTGTATTTATAATAAAAATACTCAATTTTTTGGGTCAGGTGCCCTACCGGGTTTCTGGGTCGAGCATGGGTCACAAAATGTTGGTTAACTGGGTACCCTCCAACTCGGTACCTAATTTATTATATATTTTTTATTTTTTATTTTTATTTTATATATTAAATTTTTATTCCTAAACCTCAAATTATTTCACTCTAACATTCTAAAATTCTAATTTCTCAAATTTTGACACCATAACTTTCTAAATCCTTAAATTATTTTAGTTCTAAATTATTTTTAAAAATATTTATTTTAACTTCAAAATATTTGAAATGTAATTATATTTCTTTATTTAATTTTAAATTTTATTTCAATTATGTAATTTGAATTTTTAAACTTTATGTGTGGATTATATATATTATAGACTTTTAAATTTTAGTTTTTTAATTTTTTTTTAAAATAATAAATTTAAAGAAAATAAAAAATTATGAACCGGATACTCTTGACCCGAATTATATATAATATAATTTTATATATATTAACTTAAAATGTTTTTACATTAACTTATTAAATATATTTTACTATTAACTTAATTTAAAATATTTTATTTTTTATTTTCATTTAAAAATATATAATTTATATTAATTTATTAAAGGTGTGACTAAATTAAGAGAAAATGTAACTAAATTTGACCAAATGTATGAATATATAAAATATTTAACGGCAATTAGCTAGGGGTGACCAAATCTTGTTTAAAAAAATGTGACCATATTTTATATATTTCGAAATCAATGACCAAAAGTGGACAAAACTCAAAGATAAGTGATCAACCATGTAGTTAACCTTAAAAATATATTTTATAATAATTCACTATTAATATTTTAATATATAAACGATGAACGTTATTTACTTTTAAGTAATTAAAATAAATTAGTCGCTCACCCTTTCCTTAGCCGCTCTCTCCCTCCTTTGTCTTCATTTTTTTTCTTTGAGTTTGTATCGTTTTTTATAGATTATATCAATTTTTTCTTCTTTATTTTTTAGCCGCCGGCGACACCGACTTTGATGATGGTTGCCGACCATCGGTTCTCTTTTCTTTTTATTTTTTCTTTTGTTTTTTTAATAAAAGTAATTATGTATGTGTTGCACGTTTATCTATGCATGTGTTGCACATTTATCTCTGCCTTTGCGGCATGTTTTTCATTTTTTTCGTTCGTTTGTCACTTCTTTTATTTATATTTTCTCAGGGTTGGATTTGACGACGTCACGACTGATCAAGATGGCGCTTATTCGAAATCTTGTTGATCTTCTCTGCTATGGACCTTTGGATTTAATTTGGATGCATGATTTTACATTTGTAGATAGTTTCTCACGACGCTCGACTCTGATCTACAATTCTTGGTGGTCTTTCAATAACTTAATTCCCTTTTGTAATTCGTTTGTCGATGCAATCAGATTTATTCATATCTATTTTAGTCTCTTAGTTGGGTTTTTAACCTTTTCCATGTATGGTCCTTATATGATCTAAAGTGGGTAGTTTCAATGTTATAGGAAAAGTCCAAATTATGTATTTAGGAAGCTTTTAAGGGTTTTAGTATTAAATTATTAAAATAAAATGTAAATACATAATTGAGTCAAACCCATGCATTAGGAAGTTTTTACATTGATTTTAAACCACCGTTTTCAACGTAATTTTTTAAAAAATTTATACATGTTTAACATTGATTTTACGATCAAAATCTAACTTTTTAATTAAAAGTGCTTTTAGAAAACCACAACAAAATGACATTTTAATGAAACTGTACTCTGAAATTATGAAACATCATCACTTGAAAATTTTAAAATTAGCATATTTCATTGTAAGTGATGTGGAGTGCCGCGTCATCAACGTGACTCATAATCTAAGTCCAAGGACTAAATCGGAAATATTGTCAAATTCCAAGACTAAACATAGGATACTAATATTTTTTTCCTCTTTTCTTTGGGTGCAGAAAACCATTGCAATTTTCACCCCCAGGTCGTGGCATTTTGGCCATGGACGAATCTAACGCTACACGTCGGAAGCGACTAGCTTCAATCGGTCACAAAGGATGGCAAAAAGATGGTTGATGTTCTTGTTGAGCAAAACATTGTCCGTGATATCAAAGTTGACAAGGTAAAAAGCCTAATAACAATATTCACCATATGGCATCCCAATTATAGGTTAATTGCGTCCGAGGTTTTGAAATTAGAGTTCAAATTAATCAAAATTTTAATTATTTCATTTGGTTCTTCAGGTATCATTATCATATTCTATCAATTTAGTTTTCTATTTGAATATTGAATACTAATCCATATCTAATATGAGTATATTTGAAAGAAGTTAAAATTTTACATGCATACATGCCTATCGCATGAATAATTTGAATTTGATACATTAAAAAATAATTCTATGAAGTTCATTGAATTATATCAAAATGATATTTTTCAATCAGTGAACTTTCAAATATTACATTACATATCAAATTATTACAAATAGTCCTTAGACTTGTCGAAGTTTATAATATTGTAGAGACAATTTTATAACACTTTGATAAATTTGATGATCATTTTATAATAGTTAAAAAATATTAACTAAAAAATCATTTTCACATAATTCAGTAACCTTTAATTATTTTACCCATTACTTTTTTATCAATATGCTTTAAATATTTTCCATGCCATTCCAAGTTGACACGTGTGTTCAAGTTTACGGCTACGCTAAGGACTTAATTAAAATATTATGTAGTTCGAACACTAATTTAGAATAAGGAACATAGTTAATTGAGTTTCGGGTAGAATTAACAATATGCTTATGAGAATTGTTAACATATACTAATATTCAATGCATGGTATAGTGTCTCTCCCCGGTTCCAGCAACGAGTCTTGGTGCGAAGGTCTCGACGGTCTTTCACATCGCACAGCTGCCTACAATAAGCAGGGTGCTCGTTTTGCCAAAATGGTACTCCAAGTGTTGGAATAAATTCCCCAATCACGAAGTAACATTCTTTACGTAACCTAACGCGACCCGACTTTTAAAATTGAGTGAAACTGACTTGAGTCAAAATTGTTTGCAGTGATGATTTGAAATTGACTAGAGTCCGAACTGATGTTGACCTGAACCCAGTTGGACTTGGAAATTGTGGATTTGAACCCGACTTGCACCCAATCTGAGAATGACCTGAACCTAAATTGAACCGGAAATATGATAATCAAACCCGACTTATATCCGAATGATATGAACCCGAACTCAAGATTAACCTAGTAAATAATTGGTATTATCCAATCTGTTATAAACCTGACTTGTTATGAACATGACATGTAATTGACTCAACCTGTAAATGATCCGACTTGCTATTGAATTGATCTGATATTTACCTGACTTGATATTTACCTGATGAAATTGTGACATTATGAATTTATGATATTATAGTGTGACAGAATATATTTTCACAATTTTAAATACATGATTAAATATGATCATTAAAATAATATGTTTACTTTTTATATTAAAATTTGTAATCTATAAATATATTAAAAATTTATTAAATTTATAACTTAAGTTGGATAAAGTTAATAAAAAAAATATTTTTTAAAAATTTAAAATAAATTATTAATTACAATAATTAATTTAATAAATTTATTTTGTATATTGATTATGATTATTATACTGAAAATTTTAGTTATGATAGTTAAATTAAGGGTAAAGTATAGTAATAGTCACTGAACATTTTCAAAACTTGCATTTAGGTCCCCCAGCTTTTAAAACTTGCAATACAGTCCCCAAACATTTAATCCATTTGCAATATGGTCCCGCACCTATGATTAGGGTAAATTATATAAATGGTCACTAAACTTTTCAGGCACTTAAATTTAGGTCCCCCAACTTTTAAAAATTACAAAACAATTCTCAATTTCATTCTAAACCACAAATTCCAAAGTAATTCAATTTTCATTCTAAACCCTAAATTCCAAAATAATTCAATTACATTCTAAAACCCAAAATCTAAAATACTTCAATTTTTGTCTTTTTTATAAACGACGCCAATGTCACTAAATTATTAATTAATTTACTTTTTATATTTAAAAACATATGATAATTTTTTAATATTAATTTAAAGACATGAAATTTTTTTCAATAGTAAGAATATATGATAATAATTCATTTATTTAAAAATAAATATATTTCTGATTATTTGTGTATATTTTTATATCTAATCATACGTGTTAATATATTTTATATCTTTCACATAAATATTAAGACTACATAAATAGCAGAGTCAAAATTTTATATACGAGTTATGTTAATTATAGTAATGATGTATAAATATATTTTATTTTTATATTATTTCTATTATAATTAAAATATAAATATTACCATGATAATTAAATATTTATTTAATTATTACATCGAATATTTTTATAGAAAAATTATTTAATAAAATCATAAAAAAACACAATAAAAAAATAAACACTGAAGTTGACTACTTCAAAAATAAAATAAAAAATCAATAATTTAATATAATATACCCTAAGTTGATGATAACAATCAACTCAAAAGAGATGGGGTTTGTGCCATATTTTCGTAACATACGTAAACTTTCTATTTCATGGTCACGTATTCTTTTAGTTCTAGCACGATCTATTTTTTAATTTTCTAATATAGGTAAAAAATGTTATTTTCTTTAAAAGTTTTAAATTCAAACAATTGTGTTTGTAGGGTATATCTATATTGTTAATAAATTATTATTTTTGAATAAATACTATCTTATAATCACATCAAACTATTAAAAAAATAAATTATAATTGAAATAAATAAAAATTATAAGGATGTCAATTGGAGATTTTGATTCTTAATTTTTTTCATTGAGAGATTGTATTTTTTTTTATTCAATTTCTTCCGTAATCATTTTTTATATTTAAATTATTGAAGATCACTAAATTTACATTTACGAGGAGGGAGTGTATTTTTTTCTTCACAAAAGTAAAAAAATCAAAACGCTATCACGTTCTTAAAGATAATCTATTATATTTCTCCTTAAATTGAAGTATTTTAAAATTTGGGGTTTAGAATGTAATTGAATTATTTTGGAATTTAGGGTTTAGAATGAAATTGAATTACTTTGAAATTTGGGATTTATAATGAAATTGAGGAATGTTTTGTAAGTTTTAAAAGTTGGGGGACCTAAATTCAAGTGCCTAAAAAGTTCAATGACCATTTATATGATTTACCCTAATTTTCATAGGTGCGGGACCATATTGCAAACGGATTAAATGTTTGGGGACTGTATTACAAGTTTTAAAAGTTAAGGGACCTAAATGCAAGCTTCAGAAATGTTCAGTGACCATTACTATACTTTACCCTTAAATTAATTTTATAGTATGTAAAAATGTAACATCTATTGATCTCTATTTTTGACCACTTGAGAAAATTTTATCAATGATGTTTATCCGGTATTATGACTAAAATTCAAATAAAAATATTAAATATTTTCATATTTACCAATCATAACTTTAAAATAGGAAATTTGTACTCTTTTTTTTGTATTTTTAAATTAAAAAATTATTTATTTATGGGTAAACTACTCAAATGGTCACTAATATTTGGGTAAGTTTTTGTTTTCACCACTAATGTTTCAAAAGTCACAAATTGATCACTAACGTTATCGTTTACTACAAATTGGTTACTCGACGTTAACAGCTGTTAACAGGCGTGACGGAAATCACACGTGTGTCGTTAGATACTTATCTGAATGGTATGATTACACAAATAATCCATGTTATTTATATATTCTTTAAATTTGATCCTAATTTTAATAAATTAAAATAAAATTACCTATAAATATAAAATAAATTAAATACAATGACCTGCAAATAGTCCATGTTATTTATATATTTAAATCCTTTAAATATATTTATTTTAATGTTTTCAATTTGAGTAATACTTTATTAAATCTATATTTTATAAATTTACCTGGATGGTATAATTACACAAATAGTCTATGTTATTTATATATTTAAATACTTTAAATATATTTATTTTAATGTTTTCAATTTGATCCTAGCTTTAATAAATTAAAATAAATATAAAATATATACTAAAAATACTTTAAATTATAAAAAATTAAAACAGAGAAGAGATATCTAGAAATATTAAAAAAAATATCTTCACTAAACAAATATTTGACGGTTCCTCAACAACTTGAGATTGCCATGTTTGAGACATATTTTCTATTAATTTAGACTTACACTACAGCAACAAAGATCGATGAAATTTCCTCAAATTATTTAAAATTGTTGAAGTTTTGTTTACACGAAATTGGTGTTCACTAATATTATTTTTATACTAAAATGACACCGATTTGAGTTTTTAAATGATCATTTAGTTATTATTTTTTATTATTTTATGTGAATATATTAACAAGAATTTTGATTTTACAATAAAAAATTTAAATGTGTCTCATCTTATTGTATTGGTTACATTTAAGAATTTCTTATTTTGTTGTTTAAAAATTAATTAAATATTTAAACTTTTTTAACATAATAAATCCTTTAAACTTTTTTAAAAAATCAATTAAAGTCATTTAACACATAAACACCATAGATTATCATGTCAGGACAGTTTATTATTGCGTCGATACCATAATAATCAATGACATGTTTCATAGATCAAAGATAACACTAATGGGTACGAATGATAAATTGATAAAACTGAAACTAAAAAATAATATTGTTGATTCTAGTTTACTACAAGAACAAAATGTGTATTAAGCCAAATTTTACAAAATATATTAATTAAAAATAATGAACTTAAAATACTCCATAAGATTATTATTGTTATTTACTGAATCAATTTTGCATAATTGTATACATTATGACAGTTTGGTTAATTGAACTAAAAATTAGTGACCTAATTTATAAAATTATACAAAATTAATTCAATAAATAGTAACAACAACCTTAGGTATATTTATACTAAAATATATACTTTAAATATATATTTTATCCTGATTCATAGGTAAATTTATTTTAATTTATTAAAACTAGGATTAAATTGAAAGAATATATAAACAACATGGACTATTTGTGTAATTATATCATCTAGGTAAGCATCTAACGACCCACGTGTGATTTCTGTCACGTCTGCCAATGGTTGTTAACGTCGAGTGACCAATTTCTAACAAAAGATGACGTTAGTGACCAATTTGTGACTTTGAAACATAAGTGGTGAAAACAAAAACTTACCCAAACATTAGTGATAATTTGAGTAGTTTACCTTTTAATTATTTATATTCACAATATTACCATTTTTATACCAATGGGCAGTCCATTATGGAATCCAGGCTTAGGACTGAGCAACGAAACCGAGAAAACCGAAAAACCGACACGAACCGAGTAAAACGGTTCGGTTCGGTTCGGTTCGGTTTGGCTTTAAACGGTTCGGTTTTCGGTTCGGTTTAAAGGCTTCATTTTTTTGATTCGTTCGGTTTGGGTTTTCCATATGGAACCCATTTGTTCCATATTGAACCGAATAGACAATTTTTGTAAAAATAATTATAGTTTCAAGTGATTTTTTTATTGAAAAACCGATAAACCGAATCGAACCGAAAAACCCGAACCGAACCGAAAAAACCGATTTCGATTTTTTCGGTTTTTTCGGTTTTTTAACTATTCAGTTTCGGTTTAAATATTGAAAACCCGTTTATTTCAGTTCGGTTCAATTTTTGGTAAAAACCCGAACCGAACCAAACCGAATACACCCATATCCAGGCTGACAGGCATATTCGACGGATGTCAGAATACATACTGCTATTACCTAGATTCGAGTTATCAAAGCTGTGGAAGGAGTCTAGAGGCGGGTGATTTGGGGCCAAACTACTCTTGATTTTACTTTCAAATTTTGAGGAGGCTTAATGCAATATATATATATATATATATATATTATTTATTAATGAATATTTTATTTAAAGTAATGTGTCTAATATTTTGAATATTATTTTTTTTTTAATTTTTGATCTGTCACGATTATTAAAAAGGTAAAGTATAGTAATGGTCACTGAACATTTCTGAAATTTTCATTTAGGTCCCCCAACTTTTAAAACTTGCAATACAGTTCCCTAACATTTATTCCGTTTGCAAAATGGTCCCCCAACTTAAACCACTGTTAGAAAATTAGGGTAAATTATATAATCGGTCATTAAACTTTTTAGACACTTGAATTTAGGTCTCCCAACTTTTAAAACTTGTAAAACAGTCCTTAATTTAATTATAAACCCCAATTTCCAAAGTAATTCAATTTCATTCTAAACCATTGATTCTACTAAATCATAAATGATCACTGTATGAGCAAAATTCAGGTGAATCATAAATGATCGCACTGTAAAGCACTGAAGGGTTAGGTACTCAAATCTGATAAAAAAAATAGCATGCAAGAACATAGTGGTACTTAAATCATAATGCTCCAAATGAGTGTTCCGAATTTCATATAGTCAAAAGTTGAAGAAATGAGCAGAGTTTATGGGAAGTTGAAATACCGAATAGAGTGCTTCCATTTTGCTATTCAGGATGTTTAATCAATGCATATTGTTATTCAAAATTGATATAAATAGTTAAACAAACCTCAAATTTATATTGAAATAAATATTGTCAAATAGTAAATTCATGTTCAAAATTTCAAAACACCTTAATTTCATTCTAAACCCTAAATTCCAAAATAATTTAATTACATTCTAAACCTTAAATTGAAGTATTTTAGAATTTGGGGTTTAAAATTTAATTGAATTATTTTGGAATTTAAGGTTTAGAATGAAATTGAATTCTTTGGAAATTGAGGTTTATAATGAAATTGAGGACTATTTTACAAGTTTTAAAAGTTGGGAGACCTAAATTCAAGTGCCTGAAAAGTTCAATGACTGTTACCCTAATTTTCTAATAGTGGTTTAAGTTGAGGGACCATATTGCAAACATAATAAATGTTAGGGGACTGTATTGCAAGTTTTAAAAGTTGGGGGACCTAAATGCAAGCTTCAGAAATGTTCAGTGACCATTACTATACTTTACCCTTATTAAAAAATTGTTCGTTTACGTGTACCGTGTTTATAAAATTTTAAAATTTTATTTAAATTAAAAAGCTTAAAATTTTAATATATGCATCATACATACATAATATATGCATATAACATATGTATCATACACACATCAATATATTTTTATAAATATTTTTAAATTAAAATATCTATTAAAATATTAAACTTTTAATCTTATTCACACGATAGTCTATGTAATGCGTGCATCATACATACATAGATACATGCATATATATATCATAAAATCAAATTATAACTTCATAATTTACTGATGCATTTTTTATGTATGATACACATACATTAATACACATGTTATGCATATATGCATATATGCATGTAATACATATATCATACATACATGCATGTATACATATCATCCATACATACATGCATGGTATGTATATATATTTTTCATACATATATGTATGTATATTTTGATGCATGTATGCATGTATGATAGACATATATACATGATAAACATACATACATGTCTATAGTATACATATGTACATGCATCATACATACATGTATATAGTATGTAAACACGCACATATGTTTTACATGTACACATACATACAATAATACATATATATAAGTATATACATACAATCATAAATTATATACATGCACATATACACACACATGCATCATACATACATCATACATGTGTACATATATATATATTGTTTAATTTATTTAAATTATAGTTTGTAACTTTATGGTTTAATCAATTTAGTCCTTAAAATTATATTTTAATATCCAAACCCTATAAATTTTTGTTCACAAACTTTTTAAATGGATTCATTTTGGTCCATTTTTATATTAATTTCAACTTAACATTTTATAATTATTTCAACTTGATCCCTTATCCATACATATTGTTTAATTTATTTAAATTTAAATTTCAATTTGTAATTTTATGTTTGTTTAATTTAGTCCTTAAAATTATATATAATTACAAATTACAATTCATCGTTCATGAAAGACGAAAAACAATTAACCAAAAAATGAACCAACTTGAACTCAATCCGTACCCGGTAAGATCCAATATGAATTTTGTCTGTCAATGATGTAACCCGATCTGAACGAGATCCGGCTGAAGTCCATCTGAACTTGAATTAACATGGTATTTATCTAATTCAGACCTGAATCGTTTTAACCTTAACTGACATCGATCTGAACTGAAATTAACCCGATCCGAACCTGAATTGAATCTGATGTCAAATCAACCTAAAAATAAACTTAATTGATTTGATCCAGATCTGATTTGAACCGAATCAAACCATCAAATTAACTTGACACGACTTGTATCTGATTTAACTTGACATAACAAGATTCGATTAAAACCTAAATGATTATTAATTTGAACGATTACATGATTTTACATCCCACCTACCTCCTTTTTATTAGCCAGGCGTGACCGTTGTGAGCATTCCCAATGATCCATCTGCCACTGCCAGGTCTGGCCCGCTATGCTGCCATTTCTCAAGTAAGTCTAAAGAACAATATGTTACATGACATTTATCCTGTTATATTTGTAATCTTAATCTTTGCGTGGATTGTCGTTTGCAGGACAGTGGTTTGGTGCCGATCGTAGAGCCAGAAATCTTGCTTGATGGTGATTATGGGATCGATAGGACTTTTGAAGTAGCACAGAAGGTTTGGGCCGAGGTTTTCTTCTACCTTGTTGAGAACAATGTGATGTTTGAAGGCGTCCTCTTGAAAAGTGCTAGGACAGCAAGTAGCTGACTACAACCTTAAGCTCCTCCACCGTAGAATCCCCCCGACAGTCCCCGGAATCAAGGTACGTTTCAATGAATAATACCATGATTTCGGAATCATTTAAGCTGGTGAATCCGAGTATTGATTACCAAACATTTTTGTTAAACAGTTATTGTCCGGTGGGCAATCCGAGGTCGAAGCGACCCTCAACTTGAATGCAATGAACAAATCTCCCAACCCATGGCAGGTCTGGTTCTCCTATGCCGGGGAGGCAGACCCGAGAACGTTAAGGTCGCCCAAGACACGCTGCTTGTCCGTGCCAAGGCTAACTCGCTTGCCCAGCTCGGTAATACACTGGCGAGGGAGAATCGGAGAGGCCAAGAAAGCAATGTTTGTCAATGGCTACGTCTATTAAGTTTCAACCAAAAAATAATGAAGTGATGATAAGGATGTTAATCATTATAGTTATCATTTAAAATTTTAGCAAATAGAGTACACAATAATATGCAATTATTCTCCTCCGTCTTCAAACCAATATTTGCATACAGAAAGTTACTGATGCAATGATGAAAAAAAAAGGCAAATTATTGAAGAGCAATAACCCCCACCATGTCCTTTCGTCAATGCACGGATTACAGCAAGCTTCAGTTTCTACAACCATGCATTCATCACTCACAATTGCACGATCCATCCAGGTGTATTCAACATTGGAAAATGGGGAATATTTGCCTTTCTACTTTTTATCATTCGGTTTAAATCGACTATTACTATAAATCTGAATCTTAATGCTGTGTATCGAATAAATTGGATAGAAAAAGTCGCCTCATAATGAGGTTATATAATATCTAATCTGAATAGGTATACCTTGATGCGGTGTTAGATCCTCGTAATGAGTTTATTTGTTACTCAATCTGAATTAATATATCTAGATATGGTGTTAGGTCTTTCAAGTATAATTAAGACTTCGAATTTTAATATTGTGAATTGAATAAATTGGATATAAAAGGTTACCTCGTAATGAGTTTGTATAATGTCCAATCTTAATTGGTATATTTGGATGCAGTGTTAGATCCTCATTATGAGTTTATATGCTACTCAATCTGAGTTAATGCTTTTGGGTGTGATTTTAGGCCTCTTAAACAAGATTAGGGTTCAAATCTTAATATTGTGGATGGAATAAAGTGAATAAAAAAGATTACCTCATAATGAATTTATATAGCATCCAATATGAATTGGTATATCTGGATGTGGCGTTCAAACCTCATAACGAGTTTATATAGTAACCAATTTGAATTGGTAAATTTGAATGCATTGTTAAGTTTATTAAGCAGGATTAAGAGTTTAAATCACAATAAATTTTTATATTTTTCAATTTGAATTGATAGATTAATAAATTAAATATAAGTGATTACAGAAAAATAAACCTTAAAATTTAAATACTAAAAGCAAACGGAATATTGCAAACATTAAAAACTAAAGATCATGTAGGGTTTCCAACTTCCCATAAGCTTACAACATGACCTATTTTTTTCTGGTTATTTTATTATATATTGATGATTGAAGCAAATCTTCTTAGGCCAAATATGTATGCATATGTATACATAAGTTAATGACTCAATATACTTCTTTTCCATCATCCAATTAAAGAGGTTTGCAATTGCAAAATGTTATTTAAGAAAGACAAGGCTTTAGAAAATAGTAAAGTATATCATAGGCCCTTAAACTATGATCAAAAGATCATCACTACAAGAAAATATACCTTTAATGACACACGAACGGTGACACACGCTAATTTATGACTTGCAAAACATGTGTGTCATAAAAAAATGTCATGTTTTTTAAAATCTGAACGATTTATGACTTACAATAATGTGTGTCATATTTAATAGTCATAATCCAAAAAATTTAGAAAAACACGGAGTACAGATGAATTTTGTGTGTCATCTTTAGGAGTCGTATTCTAATTCCGCCCCCTTATTTTTCATCCTTAATTTCTCGCTTCTGCTTCCCCCTGGTTAACAAAAGTTCACGTCGTGCTTCCCCTATTTTTCTCTTCTCCCTTTTTGTCTTTGCAACCTCCCAGTATCGGTTTAACCATTCACCACAACGCAGTCGAGGGAGTCAAAAATCAAGGGTTTCCACAGGTAATCCTCGTTCTCTATTCCAACATTTGTGGGTTTGTTGATTTCTATTTTGTCTGATTTAATGGGTTTGATGCTTTTACTTCATATATGTTTTTTTTAATCGAGATTTGTTGCATGCATGCTTGTTTTATTTTCTATTATTTGTTTAATCGCTACTGATTTGTTCATTTCATAGGTTGTTTAAGTGGGTTATTTCGGTTTTTTTACTTCAGTGGACTCTTATACTAGTTCTTGATCTCTTTTTGATTTTTGGGTTTTGATGGATTATGTATTTTGGTTCAAAAATGTTGAACTTTGATTGTCGTGTGATATATGTTTTTTTATGCTTGTTGAAATGTTTACAGACATATCTTGTTTCACTTGACTTGAAGTATCATTGTCCTAAATGGACAAACCTCAAAAAGAATCTCGTATCCGTTACTCACTTCCGAGTCCAAGCGATATAGGTCTAAATGACCCTACAATAATATATATTTCGAGGATTTTTGGAAGGTTATATTATGTTTGAGATTCTTTTGTTTAAAAAAAATGAGGAGTAAGAGAGGTGTCTTTGCTTCCCAGTTCCCACATATGTATTTCATTCGCTAACTATAATGGTTCCAAGTTTTTACCTAATTGCCATGTTTCAGATGGATTTACTTTTGGTTGCTTATGGTTGGTTGTGGACTTTTCATTAGTGAAGAGGCTTTAAATATCTGAGTCTGTCCTTTGCATTGGTACTTAATGTTTCACTAACACAACTTTTCCTACCTTTTTCTGCTTTCTATGTTGTTTGGATTCTTCTTTTCATTTGAAGTATCAATATTTGACATTTTGTGTCGGACATATAGATATGTGGATATGACCTCCAAAGATCTTCTAAATGCATAGAAATAACTTTAAAAAATCTAATAATACATGTATTCGACACTCATACTTACGTTCGAGTAGCATAGTTCCCTTTTTATTATTTTGCTAGTTTAACTAAACACTCCATCTTGAAATTTAATATTTGTTTTTGATAAATGTAGGTTGGCATAACTTTGGCACGGATGCTATCATTGGATGGAACATGACATTCCTTTGTTGAGTCTCTCTCAAGAAATGCCCTATACATAATATCCACAGTTCTCTGGGTATACTGGTTAGTGGCATCTTATCTTATTATTTATTTTAGTCGAATTTTGTAACTATATGTTGCTCCGACTTTTCATTCTTTTCTTGAAGTGTTTATTTCTAACATTTTTGTCTGTCATATGGGTACTAGCATATGACTTTTAAGAATCTTCTGTCTAATATAATCGTTTAAGACATGTAATCCTATCTGATGCTCACACCCGAATTCAAGTAACGTAAAATACGATTATTAACTTAGATAAGAATACATTCTTTGAATGATGATTACGAATATAGGCAATGAGGCTTTCTCATGTTACAACCATGTGCTTCAACTTAAATTACAATAAGCACAAGACAGAGATTTTAAGGCTAACACTAAGAACGTTAGAAGATATCGAATAGGCTAACATTAATAATTTATTTAACATTGTTAGGGTTTGTTCCAGTTTCGAATAGGTTTTTTAGATTTTATGAATGGGTCATAACCCTTGAACATTGTTCTATAGCATAGTACAAAATGAATTTGTTAGAGTTACTTTGTACTCGGTAATTTGGGGTAAACATTTTGTTCTTCATATCTTACATAAATATTTCATCAATCATCAGTTATAAAGTTGTAGTTTTGCTAATACTTTATAATTATTTAGGTTGGTAAGTAATGGTTGATGGATAAAGCATGGATTTCGTCTGATAGGTTATCTGATGCATATGAAGTGGGTGTAAACACCTTTCTAGACTTTGCACAAAGTAATGATCCAAATTAAGATCTTATTTGATGTCCTTGTATACATTGTATCAATTTGTGGCACCACTCAATTCAGACCGTGCGCTATCATCTGTTTGCCTATAGCTTCGATGAAAGTTATAAGGTTTGGTCTTTCCATGGAGAAAGACAGCCCGAGCTTGATTCTAGATGCCCTAACAAATCTATTCCTCCCGACTTTGATTATACAAGAGATATGCTACATGATGCCTTCAGAGATGTAGAAAAAGAACCCGATTCATTGAAGTCACTTCTTGAAGAATGTGAGAAGCCACTTTACGTAGGGTCAAAGTATAATGCACTTAGTGGATTATTGAAATTCCAACATATCAAGGGTTAATTTGGGTGGTCTGAGGCTAGTTTTGAAGTATTGTTAGGTGCCCTAAAAGATGTCTTACCATTAAACAATAGAATACCTAACTCCCTATATGATGCCAAGAAATTGCTAAAAGGAGTAGGTCTACAATATGAAAAAATTCATGCATGTGAAAATGATTGTGTTCTATTCTGGAAAGAACATAAGGAAGCTTCTCAATGTCCAACTTGTGGCACATATCGTTGGAAGAAGAATACCAAAAACGTACCTTCGAAAGTTTTGTGGTATTTTCATCCCAACCCCAGATTTAGGAGAATGTTTTCGTCACCAGAAATGGCACAAGACTTAACTTGGCATGCACAAGGTCGGGCTAATAACGGTATGCTAAGTCATCCTCGCGATTACCCCTCTTGGAAGCTTGTTGATAGAACATGGAAAGAATTCAGAGAAGAAAAACAGAATCTTAGATTAGCCTTGTCCGCTAATGGTATCAATCCTCACAAGTCATTAAGTTCCAAGTATAGTTGTTGGTCGGTTATCTTAATAACTTATAATCTACCCTCTTATTTATGCATGACAAGAAAATTCATGATGTTGACTCTATTGATATCAGGTACAAAACAACCTGGTAACAATATTAATGTCTACTTGGCACCATTGATAGCAGATCTAAAACTCTTGTGGGAAACTGGCGTGAAGACATATGATGCTTATATGAAAGAATACTTCAATCTAAGAGCAATATTACTTTGGACTATAAATGACTTTCCCGCATATGGTAATCTTTCGGGGTGTGTTACCAAAGGTTATTATGCGTGTCCAATATGTTCAGAGAATACTTGTTCACAGTGGTTGCCAAATTCGAAAAAAGTATGCTTTCTTGGTCATAGAAGATTCCTGTCACTTCAACATCCTCTTCGTAAAAGAAAAAAAAGATTTCAACAACCAACAAGAAGATGGTGTTATAAAAAAACCATTATCAGGTGAAGATATTTACGACTATCTGACGAGGTTTGAGACTTCATGGGGTAAGAAGAAAACGTCTAAGAAGAAAACGTCAAAGAAGGAAAAAGAAAGCATCGATGAGAGAGCTAAATTTTGGCACAATAAATCGATTTTTTTTAACTTGAATATTGGAAGAAGTTGCTCGTTCATCATCAGTTAGATGTTATGCACATAGAGAAAAATGTGTGTGAGAGTGTTTATGGGACATTGTTGAATTTTCCTGCCAAGACAAAGGATGGGTTAAGAGCACGACAAGATCTTGAGGCGATGGGCATTAAGCCTGAATTACAAACTCAACCAAGAGGGATTCGTACTTGGCTTTCACCTGCGTGCTACATATTGAATACCACGGAAAAACACTGGTTTTACAAGACCCTCTTTGCCATAAAAGTGCCTGATGGGTATTGTTCAAATTTCAAGAATCTCGTGTCTGATGATGTATCAAAGATGAATGGTTTGAAGTCTAATGATTGTCATGTACTGATGCAACAACTTCTCCCTTTTGCAATAAAGGGGGTGTTACATGTGAAAGTGAGGAAAAAAATCATAGGTTTTGTCATTTTTTCAACATGTTGTGTAGTAAAGTCGTTGATGTTAATAAGCTAGGCAAGTTGCAAAGTGACATCGTATTAACTTTGTGTTTGTTAGAGAAGTATTTTCCTCCTTTGTTTTTCAATGTCATGATCCACTTGATGGTGCATTTAGTTAGAGAGGTGAGGTTATGTGGCCCGGTTCATTTTAGGTGGATGTATCCATTTGAGAGATACATGAAAACACTCAAAGGCTATGTACGGAATCATCATCGACCCGAAGGTTGTATTGCAGAATGTTATGTGGCAGAGGAAGCCTTGGAATTTTGCTCAGAATACTTAAAAAACATGAAATCAATTGGCAATCCTCATGAACGTGTTGATGAAAGAATTTGTACCGGTAAACCTTTATCATGGGGTACAGTCGAGGTTGTAGATGCTAAGCTACTTGATGAAGCTCATCTTTATGTATTACGAAACACTGCTGATGTGGAGCTATATATAGAGTAAGAACCACTGTGTCTTCTTTGTACTCTATGTAATGCATTAAACTTTTTCTAACTTCTAATATGATTTTATCTTCAAATATTATTTAGGCAACATATTTTGGATTGAAGGATCATAACCCTCGTGCCTCTCGAAATAGTAAATGGTTGCAGACTCAGCATAGTCGAACATTTATTAGTTGGCTTAAGACCAAGGTTGATACACATTTCGCTAACGGGGAAGACATTTTTGAGAGTGTTCGTTGGTTGGCCAAAGGGCCAAGTTTTGCTGTGAAGAAATATAGCGGTTTTGCCATAAATGAGTATCGGAACCATACAACACCTCGAGATGAATCAAGAACAACTCAATGTAGTGGAGTATCTCTAGTTGCACATGATATGCAGATTTCTAGTGCAAAAGACTCTAATCCCGTGTATGGAGCTATTACTTACTATGGTCGTATATAGGAGATATGGGATCTTGATTATCGCATATTCACTATTCCTGTTTTCATGTGTGATTGGGTTGATAGTCGTGGAATAAAAAAAATGATTTTGGATTCACAGTGGTTAACTTTGCTAGGCTTGATCACCAATTTGAACGCTTCATATTAGCTAGTCAAGCCAAACAAGTTTTTTATGTTCAAGATCAACAAGATGCGAATTTTTATGTTGTCAGCTTCACACCACATAAGATGTACAAGTATGGAGCAAATGGTGAAACTGATGATATGTTGGAATACCATGCTACTTTTGATTTTTCACAAGACTCCCCTTTAGTAGAACTTGATGATGATTTCTTGTGTACACGCCCGGATGGCGAGGGCATATTAATTTAAAATATTTTGTACAAAATAAAATCTTTTTGAACTTTTTGGTATGCTTTTATTTCAACATCTGTATGTTATTAATTTTTTCCCAACTGCAAGAAATAACAATGTACTAACTTTTTTTTATTTGAATCATGTTGAAACAGGTTGTACTTGGTACCATGGAATCG
Source organism: Hibiscus syriacus (assembly GCF_006381635.1). Taxonomy (NCBI): domain Eukaryota; kingdom Viridiplantae; phylum Streptophyta; class Magnoliopsida; order Malvales; family Malvaceae; genus Hibiscus; species Hibiscus syriacus. The sequence goes on along the minus strand of NW_024062882.1, from coordinate 2,402,584 downwards.
GATCAGTCTTTGATTCATGATGAAGACTCTAAACAAAGAGGTCCGACAATAAAGGGAAAAACTACTAAAGGAAAAGTTATCGTTACTTAAAATAAAAAGGGTGTTCCGATTGGCGTTGAAGCAACGAAACTTGCTTCCTTTGAGGGCATGGTAGCAAGATCAATGGTTCCTATCACTTATGCCACTTGGCGAGATGTTGAACAGGAAAAAAAGACTTATGGCAATACATTTTGGTAAGTCAAACATATGATCTTAACTTCCAATTAATCTTTTTTTGTTAAAAATAATATTTTTTAATTAATGCTTTATGTTTCAGATGAATTTTGAACTTGATCCAAGGAGTCGGAAGAATACCCTTCAATCCATTGGGACAAAGTGGAAGAACTTTAAGCATTATTTGTATAAGAAATTCATTGAGAAGTTTAAGAATGACCCTAATGCAAATTTGCTCAACCCTCCAGAGATGTATCCTTATTTGAAGATAGATGAGTGGAAGGTTTTTGTATCGCAAAGACTTTCAAATAAATGGGAGGTTAGAAACCAGTTTTTATTTGTCTGTATTTGTTATATATATTAGTTTTAGAAACCAGTCTTGACTGTTTTAATGTTTCTAATGCAGGAAATAAGTCAGAAAGCTAAAAAAATGCGTGGACAACATAGATACAATCATCGGTTGAGTAGAAAATGATATGATGGACTAACTCTTGAGATTGTATGTAGTAAATTACTTGAATAGTTTAGATATGCAGTTGTTTATGTTAATTCATTGTTGTTATTCTTTTGAATTTAGATGCAAGAAACGGGAAAGGAGGAAGACGAGATTGATAGAGCATTGTTGTGGAAAAAGGCAAGACAAATGAAAAAATGAGGTTATGACCCGAATGTCCAGATTGTTGTTGATAAAATGGTAAGTTCCTATGAACATTCCTACTTTATTTATTTTCATCTTATTGTTATAGCACCATATGAGCTTTAATCTTTTAAATATTTTGAATATGAATATTTGCTTTCACTACAGGAAGAGATGTAGAAGTCAAAAACTTTAGGAGAGGTCAGTTGTGAAACAAATGACATGCTTACCCAAGCCCTAGGTACCCAGGAACAACTTGGGCGTGTACGAGGGATGGGCAAATTTGTAAGGTCACGCCAATACTTTTACTTACCCAATACCGTGAAGAACTACTTAGATGGTCAGAAGAAAAAGATTGAAAAAAGGTTCAACAAAATTGAAGGTGCAATAGAGAAACTACAAAAAGGGATAAATTATGCTTCTAAAGGCGCAAGTTGCCAAGGGTGGGGCAAAGCAGATTTTGAAGACAACCCACCTGAGGAATTACTTGTAGGTCTTATTAAATCATAGTACGAATTAAATGTAAGTCTTGACTACAACTAATATATATATAATTTGTAGGATACTTCTTGTTATCTTGCGATTGATATTGCCTCCAATATAGTTTCCAAAGGAACGGTAGTGAAGCACAATGATCTATCAAGTATTACAAAAAATATCAGTTTTCTTTTTTACTTTTTAGAATATTGTATCTTAGTAATAACTTTATATAACAAGTGAAAACATTGAAGTAATGATGGAAATGAGTGTGCAAGGAGATGCTTTACTACTGTTTCCACTATATGAGGAGTTCATTTACAAGGTTAAAGATGCAGTGGGGTTCCTACTGAAGTGGCCTAGATATATAGTCATTCGATGCTATGATTTGTTAATATTTTCATTTATTTAAAGAAATTATATATGTCTAATGTAAATGATATATTTATATTTTTTTTGTAGGAAAAAGTGTTGGCGTTTATGGGGAAAAAACGTGTGAACGGAGATGAAGTAGAAAGTAATAAAGGAAAAAACGATAAAGAGAACTTGTTGAAAAGGAAGAGGAGAAAGGACAAGGGACACTAAAGACGGAAAAAGAGAAAGAAAATGAAGAGGGTAAAGGAGAAGGGACACTGCAAAGGAAAAAGGAAAAGTAGAATGGACACCAAAAAGGGAAAAAAAGAAAGAAAATGATGAGGGAACACCGCAAAGGAAGAGTAGGAGAGCACAAATGAGGACAAGGCTAAGAGTTGAAAACAACCGTGTTTTGAAAGTGTTTGCACGTATGGTTGATATACAACTTAAAAATGTGGAGTCCGTGAAAGTGCAATGTGAGGACGATATGTTTGGGTACGAGAGTTTCACGTACATAACTTGGGAAGATTTTGAAGTGGTTTTTACTGTGGATGAGATGATAGGTTCTGCGATTATTTGTTATATGATGTAAGTGCATAATTTTAATTTTATTCAAACACAATATATTTAATCATCGTACTTGTCTAATGTTAATATATAGGTACTTGTTTGAGGAAATCAAGAATGGGCCAAAAATAAATCATGGAATTTATTTTATGAGCTCGTCTGCAATCTCTCCATCAGGACGTAAGGCAAAATTCAAAAATAGCGATGAGGCAATTCGAAGCGTTGCAGATCGATTGTCTCTAAGAAATGAAAATGACATCGTCCAAGTGCCATATAATCCCGAGTTTGTTTTTTCATTTGATTATCAATATATTTTAGAAACTTAATTTGGTTTTT